>NC_062552.1:12399232-13722459 GCF_016906955.1 Phacochoerus africanus
TTAACCCACTGAGCGAGGCCAGGGATTGAACCCGCAACCTCATGGTTCCTAGTCGGATTCATTAACCACTGTGCCATGACGGGAACTCCTCTATGTCGGCCTTTTAACTTGCTGAGCCACAATGGTAACGCCAACTCTAATTACTTTAAATACACATCATAAATACGATGAGGACAAGGAGTATGATGATGATGGTTATAAAAGTTCATGCAACTTAGGGCTTGCCATCTGATAGGCACTGTCTAAATTCATGACGTATAATTGTGTCTTTAATTTTCAGAACAACATTTATGGCTGTAAGGAAAAGAAGGACCATATAGTTGGCTAACTTCTCCAATTTCTCACAACTAGTAGGTAGCACAAGTGCACCCTGAACCCAAATGTGTCCAACTCCAGAACCCTATCTCTTACCCTGGCACCCAGAAGGATGCCTGACACACAGTAGGTGCTTAATACATACTGGTGACCGAACAAATGAACTGGCTAAAACATCATTTGGCTTCTAACGTTTAGACAATCCAATGGCGCCATGTGCTCCATTCTTCACCCAAATTGGTTAAATATACCTCAGTCATTGAACACAATAGAAACAGTCATTATAATCGAACAATGTCACCAGATCAATATTTCCTGCTAAGGAATAAATGACTCTGACTTGCTTTGACATTTATTTTCCAAAAAGCAAACTCCGCTTTGCCCCGACGTTTACGAATCAGCAGGAGAAGGTTACCCTGAGTGGTTGCCTGTTCTACAGAATTGCCTCTGCTTTTGTCTTCTCTATACAAAGCACAACAATAATAAAAAGCAAATTAAAAAAACAAACTAACAAACATGGTAATTGTAGTTGTTACTGCGTACCTACTTTTTAAACCTAGTTAAGAATCTGACTTGCAGTGCATACAATTTAAAAAGCTGGTCGATGGAGGTCTAGGGTTGTTTTTAAGAGCATTTAAAAAAGCTCTCAGACATGCAGAAGCCAGGCGCTTTTTGGCCCCTTCGCCTCACATATCTTAGCCTGTGGGTTTTTAAAACACAGCTGGTTTTATAGAATTCCACACGCGTGGACTCCCCCTGCTGGCCTTCTGTGGAAGTGACGTCTGGGCGGACACCATGATGCTGGATGAGAAAAGGTCCATGAACGCAAGGGGCAGGTTTAAGCTGGCTCTAAAGGATGCTTTAGGAGGAACCCTTTGAGAACTGAGTGTGGGTTCACGTCCTCTGGCTGGAGAGGATGTGTATCACATCGCCAGAAATGTATAAAGTGCTTGAACCAAATGCCAGGTGTGTCACGACAGAGGCTGATGTCAGGGGCAGGGCCTGGGTTCTGATATTGCTTCGGCCTCTTATTTTCTGTGACCCCGGGCAAGATGACCTCGAGCCATCGTCCTCTCCCCTTATTTTTTTTATTTTTTCAATTTCAAAATATTGTTGACTCCACTGTGTGCTTAACCGAGGTCTCTTCCCTTGAAGGGATTTATCCAGTGGAGGATATAAGACCTACTATCATAAGCCAGTTAGAGAACCAAAGAAGTGCTCAAAGGCCTTTGATGGGGGAGAAGAAGCTGAGACGGCCTTTGAAGAGTAAATCTGATTTACGAAGGTGAGAATCAGGAAGGCGGCCTTGCACTGGGATTTTTAAGATTCGCTTCCCAGGCTCTGTCCAGCCTTTTTTTTTTTTTTTTTTTTCATGAAACAAATATTTGGGAAATGATGAATGAAACCATCATCTAAACCCTCTTAAGAAGATGCCTTCTAACACAGGGTCCCCTGCTTGAGCAAAGGTGATGGGCATAAAATTCTGATAGAAAACAGTACATCCTTTGCTGTACTACATTTTCCTTCGTTTTTTACTTTTTTTTTAATTGTTATTTTTTTGCTTTTTTTTTTTTGTCTTTTCCATGGCCGCTCCCACAACATATGGAAGTTCCCAGGCTAGGGGTCAAATTGGAGCTGCAGCCACCAGCCTGTGCCACAGCCACAGCAATGTGGGATCCGAGCCGTGTCTGCAACCTACACCACAGCTCACGGCAACGCCGGGTCCTTAACCCACTGAGCGAGGCCAGGGATCGAACGAACCCGCAACCTCACAGTTCCTAGTCGGATGCGGTAACCCCTGAGCCACGAAGGGAACTCCTTCGTTTTTTAAAGTCTTCCTCATGAGCTTCCTTTAAGTTGGGAGCCTCTAATGAACAGTAAATCAGAATCACATATATTCAGGTTATACACAACATCTGTGGAACAGAGTGCATCTGAGTTCAATGCTCTCTTAGGCCTAACAGTAGTTGCTTTGAATGAGAATGTCAGATGCTGGAAGATATGAAATAGTTAAAAAATACAAGTCTAAAGGATGCTAGCTGATATTAGCTGCAGTCTATGCTCTTGAAAATGACTTCTGTGAGGCCTAATCAATAATAGTTATACATCACCAATTTCCATGTCTTATTGACTCTGGGTATGGCTGTCTCTATTCACCTTACCAATTCCACACGTTACTTCAACACCGATACTGAATTCAAGTCAATGGCAGATCTGTAATAAATTAATCAGTAGGCCAAAAAATGGGAAACGCAGGGTCCTACTCACGGGTAATGCTCAGTGAAAGCCCTTGACGGTGTGCCTGTTGCTGCAACCTGGAGCCAGTTTACACAGTCATAGCAACAGGGACCTGGAATTTTCCTATGAAGACAAGCGGGAATCCAGAAACCCTCACCCAGATTCTTTTTGAAGGTAAAAAACAAACAAACACATCCCTGCTGACTGATTCAGGATCTAAGACATCGGGGGTGGGGTGGGGGGGAAGGGGGTTAAAAATAGGAGGGAGGGAGAGTAGAGATGCAGAAGAATGACGAGGCGCAAAGATGATAAACCTCCTGGGAGAGAAACGGATGTCATCGCAGCGTGGATGGAGGTTGCTGGCTCACCGTGGGAAGAGAGGGGACCAGGGTTTCTAGTCATTCAAAGCCCTGGCTTAGCTCTATCTCATGCCTTTCTCTGACTTCCTCAAAAGGAAGGAACATTTCTCCACCCACTAGAATCCAATCTCTCTTGATTCCTATTATAATTACCCATGTTATCTCTGTGTTTAAATTATGCATACATATGTCTTACCTTCCTTAGTAGACTATCAGCCTGATTGAGGTCAGCTTCTATGTTTTAATTCATTTCTCCATCTCCTATAGGATCTTGCTCCGGGGAGCTATTCATTATCAGTTGACCACATGACTAAATGCATAAAATATAGGTTTGCTACATCAAGGCAGTAAAAGGATTGTTGGGTCTTGGATGCAAATGCAGAGGTGTTCTCATCTTTGAGTTCATGTAAAGGCTGACTGCTTGAATTGTGAATTACGGAATACAGACTCTGCCGGTAGCAGAAAACTTTTGAAAAGCCTTCCCTTTTGCTGTGCGTGCTTCCAGGCATCCAGTCCAGACCTTGCATCCCAACACTCAAAGGTAAGAAGAGATGCTAGCTTATTTCGAAATGTAGTTTGAAGTAAGTCAGGTCTCAATTGTGAGCGACTATTAAGTTTAAGACACTGCCTTCGGCAGCCTCCTGTGTCTTCTTCCTTCCTAAGGGTTTGCTAATACTGTAACCCATTCCTTCCTCAACTCAGAACCCATCATCACACCTTAACTGGTCTGCCTCCATGCCTCTCTGCCCAGATTGACACTTAACTTTAAGTTCCCCTTTCCCAAAACAAAACAACAAAATCAAACTTTACAGAGGACTTAACTGTATTCAAATATCCATACAATTCTATCCATGGCAACAGTCTCGGTTTTTCAGAAATTTCATTTCCAGCGTCCCCCACCTCCACGGACAAAAGAAAATGGGCCTCAGTGTCACAAACTTCGGCACCTCTCAAGGAACTAATTAAATCTCCTAGGACGCTCTCACCCACACCCTCAGAAATCTGAAGGGTGTGCAAAATCCAAACCCAATTCAACACGATGATAATAAAAGCCCTTTACTTTCTGTAACGCTCCATCTTGGATTTCTTTGTTTCTTTCCCCCCACAGAGTAGTAAATTTCCAAATTCCCCAAAGGTCAGGAGTTTGGCAATGGAACAACGGGTGTCCTGTGGGGGAGAGCCTCGGGGGGAGGGTTGCTTCTCTCCAGGCCACTCCAGGGGGCTGTTGTCTCTCTTGGGAGCTTCAGGCGTCATCAAAGTGGATGAACGCTGGGCACAGCGGGAAACTCAGGCTCTGAGGTGATGTTGCAACGCTGGGTACCTGCCACCCAGTTCGGGAAGCACAGACTCAGACCTGCTGCCTCGTGGGGGCTGCAGGTAAAGCCAAGTCTGAGAGGCCTCAAGTGGTGGGGTGATGAGGTCTCTTCTATTTGAGAGAGGAAAGGGGTTCTTCCAGCTCCTCCCCAAACCAGCTTGAAAAGGAAGAAAAGGCAAGAGAAGTAACACTTGGCTGGAACGGTTTAAATGTACCAATTCTCATAATGCGTGATTTTTGTTTTTGTTTTTTTGGTCTTTCTAGAGCCGTGCCTGCAGCATATGGAAGTTCCCAGGCTAAGGGTTGAATGGAGCTGCCAATGCCACCCTGCACCACAGTCACAGCCACACCAGATCTGAGCTGCATCTACAGCGATGCCGGATCCTTAACACAATGAGAGGGGCCAGGGATCGAACCTGCATCCTCATGGATGCTAGTCGAGTTCGTTACCACTGAGCCATGACGGGAGTTCCGATGCTGCATGTTTCATCTTTCATCTTCACACAACCCTACAAGCAAGAATGATCACTCCCTCTAAAGACCATCTGAAGCTCAAAAGAACTTCCCCAAAACTGGTAAAACCAGTGCATTACAGAGGCAAGATTCAAACCCAGGCTTGTCTGGTTCTTCTTTTTTTTTTTTTTCTTTCACAGCTGTGGCACATGGAAGTTCCAGGGCTAGGGCTTGAACTGTAACTGCAGCTGCCTACATTGCAGCCACAGCAATGCAGGACTTGAGCCGCATCTGTGACCTATGCCACAGCTTGTGGCAATGCCAGACCGTTAACCCATTAGCAAGGCCAGGGATCGAACCTTCGTCCTCACAGACATTATGCTGGGTTCTTAACCCACTGAGCCTCAACAGGAACTCCCTGTCTGGTTCTTAAATCCCTGTTCTTACCATATACCACACTGCCTTTCAAAAGGAAAAACTGGTTTCTTTTTTTTTTTTTAGGACTGCACCTGTGGCATATGGAAGTTCCCGGGCTAGGGGTCTAATCGGAGATGTAGCCACTGGCCTACACCAGAGCCGTGGCAATGCCAGATCCAAGCTGTGTCTGCGACCTACACCACAGCTCACGGCAACGCCGGGTCCTTAACCCACTGAGCGAAGCCAGGGATCAAACCCGCGACACCTCATGGTTCCTAGTCGGATTTGTTTGCTCTGTGCCACGACGGGAACTCCACCACATCCACCTATTCTTAGCCTAACCCTCTTGTACGGTGGGCTCATATTCATAAAACAGGAACCTAGCAATAAAAGCCTCTCTAGCAGTTATATTGTAGGCAACAAATGTTTAATGAATGGATGAATGAATCTAAGTCAGTGGGTTAAGAGAATGAATGGATGACTGAAATGGAGAAATCCATACTAGGACAGAATTGGAAATCTTGGTCGTGAGAGCATCTTAATTAGCTTTTTTTTTTTTTTTTTTTTTTTTTTTTAATTCATGACATGATATTTTGGTGTTCGGAGAAAAAGCCTGCATGTGTGATGGTAGGCTGGCTGTTTCCACCTGACCCAGTGCTGACTTCGAGGACAGAATGAATTTAGCCTGAAGCCCAGATATCCTTTGGAAGAATGCAGCTTAAGGAAGGAGATGTTAAAGAGGCAGGTTTTTGGGCAAATGGGTTAATTTCCATTCCTGGAGGCATTCTAAAAGTGAAACATACTCTCAGGAAGTCAGAGAGTAAGGAAAAATCATTTTAAGTTTTGAAAAGAGAATGCTGCTTGTAGGAGAGATGCTTAATTTGGGGGCTAAAAATCGAACTGCTTTCTGGAGCCTAAAGAAGCTAATTAAAATGTGACCAGGCAGTGATTTTATACACGCGCACACACACACACACACAGGGGTCCCCCAGGCTCCTAGATTTCCACGGCTCAACAGAAACCTTATTCTTGGTTATCATTTATACCAGGTGTGAGATACGAGATACAGAGATGAATTTCTACCCTTCTCATCTCGCTGTTCAGGGAAGCCTGGTCAATTCCTTGGTACACGCTCCACAAAATGAGGTGGCAAGACGTATCTAACCAATTCACCTGTCAAAGAGGGAGGGTGTCATGCTTAGCCGTCCCCATTAGAGTCCATCCAGCCTGTTCTGGTGGGATCCCCGAAGTCACGAAAGCCCCGGCCTTTATTCTCTCTCCCCCCACTCAGAATTCACGCTGAGCTGTGAGAAGGAAGCCAAAGATAAAACAGCTTCTGCATAACGAAACACTAATCCTCCGGGTGTGACGCCCACGACACAAATGAATGCTAGACAGAAGATAACCAAGTGTCTAGACTTACTCAAACCCGCTTCTCGTGGCTCCAGCTTGTACGCACGGCTTTATCAGCTTACGAAGCAGCCACTGATTTCAAAACACCCGGCTGAAAAAAAACAAGGAACTAAAACCCAGTAGCACCTCTTCACTCGGGGCCTCTTGATTTGAGTTCCTGTGTGTTCATCTATCCGAACACAGAAATGCCTTCTTAAGCTGAGAGCCGCTTATTGAAAACATACAGTTCGCAGCCTCTGCAAGAGATGCTGACCTTTGTCCTTTCTTCTGCTAAATATACTGCTAGATTGGAATATGTCCTAATAAGTCCATTTCTGGGGCTCCGCGTTAAATGAATAAGACTGTACAATTTAAGGATCTGTGGGTTTGTGTTCAGTACAATGGACTCAAAGTACGGCTCTCTGAGGTTCTAGAAGGAAACGGTCATTACATTTCAGACCCTTTACCAGGAGTCTCATTTCCTTTTTACCACAACTCTCCCAGGGACCCAACTGCCTACCTACAATACCAGCCGTGTCCTCTGGCAAGTGACCTCATGCCTTGGTTTCGCCAACAAAAATGATCATTTTAAAACACGAAGGATGACATAAAATAAAAAGATGGCCAATTAATGCATATGAGGCAGCGCAACAACAGTTGGTATAGAGGCATATGTAATTTTAACACAAGTAATTCATTTTTCTTTTATGTCTCTATCAAGGTATCTCTTAAAACCTTTTTTTTTTTTTTTTAAATTGTTAGGGCTGCACCTGAAGCATATGGATGTTCCCTGGCTAGGGGTCAAATTGGAACCGCACCTGCTGGCCTACACCACAGCCAACGCTAGATCCGAGCCGTGTCTGCCACCTACACCACAGCTCCCGCCAATGCCGGATCCTTAACCCACTGGGCGAGGCCAAGGATTAAACCTGCATCCTCAGGGACACTAGGTTGGGTTCTGACCCACAACAGGAACTACAAAACTTAATTTCTGATAAAAGGAACTGAATGCCAATTCTGGAGACCGCTTCCACAGACGTTGGATATTGATACAGAAGACCTCACTGATGTGTATCCCAGTGGCGTGTACTGACTCATGCCAGGGGCGTCTTTAACATGGACCTTTCATGAGGCGCAGAAATAAAATTCACTAAGAAACATGACCATTCAAGAGTATGACACTTTGTGTGCGCACAGATGTTTTTATGGCACAACTGTAGGTTCTAGAGGAGTTATTTCAACACCAAAGTCCTCGTTTTCCCCAAGCAGCTCGGAAAGAGAGCTTTGTAGGAAGCAAAGGCAGAAGCAGCTGAGAAAAAGGACCCACGAGTGAGTTTTGCCCAGTTTTGTGACGCCTCCTACTCCAGCCTTGGGGAGGAGCCTGGACACCACAAATGACAATTTTAATTGACCCTCTGCCCGTTTGATGAAGACAAGGTAAGTTAAGTGACATCTTTTTTTATCCTCAGCTTTTTGCTTTTATTTTTATTTATGGATGTTTTGATTTTTTTTAAAGTTTGAAGTATTTAAAAAATTGAGGTGTAGCTGATTTATACTATCAGCTTCAGGTGCACAGCACAGTGATGCATCATTTTTAAAGGTTATACTCCATGTGTAGTTACTACAAAAGATGGGCTATTGTCCCCGTGCTGTGTAATATATCCTTGTAGCTTATTTATTATATACATAGCAGTTTGTGTCTCTCAACCCCCTTCTTAGCCCCTCCCCACTTCCCTCTCCCCATGGTAACCACTAAAGTAGTATTTTTATTAATAGGAAAAAAAAAAAACACAACCCTTAGTTAGAGCCAAAATAAATATACCAACGTCATTGGCTCTGTTTTTTATCTAGAGCCTTCCTGCTTCAAGGAAGGAGCAACACGGGGTTCTGAAAGCCTCCTCCCTCCGTATCTCCTCGGGAAGCAAGAATTATCTTGAGGCAGGAAAAAGAAGGTGAGCAAAGTTTTAATTGTGTTTTTTTTTTCCTTCCCCTCAAATGAGTGAGGGGAATTATGCATGGTGAGAGAAAAGGGGACCAGCACATAAGTCAGTGACGTAAATAGGATTGTAGGCAGATGTTTCATTTATTCATGGGAAAATATCAGGCTTTCCTAAGCATCCACTTTTGCATTTACTGTGCTGATAACAAATGGTCATTGCCAGTTTCTGTCAAGCTGTGTTTATGAATTGGAAACAACCTTTAGTCAACAACTTATATGCCAGGGAGTCCTTGAAGCAACCAACTTGTTTTCTTAGAAGGATCCCGTAATTTAGGTCAAATTAATGTAAAATGACTTTCTCTCCAAAAGCCTAAACTAGAGACATTTTACTGGCCCAATAATTAACACTGCATCACACATCTACTTTCCTGTGAACCCGGTACCGGTGTGGCTTTTTTTGTTGTTGTTGCTGTTGTCTTTTTAGGGCTGGACCTGCAGCTATGGAAGTTCTCAGGCTAGGGGTCGAACTGGAGCTACAGCTGGCCGCCTACACCACAGCCACTCCAATGCGGGATCTGAGCCACGTCTGTGACCTATACCACAACGCACGGCAACGCAGTGAGCATCCCCAGTTTGGTGCATAGATAACACAGAAGTTTTGGAAGGGTTTTTATCATGAAGGCAAGAGAAACACCAACAATTTCTCAGCCAGAGTTCTTAAGGGAAATCAGCATAAAAAAAGCATTGGATTATATGCTTATTTTAACATATGGGGTTATTTTTTTATGGTCCACCCTGTTTTTCAGTTTATGAATACGATATCTAACTACCAAATAAATGATGCCATTTGAGCTCAAAGGACCCATCCGTGTCTCTATCCCGAAGAAGCTAATCAAAACTATCAGTGTTTCACACATAAAGGATATTGCCATTCCATGCCACAGGACTCTGTACACAGACCTATGCCAAATAAATAACACGTTCAGCAGAACAGTATAATCAAAATAAAATAAGAATCTATACAACACTAGTGAATATTGCACCAGCAGTGCTGATCAATTCAAGTCAAATTATATTCGGTAACAATAAGTTACATAACTGTGTACTTTTGGACAATGTACAGACTGTTATCGAAGCAAAGGACTGCGTAAGTCGAGCAGGGAATGATGCGTAGTAACCGATGCAGGATTTCTAAGTTTTAGGTTGTTGTCAAGAAGATCCAAATCAGAAGAGAATGGGACATCCATGTTTAGAATAGGCTTCTCCACTAGTCCAGTCTAGAATATAATTCTTCCTTTAAAGATGTGGTTCAGTGTCCACTTTTTCAGGGACCCCCCCCCCATCTTAATTCCATCTTTAACCTCAGGGCTCTTGAGGTTAAAACCTGTGTGAATGAATGCTTGATTGAAGGGAAGGAATCATGAGCCAGGGTGATTAACGGAAGTGTGTGTCAGACGGCTCTGCTACAGCTGAAGATTGAGAAATGAACGCTGTCTGTCCTAAAGCCACCAAAAGATACTTGGTATATAATAGGTTCTTCAGGTGTTCATCAAATAAAAGAAAAATGGAGTTCCGTCGTGGCTCAGTGGTTAACGAATCTGACTAGGAACCATGGGGTTGCGGGTTCGAGCCCTGGCCTTGCTCAGTGGGTTAAGGATCCGGCATTGCCGGGAGCTGTGGTGTAGGTTGCAGACGTGGCTCAGATTCCGCAGTGCTATGGCTCTGGTGTAGGCCGGTGGCTACAGCTCCGATTCGACCCCTAGCCTGGGAACCTCCATATGCCGCTGGAGTGGCCCAAGAAATGGCAAAAAGACAAAATAAAACAAAATAAAATAAATTAAAAAAAACGAAAGAAAAATGAATGAGTAATTCTTTGTTGAACTGTTTCTGTATAGAAGATACGATTTCTCAAATTATCATCAAAATAAATATTGTACCTTGTGCTATTTCTTTCTTTGTCCAAGCTTTGATTCTCTGGTGCCCTGTGAAAAGTTCTTGCCGCTGTACAAAAATGCAACTTTTGCGGGGGAGGGTCATAGGAAGTGGTACTTGTCTCTGCAGACACATTAACCCACCACCCACTGCAGTCTCCGGGAGAGCACTTTCAGAAATGCTTTGTCTTTGGAATAAAGTAGCAAGGGCCGCAGTCCACTACAATACATGGCACTTGCAGCATGTGTCCGATCAAGAAACAGAAGCCTGAATCACGCATGGGATTGGGACAGCCTGACCTTCCCAACCTCCAAACACTAACACCTGTAGGTGTGAATGGTAACGACTTCGTGTGAATGACGTTCCAAGTTTCCACTTGTTCCTTTAGGTACAGGATGGCGCCATTCAGTCATGGTGTGGGATGTGGCCAGTGCCTTGGAGATGGAATGTACCACATGTCACCTTTGGGGAACCCCGTTTGTAGTTTCCTCTTCTACTGAATAAGAATCATCAGAGCACATGGACCTTATAAGCGTCAAGAGCTTCTGATGAGCTGATGCTTTTAAAAATTTCAGCACAGGAGTTCCCGTCGTGGCTCAGTGGTTAACGAATCCAACTAGGAACCATGAGGTTGCGAGTTTGATCCCTGGCCTTGCTCAATGGGTTAAGGATCCGGCGTTGCCGGGAGCTGTGATGTAGGTTGCAGATGCGGCTCGGATCCCGTGTTGCTGTGGCTCTGGCGTAGGCCGGCAGCTACAGATCCGATTCGACCTCTAGCCTGGGAACCTCCATGTGCCTCGGGAGCGGTCCAAGAAACAGCAAAAAGACAAAAAAAATAAAAAAAAATTTTTCAGCACAATGCTTGGCACATAATAAATGCTCAGTAACTGTTACCTACTGTAGTCATTATTGTTGTAATTAACAACCAAGCTTATCTTATCATCATCCCATTACTATCTACTCACCCAGTGATCATTCAATTTTTAAAGTAATTTCTATAAATTTTTAGCTTTTTAAAAAAGGTGAGGTATAACAGACCTATTAGCCTCAGGTGTACAACATGGTGATTCAGCATTTTTATACATTACAAAATGATCGATGGTCTAAATTTTAAAATAATATTTAGAAGGAATGAATGAAAATGTCCCTATGGCTTGCAATAAAAAAGGGATATTCTCCATCACTGGGAGGGGGGGGAATGATTGGGTGCATGGGGAAAAGGACTGGGCCTCAGGGGTGCCATTCTCAGAACTGTGAGGCCCAGGTCGGCCCCCATCAATAAATATAACAACCAAGGGTGTAAGAGGAGCCTTGAGGGGAAAGGTACACAAAGGAAGCAGAGCTGGAGGTGTGCGGCGCTGCCACTGAGGTGCTGGGGCAAGTGAGCTTCGGCTGGGAGACAAAAAGCCGGCAACACTTCTGAAGGAATGTCAGGGCTTTCTGCCAGCATTTAGCCACGTCCATCCTTCTACCCCCATGGAGGGCAGCGGGAGTGTGGGCACGTGGTGACAGAGAAGTAACTGCTCATCCTATTATCTACAGAGCTGTTCAAGGGTGAGCCTCACTCTCTGGCCTAGTTGGACACGATCAGGGCACATTTGCTCTGGTGCAGTGACCTACAAGGACAGAGGGTGGCTTGGGGGGAACAGTCACTTTTTATACAACACACACACACACACACACGACCGCACTGCTGCCTTGGAGGATATGGCCCACAAATACTCTGCTGCAATAAAAATGCACTCTTAGAAGGAGAGGACACAAATGAAGACAAATTCCGTGAATTCTTGCTATATCACTTGAATCAAATGGAAATGACAACAGCGCCCAGATTCTCTCTGAACCTCAAGGTAGAGTGTCCGCCACTGCATTTTGCTGCTGGGGTTGTGAAGGTGGCCAGAGACGATGTTATGACTGGCCCTGTCTCTGGGGACTTGCAAACAAATGAGCTATCTTGTGAAACAGTCCCAGGCTGCCAGTTTCCTAAATAAATATTAAAATGCATTTACTGTCGGCATCTCTTAAAAGGCCGAGGATGGGGGAGCATGATTCAAAAGATGTGTTTTGGGAGTTCCTATTGCGGCTCAATGGGTTACGAACCTGACTAGTATCCGTGAGGACGCGGGTTTGATCCCTGGCCTCGCTCAGTGGGTTAAGGAGCCAGTGTTGCCGTGAGCTGTGGTGTAGGTCGCCGATGAGGCTCGGATCCTGCGTTGTTCTGGATGTGGTGTAGGCTGGCAGCTGCAGCTCCAATGTGGCCCCTAGCCTGGGAACTTCCATATGCCACATGTGTGGCCTTAAAGAAAAACAAAAACAAACAAAAAGTAAGATTTATGTGTTTTTATTATCAACAGACAGTATTAGGAAGATGATGTTGGAGTTTTGCTGGTGTTCTGTATGTCTACACAGCGTGCATGGATGTGGCCATTCGTCAGTGATCTTGTTACTCTGCCCTAAGTGGATCAAACTCAGACCCAAATAATCCCCATTTAGTAGTACCCTGACACCGACTAATTTGCATTCTCTGTGACAAGTCCTTACTCTCAGACCTGAAGTAATTAGTAGAAAGTGAGAAAACAGACATTCCTTTTGGGAAGCTGGGGGATGGCTGTCTATTCTAAGTTGCCACTGGACAGAATGACCCATAAAAATAACTGGGAAGGCTAGTCCCTTACAACCAGAGCACATAATATCTAACAGTTACACCCTGGGCCTCTCTTCTGTGTATTTTAATTAAAGATCTCCACTGCGAAGAGACAAAAGCTGAAAACGTGTACATAATCCATCTAATTTTGCATAATTTCTCATTAGCGGCATAGCTGACTGTCACCCTGTCTGACCCTGATTTACATGTGATATATGCATGCTACTGCCTTACAGCATTTAAAAAAAAAAAAAAAAAAACCCTCACGCTGGCTGGGTATCCGTGTTCACTCCTTTTTAACTTCCATGTGAAACCATAAGGCTCCCAGTTGGAAGTCACTAGAAGCACATGAGGAGAGGGGACAGCTTTGTATGCGGGTCATCTAACTCACGTCGCCAGGGTAGCGTGAGCTTTTTAACAAGGGTTGTTTCTGGCCTTCCCGTTCCAGGTTTGTATCTGATATGGTGCGAGAAGACAGACGTTCTCGTGCACCTAAGAAAATGAACACAGCACACGTCCCCCACGTCTCAAGCGGTGGCATCATTCGAACCATGGCGAGGACATAGAAGGAAGAAAAGAAGCAAACGCATTGACCGCACTCAGTGACATGTGGGCACGTTTCCTTGGAGAAACAAGGACTAAAGCATGTGACTTTTTCTTTTTTTTTTTTTCTTTTTAGGGCCACACCTGCAGCATATGGACGTTTCCAGGCTAGGGATCGAATTGGAGTTTCAGCTGCTGGCCTGAGCCACAGCCACAGCCGTGCCTGGTCCAAGCCACATGGGTGACCTGTGCTGCAGGTTATGGCAACACGTGGGTCCTCATGGATGCTAGTCGGGTTCACCACCATTGAGCCACGGTGGGAACTCCACTAGCAGAATTCTTAACCCACTGAGCTACACAAGGGGAGTTCCTAAAATACAAAATTTTAAAATAATGGATTAGTACAGCTCTGAGATGAGAAGATGAAGGGTAATGTATAAATACTCAGACCTCGGGAGTTGGAGTCATTCTTTTTCCTCTGAATGGGCATTTCTCAAAAATATTTTGAATGTGAAAAGCTAGAGAGTTAAACATGGGCTGCCTCCTACCTTTTTTTTTTTTTTTGGCTTTTGAGGGCCACACCACAGCATATGGAAGTTCCCAGGCTAGGGGTCCAATCGGAGCTGCCAGCCTATACTATGCCTGCGACCTACACCACAGCTCACTGCAACACCAGATCCTTAACCCACTGAGCGAGGTCAGGTATCGAACCTACAACCCCATGGTTCCTAAGTGGATTCATTCCCACTGCGCCATGATGGGAACCCCCTCCTATTTTGTAAGGCAAGGATGTATACAGGCCCGGGGGAGGGGGGAGACTGGGACAGACACATACAAAGCCTCATCCGTGTGCGGGGGAGGGGAGCGTGCAAGCACACGTGTGGGAGTGACTGTGCGTGCACACACACACTCACACACTCCTACGTACCACAGCAGGATCAGGACAAACACCCTATGACAAATGCAAACCAACCATGGCTAAGTCCCAAACTGAAGATTTTCTCCGGAAATAAACTTGGAAAACAAGAGCTTTAGCCACGATGGACCTTTCAGCCCATCTGGTGGCCACTGCACATATATTTCTTCTAATATTCGAATCTCAGTGCCTGTTGCAGAAACAGTGCTCCCATAGGACAATCCGCTTCCGAAGGACAAGAGGGCTTGCTTTTCGTCTGCGTGTCCAAAAAAAGTGGCAAAGTCATATTCCTTCTCACTTTAAGTTGGAGCAGAGCTGCCCTGGCTTGCTGCCAGCAGTTCTTAGAGAACTGGCCACATGGCTGGACACGGGGGCAGACTCTGCACCAAGAAATAGGCACAAGTCCTCTGGCGACACGCTGAGGGAATGTTCTGCCAACAGAGGGCTTCAGGGGGCTCATCGTGGGGGTGAGCGAGAGGGGGTCGTGCGTACTAAGTGAGGGCGTGTGATACTGTTCACACCAAAGCCCCAGGTCACACTCTCTTTCTTCCACCTGCCTGGTGTCACAATAGCTCCTGTCCTCTCCCCTCTTCTTCCTATTTTTTTTTAATTACTCAATGAATGTTATTACATTTATAGTTGTACAACGATCACCACAACCCAACTTTATAGCATTTCCTTCCCAAACCCCCAGTGCATCCCCCCACCCCCCAACTTGTCTCATTTGGAAACCCGAAGTTTTTCAAAGTCTGTGAGTCAGTATCTGTTCTGCAAAGACGTTCATTGTGTCCTTTTTTTAAGATTCCACATGTAAGTGTCAGCATATGATGTTGGTGTCTCACTGTCTGACTTCATTTAGCATGATAATTTCTAGGTCCATCCATGTTGCTGCAAATGCCATTATTTCTCTCCTTTTAATGGCTGAGTAATATTCCACTGTGTGTGTATATATATATATATATATATATATACACCACATTTTCTTGATCCCCTCCTCTGTCGATGGGCATTTAGGTTGTTTCCATGTCTTGGCTATTGTATAAAGTGCTGCAGTGAACACTGGAGTACATGCGTCTCCTCTTCTAACACCTTTGAAACCTCTGCCTTCAATGAACAGAAGCTCCGAGACAGCTATAATGCTGTTTGGTGATGTTCTTGACTCTTTGATTTGAAAAGATTCCCCCTCCCCTTCTTGGCATGGGACTTAGCAGAGAAGGGTTCCCCTGTCCCTCTAGCCCTGGTGACTCTGCATCAGTGAACCCTATTTCTAATCCTTCATGGAAGTTTCCCTAACAAATTGAAGGGCAGCCATAAAAAAGAAGAAAATGTTGCCATTTGCAGCAATATAGCATGCATCTAGAGAATTTAACACTCGGTGAAGTCAGTCAGACAGAGAAAGATAAATACTATATGACGTCACTTGTACATGGACATCTAAAAAATATTGCAAATGAATCTATATACAAAACAGACTCACGGATATGGAAAACTAACGGTTACCAAAGCGGAAAGGGAGGAGGAGAGAGAGAAATTAGGAGTGTAGGATTAACAGATGCAAACTATTATAACAGAAAATAGATCAGCCACAAGGATTTACTACATAGCGCAGGGAATTATGCTATCTTGTAATAACCTATAATGGGATATAATCTGCAACGAAGCCCAAATCCACAAACGAATCACTATGCTGTACACCTGAAACTAACAATATCAAAAATCAACTGTACTTCAAATTTTTAAAAATTATTTAATAAAATTTACCCTTTCAAGAGTGAAATAAAATACCTGGCATTTTTAAAAACTTTTATTGAAGTATAGTTAATTTATAAGGCTGTGATAACTTCTGCTGTACAAGTGACTCAGTCATGCATATACATATATCCATTCTGATTCTTTTCCCAAGTAGATTATCACAGAATACTGGGTGGCATTCTCTGTGCTACACAGCAGGTCCCCTTTGGCTAATCGTTCCATATACCTCGGCGTGCATATGCCAATCCCAAATCCCCAGTCTATCCCTTCTACCCTCCCCTTTAGTGACCTTAATTTTGGATTTGAAATAAATTAAAAAAAAAAAAATGAGTGGCAGCAACAGTAAAAGGTCATGCCAAGTTGCCAAGCACATCAGAAATGGAGTCTGCACAACGAGCCACATCTTTATGTCTCATTCTCAAGACCCAGTTGTGCATCTTCTCCTCCCAAGAAAGCCTCCTCAGGTGGGGACATGGGACCTAGATCAACACATGGCAACAGGGGCTGGGCCATGTGGGTGGGGCTGGGGCGAGGGTGCCTTTCTTCACCGAGAGAGGTTTCTTTGATCTGTATCATCTCTGCGTTCTCCATTTTTTTAACCTTGGCCACTGAGGTCTTATTTTAGTTTTTTCCTCTTTTCCTAAGGCAGAGGGAAACTAGCAATGTTAAAGGTTTATTGCTGAAAAATACTTCATTTTCAGGAAGGTGCTTACAAAATTACGTCCTTCGCACCATGACGCTGTGTCTAGAACACCGTGTTGTCGACGGTCACCGCTGTTTTGTGCCTCAGAGCGCCAGGATTTATTTACCTCCTCGTTGCCAGCGGGTCCCTTAAACACGTCCCCACTTTTCACCTTCTTCGAGCCCCTGGTAACCACCACTCTGCTGTCTGCAGATCTTAGCTGTTCTCACCACAAGGAAGAAATGATGACCATGGGATGTGATGAAGGTGTTCGCTAACGCTGCGGGGGCAATCATACTGAAATATATCAACATAGCAAATCAACATGTGGGAGTTACACGTACACACCGTCGCGTGCCAATGACATAGCCATAAAAGGAGAGTGTTGTCACGTGACAACGGATCTGATTCAGGTAACGAATTTTGGAGAAGGAACTCTAAAATTCACCTTTTTTAGGGCCACACCCTCTGAACCCACAAACGTTTGGGAAAAGGGGTCCCACTTCCCTTCACGGTGCCAAGCTGTTCCCCACCAGGCACGTGCATTCCTCACTCAAGTATCAGTTTTAAACGCCGTTTTGTACAGCCGTCTTTTAACCGTGTTTTGACACCCGCAACGCACTACCCAGACGTGCTACCACGCTGCAGTGGAAAGTCTGGTTACAGGTCATGGAAAAGCATCATTCGCAGCCTTTGGATTCTGCAAATTTCCCATATGCCTTCTTAACCACCCTTCAGATTTTCTTCTTTTCCTTTATAACATTTGGGCTTTTTTGTTTTCTTGCATTTTTTTTTCCATAAAACCCTTCCATTGCAATCTGGGTCCCTAAGGCTTCCGCTTGGACACTTATCTTGTAAAGACCAATGAGTTTATGATTAGATTTACTTTTCGGTTCTCAAGAGCGCGCTCCCTACTTCTGGTACTTGCTTTTTCCAAGTTTAGGAACAAGAAGTCATTTGGGAGAAGGCCTCTCCCCATGCCCATCCCACGCTCCCCTCACTCAACCACAAACAGGGCTCCGATGGCTGAGAAGGGGGTCCACTTCCTATGCCTCGTTTGCCAGTGTCCTGGAACGAGGAGAAAGTGGCACCGCATTGGCAAGATGACAGAGGAGTGAGACTTCGGGAGCGAGCCTCAAGATGCGCACAGACCGGTATTAATCGCGGTCTGCGGCAAGCATATGCGAGAGGACGGGCTGGAGCAGATCAGGAGGGAAGACTCCGTGGCATGTTTGCCCACAATACTGCGACAGTGGCGTAGCTTGGAGAGCGTGGGGGCCAGGCATCCATCCGCTACTTCACTCCGGGAGGGGGGATCATGTGCGTGGGGAGAAGCTGCAAACCTCGTAGGGACAGAAGGCAACACTGCTTGCACGTTATGAGTCATGAGCCGTTTGGGGGGAGGAAGTTGATTCTGTCATTCATTCTGACAGGGCTCCTTAACAGGCAAGGAGAGGGCTGAGGGCGGGGGGGGGGGGGGGGGGGGGGGACGACACAGAGAGGACAGAAGGGCGAAACCAGCCAGGCAAATGAGAATGAGAGATTGCAATGTGGGACCTTATGGAGGAGCTGCTGGTAAGCTACGCTGGCCAAAGGAAAATGTTGATTGGACTGGTTTTCGGAGGGAAGCCGACAGCCCTTCTGCAAGCAGATGGATGACAAATCTTTGGGAGGAGGCTGTGTTGTTCATGTGTGAAACAGGCTTAGCCAAAGAGTAAAAGCGCCAAGCCATGTATGTAAGCAGGAGCCACCTGGCCTGCATGTGGTGCTGGGGCGTGTGTGTGTGTGTGTGTGTGTGTGTGTGTGTGTGTGTGTGTGTGTGAAGGATGGAGAGATACTGGCGGCAGAACCTTCAGCAGAAAACTCCAGGACCACCACACCAAGCGAGTCTCCATTTGTACGTCTTTTGTGCATCTCTCTTTCCCTCTCTCTCTCTCTCCTTTTTGCTCTCTTGCTTCCCTCTCCCCCCACCCAGGACCCTCCTGCTGCTTTAACCGTTCTCCAACTTCTACCTGTATCTTGTTTCATGGAATCATAAAACGAAGAAACTGGAAGTGAAAACACAAATACAAGGCAGGATTGAGATAAAGGGACCCATGTGCCAGCAAAGGACAAAGTGAGAGGAAGCCTTTCTCTCCCTATGAAGCCTGTCTTCATGAACAGGATTTCCTGGGGAGGAAGAGCGGGAGGGGTCTTTGCACAAGTGCGTAATCTGGGTCCAGAGGCACACCGCCCCCCTCCTCCGCCCATGGCCTGTGAGGAGGCTCATGGCTCTCTCCTGGGCAGGTGTCACATGCATCCCTCGCCAGGAAATCATCTTGCTCTTTTTAGGTTCAAAGTAAACAAAGTTTCTCAACTTTGGTGCTACTGACACTTTGTACTGAATAATTCTCTGCTGTGGGGGGTGTTCTGCGCATCCCTGGTCACTGCTCACTCGATTTTGGTAGCGCTTCACCAGTTGTGACAACCAGATGTGGCCACATGTCTCCTGGGGGAGGCGGGCTGAAATCAGAACCCGATAAAGTGATAAAGTTTATATAGACTTGGCTGGTTCCGAGGGGAGATATGCTCTTGTTCTTTATAGGAAGGTTAAACACACACACAAACTCATACCTCCCCTCCCCCTGACAAACACACAATATTATTACAAAGACGCTAAGGAAACGAGGCTCGCACTCTGATTTTTTCCTCCAGATTTGCTGTACATGCTTCCTGAGAAGAACACCAAGGGCTCCATTTTCCGAGGGCCCTCAACTGCCTCCAGTGTTTAGAGCACTGAGCCCTAGGAACTGGGACAGATACGACCAGCAGGCAGGAGAAACTCCCGTGCTTTCATTCAGCTTCTGCAAAATAATGCTGCATACATACGCATGTCTTCTAATTGGGCTCTGCTGAGTGTTTGCACCCAAAAGAGAAAGCAGACACATAAAGACGACTGGACATGTTTTCCACAGGGCTCTGAGGCTGTTTGGAAATACTCTGATTCCTCACAGAGTTTCAGTGGCTGCAGGGATGGGGCTGTGGGAGGCGAGGTTTGCTGTACTCTGAATTATTTAGCTGACTCAAGTGAACAGATTCTTATATGGCTAAACGGACTTGATGTTCATGGATTGAGTCTTTTCTGCATGTAAAGTGCAGTGGCGAGAGCTAAATGCATGACCAAGATGTGGTCTCTTTGCTCTGGGAGACGGGATGACTACCCCTAGCACTGAAGTGCTTAGGCCCTGTGCTCTAAGAGCTGTAAGTTCCTTCAACCCCCAAGATGTCTTTGTGAGGGAGCTATTAGTAAGTCAGGTTTGCAAGTGAGGACACTAGATAGAGAAGTTAGATACTCACCTCAGTAACAGCGCTATCGGATGCCCTAGGAGGGGGGACTGAAGCTGGGCAGCCTCTTACCAGTGCCTGCATGTCTAACAGGCATCCCGGACTGCCTTTTCTGCTACAGTGTAGCAAACTCCACTATCAGCAGGCTAAGTATTATAAATAGCAAAGAAATACAAATAATAAAGAGATCTGGGAGCCCAAAAAAGGGACAGACTGGCCCGCTTCGCATTTGCAAGGGTTTGTGGAGGAGACAGGGGTGTGAGCTGGGTCCTCCGGTGGGGAGGATTCTGACGGGCTGGGTCAGAATGAGGGGGGGGCCTTGGAAGCAAATGCACCGGGGATGTTGGAATTACAATGGGAGTGAGGAACATTGGTGGGAACACGGGCTACTGATGGGGAGCCGAGGAAGGAAGGAAGGGCTGGGGAGGCTGCTGGGAGCGCTTTGGCTACCTGTCACTGTGATTGTCCCTTCCTCGCTCTGGGCTGAGAGCTTAGGGGTTTCTTCTTCTCTCTCTCCTTCTCTCCCTCCCTTCCTTCCTTTCTTTTGGCAGCCCCCATGGCATATGGAAGTTCCTGGGCCAGAGATTGAATCCCGGAGCCGCAGCTGCGACCTATGCCACAGCTGCAACTACACCAGATCCCTAACCCACTGTGCCACAGTGGGAACTCTGAGCTTAGGGGTTTCTAAGAAAGGAGGGGCACGTTCTGAGCTGTCTCTCTTCCTAAGAAGCCCTAGAGTCTGTCCCACCACTTCTTCACCATAAAGAGACATCCCCCAGCTCTTTCAAACTCCTTCTTTATTGACTGGGGACTCCCCAAATTTCTCACCGGCACCACCTCCTCATGTTTTAAAGTACATGTGCCTGAAAGGCTTGTCACTCAGGCAAAAATCACAATGAGTCTCAGAATAAGTAAAGCAACCAAATGTGCCTGGAATGACATTATTTTCATGGTGGGTGTTGAGCCTGAGCCTGAGAACAGAGTTAGATGTTGAAAGGAAAAGAATTCCTGAAACTGACTGACGAGAGTCGCTCGGACCCCGTTCCCACACCCCCTGATTAGCACTGGATGAAAACTGTCAGATCAGGGTGATGGGCCGGGGGGGGGGCGGGGGGGGACATCTGCCCAACAGGACATTTCCAGACCTGAGCCACCAGATCACCCACGTTTCCAATTTAGTTTTCCAGATCATAGCAGCTATTGAAATAAAGCTATACAGTGTGTTCAACAAGAACCAAAAAGAAGAAAGGAAGAAGGAAAAAAAGAGGAAAAAGAAAGGCACGCTCTCCCGAGGCCACGAGTCACTGAAGAGCCCAGCCTGCAGTCCCCAAAGCTGACAGTTATTATGTGTAATTAGCACAAAGCAAGGGTCTGTATATACACACTACCTCCAGACATGATTTTGAAACAAGGGCTCTGCCTTTTACCACCAATAATTTGTCTTGTTGTATGTTGTTACTTACACAGATGTTCCATAATTTTTTGCATATGGCTCAGCCAAAGAAAGCTTTTTCCCCTTCCATTTTTGGGAAAGATGCAACTGCCGGGGTGAGGGAGACGAGACTGTCTAGTTTTTACATAATTCCTATGGTGATGATAGGGGTGGGGGTGGCTGGGGTGTACGTGTGTGTGCGTGCACGCATGTGTATGTGTGTGTGTGTGTGTGTGTGTGTGTGTGTGTGTGTGTATAGTAACAAGATTCTCTACCCAACCGTGCCAACTGCATTTTATCTGCTGCTCTTTCGTGAGTCATGGGATTTGGGAGTACTCAGTACATCCAAGGTTCGTGGTGTTTGCTGGGATAACACATTATCAAAAGCCTCTCCAAAAAGGGTTTGAATATTTACAGAAGAAATAAGAGGCGGAGAGATGTGAATGCATTGCAGATTTTTTTTTTCCCCCTTTGCTTTCTTGGCAGCCTTTGCAACTAAAAACAGCAGAGCCCTCTCATGTTGCTCCGACCTTGCTCTGTGCGGTCCAGTATATGCACATATACGGTATCAACAAAGAAGGTCTGCTCCAGGAGTTCTTAGGAAGGAGGGTCCTTGCGGATGTGGTTTATTTGGGGGGGCGGGGGAGGTGGGAGTGGAGAGGGGAATGCAGTTATCACAGGGACGGGGAGGTCAAGTCCAAGCCTACTGGGTTTTTAAGATAAAGAAATACAACTGGCGGCAGAGAAGGGGAAGAAAGGCAGATTACAAAAAAAAATATACATCTTCTTTTTTATTGCGATACCACCAATTGAAAGAACATTCTGCTGGGGGGGAATGTCTGCCAAGGACTTCTAATTCAGTTTGTTCCACCGTTTTATTTTTAAACTCAAGTGCAGCTTTTATTCCTGGAATGTTATAGGATTGGTGTGGGCAGAAATGGGCAAATTTACTTCAGAGGTGTTTTATAACAACTTGGAAAAGACCCTCTAAAATTCTCCAAGTCCACTTCAGGGGTGAATTTCATTTCCTTTTTCTTCCGAAAGCTATCTTGATTTTTTTTTTAAACAAAAATTTGTGTTTATAAAAGCAAACTTGATTATGCTTTGGAAAGCATTTCAAAATAATGAGACCATCTATTAGGCATTTACTTCAAGCCAGGCAGTGCCTTCTCGCTCTCATTTAATGCTCACAGCCATCTCTCATGTATGGCTGAGAAACAAAGATGGGAGGCAATGCCAAGTTCAAATCCCCATCTTGACAGTATTAAAATCCTTCCTGGCCACTATGCAATTACGCTACCATGTCTCAATGTCTGGCAATACATACTATTAATTAAATAAACACACAACTCAGCCACAAGGCTACTATCTATTATTTTAACCGAATGGTGGCAAAAGCAGGCATGTCAGGCTAACAGGAGAACAGGGGATGGGTGGGTATAGATTTATGTTGAAATGCCAGTGGCGCTAATACCCAAACTTGCTCACCCTAGGCTGGCAACATTAAAGACGGACAGAACGTCCTTCCCTACCCCCTGTCCTCTCAAAGTATTTACTTCAAAAAATCGATTTCCTCTGTCACTATTTATTGCCACATTTTGCTCAGTGGTTCTGAGAAAGCTCACGGAAAATCACAATGTTACACTTGTTAAATTGACCCTGCAGGGCGCTGCAACACTAGTACATGCATCATCCCAAGAGGTAAAAAGGCAAGTCTGCCAGGCTCCTGCTGAGAATATCATCCTGAAACCAACAAGGATATGCAAATCGGCCTGTTCTAGCTCATTTGCATAGCCTTTCATTGGTTTTGTGGAACCTCTCTACTAAATGTCAATTTCCTTTTCTTTCCTAAAGCTTATTAGCTGTTGGTGATGTTTACAGCTTGAAGACCAAACAGATTTAATAGGTAAAACATTTAAACTATATAATTAAAAAGCATGCGAGGCAGAGGAAAAAAAGATGCTCTGATGTAGATCAAACGTGGAGATTACTCGTGCTGTTAAAATATGCTTTCCAAGTTTGGAAGATGCTGAGGCCTCATGCATGCCTCTGCACGTATAAGCACCACCACAAGATTTGCTTAGCCTATTTTTTTCTTTTTCTTCTTGCAATGGGTTAGAAAAAGCAGAGAGATTTGCTTATAAACGACCAAGGGCTTGAACCTCGTCGCTGAGTACACATTTCACTCGCGACGAAATCTGAATGGAAGCCTGCCAACATCTGAGCTGACATTCAAACGCTCTGAGTTTCTATGTACTCCGACCCCTCAAAGCTAATGTTTTAAAACTCTTGATATTTTCTGAGGCAGAGCGGAGCTCAATCCTCACCTCTCAGTTCAGAGAGAATATATGGCAATAATATTCTGCTCAAAAGAAGGCAAAGGAGGCCCTTCCCACGCAGCATTTATCTGCAGCCTTGATGCAACAGATAATGCGACGGGTTTTGAGCCCAATTATTTCCCTTTGTGTGTCCGATTTAGGAACTCGGTGAAGCTTTGGAGAAACGCTGGCAACGTCTATATTAAAGTAATCACCTAAGTAGATTGACGCACTATGGAATCAAGTGTTGAGCCTTTTGCACTTTCATGGGGCAGAGGAGTTAACAGTTCCTACTGCCACTAGCATTTAGTACAACAGATGTGCTGGGAGGTAACTGGTGATCCACACCTTTGGAAGGCTTCTTGACTGGCAACTTTAACACGACTGGCTGAGACCCCAAATTCTACGGGGGCTACAGGAGAAACAACTGTTCAACATTAAATTTTAGCGCTGCCTATAAGAAAGGTCAAACCCCCTTAGGAGATTCTGGAGGTGGGCAGAAAACAGCAAAATACCACAGTCAACAGAGAAAGAGGTCTTCCCGGATTAAGCATCTCCTTGCCATGTGGAGGCCAGGTGAAGCCATGAGAAGACATCATTGCCAAGTTTTAACACCACTGGGGCTGCAGGCACATTTATGTTTTGATGGGATTCAGCTGTGCCGCTCCTTACTGTCCAGCCAATCATCCTGTTTTAAATTCCTTCCTCCTTCTAACTGTGATGGGCAGCAGGATGGAACAGGTTGCATTCAACGGCATGAAAGAGAATGAAAGCAAGAAAAGCACTCAAAGGAAAGGCAGAAATGGTGATGCGAGAGCCACAGTCCGCAGGCCTGGCTCTCATCGGCTCTGCCCAACCAGCTATTTCCAAAGCTCAGGCAAGGTGCTCATCTGCATGATGCCTCTATTTCCTCACTCGCTGAACTAGGGTCACCACACATCCTCTGACCTCAGAGGATTTTTGCCAAACTGAGAAACTTACAAAGAGTACTGCAAACACGGATGCCAAACTATTATCTCATAATTCAATGAGCCCAAATCAGACGGAGACAAGTGAAACCCCAAATTAATTTGATGCCATATGCTACGGGTTGCATTATCCAACAGCCTTCAAAAGCTGGCATTTATACTATTTGTGGGTTCATCCTCTTCCATGTAAAGAAACATGTGCACACATCAAAACAGACCCAGTTAAATCTGAATTATCCAGTGGAGGATTATCCAAGATTCCTACTGTTTCTCCTTTTCTCCTGTTGCCCCCTTTTCAGCCTCTCTGGCGATTCTTCTGTGATCAAGGAAAGGTGATGGCAGGCAGGTCAATAAACCCCTTCCCCTACTCACCATAATCTCAAAGATCTGTGCCTCCTGGCCTCCATTGACAGAAATAAGAGACAAGGCGCTGTCTGTGCTCACAGCTGGACATAAACATTTACCTGCATTATTGGGAAATGAGGTATTCATATAAATTAACTTAATCATTGCTCACTTGCTAAAACATTACTTACCAAATGGAAACATTTCCAAGATCGCTCTCTTTCATACTGCTACCTCTAGGTGCCTGCCTTTAAAAATAGAGAATAATAAGGTGGAACCTTTCTCTGAAGACCCCATCAGTATTACCAATAACCATCCATTCACCATGAGTCTATACTGCACAGCATACTTGCCTATTTGCTTTTGAATGTTCTTTCTTCGCCCGTGACCTCAGCCTATCGTGTGATGCATCTCAATTGTTTTTTCATTCAACAATGTCTCTGATATGCCAAGTAGGAGTTGTGCTAGTTGGAGCTAAGGTGTGAAGGAGGAAACTAGGCATGGTCCCTACTTTTGGAGCAAGTACGCTGTATTTGGGGAGAAACGATATTAATGACAATCACACCAATACATATGCTTATATGTGAAAACAGCTCTCAGAGAAGAGCACAGGATGATGGGGACCGTAGAAAGTGTCACAGGAAACCCGGGAAGTTGGGGCTCCTACAGCGAGATGGACCAGGATGGTGCCAGTGGAGAAGGAGAGATGGGGTGGACTCAAAAGATATTCAAGGACTTCCCACTGTGATGCAATGGGATCAGCACGCGCTGGGATGCAGGTTCGATCCCTGGCCTGGCACACTGGGTGAAGGATCTGGTGTTGCCACAGCAGCAGCAGAGATCACAGCTGTGGCTCGGATCAGATCCCTGGCCCAGAAAGTCCACAGGCTTTGGGGTGGCCAAAAAAAGAAAAGAAAAGATAAAAAAGATTTAAGATGTGGGATCAGGAGGACTTGATGATAGATGCAGAGGAAGAGAGAAATACTTTGAGGGTGAATTTCAGGCATATCTGTCTTGGGAAATCAGATGATGTGTGAAATGGGGAATTCTAGAGCAAGATGAGGTTTGGTGGGATGGAGAGGCTTCTAACTTTGGCCTTGAACATGCTGACTTGAGGTGCCTTTGGGATTTCCAAATGGTGCAGCTGAGCAGACAGCTGGATAGACAGGTCTAAGACTGAGGAGGAACATGGCCTGGAGATATAAACGGAGGCGTCTTGGGGCATCAAGAAGCTGTGAGTTGGGAAGAGGTCCCCTAGGGGGCAAATATAACTTGAAAAGTGGATGGATCATGGATCAAGCAGTGTAGAATGCCAGCACTCAGAGGTACCAGCGTGTTTCAGGAGAAACACCTGAAAATGGCAGTAATAAGGAAAAACCCTAGGAGGTCCCGTTGTGGCTCAACAGGTTATAAACCCAACTAGTATCCATGAGGACGCGGGTTCAATCCCTGCCTTGCTCAGTGGGCTGAGGATCTGGCATTGCTCTGAGCTGTGCTGTAGGTTGCAGAAGTGGCTTGGATCCCATGTTGCTGTGCATGTGGCACATGGCAGCTGCAGCTCGGATTTGACCCCTAGACTGAGAACTTCCAAATATGCCTCAGGTGCAGCTATTAAAAAAAAAAAAATAAGGAAGGACCCTAATATAAGAAAGGAAATGTATATATACGTATGTATGACTGGGTTACTTTGCTGTACAGCAGAAATTGGTACAGTGCAAATCAACTATACTTTAATTTAAAAAAAAAAAGAAGAAGAAGGAAGGACCAGAAAGGCAGGATGGAAACCAGAAAAGAATGGCATTAAGGAAGCCAAGGGGAGGAAGGTTTCATACCTTTAGAAAGGAGGGCGTGAGCAGCACTGCAAAGCTGTTGTGCTATCAAGTATGATGAGAACTATTGCTATAAAACTCACAAAAAGATCTAATGACACAGAACAACATGGAAATCATGGATGACCTCAGCAGGAGACAGGGGTGTGGACTGATGGGGGCAAGGGCCCCCCTGAGACCACCTAATGTTGTCTCCTAACAGGCAGGAGAGCATCACAGTTGAGGATGCAGGCTCTGGAGACAGACCATCAAGGCTGATGGTCTGGCTCCCTTACTCAGCGATGAGACCTAAATTTCTCTGGGGCTCGTCTGCAAAAGGTGAGTAATAATACCCACCTACTGGATGGTTGGGGGGCTAATAAATATAAACCACGTAGTACAGTGCCTCACATATTCATTTTGCTTAATAACTGCTCGTCTTTTATTATTACTGCCACTCTCCTAACCAACTGAGTTGATATTTATTGAGCATCTGTCAGGCACTTGTACTCGACTCTGGGAAAGAACAATGTAAAGTTATTACTGGTCCTCATGGAAATAAGCAAAAAGCTTCACGATGAAATGTTTTCTGTTAAATTGCGATGAATGCTAAGGCGAAAAATACAGCAGGAAAGGGGGCTAGAGCAGTGGTCTAGATGACCATTTTTTAACACCTGTCAAGAGAGGCCCAAGAGAGACAGTGGCGTTTGAGCAAAAACCTAAGAAAGCAGTGTAGTGATTTAGGGACGAGCATTTCAGGTTGGAGGAAAAAGGAAGATACAAAGATCCTGGGGTAGGAGGATGGGGAGGGAGGCCTTGAGGTTGGGGCAGAGCCAGGGAGGAGGAGAGAGCAGGAAACAAAGTCAGAGACAGAAGTGGTTATGATGTGCTCTTTAGGCCCTGATAAGGTCTGTGAACAGTGATAGACAGAACATGGGGGGAGAACACGAGAGAAAAGAATAAAGTCACTCATGTCCATCTAAGCAGAAGAGTAAAAGGATATTACGTTCAATCAAATCATGGGGAGAGGAGAGAATAGGAAGAAAGAGTCACCTGGAATTTCAGTATTTTTTCCCCCATTTACCAAGATGTAATCAACATACAGCATGGTGTACATTTAGGGGTGCAGCATGATGACCTGACTCACACATAAACAAATCCCTGTCATCTCACAGAGATAACAAAAAAAGGAAAAACATTCTTTTCCTTGTGATGAGAACTCTTAGGACCTACTCTCTTAACCAATTTTAGCGACACTAGCTGGAAGTGTTAACAGAGAGTCATCACATTGTAAGTTCATCCTGGGATTTATTTAAATCTTACAAATAGACAGTTTGTAACTTCTGACCATCTTCATTCAATGCCCCCATCTGCCACCTCCCACCTCTGGTGACCACAAATCTAATCTCTTTTTCTATGAGTTTGTTTATTTGTGTGTTTAAGATTCCACATTTATACAGTATTTGTCTTTGTCTGGCTTATTTCACTTAGCCTAATCCCCTCAAATGCCACCCACATGGTTGCAAATGGCATGACTTCCTTCACTTTAATGGCTGAATAATATGGAATTTCAGGAGTTTCTGTCATGGCGCAGCAGAAACGAATCTGACTAGGAACCATGAGGTTGCGGGTTCAATCCCTGGCCTCGCTCAGTGGGTTAAGGATCTGGGATTGCCATGAGCTGTGGTGTAGGTCACAGACACGACGTGGATCTGGTGTGGCTGTGGCTGTGGCCAGCGGCTACAGCTCCAATTAGACCCCTAGTCTGGGGGTTACAGCTCCAATTAGACCCCTAGTCTGGGGGTTACAGCTCCAATTAGACCCCTAGCCTGGGAACTTCCATATGCCACAGGTGCAGCCCTAAAAAGACAAAAAAAAAATTATATATATATATATGTATATATATACACACACGTATATATATATGTATATATATACACACACGTATATATATGTATATATATACACACACGTATATATATGTATATATATACACACACGTATATATATATGTATGGAATTTCAGTATTGCTCACAATAGGAAACTAACAGATAGTTAAAAAAAGAGTATGGGGGATATTAAGATTATTCTATTAAGGAATTAATATAAATATATCCACTATAGCAAAAAATATAAAAACCTACCTAAATATTATAAGTACTGATGTTGAAAAACAAAGGTTATGCATTAAAATGGTCATGCATAGAGAAAGGAGAAGATAGATGGGACAGGAAGGAAAGACAGACTTCAACCACTCCCCTTGTTTTTGTAGGTTTGATGTCAGAAAAAATGACAATTACTTTTCAAATGACGTTGAACAAAAATAATTTTCTAAAAGCCTCTAAAACATTTCGGATAAAATCAATGAACTTAAAATGTCTATCTAGGTATTGGCCAAAACACACAGAGAGGAACTATTCTAAGAGACCCCCAAAACTGTATACCTGTAACTGTATACCCCTAACTCGATGGACCTAAAAACCAAACCAAAACTGGAGAAAAAAGCACAAGGCTTTTAGTAAGCATATTGTTGGGGTGTCCCTGGCATTGTTATTTGGAAATTATGGGGAGTGTAGTGTGGAATGAAGTAAATGAGTAAACTGCGTTGGAGTGTGATTGAGAACTGCTGTTTTCAGCTTGAAAAAAAAGGAAATACTGATGTAAGATGGCTGAAGTCAAGAGTTTTGCAGTGTGCACCAGTACAAACTCATGATGTGTTTTATCTTAAAAGTATATACACACACACACAGACACATACTATATACATACACACACATTCTCTGTATAGACACATGTATTTACATACATACATATACAGAGAGAGAGAGAGACAGTGAGAGGGACTGGTTATTTCCTCCCTCTGGCTACACCCACTGAGAAGGCTGAGAAACAATGACAAACCCAGGCATCGTGCGTACCCAGATTGCGGTCTCCAAACACCAATTCTCACTAATGGGAACCAGATTTCCTTGGAAAAAAGCTGACCCCAGGTCAGAGGCAGGACATGTACAAGATGAGTCTTGAACAGGCTGTCCTAGTAGAAAGCGAGGCAACCAGCAGACAGCAACTAGTATTGCATGAAAAGGACTCAGCAGCCAAACTAAACAGGTTACCAATCCATGGCCAAAATGAGGCCATTTGCGCATCAATAAGGGTTAAAAATTATGAGGTATTGAAACACATCAGATAGATATATTTAAATTCACAAGTTTACGGTAATACTTTAAAAAAATGGTGACTGGGGGGAAGATGATGAAAAAAACTGTGTTGCAAATTGGTGAAAAAAAGGGGGTGGGGGGAGAAGCAAGTATTTATCCTGCTTTTTGTACCAAATCTGAAGCAACGAGCAAACAAATAGTGGACGAGGGAGGTCTCTCTTCTTGACTTCTGCTTATGAATGAACCAAGAATAACAGAATTGGACAAGCACCATTTTGCAATCCCCTGTAAATCTCTGAGTTGAAGCAAAGGTCTCACTGCCAAAGGAGATTCTACTAAGCGGTGACCTCCTGATGGACAGATGAGACCAATTATGAAGCCGTCGGGCAACACAAAGCAAAGAGACCCAACAGAGCCTGAGGACTTCTGTCTAGTCCTCAGGAGGTGCAGGAGACAAGGGAACATGCTTAACACCAGCACCGGGACACAACCATCAAAATCCAGATGGTGAAAAGTTCCCCTGGACACACTGTCTAGTTCTTCAATAGAAAAAACTGTAACATTCAAAAAGACAGAGATGGAACCGGTAGCTTAAAAGAAGATTAAGGGACATAAATAGACATTTATTTGACACTTGATTCAAGTAAACTATAAAAAAACCTACAACATAACAAAAAGTTATTTATAAGACAATTAGGGAAATACACACATTGACTGGATAGCTGATGACACTAAGGAATTGTTAATTGGTTTTTAGGTGTGATGATGGTATCGTGGCCTTGTATGAGAAAAAGAATCCCAATGGTTTATCTAAATACTAAAATATTTGTAGATGGTATGATGTTTGGACTCTGCCTCAAGACAGTCTGGGGAAGGGGGGTTGGGGGTGGGTAGATGAAACTAGGCTGTTGACGTGGGGTGATGGGGACATGGGAGCTTATGATCTACTTCTGGACATGTTTGCTATTTTCTCTTTCTTTCTTCCTTTCTTTCTTTGCTTTTTAGGGCCACACCCGAGGCATATGGAGGTTCCCAGGCTAGGGGTCGAAGCAGAGCTACAGCTGCCAGCCTGCATCACAGCCAGAGCAACACCAGATCCTTAGCCCACTGAGTGAGGTCAGGGATCAAACCCACAACCCCATGCTTCCTAGTCAGATTCATTTCCGCTGCACCACAACGGGAACTCTTTTGTTTGGTATTTTCTATAGCACAAAATTAACATTCCAGCAGGAAGTCAATTGTTTTTCCAGTGTGCTTGGGGGTACTTGTTAAATTTCACATTCCCTATGTTAGTCGACTTGGGGCGCTTAATAATATGAAAAGTCTGCCAAACTCTACTTTCTGAGACAGAATTCCTAGGAGGGAAGCTCTGAAAATTTGCCCACATGCAGGTAGGTCTTCTGCACACGCCATTTTGCTTCACTTACTGGCATGAAATAAATTATTTGTTTTATTAGCAAATCATTAAATCTCAAAACCTTCTCCTACTGAAACAACCCTCGACCTAAACCCTAACCTAAACACTTTTTCAGACGCTGTTGTTTAATTTCAATAAAATGTTTCCTCTCCATGTCACAAATCAACAGGTAAGTGATGTTAAACATTTATTATGGGGATCGGGCATCAGCCCATTTGTTCCAAAGCTTGTGGAGCCCTTGAGGTTAAGCAGCTAGAGCAAGGGGACCAGTGTAACTTGGATAAGTCACAGAAAGGTGCCACTTTATGGAAGATGAGCTTGATGACAGAAGAGAGAGGCAACACCCTTTTTTTTTTTTTTTTTAAGAGCTGCTACAAAATCAGTTCAACTACTGCCCCTCGAGTCCCAAGAGTTGTCTTCCCAAAAGAGGGTCCACTACCCTTCACACAAAGAATTCTTCCTTTAATGTGGGAGCAATCTAAGCGTCCACTGAAAGATGACTGGATTAGGATGTGAAATACACACACACACACACAGTGAATATTACTCTGCCATAAAAAAGAACAAAATCTTGCCATTTGCAGCTATACGGACAGACCAAGAGGGTATCACTTCTCTCTGATGAGAGTACTTATCACTAGAAGCTGGCAGTTTGCTAAGTGGCTCAGTCTCTTCCGTAAGCAAATGGTTTACCAGGATGACCAACAATCATAACCAGACAGCAAATGGCAAAGGTGTAGACCAAGAAGAGAGAGCAGAAAAGGCCAGAATTAACACTGACTAAGCAACATGAAGGTGCTAGTTGCAGTCTTAGAAGTTTTGCATACGTTTTCTAATTTAATCTTTACTGAAGCATGTGGCTTTCCATACCTGTTTAAAAATCCCAAGCATTCTACCGAGGGGCTTCAGAGCACCTGCATGTTATTTTTAAATTAACTTTCTCACTCTTTAGTAAGAACTCCACTGCAAGTTGTATAATGGATAAAACTTTTCAAACAGTTTTTTCGGCTATTAGAAATGAATACAAAGCCTTCTATGTGTCATATGGTAGAACAGCACTTAACAAAGGCGTTCGTTCTTAAGTTCCCGTCATGGCGCAGTGGTTAACAAATCTGACTAGGAACCATGAAGTTGCGGGTTTGATCCCTGGCCTTGAGTGGGTTCACGATCCGGCGCGGCCGTGAGCTGTGGTGTAGGTCACAGACGTGACACGGATCCCGAGTTGCTGTGGCTGTGGGGTAGGCCGGTGGCTACAGCTCCAATTGGACCCCGAGCCTGGGAACTCCATATGCCGAGGGAATGGCCCTAGAAAAGGCAAAAAGACAAAAAAAAACCCAAATAGACAAACAAAAAAACAAAGGGGTTAGTTCTTAAGTTCCCATCCAGCACAAAATGTGGGGGGGGGGGCAAAATTCTGTCTGAGATTTTAAGGTGTCCCCTGGATCCTAACACAGGTCCACTCAGACCTTTCAGTGGCTCCCCACCATGTGTCTGGTGAAATCTACCATCCCAGTCCTCATCAAGGCTTGGGAAGGCCACAGGTCATCTGACCGCAGCTACGAGACTCCCCCTTATCTCCTGTTCTCCACTCTCTCTGCTCTGGCCCACTGGCCTCTGTGCTCTGAACCACCAGCCAGAGGCGATCCTGTTCCGATCCAGAATGCGTCTCCTCTGTCAGACTGAAGAATGTGTTCCCTTCATTACAATCTTGCTCAAATGTTGTCTCTCCCTGGCTAAGGGAGCAGCTCCTCTCTCTCTCTTTTTTTTTCAATCGCTCCGATTCTTCTTAGCATGTCAGCTCATTCATCACAGCTGACCTTACAGCACCTACGCCGCTCTTGTTTAACGCTGCTCTTTTACGTTACAAGGATGCGTCTCAGAGGCAGCGACTTTGTTCACTGCTATGACCCAGTCCTGGCCCAGGAAAGGCACTCAGTAAGCTTTCCTGAACGAACAAAGTTCCCCCTAGACGGCCCGTCGAGGAAAGTATAGTAGGTTTTTGTTTATATCACCATGTGCAATAATTATCTTGAACACTGAGGTCTGGAAACCACGGCGCTGGGCTCAAGCATGAGGCCAAAGTCTCTAGCAGGTGTGTAGGGCTCCCAAAGCATCATCCCTGGTGGAGAGAATGCTAAAGCGTCCTTACTAGCATGAAAGGTTTCCTTAATTCCATTTTGATATCAAGTTTCCATAACTTGACTATTTAATTGATTTTGTTGTTGCCGTGGTGAGGGTTCAAGGAGATGACAGCCCAGTTTTCCACAAGTGAGATTCTTAATCATCCTGGTAATGCAAGGCAACTTCCAATCTGAGCTGGTGGAGATTGGCACTGACCAATGGGCCAGCTCACTACCAGATTTGTGCAGATCTTACAATACTGTTTCTCCTGTCATTGCAGCACATATATGGCCATTCTTTAGTTAGAAAGGTTGGAGCTCCATTCTTATTGTTCTCCTTTTTCAAATATAACCTTAAGGTCTTCCTGTGGCCACTCACATGAAATTTTACAAGTCAGTATTTTAGCGTGGCTTGGGAGTATTACATTCAAGAACTGACCAAGGCCAGACTACACAGCCCTCAATGAATTTTGGCATAACAAGTCTGTGGCATAAAATGGTGTAACAAAATTGACATATTGGCACTGAAATGACCCAGGTACCATGATGTAGCACAGCATCAGTATGAAATTCAAAGACTGGACCATGCAAAACAAGGTAAACTGTGCTTTCTAAAACTGAATAGACAGGCCCCCATCCTTATACGAGTTTTCTCCTTTTCCTTTTTTTTTTTTTTTTTAAAAAAAAGACATCAATGAGCATCTCATTAATATTATCATTTGAAAAGTGTTTTCTGCCTTTAATGGAAGATGTAGACTAGCTGAGGAAGCTATCATTGGTTCCCCAAAGTGCAGCCTTACCAATTAAAAAATGCAAATTGTTTCATATTGTGAAGGATTTCAAATTTGAAAGAAGCTGTTTCAACCCTTCCTTTTGAGTAAGTTTTAAGTGGATAAGTTTAAGTGAAAAAATATCCTGAGATTGCAAGGTAGCTTTTTTTTTTTTTTTAAATACAATACCCTTTTATTACTTGCAAGTCTGTATTTTAGGGAACCAAGATTTTCTCAATACTGTGCAACAATATTTTAAAAAAATCAACAAAAGGGAATAAACTGGAAAATGAAGTTAGAAAAGCCTGCAGCTGTCATCTGTAACACCGATTTCAAATTTCTGTGTTCATCACAAAGCCTCATTGTTCCTTAGTCTTGGTTTTATAAGTCAGCATTACACACTGAAATCTAACAAACATCATACTACCAAAATCTTCCTTTATCAGTCATATATATTGAGGTTTCATATAAGATTGTGCTTGAGAAAGGGGCTGCTAACTAAAGAAATAACAATAAGGTGGACAGAACCCTGGGGGGAGGGGGGATGGGAGAATTCGAAAAGTGAGGAAGAGAATCATGTTTGCTGACCTGTTTATTTTCATATTACACTCTATACCTGTTTTTCTAAAAATGACTCATCACTGCATGTCATGAATGGTACCATGGAAAATATCAAGTCAGTGCCATGAAATAAGCGTTTGGGACGCAACTGCAAAAAAAAAGAAAAAAGGAAAGAAGAAAAGAAAGACAGAGAAAGAAAGAAAAAGAAAGGAAGGAAAAAAGGAAAAGAGCTGATACTAAAAATAATTGTAAATCACAAAATAAAGGCAATGGATGATACCTGAACCTGTGGGTGATTATTGCAGCAGCGCTATAGTGCCTCACCACAGGGACAAAAAGCAAAAGCAAAATAACAAAACAAAACAGGGTTCTTGTGCAACTTTCCTCCCATGACGATAGCAAACCTTTGGATTTAAGTATTGTCTCCATGGTCCAGTTAATCTTTTTCGCATCTGGAGTTACACAGGCAAAGGGCTGGAGCCATCACTGACGCGGTGTGTTCACACATGCAACAGGTTCTTCAAGAACAGGAGGAGGAGGACAGAAGGACTTCCAACTGCCCACGATCATGTGGCCTCTGCCACCACCTTCCCCAGAAACTGCTTTCTGATTCACGGGAAAGAATGTGCCGTGGTGAATAGGACATGGGTTTTATTACTCAGACCGACTTAGGGTCAAAACCAGCATGTTTATTATTAGCAGGGTAACTTTGAGCTGACTCACTTCCGCTTTGTCTAGCCTCTCTTCCCTGCAGCATGGACAGAGCGAGACCCACCTCAAAGTGTGTCAAGATGCCTTCGCATCGTATTTGAAATGACATGTCCATGTCGCCTGGCCTCAGACTCAGCGTTCAGTAACTAGCTTCTGCCCCGTTCTAGGGACCTTGCAGGAATGCTGGCCAGGCTGCTCCAGCTCCAGGGGATCAAGTTCCATCTTGGGAATGGACTTGCCAGGCAGGGGATGCAGCCCATCCTGTTTCTGAGCCACCTGGAGGGGCCCTTTCAGGAACCCAGTCATGCCTTTCATCCTAGCCTATTTGCACCCCACTTCGGTGGTGGTCTGTGAACACACCGGATCCCAGAGGAGGAAAAAACACCAACCAGGGGACAGGGGGAGGGGAAGAGGAGCAGATTCCTCCAAGGGCCACCACTGCGGGGAAGCAAACTCCTTCTTGACGATACCAATCACGAGGCCCTGGAGAATTTTCCTTTTGTTTAAATCAAAGTCCTTTTGTTAAACCTTTCCTAAGCATTAAAGGGGGGGGGGGCCCTTCTCTCCACATTTCAAAGCAAGCACTTTGCCACTTCAGCTGTACAAATTATATAGGATTGAAAATAGTATAGCTGAAAGGAACGTGGCCTTTGTAATTAGTTACCTCTCTTCCCCCCCCCTTCTCAAAGCAAAGGGGAACAAACTGAACTGAAACACAGCTGTTTTAAAAGGTTAAGAGGTTGTCATCCCCCCTGTGTTCTGTCTTTAGTCTTCCTTTATTTCCTAAGGTGCCAAAGATACGTTTCCCCCTCAATGTATAGAAAGCTCTAGCACGCACGGGGCGTGGCCATGCCAAGGGCCCTCTCAGCATCATCCTCTACCCGGGAAGCCAATCAAGTGACTCACTGATCCCTTTGCCTTTTTTCTGTAACGTAGGTAATGAGCAAGATGGATGCGGGCTACAGGAGGAGAATTCTGTAAAAAGCAGCATTCGCTTGTATCCACAGACAGAAAGCTTGGAATTCAGTGGCAGAGAAACAAGAGGTCTGGTGGAGCGAGAACCAGAGTCAAAATTGGGAGCTTTTTCAGGCCAAAGATTCTATTTCCTTCGCCCGGGACAGGGCCTGTGCGACTGGCATTCGAAAAATATTTGGAGAATTCATAAATACAGGGATGAAAATGTGACGTCCAGAATGGCCAATGAATTGTACCTTAGGAGAAAACCATTCCAGATTTTGTAGACAGTATACAAGTAAACTCAGCTGACAAAAACAGGATGCTTCAGGGGGATCCCTCTCAGGTCCCAGAGACGGGGTGTCAGTCTTCAGAGGAAAAGTTAAATATTTCATTAAAAAAAAAAAAAAAGGAGGAAGGTAGTTTCTGAAAACTCATTTGTGAATCAAAACCAGAATAGACCAAATGACTGAACATTCAAACAATAGAGTTAAAAAAAGAAGAGAGTTTGGCAAGTTTTTTCCCCCCTCTCTCTGGTGTGAGATTTTCAAAGCTACTTCTTCCCGTTAAAAGGATGGCAGTCAATGTATTTAAAGGATCCACGTAAACCTGCCTCTTTCCATTTTCTTGTTCTCAGAGTATATCATCTATTCTCATCCCATTTCACCTCATCAAGTTGGCATAGCATGTAGGTTTATGCTTTTGTCATTTTATCTTTGGAAAATGTTCTCAACAATTAATTCACGTTAAAACTCCACTACTAATTCAGAGCCTCAAGAATTAGCACTGCAAGGTTCTCACTGGCATTTGGCTGAAGCCTACCATTAGCTGGTTATATTTTTCAAAAAAGGTTCGGGAACTTTGATCTCATTTAAGCATTCTTCAATTGACTTTACTACCATCATTTGCATCAAATAAGAGCCTAATTGAAAGAGGTCTAGTCTTTAAAGTGAATCTAGACTAAACTGTATAATGCAAAGTCCTTGGGATTTGAAGTAAAAAGTTGAAATGCCTGGGCTCAAGTTCTGGTTATGCTACACACCATTTGTATTGTAATCTTACACACGCATTTAATTTTTCTGAGCACTAGTTTCATTTTTTATTAAAATGGGAATAAAAAGAAATACACGCCTGAGAGTTGCTCTGAGGATTGTATCAGTTCAAGGCAGTCTATTTTATCAACTGCATGCAAATTAAATAGCGTTTTATCATCACAGTCATCATCATTATCGTCACTACCATCACCTGTACTTAAAAATAATTCAAAGGAGAGAGCATAAGGAAGAACCAATGGATCCCTACTCTGTACTCAGCACCACGTTATCGACTATGCCACGGCAAGAGTCCTATTATCCATTTACGACAGCCAAGACGTGGAAGAACCCAATGTCCGCCGACAGATGAATAATGACGTGGTCTATGTATGCAATGGAATATTACTCAGCCCTGAAAAGAATGAGACAATGCCATTTGCAGCAACATGGATGGACCTAGAGATGATCATATTAAGTGGCTAGACAGTATAGTCAGAGACCAGGATCAAATGATACCACTTACATGTGGAAGCTAAAAAAAAAAAAAAAAAGACACAAATGAACTTCACAAAATAGAAACAGACTCACAGACATAGGAAACAAACTTATGGTTACCAAAAAGGAAAGTGGGGGAGGGATAAATTAGGAGTTTGGGATTAAAAGATACACTCTGTTATATATAAAAAAGTTCAACAAGGACCTACTGTATAGCACAGGGAACTCTATTCAGTACCTTGTAATAACCTATAATGGAAAGGAATCTGCAAACGAGTATGTATGTGTTGTGTGAATATATTTTACATATATGACTGGATCTGAAAAAAATATATATATATTTTTTACTGAATATATCACTGAATATGTATATAAATGAATCGCTTTGCTGTGCACCTGAAACCAGCACAACATGGTAAGTCCACTAGACTTCAATACAAAGCTGTTGGTTTTGTTGAGACTCCACCTAGCACATGGAATACACAGAAAAATTAGTGTTATATTTTTTTAACCATTTAATTTAGTGAATGTCATCCTAATAAAACACTTACTTCTCCATTAATTTGTGTTTTAGTGGAAATCCATAAAATTGAAAATCTGAAATTCAGTTGCAGCCCCAGGGAAACAGGAGTTGGTGATAAGGGTTGAGGCAAAGAGGTGACATAGTGTCATTTTCCCCCAATGTATTCTTCTCGAAAAAGTGTATTTACAGTAAATTGGCTTTTTGGTGTACAGTTCTATGAGTTTTAACACCTGTGTAGATTTATACAAACACCTTCACCATCAGGATACAGACCAGGTCCAGTGCCCCCAAGATCTCCCTCACACAGCCCTGTAGTTAAACCTTTGCTCCACTCCTATCCATGGCAATCACCAATCTTTTCTTCATTCTTACAGGTCTTTTCGCCACTTCCAGAATGTCATGTAAATGGAATTATACAGTATGTATGTAACTTCTTGAGACTGGCTTCTTTGATGGCATCATGCATTTGAATTCTTTTATCCTGCATGTATCAATAGTTTCTTTTCGTTCTGGGTAATACTCTATTGTATGGATGTATGATAGTCTGATGTCTGTTCATTCACCACATTGAAGGATTATCTGGGGTGACGTCTGATTTTTGGCGATTATGAATAAAGCTTTTCTAAACAAGCAAAAAGTTGTTTGTTGGGGGTGAAAAAAGAACCCTATTATTGACCTACACATTACCATCTGTTATATGGAAATAAATTATACTTCTATCTCTAGAAACTGAGGAACAGAGAGGGTTAAGTGACATGCTCAATGAATTTATTCTTCAGGTATGTTTCATGAATTAAATCGATAAATAGTGACTAAGCACTTACTATGTACCAAACACTGTTTCAGGTGTGTGGAGAGAACCGTGAGCTAATTTAAGCAGATAAAAATCTCTGCTCTCAGAGAGCTGACAATGAACTAGATACTTGTGAATTCTCAATCACTGTTTAGTCTACTCTATATTAAGCCACGGTGTGCTAGGGCCTTATCCTCTGTCTCCCTCACTCTCTCTAGTGGCACAACTTACAGAGAAAAGTAACACTTGGGCAGCAGCATACCAGCATCAACAGTCAGCCCCCTGCCAGGGGCTCTGGGGCATCAGGGGTCAAGGACGTCCAAAGGCTAACACACCAGTAGCCCATTTGTTACAAACTGGGCTGGGAAGCTCTGCATTATCTACAGTGTAGTGAATGATTCAGAAATTTCACTAGTATTGATGTCCTGCCACTTTACTTATCATTGCAAATATCGAACAGGCAATTCCTGGTCTTGTATACGGATCAGCCTACACTTGTCACTTATTGCCATAGATTTACTGCTTTTAGCAGGTCAGCAAGATGAAGTTCGAACAACTTTTTGCAGACAGCAGGTAAAACTAAATAGACATCAGAGACAACATTTTATTTAAAAACATGCTACTAAATCATTACAGCAAAGAGTTAAATTTAGGGATTAATGCAAAGGAAAACAAGGAATTTCTGAAACTTAAAACCAGATTCAGACATGAACATAAACGCTGTTAACTATGTTAGGCAAACCATCATCTTCTAAGGTCTTGGTTCTTGCTCTTGGATATTTTAAGAACAAATTGGCCTGGATACATAACAAGGTAGCAAAGCGCACATTCAGGACAACTCAGAAGCAAACATCACTCTGGGAGGCGGATGGGCTTACCAGCAGATGGGTTTACCAAGGAAGGCAAGCATGCCTTCAAGTAGCATTCATCTAACAGCACAGTAAGAACCAGCTTGATGCACAAAAGAAATAACAGCAAAAACAGAGCTACAGAAAAAAATAACACTAATTATAAAGCACAGAATCCAATTAAAAAATGGGCAAAAGATCTGAACAGACACTTCACTAAAAAAAGATCTATAGATGGCAAATAAGCCTGTGAAAAGATGCTCCCTATCACCTCATTAGGGAATTTCACATTCAAACAATGAGACACCACTACACATCTATCAGGATGGCCAAAATCCAGGATGCTGATAACACCAAATACTGGTGAGAATATGAACAGGAACTCTCCTTCGCTGCTGGAGGGAACACAAAATGGTACGGCCACTTTGGCGGAGAGTTTGGCAGTTTCTTACAAAATGAAACATACTCTTACTATATGATCCAGCAATCATGCTCCTTTGGTATTTATCCACAGGAGGTGAAAACATACTTCATATAAAAACTTGCACCTGGATGTTTAGAGCGGCTTCATGCATACCTGCCAAAACTTGGAAGCAATCAGCACATCCTTCTGCAGGTGAATGGACGCACTGTGGTATATCCATGCACTGGACTATTACTCGGTGATACAAGAAGCCAGCTATCAAGCCATGAAAAGATTATGGATGATCCTTAAATGTGTATTACTAAAGGAAAGAAGCCAATTTAAAAAGGCTACATGCCTTTTTGCCTTTTGGACCAACTATATGACATTCTGGAAAAGGCAAAACTATGTTGACAGCAAAAAGATGAAGGATTTAGGGGTCAGGAGGGGGTGACGAAGAGAGCACAGAGAATTTTCAGGGTGGTGGAACTCTTCCATGTGATCCTACAATGGTGGACACATACCATTGCATATATCTGTCAAAACCCACAGGCTGTACAACAGAAAGAACGAGCCCTACTGGAAACGCTGAAGTTCAGTGAACAGCAAATATATCAATAGTGGTTCCACTCCAACTCAAGAGGTTAATAACAGGGAGCACTGTGATGGGGGGGGTGCATGAGGCAGAAAATACAGGAACTCTTTGTACTTTCCAATATATTTTTCTGTAAAGGTAAAACTGCTCTAAAAATTTTAAGTCTGTTAATTAAAAAAAAAAAGTACTATCAGCTGTTTGAGGTTTTTTTCCCTCCAGATGTCTTTCCAGATATTGGCTAGAGTCCAAGGGAGTTCATCAGAAAAGATGCAGATGACTCCCAGCCAGGGTTTCAAAGACGAGCAGGCACTGGCTCATGGGTGAAGAACTGGCAGGGCACACAGTGCTGCAGATGGAGGTGACGGCACAGGTAAGGTTTGGAGGTAGAATGAGCCAGGGAAGAGTGTAGGCAGAGCACCGCACTTGACCCCAAGACAAAGGTTATGAGTTGACAAGTCACCTGCAGGTCAAGAGAGGAGGTGTTGGGACTGTGGTTGGGATTTCAACATGGAATCTGGAAGGTGAGCGGCGCCCTCCAGACAGTGGGGAAGAGACATGATGGAGTCAAAAGGAGGCACAAGGAGGAGTCTTCGCTGGTCCAGGCCAAGCTAGAGACATGAGAGAAGTGGAAGCTCGCTCCAGGTGAGGTTATGAGTCATGAGCCCCGAGGGAACGTAAACAGAGGATACCAGGAATCTACGGGAAAGGAAGCCTTCCAGCAAAAGACACACTGAGGTGCATGAAGGAGGTGAAGACGGAAGCGTGATCATTTCCCACAAGTCCTGACCAGGAGGAGGGAACGCCACCAGAGTGTAGCCATCGCCTAGGGTTCCTAGGTTTTCCCTCATTCAGGTTTCTTATCTGACCACAGGTAAGACCAGCGCAAGAGGCCTGCAATGGGGCCCAGCAGGAAAGAGAAAAAGACAGAGGACAAAGGGGCCTGTACCATTGGTGGAGTCAGAGAATGTTCACCTTTATATCCAAGCGCTGAAAAACTCAGCCATCAACATATTTTATGTTGTGAGCCACACGGGAGGTCCATTCCTGCTCCATCAACATATTTTAAAGACCTGCATTTATCAGCAAGGAAAGAGGTTCACAACATAACCGTGAAGAGAGGAAAGAAGGTTCAGAAACGTCTGTCAATTATGATTCCATTTTTGTAAAGCTGCACAGAAAATATTCTGGAAGAAAACAACCGAATGCCAACGGCGCTGAACATCTATGAGCAACAACCACGTGGTAGGTATGTTACGTTGCTACTCTGTCATTTCCTAACTCTTCAAGCTATTGCAGAGATTACTTGTAAAAGGCTGATTTGTTTCAAATCAAAGAGCTAACACTCTTTCCATCTCATAATTCAAGTTTCCAATCATGTTCTCCTTGTTAAGGCTAGAATAGCCAGGGCCTCCCACAAAAGCCAGTGCTTGCTTTAGCCCACTGTGCTACAGCCTCTTAGGACATAAATTACTTCAACAGCCATGTCCTGATGCCTAAGGAAAAAGAAAGGAATGGAAATTCCAAAGAACTAAAGTTACGAAAAGTAATGGCAGGAGCAGCAAGAAGAGCAGCAAAGGGAGATGCTTTGTGAAGAAAGCAGACAGACCCACACATATTCCCAGCATTTGCTTCCTTGACTCTGGAGGAGGTTTCTTGATTAGTCTGTTTACAAAATTGTTATTGTAAAAAAAAAAAAAATCCTAGCTAAAAATAACATGAAAACACACAAGATATGCAGAAACACCCCACGATGCAAATTATTTATGAAGATAATGTAGCAACGTGACCAGGAATTAGTGTGACTCATAGTTACTCTACAACTGAAATGTGTTCCCCATCAACAAACCAGAGGGATGCATGGTGCAGTCGCCCGTGTCAGATTTCAACGTCTGTCCTTATCCATCAGAACTGTCGCTCTACATACAGAAGAGGGAGTGGTGGTCCTTGATGTGGGGAGGATACTAGAGAAAAATAGGCAGCCGGCACCAGTGTTTTTAAAGAAAGATTATATAATCATCTTTCCTGCACTAACAATTTCATCTTGAAATCTGTTACAGGAAATACCTTTAATCAAAAGCCATCTGTTTCAAATTCTCCCTTTCGATGGGCATAAATTCACTACAGCTATTTACTGTCGTGCAGTATTTAGGCACATTGCTCTTATCGTTCCTGTAACTTTCATTCCTATTGCATTAAAGTAGGAGTATGAGAAAGCCAGAAGCAAAAGCTTTTTCAAACAAGTTGGTTTTAAACTTTATTACCTGCTAACAACCCTGTCCAAAAGTTTAGTTGGGGAAAAAGCCAAACTATCACCTAAGAGAAAATTCAAAGATTGTCTAACGATTCCATTTGTTCCTGTTTTTTCTGTTTCTTCTAAAACATGGGTATGTCTTCGTAAAGATATCCAATTTCTGTTTCCATCTAGTGGCTACTGAATATTTCACTCTGTTTACCTACCAAATAGAGAACTGCAGCAATAACCACAGACTAACGGTGACAACAACAATATAAATTCAAATCATAATTTGTTTGCTATTAGCCGGGATAGTAACATCACCGAGAACTCACAGACTCTGAGGCTGGAGCCTAAAGGAGTAATTTCGTTTAGGATAAATAAATTCATTTACAGGGGAATAATCATTACTTATAAGGGGGGCTTATGTAAGGTAGTGTACGGTATCCCTGCAGGGTTCTATGCAGTTACAAGCCCATGCAGAGCACATTAACCAAAGGAGTCAAGGCTCAGCCCCCTTTTCTAAGGAGATTGCTGTTCATGTGCTAAGTGAATGCATGCATTTATACCACGTCCACGCCTGATGCTGGAGATACTGAGCTTTTCAGTACCGCTTGAGAATGTGTGCTGATTCATTCCTTAGCAGCAAGGGGGGAAAAGAGTAACATTAGAAGTCACTTCAAGAAGATAAAAGGGACATCGTTTCATTGTCTTCATTCTGAAGAATGTCAACTTACTTAGATTGATGCTACTTCTGAACAGAAGCAGAAGAAAAGTGGGTAGACTGATGGCAGCAAATGATTTGAGGGTGTTCCTGTTGTGGCTCAGTGGTAACGAACCTGACTAGGATCCGTGAGGACGCGGGTTGGATCCCTTGTCTCGCTCAGTGGGTAAAGGCTCTGCTGTTGCCGTGAGCTGTGGTGTAGGGGGCAGAGGCAGCTCCGTTCTGGCGTTGCTGTGGCTGTGGTGTAGGCAGCTGCAGCTCCGATTGGACCCTTAGACTGGGAACTTCATATGCCACAGGTGCGGCGCTAAAAAGCAAAAAAAAAAAAAAAAAAAAAAAAAGGAAAGAAAGAAAATGATTTGAGAGGTTGAACGACTCATCTAGATCAAGTCTCTGCACCTAAAAATATAGCAAGGTGTATTTAAAGGTTTCTAAAGCCTTCCCAAGCTGTGCAGTGGACAGGGTTGCTCTTCAGTCACCCAAAACTTCTAGAAAGGCAGTGAACTTTAAGATTCACTCGCAGACACAGAGTCAGCACTCAATAGATGCCTTAAGAATGAAGGAAGGTTTATTTGGGGCTTTCTGTGTGTAACATTTTACTAGTGTCTGAAAAACCAACATAAATTATACAAGGGTCCTGTCCTTCCCTATCAGCAGAAGCAAAATACAAATGAGTAGTTTTTTTTTTTAATTTAAATTTGGTTCTTTGACTTACTATTCAAATGACATGAGCAAACTTACTAAATTTTCCTGACTTCTAATTTCATTCTATAGCAGTAATGATGTGAGTTTCAACTACTGTAATACCGACAACAGAAAGTTTAAAATATCAATTTCTATTACAAATCTTATGATGACAAGTATCCCTATTCACCCCTTTCTGACTCATCAGTCTTGCTTCTCAGGAGCAGCCACTATCGCCCATTTTAGTTGTTTCTTTTACTATCTAAAGTATGCTTTTTTAAAAAAAAAAAAAGAGCTCTTAGAAATGAATTATTGAATTACATAATTTAGAAATTTTATACTTAGTTTCCATTATGGGAGATGGATATGCTGCCCTAAATGACACTGGCAGGGTGACACTGGCAGTAATAATGCAAGGCTATAAATATATTCATATGTTTATTATATAAATAATAAACAGATGTCACAGGGAGCCAACAATTAAGTTCTAGGGAGGGAGACAGATAAAGCTTCTAAGATAGGATCTGGTTAAACTAATTCACCTCAAGATGCTAAAATCTGGGTCTTTTGTGGTTCCATATAAGTTTTTGGAGTGTTTGTTCTAGTTCTGTGAAAAATGTCCTGGGTAGTTTGATAGGGATTGAATTGAATCTGTAGATTGCTTTGGGTAGCATGGCCATTTTTACAATATTAATTTTTCCAACCCAGGAGCATGGAATATCTTTCCATTTCTTTACATCTTCTTTAATTTGCTTGATTAATGTTATAGTTCTTGGCATGTAAGTCGTTACCTCCTTGGTCAGGTGTATTCCCAGGTATTTGATTTTTTGGGGTGCAATTTTAAAAGGTATTGTATTTCTGTATTCCTTTTCTAAAATTTCATTGTTAGCACACAAAAATGCGTCTGATTTCTGAATGTTAATCTTATATCCTGCTACTTTGTCAAAGCAATTCTGAAGAACAAAAACCAAGCCAGAGTTATCACTCTCCCAGACTTCAGGCAATATTACAAAGCCACAGTCATCAAGACAGTATGGTACTGGTACCAAAACAGACATATAGACCAACGGAACAGAATAGAGAACCCAGAAATAAACCCAGACACCTGCGGTCAATGAATATTTGACAAAGGAGGCAAGAATATAAAATGGGAAAAAGACAGTCTTTTCAGGAAGCATTGCTAGGGAAACTGAACAGCTGCATGCAAATCAATGAAACTAGAACACACCCTCACACCATGCACGAAAATAAACCCAAAATGGCTGAACGACTTAAATATAAGGCAAGACACCATCAAACTCCTGGAAGAGAACATAGGCAAAGCAACCTTACAAAGTCTCCCAAAGCAACAGAAATGAAAGCAAAAGCAAACCAATGGGACCTAATCAAACTGACAAGCTTCTGCACAGCAAAGGAAACCAAAAAGAAAACAAAAAGACAACTTACAGAATGGGAGAAAATAGTTTCAAATAATGCAACTGACAAGGGTCTAAACTCTAAAATGTACAAACAACATATACAACTCAACAGCAAAAAAGCCAACAACCCAAATGAAAGATGGGCAAAGGACCCGAATAGACATTTCTCCAAAGAAGACATACAGATGGTCAACAAGCATATGAAAAAATGTTCAATATCACTGATTATTAGAGAAAGACAAATCAAAACTACCACGAAATACCACCTCACATCAGTCAGAATGGCCATTTTAATAAGTCCACACATAACAAATGCTGGAGGGGTTGTGGAGAAAAGGCCACCCTTCTGCATTGTTGGTGGGAATGTAAGCTGGTACAACCACTATGGAGAACAGTATGGAGGTACCTTAGAAAACTATACATAGAACTACCATATGACCCAGAAATCCCACTCTTGGGCATATATCTGGATAAAACTCTACTTAAAAAAGACACATGCACCCGCATGTTCATTGCAGCACTATTCACAATAGCCAAGACATGGAATCAACCCAAATGTCCACTGATAGATGACTGGATCAGGAAGATGTGGTATATACACACAATGGAATACTACTTGGCCATAAAAAAGAACAAAATAATGCCATTTGCAGCAACATGGTTGGAGCTAGAGACTCTCATCTTGAGTTAAGTAAGTCAGAAAGAGAACGACAAATACCATATGATATCACTTATATCTGAAATCTAATATATGGCACCAAGGATCCTTTCCACAGAAAAGCAAATCATGGACTTGGAGAATAGACTTGTGGTTGCCAAGGGGGAAGGGGAAGGCATGGGAGGGACTGGGAGTTTGGGGTAAGTAGATGCTGAATGTAGCTTTCGGGATGGATTAGCAATGGGATCTTGCTGTGTAGCACTGGAAACTCTTGTCTAGTCAATTATGATGGAACAGGTAATGTGAGAAAAACAAATGTATACATGTATGTGTAACTGGGTCACCATGCTGTACAGTAGAAAAAAAATATATATAAATAAATGATTTTAAAAAATGCTAAAATCTTATCTGTGGCCTCTGTCCCTGGGTCATTTGCATTTTAATGCGAAACAAGAGGAAGATTTTGCTCAATCCTAGAGGACAAAACTAATAATGGCATTTTGGGTATCAGGTGAGAGATTGGCAGAGAAGAAGGTACTTTATAAGGCAGAGTACTAACCACTGAATGGTCATGGCCAGAAGATACTTCATATAATGCTACTGGGCAGAAAATCTACCTAGTACTAATGGAAAAAAAAAAAAAAACTCAAAGAGGGTAGGAGTATGTCTTTCTTCTTCAAGCAACTGTATCTAGCAAGCCCATGAACGAATGCTGGTGAGGCATCTTGAACAGCTACCTGCCCATGCATGTTCACTGCAGCATTGTTCACGATAGCCAAGAGGTAGAGGCAACCCAAGGGGCCACTGATCAATGAAAAGATCAACACAATGGGGTGTATACACACACTGGCATCTTATCCAGCCTTAAAAAGCAAGAAAATTCTGTAGTTCCCATTGTGGTGCAGCAGAAACAAATCATGGACTAGTATCCATGAGGATGCGGCTTTGCTCAGTGGGTTGGGGATCTTATGTTGCTGTGGCTGTGGTGCAGGTTGGCAGCTGTAGCTCTGATTCAACCCCTAGCCTGGGAATCTCCATGTGCTGTGTGTGTGGCCCTTAAAAAAAAGGAAGAAACTTCTGGCACATGCCCCAACATGGATGAACCTTGAGGGCATTATGTGAAATGAATGAAACTAGGCACAGAAAGTCACATACTGTAGGATTTCACTTGGGTAAGATCCCTAGTCAAATCCAGAGAGACAGAAGGCAAAATGGTGCTTCCAGAGGCTGGAAGGAGGGAGTCAGCATTTGATGGTTCAGAGTTTCCATGTTGCAAGATGAAAAGTCTTCTGGGATGGTGGTGATAGTTTCCCAACACTATGAATGTACTTCACACCACTGAACTATACACTTAAAGACAGTTGGGATGGTAAATTTTGTTGTGTGTATTTTATCACAGTTTTTTTAAACTGGAGGGAAAAAAAGAAAGTTGGTCAAGTATCCCGTAGCTTCAAATTTACATGCAAAGTTTTTAGAGTATTATAAAGATTGTTATTAGTTATTACATATGGAAAATTATTGTCTAAAAGTCAGAATGGATAACATGTATTGATTAGATGGGCAGCTGCTTGCTTCCTAATATGTTTGAAAAAATGACACCCAAAAGATCTCCTTGCAGGAACAGCTGAAATTCCACCATTAAAAAAATTCAACCCTTGGGTCCCTGAGCCCTTGTAAATGCAACTATCCTGGCCAAGATCGCTATCAGCTTAATATGTCTTTATCTGGCTATGTTTCTCTACAGGTCAACCAAGGTGCATGAAGCGACTTGAGGCATCTGGCAGGGCGGAAGATGAGGTCCACCAGGAGGAGAGGGAGGCCAGATAGTGAAAATCAGCTCCGCGGGAACCACTGACATCAAATTGTGCTGCCTGGAAATTCTCCCCATGCTACACATGACCTATGGCCACAGGTTTTCAAAGACGCCTAGCTCTGCTACCTCAACCCAACCCTCCCCCCTTCTGTCGGAAACACTCCCAGCAATACAAAAAGTCACAGCACAGTCAGAAAGGAGTTTTATCAGAAGGTCCACACGGGCTTCTGCTAACTAACATTCGACTGTGGCTACCTATTTCATCGTGGAAACCCATCTGGCGTTCCTGGTCTCAGAAACGGAAATACGTCAGTTTATGACATATTTAAGATTGAGATGGGCTAAGCAAATATATATGCTTCAGAGTTCTCCATGAAGTCAGCTGCGATGGGAGACTGGGTTTGAACCATCTAGATCTGAGAATGGTGTAAACAGGTAAGAGAGTGGATCAGAGGGGCTGTAACGTGAAGGGAAGCTGTGCCCTTCTGGCCACATTATAGAATCTGGGGCTGGAGAGCCAGCAGACCATAAAGATGCCATGCTCTCTGGAGTCAAGCTGCCTCTCTGTAGCTGGGCTGCCTTTCTGTAGAGCATGCCAGGGACGTGTGTGGGTGTGTGACAGACGGATGCTGCGCTATCAGGAGTTGCTGACATACATAAAAAAGGGGAGATGCAGCAACACCCTGCATCGAGATTGCCCTTCTCTCTGAGACACTCAGAATACACACCAGCATCACCATCTTCACACCCTCTGTCAGACCTTCGCTCACAGGGACGCATGGCTTTATTAACCAAGGACAGCTTCATAGAAAGTCTCACTCATTCGGACTTGAGTGTCCTATTCACACTTTTAAAACAGCGTGTGCACAGAATGTGGTTTTCGTCTTTGTGCTCGTTTTTTTTTCCCCCTGTTTAAATTTTTAAAAACATGTTTACTTTGAAAATTTTTTAATATATTTTTTTTAAACCAACGCTTGTGTCAAGGGATGACTTTCAATAGATGACGGTGAGGAAGCTGTTACCAGATTGTTAACTTTGATTGTGCCATGTTGCTGGCGGACTGGCCTGGTTACACTGCTTCAGGTGCCACAGAAAGCGCAGGTGGGTGAGAAAAGAAGCCGACAAAACCCAGTGAACTCATCCACAGGTGGTAGGATATACACACACCTGCATCTTCACCCCGCTTTCAAAAATAAGATTCTTATTTTCCTCCTTCGATACGCTACACACGCTCGGACGCTTGAGTAAGTGCTTGTCAAGCGAGATGTGTTATTTTGATTAATATTTCATTAATCCTCTTCGGTCATGGGTTTGTAGGGAGAAAATATGGGCAGTTCCTTTACCTATACGGCTGGGCTGCATCCTTCCTTCACCTGGCACTTTTCTAGACTCTGTGCTGGAAACCGGGCTGAGCACAGCGAACCACATCTGCCTTTCAGGGTCGGATGTCATGAGTCAGTGTTTGTGCCGTGATCTGCTATTAAAGCAAATAAGCGGGATCAAGAATTCCCAAACATGACATGCTTTCATGTCCATTTCACAGGATGACGAGCCTCGCCAAATCGGGGCATTTTCAATGACGAGGTCCCCATCCGCACACCTCGATCCGTTCTCCAACTTGACTGTGTAAGACTTTCGGATGCAAACGTCCAAGAGGCTGGCTGTTTCTCAAGCAGCCCACAAACACTGTGGGCCTCTGGCCCAGCGTCGGGATTTCTCGAACCTTCTCCTGCCTGAAAATGCATCTGATCCAGGGAGCGGTGCCTGGCGCTCGCCCCTGGAGGCACGGGTGCGAAGCCTCCAGCCTGGGCTGACTTGCATCAGTGAGCACACAAGGAGGACCAAAGACCATTGGGCATCCTCATCAGAGGACGGTTTATTAAAGCCTGCGACAACTCTCCAAGTGGGGAAAAGGCAGGACTCTGAACAACAAACATGGCCTGCCTCCCCTTAGAGGATTATGCTCTGGGTTTCCAGGCTTCCTTTGACTCTTCCTCCACCCTCCTGATTTCCACCTATTGCCAAGGACCTGGCCAGGAAAGGTGTCCCTCAAGACAAAGTGACCAGAAGTCAGAGGCCACCCCCAGCAGCCTGCACCACCCTATCTACATCCTTCATTCTTCCTTTTTTTTTTTTTTTTAAACTGGAAAATTAGAAAGGAAACATGGTAAATTATTATCTGCCTAATGCAACTGAGGGGTCCCCTGCCCTCACTTTTTAATCTATGAAAGACAGCACTTTCAATACTGAAGTTGTAACCCCGAGGCCTGAACGGGGCCCCGTGACTCCCACCCAATGTTGTGCAGTTTCGGTGACAACAAACCGGGTCCCAAACGGACCGGTGAAAACCACAAGTTCTCGGTCTCGGGGAGTTAAGTTTAGTGAAATGAAACAGTCATTTCTATTTTAGTGTTTTTAAAGAGTGACACTTAATAGCACAGTTCAAAGGTTGGCCTTTGAATTAATGGATGAGCCATGGTCTCCTGTGCGGGTAGCAAAGGATTTTTCAGGGGACCCTGGGCCTTTGGGGAACATACTTATTTTGAGGTCACAGGAAATATGTTGGAAAGAGGAGTCTTCAGCTGGAGTGACCCTGTGGTATTACCCAAGAGGAGCAGACACTTTCTTTCTGGATCTTTCCATCAGCCCTGTGGCAGATACTTGTTGAGAAGACCCGGTACCAAGGAGCCAGGGTGGATCCCACCAGGAAGTGATGTGATGGGCGTTGCATCAAGATCCAACCCCTTTAATGTGTTCCTGGCAGACGTTACACAGACCTGAGCCTCCTCCACTCCTTGGAGGACCTCCATCCTCTTTTCTGGTCCCACTGTTTAGAAGGCACATGACAACCTGGAGCCACCACTTAGCTGCAGTGCTGGTTTTCTACAGCAATCCCTAGGAGGTTTCTTTGAACACTTCCCTGAATTCTAATTGATTATGTCCACATCCTGCTTAAAATCGTTCAAAGATGCTTCTTGCGTCCTCAAGACACATTCCAAACTCCTCCGCAGAGCTTCCTGAAAAGACATTTCGTGATCTGGTCCCTTCCCTTGCCCCCTCTCACCTGCTCTATCCTAGCCATGCTGGACTATCTGCACCTTTCCAACTTGCCATGAGAACATCTCCGAGCCTGGCACACGTTGTCCACCATGCGACGAAAGCTGACATTTATCCCATCCCTCGAATCTGGACTTAGGTGGCTTGCTGTGGCCACAGGCAAAGTAGCAAAGATCTTGCAGGCAGAGGTTGAAAAGCACTGGGTGCCAGAGTTTGTCCTCTCCCGCTGCTCCTAGGAACCCCGGGATTGCAACAGGAAAGCTCAGACTAGCCTCCTGGAGGATGAGAGACCACATGGAGCAGGGACAAGCTGTCCAAGTGGAACCTCCCCCATCGCAACCAGTCTTACAACAGCTAGACTCACGAGTGAGACCATCATGGACCAACCAGTCCCAGCCAAGCTGGCTAGGCTAGGACAGCCCAGCTGAATCACAGAATCATGAGTAATAACACGTTTGTTATTTTAAGCCACTAAACATTGGGGTCGCTTGTTCTATCAAATGCCTACTGATATATCCACTTTATTTTTAAGTGATTTTTATTTTTTCCATTATAGTTGGTTTACAGTGGTCTGTCAATTTCTACCGTAGAGCAAAGTGACCCAGTCACACATACATACACATTCTTTTTCTCACATTATCCCCCATCATGTTCCATCATAAGTGACTAGGTATAGTTCCCTTTGCTATATGGCAGGATCTCATTGCTTACCCACTCCAAATGCAATAGTTTGCATCTATTAACCCCAGACTCCCAGTCCATCCCACTCCCTCCCTCTCCCTCTTGGCAACCACAAGTCTGTTTTTCAAGTCCATGAGTTTCTTTTCTAGATACGTCCACTTTATTTCCTGGCTACCACCTGTCAATCCCTCAGGTCTAGGGATGAAGGCTTCCCTGACCCCAGAAGATACCACGCTGCCTTGCATTCTTGGCATCCTCTGGGTACCACTACAAGAGCCCTAGCCATACTGCAAAGGAGTTGCTTATTTCCTCATCTCTCCTCCTAGCGACTGGAAGCTGTTTTTAGCTTCTGTGGATGCTTTACTTATAGCTCCACACACTCAGTAAACATTTGCTGAAAGAAGGGACAGGAAGGTATGCCTCTATTCTAGCTTCTCCTTAATTTCAAAGAATCCGTTGAGGTAATTTTTTACCCATCACCACCTAAACATGGTAACTACATCATAATATGTTAATGGTTTGCTTTTTTAGTGTTCCAGTCATACCGATAATCTTTGGGAATCTCCCTACTCCTTTTATAGATGAGACTATCATATTTTCCCAACTCACTGTGACTTTCAGTTTGACTAATGCTAAAAAATTCACCTAAAATTCCAAGGCCCCTCAGAATATGCACATGGATAATTCTGACAAATGTTACCACCTTCACTGTCGTAATATATATGTCAAAGAAGCAGAAGACTTTGATGATACTTCCCTGGCAATGCAGTGACCATTAGTGACAATCCACAAGGAAACAGCTCTACCACAAAGAGACTAGCAAGTTGCAACTGTTTACCTGTTCATTTCAGCAACACATCACAACACAATAAATTGTGTTCTGGGTTGCAACAGAAGAAAGGCTGGGGGGAAAATGTAATTGTAATGTATACATGTAAGGATAACCTGACCCCCTTGCTGTACAGTGGGAAAAAAAAATAATAAATAATTAAAAAAAAATTGTGTTCTGGGAAAGTTCTTATCCTAACAGTATTACAGCTGGCACAGTTACTAGGGAGCAATCACTGGGCTAAAACTTAGTACACATTATCTCGCTTAATTCTCTCAACAGTCCTGCGGCATAGGTGTGATCAGCCCTGTTTTAAAAAGGTGGTCAATAGGACTCAGAGAAGTTGGGCAATTTCCCCAAGGACACTCAGCTAACAAATGGCAGGTCTAGGATCCAAACCTAGACATGAGTCCAAAAGCCCTTATTTGGGACAAATCCTTATAAACTTGGGATGCTATTAAATGGAAGCAAGAAAACTACCTTCCTTTGGAAGGCAGGGAATTAAAAGCACACAGAAGGAAAGCTTGCCTGTGGTCCTGGGGGTGGGAAGAGTAAGAAAACCCATGTGTCCGTTCTTAGCCTGATGCGTCTGCTCCTGGACCAAGCCCAAGGCAACCCCATCTTCTCCTTAGTTATAAATAGCTCGATTCACACCTACCCCCGTGACTGACAAGAGCAAATTCAAGAGAGAGAGAGAGATAACAGTTCCTTTCTATTCTAGATGTTCTTCCAATTACTGTATATCTAGATAGGTCGTGGGGGAAAAAAAGCATGAAGCATGACACTCATGAGACCTAATTGGGCTATCATCTGCTTTACTGAATCTCTTTTTGAAAAGCAACCAACCTAGAGAAGGATTTTAATCTTCCAACTTTAATGTAATTCACATTCTGTATCTATTATTCATATCAATAGGCGAGAACTGACTTCGCTGCCTGTGTACCATGAAGAATGATGAATATTTAGCATTAAATATTGAATTAAGAGTTACATGATGATCCTTGGGGGGGAGAAATCAACTCTGCCTCTCCACTGTATCAAAAGGCACCTAATAGGTATTTCGTGTTCTAGGAACACACAATGTCTTCTACCATTTAAACCATTTCAATGACTTAAAATAATGACCTGTTAGGCATGCCACATGCTTGTCAAACAAAACGGATTTATTTTACTTAAGAAACATCTTGGAAACACAGAATGCTCTGAAAGTACAAATGACTCCCTCGGATACTCTTTTTTTGTCCAAATACTACTTCTTCTAATTCCAGTTCCAGATCTTCAATACCTATCCTGATTCTAGGTGTGAAGGGGGGGCATTAATATCTGCTGAGCACATAAAGTGTGCTAGAAATGTTCAGTTACAACCCCAATTGGCTTCGCCATCCAGAAGACATGGGCATAATGCTATTGTCTCGGCTATGCATGCTCATTCAGTGGAGTAAGGGCTGAAAGGTCTCTGAGAGTACCAGCATTCTTTCCGTGATGAAAGGTACTAATAATACTGCATGTCCTTTGTGGGCTCCCCATGTTCTGGGGAAACCCTTTCACCAGATTCCCTGGTTCCCCACACACCCAACAAGTTTTGCATGTGGACCCACCTTGACTTTGTAAAAAAAAAAAAAAAAAAATGTCCTGACATCTCCATGCCAACAGGGATGGAAGCACTCTCTCGGAGAAAATGCCAGCCAAAGACACCGGCTAGGGGCTTCCGTGATGAATTGGCTATGGAGTAACATCCCCATGACATCCATTGTCAACTGACTGCCCATTTGCGACGTTATCCAGGCAAGGCCAACTATGTTAGTGGCTTTAAGATATCAAGCATCTGCGTTCTGTTGGATGCAAACCAGAAGAGGGGGAAAAAGTCACTTAGTGCCAATTTAATCTGACATAAAGGGAGGAGGAGAGTAATTAAGGAGAAGAGGACAAGGCGAGGAGTGTTCCTTTGCAAGGCTGCATACGGAGCCCATTCAGAGAGCTCCAGTTACACGGAACTGCTTTCAGGCCAGACCTGTCAACAGGAAAGAAGCCAAGATCGACTGTTGTGGCAATTCCCTTTAACCTCCCTTGACCTCTGATTCCTCCCAAACATCTACCCACGTCCCCAACTCTGAACACCAGGGCTGATTAAGCATGGGAACATTAACCCAACTCACAAGAAAACGGACAGCATCTGATGTCCTGAGATCCCCTAAGACCCTGGCCAGGCACTCCCCCCACAATGCCTGGGCTACCCATTCATCAACCTGTTATTCTCCACAGGACACCGTGTGTACCAGCAAGACCATGTGGTCCATGAGCCCACGTAAGTGACACCCCTACGATACTGACATCCTCCTCCTGGAGACCTGCCCGAATGAAGGAAACGGAAAATCCTCTTTGAGCAAGGTGACTGCCAACTCCCTCCTGACCCTCCAGAGGCCACCCTCTTCCACTGCGATTCCCCAGCTTGCCTTTAGGGAAGCGCCAGCCGGCAGGTTGCTAGGACAACTGGCATCATTGCTGGGGCACAGAAATAGATCGCCAGCAGAGCTGGGAACCTGGACTGTAAACTTCGATGACAGCAACAAGATACCATTTGGCAGTTAATCTGCTGCACTGAAGGCGTGACAGACCAACAGTACCCCGTGGACAGCTCTCACCTTGACATACCATCCTTTAAGCCACACTTGCACTTGCTGCAGTGGTGACAGAGAAGCGGCAAGAGACTCGCTGCAGACAGAGGCTAAATGACTCCATTCCAAATGACACCATTCCAAATGACACCAACTAGTAGATATGCAAAAACTAACATTTGTCTATTTAATTTATTAGTCTTCTGAAAGGGCGGCGGGGGGGAGGCTGTTCATAAGCAGAAAGAGGAGAACCAGAAACAGGTAAAACAACTGACGTTGCCAAAGAGAAGGGAAAAGAAATCTGTTTGCACAGGCAATAGCTGTCCCAGTTCTCAACAACAGCATCCTCCTCTCATACCCCCTTTCCTTGGAGGACGAGGAGGAAAAGACAAAGGAGACTGGGAAGGTAGGGCCTGCCACGGTCGAAGGAGGGAACGATCTTTGTGTCCAGTTCCCTTTGTTCTGTGGGGAAAGTTTCCCAACACTTTTAACGGGTAGCAACTCGCAGGAGCTGCTGACATGAAGACTGCCTATCAAAGTCTTGGATTTTCGCCCTGGAGTAATTACCATTTTTCCCCTAGTTCTATGCAAGCTGCAAAGACTTGGAGAAAAAAAAAAATGAAATGAGGAGCAACCTAATGGAAATTTTCAGGGAACAGTTTTAGCAAGAGCATCTTCCTTTCCAGATACGCAAAACACGGTACCCTGATGTCTGTGAGGATGGCTCATGTGCTACCACAGCCTAGCACCCGGGCAGGGGTCCTGATCAGTGAGTTCTGCTGGCACTGTGGACGAGTCCATCCCAGGGCTACACACTCATGGCTCGAAGGGAGACGGTCACCAGACGTGCATGATAAAGGAATCGAAAAAGAAGTGACATTTAGCGGTGGAAGAAGACGGCTGAGTCCCAAGAGCCTGACAAGTGCTTAATGGAGTTTTGGAAATAAACAGATTCAGAATGAGACTGCCATTCATATCCCGTTAATAGTTCCCCTTTGGGGGATTCTGCTTAAGGAAGTCGTTTCAGAATGTAAGCACAAACAGAAAAATGACATCGAAAGACTTAACGTCCTCCACCATAGTTTTCCAACAGCTATGTTTTCTACCTCGCCTAAAAAAACAGTGTGTATTTGTTGAAAAAGACTTTCTCTGAATCACGGAATGTTGTTATTCAAGGGTCTGCAAATGATGAACATAATCCTCAGGATATAGAGAAGATGGACTGAGTCTTCTAAGAGTCCACCTAGCATACTTTATTCTATAGCTAGCACGAGAAATGTAATATGAATATACGCGGAGGGAGGGGTTAAAGGATGCCCTGGTCTTAAAAAAAAATGATTGTTTTCCAAAAGTGAAAAATGTGCGGAATTACAAGAATGACATTATCTCTTTGTCTTTTTACATTCAGTCCCAAGGAACAATTTTTATTTGTTGATGGGAACCGGCAGATTTCATTTTGGCTTTATGACAAAACAATGTCATTTAGTTCCTGGTTGTGCCTCACTTTTTCTAGAGGAAAGCAAAGGAGAAACATTTTTTAAGAGGAGTAAGGAAAATGACGTAAATGCTATGATATGATGTACTTGGGGAGAAAAGACACACACCAGTCATATTTATGTGGCTACATACAGCCACATTCATTTCTACTTATAACGAAGATGGAAGAGCTGATCAACCTCTAAGGTGTTCAAAGTATGGGAATTATTTGATCTCTGTCTGGGAGACTTTTCAGGGGCTTAACACTCCCCTTCCGGGACAGCACCCCTGCCCCGTCACTTTGCCCCTCCTTCTTCTGTGTACACTGATTCTTCTACGGCAAACCCTTCAAAGATACACCACGTGAGAAATGCATTTTTAGTTTCAGGGGTGGTTTCTGTCCCAAGTTCAGCTGAGAACACTGTATTTTTCAGGGTTGGGAAAGCATCCTTTAAGTGGCGCACATTCTTGCTTTGGCTTTTGCCTATAAGTACATCAAATGACCCAAAAAGAGAAGTGGTTCCCATGCGCTCCAAACGCCCAGTCTACATCTTGGCCAGTGGCCATACCACATCATTTCTCATGAAAGGACGTTTCTGGCATCGAGGTCTCATTTGCCCAGATGAAGAAGCACTTGAACAGAAGACAAGCTAGAGAGACAAGTGAAATCTTCTCTCTCTCCCTCGTCTTCTTTTTTTCCTTTTCTTTTCCTTTTCTTTAGGGCCATACCCACGGCATATGGAAGTTCTCAGGCTAGGGGTTCAATCGGAGCTAGAGCTGCCGGCTTACACCCCAGCAACTTGGGATCCGAGCTCATGGCGCAGCGGGCCAGGGATCGAACCCACAACCTCACGGATACTGGTTGAATTCATTTCCGCTGCGCCACAAAGGAATCTTCCCCTCCCCTACCTTCTCAAAACACGCATAAATAGGTCCCAATCCAACCTTAGTTTCGAGGCCCAACTCAGATACTCAGCCTTCCTTGGAGTCCTGAGTCCGAGGAGTCTTCCTCATCTCCGCTTTTAGGGCACCTGACTCCACCCCTCCCCCCAGGGCTTGGCTGGCATCGAACCCCAGAGGGCAGTGAGTACAGCCTGCGCACCCCTGCTTCCCTAACAGACATCAGCACACCTTGCTACCCCACTGTCTTGTCATGAATCTGATTCATTCAGTGCATTCCAGGCTTAAATAGGACATAAAACCTTTTACCTGCAGCACTCTTCGGCTAGCAAGCAGTCCGACCAGGCTGTAGTGCCCTCCTTTTGCTCACAGAACTGAGGAGCGTGGAAGATACGTAAACACTTGTCCTTCCACAGCCTCTCAGGGTGGGTCCGAGATGCGGAGAGGAGGCGGCTGAGCACATGGGGGAGAGAACCCTGAGGGGACACGTGTGCCGGGGAAGGGCTGCCCTTTGCCAAGTGACTCAGGAAGTAGGGCTGACATCAACTCTCAGATGCAGCAGCTCAGGCCACCACTCCCTCCCACCCCCGGCAGCAATGGCTGGGAAGGAGGGAGGTCCTCAGTTAAGAAGCATCTGGAGGACGTCTGGAAAAGGGAAAGAAAAGGGTGAAAAGAGACAACTCTGGAAAACCTAAGGCTACACCAAGAGCACCCAGAGTAGCTGCGTGGCCTATGAGAACCCCTTTGCCTTTGTGACATACAGGCCACCTGGCCGGGCTGTTCGAAACAAGGATTGTACAAATTGAGACTTCCTCCCCCCATTTATGGAGTAGTAAAATCTCCCCTTTCCTTCTGATCCTCTGATCTACTTTGGGTTTTTTTTTTTTTTTTTTTTTTTAATGATAGTGCTAGAGAGCAGAGCATTGAAAAAAAAAATTGGTAATACAGATGGCAAATCTAAAAAGGTACCAATTGACAGACACATAGGGAAATTCCCCAATTGCTCTTATTAGAGTGTGTCTGTGTAATTCCCTCACTCTGGAGACCAGAAATTCAGCTCCCATTTTTCCAAGCTGATAAAGACAGCATAATGCTGTCTCAATAGGCGCAGAGGTGTTTGTTCTCGTCTTTTCCATCTCTTCCTAGGTGTAATGGGATGTCTGCACTCAGAGCCGGTGCTCTGAAAGGGGGGTGGGGTGGGGTCGATAAATACAGAAAATTTAGGAAACCTCGATCTTGCCGTCCTCAACAGCAACCAAGGCTGATGCTACCCTGAGACAGCTCTTGTCAATTTCCCCTTCACACCACGGGGACACGAGAGGGACTTAATTGGTACCTGCACACTCTTTTTTCTCTCCCAATTTTGCATCAGCCAAAAGGAAAGCAAATGAAAACACTGCTCTTCAGTCAGCGAGGAGGTACTAGGGACATTCAGCACGCCAAGCCTGCCTCCCACTTTGAAAATCAATGTAAACACGAGACACAAGCCCCCCACCCCACCCCCCCGCCCCGTCTTTCATGGAATGCCAGGACAGGCTGCTCACAAACCACCCATAAAGCAAATCACTCAAACAGAAAAGGAGAAGAAACACACAAAAGTGCAGAAAGTATCAGAAAATCCCCCAATTCTATTGATAGTTCTATGAAGCACACTTTTTTTTTTTAATTATTAAACAAATGGTTCCTTTCCCACATTGAGTTATATGCATCACCAGCATTTAACATCTATTGCCAAGGACTAGGCAATAAACTAGTCTCTAGATGCCACTCTCTACCTGACCAAAGTACTATCGGATTAAAGCACTTCTCGTCAGAAGCATGTGTATAGTCCTTTTCCTAATGCCTTGGGCCCACCCATGAGAAGCCCAGGCATGTATTTACTCTGTCCTTAAAAGAGTCACACAACCGATACTAACGGTGTGCCCATCACCCCACGACAGACCAAGCAGCATTTTAGGTGTTGTGGATTGACCAGGAACAATCATGATAATGATAATAATAATAATAATATTCCTGCTTGCGTGGAACTTACAGTCTAGTTGAGGAGACAATTACAAATACACTTATAACGTGTGGGTACTTAAAAGAAAAAATTACACAGGCCAGAGGATACAGAGGGATGGGGTGGGTGCTATTTTTCGTAGGTCAGGGAAGGCTGCTTTGAAGAGACAGCTGGACAAGACCTACTTAATGAAGCTGAGAAGCTTAGGAAAGCAACCTAGAGCACTGCCTCCTTGCTTACATCCTAGGTAATACCTGAATATGGAGCTGGATGGTTTCTAAAACGTTAAGTTTCAAGAATGGCCCATATTTAATCTTCAAAAATACCCATGAGTATGGGTCCTAAATTGAAATGACTAAAACTATATTCTTAGAAAGCACTTAAAATGAACACCTGGCAATTTCTCCCATGGTGCCTGGGGGCAGGGGGGACCTGAGGAAAAGGGGAGCTGGTGGTCTGAGAGATGACATAATGCTTTTTTTTTTTTTTTTTGCTCTTTAACCACAAGACTGTGCTCAATGTTTCAAAAGCATTTGTAGGAGTTCCCGTTGTGGTGCAGCGGAGAAGACCCTGATTCATATCCATGAGGTTGCCAGTTTGATCCCTGGCCTCACTTCGTGGGTCAAGGATCCGGCGCTACTCTGAGCTATCGTGTAGGTGGCAGATGCAGCTCAGATCTGGTGTGGCTGTGGCCAGCAGCTGCAGCTCCGATTTGACTCTTAGCCAGGGAACTTCCATATGCCATACCTGCGGCCCTGGAAAAGGAAAAAAAAAAAAAAAAAAAGCATTCGTTAATTGAGGTTGTGCCAAATCACTGACTTTCAGCAGCCAATCAGGGTAAAACGAAGGTCCAATTGGTGTCACCTAAGACTGATACTTAGACACTGAAATGAGTGCTGGGGATTCTTCTAACTCAACTTTCTCATGTACTCAGCAGAAAATGGGTCCCCAGGGCTCTGGGGAGGCCAAGGGTATATAGTTAACGGAAGCATCACGGGTAAAATCTCGGTCTCCTGACTCCTAGGTCAGTTTTATTGTCACTCCTCTCCTGTATGAAATACCACATCTTGGAGCCAGTTTGAGGCACTTTCAAGAGTCAAGTCCATCTGCTGGAAAGATGGTGGCAGGTCTGAGAGCTGGTTAATGGTGACAAGCAAAGGAGAACCACAAAGGCGGTGAGTCTGGGCACAGTCTGCAAGGGCTTCGGATTCCAATGGCTGCCCTGATGAGTAGTCAAATCTTTATATTTCCAACATCATACCCCATCATGGGCAAGCACACGCCCTTTGAAAACCTCCTGCCCTCCCTATTATCATGGCACAGCCACGGGGCACCCGGGACACCAAAGTAAGGGGAAAATACAAATTCATTATTGTACAAATGCACCAAGGTTACAAACGGTTATAAATGTTAAAATTTACCAAGAAAACTGGAACCTCCTCCACTTCCCCAAGCAAATGCAATTGGGAAGAAAAGGTCCTTAGGAGTTCAAAGGGATTTAGAATTTTCTTCCTCTCTCCCTCAACCCACTCCATTTACAGAAGGATTTTAAAATGACTTTAAGTTGGCCATGTGGCATCTTAGTTTACCCTTCAGAACTTCTTTGCAAACCTCAATGTTTGAGGTCAGGCAGGGTATCACATGAGCAGTTCAAAGCAATAATTAAACATACACACACGCACACACTCCACCAGATTCAAAACAAAAGCCATCTTGATTATAGTAACCACACACTGTTCTTTTCAATGTAATCCGAAACCTAAAGCCCTTTTCCATAAGACATTTGTGCCCCAGGATAACAATGCTTTAAAAAAAAAAAATCACCACATGTGCATTCTGTTGGCTACATGGTTAGGAAAATAGTTGCAAGAAAAACCCATTGCTACTGTAGCACTCAGATGTAACAGGGCCCACTAATTATTCCTCAATAGTGATACAAACCTTTAGAATAAGAGACTTTTTTGGGGGGGGGGGGAAGGGTAAGATTCAAGAGTGTCACAAGATACTCCTTATGGGGACCCTAAACCGAGATGACAACTCATCAATAAACAAGCAACATGGAGCAACTTACAAACTTAGAAACCAACACTTCATGGAGCTCAGCGGCTTGCCCAAGGTTGCAAACTTACTTGACCGTGACCCCAGGACCGGGAAAAGAATTTAGGTCAATAATTCCAGGAGCTGTGTACTTTCCACCAGAACCAAGGGGATCACATGCACAGACGAAAGCCCATGAAAACACCAACATCTCCCATCACCCATTTCCTCTGAGGTTCTGAGATTGTGAATTCAAGAAGCTGCTCTTAATAGGACTACTTAACCTTTAGGAAATATGAATAAATATACATATTTAGGACCCATTTTTAGAAAATCAAGAAAAAATTCGGTGGAAATTTTTCTTTTCAAACAGTAAATGCTCTTTCTCTTAGATATATGCCCTCATCTTACTGAACCTTGCTCTTTCAAAATCACTTCTGCAACTGGGAAGAAAACAGGTAATAAGTGACTGAAAAAGTTTCCCGACTTTTAAGACGCTGACAACTTTATATATATATACACGCACACACATACACATACGCATATACACACATATGTGTATATACAGCTAAACATGTACTTATGTATATAAAATACATACACCCACAAATATATGATCTATATTAAGTATATCTGTATATAAATATGTATTTATGCACATACATAAAAAACCTAGTTGAAATTGGTTTTTCATTTTCTAAAAATTTGAAGGTATTATGTTCATTGGCCATCCTGGGTTTGCTGTAGCTGTATTCTTTTCTGGTCAAAACTCTTCTAAACTTTTTTTTTTTTTTTAAATGACACAGCCTAGCAATGAAATAAAATCTCCGGAAAGCAGCAATGCTGAGCAAACCCGTCATATCGCAAAGCCCTTCGTGTGTTGGCTCTTCCATGACTGGATCCTAAAAATCCCCCACAGAAAGGTGACCAGCAGATGACATGCAAAAACTACGCATCTCAAAATCCCAACCCGGGAAGTCTGATAAAAACCAATACCTCAGCCAATTCTGAGTAAGAGAAGCACCCTCAACAGCTGACTGTACATGCATACCTCAGATCTTGGAAAGCCAGAAAAACATTTCCTTCTGATCAAAAACTGCACGTAAATAAAATAACTACAGGGTGGAAACCCTGGCTGGGAATCCTGAGACTGGAGGATTTTAACCTCCCTTACCTACCAACCTAAAAGGACGGCCATAGCCCAGTTTAAAAGAGCCTGTTCGAAACCGGATACTATTTCACTGCTCCAGGAGAACAGGTGTTCCTACAGTGAAAGAAGCACTGTCTTCCACGCTGTTATTCCAGAAGGAGCTAATGAGCAGTGCCCCGCAGAAGCTGAGAGAAAGGCAAGTTCACGGCAAATGAAAACAGAACCTCTCCCCTAAAAAAAGAAACTAATTGGAGGATCACCTAGTGCCAAAGCTTCACAGCCTTTCAGCACCCTGGCCCGTGCCCCTGGTGACTCACACATCGCTGCAAGGCAAAGCCACCACGAATATGACTCTTGTTAACTTACAACATTCACTGTGCGCTGTTCACAGGTAGCCCCAGCCTGTCCTTCACCATGGAGACGTCCCACAAAAAGCTGGAGCGCTCCTGGGCCCAGGCCTGTTCTTTCTTCCTCTCACAGAGAAGGGAGTGATACCTAGTGTGGGAACAGAACAGAAGCAAACGAAAAAGGTGAATGCATCATCAAACCCCTTGTCCTCTCCACAAATGAAGTTCGAGATCCATCAGCCTGACGGATGATGCGCCCAAGACCCGTTTCTGGTATGCTTTGCTTAAAAACAGACATGCAGTATTTCTGCTCCTGTCCCAGAAGATGGTGTGGTGCAGCCAAGCCTTTCCCTGACGCCATCAAGTTGCAGCCAATTCCGGGGAACCTTCAGATGCAATCCCGGCTGAGATGCACACTTGCAACATGGCTTCCCCCTAAGCCACTTGAGTTGACTCTCTTGCAAAAAGGAGGGAGTGGGACTGTCACCTCCTGCCATTTTCCCACCTCACTGGGTTGCTGGGAAGGTGAATAAGATCCCTCTGGCAGAGAGTGCTCGCAGCTCCCAAGGAGAAAGGCGCCCATCAACAGAACGTGTTGTGAGTAGTCAGAAGCCTTAACTGAGCTCTGAGCCAGACTATGAAAGCCAGCGGGGGCCAGGCACCCGCCATCTGCCATCCCCAGGGCACCCGAACACCCAAGTGTTTCCCCTTCCATGGAGGGTCAAGGGCAACAAAGGACTGGAAACAGAGGCATCTGGGATCTCTGGGAGGAAGAAAAGTCAAGGCCAGGAGCAGGAAGCGAAGAGGAAGAGGGGATGAAGAACGGGGGAGAGGCAGGCTAAGGACCATCAGGAATGGGTCCCTGCCACACAGCTCCCTGGGGTTGCTGGTGTGCGGTCTCTCGAGGGCCCTGGGCATTTGCAGGGCTGTGAAATTTCCCCCTTGGTTCTCTGCCATATCCACCCACTAAGCATGGCACACACAGAAGTGGCATGGCAAGGGCCTGCCAGAGAAGCACTGGGTGATTTTTGTTGGTTTGTTGCTTTTAAAGAGAAGACCTGACTGAGTTTACTCTCAATATCTTGTTAATATTTTCCACACCTGGATTTCTTTTTTTTTTTTTTTTCTCCTCCTGTAAGCGAGGGCCAGAAACAACTTCTCCTCGGCCAATATTATCAAGGCCTTTTGACTTGTGTATTCCTGAGGAGCCCACATGAGGTATAGGGACGTACACAAGTGGCTTTGAGGACGACAAGAAACATGGCATTCAAGTGTGATGCCAGAGTCTCGTTTGCTTCCCAAATAAATGACCTACCAGTGCTGGCCACGATTTCCTTTCAACATCATAAGCACATGCGCAATAAAAAAAATGGGAATCCCGGTGGTCGCACCGTGTGGGCAGCCCTATTTTCAAGAGGAAAATGTGATCTCGTCTTAAAAAAAGGCGCGAACAAATAATACCGCGTCTTAGATTTGCAATTTGCAAAACGTGACCGGCAGACCTTAAAATGAAGAATTAAAAAAATGGAGAGAAAAAAATAGGAGAGAAGGAAGAAAGGAGGTGTCTGTTACTCTCACAATTGACCATGACTTTGCACTTGACGAGGGGCTTCCCTTTTTTTTTTTTTTGGCTGCAGCATGTAGTGTCTTAATGGGGAATCTTAGTTCCCAGATCAGAGATCGAATCTGGGTCACAGTGGTGACTTCCACCAAATCCTAACCACTAGACCACCGGCAAACTAACGCTTATTTTTCCAAACGGAGGTGTAACTGACATACGACATTATCTTCGTTCCAAGTGTGCAAAGTGCTTTCTTGTTAATTCATTCACGGACAAATTTTTACTGTGCTTACTGTATCCACCAGGTGCTAAGTTCACACTGGTGAACACAACAGACAAAGGACGATGCCTTGATGGAGTTTGTGGCCTCAAGGGAAAGGCTTTAAAGAATCAAAGTATACCACTTTTAAATAGATTCATGAAGTTCAAAAATTGGATAGGCCTTAAGAAAGAAAAATAAACACCATGCTTTGCAACCATCATGGGGTGCTGTCATTCAGAAGGAGGGGCTTTCTTACAAAAGTAAGACTTAAACTGGGAAGGCAAAGAGGAGATGCTAGGCAGGCACTGAGTTTCCAGGTAGAGGGAACAGCCTTGGCATTATGTGATCTGACTAGACCTATACAAATAATTTCTGTGATTTTTATCTTTTTTTCCCCCGGCCATTTCCTTTGGTCTCTTTGATCAACAAATGAACGTCAGAACTGTTCTCAATACCTTGAAATAAGAAATGATTCTTAAGTGCCGGGCCAGCAGAGCAACAAACACTAGTAATTTCTGCGAGCGGAACATCACTCAACGCAGGTATTATACTCGATGCGACAAGAAAGGAAGACTCTGGCTTCTTAATGCATCTTCAGTCACCCCACTGTCACAGTGAAATAAAACGAAGCTCCCTGTTAACACCCACGCACTATAGCTGGAGCTAAGAAAACCCTCCCCAATACTAGTCAGCCAGAAAAAGAATGAAAGAATGCCATTTGCAGCAATATAGATGGACTTGGAATGACCATACTAAGTGAAGTGAGAGAAAGACAAATACCATATGGTATCACTTACAAGTGGAATCTAAAATATGACAAATGAACTTACCTACAAAACATAAACACACGCACAGACATAGAGAACAGACCTGGGGTTGCGAAGAAGCAGGGCGGGTGTGAATGGGTCATTTGGGATTGGCAGGTGCAAACTATTACGCATAGAATGGTCAAACAACAAGGACCTACTGGACAGCACAGGGAACTCTTTTCAATATGCTCTGAGGAACCATAATAGAAAGGAATATAAAAAAGAATGTATATACAGGTATAACTGAGTCACTTTGCTGCATAGCAGAAAAGAACGCAACACTGTCCATCAACTATACTTTCAATTTTTAAAGAGCACAGTGGAAGACTGAATTACAGAAATATGCCAGTTTCTTAAAAAAAAAAAAAAAAAAAAACCCTCCTCCAAATGGGCTAAACGCAGATCACGTTACAGGTAAACTTCTAAGACATAAATAAAAAGCACTTCTTAGCACCTTGTATTAAGTTCCAAATTGGCTGGCTTCCTCTTGACTATTGGGATGTTTTTATTATTTCCACCTTGGACTGAAACAGCAAAAAAAAAAAAAAAAAAAATGCCTGTGCGCCTTCTCTTCGGTGCTTGGTTTGGTACCTGCATATTTACCCGGTAAGCAGCATGATGCAAAGACATAAAAAGCAATGGAAATGTTGCGTTCATCTGAAGTGTTTTCTTGTTCCCTATCACCCCAGAGCTGATACAACTTAATTTTTCCACTTTCCTGCTACCCAACAAAGCCATCCTCAGACAGGCTCATTCATGTTCTCCCATGAATGGAGCCAAGTTTGAAAGTCTGTTGGAAATAAGCACGGCAAACTTCTGAGTCTCTTTCCATGTAAGACCCAGGATAAAATGTAGTATCTTCTACCTATCTGGTTTCTCACAGAACCCCAAAGAGCAATCATCCCCCAAGTTCAAAATCGAGAAATACAAGCCCTCACTTTGACTTAGCCGTTTTGACAAGCTGGGGCAACCTGGGAAAGAAAGAGCAAGAAGAAAAACTTTTTTTTTTGGTCTTTTGTCTCTGTTGTTGTTGCTATTTCTTGGGCCGCTCCCACGGCACATGGAGGTTCCCAGGCCAGGGGCTGAATCGGAGCTGTAGCCACCGGCCTACGCCAGAGCCACAGCAACGCGGGATCCGAGCCGCGTCTGCAACCTACACCACAGCTCACGGCAACGCCGGATCGTCAACCCACTGAGCAAGGGCAGGGACCGAACCCGCAACCTCATGGTTCCTAGTCGGATTCGTTAACCACTGCACCACGAGGGGAACTCCAAGAAGAAAAACTTTTTGAAGCCGAGTGGTCCAAAACCCCCACCATCACACCTGGGATATTATACCAGGCTGACAGTTCCATCCTCTGTCCAGGGATGAAAATGACACGATGCCAATTTCTCCTTCCCCTGACTGCCCACAGCACTTTCGGTCCTTACCAGGCATTCTGACCCAAGGTCCTTTTCAATGCAGCCCTCTCCTACATCGTCTTTTTATACCCCATTGGATTTATTTAAGTCTTGAAAGGCTCAAAAAAGTTTATAAGCTCCTTGATGAAAGAAACCTTGCCGTGGCCTTCTTTTGCAGCTCCCGAATAGTGTCAAGTAGAAGAGCCTGGATCTAAGTTAAATGATCCATGTGCAAAACCAGTTCGACGCCTTAACCTTTACTGCAAAGGAAGCCCTACTCTACAGCTATAATCGAAGCCCTTCACACTTTCCTCTGTCCTCCAGGGACTCCAAGGTCCTACATGCCTATCATCCAAAGGAAAGCCCTGCATGAAGTCGAGAACCATGAAGCTGTAATGTAGCCTTCTCCCTCCCATTCTTCCAATCCATTACATTTTTAGTCACTAATGGCTTCTGAACAGTTGTCATCACCTTTCAAGATGTACAGCCCCCAGCCCCCAGCCCCAGGAGCCTTTATCCTTGATTCTTTATCCTTTATCCATCGTTTCAAAAGCCACTTCATAGGACACCCTTATAGTATGGGGAGGGCAGAAGCAGGTGTTCTGAGGCAGTGGTTCGCAAACGTGAACTGCCCTCAGAAATACCTGGAGGTCTGCTGAAGCCATGGTTGCTGGGCCCCATCCCTAGAATTTCTGACCCAGGAGGTCAGGGGTGGGGCCAGAGAGGTGCACGTCAACCAAATTCCCAGGCGATGCTGACACGGCTGGTCCAAGGGCCATGCCTTGAGAACCACTGCTCTAAGGGTAAGTCTGCCCATTACACAGTTAGAGGCTAAGGATCTTTTGAGTTTATTGAATCACCGTTAAGATGGTTGCCTTGGTAGGAATGATACCTGTTTATTCCAAAGAAGTGACAAATGACCCAACAAGGCCACACTACTTTATCATCTGGGAAAGCTTTTTTGCGGCTCCTAGACTGTCTCCCACTGACTCTAGGTCCTACTGGAGTCACTTCCACCCTCCTTCTCTCTTTCAACCTCCCCACTACCCAGAAATGTCTTTGCAGCCTATCAACATACTCAGTTGTTGCTACCCCTGAAAAGACCCTCCCCAGATCCTGATTCATCCCCAAATGGCTGTCACTCCTCCCACGTTCACCATAGAACATGTTAAAATAGAGTATTAATGTAATGTTGTTATTTCATCAGGTCTGATTTCAATACCTTTGAAAAGTGAACTTCCTTCTCTTGCAAAGGTCAGGAATGGCCCCCTCTCTTCTAAACACAGTGGCCATTTCCTAACCGACTCTTACAATATTTCATAAAGTAGTTCCTTCAGGTTCCCTTCTCTTGTGTTTAGCAGACTAGCATTTCTGCCTAAACTGCACCTTTTGGCACAACTTCTCCCCCGTTTTCTTCTGGGGCTGGGCTGACCTCAGGCCTTGGGTCCAAAGCTGGACATATGATCTAGGCCTGGAGAAACTGAACACGCATTCCTCTCTCCATGACGACTGGATGCAGGGCCGGGCATGCAACCCAAGCCTTGCTAATTAAAGGCCTCTCTCTGATTGGCTGAAACTCAGAATGAGGTGTCCTCTTTGTGGAAGCATGGTCTACTAAGAGCCTTTTTTTTTTTTTTTCTTTTTTAGGGCCACACACATAGCATATGGAAGTTCCCAGGCTAGGGGTCGAATCGGAGCTACAGCTGCTAGCCCACACCACAGCCACAGCAATGCCACATCAGAGCTGCGTCTGAGACCTACATCACAGCTCATGGCAATGCTGGATCCTCAAGCCCTGGAGCAAGGCCAGGGATGGAATCCACATCCTCATGGATACTGGTCAGATTTGTTTCCGCTGCAGCTCAACAGGAACTTGTGAGAGTTTTTTTGTTTTTTTTTTTTAAAAAAAAAAAACACCTGTAAGGAAAGCCCACACGAGACTGAAGCTCCAGAGCAGGGAACAGGCTTAACGAATGTCTGCTGCTGCTCTGAAAGGATGTTGCAGATCAAGTTAAGGTCCTACATGAACGGACCTTAAAATGGAAAGATTCTCCTTTGGTGAACCTGACCGAAGCACGTGAGCACTTCAAAGGGACAGACTTTTCCAGGAGTGAGATTCAAAACGAGAAAGAAGGGAGTTCCCGTCGTGGCGCAGTGGTTAGCGAATCCGACTAGGAACCATGAGGTTGAGGGTTCGGTCCCTGCCCTTGCTCAGTGGGTTAACGATCCGGCGTTGCCGTGAGCTGTGGTGTAGGTTGCAGACGCGGCTCGGATCCTGTGTTGCTGTGGCTCTGGCGTAGGCCGGTGGCTACAGCTCTGATTGGACCCCTAGCCTGGGAACCTCCATATGCCGCGGGTACGGCCCAAGAAATAGCAAAAAAAAAAAAAAAAATTTAAAAAAACAAAACGAGAAAGAACACATTTGGCCAGGAGCATGGGGGTAGTAGCTCCACGTGGCAAGGAGCTGGAGATGGGCACCAGGAGCTGAGAGTGCTGCCCATCCCATAACCAGCAGGAGAACAAGGGCCTCAAGTCCTACAGCCACAAGGAAATAAATTCCGCCAATAACCACATGACTTTGGAAAAGGACTGGAGCCCCAGATGAGAATGCACTTCTGCTAATACCTTGACTTCAGCCTGAGTGGAGAATCTAGCTAAGCCATGGCCAGACTTCTGACCTGAAAAAATGGTGGTTTTAAACCACTAAGTTTACAATCATCTGTTTTTTAGCAACAGAAAAGTAATACATATTCTTTTTTTTCCCCTTACATCACTCTAAGTTTTATTTGTCTCTTGCAACCAAAATGTCCCAGTACTCTTGATTTCTGAGATGGTACTATAGCTGGTGTTCCTTTTATCACTGCTGTTCCTCTTTCTTAGCCTTTGTCCCTTGCTGTTATGCCTTCTAACCCTAGGATATATACTCCTCAAGGTTACATGCTTAACACTCTTTTAATAATTTTCTTTTTTTTTCAGGGCTGTACCAGTGGCATATGGAGGGTCCCAGGCTAGGGGTCTAACCGGAGCTACAGCTGCCAGCCTACACCACTGCCACAGCCACGACAGATCAGAACCGCATCTGCGACCTACGCCAGCTCATGGCAACACCAGATCCTTAACCCACCAAGCGAGGCCAGGGATCGAATCTGCAACCTCATGGCTCCTAGTCAGATTCGTTTCCACTGCACCATGACAGGAACTCCCATCTTTCTGTAATAATTCTCCTGTATTGCACATGGTTCTTAAATCGGTGGTCACGGCATCTTCCCCAACAGGCTGGTGGATAGATGCAATATAAATAATGTCTGTTTCAAAACTTGTATTCCACCCCCACCCCTACCCCCTAAACTGGTCCTCCTCTTCAATTTCTGATTCATGCCGAAGGCACCACTGTCTTCTCGTTCTTCCGTAACCTATCAGTTGTCAAGTCCCATCAAGCCTGCACTCTCTTCCCACGCTGCCATGCTGGTTCAGACTCAGTTCTCACGGCAGCCTGCTAATTGGTCTTCTTGCCTTCAGTCCTCTCCTTGAAAGCCATCTGAGCCACCATCGCTGCTGGATCCTAACGTAAATATTACATCTTTCTCCGTGCCATACCTTCACTCGTTCCTAGGCTTGCTGAAAATCTAAAGTCGGATGCTTAAGGCCTTCATCATCTGGCCCCAACACATTTCCAACTTCTCCCCTTCTGCATGTTGTACCAGCCAAATTGGGCTTCTCTCTTCATCTCTGGAAGGTCCCGTTCCTGTCGTGGCTCAGTGGTTAACAAACCCGACTAGCATCCACGAGGATATGGGTTTGATCCCTGGCCCCGCTCAGTGGACTGGGGATCCGGCATTGCCCTGGGCTGTGGTGTAGGTCGCAGACACGGCTCAGATCCCTGTGTGTGGTGTAGACTGGCAGCTGCAGCTCTGATTCCACCCCTAGCCTGAGAACTTCCGTATGCCATGAGTACGGCCCTAAAAAAAAAAAAAAAAAAAGGAAAAAATAAAAAAATCAAGTTGGATCTAACAAGACCCACTCAAATCCTACTTTTTCCATCATTCTCTCCTTAATCCTCCTGTGCTACAACTTTCTCAATCAGAAGTACTTTATTGGGGGGGGGGGGAAGCTGTGAATGCCTATAGTTTTTATTCCTTTTCCTTAGGATATTCATCATTTCAGTCCTTATCCTAAAACAGGCACCATTTCCCCAGACAGACTGCAGTGAACTCTGCAGGCAGGGTCTCGGTCAGTCTTCTCTGGGGAAGCCTCTTAGAGCTTTTGCACATGGTAACACTTTGATAAATACCTGTTGATGAATGGACCAAGAATGTGGTATTTTCCTTTCACTCTGATGTATCCTCAAGTCTCCTTACCCTGCAGCCACCCAACAGGAGAGCTCCTTTTGGGTGACTTGGAGAAAAATCATGACGTGAACCAATAGAGAAATTGCTCAATTGACAGAACGTTCTACAAGAGTCTCTTTTTCCAACTCGGGACTAAAGCTGACTCTTCGTTTTTTCCTCTTTCTTTGCCTTTTTGTCTTTTTAGGGCCGCACCTGTGGCATATGGAGGATCCCAGGCTAGGGGTCGAATCGGATCTACAGCTGCCGGCCTACACCACAGCCACAGCAATGCCAGATCCAAGCCATGTCTGAGACTTAACACCACAGCTCATGGCAATGCCAGATCCTTAAGCCAACTGAGCGAAGCCAGGGATTGAACCTGCAACCTCATGGTTCCTACTCAGATTTGCTTCTGCTGCTCTATGACGGGAACTCCTGACTCTTCCTATTTTCTCTCTGAGGGAAGAAGAGGAGCAGCCAGGGCTGCTGCCAGTCAGAGAATTCAGCAACGCTTCCTCTGGCTGAGTCCAGCCCAGCGGGTCCAGAGCCTCTGTCTCCATCCTGCTCACAAAGGAGCCTCAGTGGAGGTCAGGGAGACCCAACGCTCCCTCCCCCAGGAATGGCCAGGGCAGTGCAGAACTTTCCTGAGAGCAGAGGTGTCCAGTCGGATTTCCAGAAGAGCTGGAGGGAGCGGATGAATGGGATGAAACCCAAACCCAAGATTCTCTCAACAATCTGATTGGTTTCTCGAATCCCACATCCCGTTTCCATCAGCACTTGATCATTGGTGTCATTTATCCATTGCAAAATCTTCCTCCAGACTGGCAGTCCTTGAAAATCTAGCATGTGCTTGGGACATTTCCTAGTGATATGAACTGGTCTGTGCTTAGGTTATAAAGACTAAAATTCCCATCTGCCCAAAGAACACAGAGAAATAAACATGCTGACAAAATCCGACAACCACACTTAAAAAAAAATTCATGTTGATCCATGCTACCGTCTCTTATGATTAGCACAGCTTATCACAAAAAGGTAAGGCTTTATCCACGGGCATATAGACCCGGTGGGGGTGTATATTTGCATGCTGGTTCTATCTCTTTACCGGTATTAAAGCAAAATTTGGTAAGAAATACAATTATGCATCCAGAGAAAAGCATGTCTGCATATCAAGAATAAAATGAAAATACATATGAGAGAAATACCTAATCGGCATTAAAGAGCCATAGATTCCACATTTAAGTGACATCATATGGTATTTGTCTTTCTCATCCTAAGTGAAATAAGTCAGAAAGAGAATCTCTAGCTGATCCACGCTGCTGCAAATGGCATTATTTCATTCCTTTTCATGGCTGAGTGGTAGTCCATTGTATATATGTACCACATCTTTTTTTTAAAAGATTTTAATTTTTCTGGAGTTCCCGTCATGGCGCAGTGGTTAATGAATCCGACTAGGAACCATGAGGTTGCAGGTTCGATCCCTGGCCTTACTCAGTGGGTTAAGGATCTGGCGTTGCTGTGAACTGTGGTGCAGGTGGCAGACGTGGCTCGGATCCTGTGTTGCTGTGGCTCTGGTGGAGGCCGGTGGCTACAGCTCCAATTCGACCCCTAGCCTGGGAACCTCCATATGCCGCAGGAGCGGCCCAAGAAATGGCAAAAAGATGAAAAGACAAAAAAAAAAGATTTTAATTTTTCTATTATAGTTGATTTATAATGTTCTGTCAGACAAATGCCATATGATATCACTTACATGTGGACTCTAACCATGGTGCAAATGAACCTTTCTACAAAACAGAAACAGATTCTCAGGCATAGAGAGCAGTCTTGTGATTGCCGAGGGGGTGGGAGTGGGATGAACTGGAAGTTAGGGGTTAGTAGATGCAAACTATTACATTTAGAATGGATATGCAATGGGGTCCTACTGTACAGCACAGGGAACTACATCCAATCCCTTGGGATAGAACATGATGGACGATAGCATGAGAAAAAGAAGGTATGTATATGTATGGCTGGGTCACTTTGCTGTACAGCAGAAATTGGTGCAACACTGTAAACCAATTATATTTTAACAAAAATCAAATTCAAAAAAAGTGCCATAGAATGACAGCTCCAGGAAATTACGATTTTTAAGAACCAACATGGCATGTGCTCCATATCGACAATTTCTCCCTGGCTTTATTTAATACTCTTCTTCCAAAGGGGGCTGGTGAAGCCTAAGAGAAGACACTGCAGCCCAGGAGACAAAATGATCTGGATTGAGAAGTGGCTACACACCCCCTGGGTTGCAAGTCCCTTTCAGGCTGCCAGGGTCATCACATACCTTCTCCTGGGAAGAGAGTTTTGTTCCTGTCTGCTGGAGATGGTCAGGGATTAGCCTAGGGGTCCAAGAAGTGCCTGGAGGTGGGGGCAGTGCCTGCGCTTCATGCCTTGATGGCTTAGAAAGTGTTGATAAATCATGAGGTGTTATGGCCCATGAGTCATCACTGCAAGCAACAACTGCCCTTCCATTTCTGTTCAATTTGCTCTCTTTTTTATGAGAAAGAAAATTAAGTATGTGCCTCTCATTCTCTTTTTGCCACAGTACTAATATCCTCAAGTATTTTATTTGGCCCGACTTCACAAAATACCAAATAGTGAGTCAAAGTAAAATGACAAGATAGAATCAACATACACTCCCAGCTCCATCATTTTGCCAGATACTCTCCCAGCCCCATCATTTTGCACAGCGACAAGTAACAGAAGTCACCAAAGGTATTAAAAACTGAACTTTGAAAGCAGTCTATCAAAGCCACAACTTCCCCATCATTTAATGAAAAGTTACTATGTAAAAGCATGGCTATAACCAGGACCTCCAAACATGCTGTAAAGGTTATAGTGTTGTTACATGATGAAAGCCTATTCAAAGGTTTTAAAAACAGAACTCTTTCCTAAAATTCAAATTCGGCAGCAGCTGTTCACCACCCAGCTGTGCATGTTTGGACCAAGACGATTTCCGTAACTACATTAAATCAACCTCATGAGTCTTTTGGTCTGTTTTATTAAATTAAAAGCCAAAAAATATAAACTCGATATTTTTAATCTCTTTCTTTTTATACTATTCCAGGTAGCTGCCTTGTTGTCTAAGCATCACAACTTTCTGATGCAATCAGAACAAAAGTATTCTAAGACAAAGGTACTATTGAAAACTTTTCTTTTAGAGGAGGCTTAATAAAACTATTCTAGCTTAAAACTAAGGTTTCAACGGTCTCAGCTGTGAATACCAAGTAACAGAAATACCACTTGGCATTAAATCTAGGGATTACCTGTTGAAACACCAAAGGCAGGGAGACTTTGATGTGGGTTTACCTGGTGCCGGGAAAGTACCAACAAACACAATTATTATTTTTCTGTGAACTTAGAGTTGAAGATTTGATACCATATTTGGAGCAAAGATCCGTTGGGTGGAGGGTGGGGTGGGTACAGGGGAGGGAGGCTGGGGAGCAGGCACACACCCCCATGCCTGCTTGAACCAGTTATAAGTAATGCTGTGTAACCAAGTTTCTCCTCTGTGACCGGGAAGAACCTTTGTCTTCTATTATAAGTTAAGCACTAAAGGGATGCTGCCTATAAGCTTCAATTATACATAATGGCGCATCTCTGGGAAGCCTGCCTCCCAGGTAATGAATTAAGCTTAAAAAAAAAAAACAAACCCTTTATTTAGCTCACAGGAAACATCCTGGCCAGGCTCACCTGTGAAAGACTACAGGAAGGAAGAAATGAACACATCCCCTATGAAGGCTGATGGGAACAAGGAAAAATTTGACTGTACTCCCTCCTCTTTCCATATAGAAGAAGCCTGAATTCTAACCTCAGGCAAGATGGTTCTTTGGGACATAAGTCCACCACCTTCTTGCTCCCCTGGCTCCCAATAAGGTCACTGTTCCTTGCCTCCAACATCTCCTCTCTTGATTTTTTGGCCTGTCCTGGGGTGAGGAGTAGAAGCTTAGACTTATACTTCCACTTGCTACAATGTTTTAAGGTCAAATAAAGGATGCTATCAACCCACTATTTTCTAAGCACAGGACCCTGTCAAGAGATAGTCACAGTTGGCCTTCAGAGTCCTGAAACTCAATTAAGACACCTGATGATCAGGTTTCACTAAAAATCACAAGAGTTTTCCTTACACACTAAGCATCCTAGAAGTTTCCTTTTTCGCTTTAAAAATAAATACTTAAAACTTTAGAATTAGAGACACCTGTTTGTCACATGTGTCTGGAACCCACATTCTAGGGAATCACACACCTCCGTTCCTATTAGGAGAAAGAACAATAGGCTTTCTCCCTGCCACCTTCATCTTCCAGGTTTCGGGGTTTATCCTAATATCACACACTTAGAACGCCTCACATATCAAAAGAGGAGAAAAATCTCTCGCTCCTTAATTGTTGTGTCGAATAAGCTCTCCAAAGTTCATTTTTGTTACCTTTTTCAGGCAAAATAAGAGGCCTTTTACAAAAATTCTATTGCTAAAACAATGGAATTCTCCCGGGAATGACTCCGTTATGGAAATGAAGTGACAGCTTCTTTTATCTAGCCAGGCAGAAAGTCTGCATTTATAAAAGGCATTCAGAGCACTCAAGTGCTGTGTGTGGGAGGACAGAAAAAAGCTATTTTTAATTCAGATCGCAGCATTCCTCTGGTACAGGTCTTTCAGTATAATCATCATCATAATACTCATCTAAAAAGAAAAAAAAAAAGATTCCCATTTCTGCTGACCCCAGCAGAAAAAGAGAGGGAGAAAAAAAAAAAAATGAAAAGAATGGTGAAGACAATTTCCTTTGGACCACTGTGTAGGCTCAGAGATCCATGTCCAAGGATATCAGAGCTGACTCTTCGCCAGAATGAAAAGAACTCAAGTTCTGTGAGTGGTAGCATCACATCTTCTCACACAAATGTACGTTGCCGTATGTGTGACTTTCACTGCACGGAGTTTGCGGGAGTCACCTGGGCCTGCCAGGACAAGTTGTGTAGGTTCTCTCCTGTGTTCCCACGAGTTGACAGTCTGGGTGATGCTGCGGTGGATGAGGGCATCAACTGCCACCCTGGAAACCTGATTTCGCCTTTTAGAAACTGGAAGGCCTCCTGGGGGATGCAAGAGGCACTGAGCTGCTGGGTGGGCAGACTCAGAACTTTCTGGGTCAGGAAAGAATCTGCAGATGGATGTTTGACATGACTGTCATGTTTCCACCGGCTCTGTTGGGGACCAAAGCCTAACGAAGAGTGATGAATGAAGTGCTGGTAAAAAGTGAAGACAGCATAGATGACTCCCTGCAGAAGTTCACACGGGACGGAAAAAAAGTCTAAGAGTGAGATTACAAAGGCTAAGTGTTGAGGAGTTCCCGTCGTGGCGCAGTGGTTAACGAATCCGGCTAGGAACCATGAGGTTGCGGGTTCGGTGCCTGCCCTTGCTCAGTGGGTTAATGATCCGGCGTTGCCATGAGCTGTGGTGTAGGTTGCAGACGCAGCTCGGATCCCACACTGCTGTGGCTCTGGCGTAGGCTGGCAGCTACAGCTCCGGTTCGACCACTAGCCTGGGAACCTCCATATGCCTCGGGAGCGGTCCAAAAAATAGCAAAAAGACAAATAAATAAATAAATAAATAAATAAATAAAACTTAAAAAAAAAAAAAAAAAGCAAAGGCTAAGTGTTGGAATAAGACCCTTTAGAAATGGCTAAACGGATTGTTTGCCAAAGTGCAGCATCACTTTTGAACAGGAGGGGTCAGAGAGATATATAATTGAAGGAAAGAATTCCCTTAACAGTACGTTTGCCATCTTAATCATTTTTAAAGTGTACAATTCAGTGGTTTTATTACATTCATGAACCATCACCATTACCTAGTTCCAGAAGATTTTCAGCATCCTCCAAAGAAATGCCACACCTACTAAACAGTCACTCTGTACCCACTCCTCCTCTCAGCCCCTGATAACCCCTCGTCTGCATCCTGTCTCTCTGGATTTGCCTCTTCTGGATGTTGCATCTACATGGAATCATACGATACACGGCCTTTTGGGTCTGGCTCCTTTCACTTAGCATCGTGTTTTCAGGACTCATCCAAGTTGCAGCAGTACCTCTTTCCCCTTTTGGCTGAATCCCGGCTCCACTGCACGAATATACACTATCTTGGATATCCATTCATCAGCTGATAAGGCATTCAAGTTCCTTCCACTTTTTGGCCCTCATGAAGAATGCTGCTGTGAACACTCCTGTACATGTTTTTTGGTGTGAACGCTCACTTTCAATTCTCTCGGGCAGAACGGCTGGGTCATGGTGACTTTAGGTTTGACCTTTTGAGGAGCTGCCAAACTGTTCTCCACAGTGGCTGCACCATTTTAAAGCATTGAAGGGGGGTGCCACGTCTCCCTATCCTTGACCACGTTGGTTATTTTCCTAACCTTTTATTATGGCCATTTTGATGGACATAAAGTGGTATCTCATTGTGGTTTTGATTTGCATTTTCCTAACCACTACAGATGCTGAGCATCTTTTCGGGGTGCTTCATGACCCATTCGTATGTTTTCTTTGGAGAAAGGTCTACTTGAGTTCTTTGTCCATTTAAAAACTGAGGTGTCAAGAGTTCCTAACTGTGGGTTAAGAATTCACCTGCAGTGGCTTGGGTTTCTGTGGAGGTGTGAGTTTGAACCCCGGCCCGGTGCGGTGGGTTAAAGGAGTTGGCATTGCCACAGGGTGGCACAGGTTACAGCTGTGGCTTGGATTCAATCCCTAGCCCGGACACTTCCATATGTCACAAGTGTGACCATAAAATAAACCAAAATAAGAGTTGGACTGCACTCTAAAAAAATTAAAAATCAAAATTGAATTGTCTTTTGGTTGTGTAGTTCTAAGAGTCTTTACATGTTCCAGAAACTAGACTTTTATGAGATATACGATTTGCAAATATTTTTTCTCATTTGTGGGTTGTCGTGCTTTTTTTTTTTTTTCCCTTTTCTTTTTTAGGGCTGCACCTGCAGCATATGGAGGTTCCCAGGCAAGGGGCTGAATCGGAGCTGCAGCTGCTGGCCTACATCACAGCCACAGCAACACAAGATCCAGGCAGAGTCTGTGATCTACACCACAGCTCATGGCGACTCCAGATCCTTAACCCACTGAACAAGGCCAGGGATCCAACCAGCATCCTCATGGATACTAGTCAGGTTCTTAACCCACTAAGCCACAACGGGAACTCCTTGATGGTGCCTTTGTGTGTGTGTTTTTTGTTTTTTTACTTTTGCTTTCTAGGGCTGCACCCGAGGCATATGGAGGTTCCCAGGCCAGGGGTTGAATCAGAGTTATAGCCGCTGGCCTATGCCAGAGCCACAGCAACACCAGAAATGAGCCTCGTCTGCAACCTACACCACGGCTCATGGCAACGCTAGATTCTTAACACACTGAGCGAGGCCAGGGATTGAACCTGCAACCTCATAGTTCCTAGTTGGATTTGTTTCCGCTGAGCCATGACAGCAACTCCACTTGGTAGTGCTTTTTTAGTTTTTATTTTGATGAAATCCCATTTATTTTTTCCTTTCATTGCTTGTGCTTTGGGTGTCTTATCTCAGCATCCATCATCAAATCCAATGTCATGAAGATCTATTTCTATGTTTTATTCTGAGTGTTTAATAGCTTAGCCCTCCCATTTGAGGTACTAATCCAGTTTAGTTAATTTTTTGCATATGGTGTGAGCTCTGAGTTCATCCTTCCACATGTATCCCATCTGTCTCTTTTCTGGCTGCCCCAGCCCCATATGTGGAATAGAGGTCAGAGAGGTTTGGAATTCGGAGTGATTTTAGTCCATTCTCTTTTTTAAAGTTTTTTTTTTTTTTCCCTTAAAAATATGTATCATTTTGCAAATGAACTTAACTGACTTTTGGTCACAGTAACAAGTGAATGACCTTTTTTTCCTCATCCTGCATCTTGAAGATGTAGCACGTGTTCAAGAATCTTGAGCTTTGGGGGAAGACAACCAGGTCTTGGTGATGCTTCTGCAAGGCCTCATTTCCAAAAGCAACAAGACGCTTGACACTGCTTGAAATTGAAGTAGGTTCTTCATTATTTTCATGCCATTTGTTTCCATGTGTCTTCTGCCCTAGTGAGCTGCTCCTGCCCTCAGCTTTCCAGAGACCCTATTCCCGTTCCCACTCCAATATCTGCCAGTTAATACTGGCTCTTTGCAGAGTGCTTAATCCACTTCATACTAAGTCAGATACAATTACTTTTAGCATGATGCTTGAGTCCTTGCTATGTTTAAGCAAACCGAATAAAAGTATAGGTTATGGAACCCTAGGTACCATTCATTCAGCCAGTAGAAGAAGTGGAGACTTTCAAAGCCCTCTAAAGCATCATCTGCTCAGCCTTGGCTGCACCCTGAATTTACCTGGGGAGCTTTAAAACTACTGCTACCTGGAATCCACCTGCAGAGATCCTCCCTTAATTGGTTTGGGGTGCAGCCCAGGCAACAGGACTCTAACATGCAGGTGAGGAGGGCAGCCAGGGCCCTACAGGCAGGCATCAAGATTGCTACTTATTCTTCAGGGTCTCAAAGCCAGTGCTTCCTGCCACCTCCCCACCTGCAGGCAGTTAGGGATGTACCTACATTTATCTCTTTTAAGTTTTATCATTTCATATTCGACCTAACCCAAACTGAGTTCTCTGTATTAGTTCTCATTTAATCTTCCCCAAAACCGTGGGAAAGAAGATTATTATTGGTATTATTAGTATTATTACTCGCAAGACTGTAGAGGAATTCAGCAACAGCCCCAGATCACGAAACGTGGAAGCGGTAGAGAAGGGATTTCAGGGCAGTTTTTTCAACCCCAAAGTCTGTATCATTTATGCTGCTTCTCTCAGTAATGGTCATGAGTGCAGTCATAGAGTTGGTACAGGGACTCATGGGGGAAACAGCAACTCCACATCCTCATCCAGCACTCAGGGTGGGCACTGCCCCTGCTGGTCACTGTTCTTTCTCTCTGCTGGACGTGTGTGTGCGTGCATGCACGCATGCATGCACCCACCCACGCAAGGGAAGTGCACCTCAGGGGTTTATCTGAATTCAGAAAGGTGGGACGGGACTCCAGGATTGTACCTGGGGAGAGTTTTCAGAGAGAGGGGGGTGGGAAAGGGACAGTAATTCTTTCCAATATGTGCTAAGACTGGCAACAGGCCATGAAACACCTTTATTGGGGTACAAAACTAACAAACACTGAGGAAACAGACACTTCATTTGGTTGTAAAATTCATCCGACGTCTAAATGTGATTACAAAGCTCCATCAGTTGCAAACAGCAGGGCCCAAGGATATCAGGCAAAAACACCCATACTTATATATTCAGATTCTTGCAGTAGAGGACACAACACCTACATACTGTCACCTTGCCTATCAAAGCAGGGGGCACATTCACAAGCCTTTCCACCACAGCAGAAAAGCAGAAAAAACTGAGAACTGACAAAGCATATGGGTTATAATGGGGGAAGTTGGGAAATGAGTTTCAAGTCACTTTTTCCTCTTTTAACCAGCACACTCAAATAGCCATGTATGTGCACTTAGAGGCACAGCCGCGCGCGCACACACACACACATCAAGCTTGAAGGAAAAATACAATTCAGTCTGGTCATTTTTCATAGATCTAATGTATTCATCCTTTAAACTAGAGGCAGTGGGCAACAACGCTATTATTCTTTTTTTTTTTTTTTTTCCTTTTTGGCCATGCCTGTGGCATATGGACGTTCCTGGGGCAGGAATCAAACCTGTGCCACAGCAGTCATGAGAGCCACAGCAGTGACAGTGCCAGATCCTTAACCTACTGAGCCACCAGGGAACTCCTGCAATACTCTTACTCTCTATCTGTATTACCGCATAAAGAAACTGGTAGAATTTCTGTGTAATTGAGTAATTAGGAGCTGGAAAGGAGTAAGAATTTGCTGGAGGTTTTCTTAGGCTAGTGTCAGAAGTTGGTTAGATGAGAAAAGTTTTCACAAGTGGGAGTTGTAGCTGCTTGTCTCTTAACTGTAGGGAATCTGTCAACTTTCGTGCAGTGTATCAAGACTTTACTCTTCAAAATCATTCTCAGTGTGCTCGGAATTGCTATACTTTTAAGCTAACTACTTCTCAAAGTGCTGTTTAAAAACTGACATCTTCAACCGCATTCCAGGCTTAGAATATATCTAAATTTGCAAAGTCTCATTGGCTCTTACGAGAGTGCTACTTTAAAAAAAAAAAGAAAAAAATACACTTGACAGCCAATCTCTTGAAAATGATTTGTGCAGAAATTGTGTTCAAATTACTTTATATCAAGAGATTTAAGAGAAAAATGTGGTTTTCTTTGTAACAGGCTAAAAATAATGATATCCTTTATCTTCAACTGAACATGTACATATGTTGTATAAGCTGTTGCATTTAAACAAATTGAAAAACAGTAGGATTCTGGCTATCGTCCACCAAGAAACAAAACCTGCCCAGAATATCCTTTTAAGCATTAAAAATACAATTAACTGTGATTTTCCACAAAGTTCAATCCCACATACCAAATCCGTGTTGTCAACCAGGTCCAAGGCATCAAATTATAAAAGCTAATGTCTCAACAACAGACAGGAAGCTCAGGAAAAAAATGATTTCAGTACAATTTTACATAAGGGAACGTTAGTTTATATTTCTACAAATTGCTTTTGAGTTACTGGGCAATATGTTATTTAAACTCCCCCTTATGGCAACAGAACACAAGTCATATCCCTTAAATAATTCCCACTGAACATTAAATGTTTATCATGTGCAAAGTGCCACTAGATGAGGCTCAGAAATGGAGAAAACAGGTTCACTGCTGTGAATGCTGAATGCTGATTTTTAAAACAGAAGAATGTCACCAACTCTGATAATTCTGGGTGATTCCTCCTTACCAGCAACAGTGATTTTTCAACTATGTTGTCTTCTAAGCCGGAACCCTGCCTTCAAATGAAATCTTCTATGGAAACCCAAAACATTAAACAAAGTTGAGACCATTCGCCTTGACCTACCGGTTTTTCCTCCCCCTCCTCGCCACCCTGCCCGCCTTTACCACCAAGGGCTTCTGCAGGCAGCCCTATGGGAGTTTGGGGGTTTTGAGACATGCTTCGGCCACTGGAGAAAGTGCTCTGCCCTCCACTGGTCTGAGGAGTCTCAGATCCTTCACATGGCCTATGAGACACCTTACACTTTGCTCCCCCTATTTCGCAGCCCCATGAGCTCATCAACCCACTGACCACGTAACATACCGCCCTCAGTAATGGAGTACCGACTGTTCACTGCATGCATTATGCACCATGCTGTTTGTGCCCCATGCTTTAAGCTGTCCCTCCGCTTAAAAGGTGAACCCTTCATATCCTTCACCTCCATCAGTGCTGAGACACCCCACAACTCTGCATGTCTGGAAACTGTCTTAACTCCATATATACATTCATTTTCACCTCACCATGGTGGGAGGTAGGTATTCATGTAAACTAACTTTCTTTCTTTTTTTTTTTTTTTTTTTTAAAAACACATCCGGAAGTTCCTGGGCTAGGGGTCAAATCGGAGCTGCAGCTGCCAGCCTATGCCAGAGCCACAGCAATGGCAGCTCTGAGCTCCATCTGTGACCTACGCCACAACTCACAACACCATCAGCTCCTTAGCCCACTGAGCAAGGCCAGGGATCGAACCTGCATGCTCATGCATTCTAGTGGGGTTTGTTACCGCTGAGCCACAATGGGAACGCCATGTAAATTAACTTGTAAGTAAGTCAAGGACAGAGAGTTATCTTCTATTTTCAATTGTACAGTACGATTTAGCACAGGTCTTGACTCATAATAGGGGCTTAATATACGACCGTGAGAGAACAAAGATCAATGGATAGATGGGTGACATGGGTTAAACTATTTCCACCAAACCCATGGAAAACATTTATTATCAGTATTCATACACGTATACATACATATACACTTTTTCAAAAATTGTGACAAAATATAAAGAGCATAAAATTTACCATTTTAACATTTTTTTCAAAGCGGGTAGTTCAGTGGCATCGAGTGCCCTCGTGTTATTGTGCAACCACCAGCATCATCCCTCTCCAGGACTTTTTTTCCTCTTCGCAGAACCCAAGTTCTGCCCATCCAGACATTGTACAGTTCTCACTGTATGAAGTGATCTAGGGTGTAGAACACCCAGCTTCTTCACTTCCCCTTTGCCTCCACCTGCCGTCAATCTCACGCCTTTTCCTCCACACTTGGGACCTTTCTCAGTGAGAAATGTGGTCACTGTGGTTGAGACATATGGTCAATGAAACTTCAGTTACCAGCCTAGCTACTAGCGAGCAGTGTAGGTGGCAAGACATGAATTTTCTGGATTTTTTTTTTTTTTTCCTGAAGCCCTACACTGATCCCTATTAACACAAACGACGAGAAGCCAGCATTCACTCCAGGACTCTCTGGGGCTTCACAAAACGCATGTCCATAAGGAACAGCCACACGTGGGGAAAAGAGCCTGTGGATAACACATAGAGCTTACATGTGACATCCACTCAATTTCACTGCCCATGTTTTAACATTTCTGAACATAGGACTTGTTTTCTACCTCACGAGAGCAAGTGTGATAGTATTTTTTTATTCTCCCAGGACACTCATCATTAAATCGACGGTGCACCTTACCATGAGTGGCTCAGAAAAATTAGAGAAAGCTGGTACCTATTTTCTGTTTGTACCCCAAGATTTTTACTGTAAGATGTTTGCATCTCATGATCACAGTTTCCGTCTTACATTTAGAGGCCTATAAAGCAAAGTCCAGGAACACAAGAAAAAGAAGATGGTGACCATTCATTCTGGTGGCCGGTAGAGACTGGCAGAGGCCAGCAGGTGACCCAGCCGCCAGGTCCACTTTTCACATGAACGTCTCCACTGCTCCGGCGCCAGGTTCACCTTGTGTAAACGACACAGAGTAAATGAAACTTCCAATGCAGTTAAGCTACACCTGACCTCCTTCCTGTCCCAACATTTGATAGCTTTCTGACTTTGCCAAAGTCCTGGTGGGGAAGAGGTGAAGGACCAGGCAGCCTACTTTGCACAGCTGGCTGGGGCACCAGATGATGCAAAGAGCCCATCTCTTCCTGTGTTCAGTGCCCCTGCTTCCACAGTGGTAGCTTTGGTAGCTCTAGTTCTATTTTCCAAGTGAGATCACGGTTATTGCTTTCCATGTCATTATCAGCTACCTACATACTCCTTCCGAGAGTCCTGGACCACCAAGCGAGGGGCCAAAACTCAGCCAGAAACAATCTGAAGTTTGCCTCTCGGCTGTGAGCAGCCAGGATACCTAGATACACACCAGGTAGGCAACCAGCTCTCACTGAAAGAAGGCTACCAACACATCCATAAACCAGGTGTCAACCCTGACTCATCAGTATGCCTACCATGTGCCACATTTCACCAGCCAGCACCATACCATTAGGCTTTTTTTTTTTTTTTTCTAACCAAGAAATAAGTAAACAGTGTGGAAAAGGTCCCTATCAGGTGTGCCTGGGGTGCTGGTATCAGTACCATTTTTGAGTTTCTACCATTAGGTCAGGCTGGACATCCCAAACCTTAAAAAGTTAATATGGGAACACCGCCTGTGGGCTTCATAGGAAAGGACGAGACCGCTGGCAGCCTCCTAAAATAGGAAGTTAAACACAGCAAAGAGATCTTGAGATTTCCCCTTGCAAAAAAAAAAAAAAAAAGGCGGGGGAGGGGGATGGGATTTAATATGAACACAAGCCAGATTTGCTGAAAAAGCAGTCTTTGTTCCTTAAAACTGCAGTTGACTGTTTACAGACTACTAAAATTTCCTGAAAGACTGTACTCTAACTAGCCCATGTGCATTGTCACCAAGCCCTTATTCCAAAAGCACTGTCAGGGAGAAGCCAAATTAGGGTCTCAGTGATAACTGCAAATGACTGAGAACAAACCACCGTGATTCTAGCTTTTAAACATTTAAGTCATTTTAGTGTTGCTTTACTCGCCAGACAAAGTGCGTTATAAACATCTCTGCTTTCTCATAAAAGCCTCCCCAGAGCCAGGCATGGCCAATGGTATTGTCACAGTGAGGGGTACACTGTCCCGTTTCCTCCTGGAAGAAAGAAACTTTTTTGTGATTCTCCTTTTCACCTCATCTGTGGGACAGGGACAGTGCCTACTCCCAGGCTGAGAGCATCGTGGTTTTGGCAGGGGACTGACTGAAAAATCTTGGCATCAGGGTTTATTGTAAGCCGAGTCACACTGGAATGGAGGCCCATCCGAAGCCCTGGAAAAATGAGAACTATTTCCAGGGTAACAAAGAGGTTTGGCCTTTGAGCTGGGGATGTGTTTTCATTCATCCACTTGCTGTGATTCACCATGTGGGTGACTGTAAGCAGGCGGTATCATTTAAGTTCATCAATGTATTAAGTACCAAATCCGATGAAGAAAGTATTTTAAGGAAAATGGTCATTTGGGGGTTCTCTAGACTGGTTTTATTCAATACCTCCCCATTCTCCTTTCTTTCCAGAAAAATAAAGCTATTTTATGGGTAGGTTAGGCCACCAGGGAGTCATTCAGAAAAGGATGATTTTAGTTTTAATCCTCTTTCTCATTCCTTATTTACTGGTAGCCTAGACATTCAGATTCTCTGGAAAACACAGAAGCCATTTATATGCTGAAGTCAAGAATCTTGATGAGCCTGTTCAGAAGTGTTAGGAGGATTGATGAGTTAATGCTCAGAAAGCACTTGGCAATTCCCAGGTCAAAGATGCGAAATGAACACACCATTATTTGTTTTGATGGTGTCTCAGTGATGAACTTAGTCCAGGGGGGCCTCATTAGGATAAAAGAGCTTCTCACTTTGAGGTAAGAGGCAGAAACATGTTGGCAGTACTTACTTGCACCTGATTCTCTTTTATGCTAACTAAGAGGGTAGAGGGCACGCCTGTGATTATTGATCGACACTGTATTAAGTTCCTAAAGGTACAAAGAAATGAAAAGATGGATGGACGAGTCGACAAATGACCAGATAGCCATCAAATACATATTCTCCGCCCATGGTTTCTATCAAGGCTGCAGCTTTAGAACCTTGTTTTCCTTACCCAAGTTACTGCTGCAGAAACAGATCGCCAGGGTTTGAGTCTTAAGATATAATGGATTTCAATTCCTAAAGCGATCTGGTCAAGAACGTTCAAACTGGATTTGTCCCATTTTTGAGGTAATACAACACTTTTTGGTTTACTATCTTGGCGCTACTCTTTGCCTTGGTTTGGCAAACTGATAAAAATAAAGCTTTTCTATTACATTGTACTTAGACATCTTCTGCACTATAGAAAGTGCTTGAAAGTAATGCATAAATAATGGATGGATGGCTAAGAGGCATCACCCAATCGTAGCTTTGCACAGTCAGAAGGAACCTTCAAAGGTTCCTCTTGCCTGTAAGGAAGACTGAACTTCAAACATGCAGGACAAGCATTTTTCTTAACCAACATTTATGAGTAAAAAAAGTAAGGACTTTTACTGCATGGAAGCTCTGACACTTAAATCTCTAAAGTCAAGTTTATAACTTACCATGTATGCCTGACTATAAGGCAGGGTTTTTCGCAAATGCACCCCTGAAAAAAGACAAAATTTCCTCGATTTTTGAGTCCATAGGAAGCTTCTATTTGTTGCTCTCTGAAATATGTTTTTTAAACAACAAAGTACTCTTTATGGAAAACATATTCTCTTGAAACCACCTCCATCAAAGCTAGTTTTGCATGCTTACAAAAGTCACCTAACAGAATTGCTGTTTTTCTCTTTTAACAGCAAAAAAAGAGATTTAGCTAGTAATTATTCTTGGGAGTACGACTTAACAGTTGCAAACACTGGATGTCATTATCAATAAAAAAACATTTTAAAGGTTGCTTTCTAAAGCAGCACAGTAAGTGGTTAAGTTGTATAGCTCCTGAATACATACTTACTGGAAGAATGGAGAAAAAAAAATCTCTCCATAATATTCTTTGGTACCCATATTGTTATAGTAATGGGCCCCAATATATCATGCCTCCCCGTAGCCACTCTCACATGAACTGTGAGCTTGGCTATGTGATTTGTTTTGGCCAGGAAGGTATTTTAACATGTAATCAATAGATATAGGAATGGGTGATATTTGTGGCTTGGGATAAAATTTCCAGTGACAGCATCACAGATAGATTCAAAACATATCGTATCTCAAAGGACTTAGATAGAAATCAAAATAATGTGTTCTAGAAAATTCTATGAGAGGACTTATAAAGTGGCTCAAATGATGAAGCCACTGGTATTGTAGATGGAAGTCACAAATAAATTATTTCACATACTAATGAAAGTAGAAGCAAATGGAAGTTCATTTACAGATGACTTCAAACATGTTTGTCATGCTAACCGGCTGAGGTACAGATCTGATTCTTTTAAATGAATGTCTAAGTCCTTAAAAGGTTTACCATCAAGTTGGCCCCAAAAACTCATTGAGAGGATGGAAGATAGCTTAAATGTGAACTTGTATATCTCAGACCTCAACCTCTTCTTCATCTGTAGATCTGAAGATTACAACACCTTACCTGATATATCCACTAAAAAGGATGTCTCATCATCTCATACGCCTTTAGAGAGTTACGATCCACAACACAGAAAATCACAAATGCTGGCAAGGATGCGGGGAAACCGAAACCTCTGTGCCCTGCTGCTAGGAATGTAAAATGGGGCAAGCTATTGTGGAAAACCATCTGGCAGTTCCTCAAATATTAAAAACAAAACTACCAAGGAACAGAAAGCAGGAACTCGAATAGGCATTTGTACACCCATGTTTATAGTGGCATTATTCACCTAAACCGAAAGGTTGGAAGCAGCCCAAGTGTGAATGAACAAAATGGAGTCTATGTGCACAGTGGAATATTATACAGCCTTAAAAAGGAAATTCTGACATATGCCACAATATGGATGGACTTTAAGAAAACTGTGCTAAGTGAAATCAGTCACAAAAGGACGACTTATATGAAGTGTCTAGAGTCCACTTATATGAGGTATTGAGAGTCATCAACTTAGAGCCATCAACACAGAGACGGGAAGTAGAATGGTGCTGGCCAGGGGCTGGGGGAAGAAGAATGGGAAGTTACTGGCTCATGAATATGGAGTTTCAGTCTTGCAGGATGACATCGAGTTCTGGGGACTGGTTGCCCAACACGTATGTACTTAACGCCACTGAACCAAACATCTACCCATGATTAAGACGGCACGTTTTATGCGCATTTTACCACAATTGTTTTAAAAAAGGCATGTCTCCTGCACACCTTAAACTTGACATTTGCAAAGCTCTGGGCCCCCTCTCTATGAACAACACATTCATTCCCTCACTTGCTCAAGCCAGAAACCTGGGAATGGGCCTGGTGACCACCTCCCTTCTCCTCCATCCTCAGCAGGAATCCACAAGTGGGAATTGTAGCTACCAGCCTGTACCACAGCCACAGCCAGCCACAGCAACACCTGATCCGAGCCTTGTCGGCAACCTATGCCGCAGCTTGTAGCAATGCCGAATCCTGAACCCCTGTGAGCAAGGCCAAGGGTTAAACCCGCATCATCACAGATTCTAGATTGGGTTCTTAACCTGCTGAGCCACACCGGGAACTCCAGAACCTGCATTTTTACAAGATTCCCCATGCAACTGAACAAGCTCACACTAGGCACTCATTTAATACTTGACTAGCTGAAACGACTAGGAAAAAAAAAGTTATCAAAACCAGAACATAATTTACACAATTTATCCAAAGACAACTGTGAGGGAATAATGCTTTCCTTACATAAAACTCTATTAAAGCTACAGTCAGCAAAAGGTTAAAACTATCCACCTTCTGAGTGAGGAAAACCATCTGTGCCTTGGCCAACTAAGCAGCTGAGAAGATTTTAACATTTTACAAAGCTTGTCTATTCAAGGGTAGAAAGCCAGCGAAGGACTTGCCCACTATCATCAATATTATAATTCTCCTTCCATGAGTTGGGTGGCCATGAAAATATCTACATCAAAGCTTTAAAGAGGCTTCTGTAAACGTGTATTGCCGATGTGCCACAGATGTAAAATTTATCTTCATTTGATGTAGCAACAGCACCACGCTCTCTGTTTGGTCACAAAGCTTTGGATTTCTGTAGCAGACCAAGCAGAAGAGAGAAATCCAGACTTGATGGGACACATTTCTCAACTCCTGGGAAGTAGGTGTTTTGTTTCCTTGGAGCTGGGAAGCAGCAGCCGTAGGGACAGGCCATCTTAAAGGGCACCATGCCCGCCACTAGGGGGCATTCGCATGCGAATCGAATTATCCTAACTTGGCAATTCAGAGAAGGTACCTCTCATGGGAGTTAACAGGGCAACTGCTTCAATCTCCTGTTCCTCTCAGAAACAGACAAAGAGCAAAAACATCAATGCTACCAATTATCCAAAACCTCTTTTGTCTTGCAACACAGGAGCGACTGCATCAAAGAGCTCAATCGAGTCTCTTGCAGGACCAGGGGTTACGAGGTGACACTGCCTGCAGGTCACTTGATCTCCATTATTCAGATGCCCTTCCACGCGCTATCCTCCTGCAGAGTCATCCCAGCCACGCTCAAGGTCCGAAACGTCCACCTGCTTCTTCGAACTACTAGCTCATGATCTCAGAAATTCAACTGGATAACCTATCGGCTTGCAAAAGTGGCCATCTGGGAGCAGGGGAAAGCGAAGTGAGGTTGTGGAGGCCTGGAGCAAACAGGATGGAGTCTGAGGAGCACTGGCGGGAAGTGAGAGAGTCAGGTCTCCGCACTGCCCAGTGGCCGCCCATCCTTAGAGGAACCTCCAGGTAGCTGGCTTCTCCCTGCACCTGGGCCGCCGAGGGTGAGGCTCTGACCTCTTTTCCCCTCTTGTTCCTCACCAGGTCCCTCTAATCTTGGTGCAGATTCAAGGGTAAGTTTAATTACAGGGCAGGACACCCCAAGGCCACCAGGTGGGAGCCAGCAGCGGAACACACAGGGCCCCCGCCCCCCTCCGCATCCCAGCGACATCGGTGTTCTTACCCTCCAAGCCAGCTGCTCACACGTTCTGCCACCCAGGCCGACAGGAGAGGTTTCACCAGCGTCTATCCCCAGTCCTCCCTCCTCCGAAAGCACCATCTGCTTACATGTCCCTAAAGAAGTCCCACAGAAGACAGGGCTGACCGGATGCTGTGGAGCCCTGGGAGGTGTGATGATCACAGACCCGGGACAGAGCTGAATGTGACACCTCAACATCACCTCCACGGAAAGGAATGCGTTTGAAATTAAAAGGGAAGCAAATGCTTTCGTCGCTGTTCTCTCTCAATTAGGAACCTGTACTTCATGGACTTCTCGGCGTTTCAAATACTAAATGACAAAAAATTTTCCAAGTTCTCAACATTTCAAAGCCTCTCTTTTTTCTATTTTTTTTTTTTTTTTTTTTTTTTTTAGGGCCACATCCATGGCATTTGGAGGTTCCCAGGCTAGAGGCTGAATCAGAGCTACAGCTGCTGGCCTCCGCCACAGGTGCAGCAACACAGAATCTGAGCCGGGTCTTTGACCTACATCACAACTCACGGCAATGCCTGATCCCCGACCCACTGAGTGAGGCCAGGGATCGAACGCCCATCCTCATGGATCCTAGTCGGGTTCGTTAACCACTGAGCCACCATGGGAACTCCCCAAAGCCCCTCTCTTTTAAGATAGAAACAGCTTCAGAATACAAGCCTTTCTTTTTCCTTCCCAATATGTCAGAAAGTGAAGAGAAACACAATGGGCTAGGCAAAGTCCAGGGCCGGCCTGTGATCTGCTCTGTCAGGGTTCTGCCCATAGGTTTTTCAACACCAAGAGCAGCTGGCACACCCTCCCTCCTGCAAGTCAGAGTGAGCACATGAGCCAGAGGCAGTAGCAAAGGTGGAATATGCATTACAACAGTGCTGGGTAAAGGGGCTCAGACCCCGCCCCCTGTGCCACTTCCACCACCACTGAAGGAGCAATGAGCAAGCATCACTTTCTAGGAATGTGTTAGTGGCTGTGATCACGTGTCCTCCTTACACTCAGGTTTCCTTTGACTAAATACTATGTAGCAACAACGATGTGGCCCCCTGGACTCAGCATTGAAACAGAAGGCTTTGCCAGTGGCATTATCTACTCGGGTTCTATATTTTTCAGCGCCAGCACCTTTCAAAAGGTCCACCAATGGCTAGGGAAACATTTGGGACATTGAGAATCCCCTCTCTGGCCACTGAGCTAACCTCACGTAGGAAATTTTCAGTCCTCGAGTTGAGAAGACGTCTTCAAACACCCAGCAACATGTTTATCGTCATTAAACAGCAAACGCCCTTTCAAACAAAATCCGACAGGACAGAGATTACTGTTCATGCTAATGGAAAGTGATCAAAAAGCCCAAGATGCTTTAGTGAGCTTACTCTGAAGCCTGCTCCTGCTTGAATTTCTCTGCAAAGTACATCAAAAGAATATAGATATCACTGGAGACTCAAAACGTTTAAAGTCTTCTAGTAACCAGTGAGAAACTGCACTTGAAACTGTACAAGATGTGGAACAAAACAAAGCTGACTTCTACCTTCTCCCTGAAAGGCAACACATCACAGGCTATAAATAGTTCAGCCTTTCTGTTTAAATGTACACCCATCCCCCACCCCAGACACGCCAGAGGCTTCTGATCATCTTGCTATTTCAAAGGAATCTTACTTAAGAATCAATCTAACAAAATCATGGTGATTTTACGGGTTGGTAGGACAGCTTGGAATGAGGAGGAATGCCATGGGGGATCCTATTCCTTGCTCAGCTTGGAGAGGGGGCAAAGCTTTCATAAAGAACAGTAGCTGTCAACTCGGGCAAGCAGGAGGGTCTACCCACCAAGGGCAGCCTCAGAAGAAGGGTCAAGGGCATTCGAGGCAGAGGAACGGTGACTTGAAACCTTCCTTCTTCATCACACTTTCTGCACCTCTGGCCGGAGGTGCCTGCTTGCCAGACCCACTCGGAAAGCGGAGCAGAAAGGGAGGTGGTTAGGAGTTTCCTGCTCCCCTGCTAGCATCTCTCCAGCTCCAGCCTGGATTCAAGGAAAAGAGACCTGGAGTTGATGGACTCCTGAATCCTAGGAACCCATGCACTCACTCTGGTTCCTGGGATCTTGCGGTGCGCAAGTTGCACCTGGCTTCTCTCATTAGACTGTGCTCTGCCACTAGAGACAGGCGCCTGTGAAACGTGACATGACGAGCCCCAGAAAGTAAAACGGGAATGTGATCCGTTCCTCCTCTCTCCCAACCAACAGCCTTCTGGCTCCTTTCTCTCAAATCAAAACTGGCACTCTCCCGCTGGACCAAAAAGATGGAGAAGGCGGTAGGCGGTGGCCTCGTGAAGCTCAGAAGAGCTGTCAGCTTGCAAAAATTTGACAAGTCAGCAAAACATTACCAGGCATTTCCCAGAGCTGTGGGGAGCTTGTGTCTAGTAATGAGGCAAAGCAGCAGGAAAGAGAAACAGCTCTCACCGCATGGATGGTGAGCCTTCTCTGATCGGGCTAGATGCGGCAACATTTAACGCTTCTGTCTCGTCCACGTTTAAACCGTTTTATCTCCACTAGAGAGCTGGGATAGAGAAGAAATTTCAGCCTGAGGACTTGGCTGCTGATTTAAGAACTGATCCTAAACCTTGGGGCGGGCAAGGCAGGAACATATGTGAAAAGGCTGGGGTTAAGACAAAAATCAGGTACTCGAAAGAGCTCATCTGGGGCTAAGGATCTCCCCCAATTCTACCCAAGAACCCGCAACTCACGGAATGACACTGTTACAAAAATAAGCTCAAAAAAATATATATAACACAGGATGCCTCCCGTAGCCACCTGGGGTCAAAAAAGTCAAGCTATTGCTCCAACTCCCTCCCTTGTCTCTTATGTCCAGTCATCCTGTCCAGTCTCCTCTTTCCTTGTGGTAGCTGCTACATCTGTCCCTTTATAATGCTCCCAGTTTTCCAACTCTTATCTTCTTTTGCCCACATAACCTCCAGCCAGGGTCCCCATCTCTGCTTTTCTCCCCACTAACTCCTGCGTTGTGAACACAGTTGTAAAGCTAATCTCACCGCAACACAGATGGGTTATATCACCAGCTTGTGGAAAAAGCTCCAGTGATTACCATCCTCCTGTTTGGGACTCTCCGCACAGCAACACCCTGTCCATACTGCAACAGTGACAAGCAGACGGCTTAGGACCCGCCTGCCCCCCCCCCCCCATAAAACCAGAACTGAACAGGTGCCGTTTTCTAGGAATCTGTCAGTGGCTGTGGTCAGGGGTCCTCCTGGCATGTAGGTTTCTCTTGCTCAAATACTACATGCGGAGACATGGCTGAGAAGCCCCACTCTTTGGTCTGGCTCGTGTGTGCTATGACCTCACCCTACCCTTCCAGGGACATCTTCCCATTTTCTCTCTTTGAAAGAACCACTTTCCATGGTGACTCATACACAGAGCTTCCAACTTGGTTTTCATGTTGGGCTGCTCTGCTTCGCCCTTGTCTGGAACCCCTTTTCCATTGATCGCGAGCTGGATGCGGCCATCTGCTAAACCCCAGGATGAGAGGCAGCTGGTGAATGAGTGGGAGAACCTGATGATTTGGGGAGTGGGGGGGTCAGGTCATGGGTTAATCTCTGCTGTCTTCATTTAAAAACCAAGAAGCTGAATTAAGCAATCTCAACCTCATGTAAGAGGAACAAGGCTAGGAGTTCCCGTCATGGCTCCGTAGTTAACGAATCCGACTAGGAACCACAAGGTCGCAGGATCGATCCCTGGCCTTGCTCAGTGGGTTAAGGATCTGGCATTGCCATAAGCTGTCATGTAGGTTGCAAACGTGGCTCGGATCCCGAGTTGCTGTGATGTAGGCCGGCAGCTGTAGCTCTGATTCGACCCCTATCCTGGAAACCTCCATATGCCGCAGGAGCAGCCCAAGAAATGGCAAAAAGCAAAAAAAAAAAAAAAAGAAAGAGGAGCAAGGCTGGAATGGCAGCTGGTGCTAGGTACCACACATACTGTGAGGTTGAGCTGTGGACAGTGATGGGGTGAAGCCAGGGCTGAAGGCTGGAAGGCTGAGGCGTTAGCAGCAGCTCAACGCCCAACTTAATTGGATTTAATCTGCCCATGTCTTCATGATTTTCCATTCACTGTGGTTAATTAATGTCAGCTGTGTTTTTTTATTATTAATGTTCTTATAATTTCAGTAAATATCTCTGAGTCAGGCTTAAGTTTTCCAAGTCTGGGGTTTTGGGGGCCGTCAGGTGCATTCCTGACATAGACACTGTCAGGCGTGAGGGATGGCTCCTTCCTCTGTCCACTCCCTCCTTCACTCTACAAATATTCATTGAGCACCTACTGTATGCTGGGTGGGAGAACAAGAAAAACGAACAAGAGAACTGCAAAGATGGGACCTTCTGCATCAGGGGCTGAATGCACGGTCTGGGACATAGCAGGTGACACGTGTCCCTTCCAGGATAAAGCTTTGAAGTATTTCATCATGGGTGCATTTCTGCAGGGTTTGTCTCCTCCTCTGTGACCATGAAGGAAGCTTCTGGATGCAGGATAAGCACCTCAGTGTGGCCTGCATGTGGGGGGCTAGGCATAGAGCATAGTGGCCTGAAGAGACACCAGACCCACCGTGGACACTGTACGAGGGAGAAGGCAACATTTACTCTGTTAAGCCATTGAGAGTTTAGGATCAACTCTCTCTACAGCCTAAACCCATCCTATCCCAACTCACACGGCAGCCTTCATTTTCTAATGTCACCATTTGGCAATCAATCACGTGTCATCATGGCTTGAGATAGTTCTATTTACTGCCCTTTAATTTCTTCAACGTTACCTGTCATCATGCCTCTTCAACTAAGCAAGAGCCTCCTAAACACAGTGACCTGAGATTATCCTCTTTGGGGTTCCCTTCTGCACCCTCCAACTCTCTTCCTACACCACACCTCCCCCCCCCAATGCCAAATTTAGCAGTGCGCTTTGCCCACAGCAACTATTCAACCATACTTGACTTACTAGCATTTTCTCAAAGAAATAATCCCACCACTCTAACGACAATTATTTACTTTCATTCACTAATACCTCTATGCTGGCATGGATAATTAGGAATTAAGTCCAAGAGCGACAAAACAGTTTTAGGGATTTGTCTGGGGACCTCTGTCAGCCACTGCCCTGAGATTCTTTGTCAATCACTAGTAATCAAAGATTGGCTTGGTGATCACGTCCCACTTGTTTGTGTTGATGCCAGTGACTGTGGCCCTATTTAAGGATGTACGTCGGGGCTTCTAGGATTCCCATTCATTCATTTGTCCGTGAGTACAGTCATTCTCTGAGAGTCAACTGACAGTGACAGCTATGGAAACAGACAAGCTAAGAGACCATAGGCTGGTCACTTCATCTATATGCCCCCGTGTCCTCATCCGTAAGCTGAGAGTTAAAAATGTCTCCTGTAAGGCTGTTGTGAGAATTACACGATACACAGAAGGTACTTAGAAAGTTATTTTAAGCATCAAGATATAGCAGTGCCTGGCACATGGCTGTAATTTTACAAGGCTAATACCATTTATTGAGCACCTACTACATGGCAGATATTAGAGCATCAGGGATGGATAAAAGGTTGTGTAATTCTCAAGGAGTTTTCAATCCAGTACAGGGGATAAACGAGCAAATAAATGAAGTGTTACAGAGCCAGATCCAGATCCACACACACACACACGTGCACAATTCCTGGCAACTGTGTTATAGCTAAGAAGATGCTCCCTTCTTGGAAGGTGGGATGCTGGAAAGTTCCATAGACAGTGTGACAACTGAACTGAGTCTTAGGACATGAAAAAGTACGTGCCAGGCAAGATAGGGGCACAGGGACATCCAGGCAACTAACAAGTGTTAAGCAGCAGCATGGAACAATTCATGTACTCATTCAACAAGTATGTATCAAAAGCCTCCTATGTGCTTTAAGTACTGGGATACAGCAGTTAACGATACTGAGGTTTCCAATTTCACGTAGCTCATGTTCTAGCAGAGAAGACTAACAATAAACCAGTGAAGAGATACACAAACCAAGAAGCTACGAAGAAAACCCAGGGGGTGAGATGGCCAGAGGGACTAAAGGGTAGACAGTGAGAGACACAAGCAGAGCCAGAGGCCAACACACTGCCCCGCCCTCTGTTTTCCACGGGAAATCCTCCTGGCCTCTTGCTCCATCCTTCTTCTTTCTCAAGGATGTGGAGCAAGGTACCTGGCTGGGGTCTCAAGCCAGCACGGACCACGCCTCTCCTTGGGGTGCCTTCACTCCCCCGGGTAGAGTGAAAATGTTGAGCATGGGGGTGGGGGGTGCTTCTGGGGTCTCTCTGTCCTCCTTTCTTCACACAGACAGTGGTCTGCAGACTCAAAGCTTTCCTGCAGGTAGACTGTGAGCTGGCCCAGCCCAGGGAATGAGGGAAGTGTTTTTTGTTTTTTGTTTTTTGATTCATCTGAAGATCCAACTTCTAACTCAGTTACCTTAGTCGCCTAGGTTCATCCTGGCTCTATCAATGAAAAATATTGTCTGCCATTATCGGCAGGTAAGGATGGTGCAGCCATCGAGCCATCACATTACGGCTGCTGGCCCTTGTGCCCCTAACGGTGCCCCCGAGGAGACTCAGGAGGAGAAGGCACAGGATGCTGGCCCCAGAGAGCTGGGGTGCACAGCGAAGGAATGAGTTCAGTGAGTCCAGACTCTTGCATCTTCCCCCATGTAGAAAAATGCTAAACTCCTTGAGATATCTGGTTTTCTTTCTTCCTTCCTTTTTTAATGAGTATAGTTGATTTCCAGTGTTGTTTCCATTTCTGCTATAGAGCTTAATGACCCAGTCATATATCTATATATATATATACACACACATACATATGTATATATACACACATCCTTTTTCTCATACTGGAATAATGACAATAAAAAAAAAAAACCCAATGGGACCCAATTAAACTCAAAAGCTTTTGCAGAGCAAAGAAACGATTAAAAAAAAAAAAAAGAGACAAGACAGCCCACAGAATGGAAGCAAGTCTTTGCAAACACTACATCAGCCAAGGGCCTAATCTCAAAAATACACACACCTCATACAACACAGCTGCAAAACAACCCCATCGAAAAACGGTTTTCTTCCTTTAACAGTCATCTTGTGAGGTTCCGACTACCTGGTCTTGGTGGCAACAACTCTTATATATCCCGGCTCCTCCTCTTCCTTTGCAGAACAGCCTCGGAGTTCATCTGAGATGCTGTATGCCAGGCTTGAAGGGTTCTGAACGTTTGCCCAAGGACACTCATTTTCAGCTTTCGGGTTGTGCTCCCCGCCACCCCAGTAGCATCATCTGCCCTATGACCTTTGTCATTTCTCAGCGGGCTCAGGACTTGGGGAAGGAAGAGCACTCTCGGCAAAGGTTTTATACAATACAGGCCCCAACGGGCCCCAAAACTCAGTTAGGAACTTCTATCCTCACCCATCAAACCTGTCCCCTTAAGGAAAACGTCCCATCTCTTATGTAATAGCTCCAGCGACATTGCTAGGGGTCTGTCTGGGAAGGCTGGCCCCAAAGGTACAAGGAGCCAAGTTCAACAGAAGGAGCGACTCTCGGGCAGGATACGGGGGAGGGAGGGGCCCCTTCAGTGCCACTGTGAAAACCCTAGGGTGCACCGTTCATGGTCGGTAACCACAAAGAGGAGGAAGAGGAAATGTGAAGTCTGTAGATAGTCTTACCTTGTGATTTCATATCTACAATTAAAAAAAAAAAAACCCAACAAAAACCCACCCCCATTAAAGAATCTCTTGAATTTATCTTTCCTCTGAAGAATTGGAAAGCATGCTCCATGTATTTACACACTTGCCGCACAGCTTCCTTCTGAGACTGGATGAGACTATAGGTTATCACCAGGAAGTACTCAGGGCAATGGTTACTATCTTGAGGGCTCAGTTGTGAACATGAGAAGGGGAAGGAAAAAAAAAAAAAAAAAAAAAAGATGAAGACTAAGATAAACGGTTCTTGACCTCGAAGGCCTTACCCTCCACCTAGAGAAACCACTCAGGCCTCCCCAGCCTTGTGTATCAGAAAAGGAAATACGAGCCAAAGGTCACAGAGATGCTAAGGATTTTTTTAACTGCTTCAGGAGGTTGGAGGGGAAAAAGCGTGTGTTGAAAACCAAGAGTGATTACAAGGGTTTCCTGGAGGACTTTAGAGATGAGCAAAGAGCACGAGAAACGTTAAAACCCCAGCCACGCACACTGCAGAGACTGCAATTGGAAACCGCACCTCTGGGAGTTCCCACTGTTAAGAACCTGAATAGCAGCCACGAGGATGCGGGTTCAATCCCTGGCCTTGCTCAGTGGGTTAAGGATCTGGCGTTGCTGTGGCTGTGGCTGGCAGCTGCCACTGTGATTCAATCAATTCCTAGCCTAGGAACTTCTATATGCCACAGATGCATCCTAAAAAGAAAAAAGCTAAAAGAAACAAACAAACTGCACTTCTGGTGGAAGGTCCTAGAAGATGTGCCGTGTGCACAGGATTTCTGGGTGGAGCCCTACTGGACCTGGCATCGCACTCTGCCCCACAAGGGGTATCCCCAGTCCCCGTGGAGCACATTACATGGGTCCTCCATTCCCCTAGATTTCACACTGCTCTGTGTCACTGCCCACTTTCCAGCCAGGAGCAGCTGACCTCAATGCACAGGCAGTGCAGCGTAGAGCACGGTGCCACTCTGCGGGGGCTGCCGGCCACGGGGGAGATGACAAGGACAGACGCTCCACTGACCTGGGCTTGCGAGGGCAGCGAGGGACTGAATTTTGCTATAGACACTGCCTTCCCCCTCATCACGTCCTCAGCTCGGTGGAGACAGGAGGCAAGTGTTAAGAGCAGAGATAGTACGAATTACGCAGCGCACACTCCACGGGGAGGGGAAAGGCGGGCCAGGAAAGGAAAATAAAAGAGGCCATTGGGGATGTGCTCCTCCTGCCCAGGACACCCTGGCTGCCACAGTCATTGTGTTTTTTTTTTTTTTTTTTTTTTTCCTGGCTGCACAGACATGTTGCTATGGAACCAACACATGCCATCGCTACTTGGCCTCTAGCAAATAAAAATCTCAGCTCTGGCAAGAGCATTTCCCTAGATTTCCCTTAAAGGAGACCATCGATGCGAGGGCTGTTCGAGCTTGGAAACGGCAGCAGCATTGCTCCCCAGATGCAGCCGTCCCGCCACACACCATGAGGTGAAGCCCAGGAAATTCAGGTTTTACCAGGCGGACATGCGTGCAGCCTGTGAACCTGGGTGGTACAAACCCATGACGCAGCAATCAGCCTCTGAGTTGTGTTTTAAGAAGCTCCTGGCTTCGCTCTGTGTTTCGTTGTTCCGCCACCAGTAAAAGCAAACCGCTTGTAGTTTTGGGGCTGAGGACCTGATGCCTCCCAGCTGTTGCCTTCCAACTCCTTATAACCCAGCAGGCAGCCGAGGTTGCTGCAGGTGGTTGGCAGGCGTTCAGGTGGTCCTGAGTTCATCACTTTGCCGTTTCTCGCCTCCCACCCCTCTAGTTCATTCCTTATTTAGAGAATATAACACAACAGGCATGGAATTTGGCACTCTCCTCCTTTTCCTAAGGCCCTTAACTGCCGCCTGTTTTAGTCTTAGCTCTCAATTCCACAGAGATCTTAGATGCCCCAGGGAGCAATGTCCCACATTGTACTGCGGTGCCATCTGGGGATGAACCTCCGGGGCTTTTCTTGGGTTAAGATGAGGAAATGGAAACCCTCAAGTTCACACACCTAATGATGTACAATTCATGCACACTGAGTATCTCGGGACAGAAGAGATCAGTTTTAGCATCATCAACAGGCAGACAGTCCTTCAGTGAATCAGCAATCCATGGTTTTTCTTTTTCTTTTTTTTCTTTTTTTTTTTTTTTTTTTTTGTCTTTTTAGGGCCCCACCTGCAGCATATGGAAGTCCCCGTGCTAGGAGTCGAATCAGAGCTGCAGCTGCCTACCTACACCACAGCTCATGGCAATGCTGGATCCTTAACCCACTGAGTGAGGCCAGGTATTAAACCTGCATCCTCATGGATACTTGTCAAGTTCATTACCGCTGAGCCACAATGGGAACCCCCAGCAATTCCTGTTTTAAACTCCATACAGTATGTTGGTAGAAAGCAGACTATTTCTGTGCCCTTAACAGGGACTCCATTAAGGGCAGAAGAGAAGCCCCCCCTTAGGATAAAGTGAACACAGCTGGTGATGATCACAGGCTCTCAATACGACCCTTAGACCCATCTCTAGATGAGAGAAGATAAGGGCACTCAGGACACCAACCTAAATGCACGTGACCCAGAACCAGGTCTGGCACTGGCATCTCCAAAGATCCACAGGCAGATGCACCTTCTGAGATCCCATCTGAGTACACTTTCTATCATTCCTCACAACTCTGCGCTCACAGAAAAAGTCCTTTTTTTTTTTTTTTTTTCTTAAATAGTGAAGAAAGGTTTCACTGCGGGCCAAATTTGCACAGCCCGGCAAGAAACCTGCTAAGCGTCATTCTGCAGGTGCAGACAGCCCCAAGTGGGGGTGTGCCGCTCCGCAGCTGGCCAGCATGCCCCTGCAGGTGCACGTCGGCTTCTCGTTGCAGAACAGGTGGACCGCCGGGTCTCAGCACGTGACGGGGCATTGCAAATGCGGTGGTTTGGGAAAGGCGGAAGGGAAAAAAAAATACGCCCTCTCAGTTGAGGTCCATAATGGAAATGCTCTAGGTTCTTCCACTCCATCAACCTCTCTCGGGAGCAGCCAAGTATAATGACTACAAGAGAAGCAGCAAAGAGCATCATGCCTGCCACCTGCCTCGAAGGGATGTTAGCATTGGCTTATTGGTAATACATCATGTTGAACCATCTAGAACAGCTCTTTGAGGCGGGGGCAGGACCCCATGCAGCTGAGAGTCAAATGCCTCTCTTATATTCTAGGCTCAGACAGCGGAGGTGGGGGGGGTGGGGAGAGCCCTTGGGGCCTCCGCTGCCCCCTCTGTAACGTAAGGGCTTTGCTCCATGTGCTGTAAGGTCCCATCTAGCGCTCACATCCTATTATTCTCTTTTGTGGCATTAAAACAGTGTGTCACAGGAACAAAACGCATGGGTTCTCCTTGCCCACGGCTGTGTTTCTGTGCAACAGCCACTAAACAAAGAGAAACTTCCCCTCCAATCCCGTCTGCCAGCTGAACAAGGCGACAGCAATGGTGGTACCAACTCAGAAGATACAAAACCTGTAGACCGCCGAAAGAAATGGCAGGAAAACACAAGGGGGAACCTTTCTCTCCAAAGAGAAGGAGAGACTTGGTGAGTAGAAAGAACATCTTGGTTCCAGGTGGAAGACAACGTCCAGAGAATGCGCGCTCATCAAGTCATGTGAGTAAAACACATACATAAAAGGGTCAAAGACTCACTCACCCTGTGGAAACAGCAGACAGGTTTCTCTTCACCCAGACAACGGACTAATTTCTTTGGAAAACTGCAAGAGAAGAAGATAGAAACCAAAACATTAAACCCATTCTATAAATGGGTTCGTAGAACAGGTATGCAGAACGGAGAGCTAAGGAACCCCAGAGCCTGGCCCTTCGGTACTTACTAGGTGCACAGCTAATGTCCGAAAGGACGGCACAACCGCCTGCTTGGCAGAATACGTGAATTTTAAAGACACAGCTCAGAACAATTAACATGTAGAGAATAATCTCATTCATGGTTCCTTTATCTCAAGATGTATAAGCCTTTGGCAAAGCAGCCTTGTTGCGTGATGCACCCCACAGATCTGCAAGCCTTGTAGCTGCCCAGCCCCGGAGACAGCAGGTTTTCTGGACGTGGGGACCTTACACAAAGGCCCTGGAGCAACACCTGCGCGTGTGCAGCAGCCAACAGTGGGCAGGACAAGGCAGTAACCTTTGTTCCTCCGCAAGAAGACGACCCTTTATAGAGGGAGTTGATGGGAAAGGAAGCTACCACTTAGAGGGGGGATTGATGGGGAAGGAGGCTACCATTTCTAGGGGGAATGGATGGCAGGTGGGCTCATCAGTTACAAGGGGCTACTTACGCCCTGTAATTAAGAGGATTGAATAGTCCTGGGAGTGAAGAGGAGCCTGGTTGAGTGGGGGGAGGGGCGGGAATGTGCGGAGAGCAAGAGAATAGCCATCTGGAATAGCCTAACCCTCAAGCGTACCTTGTGGCATCTGGGAAATCGGCTTTTTGATGGATCTTTAAAAATGTCCACACCCTCGTGATAGGGCTAACTGAAGCCATCTTCATAAGTAAGCAGGGCACCCCATTACTGCACACTGCCCTCTCCCGAAATGGTGCACCCACAACTCCATCCATCCCCCGCCCCAATATCAACAACCCCGGAGGATTGGTCATTAAGCTCCTCTGGGAACGTGGACTTGGCGGAGAGGCGCCGGGGGCCACATATCAGGCGGACTGAGTAATCCCGGGAGGAAGCCACGGTGCCTGAGATAAAGTGTGGGAAAGAACCCAGTTGATGTGCACGTTGCAAGAGGAAGCACGAACGACAAAGGGAGATAAGGGAGTGACAGCCGCGGGCCCAATGCATCTGAATCACGTAAGGAACTAAGCTCGGGATCCAAGTTTTCAAAACATCTCCAGAGACTGTTTTAAAGATACCTTTGCAGGTTCAGGAGGGAAGGGGGCCATTCTAGTCTAGCTCCGGAAACTGGCAAATTTCACAACCTCCCAGAGCACTTGGGATTAAGTCTCCAGCTGTAAGAAGGCTGCCGCGTTCCCTCCCTTTCCCCTTAAAAGAACAGAGCACTGCAGCCACGAGGGCTATCCTGAGAGTCTCCTCCTCAGCAGTGGCCACTGGCCACAGGTTGCGCGACCCAACCTCACAGTCCCACAGAGAACTACCTGACTGCCAGGCTGAGCCAGGAGAGGGGAGGGCTCCTGAGACCCTGTGATCCTACCTCCTGAAAAGTCCCTCCTCTAATTAAAAATACTACAGGGAAACAACAGCAGCAGGGAGAGATGGTCCCTGTTGATTAACACCCCCCCCCCCCCCCCCCCCGCTCCGTCCCCGGGCACCTTCTTTTTAAAGCAACACTTTATAATCCGCTCACAGACATTCATCTTTGTGCCCTCATGGCAGACAAGAGGGCCATGGTGAGATTCACTGAGACCCTAACACGGATTGCAGAGTCAGACCTGAGAGTCTGAGTCTCAGCTCCGTCACCCACCAGCTGGGCGATTCCAGTGACATAACCTCTCGGAACCCTTTCCTCATTTGCATGCCATCTTGTTTCAAGTTTTCCATGTGGCACTGGGCATGTAGAACAGACTTAATAACAAGGAGACGTTTTAATGCCGTTTACAACACATCTACAGATCTGGGACAAGAGGCACAGCAGAGCTTTTTTTTTTTTTTTTTTATTTCATGATTTATCAAAAATGTGAGCACTTGTGTTCTCTTTTTCTTCCACCCCCCAAAATGAGCTGAGAAAAATGAGCACAAAGTATAACTGTTTACTGTGAACAGTTAGGTAATGCAGATAAGGGAGAGAGAAAAAAAAAAGCAAACCCAAAATACAAATCATTAAAAGTCCCACTAATGGTCACGTTGAAGATTTTGGCTTCTGTGGTCCCAGGCTCTCTCCTCTGATCAGTTATACAGAGTACATTGTATATATACAAAATTACATACATACATACAATTTATTCATAACACACAAGAGCATTCATATTCTGCAGTCTATTTTACTTGTAATGTTATAAACCTTTTAACATCAATAAATCCATCTCCATCCTAATTTTTTAAGGACTTCAAGGGTACTGCCCTGAAAGACTGAACCACTAAATATCTATCTGTTGAATTTACAGAATCTATCAAAATGCCCCACATTTACAAGAAATGACCAAGTCTGTGGTGGTGTGTGGTTCTTTTGCTTCTACATTTTCATCAGAATGGATAAAGGCAGCTTGTGTAAGTATCAAAAATCTTAACAAAAAATTGTTTTGGTTTGAGTGGGTGTAGCTGAGAAAAATACAAACGAGTACATATAACGCAGGAAATCATATCACAAATCACAATAGTCAGTGAGTTTCCAATACACTGAAAGGGGACAACATTTTAAAGACTAGGGCTAATGGTGGCTAGAGATGCATATTTCCAGTATGAAATCCTAAGTTTGAGGTTATAGAAGTGTCCCTGTTTTGAGGTCTAATCATGGTGGAGTTACTTAATGACAGAGAAAAAGTAAATGGAAAATTGCAGACTCTTGAGTGAACCTAAAAATTATAATCACATTACATGAACTTGAAGACTTAAATCAGAATTTACTGTATTTAGATGATATCAAGAGCTGGAGGTCTGTGTCGTCTTAGCATGTCTGATTTCCTTCTCTGAGAGAAAGGTTGATTTGGTAAAACGTTATGTGATACAGCTGAGCTGAGCTGCATGCCATATCCTTGTCCTTGATAGAAATATTGCGCCACGTCTATAACTGTGACTGACCAGCAACATTCCAGGAAAAGACCGCTTTGGGAGGGAAACTGGGGGTGCTAGACATATCTCCCACAATCAACAAAGAGTGTAGAGTGAATTCTTCTTCCGGTGACGAACATAACTCTTGAGTATTGCCAACACTGCTCTAACAAACACGCAAGAGGTGGGGGATGGCCAGGGGGCAGCAGAGAAAGACAGATAGGACATACTGTGGCGGCAGAGAAATGCCAAATCAGATACCAGCTGGAAAACCCTGGAGAGATCAAAAAGCAGAGAAACAGTTTGATTTATGAAACCAGACGCCACAAGGAATGCACAGGTGATAACCCTTTCGCATGCTACCTTCCAACAAAAGTTCCCTAAAAGTTCCCGCCTTGTCCAGCTTATGCAAATTTCAGGGGAAGTGACAATGTGTGTTGGGGGGGGGCGGTCACGCTCTTCGAAGGGATTTCTACTCTTCTATTTTGACCACCTGAAATAGAATCAACATTGGGAGATAGGAACTCAGCCCTTAAATGTTAGCACTGGATGGACTCAGAGAAAGTATCACTTCCTCAACTCTCACCTGGGGCTTTGCTGTAAGGTGGAATAGAGACTGGGTTATTTTCACGGATCTCTTTTGATGGTACAGTTCCGGGGCTGGCGGGATGTTCCTTGATCTAACCATGAACGTCTCAAAGGGACAGATTTTGCTCTCCTTCACTCTCTTGTGCTCCCTGCTCTCTCCATGAGAGAGAAGCAGATGGCCAGGCTGTGTTGTGTGCTATAAAACATATCCTTATGCAGACAAAACTAAAGGATACACTATCTTAAATACACTTTCAAAAGCACCTTTGCATCCTTTGACGGTGGGCATGGAATGGCCCGGAGCACATTCTCCCTAGGAGACCTGGCCATAGAAAATGATGGTTTAGGCTCTAATATCCTCCTTCAATTGTGCATCTCGGGTAAACATGACCTAGCCAGAAAAACTGGGCTGGTGCTCTCTATTCCACCCTTACAATATCTTTTTGGACTACTGGCTTTGGAAAATTCTGTCTTGCCATTGCATAATGTCATCCTGAGCACACACTGGATTCCTAAATATCAGCCACAACATTTACTGGATGGCTAATCATGCTGGCAAGTTTTTATCTACCATCTCTAATCTTCATAAAAATCTCTGTAGAACACGTTCCATTAGCCCCATTGTGCAGATAAGGAAAACAAGGTTCAAGGCAAGTGACCGATCCAAGGTCACATAACCAACAGGCAACAAAGCAAGAATGCAGAGCTAGCTTTGTCTGGGTTTGAAGACCAAAGGAACAAAAGATAAGCACCGTCGTAATATACATGTGAAGTTTATATGACCGCTCCAGCATTCTCTCAAACACAAAAGATAAGCAATTGCTTTCCCTAGAGAACTGGATATTTCTTTTTCAGGTCATTGTTTTTCAGGTTATAACATATACGAGGGCAGCAAGTGAGGATGACAGAACAGAAGTCACGGACGACAATGAATGGCGAGTCTGCTTTTGCCACCCAACAGGTGCTAGGCAAGCATTCTTCAGGCCGAGCAGCAGGACCAAAAGCGCTGACGGTTGCACCAACACAAAACGGAGCCTCGGCAAGTTGCTCTAACAATTACTTCACATCATTCTGATTATGAGCCACCAGCATGCAATCGGCAGCACAGAGCTGATCGTAAATGATCAGGATTTGACTTCAGCTATCAAAGCATGGCAGAGGGCGCATACTTTCATCTGACCCCAATGCAACGTTAATGACCCAAACACGAAGAACGTGCAGGAACAACCATAGCACAAGGGCAGCCCTTGCTGGGGGCTGTGGGTTATCACAGATGCACTTCATTTCGTTCAACTTTTTCATCTACTACCTCAGAGTAGAGAAATATGTGTTTCTCATCTGATACATTTATCCACAGTCTAATTCAATTGAAAGATTTAAGTAAGCATACAAATTCCCCAGACTTAATATTGCATGTTGTACAGACCTCTACAAGAAGCATTTTTTCATATTCTATTGTAAATTTTTGTGAGTAGGCCTCCCCCCCCTGCCCCCACTGAGTTGTGGCCCAGTTCTGAGAACAAGGAATTTATATCATTTATTTCTATCTTCCCAACATCTAGCCTGGTGCCTGGCGTATACGGTAGACAATCAAAGTAGGCAGAAATGAATAAATTCTCATCAGACCACAAATAAGGAGGCATGCTTATTGAGTGCATGAATAACCCCCAAGTCGTTCTAAGGGCAATATCTGAATTCCAAGACTTGTCTACAAATTGAGAAGAGAATTGCAAATAAATTCCATGAAATTCATAGAGATCTGTTCTTTAGGAGTAAAAAGATACAAATGAAAAAATAAGGAAATAGTATCCTCATAGCAACTGAAGAAAATCATTTGCAAAGGGATTCTCATCAGATTCTTTTCAACATGAAAGCCTACAACTTAAGGAGAAGACAGTATTTTGGGAATGGTTTCCAAGGAGAGTAATCACTATTGGATAAAGGACCAGATCTGGAAGAGAAATACTGATTATTAGATTATGGTGGGGGGGGGGAAGAGGACAGTTTTCCTTTTCTAAAGGAAAAGGGCTACAAAGTTTTTAATATATCAGTGCTATTCCAATCAACTCCTGTAGCTTTACTAATAGATTTCAGTTGGGGCAGTAAGACTATGAAATGTGACAAGGATTCTATTTTGCCTTAAGATAAATACTATATCCACAGCAAAGTGTGACACATCACTAGATTTATCCATTATTGGGATCCTTTTTGGATTGTACAAAATGGTTACTTTACATAAGAAAACACCTTCTGGGAGATGTCACTCCCGGCTTTAGGATCTCCTTGAGGGGGGTCCTGTGTTTGTGGGTGAGTATGAGCGTGGGTGTATGTTTAGAATTTCCAAAGCATAATACATATACTGTTTTAAATTTAACATTCTTGAACTGACCAAACACACCACGTAAACTCCTCAAAGTCAGTGCCCATACACCTTAACAATTCTTCTAGCAATTAGCATACATTCATTGCATGAATGGCCAAAAGGTTGACCAGAAGGCAGAACAAAATTGGCAACCCCATAGAGAGCTCAAAATTCCAAAACTGGCCATCCCTGCCTTAGCAATGCTGAACCTCTGACTTGGGTGGGGGCGGGGGAGGGCTAAAAGAAGCAGGATGCTATTTTTAAGGTGACAGGCGACATGTTTTTCGGTGCTCTATGCTTCGGGGCCACGTCCCTGCAGTATAACTCTTCTCACTGCAGCTAAAGATCAGAGCTGCTTCACCAAAGTTCAGTATCAACAGGGATTATTGCCGGGGAAAGGCAAGCGTTAGCTACTGTGACTTTAAAAAGTACTGCCAGCTCAGTCACACTTGGCAACAGCCCTGGGGATGCTGGATGAAAAAGTTATTGCCCCAATCAAATAACAAAGGCTTAATTAAAGAACACAGTTCTGGACACAAAGTTGGAGTTCACTAAATACTTAGAAGCCATAATAGCTTGAATCTATGTGAGCTTTATAGTTTTCAAGCTGCTCAAGTAGAGTGTGAACAGTCAGCAGTCAACACCACTATATGATATCTATGGTTTAAAAAAAATGGTACCTCTTAAAAGCCTACAATAGTCAAGGGCTGGCCAGCTTTTTTAGTAAAGGACCAGATAGCAAATTTTTTAGGCTTTGTGGGTCTGGACAATCAGTCACCACCACTCAGCTCTCCCACTGTACCACAAAAGCAGCCACAGACAATCCTATACAAATGGGCATGGATGTGTTCCAATAAAACTTTATTTATAAAAACAGGTGGGGGTGAAATACAGTGCACAGGCCAGAGTTTATCAACCCCTGCTCTAAAATATCACTAGACTGGGAACTTAGAAGAGAAAATATCTGTTCCCTCCTTTTCCCCAAAAGAGATTATATTTTTACCTAGTGAAACATCAGATGACAGAATCACATGGTATCCCAAAGCCATCAATGGCTTATTTCTGCAGCATCCACCATTGAAGTTCCTTCACAAGGAACAGGAAGGGCAAATCTTTCAAGGTCAGGTGGAATTTTCCAGAATGGCAAGTGTCTGCGCATTTTTCTCCGCATGACACAGGTGCAAAGGGACTGGGCTGCCCTAGCATACTCTGCATAAATGCTCAATAGCCTCTAGAAGTGGTCAACTATCTGAGCAAGCAGGGAGACACCTCTGCAATGGCAAAAAGCCAACCGCCTGATTAAAAATGGGCAAAGCACCCGAAATGACATTTCTCCAAAGAAGATATACAAATGGCCAATAAATACATGAATAAATGCTTTGTATCACTAATCGCTAGGGAAAGGCAAATCGAAACCATAATGAGACATCACTTCATACCCCTTAGGATGGTTATTATAAACAAACAAACCCCCAAAACAACAACCTGGCCAGGACGTGGAGCAACTGCGACCTTTGTGCATTACTGGTAGGAATGTAAAATGGTACAGGTGCAGCTACCATGGAAAACAGCATGATGGTTCCTTAAAAAATTAAACATAGAATTACTGTATGATCCCGCAACCTCAGAAGAAATGAAAGCAAGGACTCGAACACACATTTATGCATCCATGTTCACAGCAGCCCTATTCACAAAAACCAAAAGGCAGATGCATTCAGGTGTGAAAGAACAAAATGTGGTCTATACACATAATGAAATATTATGCAGCCTTAAAAGGGAAGAAAGTTCTGAGGATGCCTGTTGTGACGCATTGGGTTACGAAGCCAACTAGTATCCACCAGGATGTGGATTTCTCACCTTTTTTTTTTTTGCCTTTTAGGGCCAAACCCGAAGCATATGGAAGTTCCCAGGCTAGGAGTTGAATAGCGCCGCAGTTGCCTGCCTACACCACAACCACAGCAACACCAGATCCAAGCTGTGTCTGTGACCATATCACGGCACCAGTGGATCCCCAACCCACTGAGTGAGGCCAGGGATTGAACCTGCGTCCTCATGGATACCAGTTGGATTCCTATCCACTGTGCCACAACAGGAACTCCCGTGAGGATGTGGATTTGATGCCAGGACTTGCTCAGTGGGTTAAGAAACTGGCATTGCTGTGGCTGTAGCATAGGCTGGCAGCTGCAGCTCTGATTCAACCCCTAGCCTGGGAACCTCCATATGCCACAGGTGTGGCCCTTAAAAAAAAAAGGTGAAATACACTGGTCACAAAGGACAAATACTGTATGACTCCACTTACATGAGTCCCGGAGTCATCAGAGACAGAAAGTAGGATGATTGCCAGGCTGGGAAGGAGGGGCAATGGGGAGTCAGTGCTGAGAGGGAACACAGTTTCCGTCTGGGAAGATGGAGCACATTTGGCAGATGAATGGTGATGGTGATGGCTATACAACAATGTGAAGCTACCTAACATCAGTGAACAGTCCCCTTAAAGATAATAAATTCGGGAGTTCCCACTGTGGCTCAGTGAGTTAAGGACCTAACATTCTCTCTCTGTGAAGATGCAGGTTCGATCCCTGGCCCTGCTCAGTGGGTTAAGGATCCAGTGTTAACCTATGGTGTAAGTTGCAGATATGGCTCGGATCTGGTGGTGCTGTGGCTGTGGCCCCAGCTGCAGCTCTGATTTCAACCTCTAGCCTGGGAACTTCCACGTGCCTCGGGTGCAGCTGTAAAAAAGAAAAAAAAAAGCCTTGTGATCATTAGGCCCTCAAAGGGAGCTTTTCAGGTGATCTGTTTGGACCAAGGTATCCCAAGGAGGTCTAAGGCAGACAGAGGGCTGGTTTACAGGGGGCAGCTGAGGAATGACAATCAGGCTTGACAGTTCCAGGAAGTCAGTTAAAATTTGACAGCCTCCACATCTAGGAATCATTTGGCTAAACGAGAATTTGAGGGCTCCTATGATTCAGAGTGAACTGGGCACTTAGGATCTGTGATACAGCCAGAATACCTGCGATATTCTTTTCTAAATGTTACACCTTCAGAGATTCAACTTGACTGTGGATCAGGAATAGAGTCAATGCCACGTAAGAATAAAAGGAGGAAGGTTTACCTACCAGATGGAGGGACTTGGGAAAGAGCAGAGAAAGGTGAAAGAAATCCCTGTAATCAAAGCAAAGAGACTCTACCTTTCAGGATGATGGTGAAATCTAAGACTCTCCAGTTGCAGGTATGAAAAATCTTTCCCTCCCTAACCCTCCTCTCCTTGGTCACACATGTCTGACCACTTTTATTTATTTTTAATTTTTTAAAAAATTTTTTGGACCACTTTTAGTTGACTCTTTTGAAACGTACGCTCCTCTGAATCTAATTTTGCACAACACGCAATGCCACAGACCACGCACCAGAGGTGACCTCATGAAAACTGTTCCTATTTGCCTAGCACTATTCCCGGGATTACTCAGATAGCCTGACTGCCTTGCAAAAGTCAAGCTAATGGGGGCCGCGTCACCTGCAGGGTGGTGCTGAGTCATGGTTTCTCTGCTGAAGGAAAATGATACCGCTCCTGCCCATATTCCTGATAAGAAATAAGAAGGTTCTTTCAAGCCAGCCCAGCCATGAGGCAAGAGGAAAGTCCTACGGCTGCGTTGTTGATACGTGACACTGATAACACCTCTCAGGGGATGACAGATCTGCTCCCACTGGAAACCAGGAGGAAGGCTGGGTCAGTTTCTAACTCAGTTATCCAGAAGGGCCATTATAGGGTCCCAAATATCCCAACTGAACAGCATTTTCTGACTCAGAGTTTTGGCTAACATGCAGTAAAAGGCAGTTTTCATTCACGGGCACACATCTCTATTGAAACTATTTTTGGGGACAGTTCTTTTCAGAGAATTCAAAGCCCTGAAGGGAGATGTGTGTATATATATATATATATATAAAATACCTGCTGGAGGTAAAAAGTCAATTCAGGGTTAGGGTATATACCAGATTTTTAGCTAGCAAAAGCCACTGCTAAGCAGGAAAATGTTCAATAACCAGCTTGGAGGGAAAGAGGAGCCAAGATTTCTGCAAACACTCCTATCGCGATGGATTGCAAGCTAGCAACGTGATGCCAACTTGTTCTCAAAATTCCTAAAAGTTTACCAACTGGCTCGTAACAGCTGATGCAGGCTGGCTCCAACACACCCCCTGGCTAAAGCCTATTTCCCTCAGCCCCCCCCAAGATTAACAAAGCCCATTTCACAGCTGAAAGAAAGCCCCAATGCTAAAGTCCTTCCTTAATTTCAGGCCTCTTCTTATCTGCTAAAAGATAGCTGTTCACCCTTCTGCATCTTTTCCTCCAGGCTCCTCATCTGGAATGAACCTGACTCAAGCTCAGTCTTGTATAGGATGCCCTTGTCAAATGCTCTTAGATGGTGCTAGCTTTTCTATGTTCGCATTTTCTATGGCACTTACGCTTTTTTGTTGTTTTAATGATTTTTATTTTTTCCATTATAGTTGGTTTACCGTCTTCTATCAGTTTCTACTGTACAGCAAAGTGCCCAGTCACACATATACATACATTCTTTTTCTCACATTTCCTCCATCATGTTCCATCACAAGTGACCAGATACAGTTCCCTGTGCTGTACAGCAGGATCTCATTGCTTATTCACTCCAAGTGCAATAGTTTGCATCTATTAACCCCAGATTCCCAGGCCATCCCATTCCCTCCCCCTCTCCCTTGCCAACCACAAGTCTGTTCTCCAGGTCCATGAGTTTCTTTCCTGTGGAAAGGTTCATTTGTGCGGTATATTAGGTTCCAGATATAAGTGATATCACATGGTATTTGTCTTTCTCTTTCTGACTTACTTCACTTAGTATGAGGGTCTCTAGTTCCATCCATGTTGCTGCAAATGGCATTATTTTGTTCTCTTTTATGGCTGAGTAGTATTCCATTGTATATATGTACCACATCTTCTTAATCCATTCATCTGTTTATGGACATTTAGACTGTTTCCTGTTTTGGCTATTGGGAATAGCACTGCAATGAACATACAGGTCTATGGCAATTAGATATTACTGCACTCTCTTGGATTCTAGAGGGTTGGCTTCCATGAGGGCAGAGATGATTCTCACAGTGCTTAGCCCAGTGGAGAGTCTTATCTGGATGGAGCTGAAGGAAATCCACGGATGTGACTGGCGGGGCCGATGCTAGCCAGTGGTTTGCACTGAGCTGGGCTCCCCAGCTAAGACCTGGTAAGTGACTAAGGAGGACTGGTTGGTGCAAGGGTGCTCACTACTATTTGTGCCAAACTTCCACAGGAGGGAGGGAGGAAACCAAGATTTTTTTCTTTTTCTTTTTGGCTACTCCCAAGGCATACGGACGTTCCCAGGCCAAGGATCAAGCCTGAGCCCCAGCAGGGACCCAAGCCACAGCAGTGACAATGTCAGATCCTTAACCTGCCACACCACAAGAGAACCCCAACCAATACCTGTCGGGCAGAAAATTTCCGCAAGCCCCACTGCCCAGATCTTGGTTTCTTTTTTTTTTCTTTTTGTCTTTTTAGGACCACACCTGTGGCATGTGGAAGTTCCCAGGCTAGGGGTCCAATCACAGCTGTAGCTGCCGGCCTACGACACAGCCACAGCAACGTGGGATCCAAGCCACATGTGCAACCTACACCACAGCTCATGGCAATGATGGATCCTTCACCCGCTAAGCAAGGCCAGGGATCGAACCTGAGTCCTCATGGATACCAGGTGAGCTTGTTACTGCTGAGCCACAGTGGGAATCCAGACCTTGGTTTCTCACGTCATTTCCCAATAAACAGAACCAGGGATCCTACAAAGGGCAAATTCTAGGACTGGGGCAGGGAATATTCATGATGAGTCTGGAGGGAATGCTAGGGGGGGAAAAAAAAAAGCAAAATCCCAAACCCCAAAACACAATGATGGGAGCCTATCAAAGGAAATACAGCAGACAATATTCCTAATAACTCCCGAAAGATCTACCAGCGGTCAAATGGAACAATATAGGAGTTCCTGCGGCTCAGTGGGCTCAGAGCCCGACTAGGATCAATGAGGATGCGGGTTCGATCCCTGGCCTCACTCAAAGAGTTAAGGATCTGGCATTGGCACAAGCTGTGGCATAGGTTGCAGACGTGGCTCAGATCTGATGTTGCTGTGGCTGTGGTGTAGGCCAGCAGTTGCAGCTCTGATTTGACCCCTAGCCCGGGAACTTCCATATGCTGCAGATATGGTCCTTAAAAAAACAAAAAAAACAACTGGAAGAATTTAAGGAATAAAATAAATAACAGAGTATTGGATTACAACCAATAAATACCCCTGAGTTCATACTGATACAAAGAAATGACTGAGTAAATAAATAGGAAAGAATAGACAAATTGCCTGTATTCACCTGTGCAGAAGAATTCGGATTAATTCATGTAGACACACTGCCCTCAAGGATGCCAAACGTAGCTCCCCATCCTGAGGTGGTAAGTGAGATTCTTTCCAAAGAGTCCGTCTAATACGGCAGGTGAGCGGGCTGGGGGCGTGTGTGTGAAAAGAGTACCTCTATCGTGAGAAACAGGACAAATGCCATCTCAGCCAGGAGATCAAGGTCAACATCAACAGGAAGTCACATGCGCATCCACAGCATGTGCCCTGCTTCGCTGATGTGAGGAAAATGGCAGCTTAATACCCGTTAATGACAGAGGCGTTCTGATCAGTCATTTCATTAAATGCCCTTCAACTGGCCTTTTTCTAATCCTAACAAAAAGGGGGCGGAAACCCCAATCGATGATTCGCGCTCCTCAGAATGGTCAAGGTCATCTTAAGTCTGAGAAATCATCCCATTGCAAGGGACCCTCGGGAGAAAGGACAATGATAGGTAGCACGGTGTTTCGGATGGGATCCTGACACAGAAAAAGGAATCAGGTGAAAACTAAAGAAATCTGAATTAACTATGGACTTCAGTTAATAATGATTGGAAAAATTTCTTCCCGGTGCTCTGTGACACATAGTATTTTGCTGAATCCCCACCATGCGGTTCGAGAGTTTCATTCCCATTTTGCAGATAAGGACAAGGAGGAAAAAGAAAGGATGTAACTTATTTTGCTGAAGATAACAGAATGGAATTCAAATGGAAACCCAGGCCAGATTGTTCTAAGAGCTTTAGACGTTTGAACTCATTAATCCTCAAACAGAGTAGGACCATTTCCCTTCCAGGTGAGGAAACTGAAGCACAGAGAGGCCGGGTGAGTTTTTCAGGGTTGCGCAGTCAGTAATGGGCAGTGTCAGAATTTGAATTAACAGGGGACCGAAGACAAATGGCCCCTCCGTTAAGAATCTGCCCTGTAGCCCCAATTTCACAACGCACCGGTGAAATCAGTAACAGTGACAATAAGGAACATTCTAGAAAGATGTTCTATAATATCGATAAACATGATGTCACTGTTCCAATTCCTTTACAAATATTAACTCCTTTAACTCTCCCAATGAGATGGGTTCTAGCATTATCCCCATTGTACAGATGGGGACACTGAGGCGCAAAGGAGGAGTTAGATATGGTAGGTATATGGGTGTTAACTGCACAACTCTTTCAATGTCTCCGTATGTTTGAAACGGATCGTAATCAACGATTGGGGAAAAGTCTCTCATGAAGATTTTTGCTTGATCATCATAAAAAGATTTCTCAGGAGTTGTTTATTTGACCCAAATATAAATGTATCTGACTATTTTGGAGCATCTCGTTAAAAAAAGTTACTTTCATGATTTCTCCTTTTAATCTCTTTTAGAGAACATCCCCGCCCCCCTTCATCAGCAGTGAAAGACGGCAGTTTTGCCAACAGCGCTGCAATTAGGCTATTAAGTAACAGCCACGAGGCCAGTGTTTATTAATTAGCGAAGAGCCATTTGGGTATGAGCTCTAGACTCTGTAGAGTCTGTTATTCCACAAGGACCCTCCAAATCAGGCTTGTGGCTTGGATGGATTTCAACACTCATCACAGGTCAGAAACACATCATTATTGCACCGGTCAATAAACATCTTAAGTGGTGCATCCGTAATACACCTATTTCTTTGATGATTTCCATGACCTTGGTTATTTACTCACTCGGCCTTCCATTCTCACTTGACCTTAGCTACCCTAGGACTTGGTTGGGTTTGTTTCGTGATGAAGTTTCTCTTGAGAGATAGGCGTTAATTAAATGACTTAGGAAAAATGTGCCTCTTCTGACTCCACTACCAGATTGCTATTATCTTTTAGAAAAGTTAAAATCTATTCCAGATCATTTTAAGTGTGCACCATCCCCAGTTTAGATGCTAACAAATTCTTTTGCGCTGGCAAATGTTAAAGCTGTCTAGAACGTTTCGTTTCCCTGCTCTCCTACGCTGCAAATCAATGGCCTTGCCAACTGCTTCGGAAAAAAAGTGTTTCTATTCTGCAATGTGATGCCACCAAAAGCAAAAGCCAGCTCTCGGCTCACCCTCGGAGGAAGGCTCTAGTGCCTGAGTATCTGTGTATTAGCGATGACTTTCTAATCAGAATATAATCAGGGTACAGGCAAAAACAGACGTCTGACTGGGCGGGGAAAAAAAAAATCTTACTTCCCAGGAGTGATGCTGAAGAGTCACCCAATTTGATCACGATGAGTTTAAAGGCAACTTGCCAGATGAGGATACTTGAAGAAACCCTTCGAAAGAATTATGTTCCTTCCACCTGCCCCCCAAATGTATCCACTGGGGACAGGAATTCCCTTCTTCTCTGAGTCCTCAAGACAGTGAGAGGTTTTAAATGGTCAGGACACCAACTCTGGAGACAAGGCCTGGGTTCGAATGACCTTGGACAAATTCCTGAACCTCACTGTTCTGTGATACTGAATTTGCATAATAATGGTTGCAAGGATTAAAGGATTAATATATTAAACAGCACTCAGAATAGTATTGGTACACAGTAAGTACTATATAAGCATTTGCTATTATGGATAAACATCAAAACAGCTGAGTGCTACCCAATGATGCCAAAATAACTATTATAACCTACCCTTTCCCCACTACTTCCCCCACCCCCTCGGCCCTTCACCTGCTCACCTGCTGAATGTCTATTCATTTAAGAGCTGCAACCTATTCCAATGTCATAAGGCCTGGTGTGCAACCACAGGGATGCTAGTGGATAGAAACTCTTATTTGCAAGGCTGACGCATGTGTCCAGATTGAATGTATAGCTAAGTATATAGCTCACTTCTCCTTTTTTGAACAGGGTTTTTCGCATGCAGATTTTATCATCATGCCTACTTCCTCTCTTTTCTTGTATTAAAAAAAATCTTTTCATCTTCTGCTCTGTCCCACCCCACTTCATTTTTTTAAAAGGCAAGAAAAAGCACACCAGCCAACGAGCTCAGAGGCCTAAGTGTTTTGCTCTGAACTTCACATTGACAGTATTATACACTGTCGCGGCAGTTCAACAGAGAAGTGAAATCTAATGAGAAGCGATAAGAGAGAAGCACAGATAAAGGAACTCGAGAAAACCAGCCCCTACAGTCCCACGAAAGCCTGGGTGGCCTCAGAGCTTATTAATACAGACTGCCTCTCACCAAGGGGCATGCAATTCGCTTGCAGTCATTTCTTTAAAACCATTCGTCACCCTCACACTGATGTACCTTTAAGCAAGGACATTCGGTAACCAGGGATCCACCTATGTGGCTTAGTCATCTGATCGGCCTCAAGGTCACGGACTCGAGTAACACGATGCGAATGACCTCATTCACCCACTATAGAAGTGTTCTATCACCGATCAATACAGGAGGCCTCTGCGCATCATCAACAAAGCCTTCTCGAGGGAGCACCCTGCATACATCAGAAACAAATTACACCCTTAAAGGCAGATGACACGTGGAACACAGAAAGATCCTTCCTGCAAGGCAAAGCCTTTGTTCGGCGTGAGAGGAGCGCCAATCCAACCTCAAAAAAAAAAAAAAAAAAAGTGGCGGGGGGGGGGGGGGGGGAGGGGGGGAAGAAAAGGAAATCTTTGACAGGATGTTTTTCTCGCTTTTCCTCTCAAAAGCAAGATGCATCTTCCAGAGACTCCTAAGACAGGAAGGAGGACAGAAATGGACGTACGATCACAAGGGCCCGAGAAGCTGAGGATCAAGAGAGAGCACACCTGGTACACTCATTAATAACATGCCCTCCAGCACCAGTGTCACGACCCACGGCGAAATGATCAATAACAGTAACGGGAGTAAATGTGGGAGACTTGGGGTTCCCGTTGTGGTGCAGTGGTTAACGAATCCAACTAGGAACCATGAGGTTGCGGGTTCGGTCCCTGGCCTCGCTCAGTGGGTTAAGGATCCGGCGCTGCCGGGAGCTGTGGTGTAGGTCGTAGACACAGCTGGGATCCCGCGTTGCTGTGGCTCTGGCGTAGGCCGGGGGCTACAGCTCTGATTAGATCCCTAGCCTGGGAACCTCCATATGCCGTGGGACGTGCCCCTAGAAAAGGCAAAAAGACAAAAGAAAAAAAAAATATGGGAGACTGTTCACCATGTCCTAGTCACCGTTCTAGCTGGTTTACAAATATTAGCTCTAAATTTGGCTCTCTGACGGCCCAATGCCATAGGGTCGCCAATCATCATCCCCATAGTACAGATGGGGACACGGAGGCACAAGGAGGCTAAGAAAGGGCCTGGACTCACGGGCAAGCGGTCAGAGTTGGGATTCAAACCCAAGCAGTTAGGCTCTGGAGTCACTCTATTGAAACTGTCCAGCTGACACCATCACCACCAGCACCAAGAAGTTATCTGTGTGGGGTTTTGTTGTTGTTTTTTTGTTTTTTTCCTTTTTTTGGCCACACCTGCAGATTCCTGGGCTAGGGATGGAATCAGAGCCCCAGCAGTTGGCCTACACCACCGTCCCTGGCAAGGCGGGATGTGAGCCTCATCTGTGACCTACAACGTTGTTGGTGACCACGCTTAACCCACTGAGCAAGGCCAGGAATCAAACCCGCATCCTCATGGACACTCTGTCAGGTTCTAGACCGACTGAGCCACAGTGGGAACTCCACCTTTGTAGGGTTTTTGCATGGGCTTTATTCCTCTTCTTGGAATAACTGTCTCACATTTACTTGTGAATTTCTTCTGCCGAGGAGGTCTTCGATGCATGTTTGTGGAATGGAGGGTCAAATTAACCCTTCATTCGGTGAGGCTGACTGAGAACAGGACGATTAACCTCGTTTTCAGATAAGGAAAGTTAGCTTCAGGGAAATCAGGTGACTTGTCCAAGGCCATCTGGCTTGGAGAACACAAGATCTGCACAACCTCGACAGAGAACAGAGATGAAAGAGCGAGGCCAAGCCCCGTGCATGGGCCTGCGGTGTCTCGGCAGACGCCACTGGAGAATCTCTGAGTCCACAGGGGGGACTCTGCCCCAAGCCCACTAACAAGACAGGGCAACCCACCATTTTCTCAAGTCCCACGATCCCCTGGCCCACGGCGGGAGGCCCAGGAGAGCCGTCCCATCTCCTTCCTAGCTTTCCGATTCTGTCCCCTGCGCTGGGCCAGGCTCACCCGTTTCTTCACTGCCTTACTCATGCATCTCTTTCTGTTTCATTCTTTGGAGCTATGGTGTATCTGTTCCTTTTTCAGCCCTGGGGGCTTCCCCTCCTGGTAACTGGAAAGGGGGCAACCTCTCGTGACCTACTTTGTCATCAGCAACTAGAGGAGAGGGCAGAGGGTGCTCAGGGGGTGTGCAAGCTGTTCCCGAGGACAGGATACCTTCGGCCAGACCTGGAATTCTTCCAAGGCCAACTTCATGCCCTGGTGGTGAGAAAGTTGGTCAAGGAGAGGGAGGGATTTTGCAAGGACAGTGTTGCAGGCGGACCGGCATCCTGGCACATCCTGTCGCGCTGAATCTTAGCAGGCAGAAGGTTTGAGCTGGAGGGGACCTCAGAAAGCCCTCGGGTCCAGCCTCCCATTTAACAAACAGGTAAACTGTCTCCCACTCTTGTAAGGGTAACTGTGCAAAAGCTACATGCTGGCATGGCTCACAGTGGAGACTTGTGGCTCCTACCCTGAGCACCCAAACCTCTAAGGAGAGAAAGGAGGAGGAGACTCTCAGATGGAACCAAAAGGACTTTCTCGCTGCATCAAACAATGATACGCAGCAAAATGCTTAGGTACTGACTGATCGATTTCATAGATGCATCCATGTAAACGACCTTAAGAGGTCTGGGAAAAATTTCAATATGCACCGCCCAGAATCACCTGATGGCCTGTCCAAGGGCTATAAGCATCTCTAATATGAAGTGCAACATTGAGAGCTTTTTTTTTTTAAAGATAACCTTTCCTCAGGGCCTCAGTTGCTCTGGAGCAGCTAGTGGGCGAAGGGGGGGGGGGACGGAGAAGCACCCAGGCTCGAATGTGAGACAGGGCCACGCGCTCATTAGCATACCCGATTTGCATTCACTCCAGATGAGATTTCATCACTGCATCCTATTTATTCATTCCTTAATATAAATCTAAATTGCTCTCTTCAAATAGCAGAGAGCACTGTGCCTCAGTCAGGGGAAAGAAATGATCATCTCCCTTCCCCCACACCTGCCCTGGCTCATCCCAGGACTCAAAGACAAGCCTCTGGCATGAGTGTTTTTGCATCGGGGCTCTGGGTGGAGGGAAATAGGGTAGCCCTCCACTGCCCGGGCACCGCGGGGACCTCTGCTAAGTCCTGCCCTAGCTGCCTTCAGAGTAGCCAAAAACAGCAAGTCACAGGGAGGAAACAGCCCACAACTACAATCATGCATCAATACCTGGAAAAGGTCCCCGGGAAATACAGAATAAATTCTTTACCAAAGGGAAGCATTAAAATAGGGGCCGGGCCACACGTGACCTTTGGGAATGACGTTCAAACACATGGGCCACGCCAGGCACACGGGGGGCCACGGCAGTTTCTGCGCATTCGTTCCTGCCACAATCACCCCTTGTTCTGCTGGGGAAAGAGCCTGTCACCCTAGCGGCACTTTTCCTGAGAAAAAGTAATTTATGGTGCCTTTTCCCGTGAAGGGAAAATTGATGTCATCATCTAGAAGTGTATGTGTAGAAATGCCGTTTCTAATTCTTTGTACTCTGGAATAAGGCACTTTTTTTTTTTTTCTCCTCTGTGTGTCTTTTTAAAATAGTGAAATATCTTAAATAAAATCTTTCATCGGCTGAAGGAAGATCCCATAAGATTCGCTGAAGGAAAGCGTGTGCTAAAAAGAAAAAGCATCATTAATTACCTCTACACTGAACTCCTCAATGTGCCTCCAACCAGGGCATATGTGACACATTGTATCCAGTCATTCTGTTTGCATGTGTCTAACCGCTAAGATTTCAGCTATTTTCTAAAGAAAGAGTTCAAGTGTGGTCAGAGCTCAGAGGAATTTCGCTGTTTTTCAAGCATTACGACGGGAGTGCTTTTAGAGCTTCATGCTCGAGTTAAACATGAGCACTTAAAAATTAACTCCAACTTCTGGGCTCAGGGCTAGAAGCCAGTGACATCCCCGAGGGTCACCGAAGATGCTACGTGCTGCTAAGACTCGTCCTGGTGGGGTTGAAATGTCCTGGGCCCAAAGAAACAGAGATGGTCACTCCTGAAGCTGACTCCATCAGGGCACATGAACACACACCCAATATATCATCTTTACCAGTAAGTCCTTTTCACTGGGAGGCTGAAACATTCCAGGCCCGGGACTGCCATCAACTTGATGATGAGAAATCCCAGCACTTCTCTGAGTCTCAGAGTCTCAATCAGTAAAACAAGGGCGTTAGCGGATTTCTGAAACCCTTCAGAGGCTCCCAGCCTCTGCTTCCAGGCTGCTGGGCTTTCCCTTTGCCAGCAGGGACTCAGCGTGTTAGGAAGGCTGTGCCTTTGACCCCGGAGGAATGTGACAACGGCCTTCCTTGCATTGTTCCCACAGTAACCAGAGCCAGCTGTGCGGGCCGTCCAGCCCAGGGAGGGCGCGGAATCGCGCACCACTGGGAACTCTGCTCGCGAGACTCAGCCTGCAATTTCCCCCCCTTCTTCAGGGCCCTTGTCTGCAGGTGGGCGCGTGCACTCCTGAGAACAAGACTGTCTGCAATTGTTACTAAATAACATTTGGGGGGTTTTTGTTTGCTTTTTACCTTTTTCTTTTTTTATTAAAATATATTTGATTTACAAGGTTGTGCCAATTACTGCCGTACAGCGAAGTGACTCAGTCATACATAGACATATATATATATGTATACACACTCTTTCTCTCATATTATCTATCTTCCATCGTGTTCTATCCCAAGAGATTGGATGTAGTTCCCTGTGCTATACAGCAGGACCTCATTGTTTAATCATTCTTATTTTTCTTTAAAACTTTTTTTTATGAGAGTTGATTTACAATGTTCTGTCCATGTCTGCTATATAGCAAAGTGACCCAGTTATACACATAAGTACATTCTTTTTCTCACATTATCCTCCATCATGTTCCATCACAAGTGATTGGATACAGTTCCCTGTGCTATACAGGGAACGATGAGGGTTTAAAGTCTGGAATGTTATCACAGCCATTTGGGACTCCCCCCCCCCCCCCAAAATCACAGAGATGGTCACTCCTGAAGCTGACTCCATCAGGGAAGAGGACCTTCATGAGTCAATGCACCCATCTCCAGGGTGCTATAGGGCGGGCCATAGCCTACAATCTTAGCAGGTATGTGCCAAGCATCTCGGCATGTTCTGACACCAAGGAAAAGATCCTGGGATTCAAGTGAGAGTGAAACGCTCAGATGACTTTTGCATCTGCACATCTTGGGGTGAGCCAAGATGTGTAAACACGCACTTCTGCGCTGGACCAACAATGAAGGGTTTCCTTTTTGCCTGCAGCCTGCATCTGAGATACCAATAAGGGAGGATCACTGGAAAGCATTACCATTATTTTTAGCTTTTGTGAGGAGGGAGGAGTTTTTGAAAGGGCAAAATGGAAAGGAATTTAGGGCAAGGGTGGAGGGAGGAGAAAAGATTAGGAAAAATAAGGACTTTCAGGAGAGATAAGCTGCTTCCTCCTCCTTTTTGAATGGATCGGCTAGGGCTTCAAGCATTGGGGGTGGGGGTGGGGGGTCGAGATATCTGGAGACAAAGAGGTGGCTGGAAGGAAATCATTTTTCTACGAGCAAATGTGCCCTTTCAGGCTGTGGGATTTTTCATCTTCCAAACGTAGCAGATGAGGACGCTCGCAGAGGCTTTCTTGGGAAAGAGTTTGATAATTCCTGCTGGATTTTAATGCTGCTTTAACGTTCATACATCTCCAAAGAAACACCCTCTTTGGATCTGCAGAGATCACGAATGTTCCAGATGAAAGCAGATGAAGGGATGCCTCTTAAATGACCTTCTAACTTTCAAAAAGCAAAAGGGGGCCCAATGGCTTCTGGGGAGACCATTGCATAGGCCAAGAACAGAACATTTTGAAATTTCTTGTTGCCTCTCTCTCTCTCTGTAGTTTTATTATTTATTTACTTATTTAAGATACCTTTAGTAAAGTATCTCCTTCAAGAGCTGCAAAAGCCATGGCATGAATTCCTTAATGCAGGCTGACTGGTAATTGCTGGCACAAGTGCAAATGCCATGGAGTTGATAAGGATTCCTATGAGACACAAACCCCTTCATCCCAACGTCTCTGCCAGCGACATTGAAGGCAAGACTGCAAAATATTCAAGCGTTCAACCTGGTGGACTGACTGACACAGGCCCAGGCGCTAACAAGGGAACACTAGAATTAGTTTCCCACTTCCAAAATAGGCCCTGCAGAAGTTTGCGCTATAGGAGAAGAGTGGCTGTGTTTTGTTTAATGGCACTAAATCTGTGCCCATTTACATCACGAGCAGGTGGCACTCGGTAGCAAAGAAAGCCCTGAAAATATTCACATTTAGTGAATGCAGTCGTATGTATAATTAGTTGAGATTTATTTTAAAGTACTCTAATCCTTTGTACTCTTTTCTACAATTCAAACGGGTGAGGAACAGAGAGCAGATTTTGAATTTAGTATGAAAGCACAGCCATCGCACTATCTGTTAAAAAAATGAAAAGTGAGAAAGGTGTCAAAAAGCCCCTATTGATATATCTACTAGGATCAGAGCGGAGGAAAGGGCTTGCTTGCTTTCTGAGGTGTTTGTGTTCCAGAGAAATAAGCGAGCTAAACAATAACATACGGTAGGAAAGATGATGGGACAATCAAAGGTACACGTTTTAGAAGCATACTTTTTTTTTTTTTTCTCTGAAGTTGTTTTTTAGTGGAAAATGTCAAACACACACAAGAGTCATTCACTAGGACCAGGGATATTCATTACCCAGCATCAATAGGCCTCAACTCATGGTCCGTCTTTTGTCTCCAAGCAAATCCCAGAAAAATCATTTAATCCCTAAACATTTCGGGATGAAGCATAGACTGTTTAAGCTCCCCGACGTCCCCGAGGGCCCTGAGAAGTCAAGGCCCTCGGGCCATGTGTCAGACAGCAACAGGCAGGGCTGGCACCCAGGTCTTCTCGCCCGAGGCCGAGGGGTCTCTCCACCAAGCCCCTCTGTCTCTCTTGCCCTTACACACCCCCCTCCACCTGTTTCAACTACCCTGGACTGCAATAATACGGCAGAGAAAACAAGCATTCCATTGGTTGGGCATCAGGAATTCCCGAATTTCAGTCTCAGCTTTGCCATTTTTCTGAACCTTAACTAAGCCCCAATGGTGAGGGAGGGATATGAAATCACCCCATACAATTCCTGATGACATAAAAAAATTCCTGATGACATAAAAAGACTTGCAACTCACCACTGTTATCTGCAAGGTGTTTTCATGGAGTTTGGGAAAAGTTGTTAGAAGCCATGACAGCTTAGAAAACTACTGTGAGGTGAGGGCTCCAGTTAATAAGGTGGGGAGGGGCGCCCAGAATTATTATGTAACTGTACCCTCAGAGCATTTCCATGACAAGGTTATTTATTTTTTCATATAAAAATCAGAACCAGGAGTTCCCGTTGTGGCGCAGTGGTTAACGAATCCGACTAGGAACCATGAGGTTGCGGGTTCGGTCCCTGCCCTTGCTCAGTGGGTTAACGATCCGGTGTTGCCGTGAGCTGTGGTGTAGGTTGCAGACGCGGCTCCGATCCTGCGTTGCTGTGGCTCTGGCGTAGGCCAGTGGCTACAGCTCCGACTCGACCCCTAGCCTGGGAATCTCCATATGCCGCGGGAGCTGCCCAAAGAAATAGCAAAAAGACCAAAAAAAAAAAAAAATCAGAACCAACTATTTCAAAACGTTGAAATGGAACTTTCTCTGAAAAACAAATGTTTCGTACAATATAAATCAACATTTCCCAAAGAGGAAAGAGGCGTCCCACGCCCCCCACTGAGGTGGGGTGGCTAGAGAAGTTCCAGCATCTTTCAGAGAAAGAAAAGCCAAGGCCAAGCAACGTGAGGAAAAAAAAGCCTTTTTCTTCGGCATGGACTTGCCAAACCTCTAACCGAAGCCGACTTAACCATACAACAAACACCAAATATTCCCAAGAAACGGTCCAAGGCTGGAAATCTAACAGCCAAATACAAGGTTTTGAGTAAGTGGCTGAAATATACAGCTCAATTGCACTTTTTTTTTCCTTCTCAAGCACACATAAACGGACTTTATAGGAGATAATGGGGGCGAAGTAATTACAACCTTTAAGAAACCCCATTCTAAGTCAACTCCAAATCTTGAGATTAGACTTCAAATGCACTTGCTTTCAAAAGCCAAACCACAGCAAAGCTTGTCATGTTTAATCTACACTGGCAACAAATGCATACCATGTGTAATCTCACCATAAAACCCAGACCGTGGGCTGAGTGTCCCAGAGAAACAGCTGGGTCTGGGGAAATGGCCCACCCGCCCGTATTAGTTTCCTGAGGCTGCCTGAACAAGCACCACAGGCTGGGGGGCTTAACCAACAGAAATTTCCGGTCTTACATTATGAAGGCCAGAGGTCCAAGATCAAAGTGTCAGCAGGCTTGGTTCCTTCTGAGATAAGCTGTGAGGGGGAATATCTGGCTTTTGCCTGTCTCCTAGCTTCTGGTGGTTTGCAAGCCATCTTTGGCGTTCATTGGCTTTGGATAACGTAGCTTCAATTGTAACATGGCATTCTGCAGCTTCTCTCTGTCGGTGTCCAAATTCCTTCTTTTTATAAGGACACCAGTCATTTGGGATTAGAGCCCATCACAATGACCTCATCTTAACCTGGTCATCTGCAAAGACCCTACATCCAAATGAGGCCACACTCACAGATACTGGGGGCTAGGACACTTCACTAGTGTTTTGGAGGGACGCTGCTCAAGCCATCACACCACTTCCTCGCCATCACGCTTAAGAGAGGAAGTGTGGGAAGCTGAGCCCACTCCCACGGAGGTCCCTGCTGTCCCCGTGAATATGCCCCCATTCCACAGGTTGCCCACACCCGGCCAACTGTCACTTAGCTTTGTAATGATGTCATGGCCTCTTTCCACTGCTTTCCCTCCTGCATCCATTCTCAGCTTTGGCCATGTGGCCCCCACGCAATCTGCATGTCAACTTGACCCCTTTCCACTCCGGGATAGGAGAGATATCAATCAGAGCCTCCTGCCAACTTTGCACCCCCTTCTACACATTCAGCATATCTCTGCTCCTCCTTTTTTTATCCCTTGCACATTCGGGGCAAGCCAAAAGGTATCTGAGAATCAGGATGTATTTTTGATTTCTTTCTTTAGTTGGCATAAGTATGAGGCCACAAGAGAAACCTTGAGGGCTTCTGTGGAATATGCTCTTTGTGGTACATACTGCTGCGAGCATGACAGTTGCCGAATACAACCATTCAATGACCCTAACAGATAGCAACACATCATTACTCATAATTTACAGAGGAGGAAAAAGAAGCTCCAAAAGACTATGTAATTCAGTAACAGACACACTGCTAGTAACTCAGAACCAAAATATGGGCTCATCTCTCCTGATGTCAGCTTCAGCAGTTGTTATATAATACATAATATGACATCGTCTATATTAAATTACCAAGAAGGAGTGAAAAAATTTTTTTCTTGACTTTAAGCAGTATGGGAGCAACAGTAAAGCAGTATGCCTATGTTCCACATTTTAAAACATTTTTCAAAATGTTTGGATGTTAAGTTCTACATATCCTTATAAAAAACAGGTGTGTTATTCTGAGACCCACTTTGCTGATGATAAATGAAGGTAGAGCTTATGTAATTTGCCTAAATGAACCAATGAGCTGACGGTGGAGCTGGAGTAAGAACTTCTGCAGTCTAACTCAAAAATTGGTGTGACCTCACAAGGAGGAAAATTCAATACAACTTCCTTAGAAAGGAAACATCAAGAAAGAAAATAATGTAGCTGAAGGACGAAAAGGAGAAAATCAGATATATTTCCATGCATTTTAGTGCAGGCGGAAGCCACACACATGACTCCTGGTTATCAGGATGGATCCCTGTGCCATGAGAGAGGCCAGTCCAGAACCACCAATGTCCCTTAGAACAAGTACAAGGCTATTTGAGGCAATTCACATGAGACTTGTGGCCAGTAAAGGAGGAGATCTAGTCTTTCTAGCTCATCACAGGCCCCAGGATTCCTTTTGAGTTTTTACCACCTGAATTTAAGAGAGAAGGCTTCCAGAAGGGAGTGGGATTTGAGCTGATTCGAGAAGAATAGAGAGCTTTAGAAAAGAGAGGCATCGGACATATGCGTCTTGATTTGGTCAATAGACCATTGTAGTTGGACATGCATGGGGGGAGGGGCGTGGCCATGAGAGAGGAGGTGGAAAAAAAGTGGAGGCCAATTACAGAGGGTCCCAAAGGCCTGTCTGAGTAAGTGGACATGATTCTGCAAAATCTGAAGGGGCGTCAGAGGTTTGAAGCAGCTGAATGATAGCATCACAGGCCTTTTGTCTATTGCCTCTATGTGGGTGGCTCTCAAATCCACAAGTCTCGCCCTGACTTCTCTTCCAAGATCCAGATGTGTTTTTCAGAACACCTGCTGGGCATCTCGGATGGCAATCCGGCGGGCACTTCCAACTGGACATGTTAGATCTGTAGGGTCCCTTTCGGATCTAACAGTCTGCGATTCTAGTTAAAACTGACATTTCTTTTGGGGAGACTGAAAATAAACAAAAAACAGGGACATCATATTCAAGAGGTAGAGCAAAAAGAGCAATGTCTTTCAGTTGAAAAAAAAAAAAAAGTTTATGTTAGTCACCTCTCTGGCTGTGCCCAGGCTCTTAGCTAGGTAATGCATTGGAGTGTGTATGAGAATGAGCCATGTGCATCTCTGGTGGGGTACCAAGGAGACAGAACTAAAGCATTTCTCCAAGGAGACACACTCTCGATGACAAGCCAGAAGGGGTTTCTTGCCACTCAAAGCTGCTTCTTTGTACCTGGAGAGGCTGGCTCTGGAAACAACAATCAAAGTACAGAAGAAGAATCCTGCCCTGCTAAATAGTTCAAGCATTCCATGCTCCTAGACCCCAAACAAATCATGCTCATCTCTGACCAACTCACGCTATTTCTAAGGAGCATGTAGCTCCTGAAAATTCCGAGGAGGCTGTGTGGCCCCAAAGATGGTCAACAAACCTGAAAGGGGCCCCTTGATTAGCAGTAAATGCGTTTTCCTGGTAAACGTTCCCTCTGCTGCTGTAAATGAAAGAACATTGTGAAAACCCTTCATTTAGCAGAGAGCAGAAGTGGCACCTTGATTCACACAGTGTAGTTTGAATAAGGTGCAGGTGATAAGGTAGAGACATTTCGCTTCTCTTTTCTGGACATGGCTGCCAAAAGCAAGAATTAAGAATGGACGTGGGCTGCCATTCCAGACTCCGAGTTTATAAAAGATACTCCTGTTTTCCCCAAGCCTACCTCCATGGGCCCACTTCCAACATTCACCTTGGCTCTGACAGAAACATGGTTATCACCATCCAGTCTTGGCCAGAGGGACTGGTCAGACCACAGTCTTCTGGAGTGCTGTCACCTTGAGGCCTCCATACCTGCTGGTCCACGCCAATGCTTTTCAACCCTTACGTTTCCCCAGCTACTCACAGGCAGTGCCTGGACCATACACTGAATTCTCACTGAGAGTAATCTGACCTGGGCTCTTTTGTCTAAGGGCGGGGCTGCCCCATGTATTCCAGAAGATGTTAATACTAAATCACTGAAACTCCAGACAGCAAAACGGCTTCCACGTCAGAAGCTGCTGTGGGCAACTGCACAGATACCATGACTTGTAAATCTCTTCAAAGAGACTCCTCAGCTTCCGCTTTCTTTACTGAGACACACAGTAAAGAAAAACGATGGTTTGGTCCTGACAAGAGACCTGACCCTAGGGACTTTCATGATAGCAGCCAAGCATACAGTCCAAACATTGTACACCTCAAAGGCTGATTGGATAGACTTATTAAAAATCCATAATAAAACCCATCATATTCCGTTTTTTTCCTTATCAAAGCACTCATCCCCAAACCCTCCAAGCTCCATCCATGTTGCTTTTCTCATTCCAGAAACTCTCTGGATCTTCATGGCAGTATTCTCTGGCCTCCCAAGTCAGGTCCCCTCCTGGATGCTTCTGCCACGCCTCTATGTCCCTCTCTGATTGCTTATCACAATGGACTGCAATTGACCGGTTCGTTTCTTTCTAATCTACTTTACTAAAATAACTAGAACCTAGCACCGGGGGTAGGGGCCGTTTTTCTTTTGCCCTGCTGTAGTACCCTTCGTATTTGGCACATCATGGAATCCCAAGGAATATGAGATGACTGACTGATCGAAAATGCCATCCATGCTTCTGAATCACAGCTGTTTATTCATCCAGTCCAAACAGAGGACTTTTACTCCATTCGGCACTAACCTTGGCCCTCGACGGTCCGCGGCCACCACCGTTACTGCTTTGGCCACCTTACCTAGGAGAGTCTCATCATCCCCAAATAAGACAGTGAGCTTGCTCTGCTTGAAGTCAATCAGGAGCTAAAAGGATTTAGAGCTTTCTCCTTTGAGTGCACCAGGAGGTTTGAAAGAACCTGAAAACAGGGAAAGCTTTGGAAAAGAGCATGGGCAAAGCCTAAAGCCTTGAAGGCTGGCAACGATTATCCCTCAGAACAATTATCCTCCCATTTCTGGGGGGAGAGGGCATCACCGTGATTGGTAATTTTCATGCAGTTCTAGGCGAGCGCCCTTTAAATAAGAAGACATCTTTTATGAGACAGATGCTTGCACAATAAATTATAAATAGATTAGGGTGAGCTTATGCCACAACACACAATCGTTTAAGATAATTTAATCGAGGGTCAAAAATAATTGGGGGGAAATGAGCAAATCCACAGGAGAATAATCTATGAATGATAAAATGAATGAGTCGTGGAAAAGAGGATCCCGGCAAAACAACCGCTTTTGTTCAACTTCCATCAGGAAGTTTTCCCTGAAAACCTACTATGTGCTCGGCCCTGGGCAGGAGTTGAGGGGAAGATGGAAGGGATCTCTGCCATGGTCTGGAGCTCATTTCCTCCCTCTGGTCCCTAAACCCACCACCCTGATACTGCTGCCATGTTTCTAAAATGCAAATGCAACAGGGCCCTCCGGGTTTCTGGCCACCACCATCGGAACCATAATCCAACATGACAAACAGGACCCTACTCAGTGCCAGGGCGGACAGTCTCTCCTGTTCCTTTACCCACAACTCCCCACGCATAACCTGGGACTCAGCCATACCTACTTACTCAGACATCCAACCATGAGGTTTCGGATTCGATCCCTGGCCTCACTCAGTGGGTTAAGGATCCGGTGTTGCTGTGAGCTGTGGTGTGGGTCGCACACGTGGCTTGGATCTGGCATTGCTGTGGCCCTGGCATAGGCCAGCAGCAAGAGCTCCGATTAGACCCCTAGCCTGGGAACCTCCATGTGCCACGGGTGCGGCCCTAAAAAGACAAAAGACAAAAAAACAAAAACCAAAACCAAAACCCAAAACAACATCCTTGGCTTTAAGATTCCTTGACTCCTTTATGCCCATGCCTTTGAAAATGTGTTCTTTCCTACCTAGAAGCTCTTCCCTAGAAATATCATCGTGCCTGCCTAGTCTTCAGAACGCATCTTTCTGAGAAGTCTTTCCTATATGCACCTTCACCCCTGGCCCCAACATGATACTCCTTCAGGCGTTTCCCCAGAACCCTCTGCGTATTGGGGTCGTGGCACTCGATGCATGGAATTCCTTCCTTCCCTCTGCTCTTGCTTCCCCTGGTCCATCTCTCAACACTTATTGAGCAACTGCGCTCTCCCAGATCCCGTGCTGTGCTGGGTGCTTTGGGCACCACATCTCTTAACAAACCTACACGAAACTCTTGAATGACTTATAGGTGAGAAACTAAGCTCAGAAAGATTCAGTAACTTGGTCAAGGTCACACAGCAAGTGGCAGAGGTGGACTCTTCTGTTCCAAGCCCTGGCTCTTGCCTCCTCAACCTCCCACCTAACAAGGTGAGAAGACTTGCCTAGGACGCTCGCCCAGAGCCCAGTAGTTCTTGGAACGTGAAAACGACACACGGGATTTTGACATGAGACCAGCAGGTGCAAGCGCAGATGTGCGTGTCCAAAATCAACCAAGTGGGCCCCCCCCAACCCCTTGCAGTCTGGGGGCTTCCCAAGGCTCTCTATTTCCTGCATGTCATGGAGACAATCTTGTAGTGGGTCCCAAACACCACCCAGATGCTTCTTTCTCTCTCTATGGAGTCCAACTCCTTTTGTTTTTAACCCCAACTGCCCCAAGTCTGGATGTTAGATGTTTCCAACAAGCATCAAAGCCGCAATTGCTGCTGTCTTTTGTTTTGTTTTCTAGTTCTGCTAATGCGGGGGACAGTCTGTCCTCATATTCATTACTAGAGTAATGTCAGGTTCGGGGTTAGCCCAGACAATACCGCTTTGCAAAAAGATCAAAACACTCTTTTTACGGCAACATCAAAAAGAATCAACATGTAAACACGTTTCCCCAGGCGTTCTTTTTCCCTTCAGTCTTTTCTCAACATTCGGAACTCTTTAGTAGTCTGTTTTGCTTCCCCGTGGTAAAATAGTTCACTCTTTCTTCTAAGCCTTTACGGGGACTCTATTACACATGCTGGTAATCAGTGTTCGGTGCCTTTCTTCTAGCAATAATACTTGGGAGGAAAAAACCCTAGAAACATTTTGGTTTATCATATGGCTCGATGTGGGGGGACAGTGAGGAAACAGGTGCTTATTTTTACCTCTTCTTTCTATCCATTTTTCTTTCTCTTCTCCTTTCGATTTTAGTAAATCCTCATGGTGCTACCTATTCCTCCAGCTTCGGAGTCTTTGCACTTGATTGGCAAAAGAAAAATAGCATGAGATTCAAGTATAACTGCTGCCTTCTTCCTCTGGAGCGTGGACGTCCCACTCAAGCTCCTGTCAGTGCTGGTGAGGAAAATCAGTCTAGTGCTTTATCACTGCAGGAGCACCCACAGCGCATGCCTCATGTCCCTGCACACCATTCAGTGAGATCCAGCATTTCCAAAAGGCTTCCTGCTCATGATAAAGCCCTGTAGATGCCCGATGAACATTAAACATGCCCAACCCCAAGGCAGCCTCAATGTTAACAGGGAAACGTGGGAAGCGTTCCATGAAACTGAGGACCCATAGGAGGCTCTTCGCCACCATCGCTGTTACTTAACCCTGTTCTGGTGGAGGTAGCCGGCTTAATTAAATAAGAGAAAGAAACAAAGGGTCTTAAATTGGGAAAGAGGCAGTAAAATGATCATTATTTGCATACGCCCCGACTGCAAATCTGAGCGAGTCGGCAGGAACAATTTCTGCAGATAATTAGAGAATTTTGCAAGGTAATTAACAAAAGTGATATGCAAAAGTCAACAGCCTTCCTAAGTGACAACCGGAAAGAAGATATCCCTTTTTTAAAAAAAAAAAAATGGCAATAATGGGAATTCCCATTGTGGAGCAGTAGAAACGAACCTGACTCGTATCCATGAGGTTGCGAGTTCAATCCCTGGCCTCGCTCAGTGGGTTAAGGCTGTGGTGTAGGTGTAGGTAGAAGATTTAACTTGGGTCCCGTGTTGCTGTGGCTGTGGACCCATTTCCCCTAACCTGGGAACTTCCATATGCCACAGGTGCAGCCCTGAAAAAAAAAAATTTTTAAAAAATGACAATAACAATATAAAATGTCTAGAGATAAACGATGAGAAATACGCAAGATCTAGGTAAAGAAAAAAATTCACACTATTGAACGACAGAGAGGGTATGACAACTGGAAAGCTCTACCCTGCTTGTCTCTGAAGAGGAAATCACTAATTCTTCCCAAATTAATCAATAAACTTGATACAATGTTCAGAAATACCACACGCTGAAGTTCACATGGAAAAACAAATAGGCAGGACTAGCCATAAAAAATAGAGCAACAGGAGTTCCCTCGTGGCTCAGCAGATTAAGGATCTGGCATTGTCACTGCTGTGGTGCGGGTTTGATCCCTGGCTTGGGAACTTCCGCATACCACGGGCACAGCCAAAACATTTAAAAAATCATGCAACATGAAATAAGGAAACACTAGCATACCAGATATTTAAAATATTATAAAGCTCTGGAAATTAAGTCAATATGCACTGGAACACAAACAGAAAGCAAGATCAAGAGAAAAGGAATAGACCCAAATATATACTGAAAGAGAGTGCAGGACAGAGTTGGTGGTGCATTTTAGGAGGAGAAAGAAGGGCTTTCAATAATTGGATGGCCCCTTGGAAGAACTAAAGTCAGATCCCTAGTTCAGAGCCTACGCTAAAATAAATTCCAAAAAGAGCAACCAAAAAGTTAAATGTAAAAAATGAAAACATGAAAGTACTAGGATAAGTCTTGAAAACATGACGCAAAGTGGAAGAAGCCAGTCATGTGGGACTACACATCATACGATTCCACTTACATGAAATGGACAGAACAGGCGAATCTATAGGGAAGGAAGGCAGATTAGTGGTTACGAAGGGCTGGGGTGGAGGGAATGGGAGTGATTGCTTGATGGGTATTGGATTCCTTTTTGGGGTGATGAAAATGTTCTGAAATTAGATTGTGGCGATGGTTGTACAATGCTATAAATATACTAAAACCACTACACGGCACACATTAAAAGCCTGACTTTTATGGTATATAAATTACATCTCATTAAAGCTATGATTTTAAAAGTCCTAAGGAAAAAAACACGAGACAATTTTTAAAATGGAATGTTTGAGTTGGAGATGGCCTCGAGTATACCAAAAAGTTAAAAGCCCCTCCCCAAAAAAGGTCTGACGAGGAAGACGACAAAATCTGACCAACAAATTCTGCAAGAATGAAGCCTAAGAAGTCAAAATTAAATGGAAAAAATGAACAAATACAAAAGGATGACATTTTTGGAGCTACTTTGTGTTCCCCAAAATGAATTAGCTGGAAAAGACCAAAAACCCAGGAAGAAACGGGCAATGAAAGTCAATGCACATTTCTCAGAAAAGAAAATAGGAATGGCATTGAAACATATGAAAAGACATTCAATCATCACCATAACAAGCAACACTCATATTAAAGCCACGAAAAGACAGTAGTTTGCACTTCGTAGATTGGCAAAGATCATAACGTTTAATAACACTGTCTGTGGAGAAAAGGCACAGAGCCACATACAGCTGATGGGAGCATACATTAGCACAAATGCCAAATCGGAGGGCAATTTGGCAAGGTTTGCTAAAATTAAAACTGCACACGCCTTCTGATCCAACAATTCTACTGTATCCATTTCTCCTCCAGGGATCCTGGCTGACATGTAAAATGCTATTTATAGAAAGTAATTCCCTGGAGCATTGTGTATCGTATAAAATGATTAGAAACATGCAAAAGCCCATCACTGTGGGGCTGAATAAATTATGACAAAACCATACAATGGAATACTATGTGGATACTAAAGAGAATAAGGCTGCTCCCTAGGCCCTGATGAGAAAGGTTTTCTAGGATACACGGTTAGGTGAAAAAAAAAAGGTGGAAAACAGAACAGTGTGTATGGTGCAAACATTATGTTTGAAATGCAAATCAAAACTACTATGAGGTACCACCTCGCACCTGTTAGAATGGCCGTCATTCACAAATCAACAAATAAATGCTGGAGAGGGAACCCTCCTACACGGTTGGTGGGAATGCGAATTGGAAAAACCAATATGGAAAACATTATGGAGGTATCTCAGAAAACTAAATATAGAACTACCATATGGCCCAGAAATCCCACTCCTGGAGCATATATATCTGGACAAAACTTCCATTGAAAAAGATACGTGTGCCCCCAAGTTCATTGCAGCACTATTCGCAATAGCCAAGGCATGGAAACAACCTAAATGTCCATCGAGAGATGGATTAAGAAGATGTATATATACACAATGGAGTACTACTCAGCCATAAAAAAGAACAAAATAATGCCCTTCGTAGCAACATGGATGGGATGAGAGATTCTCATACTAAGTGAAGTAAGTCAGAAAGAGAAAGACAAATACCAAATGATATTACTTATATCTGGAATCTAATATATGGCACAAATGAACCTTGCTGCAAGAAAAGAAACAAACTCATGGACTTGGAGAACAGACTTGTGGTTGCTAAGGGGGAGGAGGAGGGAGTAGGAGGGAGTGGGAGTCTGGGATTAACAGATGCAAACTATTGTATTTGGAGTGGATAAGCACTGCTGCTGTATAGTCACTTGTGAAGGAACATGACGGAAGATAATGTGAGAAAAAGAATGTAAATATCTATATGCATGTATGTATGAATCTGGGTCACTTTGCTGTACAGCAGAAATTTACAGAAGGGTGTTAAGTCAACTCTAATAGAAAAAATAAAAACCTAAACAAAAAAAACCCATGTTTTTACGCCTGTGTTTTTTATTATAACATATCCCTAGTTTTATATTTTATTGATATATTTTTATATTTTATTGATATTTTATAGTTTATGTTTTATAGTTATAAAATATCCCTAAAGAGATCCACAAGAAAACGGTAATGGAGCTTACCACCAGGACTGAATCTGGGTGGCTTAGGAGCAGAAATAAGAGACATTTTTCCATGTACATCTTATTGGACCCTTTTGCACTCATAACGATTTAAAACAAATTAGCTAATTCTTTCAATCAAAAGAAAGAAAAGAGAAACAAATATGACAGGAATACTGAAATATGAAGCGAATAAAATATGCTGTCTGATTCTGGATGGCTTGTTGGGTTTTTTTTTGTTTTTTGTTTTTTGTTTTTTTAATGATCGTACTTGCAGCACATGGAAGTTGCCATGCCAGGGACTAAAGCTGAGCCACAGCTGTGACCTACGCTGTGGGGTCCTTTAACCCACTGTGCCTGGTGGGCAATTGAACCTGTGTCTCTGCAGCGACCTGAGCGGCTGCAGTCAGATTCTTAACGCACTGTCCCACGGTGGGAACGCCTCTTTTGGGTCATTTTTAATAAAGTCGATCTAAGAAAGAAATTAAGGAGTTTGTGGGTTAATGATCCAGCTTGTCTCTGTGCAGGCACTGGTTCAATCCCTGGCGCGGTGGGTTAAAGGATCTGGAGTTGCTGCAGCTGTGGCAGAGGCCATGGATGCGGCTCAGTTTTGATCCCTGGCTGGGGAACTTCCACATGCTGTGGGTGCGGCAAAAAAAGGAGAAAAAAAAAAAAGAAATTAATAACATTAAAAAATCCCTCACAAGGGATCACCCAAGAGCCTGACTGAACTTCGGCAAAACAGATGCATTCAACTAAGTGTCCTATATCAGGGCCTTTGAGAAGAACACCCCCCTGTCCACGAGCCCCCCCCCACCCCCTCCGAGTGGGCAGGGCTACCTCCAAGACCACATGGCTGATTCAGTCCTCACAGCTCATTTAAACCTGGCCTCTGCTGCAGCCTGAGACGTGCCAGCTAGACAGGTTCCTTGAGATTTATCGGCAGGACACAAAGACCAATTTTGTCTATTTGTACTCACTGAATTGTTAGGTCTCCCATTGGCCATCAGTTGAATTTAGAACAAAATAGTTATAAAAACGTCCAGACAAGCACTACAGTGAATTCATCAAACATCCCCTTAAGTGCTTGTTCTATAGGGGGTGGAGGGGAGGAGGCACAAAGATGAAAGCGTGGAGACCTAGCTGCACCGCCCAGCTCCTCTTCAACTCCTCTTTAAAGGAATCCTGGGTGCTCAGGCAGAACAGCCTGGTCCGTGGTGATGGGTCAGCAAAAAATACAGGATCCTGGACTCAAAGCCGACGTTTCATGTCCACCCTTTCACAGAGATTACAGCACATCCATATATTTTTAACCTCTCTGGTCAAGCAGAACTTTCTGGATTGCTTTGAAGACCCACATCTACGACAGCAAAAAAAGCTGGCAAGGCTCACCCCACCCCCCAGCTTTATGACTTTCCTAAACCATTGCAGCCCGTTTTCCAACGTCCATCTGATGGGACGGAGGGCAGGGGTGGCTGAAATGCACAGGTCTTCCCCAACTTCGGTCAAAAACGTCCACTGCCCCTTTGATAGATGAGAAAAATAACACCTTTCAGGGTCCCTTCTCCTGTGTTCACGGAGGGGAGAGCAGGAGGGAGCAATCGGTGTGGCTTGTACACAGCTTAGAGCAACTGAAAAATCAAATTAAAAGAATTTTTGGAAATGGTCTACAACCCTCAGGCTCCCCACGCAGCTGGCCTTCAGAAACCTGAATCCTCAATGGCAGGCTTCCCTGGCACAGAGTTCAAGCGATACCAGAGATCAGATCACCTGTACGTCTAAGACTGCAGAACAGGTCCACGCACAGCATGGGCAAAGGACAGAGGTGAAGACGGCATGGCAGGGTCCCTGGAGATTTTCAAAAAGCAGGAGGAATACGTGTTCCTCCACAGAAAGGGGGAGTCGTGGCAAGTCCTGAAGAGACAGAGAAAGTTTGGAATGAGTCCCCCTGGGAAATGTGACAGGGCATCTGCTAGAGAAGAAGCCATGAGGACCCATCTCAGAACTGAAGAGCAAGACTTGACATCAGGATGGATATGCTGGGTTCGGGGACCGCTGCGCAGCTGTGTCAGGGGTGGGGGGTCACCCAGGGTTGGTGGCTGGAAGGGACTGTGTGACACTCAGCTATTGGGAGAGCACAGTCAAACTTACCAACCATGAGACCTGCGCTGGGGAGGAAAACAGGGTGGTGACCGGGTTCCACGGAAGGGAGGGAAAGCAGGTGGCCCATAGGTCATGACCAGAAGGGAATTGCTGAGTCTGAGATTTCAAGATTCACAAAGGCCCAAAGAATATTGGTTCAAGGTGATACACAGGTTGTAGGTGTGGCTGGACCTGCCGGGGGCTCAAGTGAAGGAGGGATCAAGTCTTAAGGTGAGCGGCTGGAGGGAGTCAGGCTGACCTGACAGCAGGCAGCACCAGCCTTTGAAGATGCCCCCTTGCTCCAACAGACAGGGGAATAAATGATAATTTTTTTTTTTTGCTTTTTAGGGCTGCCCTCAAGGAAGTTCCCAAGCCAGGGGTCAAATTGGAGCGATAGCTGCCGGCTTACAAACAAAGCTGCAGCAACTCAGGATCCAAGCCACATCTGCGACCTACAGCACAGCTCATGGCAATGCTGGATCCTTAACCCACTGAGCGAGGCCAGGGATCGAACCCGCCACCTCATGGATGCTAGTCGGATTTGTTTCTACTGCGCCACACCAGGAACTCTTAATCATAATCGTTTTGTCAGAGGGACACAAATGCTTGCTCCAGGGCCAAAGGCATGTGATGAAGAGTCTTTAGACCACATTCCTTAAGTTTCAGGATCAGAGAAAAGCTCATAAAGCAAAGAAAATTCTCTAAGAGATGAACAGGTGCATGACCTGCGTTAATATTATCAGGAGGGAGGCAACAGACAGCACTGTGATTAAGTGTAAAACAGATATGAGTCCAACCCCAGGGCCTCCAACTGCCCAGTGGAAGTGACTCAGGCTTCAGGAGCGTCTTGAAGCCACAACCACCACGTGAGTAAAGGGACGATTCTCTCAGAAATGCTGTTCAGACACGATGCTTAGAAGAGGGTCTGAGGGTGGGTGATTCGCAGACGTTAATTGATACTCTTACTCTTCCATAACTACATGCTCGAGGAAAATTATTTTTAGGAGAGTGAGACAGGTAAGAAAAGCGGAGAAACAGGAGTGAGGCAAACAGATGTACGAAAGGGAAAAAAAATTCCCTTTTTTCCCCAATTCATAACTGCTCAGAAGCATGTCCACACAAAAGCTTGCTGAGGAATGTTCAGAGCAGCATTATGCATCTCAGCCAAAAAGCAGAAATAAATGATCAACAACTCACAAATGGATAAACAAAATGTGGTCTACCCACACAACAGAACAGGCATGCTCTTCATAAGCCCTGAGAACGGATAATAACCTCCAGTGTAGACGGACCCGGTGAACGAAGCCAGGCATAAAAGTCCATTACTGTATGATTGCATTTACATGAAATGTCTAGAAGAGTCAAATCTCTATGGAAAGCAAACAGACGCACGGTTGCCAGGAGCTGGGGGCGAAGGGTTGGAGGAGAATGGGAATTGACCACTAAAGGGTGCAGGGTTTCTTTTGAGGGTGAGGAATGTGTTTTAAAATGTCCTGCGGTTACGTAGTTGCGCAATTCTGTGAATACAGTAAAAAGTACCGGATGGTACATTTTGAAAAGGAAGATGTGAGCTCTGTGGATCTCAAGGCTTCCTGCTTCCCATCTCCGGAATAACACGCTTCGTCTGCCCTGGGTGAGAGAGCCTGATGGGCACAGTGCCTTCACTTAGGAATATCAGACGACATCGAACCCCTCCTCTGGAGCCCTTCCCAGGTGGGTGCCAGGGAGGTTATTTTTCCTCTCTTTTCTCTCTGCTTCTTTCAATCTCAACCACTGCCGTCTGTTTCCCCAGGTGCACAGTGGGTAAAAATCAATCTCTGCTTGATCTTTCACAGGTAAAAGCTTTAAGGTGGACGGGCCCTTTAGACCCAGTTTAAAGTGCCCAAAAAATACCTTGGGGGCATTCTGAAGCAGTGGTTTTTGGCTTCTCTGCACCACGAGGTCAGAGGCCCTAAAAACACACACCCTCCCGACTGCTCCGTGGAACAGCCAAACTCATTTTCTTTGGGGAATAAATTGCAAGAACTATTGAAAAGTCATTCCCCGCGGTGCATCTGACGTTTGATTTATCTGATAAACGTGCCAATACTTACCTAAAGAGTAGCCTTATAATACTATTGGCTCCAGGTAACCAACTTTTTCCAATAAAGGTCACCAGTGTTTTTAAGGGAATACTGAAGCTAAAAAATCAGAATGCCGGTTTATTCACTTGCAACACTCATCAGGACAACCAAACAAAAACCAATATACTGTATAATAATCCTACTATATATTATATTGCATTATATATTAAAATATTATAATCACATTGTATTATTGTTATTTCCACATGATTCTGAAGGTCTTTGGGTAATGTGGCTTTTGTCCCCCCCCCCCCGAAAAAATGCCCACAAAATATCTTTACTATTTCAGCAATCCAGGAACTGAATATGAACACATTGCTCAAAGAATTTCCATGTAAACCATTTTAAAACAGAGGGTTCATAAAGTCTGAATGTTCGTAAAGTCTCTTTATGTTTCAAAGCTTCAATTTGATGAAGCATCATGTTTTATAACAGGTTATTCTGGTCAATGGCGTGTCAGCTATAAAACATAAACTTCTACGGAGGCAAGCTCATTCAGTGGCTGTAAAGTAGCCCACTGGGCCCAATTTCCATGAAGAGGTGCCAACCCCATTAGGTGTATATAATCTACAAATGAATGCAAGCGCTTTTAGAGCTGGTAACTGCCTGACTCTGGCTGGTATGGGAGTGGGGGGAGGTGTCTAGAAAGAGAGAGAAAGGATTTTTCATGACATTGGAAATTAAGAGAAGTTTGTAGAACATTCAAGTTGAATAACAAGCATAAAGCTTTCATGTATCATGAAGTATCTAGAAATCTGTACACTTGGAGCCTGCTCATAAGCCATAAATGCATTACACTTACTGATTTATATTCTTTACTCAGTATTGCATGTTTTTGCATCTAGAGGTTAAGAAGTACAATGCCCTACTCTGCTTTTGCTTGGATAAGGTTGAAAAATTCAGATGGTACCATGCTTCTTGGGGGGGAGGGTCTTCAAGAGGTGATTTCAATTGTTCCTCCTTAATTAATGATTTTTGTTGGAATTTTAGATTTCTGGATTCCCCTAAATTCTCTCTTGCAATATTAGAGTAACTTCTAGCTACTCTGGTAACATTATCAGCCAGTGCACTTACAGAAAATATAGGTTGTCTTTTACATATTTTGACAGTCAAGACTCAGTAAAAGCCTGAGAGTATTTTATTGCAAATGCTTCACATTTATATAGTAGTCTACAGTTCATAAAGTGTTTTCCATCTCACTTATGTAGGCTTCTTTGTATTAAACCACAGCTTGCCATTCAATTTCTGTAAAACCTTTTCAGACGTATTAGTTGATTAATGAACATTTACCATCGAGGTGATCTGGAATCTATGAGGACAATGTGGGGATGGCAGAAGGAGCATAACATCAAAATTATTTTCACACTTTTGACAGTAAAGCAAAACCATCAAGAGACCTGACAAAATAGATAACCTTAAAACTCAAAGGAAATGTTTCTTTCCTTTATTTTATTTTATTTTTTTATTTTAGGGCAGCACCTGAGGCATATAGAGATTTCCCAGGCTAGGGGTCTAATCAGAACTGTAGTCGCCGGCCTATACCACAGCCACAGCTACAAGGGATCAGGATCTGGGCTATGTCTGCGACCTACACCATAGCTCACAGCAACACCAATGCTCTTAATCGACTAATACTTCCGAAAAGGTTTTACAGAAATTGAATGGCAAGCCATGGTTCAATACAAAGAAGCCTACATAAGTGAGATGGTAAGGCCAGGGATCAAACCTACGTCCTCATGGATGCTGGTCAAATTCGTTTCTGCTGAGCCACGATGGGACCTCCCATAAAAGGAAATGTTTCTTGCATGGGCTACAGTATTGCTTTAAACAGAAGGGAAAGATCATTAAACATGATTGCTATTCACTAAATGTTAAGCCCACTAGCATCAAAGTCTGAGTCTGCAAATACAAATCAGAATAACAGCTGAAACAGTTTCTTAATGTTGCAGGCTGCGCTTGCATGGTTAAGGGGTGGAGGAAACACAGTATGCTCTGTAACATGGAAGCACATCCACCTGAGTCTAACTGTGCCAAGTTTACACAGTCCTAGGCAGCATCAGTAGCATTTGTGATCCTATTCTGTCGGCTGCTCGGCTAACAGCAGAAACTTTGACTTGCATGTGGATAGCAAGTGGCCTAAGAAGAAGCATTTCTAAGACCAGGGTTCCAGCTCCTTTACAATACAATGCTGGCAAGAATACTTCTGTGCACACGTTACGCGTACATACAGATTAGAAATAAAGTTTGTAATCTGCAAATAGGCTCCATGGATTAAATAACTAATCGATCAGGTATTTGTAAAAGCAAACTTAAAAATCCATGAGGTATGTCTCTGTGATGACAAACTATAAAATGCTCAAAACTTTTTTGTTAGCAGGGCACTTTGCTGCGATCTCTCGGATTTTCCCTTTTATTTGTGAAACACACACAGAAGAAAACTATAAACTTCAGAGTTCTTTAACCTTTACAAGCCAACACAGCAATTATACTGCAAGCTATGTGACACGCCGGGGTAATATGACAGAAGAATTATTCTCTTCCTCCGCTTCCTTTAAATGTTTCTCAATTTCTCTGCAATTTAAAGATGGCCTGTGAAACAGATTTTCTTAGCCTTGAATCCCACTGAAGATAAATCGGTAGATAAAAGAAAATCTTTATTCCAATTCACAAGAAAATTTGAGGCACCCCCAAAGGAAATGTTTCTCAATACATAAAGACAGTCTCAAATTTGAAGAGCAAGGCTATCATCAAAGGGAAGGCAAAGAAAAGTAAACATAAGCTAACTTGACAAGCCCATACTGATAAAGCACAGATAAATGTTGTCTCTGGGTTCCATGCCTGGTACAGGCAGTCCTCAACTTATGAATGAGCTGCGTACACAAAGTTCATTTGTAAGTCAGTTGTTGGGAACTCCAAACTCATTTTCTCAGAGAAATAATATTATAAACACGGCTTGATTCGGTAGGAAGGCAAACAAGAGCTATGAAGGCCATAATGAAGACAAAGTCTAGTACTGACAGCTCTCAAGCAAGTTGTCTCTGTGCTGGGCAAGGAACAATAGGTACCAGAAGTAGGAGAAGGTGAGGGAGAAGAAGGTTTCTCCTTTACCTGGAGCTCTCAAGTTCTTTGTGGTTGGTGGCACCTGCCTGCCTTTCTACATGCTCCCCATACCCACCCCCACCTTCCATCTAAAAGCTTCATCTCAGCCCATGTAATAGAGCACGAAAAGAATTTTATAGCGTTAACCCTCAATCCCTCTCCCCAAACCTCGCTTCCTGTATGCAGTCATCTGACAGAGGCTAATAAACCGTTCAGTTCAATCAACACTTGTTTCAGAGTTTTGATGGGAGATATAATCTTGGGAGAGTGGAATGGGGACCACAACCACACTCTGAGAAGAGAACACAAACAATGAGCCATCTGGAAGGACTGGGATAATTTCAGGAATTCCTTTGGAGTTTAGCATTGTTATCAGGAACAGGATTCAGCTCCTAGGTTGCACAGGTGGAAGAACTACAGTAGAAACGGGTTCCTGACCCATGACATGGATAAAAGCCTGGGGGGGGGGGGTGCGAGCACCATCTCCTAGTGGGCAGCAGGCAGAAGGTTCTTTGCTTTTCCATGTGCAGCCCCATGTGACTGCTTGATCGTTCTTCTCATTGAAGATAACATCAGGGAAGGGAGGTTCAGATCAAGATGGTTTGAAGGATGAAGAGTCCTCATATACTCAGTGGGATCCTGATTTTCCTAAGACAGAGGTGTGCTATCTGGCAAAGAACTAGGTACCCACCCAGCTAGGCACCCAGGGTGTGGCTAGGATGGAGGTAAAGGATGACATCCAGTTCATGAAGGTATCCAGTCATGGCAGAAGCTGGTTCGTGTTCAACAAGCCAGATTCCCTGACAGGCTGACATGTCCCACCTTTACCTGTAGTTAGGTATGTCCCTGTGCCTAATTCTGGCCAAAGGGATGCAAAACAGAACCATGAGCACTGCAAATGCTAACAAAATCTCCCCCACAAGAACAGTCACGCTCTCTCCCTGCCTCCAACCGCTGGCCAAACTGCTGCAGGAGAGCCTTAAGCTCTCCCAGTGACCCTAGGGAATGGCTGAGCCATGCAATGGAAGGACTCTGCATCTGGAATCACCAGCACATGGACACCTCCACCCCCCCTGTGGAACACCCCAAGTTAGAAGTAACATGATTGAAAAAGAAACTTCTATTCTGTTCCACCCTGAGAGCTGGGATTGTTTCTTAACGGCAACATCCTTGCCCTCTGCACTTTGTTGCATCTTAGGAAAACTCTTTTAAGTTTGCCTGTCCTGAACAATCCACTAAGTTGGTTTGTCTCTAAACGAAATGGCCCCACCCTGCTGAGATTTTTATATCACTTTGAGCTTTTCTTGTTTTTCTCCTCCCTTCACTCTGGTCTGTATATTTAATACAAGAAAGGCTTCTTACACCGTTTAATCTAGCTGGGAAACTTGATAAGTAAACTTGTTAAATCATTAACCTGACTTTGAGTGGCCTTCTAAGCCAACAAGGGCTCTGGGGATCTCAGGGCCTCATCTACAGTGTCAAATGCAGGATTTTAGGTCTTTCACTTTTCTCTTTGCTGAGAAGGCTTCTTTCTATCATTTTCAGATTTCATAAGTAGGGGAGGGTTGCAGAAGTTCATGTGCTGGATAAGAAAACTAGGATATCCTTTCTTATGACAAAATTCACAGAAGTGCCATCCCTTGAATTTTGTTAAAAGAAGCTTGCTCACTCCATTCTCTGATTCATTCACTCATTCATTCAGTTTGCTTTTAATGGGAAAGAGGAAAAGAGAAACTAAAAAAGGAAAGATGAGAGTGAAGAAGGGAAAGAATTTGTAACCGGTCCCCACCTCTGGCTCTGTAAATATCACCCGTATTTCATCACTGAGCTGTTATAGGGTATAATAAAACTTTAACATAAATTTCATCAGATTTTGTCTAATCCTAAAACTTGGCTTTTTAGCTTTGTTCCTTCTACAGCAATTATCTGGTACCTTCCTCCCTCATTTCTTTGTTTCATCTCTGAAAAGCACACGAGATTAAATGGTGATGCACTACCCACCTGGTATTTTAAGAAATAATGACAGGCTCCTGTCTTCAGGCTATACTACAAAGCTATAGTCATTTAAAAAGTATGGCACTGGCACAACAACAGGAATACAGATCAGTGGAACAGGATAGAAAGCCCAGAAATAAACCCATGCACCTATGGTCAACTCATGTAGGACAAAGGAGGCAAGAATATTCCATAGAGAAAAGAAAGTCTTTGCAATAAGTGGTACTCAGAAAACTGGGCAGTTACATGTAAAATAATTAAATTTAAACACTCCATACCATAAACAAAAACAAACGCCAAACGGGTTAAAGACCTAAATATAAGACTGGATATTATAAAACTCTTAGAGGAAAACATAGGCAGAACACTCTCTGAAATAAACCACAGCAATATCTTCTCAGATTCACTTAAGAATACTGAAAATAAAACAAAAATCAACAAATGGGACCTAATTAAACTTAAAAGTTTTTTCAGAGCAAAGGAAACCATAACCAAAATGAAAAGACAGCCCTCAGAATGGGAGAAAATATTTGCAAATGATGACACTGACAAGGGATTACTCTCCAAAATATACAAACAGCTCATTCAGCTAAATTAAAAAAAAAAAAAAATCAGAAGACCTAAATAGACATTTCTCCAAAGAAGACATACAGATGGCCAAAAACACATGAAAAGATGCTCAACATCACTCATTATTAGAGAAAGGCAAATCAAAACTACTACGAGGTACCACCTTAAACCAGCTAGAAATAAATAAGAAAACTAGGATATCATTTTTATGACAAAAATGATACTTACATTTTACACTGATTGTGGGATTGTAAATTCAGGCAATCACCATGGTAAAATGGTGTGGAGATTCCTCAGAAAAACTAAAAATAGAACTACCACATGATCCAGCAATCCAGCTCCTGGGCATCTATCCAGAGAAAACCATAATCGGAAAAGCTGCATGCACCCCAATGTTCACTGCAGCACTATTTACAACAGCCAAGGCATGGAAGCAACCTAAATGTCTATTGATAGAGGAATGGATTAAGAAAATGTGGTACATATATACAATGGAATATTACTAAGCCATAGAAAGGAATGAAATAATGTCATTTGCAGCAACCTGAATGGACCTAGAGATTATCATACTAAGTGAAGTTAGGCAGTCAGTGAAAGACAAACATCATATGATATCACTTATATATGGAATCTAAGAAAAGGATACAAATGTACTTATTTGCAGAACAGAAACAGACTTTAAAAACAAACTTAATGGTTACCAAAGGGGAAAGGTGGTGGGGGGAAAGACAGACTGGGGACTTGGGACTGGCAGTTGTACCCTGAGGTATATGGAATGATTGGCCAATGAGAACCTGCTGTATGGCACAGAGAAATTTATTTTCTGTGACGGGTCTATGTGGGAAAAGAATCTGGAAAAGAATGGATATGTGGACATGTGTAACTGACTCACTTTGTTGTACAAAAGAAATTATCACAACATTGTAAATCAATGATACTTCAATACATTTTAAAGAATAAAAAAAAAAGAAATAACGAATTAACCTGTATGATACGTGTGTACCACCTCTTTGGCAAAGGATGGCCTGACAGGTTTCCCAATCCTCATGGAACTCGGCTGAGGGATACGGAGCTGAGATTCCACCTGCCTTTACCCTGCAACATTTTTTTTTTTTTTTTGGAGAATAAATTCAGCAAGTGACTTCCACTTCTACTGCCAAAAGAAAATGAGACTCAAAAGCTTCGGGCACTCTGAGAAGGAAAGAAAACTGACTGATATCTATGGACTGTGGAAAGACCCACCGGACAAAGTTGCGTATTTCTCCATGGAATCTTTATATAGAACCATTGACTACAATTACAATTTTGAAACATGTGTCCTATTAAAAAATCCTAAAGTCAATACATTAGTTGGAAAGGACGTAAAAAGAGTCTTTATCCTGCCAGTTTGAACATATGCACCTCCACAGCAGGCTCATAAAGGGCCCTGGTAGTCACTTTCCAGAGTGTTCTGCCATTGCCAAAGTCCACGCTACAAAAGATGTCATTTCTTTTTACATTCCCACAAAACATCTATTCATATTAGGAAACACATCGCCACTTAAAACACGTTTTAAATCCACCATAGGCAAGTCACATGCCGTGGAGAGTGTACATTGTTACAAGATGTTTGAAGTGTCAGCTCACGTGCTGCAAAAGTGATACTCAATTTTGGGCTAGAATCAGAACCACTGCAGTTTTAGGCTTCTTTTTTAAGAATGCCAAGCAACATCCATTTACAAGTTAAGCATAAAAGGGTTGACCCTCTCTTCAGTTGCCTACTATCAATACAGTTCATTTAGCCTAAATGAACCCCTTGCTTTCAAAGAAGGGCTGCATAAGAAACATAACTTGAAACGTTGACCAAGAGAGGAAGGGAGACCTTCAAAGACCTTTAAGACATAAACCAGTGACAGTCATCCATAAACAAACAAGGAGGTCCAAGGGTGGACAAAGTAGTGACACCCACAACTTGGCCCCTCGCCTGGTGTTACCCAAGCCCCAAGACCAACTCTGATTCTAAGGGGACACTGCTGATGGGGAGGCTACCTGCGTGCTGCAGAGATAGGACGATATTGTCCTCTTTGAGCTATGGGTGGACATGTGTGTAATAACTGAAGAAAACGAGGCAATCAAGGCTACGGAAACGCTTTCCTAAATTACACAAACTGAGGGATCGGCCCAAGAGAAAAGAAGAATGACAGAGTGAAGCCTACCCAGAAGCACACTCACCATGAATGGGTCCCCTCAACGGGACACGTTATACTAAACAAGTCAAAAAGGCACAGCACCTGGAGATTGGGAGCTTGAATGAAGCACGCAAGCTTACTTTTTCTCTTTCTTCTCCTATCAAGTTCATGGTGCTTTTATGGTATTTTAACTTTCATGTTTGGGGCCCCTGGGGTCCAGGGACCTCTACCTTGGCAGAGTTAAAGGAGTGTGTATGGGCTCTTCCTCTGTAAAATGGTGATTTAATATGAGAGGTTTTTTTGGTGTGTGTGTGTGTGTGTGAGAGCTGAGTCTGAACAGTAGGCTTGATATCTTTATCAAGCAGAGAGAAATGCCAACTTGAAAAATATTCTAACACTGTTCATGGCTGCTGTTAAAAACAGAGAAATCCCCTCCCTTCTTTTTATTTGGAGGACAGGGAGCCTTTTGCTGGGTCTCACCTGCTCATGTATAAATTCATTCAGTCCAGTTCAAAGCATGGACCTTCCTGTTCTGGGTCTCACTGCAGGCAATGTTTATACTCTTTTTTTTCTTTTCTTTTCTTTTCCTTTCTTTTCTTTTAATGGCTGCACCCATAGCATATGGAAGTTCCTGGGCCAGGGATTGAATCTGAGCTGCAGCTGCCACCTATGCCATAGCCACTTTCACCCACTGCGCAGGGCATGGATGGAAACCGCGCCTCTGCAGTGACCCCAGTTGCTGCAGTCAGTTTCTTAACCTCCTTCACCACAGCGGGAACTCCTGTTTATACTTTTTTTTTTTTTTACTTTTTAAAGTTTTATTGAAGTCGAGTGGATTTACAATGTTGTGACAATTTCTGCTGTACAACACAGTGGTTCAATTAGACATGTACACAATCCATTCTTTTTCAGAGTCTTTGCCCATATAGGCCATCACAGAATACTGGGTAGAGTTCCCTGTGCTATACAGCAAGTTTATTCTCTTTCTAATCCTCCTTCTTCCCCTGGAATATGTCATTCTCCAATGTTGGCATGCAAATATCTGCTGGGTGAATGACTTCAGTTATGGACACCAGCACCATCCACCTGCAAGGGTAACCCGGGAATTACTATCAGCTCCTCCTCCTTCAGGCCCCTTCATTGGTCACTGCCCTCTAGGGTTCTACCTCCTCAGAGGCTTCTGGATGTGTTGATTCCTCTTCCTTTTCTGCCCCCACCCCATCCTTCCTAACCCAGGCCTCTAATGAATAGGCTCTCCTTTACCTATTTCTAACTCCTAACCTACCGATTTCCATCTTTCCCAAGCCCAGCCACCCTTGGATACCCCATCGCCAAATGCATATATAGATTGTGACACTGAGTCACCTCTTCAGACAACTTGCAACTTGCAACTCAGCATCGCCCGCTGTATTGATGTCAAACTCCTCCACTAGGTTTTAAGGATCCTCTACTCTCTCTTCCCCAAAGCTGGCCAGCTTTCCTCCTCACTGAGCTCCAGCAAAAGTGCGCACATCACTCGGCCAGCTTCCCCACACAGGTCGCAGGTCATGCTTTCACTCCTGTTGCCCCTACAGAACAACCCCGAAGTATGCCCCACTTGTCATCTCTACCCTTTCTTTCATGCTGCAAATAGTTTTTCTTCTTGTATGAAACTCTTCCACTCTCATCTCCAGCCATATCTCATTCCCCTCAACACCCACTCAGTCCAGCACTGGCCCCTCCATTGCAAGCTCTTAGCTGTATACTGCCATATATAGCTCTGCACTTTCTTCTTGTAGATTGGTATTGCACCTTCAACTAGATTTTCTTAAATTTTAGATTTACAGAAAGTTGCAAAAACAGTGGCATTCCTTTGTACCCTTCATCCAGCTTCCCCTTAGGTCCATATCTTATGTAACCAAAGAACAGCGATCAAAGCTGGAAAATTAACCTGGGTCAATGCTACTAACTAAACTGTAGAATGTATGAGGATGTCACTGATTTTTCCACTATTGCTCTTTCTCTGCTTCAGAATCCAATCTCAGATTTCATCTTGCATTGAGTTGCCCCATCTCTTTCACCTCTTTCAATCTGTGGCCATTCCTTAATCCTTATCTTTAAAGAACTTGGACGTCTGTGAAAAGCACTGGTTTGACAGGGTTTGATTGATATTTTCTCTCGATGACAGTGAAGTCATACCTTTTTTGGGAAGGACTGAAGAGGTGCTGTGTCCTTGTTGGCACTTCATATGATGGGGCCTGTGATGTCAGCATGTATTATTGCTAATACTAACCTTGATTACTCAGCTAAAGTGCTATCTCCAGGATTCTCCAGGTAGACTTAACATTTTTCTCTTTGTAACTCCTAAATATTTTGGAGAGAGATGCTTTGAAACTCTGCAAATACTGCTTCCACTTAAACTTTTGCCTATTAATTCTAATATCCATCAGTGGAACCTTCCTATGGCAATTACTACTATGTGTTCTAATGGATGCTTTTCTATTCCTCTCATTTTAAGAAATGGTCATTGGAATTCTTCTGTAAGGAAGTTGTCCCTTTTGCCCTACTTATTTATTTATTCAGTTATATATTTGTATCAGTATGGACTCACGGGCATTTATTTTACTCTTTGCGTTATAATTCATTGTTTATTTGACTACTCAAGTTGTTCCAATCCTCAGCTAGATTTTATACCACTTTAGAGCAGATAGGACCGTATCTCAAACTTCTTATAAATCTTCCCTCGTCCCGTCCCTCATGTCTAAGACAATGATAAGTGCACAGTAGGAGTCTGATCCATCGATCGATTCATTCATTCAACAAATTATGATTAGGGCCTTGTCTTAACTGCTAGAGTGACAGCAAGTAAAACAGTTCCCCTTTTCAAGAGCTTTATAGCCTAGTTAATAGAGATCCATTCCCATGAAAGTCTGTAAGTCCCTATAAACGTATTTGGAGGAGAGGGGCATCCCCACTATTCAAAAGTTCACTTTATGATACTTCCCTTTTATAAAAGACCTACATCAGCTCCTGTTTGAGCTAATGCAGAGAAACTTGAAGAGAATGTTGGCTTTTATGGAAACAGGTAAGAAGTGAAAATAATTTCAGTATAGGGTTTTTTTGTTTTTTTGTTTTTTCTTTTTGCCTTTTCTAGGGCTGCTCCTGCAGCATATGGAGGTTCCCAGGCTAGGGGTCCAATTGGAGCTGTAGCCACCGGCCTATGCTGGAGCCACAGCAACGCAGGATCCGAGCTGTGTCTGCAGCCTACACCACAGCTCACGGCAATGCCGGATCCTTAACCCACTGAGCGAGGCGAGGGATCGAACCTGCAACCTCATGGTTCCTAGTCGGATTCGTTAACCACTGCACCACAAAGGGAACTCCTCAGCATAGGTTTTGAAGCCACTGTCCCGGCCGCAGTGGGTACCCCCAGCAGCAAGGGCGGCACCTCCAAGCTCCTTCCTGGGAACGACTACTGAGCACCTCAGCATCAAGACACCATTGATTTGAACTGCGTCTGTGAGCATCTCTGCTTTATCTCAGTTTGTTTTGTGCAGATGTGAGCAGGACATGTCCTAAGGTATCTGCTTCTCCGCTTTAAGTCACTTTACAGCTTAACAGGTTTAACGGGAATGCTCTACTTTCGGATATCGGGGGGAAACCTGTAGAGTGATGGGTCAAATGGGAATATAGTGAGTTTTACTCGAAGAAGAAAAAGTAGGGTGATAGGTAGGAAGGAAGGACTTTCCTAAGAAAAACAGCATTTTGATCCTTTTTAACTTCACTGCTCACTCTGTAAAAAGAGTGGGCATATAAAATATCTAGAGATACATACCATCACAGAGCAGATACGCCCTGGCTCTGCAACTTCTAAGCTAATTCCTAAAATCAAACCTCAAGGGCACACTTTTTAGGAAGATTTAATGTAGTAAACATACACTCTTTATATGGTGACTATGTGCTTTACTAGAAAAATTGCCAACAGTTAAGGTTAAAAAAAAAAATCTGAGAAGCCATTTGTCTTAATCCAGTTTTCAAATCTAATTTCATAGTTTTTATTCCTTCACAGGGAATAATGAAGAACAAATAAGAAGCATCATCCATCAAAGACGGACTCCCTAAGTTTCTTTACTTAATTCAATTTGCTTGTACTGCTCCTACAGTATTTTCCAAACAAAGCTGTTCTTTTCTACATGTGATAGTTCAGTCCTGCAAACATCCTCGGGAATAATAAACAAACAATTGGGGCACATTTTCTGCCACAAATTACACTCTGCAACATTCTTTCTTGATCCAAAGCATTCTGAATTCCAAGCAAGCAGAGACACGTCTGCACTGCAAGTCCTGCACACAATAGAGAATGTGTATTTTTAGACACTTATTGACACTTAAACCTGTTAATATTTAACTCCTACTAGTGTTCTAAAGGATGAATAAACAAATTCTCCCGCACACACAGTGACATCAAGCATTTTGATTATAATAGGAAACCCTGCTGAAAGGGTTTTACTTTCACTATGTTATGTCACCCTTTCTGATTAATGTCAATGTGTCTTTTCCATGGAAGGGTGTGTACAATAAATGTGCGTATGCGCCGTGTCTATGGATTACCACACTATTCATGAGTGCAACACACAAATACACTCCTGCGCATACAGATCGGCCCCCATGCTAATATCCACTTACAAATATAGCTTGTTCCACTCCCCGCAATGCATATGAATACACAAACAGCATCTAAGCCAGGTGACTTCCTTTCATTCACTTCTGTAGGGGATTAAGATAAAACGCCCAAAAAGAAGAAAAAAAAAAGAAAAAGCCAAGTAGACACTTCATGGAGTCTGTGATTAAGAGACAGAGAGGCTAATGAGACAGATGGGCTGTGGCATAAAGGGAATTTCAACACCCAGCCCACACTTGGTAGAGACTGACTCTCTTTCACCTTTTCCCTTGCAAAGTCGTCACCATCCAGCATCCCACTAACCTGACTCTTGTCCCTCGCACAGACACCCCCACCTCCCCGCACTTCTGCCCAAACCTCCTGAGATCAGGATTATTAAATAAAACGACATTCTTTTTCTTTAGCCTGTTATTCAAGGTTTACTCAGAGGCAATATTTACTATAAAATCTTGTGGTTTCTAGCTCAACAGAGAGTGGACAATTCCATGAACAGAGCCGGCTGGAAAATTTTTAGAAAAATCCCAGAAACATAAAAGAATTTCTGGGCCAGAAAAATGAGCAGAAAAAAAATAATTCATATATATATTTTTTTCTTTTGAGAGCTGCAGCTGCTGCATAAGGAAGTTCCCAGACTAGAGGTCAAATCAGAGCTGTAGCTGCCAGCCTGTGCCACGGCAATGCTGGATCCTTAACCCAGTGAGTGAGTGAGGCCAGGGACTGAACCCACATCCTCACGGACACTATGTCAGGTTCTTAACTCGCTGAGCCACAACAGAAACTCCTAACGTATGTTTTCAAATTATTCACAGACGTTTCCTCTCTGTGACTGGTCCTCTAAGTTATTCTCACAGGTGATCACTGCCCCTTAGAATTTCTCCATACTACAGAAATGGTGCATTTTACAGAAATAACATGTAGAGGGCCTTACAATTCACACAATACTTTTTTATGCATTCCCACCACTTGATCCTTACAGCACTCCTGTTACATATAAATATCTCTATTTCATAGCCTACTAAAAAAAAAAAGCCTTCGGCTATTAAGTGATTTCCTGTAGGTCACAAAGCAAATAAATCACACAACTGAAACTCAAAATCAGAATTTCTGTTACCAAATCTCATTTTTTTCCCACGACGTGAATTTTATTTAATTTTCCTTGCATTCAACTTTGGTTCCATTTTCTAACAGTAGAGTTCAGAACTCTGCTCATTACCTAAAGATTTTATGTGCTTCTAAATGATACTATATATTTAAATTTTTTCTATATATTTTTTACATATTCTGTAAAAGTACACGCACATAATATACATATGTGTGAGTATTTGGTTAAGTTCTCTCTTTTCCGGTTAAATTAAAATGTCCAGGTTCCTTTAGCATCTGCTTCCTTTATTCCCTGACATCTCCCTTTCGAGAAATCTGACGTCATATTATTCAATGATCTGATTGTTTCTGCGTTGACAAATCTTTCCTCAGTCCTTTTTTTGGGGAAAATTGTTGTTGTGCACACTGCTTAGTATTTTTCAATTGTCCCCACTACACTTCCATGTTCTTATTCTAATATTTATCACGATGGTTCCTCCCACTCCAGAAAATGTAAAGAACTCTACATTTGTATTCCACTGCATTCGTCTACCAGGCACATTTCTGGAATCTTTCTTCCCCGCCACTGGGGTTCTTGCCAAGATCTTGGAATTAAAGAGATGGGCTGCCCTTGCCGATCTTGCAAGTTCATCCTGCCTGAGCCATTCAAAAGGTACCTTCACATAACAACTTCTCACCATAGTACGTTCTGAGGTCATAAATACTGCACACCGTGATATTATCCTATGCAGGGGGCAACAAGAGGAGGTGGTTCTAAAAGACAGCTCTGTTTATGTGCCAACACAGGCCGGTAATTAGACCATGAGGAAAAGGGAGGGAAAAAAAAAATCACAAGATTAGAGCCCAATGGGATATGAGACAAGCCCCCTCTCTGGGGTGTGTGCAGGAGATCCTTAACTATGCTCATCACCAAGCTTCTGGAGTTGAAATCCACGCTGCTGAGCCTGTAGACTAAACTAATGTCAGGGCACCCCATCCCCCATCCTGTTGCCCAACTCAACTTTCCCAGCTCTTTTAATTGGATTATTTTGGAATCTGCTATTTCTGTCTCACTTCTTTCCCCAAACTGTCATATAAGGACTGCAGCTTGACTATGACACAGCTGCCAAATTTCACTCCAGAGATGGCTGTATTTCAGTGGCAAGGGAAATAATGCTCTCTGTGCCGTCTGAGTAGGAGCTTACGGCATGAAGCATCTGGAGGGGGTGGCTTTTGTGCAGGAAAGAAGTGTTTCGTTTTGTTTTATTTTGTTTTGCCGTCATCACTGGAGGAGAAGGTCATTAGCTCCACCGGAGCATGAAAGAGGAAACAAACCCAAAGGGGGGGGACAAAAAAAAAAACACTCAACACATATATATGAATGTACAGAGAGAAGATACTATATGGTGACTGGGACTTTTCACAGATTCTTTTCCACGGGGACTTCACAGCCTTAACACATCCAGGATGTAAGACAATGATCTTTTTTTTAGAAGTGGAAGAAGCCTCAGAGAGTAACCCACTCATGCTACAGATATAAAACTTGGAGGCACGGGGTCGGTCGGTACCTTGTTCAAAGCTCCCCTGGTCCCAGACCTAGGGCGTTCCACTTGAACTTGGGTTCAGCCCACAGACGCACTCGGACAATCACATCTCTGCCAGCGGAAGCAAACACAACCCCACCTTCTAAAGCATATGATACCAGCACTGAATTTCTTGTTTTGTTTGGTTTATATTTATTTATTTTAGATACTCAAGAAAATCTCCACCAGGGAAAAAAAAAAGTGTGAAATAACAAGGAAGAACAACAGAAGAGAAGTAGCAGATGCTTTAATGGTGTGTCAGGCTAGGAAACGGTCTAAAAATTTATATGTACATAATCCTCACAGTGAATTCTTGTCCTCATTTTAAAGAAGAAAAAAGTGAGGGAGAAGAAGGAATACTTCCAAAGAGAACACGTGAGACAGAATTGCCAAGTCATAAAAATTACCGTCCCAATTTTTACGCACACACTTAGTGAAAATCTAAATAAATATCAAGATACACTTCTCGTTTAATCTAAAGAGATAATCCTTCTTGATATTGTTTCTCATCTGGGGCATGAGCCTCCTGTTTCTCACTAACTCAAACAAAAAGGACATGACTCTCCAGGAGTTCTGTGTATTCTTTCTAAATCTTATAATGATCATGGTTCTTTCAACAAACAATGAACAATCAATAAACTTGCTGTATGAACCCTGGCAGAGTGAAAGGCACTAATGATAGTCAGGAGGTCTTGGGTCAGGGTGGGCAAAGGGGCCTAAATGATCTTCATGTACCCTTCCACCGCTAAATACTAGAACACACCGCTAAATACTGTAACGCTCTAGAATTTAGCCCCCCCCCAAAAAAAGTAAATGCTTCATGTCATTTGATAAACTCTAAGAGGAAAAAAACAAAGTAATTTTGATATTTCCACCTGCAGTCATTGCTCACACTTTGAATAGTTCAGTCTGCCAACACTGACAGCAGCATAGAAGGGAGGGAATCTCGGAGTTTCCACTGTGGCGCAGTGGAAACAAATCTGACTAGTATCCATGAGGATGCAGGTTCGATCCCTGGCCTTGTTCAGTGGGTTGGGGATCCGGTGTTTCTGTGCGCTGTGGTGTGCGTCACAGATGTGGCTCAGATCCTGAGTTGCTGTGGCTGTGGTGTAGGCGGGCAGCTGTAGATCTGATTGGACCCCCAGCCTGGGAACTTCCATATACCCTGAGCACAGTCCTAAAAAGAAAAAAAAAGGAAAAAAAAAAAAAGGGGAGGGATTCTGCGTAAAGATCCCATCATGGAGAAATAAAACAGTGAGCCAGTAGGCTTTAGGATCGACCATTTTCTCATGTGTTTGACTCTATCAGATGATAAAATAGTTCACCTTACTTCATGAAAAGTAAAAGAACTATGAGACTGTTTGCACACTGACACAGTAAATTATATTATTCACACGACCTTTCAAAGAATAAAATGCTTTGTACAGAAGTCTAGTAAATTATTTTAGATACTCTAATACACTCCAAAATCATTTTGAAAGGCTATGCCTACACATAAAACACTATGTACCCTTGAGTCTTCAAGTGTCTCAAAATTATACTTTCCCCCAAACTTTTTGTGAGTTATAGAGACTACCTTCAGGTTGAAGAAAATGGAGTGGAAAAGGGATGCACATATTTATGCTAAAAGATAATCATGGAGAATATCTCTATTTTAAACATTTAATGAATATTGGAGTTCCTGTTGCGGCTCCTTGGAAATGAACCCAACTAGGATATAGGAGGATGCAGGTTCGATCGCTGGCCTTGCTCAGTGGGTTAAGGATCCAGAGTTGCCGTGAGCTGTGGTGTAGATCCACGGACATGGATCTTGCATTGCGGTGACTGTGGTGTGGGCTGGCAGCTGCAGCTCCAATTCAACCCCTAACTTGGGAACTTCCATATGCTGCAGGTGCGGTCCTTTTTAGGCCCTATGGATATCCATTCAATCAAAAAGACTGAAGGCATATCCATAGGGTTTTTCTTAACTATGGAAATCCATGCAAATCCCAATAGCTGTGTTGGGGCTTGGATGGGTTGGCCTGGGGAGTGGGAAGGACAACTAGACTGAAGAATGGCACTTGTCAAAGAAAGGAAAAAGCATTTGAGTAAAACATATGGCAGCAGTTTGAACCCCAGAATAAAGCAATTGACTAGGGAGAAATAATATAGAGAAAAAGGGTCCCTCAATGACAGTAAACCCAAAGCCAAAAAAGTAGCCTTTATCAAACCATGATGAAGGTCAAAGGAGATAAAATAAATCTCTAAGTGGATTTTACCATTTAAGAGACCACTAAGAGCATCCGGAAATGGAAGGAGGAAGGGTACCCAAGCCCACAAACCAGTTGAATGGAAGATACCAAAATACTACAGAGGCTGAGAGGTGACAACTGGAGAGACTATTATTTTGATCCCGAACTTAAAGCTGTTTAAATCAACTAAATAAGGTGAAGTGTGCTTGTGCCCAGAAGGGAGAATTCATGGTATAAGTAATCCCACTCTCTAATGTGAACGATGGCGGCCAAGGTAAGAACAGGGAAGCCAATGTTGGAGGAAAAGGTACATGTGTTCTGGCGAAGCCACCACCTCTATTCTTCCTTTGGGTGGTGGCTCCAAAAAGAATATACCATGAGCCATCCCCTCTTTTAACAGGTTTGCCTAGCCATAAAGTAAGACACTCCCCTTCGAGTTTGTTAAAATACAGAGTGTCAATAGCATGCATTTGTCTCATCCCCTGAACTGAGAGGTCAACGGCTGCATGATTTGCACTGGCCCTGGCAGTTGTGCATCCATCCAGCCAAGCCAGGTTTCGCACTTGCACCTTCTTCGTTTCCCAATCCAGTCCTGCTGTCAATTATGACCCTCTTACTGCCAGCCCCTGATGAGTCTCTGGTTCTTTCTGCCTATGCCTTCCAGATCAACAGGTCCTTCTCCATCGATCTCTCCGCTGTCTGATTTCAGACGAACGCTAAGTCTCCTTTTAGAATGAGCCAGATCAGCGCCCCTCTTCACCCAAGTCAGATTACTGCTGTATCTCCCTTAGGAATGCAAACTCCATCAGGGCAGGCCTCAGTCTACCATGGTCCAGTCCATAATCTCCAGTGCTTAGAACTGTGCTAGTACCTAGTAGCCCCCAAAGAGACTGCCGAATGAATGAATGAGGGATAAATGACTAAAAGAGAGCAGCATTTAAAGACACCATCTTAGGGAGCTCCCACTGTGGCCCAGCAGGTTAAGGTCCTGACTAGTATCTATGAGGACATGGATCTGATCCCTGGCCTTGCTGAATGGGTTAAGGATCTGGCATTGCTGTGGGCTGTGGTGTAGGTCACAGATGCGGCTTGGATCTGACGTTGCTGTGGCTGTGGCACAGGTCTGCAGCTGCAGCTCCGATTTGAGCCCGCGCCAGGGAACTTCCATATGCCGCAAGGGCGGCCCTAAAAAGACCAAAAAATACATAAAAAAATAAAAAGACATCGTCTTCGTTCCTTCCATTTCAAGACCTGTGCTCTTGCTCTGTACTGCCAAAGCGCAAAGACACACCAAAGATCCCGTAGGACCCTGGAAATTGAGTTTCAACAATGATTTGGCCTGGTCCTGCAGAGCAATTTTCCAAATGATTGCAAAAACGGCTTGGCTCATGGTGACAGCCCCAAACTGCTGTCACATAGGGTTAACTATGCCCCACTCTTCGGCCTCCCGGCAGAAATTCATCCTGGTAAGTCCCTAATAATCAACACGCCTGCCTTTCTGTGCACCAGCCAGGAATGCGGAGCAACAGAACTGTTTCCTCCTCTGTGTCTGAATCCCTTTTGATTCTGCGGTTGGGGAGGAATCGAAGTGCTCCCCAAATTCCAGATGTTCCATATGGTACTGTTATCACCATCCTCACCAAGGAGAGGCTCGGCCTTTCTCCTGCCACTCAATGGGGGCTGGCAGGACACAACTCTTTCCCTGAGCTGTATTTGCTGACCCCTTTGCTGTCCTCTCTCCCTTTATGAACTTAGTAGTTTTGTTCAAAGAATAGATGTATGTGCATAAATACAAGTCTCCTTTTCTTCTTCGTCTTCCTCCTCATTCATAGGAGAGTAATTTCTGGCCCATTCAAGAGGAATTCTTAAGCAAAACCATCTTAATTAGGAATTCAGATGTTCCTCTTTTACTGAAAAAAGTACAAAGCTGTTCAAATTAGACTGGAAAGTTGGGCCAAAACAAATGCACACAGACAAGATTTGCAGAGCCTCTGGTGAAAAGCATTAACCGAAGGCAGACAAGCACTGGGTTTGTCTCTTAATGCCAGGTCATGCTCAGACGCTTTTTCCTTCTGTTTCAACCTTATGATGTGGCTTAAGGGTGAAGGACTCACACCTCACAGTTTTTCCTTTGGTGCTTAAGTAGGATCAATTTCAGATTTCCTAAGAGGTGGGGGGGTCTCTGATTCTAACTTCTCTTGCATGTATTTAATGAGAGGAGAATAAGATGAGCCTAGTAGGGCAGCTCATACTTGGAGATGGACGGTTAGACATTCAGGGCGGCTCCAAGAGGCCAGGAAGCTGGCTTGACCCAGGCACTCGCTATAGCTCAGGAGCAAGGTAGCCCGGGACTGGGAGAAGGCTCTGCTCTCATACAAGGGCTGCAGCAAGGGCCCCACTGGTCAGGCAGCATAGACATCATCAACTTCACAGCTCTCTGACTTGCAGACCTCAGTCAGCCCGTTTCTCCAGGACTGGGATTACCCTGTTAATTCGAATGAAAGCCATGCAGAAATATATCACACCTTCTCTGGATCCCAAAGGGGGATGAAACGAAGGAAGAAGGAGAAAAAGCAATTTTACAAGAATGGGATTACACCATGGTTGGTGTTATAATTTGCTTTTTACTTGGATCATAACCATTTTCTCCTATCATTAAATATTCTCTTGAAATAGGATTTCTAATGATTTCACATAAAGTTGCTTGCAACGACGCCCTGCAAGATGGGGGTATTATCTAAATTTGATAAACGCGTAGACACCGAGCTGTAAAAAGTAACCTGCCCAAGGTCACACCTCAAGAAAAGAAGAGCTGGAATTGGAGCCCAGGCCAGGCAGCCTGGAGCCTGCAGTCTTATCCACTGTGATCGGTAGCCTGTGAATCCTATGGCGATGCCATAATCATATTTCATCAGACTCCCAATGTTGGATGCTATATGTATGTGCATAGACATACACACACGTATATGCAAGTATAGTTATATGCACACACATAAATTATGTGTGTGCACCCATCCACATATTAAGTAGTGAGCAGTGCTACTTCAGGCCCATGTTTAATGATGGCTATTTATTAAATTTTTTATTCTTTTTATTCTTATTAAAAATGGAAAAATTAAGCTGTCTTCCATTGAAAAAGCATCCAGCGATCTCATGCGTGTCTATGCATACTTGACCAAAACAAGGGGAAAAAAAACTAAAATTCTCCAGGATCCTTCCACGCCTTTTGATTTGGTATTATTTCTCAAATGTCAGCTATTGGTAAGGTTCAAGCATGCTACTGTCTACAGAGGAAAGGTTCTTCAAAAGAGTGTTATTTACCAATAAGTGGTTCCCTCTCACCACCATGCCCCACAAAAAAACCCAACACATGGAGACACCACTTCTCATTATGAATTGGCAAAGACTCTTTTCGTTTCTAAAATCCTCAGCACCAGCAAAATTGTATGGAAGTAGGTCTCTCATACACTGAGCCTCTGGAAATATAAACTGGTATGACTTTACTGGAAAGTAATTTGGCAACAAGTATCAAGAGTCTTAAGACTTGAAAACTTAAATGCAACAACGTACTGCTAAGGAACTCTACCAAGGAAGCCATGGCAACTAACAAGAAGCCATAAGAACAGTTTGGGTAGTATAAAAGAAAAAAAAAAAAAAGAAGCGACTTAAAGTCCAACTAGAGAGCATCAATTTTAGGATATGTATTCAATGGTATAGTATATAATCCTCAAAAATCAAGTTGTAGATAAATAACTGTGCCATGAACAAATAAATATTCATTATTGCACTGTTTAGAAGAACAAAAAGGTTGAGAGCTAACATACGCTGTATTGTTTCCTACCATCGGACACGATTTATAAACACAATCATCTGAATTATCATTTTCTTATCAATGCCTTGTCATTCTCATCGTCAGTGATTTCAAAATAAACAGGGGTGACTTTCTCACAAAAAAGAAAGGGTTCTATTTTTATAAAGAGACAGAAAGAATACACAGATGGAGAAGACATGAATCTATAGATGTAGGTGTGTGTGTGTGTGTGTGTGTGTGTGTGTGTAGGAATAAATATGTATACCTCCCCACCAGGATCTTGGTGATTTTACGATTAAATGATAGTTACTGCTGGGGAAGGATTTCGGAGATATTTACCTGCACCATGTGCTTTCATCACAATGGAGAATCCCAAGCAGCTGGTTCCTTCCCAGCAGATCTTTTTCGCACAGATTTTGCTTGAGCAGAAAGGGAGGCAGTGGAGAAACTCAATGTAAAATGCCTAGACCTGTAATTAGAAAAACAATATTCCCACTGAGTTAGGCAGTTTTCTGTGGTCTCCATTCACATGAGCTGAATTCTCAGAAAAGAGAAACGCATTTGCATAATCTCCCCCCCAACCCCTCTCTCATACACACACAGCACACACACAGGTCTTAATTCAGAAGGTCAAAACCTCAGCAAGCCGACACATAGCAAGCAAGTCCTCATCTCTGCAGATGAGAGGGCTCTGCCCAGCGCTTACTGTTCCCATCCCAGCTCCTGACCTTAGGCACGACACCAGCAAAATGATCCCATCCCTCCCCCTCCTTCTCTGCCTAACGATCCCCAAACTTCCGAGGAATGAAAACCAGTTGGTTCTTCTCCAGAAAGTGTCAGAAGCTGATGCTCTCTAAGGCTCCTTCTAGCCACGGAGGTGAGCAAGATCATCCCATGCATTTACCATCACTGCCTGACTTTCACTTTCGAAACCTTCTGTCCTCTCTGTTGATGACGCAGGTGAAACATGGTGTCAGTGATACTCAAGGTCATTGTGGACATTTATTGAACACGGACAACGTTCCTGGCACAGGCCGAACGCTCTGCATACGATACCCGACTCCATTGTACCTTGTGAGGCAGCCAATCAGCGTTATGACCTCTGCTATTGACAAGAGAACAGGGCACTTGTGTGGCCAGTGGATATTAAAGGCAGTATTTAAGCCACTGTATTTCACAGAAACCACGCCCATAATTCCGGTGCTATATCATCTCTCCAAAACTGACTTATTGACCTTCTTGTACTCCTTACAGAAAAGTTAAATAGGAAATCAACGTCAACTTATTTCTCCCTAGAGTTGACATGTCACCTAAGTCTTCGCATGACTCAAGTCTTTTGGGATCGGACTGTCCTTTGATTTGAGTTCCCAAGCTAAATTAAAATCAACATGTTCATATCTCCATCAGGAGTAAGTTTATAGTTATTTCAGCAAATGAAAAATGCCAACTGATCCCAAATCCAGATGCCAAAGCACCAAGGAAAAAGACCTAAAATCCAAATTCTCCCCAAATGAATACATTTTATTGGAAAGAAGGTAGATGAGAAAATCAAGAGCCACAGGTGAATCTCTAAGTTAAACCACAGAAGTCAAGAAAGGAATTTCTATGTATTTAATATGTCTATGGTGACAAAGATACTTAAACATTTTAATCTAGTTATAAATTCCACCTGCTATGGGTCTTAGGATGACTGCTACACAAAACAGACTAGAGTGTTATCAAGAAACCAGCAGAGTTATTTGTGGATCACATAGTCATTTGTTTGTCATACCTGTGTATATAACGTAGTTATTTATTTGCACAATTCTGGTTAAGCCTCTATGCCTCTGAACACACCATTTCCTCTGAATTGCATGCCCTTTCCCCTCCCTGCCAACAGAAATGCCTACTCATTCTCCACGGCCAACCTCCAATCTCGACTCCTTTTGATGTCTTCCTCCGCCTCCCGTGAAAGTTTTCTGGAAATCCAAGCAGAGTGGATCCTGCGGACTCTCCTGTGTTTCCCTAGCTCAGCAATGGCACGACCGTCATCCTGACAGCTTCCTTTTCCAAATGACGCCCGGAACCCAACCATCCAGCCATTGATTCTGCCACCAGCACACACCTTTCTTTCTCTCCTGACCATCACCTCCACTCTAGGCTGCCCACCCTCACGACTCATCTGGACTATTCCGTTGGCCTCTCAATTGCTTCCACCCCTGCCACCCTACACCCTGTCCTCAGGGCCTGCCTACAGCAGTGGCTTTCCACTGAGCTTGGATTCTCACCACAACTCCCAGGGCCCAGTCCTTGCATTTCCCAGCCTGCGTACAGTGTTTCTGGTTTACCTTTAATTCCTGAGAAGTACCATGCTCTCCTAGGCCTCAGGGCCTTTGCACATGATCCCCCCTCCACCCCCTGCCCCTTGCTGAGACTTCTCAAATCATCCACCTTCTTCAACCAATGATTTTGTATTCTTCCCTCTTTCAGCTCAATCCTCTTTTCCTTGGCCAGCTCACTAGCCCCTACTTCATAGGGGCTGGCTCCCTCTCTCCCCTGTTATACAGATCACCTTTGTAATGGTACCTTTGTTGTTATTGCTAGATTAATTGATGAATGCTTCTCTCCCTAGCTAAGAAGTAAGCCTCCAGGAAGGCAGAGCTGTGTTAGTTCTTGCCCGTGCTTTTATCTTCAGTGTCTGACACAATGCTGGGCATGTTATAGGCACTCACTAAGCATCTGCTGAGTGAATAAATGAGAAAAGGAGGAAGGGAGGGGAGAAGGACATCCCTTATTATAACTTAAGGAGTGTTGAACTAATCCGCTGATGGCTTTTCAACACACACACACATAAGGTCTGCCCTCCTTTGAACAGCAGGCCATGCTCCTTGTGATGTGACCCCAGCCATCAGTGACCTTCCTCCAGCTGCACTTGACCCTCAGCCCCTCTGAATCTCCTTGACCAAGCCTGCCTGGCTCTGCCTCCTGTCCACACCCTGGTCTGTTCTGTTCCCTCGGCACGATTCCCTCTGATCATCTTTTCAAACTCAGACTCACTCTTCAGGTGTCGGAGCTCTGGCTGATTTTCTGTGAAGACCTGTCTAATATCTTCTGGGAAGCTGAGGGCCTCTTTCCCCATTTTTTCTACAATCCTCTACCTAATCCTGTTAAGGTCATGAGCATATGCTCTTGGACTTGTGTCTTAGTGACAAGTTCATCTCTCCCACTGAACTCTCCAAGTTCATTGTTAAGTCCCTTACAGGCAAGACGGGGTGGGTATGCCTGATCTCACTATCTCCAGAGTTTAGCACAGCAGCCTGACACAGAGTCAATACATAAATATTTGCTGAATGAATAAGAGAGGATTTACATTTATGTGTATATATATGTGTGTGTATAGATATGTATGTAATGTGTGTAAAGCTCCAGAGTTTATATAGTTGATAAAATATATTATCAATGTAGTATATTTAAATTACTAGGAGCTCCCATCGTGGCTCAGCAGAAATGAATCTGGCTGGTATCCATGAGGATGCATGTTCGATCCCTGGCCTCAATCAGTGGGTTAAAGATCCGGTGTTCCCGTGAGCTGTGGCGTAGGTCGGCGGTTGCAGCTCCAATTCGACCCCTAGCCTGGGAACCTCCATATGTTGCAGGTGCAGCCCTAAAAAGACAAAAAAAAAATTACTAATAAGTGTTGTGAGGCATCATGGTTACAAACTCATCTGGAAAATGGGCATAATGCCACCCACCTCGCCAAGAAGTTGGGAAAATGAAATAATACACACAAGTAGAACATGGAGCGCAGCCTACTGGAAGCACTCTCTAAACATCATCGTTAGGGCAACCAAGCTGAATTTGTAATTCATGCTTCAAATTTAACAGTTTTATTTGCCAACACTTTTTCCTATTAAAACTTTAATTAAAATTAGCACTGGCATCGCTGTAAGGCCCTAAGAGAGGTCATCCGAGAGGCCCTCATCACACTAAGGAGAAAGGAGAGTTTTATTCACTACAGCTGATGGGCAAATTATTGTTTCAAATAATCTGCAATATATGTGTAGAGGCACAGACGCTTCAATGGAAAAGAAGTAACTCTGTGCAAAAAATCATCTGTAAAGTCTAAATGAGAGAAACAACAAATATTATCATTGAAGTGCTCTAAATATTTAGCAGAAATAATTACAAACGCTTACGGTGGATTATTTCTTTTGCTAAAAAAAAACAAGACAGTAATACATATTCATCCATTTCTTTTAATTACTGGACACACTTTATAAATATTATGTATTTGTCTAATGAATATGCCATAAAACATGCGAATTAATAGCAAACACATCCCATGTGTTGTCTATTAGATGCTATTCTGATTTAGAATTGCTAAAATTTAATTGACTATGCAAAGAGGGGAAGAGCAGCAAGACAATTTTGCATCAGTTTTTTTGGGAAAAAATAATTTAATAATGAATTATTTACAATATAAAACCAGGACACAGTAAAGCAACATGTACTGGTAATGTTTTCTTTTGCAAAACTTGTAATTTAGTCTTACGTTGCTCTTTCTTTTGCATGGCTGATTTAAATAACAAATCCTAAAGTATTTTATATACTAGGCATTACTGAAATAGAAGTACTACCATTGTTGTATTTGGAGAGTTCTATCCTCAATTCTTTCTCAGATTCTTTCCACTTACAGGTTATTACAAGATATTGACTATAGTTCCCTGTGCTCTACAGTAAGTCTTTATCTTTTTCTATATAGTAGTGTGTACCTGTTAATCTCAAACTCGTAATTCATCAAAATGTATCTAAACACCAAATTATCTAAATTTAGTTAAATGTAAACGGCTGCACCTGCAGCATGTGGAAATTCCCAGGCCAGGGGTCCTATTGGAGCTGCAGCTGAGGCCCTTGCCACAGCCACGGCCCAACACTGGATTGGAGCTGCATCTGTGAACTTCGCCACAGTTTATAACAACGCTGGATCCCTAACCCACTGAGCCTGGCCAAGCATTCAACGTTCACTTCTTAACTTTTAAAATGAATTAGAATTCTATGCATTGGCCGTAACGATATTGTTCTCTGCAATGCAATTAAAATGAAAAGGTAAGGCAAACAAATTTAGCAGGAAAAAAAAAAAAAGTCTTAATTTACTTAGATAATTTTTATCTGAATTTCCTATTAATTTCATTGCTGTGATGCTTGCATTTGTGTCATAAAATCTGGTGAATTCTTAGAAATGTATAAAGCAAAATTCGTTTCTATTTATGCTGGTTCCTCAACTGGGAACGCACTTCCTCTCACTCACATGTTAGTCTCCCTTTAAGATTCAGCTCAGCTGTCACCTCCTCTGTGACTTGCTTTCACATATACTGTATTTGTCCTGACATGTGATGAATGATCCATCTCCCCTTCTAGACTGGGAGATCCTTAGAATCACTGACCAGGTCCCTGCATTTGTCATGACAACCTACAGATGTCTTTGAGCCTCAATATTCTCGGTAAAGACTGGTTTGATGGGTCAGTGAACGCACACACGTGGATACTCGTAAGACTACAGTGAAAATGGTGCTGAGAGTCTTCCAAGGTTAAAGGTTAAAGAAAAAAAAAATCCATTTTTAGTGAAATGAAACTCTTAGCATTTTCACTTCCAGATGCATCAGCATTACATAAAAGATGTTGAAACTATTTTAGAAAATAGACATTCTGCACATTTTCCTGTCTGAGCATTAGTCTGAAAAATACCAAGCGGCACAGGGGCCTCTGGGTGTTCTCAGGACAACTGTTCAGCTGGGTGTTGACTCCACACACTCGTTTAGTGGAAATTCAGAGTAAGACGCAACCTGCACCACGCGGCGTGTCACACGTGTGACCCCACGCATCTGGGTTTGAATAAGCGGACGACTCCCTGGAGAGGTCGCCCCCTGCATCCCCCAGCACTGGCCAGCCCTTCGGCAATAATGCATCTTAGCAGGAGAGAACTTTAGTACTCAGAAAAGCACCCCAGCAGTCCTGGCATACGTTTCCCACTTTTATTGTCATTTTTATTTCCACCTGGACCAGTTTCTCACATATCCGCTTTTAATTTTTTTTAAGACTAATAAGCCTTGGAGCCTGGGACAATCTGCCTGGCTGCATCACCTCTGACGTCATCATCCTCATGCCAAATCCCACCTCACTCAAAAGACCATGTTCTGCTCAGAAAAGAGCAGGAGGCAGCAAGGAACCAAGTGTCTCATAAGAAGCTCTCCAAGCCGATCGTCCACATTGGAACTATTTGTCACTGCTGGGCCAATAAATAGGGATTTTCCAGGAGGTCACGCCAAGCCTGATTTCATGGGTTCTCTTTTCGCCATGGCCCTAGATTTTCTAGGCATCCAGCAGGAAGAGGAGGACAGAGGGCTCTGTGTCCCCAAACTCATCACTTTGGCATTGTCGTCAGCCTCACCTGTATCCTCAGCTACCCAAACAACCCCAGGGATTTCTGGGTTGGACCACATCTTCTAGCCACTCCTGTGTGATGTCAAGACACCGGGGACTATAAAAAGAGACTATGATACGAAATAGGTAGAATGTGGGAGCAACACGGGAAAATTCTGGCTTTTGCTATCGCCATAAAAATACTTACATTTTACAAACCTAATCATTACAACATGTCTCTAGTCAACACCGCTATTTGATATTGGTGAAGTTAAGAGACGAATCCTCAGAGTTCTCATCACTAGGAAAACAATAATTTTTTTCTATTTTTCTTTTTTGTATCTATTTATATGGGACCTTGAAAGTTAACTACATATGTGGTAATCATTTCAGGATATATCAAGAGTCAAATCATTATGCTGGATATCCTAAACTGACATAGTACTGAATTTCTTTCTTTCTTTCTTTCTTTTTTAAGGGTGGCACCTGCAGCATATGAAAGTTCCAGGCTAGGGGTTAAATTGCCACAGCCACAGCCACAGCGACAAGGGTTCTAAGCCATGTCTGTGACCTATACCACAGCTCACAGCAATGCCGGATCCTTAACCCACTGAGCGAGGCCAGGGATCGAACCTGCATCCTCATGGATACTAGCTGAGTTCATTAACTGCTGAGCCACAACGGGAACTCCTCAATTATATTTCAAAGCTGAAAAAAAAATTTAATCCAAAAAAATGTATTTGTATCATGCAAAATTTGACACCTACAAAAGAATGCACATAATACATAGAGAATCCATGAAACCTAACAATAAAATGAGTACCCATAAACCCATAGTCTTATGTAAGACATTACCAATATTGATGCATCAATCTATTTGCTGCTTCCCTAAGCTCTCTTCCAGGGTGACCACAATCCTGTTTTGCATGCATCATTCCCAAAAATAAACCACTTAATATTGTGTGATTTTAAACATTATAAATAATCCTATCACATTGTATGTAGTCTTCTGTGGCTAATTTTTTAACACACTGTTGCTTCTAAGATTTAACTATGTTGCCAGTAGCTGTAGGTCGTTCTTTTTCACTGCTGTATAATATTCCCTTGTGTGAATTTTTCAGTGTTCTTCTGCTACTGGATTTTTATAACTTTTAGTCTCTAGTTTTAGTTTTATTCACTTATTTTTACCAGAAATAGAGCTGTTTCCAGGAGAAACAATACCCATAAGTCAAGTTTCTCTGGGGCACTGCCTAGGAAAGAATTAGTTGGGTCACAAGGTTTATGAATATTCACTCTTACACAATACTGCTAAATTGTTTTCCAAAATGGCTCTGCTGATCTACACTCCTACGAGTAGTGCACCCCAACATTTTTTAAACTATTAAGTTATTTTAAAATCAAGGGGATTTATGTGATCTAAAGCTGATGTTTTTACTTCATAGGCCCAAGTTACGAATATTCATAATATACAAATAAACATCTTATACCTAACTTTCATATGAGTGAGTTTAAACTTTGTTCCTCACTAAATATAACAAATGATAACTAAGATACATTTATTTTTCTACCTGCAAATGGAGCATTAACTAATCACCTAGATTGGATGGAAGACAAATGATTTGAAGGCGCCACATGGTTTTATTTTCCAATCACTCAATTCTTAAGCAAGGTGGCTACCAAAGGTGTCAAAGAATGTTCTAGAATACAAAAGTTCCAAGGGACCACAACTACCCACTTGGAATAGGAAGTCATGTACAAACTTAAACTACACAAAACTATGGCAAATTGAGAGAATTCTTCATTTCCTTCAATCTTACGAGAGAGAGGGAGATAACTGAAACAAATGAAGAAAGGCCTTATTAGTTTTTATTTTATTTTATTTTATTTATTTATTTTGTCTTTTTTCCCATTTCTCGGGCCACTCCCACGGCATATGGAGATTCCCAGGCTAGGGGTCTAGTCGGAGCCATAGCCACCAGCCTGTACCAGAGCCACAGCAACGCAGGATCCAAGCCACGTCTGCAACCTACACCACAGCTCATGGCAACGCCGGATCGTTAACCCACTGAGCAAGGGCAGGGACTGAACCCGCAACCTCATGGTTCCCAGTTGGATTCGTTAACCACTGAGCCCCAACGGGAAAGCGAGTTTTCATTTTAAAAGAGCAAAATAAAAAACAAAATCTCTGTAATTAGGTTTTGCCGGGCTTAGGCTTAGAGGAAAAGTCTTCTTCCCTCTCCATAAGACCAAGGTCAAAGCTGGACACTCCTGAAACCTTGGTTGGCTCCAAATCTGAGATCCAAATCATCCACTTCTACATCTTTCCCCGTGTCTCTACAGACCTGGCTGGATGTGGGTGTAGATTTGGCAAGTTAAGGGCTCGGAGAGTGGCAGAGAACTTAACAAACAGAACCCTGTATTGGCATAATGGTAACAGTGGCAGGACAACACCACAGTAGACCCTGAAGTTAATCCGAAGAGGACCTAGTCAACCTTTGATCCACAGCAACAGGGACCTGGGTGACAGCTGGTGAAACATGGTCAGCTTTAGCCACTACTGTCAACAGTTTCAACTTTCTCCCTCACGGCCATTTCTTACTGGTGGAAACTACTCTCTGAATTTTAAACTGTCTTGACCATGTTTTTTTTTTTTGTCTTTTGTCTTTTTTTTTGTTGTTGTTGTTGCTATTTCTTGGGCCGCTCCCGCAGCATATGGAGGTTCCCAGGCTAGGGGTCGAATCGGAGCTGTAGCCGCTGGCCTACACCACAGCCACAGCAACGCGGGATCCGAGCCGCGTCTGCAACCTACACCACAGCTCACGGCAACACCGGATCGTTAACCCACTGAGCAAGGGCAGGGACCGAACCTGTAACCTCATGGTTCCTAGTCGGATTCGTTAACCACTGCGCCACGACGGGAACTCCCTTGACCATGTTTTTGCAGTCTTTCTCCATGCTGGTCTCTTTCTTACTGGTTAATCCCAACAAGCAGGGGGAGGTGCGAGAAGCAGCCAGTGAGGGGAGGAGAAGGACCCATCACCTATCCAGTGGGTGTCTCTGAGCAACTAGAGTTAATTAAAGGTAAAACCAACAAATAAATGTCACTAGTGCCTTAACCCACCTATTTGAGAATTTCTGTTGTCTATCGGTGTCGTCTTACGCTCCTTCTTAGATTCTCACAGTGATTTAATTAAGCACAGCCAACAGGTCTTACTTTAATCACACCCGCGATAACATCTCTTTTTCGGGCAGTGAGCTGGAGCCTAGCCAGCCAGTGTTAAGAAACAGCCTTTCCTTCTTGGTCAAGCAAGCACTCCAACTCCCATTCATTTTCTACTAAGAGATTGGTAAACACAATCTTGCTATTTCGTATCTGGTGCTGGAGGCTCACAAACAGGAAGGGATGAAAAATGTGCCTGTTTCAGGTGGAATTCCAGATTATCAGACAGCTTTCAAGATCAGCAAAAATCCTGAAATCATCACATTTTACAGGATCCCTTTGTAACACTGTTAAGATCCTATTAAAACACTCATTTTCCACCACTACAAAAAGCTTTTTATTGAAAATGACTGTCTTCTGATGTCATGTTAAAAATGTGTCTGGCTTTCTATTCAGCGACTAGATTATCTTTTCAGGAGAATTATCGTACTTCGTTGTAAGTGCTTAATGAGGGACTAATTAGTCCTCCCCACATCCCTTTAAACTCCTCTGGGAAATGCAGTCACGCCCACCAGGTGGAGGAAGCATCAGATACTACAGTGGCACCATGGGGAGCTCTTTCGCAAGACCAAAAACGTGTGAGGACAAATCTTCATCAAGGGTTATGCTTGCCACTGTCACGCACAAAGTATGAAAAAAAGCTAAGCATTTACAGTAAGACTTTGCAAAGGCGCCATTCTGGCAAGCTGGACCACCCGACCATGCATTCCTCTAGGCTATTCCTCTCTCATACTTTTGGCCACGTGGCCACCTTCCCGCTCTCTGAACGGCTGTCCTGTTGATGGGGGCGCACACCTCTAGGAGCAGGGCTAGAGAGCTGGACAGCCGGGCAGCTGCTCCAGCCTGCCTCCCTTTTCCTCCCCATCTGCACCCCAGCACCCTGGGGGGAGAACCACCACTCTGACACACCCAGCCCAGAGCGGCTCAAAATGCAAAACTGGGCAACAGTAATACACACGCATGAAAAATCTTTTAAGCGGTTTCTTGTATTTGTTTCCTTACACAACTGCAGTGAATTATTGGCTATTAGTGTCTATTTAATAATCCAGATGAATAATCAGGTTGATTCATACTGTGTCTTATCTGTAACAAATCTGAAAATTCCAGTGGACCTTTCCCTAACCCCCAGTATACTTCTGGACCATTCCCTCCTTCCTTCCTCGGAGGAGCTGTGTGTGCAAAGAATCGGGCATAATTTGAACACGGGTCTGAGTGAAACCATTATGGAAGGTAAATAAGAGCATCATACATACGATGCCTCCCAAAGCCAAAGGAAATGATTTGGGAGTCATATCACTGATTAGATTCTTTCAGTACAGATAATTAAAAGCTGACTATAGAACAATACTAAACAGCAGGCACAACTTTTGGAAAATTTCTCCCCGGTATTAGCTATGCAAAAATATCGACTGAATGTTCAACGCTAATCAAATTCATCTCTTAAGAGCAGAGCATAATAAATGGGTATTCTAAAAGGAATGCTTTGAACAGAATGCTTCACTATTGTCTGATTAGTCTAAATTTAAAACTCCAACAAAGGCAAGGATTATTCTTCTTGAGGTTCAAGATTCATGAGGATTTGGTAATGAAATTCCTTTAGGAGAGTGAATTTTTTTTAAAAAGGGCTATCTACAAGCTGCTAGTGTTTTATGTCTGTAGAGTGTTTTTAAATCAAAGTCACTGTTCATTCAATGATAACTGTTTGTTTGGATAAATGAATGAAAGAAAAGACCTCAAAATACTTTACAAGTATAATCACTTCTAAGTTATGAATCAAGCAGCAACTTTCATCGCCCCCCAGCTCACAAGCTGAGAAGGGTTAAAAAGCAGCTCCCACCAAGCCCACCAAAGCCAGACCTGGAAACTGAAGCTACGTCCTTCAATTCTTAGAAAATGACCCAGCTGTTGGGCCTGTTGCTTAGTTGCCTCCCTGCAAACTCTCAATACAATTTGGAATGCATGTTATCTAGGCCAGGTGAGGTAGGATGAAGGAAGCATAAAAAAGCTGGGTTTGTTCCTGAAATTATTACAGGAGGAAGGGAGGAAAGGAGGGAAGGTGGGCGAGAGGAAGGAAGGAAGGGGAAAAAGGAAAACCCCCAACAAAATGCTAAAACTAAAAATAAAATGCTTGATATTCATATTAACGTCTCCACTCGCACAAGGCACCCAGAACAAGCTGCTCAGTCCTAGAACTGATGTGACACCAAGAGTGAGAAAAAACAAGCTTGCAGGATCCCGGATGAGAGGTGGAACCCAGAGTTTCCCCAGGAGTCTTCGAGTTTATTCTTCCAGGAACATGGCTAACACCCCTCTTTTTCTGTTCTGACCTTCTAACAGGATGCAGTCCACGAGCCAGCTAGATATGTAAAATCTATTTGTTTCAATAACTCAGAGGAGAAAGAGAACTAGAAGGTTTTTTGCAAGCGGAATCTATTTGGCAAGCGGAATCTGTTTCTATGAGAAAATTCTCCTGCATCTCCGAGCGAGGGTTCTCAAAGCGTCACCCTTCAAGTTTTCAAAATGCATGCCAAGGGGATGGATCTCACCCCCATGCTAAGCTAGCCTTTGTGAGCTAAAGCATAAACGGCAAAGCACATGCCAATATAATATCTACTTTTCTGATCCCAGGGGAAGGTGAAGCAGAGCTGTCCAGACTCCAATTATCAAGTAGGTAAAGTCTATCACCGGATCCTTCCCCTTTTGTCCCCTAAGGTGCCTGCTCTTAAGCCCCAGGGATTTCTGCTTTGTGCGTCTTTGTCGTTTCCGCTCTTACTCTATCAATATTAATACCAGTGAGATACACTGTTTTAATATGAATGCATGGCGTTCATGGCTTTCCCTCCTAAAAAAGTATTCGCTTAAACGTTTAACTGTTAAATTGAGGAATCCAAAGCTTTAGATGCCTTTACATTCCAGCATCAGCGGGCAGCCAACCTGCTGAATGGGGAGGCAGGGTAGGGTAACTCCCCTATTTTTAAAAGCTTATTTTTCTTCATATTGGGGCCTGCCATAAAGATAGAAATCCGTTGAAATCGCAGGTTGGGTTCATACTCCACTATGACCAAGGGCAAAACCTCTAACTGAGCCTCAGTGATTCATGTCTAGAGCAGGAAGTACGGTCAGAGAGGATAAGGTTATAATAATTACGAGACAATGAATATAAAAGGGCTGGCACATTGCTATCTTAAATATCGGAAAGGACACTCTGGTTCCCAAGGGTAGTGAAATGCAGCCCCGGGTTGAGGAGCCACACCCGCTAAGGGCCCGCATCACTGGGAACTTAAAAGTCACTGGGAACTGGAAGAGCCAGGTTCTCACCAGTTTCTCATAGCTTGTGTGGCCTCGGGCCATGGAGCCAGGCGCCCCCTACAGGCAGGCTGGGGATAGTCCTTCTCTGGTACTGTTCTCAGCATCCCTGCTCCTCTCCTCTCCTTCCCCCTCCCCCTGATCCAGGAAGCCCAGAGATATCACAGGCCACTCCTCACAGTGCCACCTCCCCTTCCCAGCCCCACCCTCCATCCTGCAGCAGGGCAGACCTGACATAGGCACTGGGAAACCCCAAAATTTGTGTGTTTGGCTTTATTGCAATATTCATTCTATTGTGGTAATCTGGGACCAGCTGAACCAGCAGGATCTCCGTGGTCTGCCTGTGATGGATTTTTCACGGGGAAACCTCCAACAGCCCTACAGTTGACTTCGCACAGCCTTGAGCCCCTGGCAGCCAGAGCCTAATTTAAAACAAATTTCCAGTAAGGAGAGGCACATTTTGAAATGAGCAGATGACCTGCTGGAGAGAGAGAGAGCCCGGCCCCACCGTAACTAGGGGGAGGAGGGGTTGCAAAGCCCTAGGTTTGGCTCAGGCTCCTTTTGGAGGTCTGGGCAGAATTTGACAAATCAAATATTCACATTTTGGCAAGGTTTGGAGAGGCAGGCGAGAGCAAAACCACAACAGAACGGGAGGCTCCAACCAGAAGCCAGGCAGGCATGGCGTGCCAGGCAGAGTGAAGGGGAAGAAGCAACCGGACTGGGGTAGACAGCAGGGTGGGAAGGGCACCACGGGGTGGGATTCATGGAAGGCAATGAAGGGGACCGCCTGCTAGCAGCACCCCAGGAGATCTCAGAACAGTGGCATGAGGGATGCGGGCTGGGTCCCCATTGGTCCCTGTGTCTCTGCTAGGATTTTCCAGCTCAGCCTCTGCAGGCACAGTCTCCTCTGGAAGCACCAGGACCTGGTGGGAAGGGCCACGGAAGCCAAATCCACAAACCAGGAGTCCCCGGGTCTGGTTGTCTCCTGGGACAAGACCTCGCAGAAGGGGAGATTGGCCAAGGCCCTCTGACCAGGTCTGAACATGGCGAGAAGACAGTGGGGAGCAGTTTCAAGTGCTTTCCGAGAACCCCTCAATAAAAAGAGAAAGAAGAACGGGATCAAGGAAATGGTTCACTGTTATTTACAACAGCCTAGACCTGGAAGCAACCGCGATGTCCATCCACAGAGGACTGGATAAAAACGATGTACATATAGGCAATGGAATATTACGCAGCCACAGAAAGAACAAAATAATGGCATTTGTAGCAACATGGTTGGACCTAGAGCTTATCATACTAAGAGCAGTAAGTCAGAGAAAGGCATCTATCATCTAAAATCACTAATATGTGGAATCTAATAGAAATGATACAAAAGAATTTATTCACACAACAGAAATAGCCTCAAAGATTTTGCAACTAAGTTTATGGTTACCAAAGGGGAAATGGTAGGGGGAGGGGTGGATTAGTAGGTTGGGATTGGCATATACATACTACTACATACAAAAGTGATCAGTAACAAGGACCTACCATATAGCTCAGGGAAATCTATTCAATACTCGGTGATAGCCTGTACGGGGAAAGAATCTGAAAAAGTAAGTATATCTATATCTATATCTATATGGTTGTATGGCTGATTCACTGTGCTGTACACCTGAAACTAACACAACATTGTAAGTCACTTGTACTCCAAGGAAATCTATTTTCAAAAGAACAAACAAAAAGAATGGAGTTCCCATCCTTGCGCAGCAGAAACGAATCCAACGAGGAACCATGAGGTTTCGGGTTTGATCCCTGGCCTTGCTCAGTGGGTTAAAGGATCTGGCGTTGTCATGAGCTGTGCTGTAGGTCGCAGACGCGGCTTGGAGCCTGCGTTGCTGCGGCTGTGGTATAGGCCGCCAGCTGCAGCTCCAATTAGACCCCTGGCCTGGGAACCTCCATACGCTGCAGGTGCGGCCCTAAAAATACAAAAAGACAAAAAAAAAAAAAAGAACAAACAAAAATAAAGTGCTTCACACCTGGGTTCTGGAAGGGGGGGCGGTGATACGGGGAAGCCCAGCTGTGACAGGTGGGAGCCAGGATGTCTACATGTGATACTCTGTGGACTATATCCACACACATGTATGTATCATATTACATACTGTATTGGGAGAAAGAAATCTTCACTAATTACTAGCATTAGCAAGCAAATCAAGGAGTGAAAAATGATACAAAGTTTTAATTGTACAAAAGTAATACAAATTAGGGTCATTTAGGAGAACTGCTTCTATTCATGCCCAATTACCACTGGGTGCAATATCAATGAAATGTATCATGAACTGTGTGTTCGATGAACTCACTTGTGTAAGTCACATTTTATGACAACATTAAATTCTGTTTTATGTGCTCAGGCTTCCTATTTCACGATGCATATAATTGCAGAGTCTGGGAGCTAGAATGGACCTGGGGACATGCTTTCCTCTAACCGCTTCACTTGAGATGAAACCGAGATGTAGAAGCCAGGGCTTAGAGTGGGTATAGCTTTCCCAAGGCCAGGGGATGATTTGCTGAGAATAGAGCAGGGGGATACAAGAGCTGGTCAGGACCCCTGCCCTGCTCCAAGGCCATCCTTAAGATGTGTGTGTGCACTTCATCAGCGTGGCAGACACATCATCCCGTCTCCCTCATTCTGCGGTACCATTTACAGGTCAGAGTTGCTCAAGAAGCTTGGAAAAGAGGTAGGACGCTTCGGGGAAGGGGGAAGCTCAGGAATAGAGACGTTGGAGCTTTCGGATAAGCGACTTTTGTTTTTTTGGTTGTTTTGGTTTGCTTTTTTCTTTCTACGGCCACACCTGCAGCATATGGAAGTTCCCAGGCTAGGGGTCGAATCGAAGCTGCAGCTGCAGGTCCACACCGCAGCTCACAGCAACGAGGAATCCAAGCCGCATCTGCAACCTATGCCACAGCTTGAGGCAATGCCAGATCCTTAACCCACTGAGGGAGGCCAGGGATCAGAGACACTATGTTGGGTTCTTAACCCACTGAGCTGCAATGGGAATTCCAAGTGACTTTTGGATGATGTGATCTGTAGGAGAATTTACAGTCTCTCTCAGTTAAGAAAATCAATAGGAGAGTCAGTGTGGTATAGTAGGAAAAATGCAGGTTATCGAGTCAAAGAGCCCAGGATGAGCCTTAAAATGCGGTCTAGGACGTTATAAAAACTTTCAAGACTTAGCCATAAAATGGGCATGATAATGGTAGTTCTTCAAAGAGTCATGGGATTAGATGAAATGATATATTTAGAACACCTAGCACAACATGTGTAGGCAATCAATATTCAACATTCAATCAGTATTTCTTTACTCTTCTCCCTGCCTGGTGGTGCTAAGAAAGCCTCACCTCTGAGCACATGGGGTAGGTACCTGGATGACAAAGGGAGCTTCCAAGGCCAGGGATATGCTATGTCATAGGCAGCCCTGGAAAGCTTGTTCCAAAGTGTCAGAGTTATAGTCACGTATAAGTTCTTTTTCTTTTTTTTTTTTTTAGGGCCACACCCACAGCATATGGAAGCTCCCAGGCTAGGGGTCCAGTCGGAGTTGCAGCTGCTGGCCTACACCACACCACAGCAACTCAGGATCCAAGCCATCGGCGATCTACACCACAGCTCACGGCAATGGTGGATCCTTGACCCACCGAGCAAGGCCAGGGATCAAACCCGCATTCTGGAGTTCCCGTCGTGGCGTAACAGAGACAGTCCCACTAGGAACCAAGAGGTTGTGGATTGGATCTCTGGCCTTGCTCAGTGAGTTAAGTATCTGGCACTGCTGTGAGCTATGGTGTAGGCCCCAGACGTGGCTCAGATCTGGTGTTGCTGTAGCTGTGGTGTAGGCCGGCAGCTCTAGCTCCAATTAGACCCCTAGCCTGGGAACCTCCATATGCTGTGGGTGTGGCCCTGAAAAAAAAAAAAAGAAAGAAAGAAAGAAAGAAAAAAAAAAGCTGTATCCTCATGGACACTAATTGGATTCGCTTCTGCTGAGCCAAGATGGGAACTCCTGATGTATAATTTCAACACTGAATGTTAGGATGGAAAAAGCTAAGGGAGAGCTGGACAAGCCAGGTCTGTTTCCATCTGGCATGTGAAATCTGAAAATAGGCAACTCTGATCTATTAGTAGGACCCTCCTCTTGCTTTCCATCAATATGTATCTGTAGAAAACAAAGACACCACAGTTGAAGTGTATTCCCAAATCATGCCTTCTTGATCCCTGATGATGGCACTTTGACCATGTTTCACATGCAAACGTCTCTAAGAAATTCATCCCTCATCCTAATGTGGTCCATCACAGGAACACAGCTCAAGACATGACCTTGCGGGGACCCATGAATGGTTTGAAACACCCATGACTGCAAAGGAAGAGGCAGCTACCCTTGTCTGTAGACAAAGGTTCCTCCACCCATGGTTAGCCCACAAGATTCTACACCTTTCTTCTTACCATGCCCCCCCCCCCAATATATAAATGTATCATGAAATGAGTGATTAACATCTCACAGAGGAACAAGTCAGGAGTCTGGTCTTATGCTGTCAATGACTGCCTCGCTGAAATGGCCATAGGCACAGTGACATTTCGGTAGGAGCCTCTGACTGTCTGCAAGCCAAGTCTCTTCCCACAGTCCCAGCAATACTGCCTTCCCTCTGTTCTAGAACTGCCTAAGATGGGGATGTTCTGGCAAGCAAGCAAGCAATCCAGCTCCTCTTCTGTCTTCTCTTACTTTCACACACACACACACACACACACACACACACACACACACGTGCACACACACTCTCTCTCTGTTCTGCCCCGCCAAGGTCTCTCTTTCCTGAGTCACTTTTGCTGACAACAAGCAAAGCTCCACCAGTGAAAGGGAGAAAATGCAAGCCAGTAAATAAGGTTCCTCTGGATCCATTAAGCTCTGGCCCACCCTCTGCCCGTGTGCACTTCACTTCTGTTTTGTTGCTTCTGACGACATTGTGTTCAGATGTGGAGAGGATTATTTTTTTTTCATTCTTATTCAAAGACATGTGACACTATTGTTCTTTGTTTCCTGCAAACATGTTGGCATTCCTGCTCTTCCTTGTAGGAGACAGACTGCAAGGATCACTGAAGCTTCTAGGGTGAAGCGATCACCTGCGAGACTGGAAAACCAGACCCACAGCCGCCAGGAAAAGCGCGCAGGGTGAAATGGGCATCGCTTGGAATCCCCGGCATCACTGCAGGTGAAGTGACCGGCAGCTGCTCACATGTCTTTCTGCATCTAATTGGACCACGCGGCCTGACCCCTCGTGGGTACCATTATGGGATACAGGTGTAGCTCAGTATATACAAAGACTGTGTGTCTGATGATGGATATGTAAGCCCAACTTTTATAAATTACCTTGTGTGCTGAGTGCCCTGGGGGAGTTGTCATTTCAAAGAACTCCATCAATGTTTAGTAAAATTCAAAGTTGTCTTCATTTGGGGTTTGGAAATGAATTCGGGTATCTCTGATGTATGAGAATGATCTCTGCGTATCAGATTCTCTTCAAGAAGTCTTCCCGCTGTCCACCCCACGCGCCCTGCCTTTAGAACCCATCCCCAAGCTCAACATCAGTAACAAGAGGATCTACTATCTAGGATGGACTATCAAAAGGATGTTACGCCAGTGCTAGAAAATAGAGAGGGGTCTCAGATCACTATTAAGACATGTTTCCTGGCTAGACCGTGGAAGGCCTAACATGAAAGGCTGATCCAGAGATGTGACTTGTGGGTCTCCTTGAACAAGAGCAGAAAACAAGAGATCCTTACAGGAATCTGGTACCTAATAGTCCTAACATGGAAGATGGGAAGCAAGAGATGAGGGCTGGCTAGGAAATAAAGATATTCTCAGGCTCCAGGCCACTGGCACTCAGAAGGCACAAAAGCAGGAGAACCGAGCGTGAGCTCCGCCATGCCTGTGGTTGCCTAGTGCCTTGTGGGATGTCTCCCCACACAGCAGGGCTCTGGCCTGAGAAGGATTCGTGTACCATTACACAGGGGGCTTGGAGTGAAGCTAAAGTCAGGGACAAATCCAGGAGTAGAAAACTGTCTTGTGTACAGTGGCTTCAGCCAACACCAAGCACAAACCATGTGACAAGGAATGCCAACAGAGACCACCCATGGCCCCAGCTCCCTCCTAGTCCGTACAGCTGCCAGAACACACATCAGGTCTGGAAAAGTGATAAGAAGCAAGCCTCCAGCTTCAGACTGAGAGAACAAATCTATTCTTTTCCAGAAGGCACAGGGCTCATTCAAGAACAAATTCTAGACTGGCCTAGACCTTTCATTACTCAGTGATGAGTAAACCAAAAATAGGCAACATTTGGTCTATAAAGACTTGGTGACAAAACAACACAGAAAGAGTGGGGTTCCCTGGTGGCTCAGTGGGTTAAGGACCAGCATTGTCACTGCTATGGCTCAGGCAGCTGCTATAGTGCAGGTTTGATCCCTGGCCTGGGAATGTCCACATGCTGTGGATGTGGCAAAAAAAAAAAAAAAAAAAAAAAAGGCACAAAACATCCAAGAAGTGAAGGAATAAGAGAATTTTTTTTTTTTGTCTTTTTGCCATTTCTTGGGCCAATCCCACGGCATATGGAGGTTCCCAGGCTAGGAGTCGAATTAGAGCTGTAGCTGCTGGCCTACTCCACAGCCACAGCAACTTTTCAGGATCCGAGCTGCGTCTGCGACCTACACCACAGCTCATGGCAACGCCGGATCCCCAACCCACTGAGCAAGGCCAGGGATTGAACCTGCAACCTCATGGTTCCTGGTCGGATTCATTAACCACTCAGCCACAATAGGAACTCCAAGAAGAGAATTTTGAAAAAGATTTACTACTGGAAATAGAAATAAGTTTCAGAGAAGATCTGACTTCTGCTTGCAAAAAAAAGAAGAAAGAGGAAGAAAGCTCAGACCCTGTAACAAGACAAGAAGGATAAGGTAAGACAAGTGGAGGAAACGAACAAACAAAAAACTGAATTACAAAAAAAAAAAAAAAAAGGAATTTTTTCAGTGCTCAGTTTTCAAAAGTACAATTTAAAACTGTATTAGGACCAATGAAAAGGAAAGACAACACTCTGGAAAATCAAATCAGTGATGTGAAGAACACACTTAAAAACTCCACCGGAATGGAGAGCAAAAAGTCTAAAAGGATAACCAAATAAGATAAATGAGAATGGATACTGAAGACAGAGTAGGAAGCCAAGATAACTGTGGTTCCTGAGGTAACCACAATACCACAGAAGCAAGAGGTAAGGAAACTTCTTTGAAGTGAATTGAATAAGTGATTCTCAAAGAAAAAAACGGAAGCAAAATCCTCATTCTGTACCGGAAAAAAAAAATTCATAAAAATTGAAATACACACACACACACATACATAAATTAATGAAAATTGTCCTCTACTTACCTTCTGGTGAAACTTTTGAATTTTGATCAAGGAAAGAAGATCATAAGCATCAAATGACAATGGGAAAAAAATACAAGTACCCAGGTCGTAGAGAAATCAGGCTGACCTCAGACTTCTATGTGACAACAGAAGAAAGAAAACAACAAACTGTACAGTTCTGATGGAAAAGGATTTTGATATAAGAATTACAAGCTAAAGTTTTCTGTTGAGGTGTGAGAGCTGAAAAACGAACAACGCATGTTTTGGCCACACCCATGGCGTATGGAAGTTCCCAGGCCAGGGATCAAAGCAAAACCCTCGTTCTGTACAATAAAAAATTAATAAACATTGAAATACATACATACACACACACACACACGTAGTTTCTACCTGTGCCATAGTTGTGGCAACAGAAGAAGGCTTTCTTGAATACAAAGGATCAATAAGAAAATATACTTCGGGAGTTCCCATTGTGGCTCAGTGGGTTAAGAACATGACAGAGCCTCCATGAGGATGTGGGTTCGATCCCTGGCCTCACTCAGCGGGTTAAGTGGCTGTAGGGTAGGCCTGAAGCTGCAGCTCCAATTGGACCTCTAGTATGGGGGGTCCCATATGCCGTAAGAGTGGCTTTAAAAAGAAAAAAAAAAAAAGGAAAAAGAAAAAAGAAAATATACTTCCTACAAACATTATTTGAAGAAGTTTCTAGTCAAGCAACAAGTTTAATTTTTAAAAATAAAGCAAAAGGTGTTTTAAAAGAGTTTATATGTAACCACACCAGATAAATTACAAACTAGATACAGGTAGAAAACAGATTATAGGTTATCTAGATAATTCTTATAAGAAAATGTACATAATACTTCAAAAATAATAATAAACTGGGTCACAATATCTATCTATATACATCTATTTATCTATATCTTTGAAAGGGAAAGCAGAATCCCCAAGGAGAATGAAAATGTGTTAATCTCATTTTACACAAGGAGGTAGATGGTCTGTAAGCTTCTTTACATTCTTCATACAGAAATACAGGTTATGTTTTTCAAATGTAATCACTAGAAAATTAAACATACTGTATAACTTGAAAACTTTTAGAGAAGAAGTCATATCGCACAACATGGAAAATGATGGAAACATCAAGGAATCATTAAAGCGAAAAAGAATAAAAAGATGACAAAAATTAGAACAAGTATATCAACATGGAAGGTAGGTATTAATTCTCTTTTAAGAAGCAAAAAAAAAAAAATATATCAGGTAGAGTCATAAATTAAGGATGGCCTCTAGGCTATCTGCAAGAAACCCATTAAAGTTAAAAGAGAAAGGACGGGGGCAAAGGAAACTGCACGTTGAAAAGCAGAAGTTACAATGTTACTATAAAATCAGAATTAAATATTGAAAGCATTCAACAGAAGCGTCATTTTTCCTGATGAAGGGTACGTTCTAAGGAAAAGTGAAGACTATATGTGCCAAAGTAACATAGCTTGGAAATGTATAAAATAAGCAGAGGCTAAAAGACATGCAATGGAATTGTTGAAATCTACGCTGTTGCTTTTAGTCCTTGGAAAAGTAAGCAGATGAGAATTTAATAAGGAGACCGAGAAACAGGGTAAAACCATCAACAAGGCTGATGTGGTGACTCGATAAAGCTGATAATTAGAGCACGCTTCTTCTGGTACAGGGACTCACGGAACATTAACAAAAACGAAGCATGTACCGGGACATCAAAGCAACTTTACTATGTCTTAAGATCCTGTAACTACAAGGCAGTAAAAACCCCCCAGTAATAAACAAAAGCATAAACAATTCAAACAAACGTGTACCTTTAAAACGGATCCCTCTTAAAGAGGTTGAGTCTGAGAACCACTACATTATGCAATTGCAGATTGAGACAATAAAGATAAGAGAACATGAAGAATCAAAATGTAAGCAACCGGAGCGCTGTTCCGAGACCCATCCTCAGCAAGGCTTTCCTTGTCCCTCTCCAAGTGACCTCCGTCCTTATGCTGTGTACTCTCTTCACAGAGCTTATCCCCACCTGCTTTTTTTTTTTTTTTTTTTGACTTTTTAGGGCCTCTCTTGTTTCACACGGAGCTTCCCAGGCTACGGGTCGATTCAGAGCTGCAGCTGCCAGCCTACACCACAGCCACAGCAAGGCAGGATCTGAGCCAAGTCTTCGACCTACACCCCAGCTCAGTGCCACGCCGGATCCCCAACCCGCTGATTGAGTCCAGGGATCGAACCCGAGTCCTCATGGAGACTAGTTGGGTTTGTTGCCACTGAGCCAAGACAGGAACTCCACCACCATCTGCTTCTGTCTTGTCCTTTTCTCTCAACTGCCCTCCCTACCAGATGGTTAGGTGCATCCAGGTAAGAAATAGGTCTGTTCACCACTGCCTCCAGCTGTCTGGCTCATGTAGCAGGCACTCAATATGTTGTTGGTGAATGTTCAATAAATATACAGAGAAGCCGTGGCTCAGGGGAAAAAAAAAAAAAATGTAAGCAACCAACACGCAGAGGTGAAGACCTGAAATATTTTCATCAAGAAAAATTCAAAACAAAAGAACAGGCAACTCAAGAAATTAGAAAAGGGAAAGCACTTAGGGAAAGAAAAATGAAGGTAAAACACAAAAATAATGACATACACAAGTTCCAATATTTAAATAGGAAAGATTTCAAAAGGTGGTCTTTAAAAAAAAACATAGGTAGGCATTCCCCCTGTGGCACAGTGGGTTAAGAATCTGACTGCAGCAGCTTGGGTTGCTGTGGAGGCACAGGTTTGATCCCCAGCCCAGCACAGTGGGCTAAAGGACACGGCGTTGCTACAAGCTGTGGTGTAGGTCACAGCTGCAGCTCAGATTCAAGCCCTGGCCCAGGAACTTCACGTGCTGTGGTTGTGGCCATAAAATATATATATATCCAGAAGTAAAATAGATTTATTGCTAGCTAAGCTAATGCTCTGAAGAAAAAACAATCAAATCAAAAAAAAAAAAAAAGTGAAGTAGGATAAAGCCAAAAATATTGAGGATATTTTTAATTTTAAGAATATGTAGTGTGTGACTCTATGTTAATAAAATTTTAAATATAGAAATGGTAGATTTTATAGAAAAATCAAAATTTTTAATATTAATTTCAGAAGTAAAAATCTTGTAGTTCCCATCGTGGCTCAGTGGTAACGAATCCGACTAGTATCCATGAGGACATGGGTTCAATCCCCGGCCTTGCTCAGTGGGTTAACCATCCGGCATTGCCGTGAGCTGTGGTGTAGGTTGCAGATGTGGCTCAGATCTGGCAATGCTGTAGCTGTGGTGTAGTCTGGCAGCTGCAGCTCTGATTTGATCACCCGCATATGCTGCGGGTGAGGCCGTAAGGAAAAAAAAAAGACACACACACACAAAAAGACATAAAAATCTTGATCAGAGAAATTTTTGCAGAAAAAAATTGTAGGTGGGAGGGAGGTGGGCTTTTATTTAAAAATAAAAATAAAAAAGGACCTGTGTCAAATAATTTGGAAGGCAAGGAATTTCAAAACTTCCAGAAATGGACATGATACATAAATGCAATGTATAGCATTGCCAGTTTAATAGAAAAAAAAAAAACTATCATTACTAAAGATGTTGAGACACATTTTATAAAAAAAATTCTATTAGAATGCTACTAATTACATGCCACAATAAAGGATACCTGCCATAAACCAAAAGCCAACATCATATTAAAAGTTAAAGGGAGTTTCCGTTGTGGTTCAGTGGTTAACGAATCCGACTAGGAACCATGAGGTTGCGGGTTCGATCCCTGGCCTTACTCGGTGGGTTAAGGATCTGGCGTTGCCGTGAGCTGTGGTGTAGGTTGCAGACGAGGCTCGGATCAAGCGTTGCTGTGGCTCTGGCGTAGGCCGGTGGCTACAGCTCCGACTGGACCCCTAGCCTGGGAACCTTCGTATGCCACGGAAGCGGCCCAAGAAATGGCAAAAAGACAAAAATTTTAAAAAAAAAAAAAAAGTTAAAAACAGGAGTCAATAATTAAAATGAGGAAGTCAAGTATATCTGCTCAACCAGTATTATTTAACATGGCATTGGGATGGCCTAGAAAAAATGAAAGCTAAAAACACTGAAATGTAGGAGTAAATATTTTCATCATTAGAAATGCAATTATTTTGTAATTAGAACATCTAAGGAAGTTAGCCGAAAGAGTGCTGAAACTTAGTGAGGTCAATAAAATGGCTAATCATTAAAAGATACACGTGTACCTGCACGCACACAAACATAAACATATAGTTTTCTATAAGCCAGCAATAAACTAAGAATATATGGGAAATAAAGATCGAATGCACAATTATAACCAACACTGCAAAATCTCTAAGGAAAACTTAGCCAAGAACTACCCAAAGCCCGTGAAAACAGGAATGTAAGCTATGGAACAATGAAAGTCTTAATAAGACTGTGCACATGGATCAAAGGTTGCAGGAGTGTAGAGACTTGAATACTCTCCAGTTTCATTATCATAGTAAGTCAGACAGAGAAGGACAAAGACCATGAGATCACTAGTATGTGGAATCTAATAGAAATGATACAATAGAACTTACAAAATAAAAACAGACTCAAAGATTTGGGGGTTTTTCTTCATTTTTTGTTGGTGGTGGTGGTGGGTTTTTTTGTTTGTTTGATTTGGTTTGGTCTTTTTAGGGCCACACCTGTGGCACATGGAGGGTCCCAGCCTAGGGGTCCAATCTGAGCTGTAGCCGCTGGCCTACACCACAGCCACAGCAACGTGGGATCCAAGCCACATCTACAACCTACACCACAGCTCGTGGCAACGCCAGATCCTTAACCCACTGAGCAAGGCCAGGGATCGAACCTGTGTCCTCATGGTTGTTAGTCAGATTTGTTTCCACTGATCCACAATGGGAACTCCTAGACTGAAAGATTTTGAAATCAAACTTATGTTTACCAAATGGGCAACACAGGGGGAGGGATAAATTAGGGGTTGGGTTTAGTATATACACACTACTATACATAGAATAGACAGGCAATGGGAATCTACATATAGCACAGGAAAATTTACTCAGTACTGTGCTCGCCTAATGGGAAAAGAAGCTGAAAAGGAATGGATATATGTATATGTATAATTGATTTACTCTGCTGTATACCTGAAATGAACACAATTTTGTGAGTCAACTATATTTGAATAAAAGTTTTTAACATATGTTATCTAAGGCAACTAAAATTTATCTTGAAAAAAATGTTTTAAAATCTGAATAGGGAGTTCAGATTTTAAACAGGATTTAAAATTCTGAATAGGAACCTCCATATGCTGCAGGTGTGGCCCTAAAAAGAAATTAAAATAAAATAAAATAAAACAAAACAAAATAGAAAAAAATTTTTGAACAAATTAGTCTTAGGCTCACATGGAAGAATAATTATGAATAGGCTGAAAATAGCTCAGAAATTTGGGGGGGGGAGTTATATGAAAGTATCTAAGATTGCTTATGTTAAAAACTATTCAAACTTCAGAACCACAACTAATGTGCAAGAACACAAAGTTCAAGAGAACAAAATATAAAAAAGCTCAGAAATATACTCAGGTTTTTAAAAGTATTTAGTACATGATAGAGGTGGCATTTCCCATCAGTAGGGAAAAGAGTATGAAATAAATGGCCATGAGAACTGATAAACTATTTGGCAAAGGATCATTTGGTTCTCATGCCTGAGATCACGTATCAAAATAAACTCTAGGATTTCCCGCCACGGCGCAGTGGAAACAAATCTGACTAGGAACCATGAGGTTGCAGGTTCGCTCCCTGGCCTCTCTCAGTGAGGATCCGGCATTGCCGTGAGCTGTGGTGTAGGTTGCAGATGCAGCTTGGATCTGGCGTTGCTATGGCTCAGGCGTTGCTGTGGTTCTGTGGTCCGACTGGACCCCTAGCCTGGGAACGTCCGTGTGCAGCAGGTGAGGCCCTAAAAAGACAAAAAGAAGAAAAAACCCTCTAAATATAAAACCTGGAGTAATAAGACTAGAAGAAATTACACATAAATATTTAACTGATCCTACTCAATGGAAGGCATTCCATATAACATCATTAATATGTTTAACTACACATTCTGAATAGCTGTACATCAAAATCACCATAAATAAAATTCAAGATAAATACCAAAGTGACATAGACATATCATCATTGACGCAGGGTTAATATTTTTAATATAAAATGTGTCTAAATATCTATATACGTAATATATATAATGAGTTAGAGATGTATGTCCTAATACAAAAATAAGCAAAGAACATAGCCAACTTAAAAAGAAATATAAAAATAGAAAACCAGAAAAAATATCCAAACTCATTCAAAACCACACCAAAAAGAGCAAATCAAAATAAGATGCAATTTTTTACTTATCAAATTAGCAAGTTTTTCTTTGTTTCTGTTGCTTAATTATAGTACTTAGTGTTGTCCAAGACTGCAGACACGTGGACATGCTTTTTCATGGTTGGCGAATGCTAAAATAGAGTCCTTTAATAAGATATATAAAAAAATCTTATAAAAGCTCTTACTCTTTGAACCAACCGTTCCAGTTCTAGAAATGAATCATAAGGAATAATCAGAAATGTCCAAAAAAGATACACGTTCAAGGAAATCCAGCACAGCCTTACTAACAATAGCAAAAAATTCTGCAGAAGTAAATGTTCCCCACATTAGGTTACTTATGTAAATTAGAGCATCTCTAAGAGATGTGAAACTATACAGGCAGTAAAATCATGCTACGTGGAAATGAAATGGCAATGCGACATGTTCAATGATGCAGGGACCAGGGGTCTAGGCAGCTCCCAAACCGTCCAATGCCGAGAACCACTAAGAATATTCCTGGTGATCTTGTTTGCCCTGCATTCTCTTCTGAATTTCCAGTTTTTCTAAGTGAATGTACATTATTTCTGTGATCAGGGGAACAAGAGAAGGAGCAGGCTCTGGACTCGGACTGCACAGCCTCAAATCACAGCGCTGTCCCTGTAAGATGTGCAACCCTGGCAAGCGGCTTCTCCTCTCTGAGCCTCAACTCCCTCATCTCTCAGACAGCCTGACAATAGCAATGACCTTGCTGTGTTGCTGTGACAATTGAATTTTACAGTGTAGTAAAGCACTTAGGACAGGAGCTGGAACAAAATAAGTGCTCAATAAACAGTAGTATGATTTTGGTTTTAAAACAATAATTACACACGCACACACCCAAAAAACTTTTATACTAGGAAAAACGTTATCTGAAGTTATTCCCATGCCAGAGGAAAAGTGGAAGTCTTTCAAAGGCTGTATAATCTCCAAAATGTTAAATATTCATATTTAGTCTCTTTCTCTTTCTGTCTCTAGCGCCCTCTCTCTCTCTCTCTCTCTCTCTCACACACACACACACACACACACACACACACACACGCACACACAAATATATACACACACCTTGAGATTAAGTTTCTCATGGAATTCCTGTTGTGGCTCAGCAGGTTTAGAACCTGACTAGTATCCATGAGGATGCAGGTTTGATCCCAGGCCCCTCTCTCAGTGGGTTAAAGATCCAGCGGTGCTGCAAGCTGCAGGGCAGGTCGCAGATGCAGCTTGGATCTGGCATTGCTGTGGCTGTGGCATATGCTGGCAGCTGCAGCTCCAATCAGCCCGTAGCCTGGGAATTTCCATATGCCACAGGTGCAGACGCCCCCCCCCCAAAAAAAAAGTTAAAAACAAAAAAAGATTCTCATGTCCTAGGATCCTGACAAGTTTGGGCAATAGCTAACATGAGCCCTAAAGGTGATCATTTGAGCTCTGCCAACAATCCTCCACGGTCACCAAGTTCAAAAAGAGGTGGCTTTTTTTTTCTAGTGGAAGTTCCCAGGCCAGGGTTCAAACCTGTGCCACGGCAGTGACCTGAGCCACTCCAGTGACAAAACCAGATTCTTAACTGGTTGAGCCACACAAGAACTCTATAAAAAGAGATGGCTTTGATAAGGAAGCCAGATCATCTAGGAGAGCAGCAGCTGCTGCTAAGAATTTAGCCAACACGTGATCCAAGAAAAGGCTGTCACTCTTCCATGGCACCTAAGGCTTTGCAGCTGGGTGAGCACTGCTCTGTGGAAGGAGCCCCAGAAATGGAGTCGGGGCGCCCAGCTTCCAGCCCCCACCACTCTGCTCACTCTGAGCACGTACTCCTCCTGCAAGATCGCGTATTCTTCTCACTGACCAAATGAGAATGCTCCAGGGCCCCGTCTAGATCTGAGGTTCCATCAAAAAGGGTGACAACCATGGTTTTGGAACATTAGTTGTTTTATTTTTAATTGCCAAGCTGGCACCTGTATCCCAAAACAAGCCAAAGAAAATGAAAAGAATAAATAAAGCATTTCAGGCATCCATAGCATTTATTTCGCTGTCTCCATCCGTGTTGTTTCAGTAAATCTAACAGGGCAGAGAAGTGACAAATGAGTGCAGATTACAAGGTAGCACATGTTGAAGACAAGGTCATTAGATACCATCAGAAATGGTCCAATGACACATGCATTTGAGAGATAGTGCAACTCAGTGGGTTATCTAGAAATTGTTGCCACTCAAGGTCTTGTCTGCTGCTCTTACACACCCGCTGTGGTCTCCAAGCCTAGACAATGGCACTAAACAGAGCATAGTGTGTTAGCTGGAGAAGGCAAGATGACAAAAAAAAAAAAAAAATTGAAATGCAGGGGAAATCATTGCACATGCAAAACAAAAACAGTTCTAAAAGGGGACATAATTATTTGTTATAAAGGTGCATTCAGGTGCATTCATCTGAAAAAATAAAGGAAAGATGCTCTATGCAAAAAAAAAAAGTCACATCAGGATCAGTGACAGATGACAGAAAGCAGAAAAGTCATGCAGTTAGAACAGGCTTTGGTGTTAGACACTCTGGCTTTAAATTCCAGCCCCCACCCCTCACCAGCTGAGTGAATACGGACAGAAAGCTGAAGCTGTTTGAACTTCTATTTTTTTTTTTTAAATCTGGAGAATGCTAGTAGCAATATCTATCTCAAAGAGTTACTGAAATGATTCAGTCACTCATTCACTCAATGCATAATTACTGGGCTTCTAGATGTGCCGGGCCCAGTGCCAAATGCTGGAGTCACTAGGGTGAGAAGTGGGCAAAGCCTCCACTTATATAGAGTCTAAGTCTTTCTTAGATTTTAGTGGAAGAAGAGAGTCAAAGAAATACATGTTAAGTGCAATAAAAAAAAAAACTAAACCAATTGAAGGGATGGAAAATGATGGGGGTGTTATCTCAGTTAAAGTGACATTTGAAGAGATACCTGAATCGAGAGAGAGAGTGAGTCATCGAAAAGGGTTAAAAATCAAGTAGAGGGACCAGTAAAGCAAAGGTCCTGAGGCAGGAACAAGCTTGCATCCAGTGGGATGCTTGTAAGAAGCTTATTAACTCAGGGCTCAAAAAATCACATGTGCAGTTGATGATGATGGTGGTGGTGGTGGTGGTGGTGATGATGGTGACGATGATGATGGTGGAGGAGGTAGTAATGGTGATGATGGTGATGATGATGATGGTGGTGGTGATGATGGTGGTGGTGGTGGAGGTAGTGGTGGTGATGATGGTGGTGGAGGTAGTAAGGGTGATGATGGTCATGATGATGTTGATGGTGGTGGTGGAGGTAGTGGTGGTGATGATGGTGGTGGAGGTAGTGGTGGTGATGATGGTGGTGGAGGTAGTAAGGGTGATGATGGTCATGATGATGTTGATGGTGATGGTGGAGGTAGTGGTGGTGATGATGGTGGTGGAGGTAGTAATGGTGACGATGGTCATGATGATGTTGATGGTGGTGGTGGTGATGATGATGGTGGAGGAGGTAGTAATGGTGATGATGGTCATGATGATGTTGATGGTGGTGGTGGAGGTAGTGGTGGTGATGATGGTGGTGGAGGAGGTAGTAAGGGTGATGATGGTCATGATGATGTTGATGGTGGTGGTGATGATGGTGGTGGTGGTGGAGGTAGTGGTGGTGATGATGGTGATGATGATAGTGGTGGTGGAAGAGGTAGTAATGGTAATGATGGTTGTGATGATGATGATGGTGATGGTGGTGATGATGATGGTGGTGGTGGTGGAGGTAGTGGTGGTGATGATGGTGGTGGAGGAGGTAGTAATGGTGATGATGGCGATGATGATGACGATAGTAGTGGTGGTGGTAATAGTGGTGATGATGGTGGTAGTGGTGGTAATGATGGCGATGATGATGACGATAGTAGTGGTGGTGGTAATAGTGGTGATGGTGGTAGTGGTGGTGATGATGGCGATGATGATGATGACGATAGTAGTGGTGGTGGTAATAGTGGTGATGATGGTGGTAGTGGTGGTGATGATGGCGATGATGATGATGATAGTAGTGGTGGTGGTAATAGTGGTGATGATGGTGGTAGTGGTGGTAATGATGGCGATGATGATAGTGGTGGTGGAGGAGGTAGTAATGGTGATGGTGGTGGTGACAGCGGTGGTGATGATGGTGGTGGTGGTGGTGGTGGTGGAGGAGGTAGTAATGGTTCTGATGGTCGTGATGATGATGATGGGTGGGAGAAAGTGATAGTGACAATCATAATGGTAACCAAACCGAGTACAAGGGATATGGGAACAGGCCCAGCCCAGGGATATAGGAACAGGCCCAGTACAAGGGATATTTTAACAGAGTAACAAAAATTCATATTGAACACAGGAAATACTGACTAGGATCTGGACTAATTTCCATTTATTAAAAATTTTAGCTCTATTTTTAGTTCTATCCTTTAATCTAACTTCATTCACGAAAAGCTTCTCTCTGAAACTTCTATTTCAGGAATGTGAAATTGTTTTAAAGACAAATATTCTTTATGCATGATTTGTTTTTTACCAAGTCCTCTTTCTGTTGGTTTTTCGTCTGCTAGTGTAGCGTGTATATGGTATTTTAAAGAGTTACTTACTATGCAGGGTATTTAGAAATTTCACAGGCACATTTAAATGGCAGAAATAGCTAGTAGCCTTCTTTTCCACATTTACTCTCAGACAGAGGGAAAAAGTTTCAATACATGTCTTTCTAGGCTTTTAGCCTTTTCGTAACTGTCTCAGGATGAAATTCTACTTGTTTAGTTACGGATATTTTTGAAGTTTTACAAATAGATTCATTCATATTGTAAGAATTTTTCTGCAACCTAACTTTTTTTTTGGTTTTTTTTTTGTTTTTTTTTGTTTTTTTTTTGGCTGCACCTGCCACATGCAGAAGTTCCTGGGCCAGGGATCAACGTCATGCCACAGCAGTGACCCAAGCCACAGCAATGCCAGTGTCAGATCCTTTAACCACTAGGCCACTGGGGAACTCCAGCACAACCTAACTTTTTTTTGCTTAATATTAGATTGTTGAAATTTATCTGTATTGTTCTACCTAGTTTGAGATCATTTCATTTCCATTTGTACACACTATTCTGTTATTTGATTATATTACAATTTGCTTATTCATTCTACTTTGAGAAACATTTGGGTGGTTTGGGTTTATTTTGTAAACCGTTATTAATATACGAAAAGCTGTGATAGACAGCAGAACAGAAGATTTCCCAGGGAAGAAGCTTGAAAGGAAAATTGCCTAAGCATAGGGTATACACACTCATCTTTACTGGATAATGCTCAACTGTTTTCCTAAATGTTTGTACCAATTAACACTCCCACCAGAAGTAGATAAGCATGAAATGTCATTTTTCTAACTCAGACCAAAATATCCTCTTTGCCACTGGGGATTCCAGACCTCAAATAACTCAAGCGCCAGTTCCATCTATAGCCTCAGTCAATTCAAAACTGGTCTTTGAACAAATCCAGACTTAAAGAAACTCCAGTTCTATTCAATTTCTGGCTAACTCGTCACAATCATCATAAAACTTTGCAAGCAAATAATACCCCCCAGGAGAACAATAATAAATAATCACATATTGCTGGTGCCAGGATGCAAAGTAAAGATGTTCAATGAAAGCAAACATGCTGACAAAAATATTTTGGTAATCTGAATAAACCTGAACCAAACCAAGCATCATCCAGAAATCTATCCCTACTGCTTTATGAAATAAAGTTGCCTTCATTTCTGGCACTTTTATAACTGGACGTACCAGATAAAAACCATGTGTGCATTTTTGAGAACTAAGAAAAAGTACTGAATTTACTCTCTTCAAAAACATGTCAGGGAGTTCCCGTCAAGTGACTCAGTGGTTAATGAATCCGACTAGGAACCATGAGGTTGCGGGTTTGATCCCTGGCCTCGCTCAGTGGCATCCGGCGTTGCTGTGAGCTGCGATGTAGATTAAAGATGCGGCTCGGATCCCACATTGCTGTGGCTGTGGCGCAGGCCAGCCAACTACAGCTCCAATTAGACCCCTAGCCTGGAAACCTCCATATGTTGAGGGTGTGGCCCTAGAAAAGGCAAAAAGACAAAAAATATATGTGTAGATATATATATTCAGAGTTCCCCTTTGGCACAATGGGTTAAGAACCCAACATAGTATCCTTGAGGATACAGGTTCAATCCCTGGCCTTGCTCAGTGGGTTAAGGATCTGGCATTGCTACAAACTTCGGCATAGTTTGCAGATGCAGCTTCCATTCAACCCCTAGCCTGGGAACTTCCATATGCTGCAGGTGTGGCTGTAAAAAGAAAAAATACATATATATGAGTTATGAAAATACTAAAAACCTCAGAATTGTATGCTTTAAAAGGATGAGTTTTACAGTATGTGAATTATATCTCAATAAAGCTGTTGCTGAGTGGTCCCCAAGCCCCACTTCTCTCTTGGGACCACCCTTGTCCCCTTGGCAAAGCCAGAGACCCTTTCTTCTGCTTCCTGTTCACTTAGGTCTGTCCCAAAACTAAATTAACTGGTAGAAAAATCGGCTTTTTGACCTGAATATAATAACCAAACACTTTCACTTCACCAAACCCTCTGGGAACAAATGAACACTGCAAAAGATACCTTGCGTTGTGTTGTCTGTTGTGACAACAGTGGCAGATAAAAGAGTGAGTGAGTGGCAAGAGGCATTATGTCTAGCATTTATGTTAAAACATTTGGACAAAAGCAAATATGGAAACGTGTCACTCATGGTTCGATGTGCTAGATGGTGGGGCGGGGTGACCTTATAACATTCCATTTTTTTTTGTTGGCTTGAGAAAAAAGGTTTTCAAGTAAAAGGTTTTAACACACACACACACACACACAAAATAAAGCTGTTGCTAAGAGTGTATCAGCTAAGCAAATGAAGCCAGTCACAAAAGGACACATTCTGTGTGATTCCATTTATATGCGGTACCTAGAATAGTCAAATTCATAGAGACAGAAAGCAGAACAGTGGTTACCAGGGGCTGGGGGAGGAGGGAAGAGAGGGTTGTTGTTTAAGGGTACAGAATTTCAGTTTTGCAAACGAAAAGAGTTCTGGAGACTGATGATGGTACTGGTTGCACAACAATATGAATGTACTTCATGCCAATGAACTGTCCACTCTCAAATGGTTAAGACGGTAAATTTCATGTTGCGTGTATTTTGCCACATATATATTAGAAGGGAAGGCGGCTGTGTTTTGTTTCAGTATTAGGTCATGTTCAAGCAAAGGTAAGATTTCTTTTTCATAAAGTCACATAGATTATGCACCACAGACCGAGCACTGCTGCAGATTTTTTTTTTAATTTTCATAAGCAATACCGAATTCCAGTGCACAAATGCTACAACAGCATATACTGTGGGTGAGAAGAAGGTTTAAAAAAACCATGCGAGTCTAAAGTTACTGCTCACATTGCAACCTTGACAGGACGACTTTGCAAAAACAAGGGCTTAAATTTAACAGACTATGCCACGATTCAGAAAATGCTACTACCATATGCCCGAGGGGACTGAGTCACGCCGGCAGTTTTAACTTTACCTCCTGAATTTTTTGACTTTCTGTATGTTTAAATTCTCATCACCCTGCTGCTTCAACCTTCATGTCTGCCACTGATCATATAATGCATCTCTTATCATTTGACATAATCTCTACCATGCAATGCTTGTTTTCGAACAGCCCTGAGGTTCAGGGGACACTTTCAAAAACGTTAAACAGTAAAAACGGTCAACGAGGACTGGAAATGGAAAAACAGCCCAGCCTTCTTTGATGCCATCTTTCTGCCTAGAACAACCTTCCCACTCCCACTCCCACGTCCATCAAGCGAGCTACAGCTCTTCCTTCTTTCAAAGTTCACCTTAATTCACTTCTCTGGGATTCTGAGATGCAGGCAGCTGTGAGGAGAGCCGAAGTAATGGGAGATGAGAGCACTACCGACCCTGGGGGGCAAGGAATGAAATGTGCACGTATGTCCATATGTCTAAAAGGGGTAAACTGCACAGATTACTTTTTTCCCCTTGAAATGATTTTTTAAATTTATTTTTTTAAATATACATACATATACATATTTTTTTAATTGTTATTTCCCCAGTACAATTTTTTTCTACTGTACCACATGGTGACTCAGTTACACATACATGTACACATTCTATTTTCTCACATTAATAGAGTATAGTTGATTTACAATCTTGTGCCAATTTACGCTGCACAGCAAAGTGACCCAGTCATACATATACATACATTCTTTTTCTTATATTAGCTTCCATCATGGTCTATCCCAAAAGATTGGATATAGTTCCCTGTGCTATACAGTTGGACCTCATTGCTTATCCACTCAAATTGGAATAGTTTGCATCCACTAACCCCAAAGGATGATTTTTTTTTTTTTTTGGCCACCCTCGTGGCATGTGGAAGTTCCTGGATTAGGGACTGAATCCACACCACAGCAGCAACCCAAGCTGCTTGAGGTGACAATGTCAGCTCCTTAACCAGCTGCGCCACAAGAGAAGGACACTGAGATAATTTTTGAAATTAAATTTCTAATTTTTTAATTGAACTACAATTGATTTACAATGATTCAGCTGTATAGTCAAGTGATACCAATTACATATATATACACATATAATGTATAATACATATATATCTATACATAGATTATACATATGTATTCTTTTTCAGATTCTTTTCCATCATAAGTTATTACAAGATATTGAATATAGTTACCTGTGCTTTATGTTGGGTCCTTGTTGTTTATCTCTTTTATATGCAATAGTGTATATCTGTTAATCTCAAATTCCAAATTTATCCCTTCTCTCCCTTTTGATGACCATAAGTTTGTTTTCTATGTCGGCGAGTCTATTTTGCACAGATCACATTTTCAATGTGTGCCTGTGCAATAACCTATATGCAGGGGTGACTGGCCAGTCCAGGGGCTTGAGGATTTCGGATAAGCTACCTGTCACTTACAAGGTGCTGAGTCAAACAGACTCATGATGACTCACAGTCTTCCAGCTCAGAAGCCCACGGTCTTTCTGGAGAGGCACGGATCACGTGCAGAGAGCTAGTAATAGTAGGCAATTTTTCAATCCACACACATTGATTCAGCAAATATTTACTGAAGACCTACTAAATGCCAGGCACTCCGCCAGCCATTCGGGACAAAAATACGACTAAGATGTGGGCCCAGGGGAGAGACAGATGGGGTTCAGCGTAGAGCTGTTTTATCATGCAGCCATCGGAACACTAGTAGGTGGTAAAAATAGCAGCTCTACCCTCTCCAAAAAAAATGCACTGAGCAAACATAAGAAATCCAGTTACTGAGTGAGCGTTCTGGCCATGAAAGAATATATTTGGAATGAACACAGTGATACCGTGTCTTGCTCTCCGGTTTAGAATCAACATTCTAGACACACGAACACTCCGGTACCCACTGCAAAGCAAATGACCAGCCAACCCTATGGCACACTTGCCCCCATGTAAGATCTGAAGAGAATCTAGGGGTGGCATCTGTACTTCCTCTTTCATAACAGTCTTCACAAATCCCGTTTTTTTTTTTTTTTTTTTTTTTTTTCTGTCTGCATTCCCTGACAGATTCTAACCTCAAAAGAGGCAGGAAGCGTGTCTTGTACGCAGAGCTCTCTCCAGGGGGGTAGCATCAGGCCTGGTACAGAGTGAGCAATTAAGAACATTTATGTTTAAAACATTAGCTTTTTTTTTTTTTTGGCTTTTTAGGGCTGTACCCCAGTGATAGGGAAGTTCTCAGGCTAGGGGTGGGTCGAATTAGAGCTACAGCTGCTGGCCTACGCCACAGCCACAGCAACATGGGATCCGAGCCAAGTCTGCGACCTACACCACAGCTCATGGCAACTCTGGATCTGTCAACCCACTGAGCAAGGCCAGAGATGGAACCTACGTCCTCATGGATACTAGTCAGATTCACTTCCGCTGCACCACAATGGGAACTCCATGGCATTAGCATTTTAAATTCACTGGTTTAAGATCCTGCTGAGTAGCACTGAGAACTATGTCTAGATACTCATGTTGCAACAGAACAAAGGGTGGGGAAAAAAAAATGTATACATGTAAGGATAACTTGATCCCCTTGCTGTACAGTGGGAAAATAAAAGAAAAAAAGATGATAATAAAAAATACAAATAAAAAAATAAAATAAATTCACTGGTTTAAATTAGGGGGGGAAAAGGATCTCTGAAAAGCCTGTTGAAGTGGTCATTTAAAGATTGGGTAAACTATGCAATACAATGGTACATTTCTATACCCTTCAAAAACAAAAAAGTCTGGGGAATGACTATAATCCATAATCAATGATGAATTTAGTGAATGAATCAAATCCATTTCCTGATACTGTGATGGGCTGAATTGTGCTGTCAACCCCACTGCCAAATGGACCGGTTGAAGTCCTAACTCCTAGTTTCTCAGAATGGGACTGCGCTTGGAGGAAGGGCCTTTAAAGAGATAACTGAGGTGCTATGAGCGGGGTCCTAATCCAGTCTGACTGGTACTCTCACAACAGGAGATCAGGACACAGACAGGGAGGGAAGACCCTGGGAAGACACAGGGGGAAACTGGCCATCTGCAAGCCAAGAAGAGAGCCTTCAGAAACACACAACCCTGCTGAAACCTTGATCTTGGACTTCCAGCCTCCAGAACTGTGAGAAAACAAATGGCTATTGTTTGGGCCACCCAGTCTGTGGTACTTTGTCATGGAGGCCCTGGCAGAGGATCAGAGATGCTGCGATCCTGCTACAGTGGGAGCCATGGCCCTGGAAATGGTCACTTCGGAAAAAGGACGTGAAATGACAGAAAGAGGTTCCAGGACAGGAATCTGGGGCCTATCTACCCATTTCTGGCTCTAGTCTGAACTCCTGGTCAAGTCATTGTCTTTCTTCGGGTCTGTTTCCTCCTTTGAAGGTAGAAGTTGAGATCACACAAGCTGTAAGTCTGTATGACACTGGCAATGAACTCAATGTGGCCTTGCAGGATGTGACGGAAACGACAGGGAAGGGTATAGAAATGTACCATTGTATTGCATTTTGAAGGGTATAGAAAAGTACCATTGTATTGCATAGTTTACCCAGTCCTTAAATGACCACTTCAACAGGCTTTTCAGAGATCCTTTTTCCCCCCTAATTTAAACCAGTGAATTTATTTTCCTTCGTTACATTCACTGTTACAGGAGGTGCCTCATCTGCTGCTTCTTTTTTTTTTTTAAGTGTTTTTTAATTGTTATTTTCCCAATACATTTTTTTTTCTACTGTACAGCATGGTGACCCAGTTACATATACATGCACACATTCTATTTTCTCCCATTATCATGCTCCATCACAAGTGACTAGACATAGTTCTCAGTGCTACATAGCAGGATCTTATGGCTAATCCATTCCAAAGGCAATAGTTTGCATCTATTAACACCAAGCTCCCCATCCATCCCACTCCCTCCCCCTAAGCAACCACAAGTCTATTCTCCAAGTCCATGATTTTCTAAAATGGGAAAAAGACAGTCTTTCCAGCAAGGGTTGCTGGGAAACCCGGATAGCTGCATGCAAATCAATGAAACCAGAACACACCTTCACACCATGCACAAAAATAAACTCAAAATGGCTTAAAGACTTCAATATAAGACAAGACACCATCCACCTCCTGGGAGAGAACATAGGCAAAACATTCTCTGACATCAACCTTACAAATGTTTTCTCATCTGCTTCTTGAACCACCGCATCAGCGTCACCCAACACGACTCCGAGTTCAAGATCCTCGCTTGGCAAATCTATCACAAAAGGGACAGACCCTGTGACTTAGCTCTGCTGGACCACCCAGGCCCCCCCTGGGGGAGGTCAACTCGTGGAAACAAGCTGAAGAGAGGTTTGAAGAAGAAATAAGAACAAGCTGAAGAATGGCTCCACACATTGGGTTATTACAGCATCTTCCAACCACAAGAGAACTGATCATTCTGAGCAAAGATGTTAATGAGCCTTGCAAGCAGAAATTACCACATCAGAACTATAGACATCCTAATTAATTTTTCTCCTCCAGCAATATTAGCACTAATGATCACGAGATCTTCAACAGAAGTACAAGTAAAGATGGAATCACACACCCTTGGTACAACCTCAGTAGAGACATGCACTGGACTGCCTACTCAGCATCTGTTTTTCTGGAAATTGCCTAGCCACACAGGTGGGAGCAGTCCTGTTTGTACTACATGACTCAAACCCAGATACACCATGGATTGTGGGTTTTTGGTTTGTTTGTTTGCTCACTTTGTCTTCCAGCACCGAAGGCCCAGCTACCCCACACTTCCCTATAATCCATGAGAAGAGACCCTGGTGTCCTTAGCAAAATGCCCACTTCCTTGAAGCTGCTTCTGATTCTCTTAGTGGCAATAAAAAGAGGACCAATCAGTACAATCATGTTTCCAAACCAAACAGAAAGGCAGTAAGTTTTTCTTGAACATAAAACCTGATTTTTGGAGTTCCTGTGTCATGGCTCGGTGGTAATGAACCCAACTAGTATCCATAAGGATATGGTTCGATCCCTGGCCTCCCTCAGTAGGTTAAGGATCTGGCGTTGCCCTGAGCTGTGGTGTAGGTCACAGATGTGGCACTGCTGTGGCTGTGGGGTAGGCTGGCTGCTGCAGTTTTAATTGACCCCTAGCCTGGGAACTTCCATATGCCACAAGTGCAGCCCTAAAAAAAAAAGAGACCAAAAAAAAAAAACCTGATTTTTAAAAAAACTGTTTATCAATGTCGCCCGCCTAGAGCCTTTATCAGCCCTTGGTAGAAAGGCCAATCCAAAAAAAAAAAAAAAATCCTGATTCAGAAGTGATCACCACCTTGCATATCTATTATACTTCAATAAAACTTAAAAAAAAAATCTGACCCTTTACTCAATATTATCAAGCTGAGGACGGGGATACTTCTTGAGAGGGGGCCTGCCTTGTTTTTTCCTGTCTTATTAGCCACGTCTGCATCGAGAGACTCATCACAGACCCAGACTGGGTCTCAAGACTCCTCCTGCTGGGGCAACTGCCTTCCAACCACAGGAACCCATGAGGTCTTTCTCACTCATTCATTCCTTCAATGCTTATGTGAGCCTCTCTGTGTTTTGTGACTCTCTTGCTGGGGGTCAGAGACAAACAGGAGAAAATCACATACGCCCCCAAGGGGAGTTCCTCCCAGGGGAGACCACAAGCCGTCCTGTTGGTAAGCTAAAGTGAGGAGGCCAACTTTGGGCATCAGCCTTATCACTTAACAATATACCTCACATACAGATAAACAAATCCAAGGGCCTAAAAGAGTGCATGACAGTGTGGGCCAAATGTACACACCAACATATATGCTAAAGACCAGGTAGGCTGACCCACAGGAGATTCGTTAGAGAAAAGCTGATGGAAGCAATCATTTCAATGCATAAAGGTAGAGACAGCCTCTTCTCCAAGCACCAGGTTTTCCAGAGCTTTATATGTTCATCTGAAAATCTGCACCTGAGAAAATAAGTAAGGCTCACCCCTCCCAAGCTCTAACATTAAAATCAGGCATTAGGAAAAATGAGCTGCTTCGGTAGTAAACGAACAGCCGAAGCCTTCATGAAATCAGAAACATTAGACTAGAAGGTAAGGAGATAATGAGACTTGTCAGAAGATATTAAGAAGGCAGGCCAATAAAAGAGATTGTGTTCATAGAATGATTCTAAATACAAAATGGTCAGATGATACTTACAAGCGTGGCTATTAATAGAAATAATATTAGAGAGGTTTCATTATGCAAATGGCTTATATGCCCGCCAGAAATGCACCCAGCAGTAATCTGCATTTTTCCTGTAGCAGAAATGTCAAGGATTTCTCTTGCTGAATTAGGAGGGAGTCTTTGAGGGGTCTACCGTGGCTTTCACGATCACAATAAAAAAGACCACCCGTGCTCTTAGTTGCTCCTAGACAGTAACAATACAATACTCCTAGATGATAATAACAATTAGGCACTTTTATGGGTCAGGCACCGTGCTGACTGCTCTACATGTCAAAGTCCTATGAGGCCTGATTATTATCCCAATTTCATTGTTGAGAGAATGAATTCACTTGCCCAGGGTCTCACATGTAAACGGAGGCTCGATGTGAAGTCTCCTCTCGCGCATGGACCCCCAGCCCATGCTTCTTTCCACTGCCCTGAATATCGAATGGTCCCAACTCGGGTGGTATCATGACCATAATGCTTCAGAAGGCATACAGCACCCTTACATATAGGAAGAGATGGGTCTAGAAAAAATGGGCACATCTGGTCACCTTGTGTGTAAATCTCACTATCTGCTCCCACTCAGTGGCACCCATCTTTGCCACCCGAGACCCCAGATATTAATGCCAACTCTGGTCAGCTCTTGAAATGGTGCCAAGCACTCACATCGCACAGGTGTCACAAGGCGAAATCCCAAATCACTCCAAGGCTAAGTCACCTGTCCCACATCTACCCCGGATGTTCCCCTGGACATCCCATCAATCTCTGAAGTCAACTGGATTCCCTCCTTGGTTGGATCCTTGGTTTCAGGATCCATGTTTCTGCAGGATGCTCCCTTCCTTGGGTCTCAATGAGTAAAACCAGTGTTCCGAAACCCCAAGGTGGCTGATGGGAAATTTCTCAGCTCAGCCACAGACCCCTCATTAGAATGGCCCATCAGTAGCAGCTTTGGTTCAGACACTTTTACTTCTTTCCCCTAGACATCCTTTGAGGAATTTCTCAATTCTCCATAAAAAATAACTAAAAATTGACATCAGAAGGAAAGGAAAAGACGAAAGACTCACATGCTTGAAAGCAGAGTGTGAGTTGAACGTTAGACTAAACGTTGGTCTAGTTTCGCACCCTTGCCCTATATACCATAGGGTAGCTATTGATCTTATTACTTAACTGTTGTCTTGGATTATCTGTAAAACAAAAGCAGTAAGGCTCATCTCCCAGGGTGGTTGTGAGGTTTAACTAGGACATTATAGGTAACGCTCTCAGTGGGGTGCCCTGCCCAGGGTAAGGTTCCTTTTCTGCTTTATTTGGTCAAGGAAGAATGGATTTCCTCTACTCATGGTTCTTCCTACACTGCCCCCAGTACCACCCCCAGCCCCTGGCCTGTGTCCCACAAGCTGGAGGTATTCCACCCTCCCAGCCCGGGGCAGTGGGAGAGGAACCGAGATAGTCTTGTCACCTACTAAGGGTAGCCTGCAAAATTTGTTTCTCTGTCAATAACCACCCCTGCCCCAACCCCCTCCACACAGACAGAGCTGTTAAGAGGATGTCACGTGGCAACATGCCTGATAAATTAAGGCAGGAAGTAAACGCAAGGTTACACTTGTATATCCAAGAGATTAGTGTGCAGAAGACTGAGTCTTTGCTCTCCTGAATTTCTTCTGATCTGAATTCCTGCAGGCAAGATTTTTGTCAATGACCCAGAACCACTTAAGCTTCCAGGGAACCAGGCAACGAAGCAGAGCAAGACCGGATACTAAAGCCCGGGGATGGGGGGCGGGGGGGAGTGGTTGGGAAAGCAGTAAGAGCCCCCCAGTCAGAGGGGGTGCCCCCCACTGGTGCTGTATTCACAGGGCTCCAAAAGACAGGAGGGGCTTTAGGAAAAACAAAACCCAAGAATTACTGCATCGGCACCAGCGTGGCACACACACTGACCTCTGCAGAAACTAGAAAATGCGAAATGGCGAGGCAATCTCAAGTTTAAAGGAAAAGCATCTTTTGAAAAGTGGAAAAGAGCTGAGAACTGCCAATACATTCAGTACTCATTTTTGGACTCTCTTAATGATACACAATCATTTTGCTATAAAGAAACACTGAAAAAGAGGCACGTACAGCCTGGTAACTTGGCTACTTCCTAAGATTTTCTTGTTTGATAGATTTAGAGATTTAAGGCACTGCCATAAATCTTTTCCAAACAAGGGGGATTATCAACAAAGTAATCAGTTAATTCATTAATAAAACACAAACAAACTAGCCATTGACAAGCCTGGGGAAATCCCTCCCAGGTTTTTTTTTTTTTTTCTTCTTCCTGTTTGGGAGGGCAAAACCTTTGAAATAAACATGACCTACTAGACATACAATTCCTTATTTTAATTTGTTTTCCCCAAGTACTCACAAATCCAGGTCACCCCAGTTCGCTTCCAGGTCTTTGTCCACATTTAAATCTCTTACCTGATGCCTACCATCTGGAGCCCTCGAGGGGCTGCCACTGTGTTGCGTGTCTGCCTCCAGATGTTGCCGCACAGCCCCCTCCCTGAGAGGCACCTGCTCACTAGAGTGTGTAAACACGGCTGCCAGGACAAGAGAGACATGTCGGAAAAGGCAACCCTCCCACCCTGTCGGGGGACGAGGGGGCGGTTGGAGCGAGTACGTCCTGAGCAGCTTCGAGTGATGACAGACTGACGACTCAGAGCTAATGAATGGAAACCGAAGCAAAGACGGTGACAGCTCAAAGCCAGGGTGCGAAGCTCACGTCATCTGGGAGAGAGACCCCGAGGAGAAATCTCCTAAGGGCAGGACGTTCGTGCTTGCCTCTTGTTTGCTTTGCAGACTAACACACTTCTGTTATGAATATGTCTTTACACTCTGGAGAGACTTCATAAGGGGTTGACCGCCTATTAATTCTCGCAGTGCCTACACTACAGCGAACACAGTAACTCTTCGTGCATTGCATTCGTTCGTACCTAGCTGCCGTCACAGGCAGGACGTTCTTCCGAGCCCATTCGTTGTCCAGCTTCTGTACGTCCAATCCTGACAAGGAATCCTCTCCTTGAAATGGCCCTCTGTTCTTCCCCTCACACCATCATGACTCTTTCTTTCTTCCGACTAAACCCCGTTTAAACTACCTTCTCCCCTCATCTCATCTAAGTGAACTCTATCGAGTTCTGGCGTCCATGCCAGCAATCAACTCAGCTCTTACTTCCCACTAACACAGCTGTCTCTACAGCACAAACATGAATCCAACGCATGCCTCATGTGTACCTTTTGGCAGGTTATTTCTCTCTGGGCCTCAGTCTTCCTCATCTGTAGAAGACAGATAACAATCACTCCTCTATCGGAGAGCTGTTGTAAGAATTTAACATTTATTGTTCATGGTTGGGGTGTGTGTGTGTGTATGTGGACACACACACTTCGGGCACACAGAGTGCTTAGCACAGTATTTGGGTACTTAGCACTCTGAAAAAGTCTAGTGCATGTCCATTGTCACTGTGATTCTGTGATTTGTCCTTATATTCACATTGGTCTCCACCACTTGATGAGCAAACTCTTGAGACGAGCTGCACAGTGTCCAGAAACTGAGGATCTGACAGAAGCCCAGCAAGTGTTAACTCAACAATGAAGCAGCAGCTTGGCCACGACTCAGGTATTTCAGACTCAACCTACACTGTGGATGACAAAGGCTCATTCAGATGCGTGAAGTCCGGCAAAACCAAATACAATCATGTCTGATTCTTTAAGTAGGACAGTGGTAAGATAAATAAATACGTTTGAATCTGCCGAGAGGGGCACTGTAAGAGGGCTTCTGAACAAGAAAGAAAACTTGGCCCTCAGACATTTCCAGAAGCCTCTCGGAGATACGACTGGAGAAAACGTGGGAAGGTGGCCAGGAAACCAGCCTAGCACTGAGCGCAAGGACAAAGCCAGGCCTTCCTGCTGGCAGAAGGGCAAGGGGCAAAGGCTGCGCAGGGGAAATACGGTTCCTTGGCAAGTGTTTCCAGGTGCAAGTTAGTTACTCCAGGGCTCAACCCTAGCCTCAGGCAGTGCTCAGGTCTCCCAGTAAGTCACCTGCCCGCGGAGACAGCCAGCCAAAGGTCACAAAAGTAGTGGCAGAGCAAGAACTGAGACCAGGACTGTGGGACCAGCCTCCTCCACCCAAGAATCTAGTTTCCAGTTCTGCAGCATCCTGTCTGCTTGCATCTCCCCCTTCCTAGTGCTTCACTGGGGCTGCTAGGTTCTCAAGTTAAGTCTCATTGTCAAGTAGGCCACTGGAACAGGGCTCCTGGTTTGGGGATGACAAATTCCATTTGGCTGTTTCTACTCTAGGGTCACTCTGCATGGCGTCAGGCATGGGGACCTTCTGCCCACATCAACTGTCACTCACTCTCAATAGTCTATAATGACATCACAGCCCCCCAAGATTTTTAACTAAATAAGAAAGTCAAGTGGCCGATAAATAATATCATAAGTTAATTTAAAACCTTTTTGTAGTCGAATACTTTATTATTTCTTTAGAAAATGGGTTATATTTTCTTGGGACCTTTTCCTCCCAGGCTGTAACAGGGCTACTTCAGCACGCAATGTCATACCTTGAATGCCAGGTGCATTTAAGAAAAAAGAAAATCTAATGAAATTAGCTTTTATACCTAACAACAGGCTTGGAACAATAAAAGAACTCTTTGGAAAAGGAAGAAAGAAACCAATTTAGCATACAGAAATCCACAGCTGCTTCCCAAATCAAAGTTCCCTCGAACAAATGACTGCTTAGCAAGGAGATTTAGTTCCCCTCAAGTAACCATGTCGTGCTCAGGAAAAAAAAAAAAAAAGTTTCACAAATTAGCCATTGCATTGATTTTTCTCTAGGTGGCGTGGGGACAAGATAAGAAGCTATGTAGTTCGATTTTATTAAACCCTCATATACCTTACATGCTCCAGGCAAATGGGAAGCTGCAGCAGAGGGGGGGGGGGATTCCCAGGAATAGGTGAATCATAATTGTTAGTCATCAGTTTGGGAAATTCAGGAAATAGTTACTCTCAGTTAAAAGCATTATTCTTTGCTAGATGTCCGAGAGATAAATTTCTTTGGAAACAACTCGTCAAGATACTGAAGGCTCTGCTCAGCCTCTCCATTCTCCTCTGTTTTGCCGGACCGGCAGATTTTGGTGAATTTCTTATATGGGTATGAGGGGAAATGAACAGCACATTTTACATATTGCTAATCAGAGGTGGATCCAGTTGGTGGGGTCCCATGCTTATAAGGTTAGGCGCGGGATGGAGGAGTGAGTAGCAGGAGGTGTGGGTCTTTTTTTTTTATTATTTAATTATTTATTATTATTTTTTTCCCACTGTACAGCAAGGAGTGTGGGTCTTTTAAAGAGTTCACAAAAGCATCTGCCAAAACTTAGATCCCGGGCCTTAGAAGGGGCCTGTTCAGGTGATAGGCTCTGAAGCTGAAGTGGCCTTAGTTTTGAGGCAACTGTGCCCCGACTGTAACACACTCCCATCTACGCATGCGTCCCAAGGAGGGGGGTCACCTGTAAATGGCCCGGCTCTATGCATTTCATTACAATCCTCTTCGACCTCAAATGTATTGTAAATACTTCCACACCCATTTTTGCTGAGTCCAGGTGGCCACGGTAGAAATGTTTACACAGTATGTTTTGGATGAGCTGATCAATGAATTCCAGGACGTGGACGTGGCTTTACTACTGTCAGGAAAGCCTTTCGTCCACGGTAATTTATGATGCCTATTCTTTGGAAACCCATCAAAAGCTTCCTAAGAAAGTATCTCAGATCTGAGTCACAGTGTAACTAAACACAGTGATTACAATTAAATATGGATGGGGGGGGGGAATCAATGAGCTTAGGTTTGGGTTCAGGCACGGCTGGGGAAAGGGCTGTTCTGCCTCCCCTACACCAGGAACCAGCGCAGGGACAGCCCTCCAGTACATCTTAATTATGGACCGAGAAAATCAGAAGGGAGAAAAAGCTCTGACCTCAACTGGAAATCAATCCATAGAGCCCTTTCACCAGGAGAAAAAAAAAAAAAAAAGATGTACCCTGAAAGAAGATTCGAGATTCACAGGCTTCTGGGATTTGAGGCAAATCGCTACCTGCGCCCAGCGGAAAGTCATTACTGTTCCATTAACTTGCAGGAAGTAGATTCACCCCTTCTGGGGCTTCTTAAGGCTCTTGGAGCTCCAGGGTGGCAGTGAAGTGCAGCTTAGATCAGCAGCCGTGGCTAGAATAGGAATCTGAAAATAACACAATCGCTCTGACACGCCAACTCACGACTTTTAATTGTGGCTCATTAAAGATGTAAATAGAAGAAGAATTATGTTCACCTCTACTACAATTTCATGGCTGCAGTACAATTACCCTGCTTCTGCTTCTATGCAGAAAGGAAGACTTCTGCTTTGCGTAATATCGCGACCAGCGGAGGGCTGTGACTCACCATTTTTTCTTCCCAACAGCAGCCATCACATGTTTCTGCCTGTTGTTGGACAGAGACAGGTAGACAGGGTGATTAATTCCAAAATCAACCCAAAGAAGAAGAAAAGTTGGTCAAAAGATGGAATCCATAAAATTCTGGACTCTTCTTAGTGGGCTATTACAGAAATGCAAGCCTTCTTGCAGAAATGCTGCGAAGAATTCAGGCCAAAGAGGGGCTAAAACCAAAGAGAGGAAGAGTCTTCGACAAAGAGGGAACGTGAAACTACCTAATAGAGTTGGACTTTTGTCTTAGAAATGTTATTTTCCTCAGGGACTAATGCGAGAAAAATTCCTCTAGCCTCTGCTTACCCATATTCTTATAGAAGATTAGTGAAACAATATAGTATTGAAAATAAGTGCCTACGAAAAAGTACATTTGAAACACTGTGTTAAGCATTAAATGAGAAAATATTCATAAGGTTGATGTCAGAGAACCTTTTGCCTATGTTCTCTTCCAGGAGTTTGATGGTGTCTTGTCTTATATTTGCCTTTAAGCCTTTTGAGTCTATTTTCCATACATGGTGTGAGCGTGTGTTCTAGTCTCACTGATTTACATGCAGCTTTCCAGGTTTCCCAACACATACTTGCTGAAAAGACTGTCGTTTTCCCATTTTATTTTCTTGCCTCCTTCGTCAAAGATTAATTGACCATAGGTTGTCAGGGTTTATCTCTGGCTTCTCTATTCTGTTCCATTGGTCTATATGTCTGTTTTGGGAGGGGGAGGGAGTGGGGTGGTTGGGGAGCTTGGGGTGAATAGATACCAACTATTGCCTTTGGAATGGATCAGCAATGAGATCCTGCTGTGTAGCACTGGGAACTATGTCCAGTCACTAATGATGGAGCATGATAATGGGAGAAAATAGAATGTGTACATGTATGTGTAACTGGGTCAGCATACTGTACAGTAGAAAGAAAAATTGTATGGGGGAAATAACTATTAAAAAAATAACAATAAATGGAAAAAAATTAAATGAAGAGCCAGACACAAAAGGACAAATATTGTATGAATCCAGGTAGAAGCAGTACCCCAAATAAGGAAACTCCCAGAGGTAAAAAGTTGAGTAGAGATTACGAAGAACTTAGGAGAGGGAGGACAGGGAGTTAGTTTTTATTGGGTACAGGGTTTCTGTTTGGGAAGATCAAAAACCTCTAGAAAAAGACAGTGGTGATAGTTACACACTACTGTGGGTGTATTTAATGCCAGGGAATTGTACACTTAAAATTGGTTACAATGGTAAACTTGACGTTATACAGACTTACGGCAATTATATATGCATTTAAAAATCAAATTCAGGACACTTTCAAAGTGGGGTGCTGGATGCGTGGCTGGGTTCCCAAGAACCCAGAGGGCTGCTGGAGCTCGATGAGGGTGGTGCAGGCAAAGGGAGGGGTGAGACCGACGCGGATGCTCACCGGGAAATGGAGAAGGCCATGTCCACCCCTGCAGATGGGGTGCAGCTGCAGGTGGGCTCAGTGTGTGTGCAGGAGAACCAGCGCAGGTGCGATAAATATTTAGAAGTCCTGATTTAAAGTCATTAAGTGGATCTGATATCACGGAGCGTCTTACTCAATTTCATAAAGCAGATAACCACTCCAGTATTTGTCAAGTTAATAAATACAGATTTGGGTTGAATTTGCATAATATGCGCTTGAAGGTTCACTGGCCATGACCTTTTGATAGTTGGATTTGAACTTCCCCTTTCACTAAATGTCACTCCAAATTCCAGGCAGCCTTTGGAAGCAAACTCTTCTCTGTGCCAGTTGCTAAGTGTCTTTTAGTATAATACATTCGGTTTGCATCGGGTGGAAGAAGCAAAGTATCTAGGCTTCTTACAATGGGCTCACTCCCTATCTCCATTTTACTGTCAAGTGCAAGGTCACTCTACATGCCCACCAACAAAGGACTCCAGACTCTTACACAAGTGGCTTCTTCGACGGGCTCCTAGAAATGGCCATCTGCCAGCAGTGTCATTTAGAAGGATGCTGGTCCTGAGGACAGTTGAAAATAATTTCTTTCCCATCAACTCCAGCAAAGTAGATTAGGTCCTTGCAGGGCTTTGGTTTCTCTGAAAGCAGCAGAGTGCTGGCAAAGTGGCCTTAAGCCAGTGGAAGAAACAACCCTAGTGGAGATTGGAAATCAGAAGTGGCTTGACAGAGGTAGGGGGTGACAGCAGGCAAGGGGTCAGCGAGTCCAAGGGTTTAATCCTAGCTTTATTCCTACAAACTCGGCGATACTCTTCAGCACCAACAGCCTCGTCCATTATAATAACATAGAATCTGAATGGAAAACGTCATGCTCACTGTCTTTAAAATCTTTGTGAGGATCAGATGAGATGAAACATGGGCCGGCCCAAAGAAACTGATTTATTAACCATTCTTAAATTAGTTTTCTCTTTCAAAGGGAAAAATGTACAAAAATGTCTCCCAGGGAGTGCCCTGGGGGTTCAGTGGGTTAAGCATCCGTCCATGTCAATGCTGTGACTTGAGTCACTGCTGTGGTGTGGGCTTGAACCACGGTCTGGGAACGTCTACATGCCCTGGGCGAGGCCAAAAGAGAAAAAAGTCTCCCAAGTTTGATTGAGGAAGTTTTTTGTTTGTTTGTTTTTGGTTTCTGTTTTTTGCTTTTTATTTTAGGGCCGCACTTGTGGCATATGCAAGTTCCCAGGCTAGTGGTGGAATTGAAGCAGCAGCTGCCTGTCTTCGCTGAAGCCACAGCAACTCCAGATCCAAGCCACATCTGCAACCTACACCACAGCTCACGGCAAAGCCGGCTCCTTAACCCACGGAGCAAGGCCAGGGATCAAACCCAAGTCCTCATGGATTCTAGTTGGGTCTGTTACCACTGAACCACAATGGCAATTCCCGAGAGGCTTTTAAAAGAGATTCCAACAATATTATGGAGCATCCCTCATGTTGAAAGTCCAGGGCTACTCCCTGGGGGGAACACACAGGAGTGTAAGAGGTGTCTTGAATTTCGGGGAACTGGAGTCTAACAGCAGATAAGCAACTCACTGCTAAGTCTGATCATGACCCGCTCCCCTTCCAAAACCTCAGTGGCTCTCCATCACTTAAGAAAAAATTCCAGAGTTCCCATCATGCGCAGCAGAAACAAATCCAACTAGAAACCATGACGTTGTGGGTTCGATCCCTGGCCTCGCTCTGTGGCTTAAGGAACCAGCATTGCCGTGAGCTGTGGTGTAGGCCCGCAGCTGTAGCTCCGATCTGACCCCTAGTCTGAAAACTTCCGTATGCTGCAAGTGCAGCCCTAAAAAGCAAAAAAAAAAAAGAAAGAAAGGAAAAAGAAAAAATTCCAACACTTAGTATGGAATTAATTCAATTGTTCATCTGTAAAAGGGGGATGAAGTCACAGGGAGCTGTGATCAGAACTGGTTACACTGCACACCAATCACAGGATCTGGTGGAAGATTCAATTAGTAGTTTCCATTAATTACTGTTTCCATCTTCATGATTAAATCAACCTCCTTCCTCCCTATCTCTCATTAGTCCACCTCACACTGGGTCCGGATGGGTCCCGGGGGTTCATCCAGCACACAGTGCCCCCTCCCTTCTCACCTGTGTCCCTTGCCCTCCTGTCTGGAACGCCTTGTCCCACCTCTGTCATTTGGGATCCCAACCTGGCTTCAAGGTCGAGTTCAAAATACCTCCTCCGTGTCTTTCCCACTCCCCAGCGAGACCAAATCTCTCACATCTCTGAGTTCCCACCGCACTTCCTCATCCTCCTGAACTGAGCTCACCCAGCTTGCCCTTCCCTGACTGAGCGTACGTTCTCAAGCTCCTCTGAAGGAAGGCAAAGGCTGGAAAAATTTTGTTACCAACGGAGGAATCATCTAACTGACTACCAGGAAAGTGGCATGAGAACAACACCTTTTTATTTCTTTTTTTTTAGAGCTGCACCCTCGGCATATGCAAGTTCCCAGGCTTGGGGTCCATTCAGAGTTGCAGCTGCTGGCCTACACCACAGCCACAGCAACGTGGGATCCGAGCACCGTCTGCAACCTACACCACAGCTCACGGCAACGCAGGACCCTGGACCCACTGAGCGAGGCCGGGGATTGATCCTGCATTCTCGTGGATACTAATCGGGTTTGCTACTATATCCAGTCACTTATGATGGAATGTGATGGAGGATAATGTGAGAAAAAGAATATATGTGTGTGTGTGTGTGTGTGTGTGTGTATAACTGGGCCACTTTGCTATACAGTAGAAATTGTCAGAACACTGTAAATCAACCATAATGGAAAAAATAAAAATCATTTTAAAAAAAGACGCAATGGGAACCCCCAATAACTGTTAACATTTTGTTAAGACTTTATGTGCAGGAACTCACTTAGTTCTCACAACTCTGAAAGAGGCTGCTTTACTTCTATTCCAAGCATGGATCAAACCGAGACCCCAAGAGGTTAAGTCACATGCTCAACATCATACGCCTAGTAAGGGGCAGACGTCAAACTCAGGACGTCTGCCTCAAACACCTCTGCTCTTACTCTCATTATACTGATCCCCGAGAGCATTACAGCGATTTATTGTGTACTTAAACAAACAAACAAACAAACAACAAACTCCATGATGACTGTAATCAGTTCTCTCCGGGCTGGATTTTAAAACTTTAGATCCATCAGAGTATCCTGTTCGGTACTTAGATTCTTCAAGTCACAGGATGAGACTTCCTCATTGAGGCTACTATGGCTTACAGACACTTCTGCTAGTGCTAACCAACGCTCAACAACCGCAGGAAGCTGCAGCCACAGAACCACCACGTGGACCCATCTGCACGGTCTGCAGAGGGCAGTTTAACCTAAGCACCTACTACAGTGGGTAATGCCTGAAGCTGTAATGAACACCGTGGTCGTCTATTGCCTGCTGGAGTTTTTTGTCACTAGGTATGTAGGAGGCCCTGGAGTACTGGCTCTCACGAAAGGGCAAAGTGATGGCCAGTACCTCCTGGTCAAGGAACTGCACCAGTCAGCAGGAAAGGCTGCTGCCCCATGGACAGTCCCCCAGAGAATCACTCATAGTGATTCATCCATCTCAGCCCTTTTTTTTTTAAGGGCCACACTCGCAGCATATGGTAGTTCCCAGGCTAGGGGTCGAAATGGAGCCTACATCACTGCCACAGCAACACAGGATCCAAGTCATGTGTGCGACCACAGCTCAGGGCAATGCCAGATCCCTGACCCTCTGAGAGAGGCCAGGGATCGAACCTGCATTCTCATGGAGGCTAGTCGGATTTGTTTCTGCTGTGCCACAGAGGGAACTTCTATTTCCTGACGCATCGTCTAGACAGCCAAAGGGTGGAGCTTTTATATAAATGCAATACTCAGGATAGAAAGAGAAGAAAATTGAGCAAAGGTTCCTCACTGTGCCAAACAGACAAAGGCCAACTTACATTTAAGGTAAGGCTGAGAGGTATAATGTGGAATTTAACACATCTCATCAGCAGTCAATGTTACTGATTGACCAATTCCATAATTTGGCCATCTAACGATGGCTCAACTTTTGGCATAATTTTTATAGGCAAAAAACCCCTGAAAGTTGGGTAAGAATATCATGCAAAAAAACCTCAAATTGAAATTCTCTATTCCCAACTCACAGACTCTAAAATATTAAGGAAATCTATATACCATGAGATACACTAAACATTCAAAAAGTATACAATATAAAATAATATATAGTATTAAACAATCTTTCCCTGATGACAAAATATTGTTTAAAAAGATGTGTAACATGCCTCACTTATTTGTCTCCATCAAATCTCTTTCTGAATTCCTTGCTAACAAGTGTGAACGATTTTTGGTGTGTGGCATTTTTAACATGTGATATTAAAAACCCATCCTACTCCTCCCTTTGACAAGAAAATTTCAAAGTTGCCAAATTAATTTTGAAGACGACTTTTCATATTATTTAAGCCATGATATTTTTTCGCCTCTGATATTTTAACCGACCAGAATTCTTAGAAATGAAAAAATAGTAACAGCATATTTCTAGAGTAGAATAGCCTTTCAGAAATGAAAATGTTACATTAATCCTCCCCTGCTACCCTGTCTTGGCTTTCTAAATTCCCCTAAGGAAAAAAAAAAATCCACATAGTCACATTATGTTGCCAGCACCAAATGTGTTATTTCTTCAGATTTCTGATTTGGCCAATATGAATTTTCATGACATCAAACAGTTAAAAAAGCCATTCCTAGTAACTTCACAAATATGGCTACTGAGAAGCTGCCATGATCCTCTCTGGTTAGAATTTTCAAACACCAAAATTGTCGTAGTTTACCGAAAATGGTCTGATGCTGAATTCAATGACTTTTGTAAAACCTGTTGAACCAAACACATCTACTTTTTGTCATTTTTACAACAAAGTAATTATCACTGAGTTTATCTCAAAAATGTTAAATCTCAACTCAAGGATTACTTATATATTTATAAATGAATTCTTTCCTTTCTTCTCATCTTCCCTAAATATTTATTCAGCTATATTATGTGAGGAATGGGCTTAAGACTTGGAGTACAAGGTCAAAAATAAACCACACTCCACCCTCATAAGCCACCCACAGAGAGAGCTACATAAACAAAGAACCACAGTACCCGGTAGAGGAAGAAGGGACGTTTCCGTTAGGACTTAATGAATGAAGAGTCCACGGGGTAGAGAAACAGAATTTCATGCAGAAGAATCAACAACATGAAGAAAGGCATGATTATCAAAGTACACAGCATGTCTAGGGAGCTCCCCGTTGGCCTAGCAGTTAAGGGCCAGGCATTGTGACTGGTGCAATTCAAGTCACTGCTGTGGTGTGGGTTCAATCCCTGGCCTGGGAATTTCTGCATGCTGTGGGCACAGCCAAAAAAAAAAAAAAACCACAGCATGTTTAGAAAGGAAACAAGTTTTATATGGAGAGATGCGAAGAATGGCAGATGAAATTTAAATAGGCTGACAATGAATTCCTAGGGATCTCAAATATCATGCAATGAAATTCACATTTTATCTTCTAGGGAAGGAAAAGCTCATGAAATCCTTTTACATTTTTCCTTTTACTTGATCATATTCATTCATTACTATGGAAAATACCAACAGAGTTCCCTTTGCAGCTCAGCAGGTTAAGAACCTGACATACTGTCTGTGAGGATGTGGGTTCCATCCCTGGCCCTGCTCAGTGGGTTGAGGATCTGGCGTTGCTTTGGCCGTGGTGTAGGCCTGCAGATGCAGCTCCGATTAGACCCCTAGCCCAGGAACTTCCATATGCTGCAGGTGTGGCCATTAAAAGAAGGGGGAAAAAAAGGAAAATAACTAAAGAGTATTATTTTTAAAGAAGTATCAATCACCCTCATACAGCAAACATCTTCATTTTTGCTTTCTTTACTTCTAGTCTTTGTTGACAGGCACCCATTTTCATCATTACTATGTGACCAAGATCTCTATGCTATTTTGAAATTTGAATTTTGCACTTAACTCTTTATTAGAAACACTTTACCATCATTCCACATACTTGCAAGGATTTTCAGGAATGGGAATAATTCAATCAGACCCTTTCTGTAGGAAGGTAATTCTCAAAATAGCAGGATGAATGGAATACAGAAAGGAAAGACTTAAGGCAAGAATACTCTTTTGGAGTGGCTGCAATGGTCCAGGCGATGATGCTAATGGCCGGCAAGAGAACAAAGATGAGGAGATGGAGAAGAGCAGGGAGACTAACATTCTTTTCTGTCCATGCCTACGGCACACAGAAGTTCCCAGGACAGAGATCAACCCGAGATGCAGCAGTGACAATGCGGGATCTTTAACCACTAGGCTACCAGGGAACTCCCAAGACTCTAACATATTTAAGGAGCAAAACTGCCGAATGTGGTCAAGGGATGAAGAAACGGTGACCAGCATCAATGACTGGCTAGTTGGTGACCCTGTTTCTGTAAACAAGGACTCGTAAAGCGAGACAGGAGAGTGTCGGGCACAGGTTTAGATTCAGGTTGAAGACACCTTGGATATTCATTATTAGTAGTATTTTTTTGTCTTTTTAGGACCACACCCGTGGCATATGGAGGTTCCCAGGCTAGGGGTCAAATCAGAGCTATAGCTGTTATAGCTGCCAGCCTACGCCAGAGCCACAAGCAATGGAGGATCTGAGCCATGTCTTTGACCTACACCACAGCTCATGGCAACACTGGATCCTTAACCCACTGAGCAAGGCCAGGGATCCAACAACCTGCAGCCTCATGGTTCCTTGTCAGATTTGTTTCTGCTGCACCACAAAGGGAACGATGCTCTCTTAAAACCAGTTTTTCTCTTTTCCAATCATGGATGGTTACTTGTAAGGAAATATCCAAGGCACCACTAGACTTCCAAAACACCAATGCCAGCATCTGGGATGCGGCTGAAATCACTTGCTTTATCATTCCTTTAATTTTCTCCCTTGTTATTCCTCCAGCTTAAAGCCTTCGGCAAGAGCTCAAATACACTTGTATCACCAGGAGATACCGGGAAGAAGCCAAGCAGAGGAACATCTAATCAGATCTCCAAGAAGCACATATTAAGAAGCCGCTTTTGCCCTTAACACTGCTCTGGGAATGCATGCTCTTATTTATTTATTTTTTCCTTCCCTTAGCTGAGAATCTGAGAAAAAGCCCAATCTCAGCCCATTCCCTTACCCCTTCCTGCTAACCAAACTTCCCGTAGTCAAAACTAGATGGAGGAGTTCCTGTCGTGGCACAGTGGTTAACAAATCTGACTAGGAACCATGAGGTTGCGGGTTCGGTCCCTGCCCTTGCTCAGTGGGTTAAGGATCCAGCGTTGCCGTGAGCTGTGGTGTAGGTTGCAGACGCGGCTCGGATCCCGCGTTGCTGTGGCTCTGGTGTAGGCTGGTGGCTGTAGCTCCGATTAGACCCCTAGCCTGGGAACCTCCATATGCCGCAGGAGCGGCCCAAAGAAATAGCAAAAAGACAAAAAAAAAAAAAAAACTAGATGGAGGCGTTCCCACTGTGGCACAGCAGAAACGAATCCGACCAGGAACCATGAGGTTGTGGGTTTGATCCCTGGCCTCGCTCAGTGGGTTAAGGATCTGCCATTGCCGTGAGCTGTGGTGTAGGTGGCAGGCACGGCTCAGACCCTGTGTTGCTGTGGCTGTGGTGCAGGCCGGCAGCTGTAGTTCCGATTCAACCCTTGGCCTGGGACCCTCCCTATGCCTCAGGTGGGGCTCTAAAAAGCCAAAACAAACAAACAAAAAATACTAGATGGAGACCCAGAAGATGTCTTCCTATCGCAGTGCTTGAATGTGCCTTTTAACACAAACTTGATTCAACTTTGGCACAATTCGGCTTTGACAGAGCAAGAGTCAAAAAAAAAAAAAAAATTACCAAAAGAAAGTTTTAACCCATTTGGTGGTGGGGATCTTAATAGCTAATAAATTTCCTGATTATCCCATCAGTTCCCTTACAGGCTGTCTAGGCTTCTGTGACTTCTTCTGTTTGGGTTCCGTTATGAACTAACCGTCGGATGTTCTACCAATTCTGGATCCACCCAAGGGCCTTCAGGAACTGCACCAGAAGCAAAACCACTCTTCTGGATCATCCAAGGCCAGGCTGGCCCTTGTCCAACAAGGGCAGGGGGCGGGGGGGGGGGGGCAAGTGTCACCACAGCCATCAGTTAACCTCAGCTTCAAGTCCTGAATCTGCAGCTGCCATCGTGGGCACTTTGATGTGTGTCCACTGCCTTTATCCCTTCCAGCAATAGGACCGCGCTCCTGCCACCCGAACGGACAACCTGCGAGCCCTGAGAGCTGAAAGAAATACCATTCAAAACTAACTGCCAAGGGCAGCAGGTGTGGCTGGGGGAATCGAGGGTAGAGCTCCGAGGTCACCACGGCTCCACGCCCCCCCCTCAGACCTTCCTCCCGCTGGTCCATCACCCGCAGCTGACGTTCCTGCTCCCCTAACTAGATCAGGGCCACTGCCACGACTAGGGACAGTCAAAAGTCAAGAGTTCAAGAGACATAAAAAGGTTTCCAAGGGCACCGCTGATCTAGGGGAACACTTTACACGTTTAGACAAACAGGGGTTCTCAGGGTTCAGAGACTATGCTGACTTCACATCCCGACACGGTTGAGGGACTGAGGAGTGACTGCAGCCATCATGGTTTGATGCTGCTTAGATCAAGAGCAAATATTTCCTGGGTACCGACGATGTGATGTGCTCAGATCTGGACCCGCCCCTCCGCTGTGAGCGAGGAGGCGAAGAAGAGAATGAAGTAGCCTCGGGTGGTGGCTCAAGAGCTAAGTGCACAAGAGCTCTTTGCGGTGAGTTTCCTGGGCTCAGCATCCCCTGAAATTCTGACTCATCCAGCCTGGTGTTGCTGAAACTGCAGCTCTCATACACACATCCAGGTGATTCTGGGGCAGAGACCACCTTTGAGAAACACGGTGGGGCTAGGATCCAATTTCTACCCTCAAGCAATCGGCAACCCACATAGAGACACAGAGCCGCTGAGTTTCATTTTCAAGACGCAAGCTCTAATCTTTATGAGGGTTCCTAAGGAGGGGCCAGGCAGTAAGTTCTAAGCATTCAGGGCAGACTTTGCGAATGTGAGCCAGGCGTGGGGGTCAGGCAGGACTTGGAAAGAAAGAATCAGCCCCATGCAATCATCTTAACCAACCCCCGGTCCCGATTCAGCAGAACAAGCCATCAATGAAACAGAGACACAGTTACAAGGCCACCACCAAACAGGTAAAGAGGCTTCCTCTGCTGACTGCACAGAGGAGATGTCACCAGAAGAATCATAAAACTGGCATCTCCAGATAGTGCCGGGTTTGCATTTTCATTCTGCCGCATTCATGTGGTTTCCTGCACTTCACAATTTAACATTTGTAAGAGAAAAAAGTGCTGTTCTGAAACCCAAATAATGCACCACTCTTGTTAGCAGACAGCCAGCTGCTAACAAGAGTGACATCTGAGCATCATTTAAAGTGTCATTTCCCAGCACTGCTTTGGAAAAGGGCTATTTACTAAGAAAGAAAAATAATAAATTCTGCACAACGTAAAACAAGGCTTGGGGCTCCACAAGTTAAAGGGCAGGCAGATGACCCATAACACGGTGACAGCAAGCACAGAGAAGGAAGAAGTTAGATCCCCAACAGAAAAATAGATCATTTCAGAACAAACCAATCTTGTTTATTCGCCTATCTTGTTCACATAACATTGTGCCATGTTTTCTTTAACGCTGCACGGGGAATAAATTATGAGCCAGACACTGCAAGGCTTCCTTGACCAAAGGGCTCCGTCGCAAGATCGGTGCCAGAAGGCATGAGGAACTCTGGGTGCCTACCCGCTTTTCTTCACACGGGGGGGGGGTCCAGTGAGCCCCACTGCAAGTGATGGTTTGCTCGGAGCAAATAAATTCAGATGAGCAGGAACCAAAGGGTATCATTATTTAATTAACTTCATTAGTGTGAACTGTGGGATTTTAAATTTGCAATCCACCTTGGACATCAGGAAAGGGTCTACTGGTGTTTTTACAGGTGACTCATTCCAAAGGACGGGTCAGTTGTCTGAGGTCACCAAGATATGTGAGCAGAACTGGGCTTCCCTCTGAGGCCTCGTTTCCAAGAAACACACTGAACTAGGCTGATAAAACGTCCTTGGACGTCCACATTATTTTGGTGTCTAGTTTAGAATTTATGTATTCTTTTTTTTTCTTTTTTATTTTTTTAATTTTATTTTATTTAAAAATTTTTTTTAATTTATGTTTTTATTTCCCCAATACATCATTATTTTTTTTCCTACTGTACAGCATGGCGACCTAGTTACACATCCATGTATACATTCTTTTTTCACACATTATCATGTTCCATCATCAGTGATGAGACATAGTTTCCAGTGCTGCACAGCAGGACCTCCTGTATTATTTCTTTATAACCTGAGTCCCACCGCCAAACCAAGACTGTCATTCAGGGCACCGTATTTAGTGAAAAGGTTCTCCATAAACACTTGCGGAACCGGATCTGGCAACTCCCCAGGCCTCCCGCCTTGCACCTTGTTCCTCGCAGTACCCCCCCACCACACACAGGATAACACCACTGCCCTCAGACAGAAGCGACTGCCTCTTGGATGATCAATCCCTTATGCGCTCGACTCAAACGCAATATACAGAAGAGACAGCTTGCTGTTTGTGTGTTTGGTTGTGGTTTTTTCTTTTTGTTTTTTAAGACATATATTTATTTGCTTTCTTAACTGTACACACCAAAAGAAAGCCATGAATGTATGTGTGTGTGTGTGTGTGTGTATGTGTGCATGTGTGTGTGTGTGTATATATATATAAACTTGAAACAAGTGTGTCCACATTTCAGATGCTTTCCTGAAGAGAGCCACAACTCTACTTGGTTTATATGCATCTGGCATACATGTTCATACAGCGGGGTGTGATGTTTTTCTTTTTTAGGTTAGCTGGTGCCTTTATTTTTCTCAAAGCTGCTTTTTTGTATAATAATAGATTCTGGAGTTTTTCAAACGTCAGTACATACGTGTGTGTGTGTATACATATACATATATGTATTTACCTGCTTTGGGGGAACTGCTACATATAGGATGTTCTAGGAATCCAAGTACCACAATTTATTCAACTAATTATCTGTTTATGCATTTCACTTGTATTAATAATTCTGTGGTACACAGCCTTCTACTTACTATGTCCACATCTGAAGAGTTCTCTAACGTAGACCTTTTGTCTTTTCTAACCACAAATGCCTTCTGCTCAAATCCTATTATTCTGCACACCTCAGAAACAAACACACTAAGTAAACTGAGTTGGCTCTCTCAGCTCTTCATTACTAGGACAACATTTTCTCAGCATTCTGCTGCTCAGGTTGTAGAGAAACAGCCATGCGCCCAAGTAAGATGTTCTGGGACACCAAATAAATGATGGCTGATGATACTGAAAGCTCATGAACGCCAAGGTCTCCGGATGACTTACCCAAGATCACTTGTGTTTCAAGACCGCTCCTGCAGGCTGAGGTCCACACTTTCTCTCTTGCTCCGCGTCTGTAGCAGCACTACTTTTGAAGCCTCAAAATAAACTCTTTCATTGTGCTCCAGAATGCTGCAGTAACACAAAACAAAACACCAAGTCAGAGCGAAAAATAAATGCCACTTCAAGCAGTAAGTTGATATTCAAGGGGAAATCCCTGGCTTTTCTCAGATGTATATTTTATAACCTCAAACAAGTATGTTAATTACCAGAATGCAGCTATCACACAACTGATCTCCATATGGTGCCCTAAAATACTGGAGATGGGGGGCGGGGGGAGAAAGACAACAAAGTACCTGCTAGGCTAGGTGCTGCATCTTGATATGATGATACCTACTGCTGGGAATGTGCTCGTAAAACTCCAAGTTTACCCACCGAAATAAATACAGAAAGAAGGATTCATCACATTGAAATAGAGCTACTGGTGCGCCATTCTCTTACGCTCAACTCCCTTGTTTAAACAGTAGACTCCTGGATAAAGGGCAGAAAGTGGGAAAAGTTTTGTTTCAAATTACAATTCATCTGATCCTGCCTGTTAAAGTCTCAGACGATATTAAAGGAGGCGATATTAAACAAAGGGCTAGTCGGACCGATGTGAAAAGGTGAGAGAGAGAGGAAATTTTCCATTTTGCACTACAAATAGGTAATCGATGGGTTTTCGTTCTGACTCTTGCGACCTCTAGAAAAACACCTTCTCCCCCGAAGCTGGAAAGCGGCCTTGACTTTACACACTGAATATGAAATGAAAGGGTAAGATATGCAGCCTCTTCGCCCCCACTCAGAGCAGCTGAGAAAGCCTACACACTAGAGCTGCGTGTGACAAGGTCACTCTGAAAAGCTCTCTTCTGCCCTGGGAGCGTCCGAGGCTCCCTTGTCACAGGGTACTGTTCTAGCTTCTTCTGATGCTTGGTTAAATCCACCCTTCTGTTTGTACTTTGAACCAGGGGCATCTGAGAGCCTGGAAATGGTCTTCAAACGATGTCTGCATCCTTTTGGAGGCTTTTCTGAGCTCTTCCGCAGGCACCTCTTTTGAAAGCCCATTGGAAGGTTGTCTCTGATTCTCTAACCACAGTGACTGCATCCTCCTTGTAACTCTAAACCCTCTAGGAATCGCCAAAGGTCCCCAGGCAACTGCCAAAGATCTCATCATCAAATGACACTGCTGTAAGAGAGAGGGTACACTTTTTGTGCCTCACTGGTGGCTGAGTGAATAATCAATTCCTTGAAAGCCTTCTGAAGCTATGACTTTATAGAATGCGCGCTGTTTTTTAAGAGGACTTTTGGGGGGTTGTGAGTACCTGGTTCAAATCACGTAGGCACTTCAAGATTTTGAGGAGGGGCCCAAGAAAGCCACTGCTGGTTAATGTTTAAACAAGTGAGTGGAGTCTAAGGCCATGATATTTTCAGTCTAGCTAGAAGAGCAACTGCCTGAAAATGGCAAAGGCTTTTTTGTTTTCTTGATGCCATCAATACCCACTGAAAGTGGGGTTGTTACAATTTTATTAGTTTTTCCTAAGCAGTTTTCATGAAATGTAATTGGGCTCCCACTCAAATGTGTAACAGTAACATATTGATACAAATCAACTCCAGCCAGGAAGTTCAAAGCATGACAAACCGTCTTTAGTTTACAGTTTTGGTAAAAACAGAATTTGGAGAGAGAAGGATTTAAGCAGGCCCACTGAGAGTTGTTGGCTGCTATCAATCTTCTTTTACTAAAAATAAACTGCTGCATTTCTCTGATTTGTTACCAGCTTTAGGTCCTGGTATTTTAGAACTGGAACTGTCTGTGTCACCTAGTCCAAGATTCTTCTACGAATAAAGCTGCTGACCCAGAGAGGTTGATGGACCTCTTAAAGCCACACAGCAAATTAACTGATGTTTGATTAGACTCTGGGTTTAATCACTCATGCCAACCAACTCTTTTATTTTATTAGTAAAGTACAGTTGATTTACAATGTTTCATCAAGTTCACCAATGCCAACAGACTCTTAATGGACATAATGTCACTGCATGGAAAGGAATGCGCTGGTTTGAAAAGTTTACCAGAAGCACAATACTTTCTCATAGCATCCTTTCTCTCTTTTTCTGTTTATTTTTTGCCCTAAAAATTTTTCATTTCTGGATTATATTCTTGCCACCGAGTAAAGCAAAATTATCTGGGAGAGGTAGATATTATGAACTCCAGGCCCTTCACTGGCTGCCAATGCCAGGTGTCCAGAGGAGTAAGACTTAGACTCTTTGCGGAGAAGAGGAAGAAAAAAAAAAGACTCATCTAAGAGACCAGATTTTCCATTCTTGTCTCTGTGGATGTGGGTAAGTTGGAAGTGATTCACTTTGTGATTTATGGCTGACCCTCAGTTACACATAGAGCAATAAGCAGGAGAAAAATTTTTATCAAAAGAAAACCACTGAAAATTCTACACGCCTCCTTTTAAGCAAATATTGCACTACACGTTCCTGCTCCAGCAAACTTTTCAGCAGTGCTGCTCATCACCCACAAAACAAACTGGCTGGAGTTTAATCTCCTTTGCCTGCCGGGTTCTTGTTTGCCAGTTGAAGTTATAAATAGAGATAAGACTAAAAGTCCAGAAGGGAGAAAAGAACACCAGAGGCCTAGAGCGTTCATTGATATGCCTGAACACTGAACGCGAGTTACGTAAACAAGGATTTCGCTCCAGATGACATCCTTACAGGGTTTTAAAATTTGATAAGCATTTTTGTGATAATTTTCTTCGAAGCAGCCAAAGCAGCAAAGTACAGAATACCAAAGTAAATCAAAACCAGCGGCCTCAAAGCCATGAGGGTTTGGTTTTGGTTGGGTTTTGTTTTTGTTTTTTTGTTTTAGGCTTAGTTTTGCAGCTAAGTGGATTTTTAAATTTAAGTCACCATCTCCTAAGCAGAATTAGTTCCTGACCTATCAGCTAAAGGGACATAAGTAAATGTTCTCCATAATGAGTTCCCAATGGTAATTCAAGTTGTTTTTATAGTTTCACGTGTAGAACTGAGTGTACCAAATCAAACACAAACACAAGTTTATCTTGTCTGATCTATTAAGTAGATAGTTCTCCTAAAACTCAACAATTAGACACAGATAGAAAGCGAGTGATAGGTTCATGATGGAATACCCCGTCAGTGGGGGAATGGGTGTTCTAACCCACAAATAGAACTGGAAAAGGAACCTTCCATTTACTTATTTATTTTTATTTTTAATTTTTGTCTTCGTAGGGCTGCATCTGCAGCACATGGAAGTTCCCAGGCTAAGGGCTGAATCTAAGCTACAGCTGCTCGCCTCCACCACGGCCACAGCCAGGCCAGATGCTTATCCCACCGAGCAAGGCCAGGGATCACACCTGCGTCCTCATGGATACTAGTCAGGTTTGTTACCACTGAGACACAATGGGAACTCCTGAGCCTTCTGCTTGGAAAGAGATTTCCCCTCCCTTACACCACTTAGAAAATAAGTTACTGATAAATAAAACATATGAATATGTGTTTGCATAGATATACATTTATAAGCATTTATTATACATCTATACATCATCATATACAATAAGATAGAGAAAAATAACGTTATGATCACAAAAAGCCTTATAGGCCATTGCAGAGGCTTTGGCTTATTACTTTAAGTAAAATAGGAAGACACCAGAGAATTCTGAATGGAGGAGGATGAGGGTCTGCCCTGTGTTTTAAGGGATCACTCTGCCCATTGTGTGAAGAAGAGATTATAAAAGCACAGGGTTGAAAACACAAAGCCTACTGAGGCTACTGCAAAAATTCAGGTGAGACATGCAAAACATGGACCAAAGAGGTGACACCGGGGGAGGAGGCTGTGGGCCCTGGTGGAGTTCTGAATATATTTTGAAGGCCAAGTTGACCAATGGTATAAAAGACATAAAAAGGATCCTTCCTAGTTTTGAATCCAAACACCTCTAAGAATGGAGTTGCCATTCACCAAGATGGAAGTTGGCGAATGGAAATTGGGAAAAATGGTGTCAGGGAGCTCCATTTTTCTTTTTCTTTTTAATATTTATTTATTTTTTTTTTTAATTTTGTCTTTTTTAGAGCCACATCCATGGCATATGGAAATTCCCAGGCTAGGGGTCGAACCGGAGCTGCAGCTGCTGGCCTACGCCACAGCCACAGGAACGCGGGATCTGAGCCACATCTGCAACCTACACCACAGCTCACAGCAACGCCACATCCTTAATCCACTGAGCAGGGCCAGGAATTATGGATACTAGTCAGGTTCATTACCACTGAGCCACAATGGGAACTCCTGGGGAGTTCCATTTTCCCATGTTAAGTTTAAGAGGCCAATGAGGTGCCCTAGTGAGGTAGCAAGTAGATGCATGGGTATAGATTTTAGAATTCACCAACTTGTGGATAGATGGTATAAGTTAAAGCATCAGTTACTGTTACAGGCAGCGTCCAGGATGGTTCCCACTGATTCCACCTCTTCGTATTCATGCCCTTAGAGAATCCTCTCCCCTTGAGCGTGGACTGGATTGAGTGCCTCCAGTAAACAGAGTGGGGCAAAGGTAATGGACCATCATTTCCAAGACGAGGTTACACGTAGACTGGCTTCCATCTTGGATGCCCTGGATGGCTCACTCAGGGGGGGGAACCAGCTGCCAGGTTGTGAGGTCATCCTGTGCAGGGGCCCATGTGGCCTGCTGCCATCCGTGTGAGTGAACCTGGACACAGATCCCCAGCACACACACCCCGTCCCCCCTCCTTCAAATGAGACTGTTGCCTGGGCTAACCACTTAGCCATAACCTTATGAAAGGCCTTGAGCCCAATACACCCATCTGAGGTGTGCCCTGATTCCTGCTCAAGGAAATGTGATAGTATATATTTGTTGCTTGAAGTCACCAAATTTTAGGGCAATTGGTTACATATCAACAGATAACTAATAGTTACAACGTGCAAGGCACTGTCTGGAAATTTGACATGACATTTTGCCGTCGGAGATACTGAGTCACAGAGATGTTACCTCTCACTTGCCCAACACCCACACATGTGGGATGGAGACAGGACTCAAACTCACGTCATCTGACTCCACCGCCTCGCCTCTTAATGACTGCATGTCAAGTCCCCTCTAGAATACCTATTCTCCTACTTTGGATGTGCATATGTGAAAGTTGACTTCATACTGTCCAAAGGGCTAACACTGTGTATCGCTGGTTTACACAAGCGATACACAATGCATATGCATCTTCACACCAAACTTCTAAGCCTGCCACAGAGCTCTACAATTCTTTGATTTTTGATATTCCAAATAGATTACCATCTGTACTCAATGGTCAAAGAAGATGGAAAGGCAGCCTCTTGTGGTTTGAAGAGTAACCTCAGTCTGGTTAATCCAGCTGATCTGATTATCGAAGAACTTCCAGCACAGTCTGCCAATGCTCTAATATATTCCTATAGACTGAATGTAGTCCTTTCACACTTGGCTCTCTCAAACTACTACGAGGTCAGGAAAAGCACAAGGTACTGAATACGATAGCCACCGTAAACTCTGCCTTGAGTTTTTAAAATACTAAGGGAAAGCCAATTTTCAGTTGGCAACAGAAAGTCACTAAGGATTCCAACAATATTAAGTTTTTAAGTAGGAAGTGGCAAGACCAAAACATAAAAAAAAGAGAACACTCCTGAGCTGAGTAAAATACAATGGCTGCTGTCCTTTGATTTAATTATTATAATAAATTAAGACTCTTCCATTCTTTCCCTGACACAGACCCACGAAATACACAAAGGGGAAGAAATGGTCACTGTGCTTCTGCCTCCACACACATTTCCAACGGCACTGCTGTCAGAAAGGCCTGTTTCTGGTTAATGCAGCATTATTTTTGGGGAGGGAAATGCCTATCAAGTAGCAGCCAGCAACACGTGCCCCCATCCACACTGTGCAGTACTTTACTTTTGTTTTAACTGTGAGGGTTGTGCCCACAACCAATGGCAGCCAAAAGCTGGGAAGACAGACTCGTAAAACGAAATACAACCCAACCCATGGCCATTTATAAATCTTTCGGTTACAAAAAGCCACTGCGTTTTCTAAAGGCGCATGAGGCCTCCCTGAAGGTAACTTTTGCCATTTCGAAACAGCAAACAGTCGTGATGGCTCCAGAGTGAGGCTGCTGGGACTTAACCTGCAATTTGGACGACAGTATGGAGATGAGATTATGCTGTCTTATGACATGGGAGCAGATGCTACGAATTAACACACAAAAGGGTCTAAAATAGAGTTTTAAAACATAGGAATCTGGAAACAAGTTAAAAACAGCTTCCAAGATTGTAAGCAAAATAGGATCATAGTGGTTTTCTTTTGAAAAAAGAGAGGCAATCACTTAATCACTAGGTGGTAAAGTGTCATGGGTCTTCCTCTAAATAAAGGAGGAATTTCAAGGAAAGTACCTGACCAAAATTGCTTTTTAGGGCTGCTCTTGTGGCATACGGAAGTTTCCAGGCCAGGGATAGGATCGGAGCTGCAGCTGCTGGCCACAGCCACAGCCACAGCCAGAGCAACTCTGCAGCCCAGCCAGGTCTGTGACCTACACCGCAGCTCACCGCAACACTGGATCCTTGACCCACTGAGTGGGGCCAAGGATCGAACCTGCATCCTCATGGATCCTAGGGAGGTTTGTAACCCGCTGAGCCACAACAGGAACTCCTGCTTTTTAATTTTGTAAGATGAGAAGAGGGGAACACATATCAGACATGAGCTGATGTGTTTAACGAGCTGACAGATTCTATCGTGGAACATTTTGTTATCCTAAAATCACAACGTAAAAAAAAAGGCTGGGATAAATTTGGGAAACACTTTTGAGGGACGCTGGTGTATTAACATGTCTGATAAATCTCCAAGGGGGAAAAAGCATGCATCTTGGCCCCAAATATATTAGACCACAGAAGACTTTTTCCAGATGAAATAAGCAACCCGTAGACCTGCACTGACCAGAATACACTGGGGTAAACAATACACTAGGCCAGTGGTTCTCAAAGCTTTTGATCTCAAGTCCCTTTCACGCTCCTAGTGTATCGAGGACCCCAATGTGCTTTTAATTACACAGATTACACTTAATGATATTTATCATATTAGAAATTAAAACTGAATTTTAAAATATATATTCAGAGTTTCCATTGGCGCTTAGTTGAAGCGAATCTGACTAGTATCCGTGAGGACACAGGTTCGATCCCTGGCCTTGCTCAGTGGGTTAAAGGAGCCGGCATTGCGGCAAGCTGTGGTATAGGTCGCAGACGTGGCTCAGATCCCCTGTTGCTGTGGCTGTGGCATAAGGCAGCAGCTGCAGCTCCAACTGGACCCCTAGCCTGGAAACATCCATATGCCGTGAGTGTGGCTCTAAAAAAGATGAAATAAAATGAAATGAAATAATGAAATACGTATTCATTCATTTAGTTTAAGTAACCATATACCCATTGCATGTTACGTGAAATGGCAAAATAACTATTCTTTCAAAACCAAAAATTAGTGAGAAGAGTTACACTGATTTTACCATTCCACAAATCTCTTAAAAGTGCCTCTGGGGAGTTCCCGTCGTGGCGCAGTGGTTAACGAATCTGACTAGGAACCATGAGGTTGCGGGTTCGGTCCCTGCCCTTGCTCAGTGGGTTAATGATCCGGCGTTGCCATGAGCTGTGGTGTAGGTTGCAGACGCGGCTCGGATCCCACGTTGCTGTGGCTCTGGCGTAGGCCGGTGGCTACAGCTCCGATTCGACCCCTAGCCTGGGAACCTCCATATGCCTCGGGAGTGGCTCAAAGAAATAGCAAAAAGACAAAAAAAAAAAAAAAAGTGCCTCTGGATTCCATTTGTTGTGATATGTTGTTCTTTCCTGCTACACCAAAACTTGACACGTGCTAGTTTCTTCAAGAATGGCAGCAAAGTGGAATCTGAAACGTAGCAAGGAACCCTTTGTATGCTGTTGTATTAAAATGCATTGTTTTGTCTTGCCTTTTGGATGGGTCTTTTTTAATGCTGGGTTTTGTAACACCAGGCACTGCTTCCTGGAAGATAATATTAGCTGCCTGAGCTAGGCAGAGCCCTAAATGCTCATTACACATCATCATTCCACCACATGTAGCCTCTGGAAAACCCCTTGTGAGAGAATGGGAATACCTAGTACGATTATAGAAAATAGCTCTGGAGTTCCCATCATGGCGCAGTGGTTAACGAATCCGACTAGGAACCATGAGGTTGCGGGTTCGGTCCCTGCCCTTGCTCAGTGGGTTAACGATCCGGCGTTGCCGTGAGCTATGGTGTAGGTTGCAGACGCGGCTCGGATCCTGCTACAGCTCCGATTCGACCCCTAGCCTGGGAACCTCCATATGCCGTGAGAGCGGCCCAAGAAATAGCAAAAAGACAAAAAATAGAAAATAGGTCTGACCTTGCAGGCTCCCCCTCGCTCAGCCAAAAAGGTCTGGGAGGCAAGGTCCTCAAAGTGAGAACGGCTAACTAAAGAGACCTTCTAAGCTCTGCAGATCCTTCCCAGAAGAAAAGCACAGAACTTCCTTTTCTTCTTGCCCTTGGCTTCTGTGAGTCTACACAAGGCGTGTTCACCCAGGCTGGCCATGACCATGACAAAAACCCTGAGGGGACAGCAGTAGGGCAGAGTTAGCTATGAAGAAAGCATTTGGTTACCTGGATTCTACAGGCAGGAACCTATGAAAGGTCTACCTTTTAGATGGCTTGGGCCAACCCTTTCTTCCCACCTAGGCCTTAATAATCTAGGGAGGATTTGTTTGAACTGAAAACAATGAGCTTTTGAAGTCCCTCCAAGGAGATTCAGAAAAGCCTGTTTCATGAAATCAGTTACTGAAGTAATACCTGTAATTATACACCATTATCTGGTTCAGAACCAAACAACACTGGTTGTCTGTAGGTGTCAATATACAGAGGCAGTAATAATAATAATGATGATGATGATGATACCTAATATTTCAGTGTTAAGTCTTCGAATTACAGTATCTCATTAATACTTACAACCATCCTAGATGGCGGACACCTTTCTATTTTTTTATTAGATTACAGTGGATTTACAGTGTTGTGTTAATGTCTACTGGACAGCATGGTGACCCGGTCATACGTACATACATACATACATATATATACATTCTTTTTCTCATACTGTCTTCCATCCTGGTCTATCCCAAGAGACTGGATGGTCTATCCCAAGAGACTGGATATAGCTTCCCATGTACAGTAGGACCTCATGGCTTATCCATCCAAAATGTAATAGTATGAAGAAATGACGCTGAATGAGGCAAAAGAAGGTACTCAAGGGGCTAAATAACTAAATGACAGGTTCAGGACCCCGACTTGTATATGTCTGACATGAAAGTTTCTGTCTGAATTCCTCCTTCTGCTGCCCCCTTTCCAATTAACCATTTAGGGAACGCCAGCAATCCAGATTCTTCCTCTGACAGTTATTCAAAACTCTTGACATAGCCGCATCACTTGCTTGCTGCAACATGGGGAGGTGCTCAGGGAACTGGTTCAGAGTTCACCCCAATTACATGTACACAGCAGGAAGATTTTTTTGCCTCCCAAGGCAGACTGGGTAATTCCGTGGGAAATGAAGTCACACTCAAAAGCCACATGTGCAGGTTGGGCTGTAAAAATCCAATCTTTTGATGCTTAAAAGGTCACAAGGATGAATGAGGTTGTGTCAACAACCCCCCAGGTACCCTCCACTCATATGCCTGCTTTACTCCTCAGAAAGCACGTTTATTAGACAAAAGCAATGAAATGCCTGCCATCGCTATGGCACTCCAGGAAGGCCAGGAGACAGTATTATCCTTTTCACTTGCTTTCTAAACCCTCAGGTCCCTCCACTCACTAGACATCTCCAACCATTATTCCTCTCCCATCAATGGCTTCCCTTCTGCTAACCCAGCGTCACTCAAAACGTAGTGAATACCCTTCTGGCTTAGTCTTCATCATTTTTTCCAACACCCAGCTCAAGATGTCTCTCCTTCTAGAGCTAGGCCAGCTCTTCCTTCTCATGAAGTGCCTCTGGTAGGCACCCCCGTCAATATGGGTCTCCTCCTGCATGACCCCCTGGTGGCCGACATGGCTTCATGTGTGTGCATTTCATCTTCGACGGCTCTCAGAAGATGGCAAGGGTTCTCCAGACCTTCTGGGGAATCTCTCACGGCACTTCCCACAGTGCTCAACACAAGACATCACGTTTGCTCCTCTTGCTCTTCCCTTAAGTGAACTCGGAAGCATGCCGGAGTGCGGCTGTGTACCCATTTTATTTTTGAACATCTTTCCCTTCGATCCCCAAACTAAACAAAATTAGCAGGGGCAGTCAGAAGTTTTCGATATTTTTAAAGAGAATAATGGCCTGTATAGGACAAGCAATGGTGTGCACTGAGAAGCTGCGTGCCAGTGTACCTGTGACACTCTCAGAGGAGGGAAAATGAGACCCATTTGAATGTGACCTGATTTTAGAAGTAAGATTATATACCATCTTTCTTAAGATAGTATATAGTCTTGGCAAAAAAAGATGGATTTGGGGTACAACCCAGAAATCCAATGATCATATCCTGCGCCTTCGCAAGGCTCGGGCCTTCTTAATGACATCTGTTACCTTCAGTCCCAGGTCCCACTGAAGTGTTTTCTTTTTGATTTCTTTTCCTTTTATTTATTTATGTATTTATTTATTTATTTATTTGCTTTTTAGGGCTGTACCTGTGGAATATGGTCAAATTGGAGCTATAGATGCCAGCCTACACCACAGCCACAGTAATGACAGATTCAAGCCACATCTGTGACCTATACCACAGCTCACTGCAACACCGGTTCCTTAACCCACTGAGAGAGGCCAAGGATAGAACCTGAATCCTCATGGATACTAGCCAGTTTTTTACCACTGGGCCATGACGGGAACTCCTCTGTTTTCAATATGGAAAAAGCAACCGCACTCCACAAACATGGAGTTCTTTTTTTTTTTTTTTTTAATGAATTTGAAAAATTCTGTAGACTACAGGATACAGAAGAATCCAGCTCATTCTTGGTATTATAATTACTCTTTAAAATGGTGCTACAGGAGTTCCCGTCATGGCGCAGTAGAAACGAATCCGACTAGGAACCATGAGGTTGTGGGTTTGATCCTTGGCCTCACTCAGTGGGTTAAGGATTTGGCGTTGCCATGAGCTGTGGTGTAGGTCTCAGACGTGGCTCGGATCTGGTGTTGCTGTGGCTCTGGCATGGGCCGGTGGCTAGGGCTCCTGGGAACCTCCATAAGCCTTGGGTGTGGCCCTCAAAGGACAAAAGACAAAAAAAGAAAAAATTGTGCTACCTACTTTGTAAAAAATTATACAATTTAATATCAAGCGATAACAACGAACCTTCAGGACTATGCCCACCTCATGAGGCATTTATTTCATTCTCCTTCCAAACTTCCCTTTCTCTCAAACCAAATAAATTCAAGGCTCGTGTGTGTGCAAACAACATGGCTAGGAGCAGACCTGTTTTGTTTTGTTCTGTTACCATGCCAAACTCCCGTACAGAAGTTAAGAAAGGGAAACCACTGTACCAGCGCATTTCTAATTATGACAGGATACCTAGCTTAAATACTGGATTCCCACCTGCAAGCTCCAGCCCTGGATTTTAATTTTGTCAAATTAAAGACCATGAAAATGTTGGCCTTCCTCTGAGGCTTCACGGACTGACCTTAAACTTCTTTGCATATCTCATTCTTGGTGGAAATTTTCAACAACCACAAAGGTGGGGGCAAAAGGGTGTGTCACATCTTGACTTCTTAGTCATATTTCCTGATGTTGCCATTTTCGTGTATTTTAAATATTTACTTATGGCAACACGTAAGTAATTATAGTTTAGGAAGCACTGTTCTCCTTTTCTATCTTGGTAGAACCCCCTCGGTGTGCTGTCTGACCAAAGAAAGTTCTCTGAATCAGGCATTACTTAGTGAAGGGCCGACGGGTGTACCTGCTAAATACCAAATTTCTCCCACTGCTCTTGAAATCCGAAGTGAGTAATCTCAGTTGGGCAACATGTTTCACACCGCCTTTCCTATTAGACAACAGGACAGCTCTGGACTCCCATTTGTTTCACCCCCACGTTTACATCAGTGGCACCCACACACCCCTGTTCTCACCTCTGAGCCCCAGATACCCCAGACCACCCAGGACAAGTGGCAGATGCCATGAGCCAGGGTCCCCAGCCAAGAAGGGGGTAAGCTAAGGGATCTTCCCAAAAAGCAGAGAAGCAGTGTTGGGGGATAGGAGAGATTCTGGGGGCCCGTCACTTGCATGGATCCATGAAGCCCATTCCTGATACTCCCAGATCACGGAGGGGCCCAAATTGGAAACACCAGCGTCCACACCTCTGCCTTCCCTCTTCTTGCTCAAGTGAGCTGTACCAAACTCGAACCCTTTAACTTCGTGGCTACACTCCTTGAATCCCGCCCTTTCTATCCCTCCAGCACGGCTGCCTCTGCTCTCACCCCCCCCCCCACCCGCTGCATCATGGAGCATTCCAACCACGCTCATGGTCCTCCAGTCAACTTTCCAGAAGCCACCAGAGCTGCCTCCAGAAAACACGGGCCTGAAGGCCGTCCTCCTCCAACCAAAAACCATGGACCGCTACAGTACACCCCTCGAATGAGCACGGAAGAGAAAGGGGAATGAGAAACGTACATCAATAGAACATGCTCTGCGCTCCCCACCATGCTTCCCCTTTCATTGTGAATCGGCAAGAAAGAAGAGATCTGAAGAAAAAAGATGTGGGGAAAATGCAAAGGGCCAAGAAGCAATATTCCACTCAGATTTCTTTCTGGGTGTACGTAGCTCATCTGTATTTTGAGTTTAAAAAAAAAAAAAAAAAACACTCCATTTGACGTTTAATCATTAAAAATAATCCTAGAAGCAGGTCCTGTTATGCATTGCCAAGTTGCATTGATGCATTTCATTACTTCTTGAAAGGCCATATATTAAAAACACTACTAGAAGTCAAGCTAAAGAAAATAAAATGACTTGAGATATTTTGTAAGGCAGTTACTAAAATGGAAACAAATGTTATTTTTAATCTCTGGCTCACTGTAAACTGACAAGATATGAATATGAATTTTACCAAGTAATATATAATAACGGCTTCTGCTCGCCACAACCACATACCAACAACTCAATGTTACAGTTCATTTGGATGTTTCATGTGGAATATATAATCTAGATTACAAACCATCCTCATCAGACACAACACTGTAAACCAGCTATAATGAAAAAAATAAACATAATAAAAAAAAAACAACAAACCATCCTCATCAAAGTAGATTTACTATAGTGATTTTTTTTTTTACTTAATGAATTTTATTACATTTATAACCAAATTTTATAGCATGGTTTGGGATGGAAACGCTCTAGCTAATTTTGTTTGTTTGTTTGTTTGTTTGTTTTGTCTTTTTGCCTTTTCTAGGGCCGCATCCACGGCATATGGAGGTTCCCAGGCTAGGGGTCTAATCGGAGCTACAGCCGCCAGCCTAGGCCACAGCCACAGCAACGCCAGATCCGAGCCGTGTCTGCAACCTACACCGCAGCTCACGGCAACGCTGGATCCTTAACCCACTGCACGTGGCCAGGGATTGAACCTGCAACCTCATGCTTCCTCGTCGGATTCGTTTCTGCTGTGCCACTATGGGAACTCCCTCTAGCTAATTTTTGATATCATGACATCATGAACCTAAGAAAGTACATAACTCTATAAAAGTCATTGCTAAGTTTTCAATTTCTAAAGAAGAGAGAAACAATGTTTGAGAAGTTGTACGATGGTACCATCATTGTCTATGAAATGGTAGTCAGTTCACCAGCCTCCATACTGAACATGTGCTTTGGACAGAAGTTCTGCCAGGTGCTTGTCTGGAGAACAAAGTATTTGGTATGATGGACCATGCCCTTGGCCTCCATCTGGGAAGAGAGTGTATACACACATGCAACAACCTCTTTGCAAAAATGCAAAAGAATATAAGAAGAGCTCTGGAACTTCAGGAAAGAAAAAAAAACGAAACACTTTGGGCAGGAGAGAGTATCAGAGAAGATGCCATAGCAAAGGTGGGCCTTAAGGACTGGATAGTAATTTTGATTTTTTTTTTTTTGTCTTTTTGTCTTTTTGCCTTTTCTAGGGCTGCTCCCACAGCATGTGGAGGTTCCCAGATGAGGAGTGTAATCGAAGCTGTAGCTGCCGGCCTACGCCAGAGCCACAGCAACGTGGGATCTGAGCCACGTCTGTGACCCACACCACAGCTCACAGCAACGCCGGATCCCCAACCCACTGAGCAAGGCCAGGAATTGAACCCACAACTTCATGGTTCTTCGTCGTCGGATTCGTTAACCACTGAGCCACGATGGGAACTCCTGAACTCTTAAGTTTCTAGTCCTAAAATGAAAAGCCCAAGAAAAGCTCAAACTCATCACTCTGTTTCTAGAATTAGTATTCGCAGAGCAACTATTATGTGTTAAGAAATTCATAAATGTTGTCTCTAAGTTTTCACACAAACCTGAAATGAGAACTCACTTATATCTGATTTACAAAGGACTCGGCGAGTCACTGACATTCCCAGGAGTCATTAGCTCTTGCTGAATATTAGTTAAGCCCCAAATGGCATTTATATCAACACAACAATTAATCACACAGAGAAGATGACAGTCTTAACAAGAACAATCAAGGGTCAAAATCATTATATACTTTGAATATAAATACAGCTTGATATAATACAGATTCAAATATGCCAAAAACAAACCACAATCCTCCAAATGAAACTGAAATGACAAGAATGCCAAGGATTTAATATACTTAATATACTTGCTCCGTCCTCCTAACATCAATATTATGCAATGGCTTCATTTTACACTAAATTATTTTACGTCTTCATTTTAAAATCATGGTTTACATTTTGTTTCTCAAAGTGTGACCTAAGAATCTTTTTTGTTAAATATATCACAGGAGAGTGTTTATTAAAAATACAACCCTGGGGAGTTCCCACTGTGGCTTAGCAGGTTAAGAATCTGACTAGTATCCACGAGGATGCAGGTTTGAGGCCAGCAGCTGCAGCTCCGACTTGACCCCTAGCCCGGAAACTTCCATATGCTGCAAGTGCAGCCATAAAAAGAAAAAAAAAAAAAATGCAATCCTGGGGCTCCACCCCTAAGCCACTTAGCCAGGCACTTCGACCCCAGGAATCTGAATTTTGAACAAGCCTTCCCCAAATACAGGAGTACTCGCTAAATATTCAATTTTTAAAATCTCTGGTCTGCAGTTTCTCCTGCTACATGTTTCCCTCTTGGTTTCTCTTCCATCAGAAAATCTTCCAATTTAAACAATTACTTTCATCTTCCAAATGTCTTCTAGTATAGTGTAGTCACATTACTATACTAACAAGAAGAAAAATTGCTTCTAAAACACTTTTTATAAACAATTTTTATAAACCTTTTTTTCTATATCTAGCTTGAGTCAGCGAAACATGGCACTGGTACATGCTATGGGTTCTGGGTAGGCAGAATGATGCCCCACTGAAGCAGCCTAAATGTCCATCGACAGAGGACTAGATAAAGAAGATGTGGTACATACATACGATGGAATAATATTCAGCCATAAAAAAGAGTGAAATAATACCATTTGCAGCAACATAGATAAATGTAGAAATTATCACACTAAGTGAAGGAAGTCAGGGAAAGACAAATATCATATGAGATTACTTATACGTGGAATCTAATAAAAACGACACAAAAGTACTTACAAAATTTTGAAACCAAGTTTACGGTTACTAAAGGGGAAATGCAGGGGGGATAAATTAGAGGGTTGGGACTGACATATACACACTACTAGATTTAAAATAAATAGGGAACAAGGACCTACTGTACAATATAAGGTAACTTACCTAATACTGTGTAACAACATATGGGGAAAAGAATCTGAAAAGGAATGGACATATGTAAAACTGACTTACTTTGCTGTATACCTGAAACTAACACAACTTCGTAAGTCGACTATACGTCAATCAAATTTATTAAAAACAAACAAAAAGAATGCCCTCCCACCCCCAAAGATGTCCCCATAACCCATGGAAAAAAGGGATTTCCCAGGTGTGATTCAATTAAGAACCTTTAGATGAGGAGGATGTCCTGGATTGTACGGGAGGGCCCAGTGTAACCACAGTCCTTAAGTGGAAGAGGCTGGCAGAAGGGAGTCCAGCGAGGGATGCAGGGGAAAGGAAGGGAGATGCTGTGTTGCCTGCAGTGAAGATGGAGGAAGGGGACCACAAGCCCAGGGATACACAGTGGCCTCTAGGAACTGGAAAAGGCAAGGATGTGGCTTCTCCCTGGAGCCCCGCTGACCCCTTAATTTCGCCTGGTGAGACCTGGGTTGGACCTACAGAACTGGGAGATAATAAATCAGTGTTGTTTTAAGCCACCCATTTGTAGTCATTTGTTGCATCAGCCCTGGAAAACCAATACATGTTCTTCGAAGAAAAGGAAATAAACACCCAGGTTACCTCTAAGACAAAGGCCATGACCCAGCAGCCCACATACTTTCCAGCCTTCCCAAACACCTAAGACAGGCTCCCCAGTGTTCATCTGCATACACATGAGATATGGCCCAGTTTCCAACAACCCTACCAGGTCTTTTATTCATCTCTCTCCTTGTCCTGCACTCCCCACTCAGACCTGCACTCATCTGCTCACCCTCCACCAAGACATTCTGATTTACCACCTTGGCAACTACAAAAAGGGGCAGGGTCAAGCTTTCTCACCTCCAGTACTACTGACATGAGGGCCAGAGAATTCTCTTGTTGGGGGCTCTGTTCTGTGCCTGGCAGGATACTCAGCAGCATCCCCAGCCTGTCCCCACCAGACTCCAGCAGAACTCCCCCAGCTCCCAGTTATGACAATTAAAAATGTCTCCAGACCTTTCCAAGTGTCCCCAGGGGGCTCAAAGGGGTCCCAGGCTGAGATCTGCTGGTCTAAGGCCTATGTCAGTTTACCTGGCCCTCTCTGCTCTCTCCATCTTTCCATCAGTTTCTCCCAACTGAGGGGGAAACCTCCAACATGCATGTCCATTTCACGTACACTGCAGCTGGTCCCATTCAAACTAAGTTTCCCATGAATTCAGTCCATTTGACATTTTACAACGGCTCTAAGTCAAAACTCAACCACAGGCCTTTTTGAATGGCTCCACTACATGACTCTTAGCCACACGCCATGGAAACAGGGCTGATCCACAATAACCCACAACCCAAGCCTGCCAGCGAGCTCACAATCCATTTTGCTGCTATAAAAGCCAAAGTTTGCTATTTGACTCTTACAAAGAACACTCTAAAGCGCTCTGAAATTTATTATCTCCACATCATTAATAAAAAAATCCTTTCCATCACGAGGTTTAACAAGGTGTAAATCAAATATGCAGATGATTGATGGAAAGCCAGACTCTGACAGCAGAACAGGTGTTTGGGAATCGGATCCCAGGAAACAGCCACCATCCCACAAAAAGGAATCAGTCTCCTAGAGAAACACAAAAATTTCCTCAACAAGGTCTCTCTAAGAAAATGACTTCAACAAGGATGTTCAAAGATCCTGTTTTACGTGGTTCTTAATTCCTCTCAGACTTTCCACTTCAATGTCAAAACAGCAGAACAGTAAATGGAACACACAGCTCCTGTTCTAAATAAAATCTTCACAGAAAACCCCACAGCTTCTAAGATTGGATATTAAATACACAGCATCACCATCAGTCTATTCTAGATGGAAGTGGCCATTTATTCAGATAAATTGCAGAGACTGGTGACTCTGCAGAATGTTTCTCCAGGAATATTAGCATACAAAGCCTTGGTAGCTACAAGTAACCATTAGCATTTTAACAGATCAACTTAACTGCAACCTTTGTACATTAAGTCTCCATTACTCTTGCCGTATTAATTAATTCTAAGACTTCAGAATTTTACATTTTTCTCTCAAAGCCCTGCCTCCAAGTGCACAATATTCTTATAAAGCCTGTAAATAATATCCTGTTACTCTGAAGAACTGAGGGCCAAGGTCCTGAACCAAACACCATATTCCTTTTGTATTCCACGTTTATGTAATGATATTGGCCTATTAGCAGTCAACACTCGTAGCCACACACTAATATGCTTTTTTTCACCTTTTGGGAAGGTGTTACTCATTTTCTTTTTTGTTTTTTTTTTTCCCCTGGGAGATTTGTAATGCACTTTTTTTTTTTTAATTTCCCCAATACATTATTTTTTTTTTCTACTGCATTTTCAATTTGTTTTGAAGATGTGACGTTCAAGCATTCTTGACACCTGAAAGGGAAGGGGGCGAGGAAAGAGTTTTCAGGGTGAGGTGGAGATGAATCCTACGTGCTATTTAAAATGGGGAACTGCCAAGGAAGAAGATGGGGGAGAGAAAAGAAACTTGGACATCGCTACACGTTGTCTCCAATACGTAAAAATACTAAATTCCAAAGCGTTGCATTACGGATGAAAACATCAAGACAGACCACAGCACGGAGACCAGGTCTCCATCAGGTAATGACACCACCTTCAGTGCAGAAGCAGGAAGAGTGGGTGAGTTTGCAATGTGACCAAAATACAGCCAAGCTAAGATGTCTAAAAGAGTCTTTGCTCACCTCCACTCACTGCTTTTATCTGGCTAGTGGAGAAGAGCAGGAGGGGTGCTCTTAAATGGATCCAGCTTCAGGTTTTGAGACCCTGCCGGACTGAACATCCTGTAACTGTAATTTCTACTTTGCAAGTCACTCAGGGATGCAACCCACTTTTATAAAAATAATGTCTAAAGTCGCTCCTTATTTCGAAACCCCAAGTTACTAGCATCTGAAACCAACTCTCATTAGTCTTCGCACTGGTTTTTGGTTTTATGTCTTCGAGCGGCTGGGACACCCGAAACATCTCATTTCTTCATGCAGCACGTGCTGAGTGCCTACTCTGTGCTAGGTCCCAAGGATATGGATGAATAAAATATTGCCCTTGCACTCTCCATGCGGCAGGATAATCAACAGTGGTGAAGAGTGTGCCGGGGCCATACAAGAAGGCCATACAAGGGGCAGAATGGATACACATTTTTTCTACTCAAAAGGATCTAAATGTGGGTTTCCTGCCCTATATTCCCAACTCACAAATTACATTTTCTGTTGCGGATGGCTCGTGGTGACCAAAGAATTTCAGTCTGATTCTCTCTGGTTGGAAACATCTCTGGAACAGATTTAACTACAAGACTGGCCTCTCCTCCGGAACATGCAGCTGACAAAGAAATGTTTTACACCGGCATTAGTGCTTGATTTTCTTTGATTCCACCCCAGGATCAAGAATATCATGTTCATTTAATCCTGTGTTCCAGGCACCCCCTACACTATGGGGTTAACATTTCAGATCTGAGCTTATGTCTCGTTTGGCTCTTTTAATTTTCACGTATGAGCTAACAATTTTTTTTTTTTTTTAATCAATGGTTAAGGTCTGACTGTGCTGCATCAAGCACCAAGGGAAATGCAAAAAGGAACAAGGGTTTGTCCTTGTCCTTAAAAAAGCTCTCCAACCTTAGTCCAGGAGACAAACCTGTAAACAAACAATAAGGCGTGAATCAGGGGAATGTGGATGAGTCCTGGGAGGTGACAAGCAATGAACTTGGCAGGGGAAGGGCTCCAAGCTGGAAACAGGTACTAATTATGTAGGGGGTGGGGGGGAGAGTCTTCTATTTTTAAATCCCCTCCCCCCACCCCCAGAATGAGCCATACTTGAAAACCCCACCTAGATAAGAAGACAGGGAGTCATATAACGCTTAGCCCACAATGCTTATTTTTAAAAGTCATATAATACTTGAGACATCTGATTACAATACTTGAGATGAAATTATTTTTCAGTTCTTGGCTTATTTTCCCTCTATACACTCTCATTAGGTCTGGAGCAGTTTCAAGTAGCATTTTCATAAATGGCTTAGCTATGGGAAAAAAAGACAATATGGGGGGGGTAAATTCTTATATACTACCTAGAGATGATTTTGCAATATGTAAGATCAAAAGCCACAATATGTGTTTATTGAAAGTTCTAGCCAGGCAGCCTCTAGGCAAGTCTGTCCTAGGACTAGGATCAAACATGTATAAAAAGATTTTACTACAGGAATGCTTTGTCACAAACTTATTATTGAAGCACGCTGCTACAAATGCATAAACAGTATTAAGGCAGTCAAATTAACTACAGGAGAAGTTTCTTAAAAACTTGTATATTAGAAATGGGCACAAAATTGTAAATCAACTATAATTTTAAAAATTTAAAAAACTTTAAAAACCGGAGTTCCCGATGTGGTGCAGTGGTTAACGAATCCAACTAGGAGCCATGAGGTTGGTTGCGAGTTCGATCCCTGCCCTTGCTCAGTGGGTTAACGATCCGGTGTTGCCTCGAGTAGAAATGGCAAAATAAATAAATAAATAAATAAATAAATAAATAAATAAATAAATAAATAAATAAATGGCTTTACAATAAAAAAAAGGGGGGCTTTAAAAACCTATATATGAAGATTTTTCTCCAAATCCTGATCATTTTACCCATTTTGCCTGTATCCTGCTTCACTGATACCACTGAAAGTTGACACATTTTCAAAGGAGTGTTTTGAGGGTTACTCTTCAGGTAAATTCAACATGACATTTGTCCTATCAAACAACTAATTTCTTTTTCAGCAGCTAAATATTCACCTACATCTGTTTTTCTCTAGATAACTAATTGTGAGTGCAAGCAAAGGCAACTGATGAAATTCAGATATAACTTTATAATTTTCTATTACTGCTCTTCTTTTTTTTTGGCTTTTTAGGGCCGAATCTGTGGCATATGGAGGTTCCCAGGCTAGGGGTCCAACGGGAGCTATTGCCACCGGCCTACACCACAACCACAGCAACACGGGATCTGAGCTGCTTCTGCGACCTACACCACAGCACCGCTGAATCCTTAACTCACTGAGCCAGGCCAGGGAGCGAACCTGTGTCCTCATGGGTCTTAGTCGGGTTCAACAAACACTGAGCCACGACAGGAACTCCCTTCAATTACTGCTCTTAATTCATTGTTTTCATCAATTGTTTTCATCACACCCTATTTTTTGTATCTACCTTGCACCTTAAATTCTCTGTGAAATTTTTTACGTGGTTGTCTTAAAGTGTTTGGTGATGAACTTAGATTTTTTTTTTTTTTGCGACTTTTCCTCCATGGCCATTTGCCTCAAAGACCTTTCACTCAAGCCAAAGTGTTGTTTGTTTGTTTCCTAAATTCTGGCAATACAAAAGCTCTCACATGTGCCAGCTTAACTTTAACAATGGCAAAAAAAAAAAAAAAGGCTTCTTTACTGGCTTCAGTTACTTTCAGTTTTATTGGTCAGAAATGATACAAATAAGTGTATGGGGTTGATGTCACATGGCAAAAATGCAGGTTAAGTTACTCTTCCATGAGAGAGCTATAAAGGAAGCATGAAACATGTCTATGCCAATGTTTAAATTACTTTCAGGAGTTTCACTGGCACTCCTACTTCATAATCCAACTTCTTGGGTATCTTGTCTAATTTCTTTCGATTTTTGAGAAAATGCACATGTTTGTATCACGTAGGTCTTAACCATTATGGAATATCTTGATTTATTTGTGGGAAAAATCTTCTCAAATTCTTAGTAACAATATGCCATCGACTCTACTGTCTCCGTCACCATCATGTCTCTCTGTCTTGTATCAGAAGGTAGCTTTTAAGCCAAAACGTTACTTTTTTATCTACAGATGGTTTGATATGCTTTGCCGCATGGAGAACCTGGCTGCCTTTTGGCTGGTACACTTTTCCAGCTAAAAATGAGAAATCGAAGACAGAAAGCTGAGTAGAAACACAGGATGGGGAATTCACATACACTTTTACAGAATTTTTTTTTTTTCCTCTAAGAGATCTGAATAGTCAGCATGCTGGTAGCTTTCTGATTGAATATAAATAGACATCACTATTTTAATTTCACACACACACACATACCCCTATGGAATTTAATTTACCAAGAAGGGAGGGAAAGAAGAAAGAAAGGAAGAAAAAAAAAAAAAGTAAGGCAGGGAGGTAGAAATGGAGGAAGGGAGGAAAAAAAGAGTCAGTTTTTGTGTGGGAGGTTAAGTTCAAGTGCTAAGCAAAGGTCATAGATAATTCAAATTCACTTTGAAGATCCCTTAACTTTCCCATAAGCCACTTCGAACATGGTTTTGAGTAGACAGCTCTTGACAGCAACTTTCACGTACACAGAAGTCTAGCACCTACTGAGTTATTAGCCCATCAGAAGAACTCATTGGAGGGTCACACAGTAATGTCTGAACATTCAAATCATTCCTCTCTTAATATAAGTATCACATCCCTTGAGTGAAATAGAAGACTTAGCTGAAGAAGGTTAAAGGGCTAGGGCTTTCCAGCAGGTTTTACTTCATTCTGCTGGAATAGGAAGCTTCTTGAACTTGAATGCCTATTAAGAAATTTATTGTTGCTGTAGTTGAAAAACATTGTGGCTTCACACCTTGAGTCCTTCATGTCGTGGTCTGAAGAATAATTTTAAAAGTCATTCCTTTAAGGATTTCGTCTGGTTGTTATTTTTAAAAAAATTAAACACATAACCAAATACATGCCAAACATTTTCCAAAGCCCTTCATGCCACTTTTTTGTTCACCCCCTTGGCTCTCCACTGTTGTGGAGTAGTTTACCCTGGTCTCGCCCATGCAGTCCAGATAATGAAATTCTAAAAGAATGTGCAGAACTTAAGTAAGTTTGGGATGATGCAGTCCGGGCTCCTGGCTCTGTATCCCGGCTCGCCAGAGAGAGCAGCCCCAGAACTGGCCTGTGAGCAGGGGCAGGGGACTGAACTGCAGGCAGCCTTGGGATCAGGCTACTGCTTTAAAGAACCCCAGTTGGATCATGAATTAAGAATGCCAGTGAAAATGCCCCTTTCTTTCTTTTCATTCCCTAATCCACAATGTCCTGAGTGCCACAATGAATTCTCATCTATTGTACTTTTCAGATTGATTAATTGATTGTGCTTTTTAGGGCCGCATCTGCAGCATATGGAGGTTCCCAGGCTAGGGGTTGCACAGGAGCTCTAGCTCCCGGCCTACACCACAGCCACAGCAACACCAGATCTGAGCTGCATCTTTGACTGACACCAAAGCTCGTGGCAACGCCGGATCCTTAACTCACTGAGCGAGGCCAGGGATCGAACCTGCATCCTTATGGATACTAGTTGGCTTTGGTGCCACTGAGACACAGCAGGACCTCCTTCAGCTTCTTTTCTATTCCTCTGGGAGGACTAACACGGGAAGGTAAAAATATCACAACGTGTAGTACATTCATCTGATCCTTCAAGGGAAGAAGGGCCCAGGGCAGCCCAGGGTAAGGGTCAGGTGTCACCCAAGGGAGAGTGAGGGACATCAGGCATGGAAACCCGGTACCTGTCCTCCAGCACCTTAAAACTTAACGTGAAACTAATGACACTGATGAGTGTTATTCACGCTTATACATAAAGAAGCCCGCTGGCCATTTCATTCTTAAACAGCCAGAGAGACAGGCAAGTATTACATGAATGTGGGACACGGAATGTGTGAAAGGGCTCTTTTTGTTTTTTTTATGAATGAACCAGCATGTGCCTAAGGAAAGAGTCCATTATTTTAGAAAACACAAATGTCCATCATTCATTACTCCCTGAGGAATGGTTTGAGATATTACATCAGGAGAGGCGAGCGTCTAGAGATCATGTCATCCACAACCTGAAAAATTAAATTAGAGGTGGAGCGAAGAGAAAACTCTGCCCCGGAAAAGGTTGGGGGTGGGACGAGGAGTAGAACTGGGGAGCTATCTAACGAATTCCAAAGGAAGCGGGGGCGCGACACCGATGACTGTTATAACTCCTCCTTGACTGGACTGGGCTCCAAGCAGACACCTGGGGATCCTCTGAGAGGAAACTCGGTCCCTTTGAAAGTCTGCACCTCTGTGCATCTCAGCTGTACATCTTGGAAGTAAAGGTGCCGCTGAGGACCACAGAACCTGTCAATCAACAGTGCACTGGGGTAAGCCCTGCAGTCCGGCTTACACGGCCTCCGCTGTCATTCTCCCTTACGAATCAAGGGGGACACCACAGGGGACACGAGAGACCAGCTGCCTCTCCAGCGCTGCCACTGCCAACAGCATTTAGAGGAAAGGCAAAAAGGTGTCACACGTGTAAACGCACTTTAAGGAACACCACGTAAGAGCCAATCAGGACAAGCCTGGGGCACCCCAGGCTCATGCATATGAGCAAGGATGTGCTGCTGCTGAGCAAGGCTGCGCGGGATGTGCGGGAACGCTCTGGCTTCAGCACACCCCAGACGCTGCCGCCGCCACCGCCGCCGCCGCACACCTCCGTCTTCCAGCTCCCATGAGCTCACCCTCGTCTGGCTGAAAAGAGCTCAGTGAATCAATGGCTGCTGTTGAACTGTTTATGTATTTTTCAAGTCCTGATTAGGCCATTAGTCACCAAGCATACTGCACAGTGAACTAGAGTTGCTGCAATTATGCAACTTCCCGAGAACATACCCGGAGCATTTACAGTGAGACCACGGTGCCAGGGAAATGTGAAATGGAGATTATGTGTCAGCAATTTCAAGGACCGTGTGCTTCAATGCCAGAAGAAATATATGCGTGGCAGATAAGGAAAAGCGGGGAGGGAAAAAAGATCAATGATGAAAGCAACCATGTTTATCCCCTCTGAACACAGCCAAGATCTGAAAAGGAGAACTCCCTGTGCAACCAACAACTCCCAGAAAACAGTGCTCCATATCATCTGTCCCCTCTTCTCCGTACTGTCCCCAGGAACCTGGGCTGCAACACAGCCATCAAAGGCCCAGAACTACTGAGTCTTGACCTCATTCTGTGCAGAGCTAAGTTCCCCTTGAGAGCCCCCCGACACCTGCTCACATCTGTATCAGAGTCCCACCCGAAGCATTTCCCTTCTCCTTTCTGCTCCTAGTTCTCAGTTTTCATTTTCAAAACCAGCAAAAGTTCTGTAATTCTATATTCGAGGATTTCTCATCCAAAGCAATAAAGAACAACTCACAGAAGAAAAAGAAAGGAGCATGATAAAGCGGCCCTTAATTTCTTTTATCGAGATGCTGAACGGCGGCCACAAGCCCCGCTTGAGAAAAGCCAGTGACAAGTGTGTGTGCAAAAGGGATCGGCTACTCGCAACCTTCCGGCAGAGAAATGGGAAATGAGGGACCATGAGAAGTGGGTCAGCACCTCCACGTTTACCGGACAAGTCATAACATGAGCAAGCACCTACCTCAGAGTGTTTTATAGTATTTTTCATGGCACGTCTGATACTTTGGGGTCTGTTAATCCACACTTTGCTACTTCTATTCATATACTTTATATGTATTTATTTGTTGTGTTATATATTTTAGCTGAACTTGCAATGACAGTTATTTTTAAGAGGCTGCCAACACAGGTCAATAGGGACCTCAGAAACCTGGCTTGCAGTGACTCTGGCATAAGGCGCCTTGACAGCCAAAACCAACCAGAAAGTTGATGAGATCCAGCTTTCCAAAACACTAAAGTAAAGGCAACATTTGCTTTCTTCCATCTGGCCTTAAAACAAAACAAAACAAAACATAACAACAACAACAAAACCCCAGGTTATTTACCAAAAAGAAATCCTTTTAGAACGTCACCCACCACTTCCTCATGTATTCAGGGTGCAGATCTGGAGGTCCGTTTGTCAGTCTGGCTTCAAGCGAGCTGCAGCTTTCTTCACCTTGGACTGGGACAAGGTGTGGAAGAGATATGGTACCCAACGGGCCAACACACCAGTGGCATCCGACACAGTTGCTTTCTAAATTAACACCCTGAGTCTCTCCACGGACAGGCTTCCAAAACTAATTGTGGCCGTGCGGATAAAGAGGGCAGTTTCTCAGCTTCAGTGCCTTTCGGGTTATTTCAACTCTCCACTCTCCTGCAGGAACTTTTGACAGAGAGCATTCCCTAATATTCCCAAGCAGAACCATCCAGAAGAAAAATTTCTCACTCGTCTTCAGAGAGCTGAAGACCGGAGTCCTTTGTCTTTCCTAGTTTGGAGATTTTATTGGAGGGGCTTGGGGACTACCTGAGGGCGTTGGTGACAGACAGACTCCTGGATTTAAGCTCAGGACAAACAAACCTTTCACATGAGCCCTTAAAAACAGACAGTGTTCTGTCTGAGTTTCTGAACCCCATTCTAGTGCAAACATGCTTGGCACCCAGTGCCAGAGTTTTCTTCTTGGCCGGCTGCTCTGCTGCCACTATGGAGATCACCACTTCTGGGTCCCTGCGACTCCCCTGTCTTCCCCCGCTCCCCCATCACCCTGTGCCCAGGCTGCAGGGGCACGGGATATGCATCCTGATGCCAAGGAATGGTCAGCGCCTCCAGCAGGTTCATGCCACACTTCTTCTCCTGGCCCCTCCTTGGTCTGGCGCAGTGACCCTGTGGCCACTCTTTCATCATGTGTCTGTTAACTCAGATGCAGACCCTGGGGTGGACAAATCTAGCCCCTGATGGAAGGCTTGAAGGTGCAGGGACATCCAGAAGTATCTTCGACTCCAGGAACTTCTTTTTCTCTTATCTCCTAGTTTCTCTCCCCCCATCCCAAGGTGGGGGGGGGGGTAGAAATCACACCCCTCATGGAGCTCTCATCTCTATTCCTTTGGGAAGATGAGAGACTCTTCTGAAAACAGTGGCCCCTGGAGATGCTCAAATCCATTCCCCCCTCCCCACATTAAAGTTTTCCTTAGTAGAGGCTCAGTTCCTTCTCAGATCACATCCAATGACTAAGGGCTCCTTTTTACAGGGAATGAAATGGTCTCAGTGATCATTTGATATAATGGTTTCATGAACTGAAAGTCTAGCTACTATAACAGAGAGATCCCTGGGCCTCGACCTGCCACCCCCACCCCCCCCCACCCCTAGTTCTTGGCTCATTCAGTAGAGGCCGGTGGGAGGCCTAGAATTCTCCAGGGGTTTCTGAAGCCACATTTGAAAACCACTGATATAATCCAACTTCCTCATTTTCCCAAGGCCCAGAGAAGTTAGGTTATTAGCCAAAGGCCACACAACGGTTAATGACAGGCCTGAGACTTCAACATAGTTCCTGGTATGCTAGACCCATGACTTTCTTTTCCAATACTTTGTAAGTATTTAGTATTCTGTAAAACCTGAATCATTTAGTCTCTGCTAATAAAGATAATATCTTCTTAATGAATGTGTAATTCAGTTTCTTTGAATTTATTATACAACCTCCATACTGTCAGAGTCTTCTATGCAGTTAGGTGTCACCTTTCTTCCATTCAGGGTGGTTTTCTAAGAGAACTAAGGATTCTTCATTACTTTACCTTTATATTCTAGAGGTGACAGAGACTTCCTGGGAACAAATCAAGTGAACTGAATGAAATCTTCTTTTGGAAAACCAAGCAAATGATCCATGGAATCATATATTTGTGAAGTTCTACAAACAACACACACACACATACCCTTTAGCTTCTGCCTCCAGGAATTACTTCTTATGTGGGAATAAAATGTAACGCTTTTGCTGTTCTGTCAGGTGACTATGTGAGTGCCTTGTAAATTCTGTTCCCTCTAATATTCCATCTTGATCCCTAGGGCTGTCTGTGTACTAGCGTGTAATATGTACTGAGAGTAAAGGAATCCAACTTGATTTTGCTACACTCTTCTAAAATGAAGGCTTTTGTCAGATGACAGTGACATCTGCAGCCCACCATCCCCCACTCCCACCCCCACCCCCACCCAGAACGAGTGGCGTTCTGGGCGCTGGGTTTTCCCTTTACTGGTGAGGAACAATTGAATGAGTAACGACTGAGGGCACATAGGTAGTTCCCCCACCCACAGACCTGGACGCATCTTTGCACATTTTGAAAGGCAGGCACAGAATCGCTGCTGCACCCACACCACACGCCAGAAAACCACCACTTTTCAAGTCAACTTCTTACAGAAAATCCGGCAGCACTCCCCGTTAGAAGCTAAAGAAGAGAATGCTGCTTTTTTGTTCATGGGAAGATGCATCAAGGAGTTACACTTAGTTAAAGCTGCATCTAGTTTACAGAGCTAACATGACATGTTTACAGGTGGTTAAAAAAAAAAAAAAGAAGTTAAGAGTTTACTGCATCGAAACAAATCAGGAAAGAGAAGCCAGTCATTGCTCAATCTTTAAACTGTTAAAAGCTGAAACAGTCTCCATACATTACCAAACCCTTAAATAAAAATATGATTTCACAAAGTCAGATATTTTCTTTTCCAAAAAAACTCTTCCGAGAGCAGAAAGCACTGACTTTAGCTCTACCCATATATTTATTTGCCATCTCTTTTCTATGTACAAACTTCTAAAAAGTGAATACGTCCAGGGACAAAAAAAAAAAAAGTAAGAATAGACAATTAATAGAATTTTATATAATTTTTAAATATTTCAGAATATTAAAAAATATTGTAATAGCAAATTACCTTGAAACTTCTGAATTTTTGAAGAATCTTCCCCCTATGTCTGCAAATTCCCAAAAATGCAAATTCAAAAAAATTCCTTGAAACATATTGACTTTAGCTTCCTGATACTGTATCTCACAGGACATGATGGCACAGGCACTAATGTTTCCAGTAATGCCGTCTCAACACAGATTATATATAATCATCCTACAGTAAATAACACAGAGTCTAAAATCTGAAAACCATATCGGATTCTGAAATATATACTGTCTCCTTCTGAACTTCCAACCTTAGAGTCTTCTGAAGTAGTACATCCAGAGGCATGAAAAACAGAGGCCATTTCAAATCTGGTAACACACCATGAATTAGTGAATTAGCTTCATTGTTCTCGTCCTAAGTAAGACCAGTCAGAAAGGCATTCATCCCATCTTCCAACAGACAGCCAAAGTTTCTGGTTATGGCATTAGCCACCTCCTAGGGGTCTACCTCAAAGATAGGAGACACAGGTTTTTGAGCATTAGGCTGGAAAGAGAAGTTTATAGAAAAGGAGTTACTTAGGATAGGCGGACTGTACAAAATACAGATTCTTGGCCACGAGAAGCACTCGATATTATACTCCAGGCTTGGAACAAAAGGGATTAAATAATGTATTCATACAGGGAGCCAATTTTTCCATCAATAACAAGCAGAAAACCTTATGAGCATTTTAAGGCAAGATTTTTTTTAAGCTCTGCCACTACTTAAGTACAACTTCCCCAGATGGTTTCTTTCCAAAAAAAAAAAAAACCAAAAAAAACCCAGTTTATTGAAAGACAGAAATGAAGTCCATCAAATAAACAACAAACACTTACCAAGAACCTTGTGTGTGGCCCAGGTTGTGTTTCTAAGTCCCATGACCTTTCAGGAGCTTTACAAAAGTATTCGACTTTAGAAAGTATTTTCAATAAATAATGCCGTCTTCCAAAAATGTGCCTGGGGCTGTAATTCCATCTAGTTTCTATGATGACACTATCAACCTGGGATGGAATTACAATCTTAATATGGACAATCAGGGTGTGCTACTCTACATGCTCGGGGAATCCATGATGAACTCAACTCCTAAAATAATACCCACCAGGCCTTTGGCATGTAATTACAACCAGGAAGCCAAGCCATCTCCTGGCTAGTCCGTGAGAAAGGCCCCATTGAAAGCACCACTCACCTCACTGCAACAGCATCTATGTTAATATAACAGAAAAAAACCCTCTTCATCTCCAGATTTAAACGTCCTACTCCCGTGATAAGAAAATATGCACCAGGGTTTACTTCATAGTTGGGTGCATATATATCGGTGGTGACAAGACTCTCTGGATTTTTACCAGTACCATCTTAAAATCTTCTAAGATCACCTTCAGACACCTAAAAGGTAACGTCTGCAAAGGGCACTATATTAAGAAACCAAGGAAACAGCCCACTCAAGAGCCCTTCGAACTTACTGGCATTTCTCCTAGTTCTCTGAGAGGAACCTGACATAAATAAAGCAAAGAGCCTGGTGTCTGGAAGAGGGGGGAAGAAAAATAAAGATTTATCTAGAGAGATTAAACCCGCGGCTGTAGAAAAATGAACTCAGAAATAAACCTGATTTCCCTGAGAAAACAAAAGACAATGATACTATGAATCGGTGTGGTTTTTTTTTTTTTTTCCCCTACCTAAGCAGCCTGGATGAAAGAACACACACACACACACACACACACACACACACACACACACACACAGGATAACAAGCACCATGGGAAATGAAGACAAAGATACATACAAATTCAATCTATATATCCATATTTAGGACACGCATGGCTTCCTTTATCTTACCTAACTTTATTTGGCACTTATAGAGGTCACCAAAGCGCTGTAAAATCAGGATTGCCATAGCAACCAGGAGGTTGAAAAAAACCAAGTCCTCGGCCAGGAATCCTCACCAAACACAATATAAGGCATTAAAAAAACAGTCCTCTCATACGGTCGCCTTTAACGCCACCATGTTTCGAGCAGCAAGGGTAAGTGACAGTCCCTTGAAAACCCAGTTCCTCCAGGGACCTCTTGTGGATTATGTGTCACTGGGTTCCTATATCACTAGGAGTTGAGAACTAACCAATAACATTAGCTCTTAAATTTATTTTCGAGCTCCAGGGATTTGTGTACATGTATGACAAGTGGTTACCTCAAGTAAAAAACTAGGCACTAGGCAAAAACAATTTTGATGAATTTCCATAAACATAAGACTTTTTTTATCATGTGGTGGTTTTACTTAAAAAAATCTTTTTTTTTTTTTTTTGCTTTTTAGGGCCACACCCATAGGATATGAAGGTTCCCAGGCTAGGGGTCCAATCGGAGCTGCAGCTGCCAGCCTACACCACAGCCACAGCCACACCAGATCCAAGCCGTGTCTGCGACCTACACCACCGCTCATGGCAACGCCAGATTCTTAACCCACTGAGCGAGGCCAGGGGTTGAACCCGCAACCTCATGGTTCCTAGTTGGATTCGTTTCCTCTGTGCCATGACGGCAACTCCCTTAAAAAACCTTCTTAATGGGGGAGTTCCCGTTGTGGCTCAGTGGTTAACGAATCGGACAAAAAAAAGACAAACAAAAACAAAAATAAAAACAAAACTTTCTTAATAGATGCAAACTGTTACATTAAGAATGGAAAGGCACATCCTGCTGTATAGCACGGGGAACTTTATCTAGTCATTTGTGATGGAACATGACAGAGGATAATGTGAGAAAAAGAATATATATATATTCATATATATATGAATGAGTGGGTCACTTTACTGTACAGCAAAAATTGAGAGAACATCATAAATCAAGTATAATGGAAAAGATAAAAATCTTTAAAAAAAAAAAAAAGAATGGATAGGCAATGAGATTCTGCTCTATATAGCACAGGGAACTACATCCAATCGCTTGTGATGGAATATGATGAAAGATAATATGAGAAAGAGAATAACATGAGAAAGAGAATCTGTATAGATGTATAACTGGGTCACTTTGCTGTACAGCAGAAACTGACAGAACAATGTAAATCAACTCATAATAAAAAATTTTTTAAAAACCTTCTTGTTTAAAAAAAAGACTAACGCAATGTCTGTCTCTTGGGAGTCCGTCCGTCCCTATACTTGAGAATACACACTCCATACAAGGAAATAAAGAAATAATTCTTGAAATCGCTTTGAAATCCCAGAAAGATTAAGTGGAAAGAGAGCGCAAGGGAGTTCCTGTTGTGGCTCAGTGGTAATGAGCCCAACTCGTATCCGTGAGGATGAGGGTTCGATCCCTGGACTCGCTCAGTGGGTTAAGGATCCAGTGCTGCCGTGAACTGTGATGTAGGTCACAGAAGCGGCTCAGATCTGACATTGCTGTGGCTGTGGTGTAGGTCAGCAGCTGTAGCTCTGATTCAACCCCTAGCCTGGGAACTTCCATATGCAGCAGATGTGGCCCTGAAAAGCAAAAAAAAAAAAAAAATTACATTAAATTAAAAAATAGCAAGCTCTAAGCTTAACTCCAGATGTAAGTTGGTACTAGAAAATCAGCCAAGTTAGGAGTTCAAGTCTTCCCTGGTTAGGGCCTCTATCTCAGTGACAGGCACAACTTCCAACTTTCGTCTTCTCCATTGGGCACCAACAAAATTCAGAAATGGTTAAGGAAGTATCTGTTTAACGTAGAAACAGATTAACACTGAAGGCTGAAGATTTCTGATGAGTTATAACATGCTGTTGATGGAATATGGCCACCCTGACTCAACACAATACAGGCAAACCAAAAAATACAATACAGGCAATGGGGGAAAGAAGGGATTGCTTCTTTGTCCACTTTCTCCAGAATATTCTTGGTGGCAGTTGGTATCCTGCTCAATGCCAAATGAGGCTAACCGAAATGCGGTGCCATCTGAAAACCACCCATAAACTACTTCATAAAATTAAATCTAATACGCTGAGTCTAACTGATGAGATACCTGACAACCATCAAAAGCTGGTTTAGACAGCTCTTTTTCCTTTCTCTGGATGCTTTACTGAAAGGAAGCATGGAAACAGGTACGCCTGCTGGTGTGTGTGCATGTGTGCGTGTGTGTGTGTGTGTGTGTGTGTGTGTGTGTGTGTAAACACAATACCTTTCCTATATGCAGCAGGGATTTCCTGTCTGGTGTATTTTAGAGCAAATTAAGACAATACTCTTCAGGAGAGAGCTTGTGAGTCAGGCAGTATTAAGGGACTAAAATGCTTGAGTCTGCTTAAGTCATAGGAAAGCAAGTTTCAAAGCCCTGGGGCTGTTCCATTCCAGATAGAAAACAATGGAAAAGAAGATGAATAGTGCTGGCAATTAAAATGTTTTTTTTGATAATGCCCTCATTTGTTTCCTCATTTGGAGTTTTTAGCCACAGTTGGGAGACCAAGAGGAAAACAATCAAAAATGGAATTATTTAGATAATTAAAAAAAAATTTTTTTAAATGGAATTATTTAGCAACTACTGTGTACACAGCACAGGGAACTATATTCAATATCTTGTAATAACCCATAATAGAAAAGAATCCAAAAAAGAACATGTATATATATATATATACACACACACACACCAACATAACACTTATATAGAAGTGAATCACTTTGTTGTACACTTGAAACATTGTAAATCCACTTTACTTCAATTTTTAAAAATTAAAAACTGAAAAAAGACAAAAATGGTACTATTCAGGAGCATGGAGAAATAAGTTGTTTTTCAAAAGTATTACTTGTGGAGTTCCGGTCATTGTGGATCAGCGGAAATGAATCTCACTAGTATCCATGAGGATGCAGGTTCGATCCCTGGCCTCGCTCCGTGGGTTAAGGATTCGGCGTTGCCATGAGCTGTGGTGTTAGTCACAGAAGCGGCTCGGATCTGGTGTGGCTGTGGCTGTGGCGTGGGCCGGTGGCTACAGCTCTGATTCAACCCTCAGCCTGGGTACCTCCCATATGCCTCGGATGCAGCCCTAAAAAGCCAAAAAAAAAAAAAAAAAGTTATTATTTGTGCTCTGATTGGAGAACCTCTTGGAGGAAGACCACCATCCTGCTGAGCTGGACCACGCTCTCCAGTGCTCAATGCCATCAGCACCTTGACTTTGTCCAGTCTCGATAGCCCAGCGCTGTCATGCCTTCACTTGGAAACTGGATACATACATGAAGGACATTTATTTATGCGCATCACTGAAGAGATTAACTCCAAATTTCTCCTGAATGTCTGACAGGGTCTCCAGCAGTTTCTTATTCTTTACAGGTCATTAATCTCTTGATGGGCTTGGAGCAGCCACAGTGTTAGGAGTTATGGTAAAAACCAGGCGAGAAGATAATTGCAAAATAGATTTCCAGGCTCAGTGGAAAAATGGATTTCCACTTATTGGGGGGAAAAAAAAAAAGGACACTCAACTTTTCAGGAATATATGAACTACAGAATTGCAGCACTGGCAGGGACCTTAGGAAATCACTCTATCGCAACTTCTTATACCAAGAGCAAGAGCAAGACCAAGAGGGAGAGTGACTTGCCCAGAATGTTCTACGGGACACAAAGTTGGGGGGGGGCACTGTCTGAAGTCAGACCTGACTACACGGCATGGCAAGCTCCTTCCCATCCAATCCCCTTCATAAATCACGCTGCTGCTGTATAAACAACCCATGCCCCTGCCTCGGGTCACCTGATTACATTTTAGGAAAGGACTATGAGATAAACTAAGCTCTGAAAACCGAGAGTGACACGAAGGAATAGGGGGAAGATAAGAAGAGAGACAAAAAGAAAAGGATCAAAAGGCAAATTATTTTAGGGCTTGCAAACATGACTTGGGTCTTTCGTTGCATTTAGGTGCAAGATGCAATAACACGATACAAGCATCGTGTATTCTGTAGCGAGGAGGACCGTTTCCGGCCAGATTCTCAAGGAAAGTATCGTAGAAATATTCCTTTGGCATCAGCAAAGCATGTCTTGCCCCTTTCAGCACTGTCATCATTAGGTCTCATGGCAACGCTCCTGAGGGTAGGAACCTGGTCTGCCTTGTTCACTATTATATTCCCTGAACCTCGGGAATATGCAGCCCAAAGCAAGTACTCTGGAAATTTTACTTACAGAAAGGATATAAACTCCTAAGAGGAAAGAAGGAGAAATATGCACAGTTTGGAACTACATATGTAGTGTTATCATTTTCTGTAAGGAGAAATGACAAAAGTACCTATTCAAAATGTAAACACATATGAAAAGATAAGCATTTTTGTGCATTTATAAAAAGACGAGGTAAGTTAAAGCACCTATTAAGCAGTTACCATCACTCCCATCTATTAAGTAGGTACCATTCATTAAGCCAACACAGTTCCTGTCTTATAAAGAGCTTACAGCCCAAAGCACAATGTCAAGAAAACATTTTAATTAAAGGGGAATAAATAAATAGTCCCTGGGAAGATACCCCGAACAAATAAATTTCAAAAACAAATAAGTGCAGTCGGAATAGAGTATAAATGGAAGCTCTAGGCACTGGGTGTTCAGACAGAAAAAAGGTGATCACTGTGTATTTTCTAATGAGCTCTACATAGTTCATATAATTGACCTATTTGCAACAACTATGCTTTTAAATGTGAACCTCTACTTTAGCAGCTACATCACAGCCACAAACACACTAGCTGACAAATAATTTGGACAATTACTTTGGGTCCTTAGACAACTTGCGAGCTCTCTAATGAAATAAACTTATAAATTAAGTATAGGTAGGTTTAATAATATTAAAATGTAATTATAAGATCTGCCTACTTTAAGGACTCAAGAAAGACAATTAGACCCAATTAATACACACATAGTCACACATTGGGAAGTAAATTCGAGTAGCTTATTCTTTAAAAATGTTTGTTGTTGTTGTTCTTTTTGCCTTTTTCAGGGCTGCTCCTGCGGCATATGGAGGTTCCCACGCTAGGAGTCTAATTGGAGCTGTAGCCACCGGCCTGTGCCACAGCCACAGCAACGCCAGATCCAAGCTGTGTCTGCAACCTACACCACAGCTCACGGCAATGCCGGATCCTTAACCCACTGAGCAAGGCCAGGGATCGAACCCACAACCTCATGGTTCCTAGTCGGATTCGTTAACCACTGTACCACGACGGGAACTCTTACAAATTTTTCATATGGTTTTGGCCATGGTGAATAGATGGTAACAGAGAACTGCTGTGTAGCACCAGGAACTCTACTAATCGTCTAGGATAACCTCTATGGGAAATGAACCTGAAAAAGAATGGATGTGTGTATATGTATAACTGAGCCACTTTATTGGGCAGAAGAAATTATCACAGCATTGTAAATCAACTATACTTCAACACAACTTTAAAAACTAATAATAGCAACAATAGCAGCAACCACTTTAAAAAATAAAGGAGTAAGGACTGTAGCAGGGGCTTTACACATATCTTATCTCATTCTGTCAAGGACAGTGGATGTTCAACATTTTTGCTTTAGAGATGAAGAGACTGAGGCTTAACCAAGGGACCCAAGATCTCAAACTGGCAGATCTGGGTTCAAAACTTCAGTCAGAATGATCCCACATGTAGTATGGGTCTTTATAGTTAGATACCTATAGATGAATCTCTCTTTTGTGTTCATTTTCAAGACTGTGTTTAATGTCTCTTACTATTATAGATCTTTATGTAAAAATACTGAATATAGCTCTCTGTGCCATGCAATAGGTTCTTGCTGTTTATCAATTGCATAATTGTAACAAACACAGCAGTTAGTGCATACATGTTAATCCCATACTCCTTATCTATATCTCCCCCTCCTTTCCTCTTTGGTTATCATAAGTTTGTTTTCTATGTCTTATGAGTCTATTTCTGTTTTGTAAATAAGTTCATCTGTATCTTTCTTTAGATTCTACATAGAAGCAATATCATATGATATGTCTTTCTCTGACTTACTTCACACTTAGTATGATGATCTCTAGGTCCATCCATGTTACTGCAAATGGCATTATTTCATTCCTTTTTTATGGCTAAGTAATATTCCATTGTATACATATACACCATGTCATCTTTATCCATTCATCGAGATGCATCTCTCTTGATTTTCTTTTCTTTCTTTTCTGTTGTCTGTTTGTTTTTTAGCGCCGCACATGTGGCATGTGAAAGTTCCCAGGCTAGGGGCTGAATCAGAGCTACAGCTGCCAGCCTACACCACAGCCACAGCAATGTGGGATCCAAGCCACATCTGCAACCTACACCATAGCTCACGGCAATGCTGGATCCCTGACCCACTAAGCGAGGCCAGGGATCAAACTTGCATCTTCATGGACGCTAGTCGGACTCGTTTCTGCTACACCACTATGGGAACTCCCTCTCTTGATTTTCTTAATGGTGGTATATCTGCATACTAAGCAGTCATGTGGCATAATGGCAAGGGCTAGGCTTTGGAACCCAAGCCCACGTTTGCATTTCAGCTCTGCCACTCACTGGCTGCACACCCTGCCCCCTCTGTGTCCTCTTCTCTAAACATGGTAATTATAATGAGCCAAAGGAACTGCTATCTACCAATTCCTAGGGCTACTGCGAGGATTAAATGAGTTGATACACCCATAGCACAGAGAACAGGAGGTATTCAAAACTGTCACCGTGTACAAAGGTGCAGCACCTTCGGGAATGCTACGGAGAAGACTGAAGTTGGAGCCAAGTGGCCTCAGCCACCTATATGTACGTATACCATGGGACCGTTCCCCCATCACTTAATCTTTCCCAGCTTCATCTGCAAAAACGAGATGCCAACTGCCTTGCAGCCTTCCCAGGATTGTCATAAGAAACAAACGATGGACCGATAAGGTGTGTGACAGTGCTTTAAAGGAAACAAAAAAGTGTGATATACCGCCACGTCCGTGTGAATTATTAGTATCAGCTTTCAGCCTCTCGAAACCAAAGAGGTCATCTTTATGACATGCTCTCGCCTGCCTGAGAATTCAACAGGAAGCGCTGGTTCCACAGTCTTAACCCTGGACTCCCTATAATAAGGGAACAAATGTCTGGTCACAGAACTGTACTAACCACCTCCTTTTGCACACCCACCGTGAGAAGGTAATTGATGTTCACTGTGACCCCAGAGCTCTCCAAGACTCGGAAGTACCTTCAGGGAGAGATTAAATCATGCTCAGCCTAGTTTATTATGAAATGTATTTAATTATCCTTGAAGGCTTGGAAAATTGGGGACTGAGGAAAAGCACAGAGAGTAATTCATAGGTTCTCTAGTCATTGGAAGCCTCTGCTCACCATCCGCCCCCCAAGTGTCCTTTCTCAGCGTTGCCTGCCTCCAAAATATAGCCCACCCTGGGATAAGAAAAACTGGGAATCCAGCATGCTAATGACACAACTTGAAAGAACGGTGCCCTTGCATAATCCTCAAGGATCACTAATGCACAGAAATATTAACGTCAAAAATCTTGAAACAATGACAAATTTAAACTAGGTAAGATTCCTACGTGTTTCGAATATAATTTTGGCTTTGCTAGTAAGGAATTGAAACATTTGAATGAAGAATAACATAAAAACATACCATTAAATAGCTTATTCTCAATATTTAGCAGTATAAAAACAGATGTGTCAGAGTGAATATTACATTCCTCAGAGTAGGGAAATAACCTTTGTTTGTTCATTTTTGTCCTGTTTTCCAGAAATTGTGTTTGCTAATGAGGAGCATAATACATAAAACAAAAAGTTATACTGTATTGGGGCATGGCTATTTCATTTTGTTAAAATGACTTCAACACTATTATCTTATGTTATCTTTTCCAATTAAAAATTAGGACACAGGCGTTCCCATCGTGGTTCAGCGGAAATGGATCTGACTAGTATCCATGAGGACACAGGTTTGACCCCTGGACTCACTCAGTGGGTTAAGGATCCGGCATTGCTGTGAGCTGTGGTGTAGGTTGCAGACGTGGCTCGGATCCTGCATTACTGTGGCTGTGGCATAGGCTGGAAGCTACAGCTCTGATTCAACCTCTAGCCTGGGAACCTCCATATGCTATGGGTATGCCCCCCCCCCAAAAAAAGATGTGGTACATATATATATGATACAATACTACTTAGTTTTTAAAAAGAATAAAACAGGAGTTCCCGTTGTGGCGCAGTGGTTAACGAATCTGACTAGGAACCATGAGGTTGCGGGTTCGGTCCCTGGCCTTGCTCAGTGGGTTAACGATCCGGTGTTGCCCTGAGCTGTGGTGTCGGTTGCAGATGCGGCTCAGATCCCACTTTGCTGTGGCTCTGGTGTAGGCCGGTGGCTACAGCTCCGATTCGACCCCTAGCCTGGGAAACTCCATATGCCGGGGGAGCGGCCCAGGAAAAGTCAAAAAAGACAATAAAAGAAAAAAAAAAGGAATAAAATAATGCCATTCGCAGCAACATGAATGCAACTAGACATTATCATATTAAGTAAAGTAAGTCAGAAAGAGAAAGACAAATACTATACGATATCACTTATATGTGGAATCTAAGCTACGACACAAATGAACCTATCTATGAAACAGAAACAGACTCACAGACATAGAGAATAGACTTATGTTGCTAAGGAGGATGGGAGAGGGGCCAGGATAGACTGGGAGTTTGGGGTCAGTGGATACACACTATTACACATGGAAGGGATAAACAACAAGGCCCTACTGTATAGCACAGGGAACTACAGTCCATATCCTGAGACAGATACTGGAAAAGAATACTAAAAAGAATGGGAGCTCCCACTGTGGCTCAGCAGGTTAAGAACCTGACATAGTCTCTGTGGGGATGCAGGTTCAATCCCTGGCCTCACTCAGTGGGTTATGGATCTGGCATTGCTGCAAGCCATGGCATAGGTCACAGAAGTGGCTAGGATCAGTGTAGCTGTGGTGTAGGCTGGCAGCTGCAGCTCCGATTCAACCCCTATGGTGGGAATTTCCATGTGCTGCAGGTGCAACCCTAAAACGAAAATTTAAAAAGAATGTGTATATACGTATAACTGAAGCGCTTTGCTGTACAGCAGAAATTAACACAACGCTGTAAATCAACTACACTTTAATTAAAAAAAAAAAAGAAGAAGCTGACTAGAAGCAGAAGTGGCAGAGCGAGCAAACCCTTACCATTCTAATGACCACCTCTCCTCTGCTTCCTGGGGTCACAGGGGTTGAAGAGAAATGCCATCACATCAGTCGTCCAGGTGTTTACTGAAGCACCCACCAGGACAGCCAGCCATGTGGGACAAATCCAGAGCCCTGGGTCCCGCTGGCATTGAGATTGCTTCTGAAGCTCCTGGCCTACACCTAACAGGCTATACCTTGAAGTGAACAATAAAACAAAGCAGAAGTTTAAACAAAGTCCTATGAAATGTCTTACCAGTGGCTTCGTCTTAAATTGCAAAGGGTTTAACTACAGAAGTGACTGTATTTACTTTTCTTATTTTATCCAAGGCTCATTGGGTTGTTCACTAATTGTTTAAAATATCGTGTGTGCACACTGACAGCTCTTACTTTATACACGAATGTTCTATTTAGCCTTGAACCAACCTTCCCGAATCTTTCAGCTGTCATCATCCAGAACGTGGCCATGACTACCTTGGACCAAACTGAACAGCTGGGGAAAGTAAGGGGTTAGAACGAGGGGTGTACAATCCAGCGCAGTAATTTTATAAGCTTGCTCATCTGGTTTCCCTTAACTTTACAGCAGATCAGATAGAGGCAAATGAAAGGAGCTTTAAGACATGACAACCAAGAAAAGTGGAAATGACAGAGGCCATGATGACAAGAAGAATTATGAGCTTCGGGAGCATCATGACTTTACTATATCAGGGTAATAACTTCAGAGCAATGACAATAAATCTCCAGGAAAAAAAAAAAAGCTAAATTATGTTCACTCTATTGTATTCAATTTAGGAAACGTACACATTTCAGTTCCTGCCTGAAAATGTGTGGTTGTTTTTTTTTTTTCCTTCTAACAATGTCAGCACTTGATGTATTTAAATATTCTGAGTCAATATACTATCTGAAAACAGTTAATTCCGGGAGTACACGAAATTAAATATTTACATCCTTCCTAGAGAAACATGAAGAAAAGTGAATAACTATTAAGGAACTCTCAAGAAGTACAGTTTTGCCTCCTCATGTGGAGAAGAACATTTGAAAGAAAGAAAGAAATTTACTTTTGGACCTCGACTGGTCAGAGGTCCAGCTGTCATAAAGCCTCCGGGTTTTAGGTGGAGCCAGTGAGTTTTGAAATCTTTCCCACAGGAACAGTGGGAAAAGGGTTCTTTACCCCTTCTCATTTTCAAGAAAAAGTTAGTTTTGACTCTTAAAGCTAAGAGAAGGAAAGACGAGGGTTGTTTTAAGTGCAGTACTTTCTCAGCTCATCTCTCTCTTAAACACCCTTGCTATGTGGCTATGATACGCCCATCAATAAGAGTTTTAGGGACGGTCTGGCAAAGCTCATGTATATCTTGCTCTAAGACACTGCCCAGCACTAAAGTAGTGCCAACATCACCATAAAGTGGAAATGCCCCCCACGGGGTGGGGAGTGGGGAGCCGTGAGACCAGTATACCTACGGATGCATTTCTTTGGTAAGTAGATTTCAACGGCGGCACACAACACTAGATAATTGTACTCAAGGTTATAAATCAGAAAACATCCTTAGCATATGATTAGCATAGAGTCGGACCTCTATAACCTCAGGTTCCACATCCACAGACTCATCCAAGAGCGAACAGCGGCTCAGCAGGATTGAATGAACATCCTCGGATTCCAGTATCCACGAGGGGTCCTGGACCCAGTTCCCATGGAATCCAAGGGAAGACTTGTTAGTAAGTGCCAAGGATGAAATAACTCTAAGGACAAGACAGTCCATTATTTTCAAATTGTTATCCATCTCTACTTCTTTAAATATCTGTTTCCTTTTTTGCCCGTGGACTCCATGAGGGCCCTTCTCAGGCTGTCTAGCTAGTCCTTTAAATTCCTGTTACTGAGATGCTAGCTGGAGTACAGCTGTTTATCCGTCTCTTTAACAATACTTTTTTTTTTTTGTACTGAAAGCTCTTTTGAGCTTTTTTAGCTGTTTCTTTGCACTGAAGTCTTTTCTTTTGGGGGGGGTTATCTCTGGAGAGCGAAGCCTAATTTTTTTCCTTTTTAGAAATTCCTTCTTCTCTAATTTTTGCCCTACAGTTGCCCCCTCTCCCCTAAATCTCTCATAAAAGACACAAAACTCTCACTGGACTTAATCCTCATTTTGTTTTTCTTCTGATTATTACCGAGAGCACAATTTATTGGTGTTTTAGAACTAAAACACAGCTTAATGGTCATCTGCAAAACATCTTTTTTTTACAGTCAATAAACTTAGGCAGAGAAATTTAAAAGAGTAGGGAAAAACTGTATTTACAAATGCCCACCACAGATAGACACTATGTCAGCAAATTTCATCCTCATGAGACACAAATGAGGTAGGAATTACTATCTCCATTTTACAGATGAAGAAAACTGAGGCTCCAAACACTTTTCCTAATTTCCCCTAGGTTTTTCCATTAGTAAAGGAATGAGCTACTTTTCAAGCCTAGAACTGATTTGTTTTCTTCTGTCCCTCACTTTGTGTTAGAACTTGACCTCATGATCTAGGCTAGTGGTCCTGTGACGACAGAAGAGTGTTTAGTTCGTTTCAAATGTTTTGAATTTACTCGTGTGGAGCTGCTCTCAAGAAGGAAATGGCCAACCTGTGCCTTCCCAATGGATCAAACATTTCTCCCTTTTGAACTGCTGACACACTTCTAACAAAACCAAACCTGGATTCAACAACACAAAGGAAGCCTCTTCATTACACCTATGTACAAATAAGTAGTCAAGTCCTATTAGCCAATGGGCACTGTTCTCACAGCCCCACCTACTAGGAGGAGATCCACGAGGCCCTGGGAAGCTTTGCCCAAGGAACAGAATCAGGTCCATCCACGGGGCCACTCTGCAGACACATCTCACCAGCAATGCTTCCTTGTTGCCAGGAGCACAAGGAGAGCATGTTTGCCCACTCCTATCATCTGTTCCAGAGGCACAGCAATTCAGGATGCCATGGAAGTGACAAGGGGATATAAAAAGTAAAACCTTTTGGAGTACAACCTTTAAAAATTGTGAATCACTATGTGGTACACCTTAAAATTATATAATAGTGTACCTCAACTATACTTCAATTTAAAAAAATATAAAGAATAGGAGTTCCCGTCGTGGCTCAGTGGTGAACGAATCCAACTAGGAACCATGAGGTTGTGGGTTCGATCCCTGGCCTTGCTCAGTGGGTTAAGGATCTGGCATTGCCGTGAACTTTGGTGTAGGTTGCAGACACGGCTCAGAACCTGCGTTGCTGTGGCTGTGGTGTAGGTGGGCGGCTACAACTCCGATTAGACCCCTAGTCTGGGAACCTCCATATGCCACAGGAGCAGCCCTAGAAAAGACAAAAAGACAAAAACAAACAAACAAAAAAAAATGTAAAGAATAATGTAAGAGGAGTTCACATTGTGGCTCAGAGGTAATGAACCCAACCACTACCCATGAGGACGTGGCATGGGTTCGATCCCTAGCCTCGCACAGTGGGTTAAGGATCCAGTGTTGCTGTGAGCTGCAGGGTAGGTCACAGACTCGGTTTGGATCCAGCATTGCTGTGGCTGTGGTGTAGGCTGGTAGCTGCAGCTCCTGTTTGACCCTTAGCCTGGGAACTTCCATGTGCCCAGGTGAGGCCCTGAAAAGCCAAAAATAAAAAAGGATAAAGAGAAAAAAAAAATCAATCAACAAACAAAAATGCAGCAACCTGTCCCACCTCCCAGGGATTTACTTTTCACCTGCACTGCAAATTGAAGACGTTCATTATTTATTTGAGCAGCGCCTAGAACCTTCAAGTCTAAACACATCACTCTATCATTAGCGAGTCTGGCTGAAGAAGGACTTCACTGATAAATTACTGTGTTAACCAGCGAGGAAGCTAGAACAAAAATGTGTTTGAGCTGCCTACAGGACCGGCCCCTCCCTGCCCCTCCCATCCTCACTCCCAATACCTAGGAGGTGATGCTTCATTGTTCTAAGTCTGTACTTAACACAACACTGGGCTTTTCTCAAATAGACCTTTTTTCTAAAGAGGATTAAAATACCCAACAGCTATGGCACATCTGCAGTCATTAAAATCTGTTCAACATATGTATATACACATCCCAGGTTATATGGTAAGCCATCAATATGTCAATTAAGTTAAAATAATAAATTTTCAAGGCCACAAAATGTTAAAAATGATCTCAATCTAAAAAAAAAAATTCTAAGTGAAGCTCAAAGGCTGTGTCCAAAGAACAGAAAACACTCACTGAGGTGCCTCTGGAGAGCTGTTTTTTTCAGTCCTAGTTTGAGTACAAACAAGCTGTGTGTTGTAAGGTTGGTCAGTAAACCTCACTACGCCTCAGGTTTCTCATCTGTGAAATGAGAACATTAGGTGAGATTAAAGCCCTTTCAGCTCTAAAATTCTGATTCTCTGAACTGCCCTTCTGATTCAATAAAATAAAGTACACTCTTAGATACGGCCTGCTTTGTCACTGAAGCTAGAATTTTTTCAAAGGCAGAAAAGCTCAAATAGGTCAAGAAAATACAGCCAGAAGAAACATTTTTAAAATGTAACCCATTCTTTCTTTCTTTCTTTCTTTTTTTTTTTGCTTTTTAGGGCCGCACCCATGGCACATGGAGGTTCCCAGTCTAGGGATGGAATCGGAACTATAGCTGCTGGCCTACACCACAGCCACAGCAACGCCAGATCTGAGCCACGTCTGCGACCTACACCACAGCTCACGGCCACGCTGGATCCTTAACCCACTGAGCGAGGCCAGGGATCGAACCTGCAGCCTCATGGTTCCGAGTCGGATTCATTTGCTATGTGCCACATCATGAACTCCCTTACTTTTGTTTTCTTTTGTGCAATGTCCAGTTCACCACCAGACAAGAAATGTGACATATGCCCACTGAAGCTCATCTCTATTTGCTGATTTGTTGTGTTCCGGGGTTCAGCAGCTCCCTGGCAGATAGATAAGATATAAACAAACAAACAAAAAACAAACAAAAAACCCCACTTCTCTATTACTCACTATTAAACTGCATTTAAAAGACCAACCAAAAACAGCTCAGAAATAAGCAAGCAAAATCTTGCTGTCATCCGTCTGAAACGGTTACAAATTACAGGCTAATCTCAGAATCTGTGACCTCACCACCCAGCCTCTGACGAACTGAGTAACTATTTCCCCATCAGTGATACTCAAAGGACAAAAATTAAAATTAAAGGGGAGTAGGACACAGTAGGTTGGAAGTAGGAGAGGATAGGAAAGCAGGAGGGAAATAAACACATCTAGCTGAATTCAGAGGCAGATTCCAAGCGGCTTTCAGGGAAGGCTGAAGTCAGAAAAGCCGAGATGTTGTCTCACTGTTGATTCATGGTCTTACCTTTGGCTCCTCAGCCTAAAGTCTGAAACCTGTTTGTGGGTCATAGTAAAGAGAGTTCTAAAACACAATGTGACGTCCAGGGAGAGCGAAGCCAGACCACACTGCGGGAGCCAGCAGAGCAGATACTGGAAGGTGATAAGCAAAAAAAGAGAGGCACTTGTTTTTATTAACAGAAGCCTTCACCAACTTCCTCAGACTTCCCCAAATGAAATGTCAGACGGGCCTGAGGTTGAATAAAAATCTACGGTGCCCCTTAGCAGAAAAATATTCGAATTTCAGGACTTTATCACATAGATTTTGCTTATCCGCATTAAAAAAAAAAAAAAAAAAAAAGCTGTATGTGCCATTCCCCGGGAGGAAGCAACACAGTCCAGAGTTGGAAAAATAACATAAAATTCTTCATCTGCTCAGGATGAAAGAGACTCCTTAAAATACACTGAATGACACCTAAAATGATCTGTTGAATGAAAAGAAAAGCTATTCTGAGTCAAGGAAAAATAAGCTATTATTAAGCAATGGAGGCTTACTCTCCTCTTCAGTGACATTTCCATGAAACCCATGTGGCATAGTTCATGCGTTTCGGCTTCCCTAACTGAACACATTCTGGGATCGTCTCTGACTTTCCTCGCGGCTGCTGCTCCGTCCCACTGATCCAGCTGGTGATTTGCACAGGCTCTTGGGAAGTGCTCACCCCTTTAAGAGCGAGTGCTGGCAAGGAGCTGGGAATGCACTTCTCTGTATCTGGGGTACGGAGGAGAAAACACTCCCTGTTCTGCCTCTGCGGTCATGATGTTTCTGCGGGGCACACGTCTCGCTGTGTTCTGGACTCCCTCCCCATGTCCACTCCTGGCGGAGGATGGGATCAAAGAAGGGCGGGAGAGGAGGGCCAAGTTGAAGCTTACCAGGAGATCAGATTGTCTGGTGCCGAGCAGAGGACGAGAGATAAAGCCTGAATCCTGGCCATTGACAGAGCAGCACAAAACTAGCCCTGTTTGCTCCCTGTACTGCTGTGGTTGCCATGGCCGACCCAAACAATATGCCCCAGCTTCTCTCCCCCGGCTTCCTAACCACCTCCCACAGACCTCCAACGTGGGCCTGGAGAGGAGGCGAGAGCTACTTGCTGATAGGAATTTAGAAGCTGGAGAGGATTGAAAGGGATCCAACAGGCAGGTCAGCCCTGAGGGGGTAAAGTGGTCAGCAGACGTTCTGTTTTTAGCTGCGAGGCTCCGCTTCCCTGAATTTTCACCTAATTGGAAGTGGAAAACAGATCTTAAGAAGGAGAAGAAACTGGCTGGGGAAAAAAAAAAATCTCCTCTTGGGAAAATGACTACCACCTTTCAACTTGGATTTTACTACAATCAGCGAAACACATGGAAAAAAAAGGGGGGGGGCTGGGGAGTCACCTCCTGGATAAAGGAATATGTGAACAGAGGCAAGAAGGGAGTGTATGTCTCGGTCAAGGGTGAGAAGCCCTGGGAAGAGCAGGAATGTTGTGATTTTCTTGTTTAAAACAAATTCCCGTTTGAAGACGCCACTGAAAGAGGAAAAAAAAAAAAATCCAGACACAGAAACCACACAAAGAAAGAAGAAGGGAAAAAAGAAAAAAGATTACCCTAAAAATAAACCGCAGATGAATTTTTACAACACACGTTGAAACTAAAGACAGATGAGCCCTGGGTACGAGATTCAGGGGAATGGGGCACCTGAACACGAAAGCCAGCTCAGCCACCGTGCAGCCGTGCAGGCCACTGTCCCCTCTGGCCACTCATTTCCTAACCTAAAAAATGGGAGAATGAAGAGAACTATCTTTACATTCCCTAAAAACTCTAAAATTCTCTTTATGACGTCTATGAACAATTTTGCAACTAGGCTTGAACAAAACCATATGAAGGAGAAAGAAAAGAGGCGGGGACCGAGATTTTAATTCTCGCGGCGATTATGCCGTGTCGTGGGGTTAAGGGCGATGCTCCCCTTCTTCTCAGTTTTGAACTTGGGAAACTTGGGCCTAAAATAAAAATTAGAGCGATAGGACCGAGGTGACCTACGACACTGTGAAGGCACTTACTGTCACTGAAGTGCACATTACCAGTGGTTAACACGGCAGGTTTTCTGCTGTGTATGTTTCACCACAGCAAAAAAGTATCAATCTATGTAAAAGAGGGGGGGTTAAATCCATGACGGGGCTCCCATTGCATGAATGCTGTGGATGGAGGTGGGCATCGAGTTAAAAATAAAAAACACGGAGGTGAGTGTTCACTTCCCATCGCCTTTAATTTGGTCTCCAGGGTCGGCTAAGCCTGGTTTCCACTTCTCCCCGCATCTGAGAGCGATGCTTCTTTGCCGTTTCACAGAGCATTTCCTCAGCTCTCTCTGCCTCTCTCTCCCCTTCCTCACCAAGATTGGCTGTCATTCTGCAGAACCAGTCAAGTGCTACAAATCACTACTAAAAGCTCCGATGAGGTACTCCGTCGAAGAATCTGTACAGATCAAAATCTCAAGTGCTTGCTCGCCTAGGGACTGCCATAATTCGAGGTGTTGCTTCTTTTTAAAGAATAAAAAACAGATGCTCTGAGCTGATGAAAGTAAATGTCCTTTCAACACGTCCCTCCTCTAGCACTTGAAACTCTTACCAACCAAGAAGTGCTTCCCACACTCAGCTGGTAGTTTCTGCACTTTTTGACTTTTTCTTTGAAGTGGCAGGGCAATGCGATTCTCCACCTGGGGTCAAAGGACGCCTTCCAGGGAGACTTGGGAGGGCATCCCAAAGCAGGCGTGTGCGCAGGCAGAGGGAGCTGCTCGGATTCAAGGGTGACACCCCAGGAAACAGTCTCAGAGCTCAAGGCATCTGATTTCTTCTTGACGAACTTTACATGAAATCTCAAAGTTACATACACAAGCTTAGTCATTTCCAAACTGCTGCACAAATATGCACCAAAGAACATTTCTGCCCTGCTCGGTAAGCACTGCAGTGGGAACCAAGTAAGGGGGAGGCAGGACCAAAGAGACCAGAGAGATCTAATCTCAGCCCTGTAGTACTCTGGGAGCCTCACAACCTCCCCCAGGCCTCCTCTCTTATCTGTAAAATGCACAGATTGGATCGAATCATCCTAAAATCCCTACAAGTCCCAGTACTCAGACAAATCTGACCACCACCGCCCACAGCAATTTACATAATAAGTCAAATCAAGATAGTGAGCTCCCACTGGGACCAGAGAGATAAAGGGACCAGACAGAGGGTGAGTAATGAAAGCCATGGGACTGGATCCCACATCTATCCAGAAAAATGAAAAAAAAAAAAAAAACCTTTGCCCAGCCCCAGACGAACTTATGGGAGATGCATAAGGAAGTCTGGTTCTCGGTGAAGTGACTATAACAGACAGACTGAAATTGAATCAGGGAACCCGTACGTAAAACATCTAGTTCATGTTTACTAAGTGAAAGACCCATTTAGTAAAGAAGTGGCCCCTCTGGACTTCGAAGCCTGATTATCCAAGTATGTGCTGGACACCTCTACCTGGAGGCCCGGCTCAGCTCTGCTGGCCTCCCCCCCCAGCACAGTAAGTGGTGGCATCGTGGACCCAGCTATCCAAACCAGAGACTCCTCCCTCGCATCCACCTCCAACATCTACTGAGTCATCAAGTCCTCTGGATGCTGCCTCATTTCCAATTCTCCAACCAGCAGCTCTTCCCATCATCACTTCCACGGTTACGACAAGCTCCCGGAGAACCAGGGACCTGTCTGTCTGGGTCCAGGTGGGATGCCTAGCACAGAGGCCAGCGATTAGCAGGGAACAGGTGCTTTCCGGTTACCGAGTAAACATTCCTCTGTCACCTGGAATTTTTATAACTGTGTCTCCTCTGGTCTCCCTGTTCACTACCTGGTCCCACATCACACCAAATGCGCAGCACTAGAACAAGGGGATTTCTAAAGCAGGCACCCCTAATTTTTCACATCCGGGCTTTAAGACTTTGGGTGGGACTGCATTGCATTCCAGGGAAAGTCCGAAGTCCTGGGTTTGGCACACCAGGTCCCTCCTGCTTTAGTCCTTGGACCTCTCTAGGCTGTCAGGCCAGCCTCACTCCAGCTGCTCCTTGAGCCCATCTGTGTACCGTTCTACACTTTTTTGCTTGTTTTTGCACATGCTGCTTGTCTAAACTATCCCTCACTCCAAAAAGCTTAGTTTGATGGACATGTTCCCTGAAAGCCTTCTCAGACTCCCTCCCTTCAGTCGGATTTACAGTTGGATTTTGCCTGTGCTTCCATAACATACATGCATGGCGACACTTAACACAGAGTAATGGTTGAGTTTTTTGCTTGCTCTCAGCACCAGAGGTCAAAGGCCATATCTTTTTAAAATTTATTTATTTATATTTATCTTTGTTTTTTAGGGCCACACCCGCAGCATAGGGAGGTTCCCAGCCTAGGGAATCGAATTGGAGCCACAGCCACAGCAACACAGGATCTGAGCCGTGTCTACGACCTACACCACAGCTCATAGCAATGCCAGATCCTTAACCCACTGAGCACAAGGCCAGGGATCGAAGCTGCGTCCTCATGGATCCTAGTTAACTGCTGAACCACGAAGGGAACTCCCTTAAATTTATTTTTTAATTAAAGTATAATTGATTTACAATGTCGAGCCAATTTCTGCTGTACAGCAAAGTGACCTAGTCATATATACATACACATTCCTTTTCTTATATTATCTTCCATCATGGTCTATCCCAAGAGATTGGATATAGTTCCCTATGCTGTACAGTAAGACCTTATTTCTTATCCATTCTAAATGTAACCGTTTGCATCTACTAACCCCAGACTCCCAGTTCGTCCCCCTCCCTTCCTCCTCCCCTTGGCAACCACAAGTCTGTTCTGCTTGTCTGTGAGTCAGTTTCTGTTTTATAGATTGGTTTACTTGTGCCATACCTTAGATATCACATATAAATGACACTAGATGGTATTTGTCTTTCTCTTTCTAACTTCACTTAGTATGATAACATCTACTTGTATCCATGTTGCTGCAAATGGCATTATTTTGTTCTTTTTTATGGTTGAGTAGTATTCCATTGTGTATTTATACCACATCTTCTTAATGCATTCGTCTGTCGACAGACATTTAGCTATTGCGAATAGTGCTGCAATACAGAGGGATGCATGTATCTTTTTGACTTATAGTTTTATCCAGATACACGACAAAAGCCATGTCTTATCTGATGCTTTAACCTCAACACCTAGAGCAGAATTTGACATAGACTAGGTATTCCAGAAATATCTGCAGAATTAATGAAGACTAGAGAGAGGGAGGGGAGAGTGGGAAGATGGGGGAAGGAGAAAGGGGAAAGGGCTCAAAAGAATGAGAAGCCCCTGAAAAAATTCAGTGTTTTTCAATGGTTAACTAACCTGCTAGCGTCATAGCTAGGTTAAGAGACCAGGTCTCCTGATCTCCTCTGATGGGTCTTCGTCCACCAAATCCATCCTATCAATGCTTTTTTAAGGATTTCTACTGTTTCTCATCCTATCGCCTCCTCCTCCTGGAAGATCCCCTATAGTTTTACTAACTACCTTCAAATCCCCCTCTCCCATAAGCTCTGGACGTTTATATATTGAATTATCTCCTACCTAGATGTCCCACTGGTGGCTCAAATTTAAAATAATCAGAAATAAAATAATTACATCTCCAGCAAAAAAACAAAACAAAACAAAACAGCCCCAAAAGCAAAACACTTCCTCCTTCTAGGTCACTCGATCCTCCCTATGTCCATTCATACAGTCATTCACCTGAGACAGAAATGGAGAAGTTAGCCCTTTTAAAAAAATGACTCAATTTTTTAAAATGATCATTCCTATAGCAGGATATATGTCATATAGTTTACCTTTTGCCTCGTTTAACTCTGCCAACAAGACCCTGATAAAAAATTGTGTAACAGGAATTCAAGAAGGGAATAGGGTAAAAGAAGACAAAGAAACAATGTATTTGCCACTCCTGCTGACCTAGCACCATCAACTTCTCTTTCTCTCACATTTGTCAAAATCCACCACTCCTCCTGCTCTGACTGCCACTGTCTTAACGTGCAGCCTCTGAAACGCTCCAGAATGTTTGCAGCAGGCCCCACAGCAGGATCTCTGTCTCCAGTGTCACCTCCTCATTTCAATCAGCCACTCTGCCAGAAGCATGAACTTTCTGAAAGTACCATTCATTTCTAGTTCCAAACAAGACGGGAGAGTTGCACAGGCTGGAGACTGATGCGCGAACTAACTGAAGTATTCAGGGAAACTCTTGGAGGAAAGAAGGCTGTCAAGTCTCAGAAGGGAGAAAATTAGGAGAACTAATAGACTGAGACAGGAAAGGTCAAATGGTTACAAAGCAGGGAGTGATTGGGGGAACAGTGAAGTTACTGATAAGTCTCAGAAAAACGAACTTTGTGTTAAGATAAAGCTAAACACTATAAAATAAAATGTATTCTCTTAAAATGAGCAAAAGAAACCTTCATCTATCCAGAGGAAGGAAGGAGTTTTGCTTTAAAAAAAAAAGGCAAAAAAAAAAAGCAAAAAGAAATGTCGAGTAGAAAACATTAAGCCAGGCTAGCTAAAAGCCTTAAATAAAATAAGTAAAAGTGGGTGTAGAGTCACTAACCAAATAACAGAGAGTAGTACTGCATTTAAACTATACGCCACAACACGTAGAGAAAAAAAAAAAAAGAAACAGTGACCCATTTAAAATGAAAGTATAAAACAGAGTTGAAAATAGGAGATTAAAAAAAGAAAATATGAACAAAAATAAAAACAAAATCTAGGATAGAATTTTAATATCAGACAAATGGAATGGAAGGTAAAAAGCCCTACAAACGACCATGAGGAACATTCTATACTGGCGAAAGGAAAAAAAATCAATAAAGAAGATTTTACTATCATGAACTTATATGCACCTAACAAAATGGCCTCAAAATTATTAAGGCAACAACTATGGCCAAAATTAGGTAAATTAAAAAATGCATTGGGCAATCAAGAAAAAAAAAAGGAACGCTTAAAAATCCCCCATGTTTCTGGGAATTAAAATACCGTTAAACAACTGGAGAGGAAATGAAATAGAAATAATGAAATACTGAGCTAGATAATAATAAAATATTATATATCAAAATTTGTGTGGTACAACTAAAACGTGAGGATTTACTCCCAATCTTTAAACGAAGAGGCTACAGCTCTTATGGTCATATCCATATCAGCAGACTTGTAGACAAGGAGAATTACCAGAGCGAAAGAAAAATTTCCTAATAATCTAAGGGTTTTCACTAGGAAGACATAACTCATTAGGAAGCTAGAGCCCTAGAAACGTATGTTCCTGTACACCTCGGAAAAGAAAAAAATAAAAATTTCAAATCAATGATCTGGAAAAAGGAGAGAAAATTATACCCAAAGGAAGGGCAAAGAAGGAAATAATAAACATAACGGTAGAAATCAATGAAACAGAAAGCCAGATTCATTCTTTAACCCCTAGCAAGATTCATCACCAAAGCAAGAATGATGGAAAAGGTGATATCGCTACAGAGCCTACAGACAATAAACACATAGTAAACATTACAAACAACTGTATGCCAATGACTTCTGCAACTTAGATCAAATGAACTGTTTCTTGAAAAAATGGAAACATAATTTACCGAAGCATTACTAAAAATTAATGAAAAATGTGAACAGTCTGCTATCTGTTAAGGAAAATTGAGTTCATTATCAAAACCCTCCACATACTATGATATAACTGTCTGTTCCTGATTGTGGTAGTAAGTGTGCAACTCTGTACATGTGTTAAAACTCGGCACTGTAACCAAGAGAGGACATTTTGCTGCATGTTTTAATTAAATACTTTTAGAACCTTTGCACAAAGAAAACTCCAGGCCCAAATGCCTTCAACTATTGAGTTTTACCAGTTATTTTTAAAAGAAATGGAATAGTATAAAAAGTTTTTTCAGAGAACAGTGAAAACAGGAACACTTCACTACACATTTTGAGACCAGCATAACACCAATACTGAAAGGTAGCAAATACTATACAAAGGAAAAGAATTAAAGGCAATTCTTAATGGGTATAGTTGTAAAAATACTTAATAAAATATTAGCCAAAAAATTCAGTATAGGTGAAAAGAATAATGCATAATAAAACTTGTTCTTATCCCAGGAACTCAAACTTGGTTTAAAGTTTAAAATCAATCAAAGTAATTCATCACACAGAGGAGAAAAAAACCATACGATATCTTTCTTCTTAGAGGCAGAAAGAGAAATGCATAAAATTCAAAATGCACTGCTGACATAAACAAACATCTGAGAAAACTAGGAATAGAAAGAAATTTCCTCAATCCAATAAAGCACAACTTAAGTGCTTTCGCCTTAAGACAAGGCCTGGTAATCTAGCTTCACTTACTGGTGAAGCTAGCAGTCCACAAGGTATGAGGTCAGTAAACAAAAATCAGCTGAATTTCCTTATCCAAACATCAAACAGTTTGAAAATGAGAGTCTAAAAAATTAAATGTATGACACTATGAAAAAAAGAGATAAAATACAGGTACAGGTTATAAAAGACAGGCAATGCCTCTGCACTCAAACCAGGGAGCCATTATTGAGATGAACTCATCACCAAAAGGACGGAGCGAGAGAGAGACTATGTGACCTGGAAATCTCAATGGTGTGACTCTGTCACTTTTCCTTAAATTGATCCCTCATAATCCAATGCAATCCAGACTTCCAAAAGTCTCTTACAAAATTGCAAGGCCTGGAGTTCCCTGGAGGCCTGGCAGTTAAGGACTGGTGTTGTCTCTGCTGTGGCTCGAGTTTGATCCCTGGCCTGGGAACTTCAGCATGCCATGGGTGCAGCCAAAGCAAAACATCAAACCAAAAAAAGTAAAAATAAAAATGTTTAAATTACAAGTCAATTATAAAATTTAGACGGAGCTCTAAAACACCCAAAATAATCTTGAAAAAGAAGAATGAAGTTAGAGGACACACATTTTCTTACTTAGCATGAAGCTATTTTAATTAAGTCAGTATGGTATTGACATAAGTTTAGCATGCAGATCAATGGAATATAATAGTCTTGAAACAGAACAGACAGTGAATTGATTTTTGACAAAGGCACTAAGGCAATCAATAAATGTATGAAAAAACTGAACCCTGACCTCTACCTCATATCATACATTAAAATTAATTTGAGATGGGTCACAGATTTAAATATTAAGGCTAACCTAAAAAGCTTCTGGGAGGAAATGTACTAATATCTCAGGAACCAAAGGGTAAACCTTACTAATATCTCAGTAACCAGATGGTAAAATTTACTAATATCTCAATAACCAGAGGGTAAGCAAAAGATCCAAAAAGACACAGAAAAAAATATATACCTTTAAAAAATGATAACTTGAACATATTAGAATTAAAAATTGCTTACCCCAAAAGACAGTTTAAAAAAAGATGAGCCAAAATACTGGGAAAAAATCTTGTAATACATACATCCGGCCAAGGACTTATACTGAGAATATATAAAGAACTCATACATCAAAAAAGAGGCAATGACCCCATTTTTAAAATTGTCAAGGAACTTTAACAGACACTACAGAAAAGAAGATACACAAACGGCCAAAAAGCACATAAAAGATGCTCAACATCATTAGCCATCAGGAAATGCAATTAAAACCATGCGATACTACTTCATTTAACCATTCAAATAGCTAAAGTTAAAAGGAATGAGGAGAGCAAATGCTGGTGAGGACGGGGAGTGACTGCAACTTTGATATCCTAGTGGAGAGAGCAGAAAATGCTACCACCACTTTTGAAAACAGGCAGGTTCTCATAAAGTTACACATCTACCCTATGTCCCAGTAATTCCACTCCAAAGAGAAGTGAAAGTGTATGTCCACAAAAAAACTTGCACAAGACTGTTTACAGCTGCTTTGTTCATAATAGTCAAAATGTGGAAAAAACCCAAATCCATCAGCAAGTGAATGAATAAACAGGAGTGTGTGTGTGTGTGTGTGTGTGTGTGTGTGTGCGCGCGTGTATGCACTGGACTGGGTTAAACAAAAGGAGGCAACAATTTCAAAAGAATCTATTGAGGATTCCATTTGTACGGGATTCCATTTGTACGAAGTTCAAGAACAGACCAAACACATCTACCACGAAAGGAATCAGAGCAATGGCTGAGTATGGGGGATGGGAACTAACAAACAGGAGAGAAAAAGACTCTTTAGGGTGAATGGACATGCCCTGTATTTAGAGTAGGGTGCTGGCTCCCCAGACATATCCAGTTATCAAAACTCGCTGACCTGCACATTTGAGATGTATGCATTTCACTGTATGTAAACGCTTCCTGAATAAAAATGAATTTATTAGTTAAAAGAAAGATGTACTTTCCATTTGGAGCATCTGCTTGGGGATAACCCGTATTCTCTGTAAGGGAACAGAGAGACATGCTTCAGTGAAAAAGGTCGTGCAAGGGAGACCAAGTAAGAAAAGCCAAAGGCAGAGGAAGAACAGTGGTCTGGTCGAGTGAGAAGAGAAATCGAGAAGACTGAGTCAGAAGGGGAAGGTACAAGCCAAACAGGAAGACACAAGTGAGCCGAGCGTAAGAAGTAGAAAATAACAGACACACAATTGTGTTTCAAAATAATCCAGCGACTGCGTTAAACCCAAAAAAAGAACCGAAGGCAAGTTTAATTTGGAAATTGCCCTCTTCTTTCCTCCACACCTCTGTTAATGAAATGGGAAACAGGGAGAGGGGAATTCAGGGAAGGTACGAACCTGAACACAACCCTTTCTTTTTCTTTTCTTTTCTTTTCTTTTTTTTTTTAAATCAACCGCCTTCTACATAATGCCCTTCCAGGGCTAACATCCCACCTGTGGCATCTGATCATTGATAAACATCATGAGGTCACACGTTTCCGTTTATATATTTCTGTAGAAACACGCAAGGATAATGAGATTCGCCATCTATTCATTCCCTTCATAAGTGAATGAAACTATGAACACGAACCCCTCCAAGGGAGTATCCTAGTTAACGGAGGCCCAAGCTGGCCTCAGAACCAAAGATTTCTCCTCCTTCCAGCTGAATTAATAAGGCAAGCAGGAGGTGACTCACACCAACAGTTGATGAAGCGATTAATGCCAACTCTCTCTCTTACTCATCCCCTCTAGTGAAAGAATTAAGCCTGGTTGCAAAAGTAGACACCATGTGAGCAAACTCAACCTTACCACACCGTGGAGCGATAAGGGACAAGCAGGAGGGCTCCTGTCCAAATTCTCTAGACCTAGTGGGACCTCCACATGATGCAGTTTCAGTAAGATTGCGTTCAGCAGCACTGCTTCCTCTATTTCATTTCACCAATGCTGGCTTTGCAGGAATAGCTTTCTGAGATATTCCTACAAAATTAGCTTACTCACTGAATTTTTAAAAAAAAAAAAAGGAGAACAGAGCCAAGAGACATCATTGGCTTCTGGTGCACATACATGTGTGAAAAAGCATCTCTGGATTCGAGCTGATGCCCTGGAATAACAATTTTTCAATGTTATTCTTTAGGCTACATGTGTGAGGACAGCTTAATCCCAAAGTCACTTGTTGTTTCCACTGGCTGAGGAGGTATCAAGAAGGAACCAAATATTCAGGAGAAGGAAAGAAGTTCAGAAAACATCTAATGGAGGGGATTTTGGTGCATGTGTGTATGGGGGGGGGGGGCGAAAGCACTTAACATTAAATTCAGTTGGATGTTTTTTCATAAAGCATACAGTGCTGCCTTCTTACTACCCACCCTCACCCTTAAAGGGTAGTCCTAGGACCACAGCATCAGTACCATGGGGGGGGGGAGAGAAATGCATATCCTCAGGCCCCAACAGATTAAGTAAGAAACAGGGGGAGGGGGCAGGAATCTGTGGTTTCACAAGCCCTCCAGGCACTGCCCGGGGGAACGCTCCTTGAACCTACAGCTTCTGAACGCCCCCATCTCCCCACCATGTTGGATGGACAAGAAGTCAAGATTCAGTTGCCTTGGTTTTGTAGTACTGGGGTCCAGAAAGTCAAGGTCACACGCCCATGACCACAATGTCGCAGAGGGGCCACAGCAGCATTAAAAACAACGCTCACATGCTCAGTGCTTCATAATCTGTTCAAAATCGATTGCCAAAGTAACCTTGCGAGGGAGTCAGATCTGTGAAGATGAGCCTTTATTCACAGAAGAAAAAGCCGGGCTCGGGTGGGGTGGGAGGGTTAATGACTGAATCAAGTCCACGACTAAACTACGGGACCGCGCTGAGACCTCGAGAGCCCCCATTTCCCGACTTCTGGATCAGTGTTCTCACTGCTCCTGGTGGAGGCCCTGCCCTTCTGTCTTGCGTGCCTACGTGTGGGTGCAGCCCCCACGCGTGTGAGAATCTGCAGACAGAGAAATGATGGTAAATAGCAGGAATCATGTCTTAGCCTGGCCTCGAATATTAAAAATAATTCAATACAATGTAATAGCCAAATTCTGACTGGCCCTATCAGCACATACTACTGCTACTCTAATTTCTCACTTCCACCCACCTTTAAGAGCTGGCCCCCGTATCACTAGATTTAGAAGAACACCATCTGACTGAAATGAAACACAGTTGGGAGGGCACCCACCAGCATTTGTAAACAGCTGCTCCAAAGACCAGGGATGGCAAATTCCCTTTAGCCTTTCTCATCCATTCCTTGGCGGGGAGTGGTGGTGGGGGGGTAGTCTTGGGTATTTTTTATTTTTTTTTACATTCTTTTTTTTAATGTTCTTTTCCATTATGGTTTATCATAGGATGCTGCATGTAGTTTCCTGTGCTGTACAGTAGGGCCTTGTTGTTTATCCATCCTCTAGATAATGGCTTACATCTGCTAACCCCAACCTCCCACACCCCCTTGGCAACCATGAGTCTGTTCTCTATGTCCGTGAATCTGCTTCTGATTCGTCGATAGGCTCATCTGTGCCATATTTTAAATTCCACATATAAGTGATAGCATGTGGTATTTGTCTTCTCTGATTTACTGCACTTAGTATGAGAATCTCTAGTTGCCTCTGTGTTGCTGCGAATGACATTATTTTGTTCTTGTTTAGGGCTGAGTAGTATTTCATTGTATATATATATGTACCACATCTTTTTATTTATTTGTTTATTGTACACCTGTACTTGTGGCACGTGGAAGTCCCTGGGCTAGGGGCCAAATCGGAGCTGCAGCTGCAGGCCTATGCCTCAGCCACAGCAACACTGGATCCAAGCCCACTTGTGACCCATGCTGTAGCTTGTGGCAATGCTAGCTCTTTAACCCACTGAGCAAGACCAGGGATCCAACCCACCTTCTCAAGAGACAACGTTGGGTCCTTACATGGCTGAGCCACAGTGGGAACGCCTGTAAGTGATAGTATGAAATCTATGGACAATGTTTACCATGCATGTGGATAGAGAGGCCTTCCTGTATAAGAACTGTAATCTCGCATGGGCTCTGAGATCTATAGGTGAGAAACCTCCAGAATGTAAATGAAAGTCTTTCTCATGAACGCCATGGGCTCCACAATTTGCATCCGACCTTCATTTCCAGCTGGGTTTCTTGTCCCACCCTTGCCACATACCCTATACCTCTGGCTGTGGGTCATCAAGTATTCCTAAACTACTGGACTTCAGGCCTACAGGCCCCCAAGCCACGTCCATTGCAAATGTCTGCCTGAAGGACTCCGTCCTTCTGAGACCCAACTCAAACGTCTCCAACTCTGTAGAGCCACATCGGACAACCCCCCTACCCCTCACGGCTGAACAAACACATCCTTCCTTTCACATGATCGTGGCCCTAAGATGACATTTAACACACTGCAAATGAAAGGATGTGCAAATGCCTGACTCTTTCTCTCATCCACATTTCCTGAGGGAAAGGATGCTATTTATTAATCAGTGTCCCTAGCCCTTAGGGTCTGGTAGATGCCTGGCTGGTGACCTTACCTGGGGAAGTCAGTATGGAAAATAGCTCCTGCCACTCAAGAAGCTTTATTTCAGTATGTTGTAATGGTGGATCATCTGTAAACCGTAAAACTCACAATACCCCACCTCCAAAAGCAGGAGGCCAGTCTTCACACCAGGAATTGGAAAATCTGAGTTCAGGTTCTGGCTCTCCAACTAAGCACCTCCGTGACCTTTATGCAAGTCTCATTCTTTCTCTAATCCTCCATATGCTCACTGAATTTGGGGGGGGAGGAGGCGGGCTTCTAGTTCTTACTTGCTGCAATTCTATGACTTGCAAATTCTATAGACCGAGGTTGGCAAATGCTTTCTGAAATGCACCCAAGAGTAAATAATTTCAGGCTTTGTTGGCTCACGATCCCTTCTGCAACTACTCAACTCAGGCCTGTGGTTGTACTGCGAAAGCACCCCCAGACACTAGATAAATGAATGGACATGGCTGTGTTCCAATAAAACTTTATTGACAAAAACAGGCAGCAGGCCAATGTGGTTTGCCTGCTCTTGCTCTGGACGAATGCCTCCATATTGCTCAGCAGGTCACGGTGCTTGCTCTGAAGGTATAGGTATAATTCCTGAGATGTTTATTAAAGTGTCCAAGGGTCTTAGAAAGAGTACAGTGAGGAGTATAAGAAGATTGACACCACTGCTCCCCACCAGGAACTTGGAAATGGGGCAAGAGATTGCCTAGTCAGAGGTTTATGGTAAGAACAAAAACTCCAGGGATTAGAACGTGCACAGACAACATGAATGGAGGAAGCAAAGTACCACCACCACCACCACTGCTGCCCCCTGCCCCAGCCAATACCTGTGAACTATATTTCATCTATATTTAAGAATAGATTATGTCTTCAAAAGGGGGCCTGGGCTGGCTCAGGTAGGGAAATACAGATACTAAAGTGAATATGGACAGTGTCACAGCTGTTGGGAGTTAGAAAGTAGCTTCACTGGCTGGACCGCCCTAGTGAGATAACTATAGCCAATGCTGAAGGGTGTTTGGTCCCACTACAAAAATACCCTTGGAGTTCCCGTCATGGCTCAGTGGTCAACAAATCCGACTAGGAACCATGAGGTTGTGGGTTTGATCCCTGGCCTTGCTCAGTGGGTTGAGGATCCGGCGTTGCCGGGAGCTGTGGTGTACGCTGCAGATGCGGCTCGGATCCTGCATAGCTGTGGCTGTGGTGTAGGCTGGCGAATGCAGTTCCGATTAGACCCCTAGCCTGGGAATCTGCATATGCCATGGGTGCGGCCATAGAAAAGACACAAAGACAAAAAAAAAAGGAAAGAAAGAAAGAAAGAAGGAAAGAAGGAAAGAAAGAAAGAAAGAAAGAAAGAAAGAAAGAAAGAAAGAAAGAAAGAAAGAAAGAAAGAAAGAAAGAAAGAAAGAAAGAAAGGAAAGAAAGAAAGAAAGAAAGAAAGAAAGAAAGAAAGAAAAGAACGATAGAAAGAAAGAAAGAAAGAAAGAAAGAAAAATACCCTTCTCCTGAGATGAACAGAGCAGCAGGCTTGGTACTCCTGAACCCACTTCCTTATTCTGGCTCCTTGCTCACTGAGCAGTTACTCAAGTCCCTATAAAGCGTTTCTTGAGGACACTTGGGTGCTATGACCCATGCACCATCAGCATCCAGAGAGCAGCGATTTCTCAAGGTGAATCAATCAACAGAGGAGCTTCCAAGTATTATCTACATTCCCAGGTAGCTTGACAAAGAGCACGTGCTAATCGCAGGGGCCTAAGGATCTATCAGTGATGATTCATTGCGAATTATTAGCAAGTCGGTATAACGGTGCCAGCTCTGGCTCAGATGTCACTTAATTCTCCAAGTCTGTGTGACCCAGCCCTAGGCACAGATTTGAAGCCATCTCTGGACTTGAGGGCCTGAAGGTGGTGAGCGCATGGAGAGCAAGCCTGATAGCGTGGGTTACACACCACTTATACCTTAGCTTCTTTTCAACTGATTTCCCCAGCCTTTACAGGACAATGGAGCCAAAGCACTGGCTGCTTCATGAGAGAGTTACATTTGCAACCATGTGTGTGCAGACAATGAAAATCAGCAGCAGATTTAATGAAATAAGCTAAAATCCAGAGCAGGAGTTCCCACTGTGGTGCAGTGGGTTAAGAACCTGACTACAGTGGCTCGGGTCACCACAGAGACTCGGGTTTGATCCCCAGACCAGTAGAGCAGGTTAAAGGATCTGGGGTTGCTACAGCTGCAGCATAAATCACAGTTGTGGCTCAGATTCAATCCCTGGCCCAGAAAACTTCCATATGCCATGAGTGCAGCCATAAAAAATAAATTAAATAAACAAAACCCAGAGCAGAGTCAAAAAGAGCAATAGCCAAGTACTCATAGTCCTAATTAGTGACCGGCTCAGCTGCCATCATCAGGTGCAATGAAGTTTATGTAAGGTTTCTGTAAAAATCTCAGTTGTGGAAGTTCCTGTTGTGGCTCACAGGTAACAAAACTGACTAGTATCCATGAGGATGTGGGTTAGATCCCTGGCCTCACTCAATAGGTTAAGGATCCAGTGTTGCCGTGAGCTGTGGTGTAGGTTGCAGATGCAGCTCAGATCTGATGTTGCTGTGGCTGTGGTGTAGGCCGGCAATTGTAGCTCTGATTTGACCCCTAGCCAAGGGAACTTCCATGTGCTGCAGGTGGGGCCCTAAAAAGCAAAAAAAAAAGAAAAACAAAAACAAAAAAAACCTCAATTGTGGTAAAGGGTCAGTAACGTCCACAAAATGCTAGCTCTTTTGCCCCACTAAGCTTAAATACAAAGGCTCAGTACCAAAATCTGAAAAGCTTTAGCCACAGAAATATGACAATGTATTTTGCTTAGTAATATGCCTGGAGTAAAATGAAAGAGAGGGCACCAGAAGGTCAGTGCCTGCTTCCCTAAATCATGCCAGGATATGGGAAGCCAAAGGGCCCCAGACCAAGGAGGAAAAGCCAAGCTCACTGCAAAGGAGCGGGAGTATTAAGCACCTCCTTTCCTGTTCACTGTCACATGATCTGATTTCCTTCTTCTGTTTCAGAACTGCTAACCTCTAGGTCGCACTCCTACTCCCAGAAGAACCGATGAGTAAGTGAGCTGCTCGTTCCCAAGGAAAACTCTTACTTTCACATTTGCAGTGTGTTTCATTGGAAATGCTGTGTTTGGTGCCACAACCCAACTAAGAATTAAACATTACATGCTCATTGGTAAATTATCAAAATGTAAACCAACAGCTATGGCAGAGATCATCTGAACTGCCAAGAATTCTAACACTACGATTCTGGTGAAAAAGAACATTTCCCCCTTCTGTTTAGACTTTGGGTAGGTTTGCCCTTGACTACAATGTGTTCACATGTGTGTGTATGTATAATGTAGACACAGAGATAACCATGCACTTTTGTTCCTAGCTTTTCACTTGGAATTTCCAAGTAGGATTATCGTAAGTGCAGATAAGGCAGCAAGATAAGATTATCATTCTTTAAGTATTTCTACCCATCATCATTTTGGTAGTGGTTTTGTTTCCATGACCACTACATTTCCTGGGGGCCATGTACTAATTTCCCATCACATTTAACATAATGCCTTGCACACAATGAGTATTCAATAAACATTTGTTGAGGAGCTAACCTCACAGTATCAATTCCCATGAACAGAAATCCGTACTCTCAAGTGAATTTCTGACATAAGCAAAATGCAACAGAAAATGTTAATGTTTTACAGATCTTCTTATAGAGAAAATTATTAAATATTTATTAAGCATTTTTACACCAAAAACTCCCGAGGGCAGAGTAAACATGAATATTTTTCTATACCCCCCAAATTAGAGGATGAAAGAGCAACTTTACTTCACTTGTGCAGAATGAGAAATCGCCTTTTGAATTCATGCTAAACAGCTACATGAAGCAGCAGACTGTCAAAAACTGTCAAGTGAATAATTATTGATTGGAGCCTGAAGATTAAAAATGAATGCAGGTTAACAGATGAAGACGGCTTTAAGAAAAAGCATATAATCTAAAACTAGAACTATCACACAGTGAATCTGCCAGTCAGGCTTGTCGGGCTTAGAATGAAAGGTTTCCAAGAAAATGATGATAACAATGAAATAAAAATGAACCACACAAGGGGATTTGTGACAGTCTAGGATGACTGAGCCAGGTTCTCCTGGTGGCCTGCAGCCCACATGCCCTCCCTGCTTTAGGCATTGACATAAATGCCAGGGGCTGGGCCGAGAGACTGAAACTGCTGGTCATCAGCCCTGTGATCTTCATCCTAATGAATGTGGTTTCCATGCCAGGAAAGCCCTCTTCCTGGATAAGGGTGTCTTTCAGTGCCACCCATCTTGAGACTGACAAAGCTCAAATTTATTTATGTACTTATTTATTTTTCCTTTTTCCAGCCACACCTGCAGCATATGAAAGTTCCCAGGCCCCGGGCATACGAAATTTCTGAGGCTAGGGCTCGAATTGCAGCTGCAGCTACTGGCCTGCACCACAGCCATAGCAACACCAGAGCTGAGCAGCATCTGTGACCTACACTGCAGCTCTCAGCAACGCTGGATCCTTAACCCGCTGAGCAAGGCCAGGGATGGAACCCGCATCCTCACAGAGACAAGATCAGGTCCTTAACCTTCTGAGCCACAACAGAAACTCCAAAAGCTCAAATTTATATACACACCGAGCTGAAGATCCATGCATGTAAATTAATGCCCAACATCTCCCTTCCTCCCAGCTCACATACCCCAAACAGAACTCTGGATGGCACCACCTCTGCCCCCGTGTGCTCCCGCTCCGAAACCATCTTCCCCTTCTCTGTAAAGGGCACCATGATCCTGGATTTTCTTTCTTTCCTAACTACTTCTAAGCCATCAACAAGTCGCACCTGCTCCCATGGGATTGAAGAACTGAAACCCATGCTTTTTCTCCATCCCCCCCTCAACCTTATCTCATCTGGGCCACTGCAAGAGCCCCCCACTACCAGACTCCTCAGGCAGTTCTTCATCCACCTAAAATCGTGCTTCTGCAGCACCAGAGCTCTCTCTTTTTAAAACATACTAAATGCCATCACTCCCTCTGCTTCAGCATCCTCCACAGTTCCTGTAATGGGTTGAATACTGGGCCCTCAAGGATGTGCTCCTGTCCCAGAACCTGTGACCATGACCTTATATGGAAAAAGATGCAGAAGAACTTAAGGCTCTCTCGATGAGGTCATCGTGGATTACCTGGGTGGGCCCTAAATCCAATGACCAGTGTCCTTACATGAGACAGAAGAAGACAAGACGCCGACACGGAAGAGAAGGCCAGTGAAGACAGAGGCAAAGATGGAGTGATGCAGCCACACGTCAAGGATGCCTGGAGTCACCAGAAGTTGCAGGTGGCAAGGAAAGATTCTCCCCTGGAACCTTGAGAGGGAGCCTGACTGCTTGCTTTCAGACTTGTGCTGTCGAGAATTGTGAGGGAACATATTTCTGTGGCTTTAAGTTTGTAGTAATTTGTTAGGACAGCCCTAGGAAAGTAACTCAGTATCCTATCACACATACAACAAAATCCAAGTCCTCTTGCCTCTCACTCCAGACTTAAAGGCTCTTCCCGACCTCAGGGCCTTTGCTGTGCCATTCTCTCCACCTGCCTTGCTCCTCCCCTGATTCTCACCTTGCCCACCCACCCCCACTACCTACACATCACTGAGGTCTCTGCCCAAGTGTCCCATCCTATGAAAGGCTTTCCATGACTCCTCCAAATAAAACCATCCCACCACTCTCTCTCCCTAACACAGCCTGTTCTGATTTTTGTCAGAAATAACAGCGCATACTCACAGATTTACTAGTAGCCTGGTGCCTGTACGAGAAGGTAAGCTTGCCAAGGGCAGGTGTCTGCACTGCATTTGTTCAGTTATATGCCCCGTACACACACAATGCCTGATACAGAGCAGACATTCAGGAAGTATCTGGTTGTATAAGAAGGAAAGGGTGAGTATTCTGTTCTTCCGCTAAATTATAAAAACCTGACTTGACGGCACCATCAAGAGATACTTAAGATTTTTTTCTGTTACACATCGAACAGGCTACTATGATTTTTGAGACTCTGTGGGTTACAACCGCTCTCCCCTCTCTTCTTTCAAAACACAGTTGATCAAAACGTGGCTTTTCTACTTTAATTACTGGGGTTAAGATAAAGCAGAAGGCACAGGGGAAGCCTAGATCCTTTAGCTACCAGCTATGTGACTCTAGGTTAAAAAACTGCCTAGAGGATGGAATGGCAAAACTTGCTGTGTCCCTATAAACAAGACAGCCCTGAGAACCTACTGAGGTCATTTATTCAACAAAGTATTTCCTCAGATATTGTGCAGGCCAGATGTGACGCCAGTACGGGGACAGAGCCAGGACCCAGACAAGGAATGTCTAAGCTGATCAAGCATAGATCCAAATGTACAGTTTTGTAAACTGTACAATGCTGTGCACATGGAAACGGAGGTGCGATGCGTACTTGACACACACCCATGGCAGCAGCTCCCCATTTCCAGACCATTCCTTTCTGCATACGTCTTAACCCCAATGCAAACCAGAAGACAGGTCTCTGAAGACAGCGATTACCCTCTTCACTCAATCACTTGCACAATCTCCCAAACGCATCTCATTTGTCTCCCCCTGAGCAATTTCTCACAGAGAAAAATATCCAGAGCTACTGTGAACAAGGTGAGCGCATCGAGTCATCTCAAAATGGGGATGCAGCAAACCCCACGACGCTACTTTCTTATTCTTTCAAATTAAACACACTGCATTTTATATACGTACTAGGTGTGTTTGCAGTGGCACCTTAACGGAGCGCATGTGTGGCCATGTCATGGTCACCTTTTTTTTACCCAAGTATAGTTGATTTACAATGTTGTGTTAGTGTCTGGTGTATGGCAAAGTAATTCTGTTCTATATATATATATATATATATATATATATAAAAATATAAATACATACATAGCATATACATATAACACATATATACACATGTACATATATATACACACACATATATATACACATATACATAAATATATATCTCCACGTATATATTTTTTTCAGGTTCTTCTCCATTAGGGGTATTACAAGATATTATAGGTCCCTGGGCTATACAGTAAGTCCTTGTTTATTTTCTATACAGTAGTGTGTCTATGTTAATACCAATCTCCTAATTTCTCCCCTCCCCCACTTTCCCTTTTGGTAACCATAAAGTTTGTTGTCATAGGATACCCCATCTACGTAGAATCTTAAAAAAGAATACAAATGAACTTATTTACAAAACAGAAAAAGACTCACATAGAAAACCAACTAATGGTTGCTGCAGCCATTCTTAACTGCATAAAAAAGGTAGCCCACGGCTTGTTTTCTGTTAACTCAGACTCAACAGCTTATCCCTGAAGATATCCAGAGCTTTCAATTCTATATTAATGGTTCCTACAGACTTCTGGAAGGGCAGATCATTCTTTGAGGATCTAATGAAAGCTACAACCCTCTCTCCAGAAAAACACAAATTCCAATAGCCTCATGTAAGCACAGTTACTGGGGAGCCATGACGCATTCTGAGAAAGTCCAGTGACCAGAAATGCAGAGTTCCCAACCATCTTATTGTGTCAATCAAAGGGTCCCTTGTCCAGCCTCCTTGCCTGATCACCCACCTGTATTTCTCTTGCTTCCTCTCCCCTTATTTATGTGGGTGCTAAACCCACAGTAAATAATAATTTAAAAAATCCAAATAACAGGAAAAGTCTAAGATTATAGAGAAAAAGTGTCAATCTGAATTATTATAGTAACTAAACTTGACTCTATACCTGATTTACTAAGCACTATTAACATTTTCTACAATAAAAATTAAGGTTTTATCATTCAAGTTTTTTTTGGTTGTTTGTTTTTGTCTTTCTAGGGTTGCACCCACAGCATATCGAGGTTCCCAGGTTAGGGGTCCTACTGGAGCTGTAGCCACCAGCCTACACCAGAGCCATGGCAACACAGGATCCTTAACTCATTCATTTAGACCGGGGATCGAACTCGCATCTTCATGGATGTTAGTCAGGTCCGTTGACCACTGAGCCATGATGGAAACTCCTGTCATTCAAATTCTTTAAATGAGTGATTTAATGCATCTAACTTGCTGAAGTTGAGCATGTATTGCTGCTTCCCCCACTATGAGTACCAATTCTAGCAGTAAGTGTGAGTAACAATACTAGCAGTAAGTGTAACAATACTAGTTTCCTACTCTGCTCAAAAGGTCTTACGGTAAGAGTTAAATGGAAAAAAAAAAACACAAAAAAACTATATTAAAATTTTTCTTCCAAAAAAGGTACAAAGTATTTTTTATCTGAGAAATTTTGAATGTGGACTGTCACGCATAAAGTTGTCTTTAAGTAAGGCTGGTATGCTACATTTTAAATACTTAAGGTTATGTTCATATAAACATTTATGCAGGCTTCTTAGAAATAAAGGAGAATTCCACTAAGGATTAAAAGACATTGCCATGATTTATAAATTATTTCAACTAAAAATTCTAAACTTGGAATTCTTTAGTTATTTTCCAGTAGAAGAGGTCATTCCTTTAAGAGACAGAGTGGCTTACCATATTATATTTCTTGCCTATTTTAAGATCTCAGGTGGGCCATTGCTGGAGACATTTTCATTTTCACTTTAAAAAAAAAAAAAAAACACACACACAAAACTTTTTGTGGTCCTTTAAAAGGCATTCTATCCTTACGCACTTAAAATGAGTTCCATTACCCACTGTCAACTTGTACAAAACTTACTACTATAAATCAACTATCAAAAAAAGCTACAATTATTAATTAATCCTAAAAGAAGGACTAAGAGACAAAACTCGAATGCAGTCTTTTTAGATAAAATAAAATTATGTATTATCCCTTTAGTTAAACCTTTTATTTATAAATCTAGCAAATTTCCCTGCGTAGGCTAAACTCCCTTAAGCTTTTCTGGACAAATTCCTGCATTCAACAGCATAAGTTCCAATGTTTAGTCAGAGAAGAGGCTCTGGAGCATTAAGATAATTACACAATTTTAACTTTTAAGTATATATTTTTAAAAAATTAATAACATAGTGTACTTCCTTGCTTAGAAGGAAATTCAAATTACAAAGAATCTGACTTTCAAAATTCCTGCACCCCAAAGCCATTAAAAAATAGCCCATGAGCCAAGGAGCTTCACTAAATATCTACCCCAGTATAACATTTCTGTAATACAAAAGTTTCGGGCTATTGTGTAATTTCAAATTCATGTCCATTTTTACTCTATGGTGGTTTTTAGCCTAAAACTAAAGCTTGTCGATTCTGGTACAAATCATAAAAGCAACTATGAGGAATGTTCAAAGTAACCTCAACTGTGATGACTTCATGTTCAAAAGATTTTTCTCATGTTCATAACATTTGAATCTTCGCCTCTGTCTGACTCACATGCCTCAGACTGGAAGTTCAGTCAAATCAACCCCTCCAGCCAGGTGAGCAAAGCCCCTTTAGCATCCCTCGTCCTAAGCACAAAGCGGACAGCATTCCCTTCCAACTGGACCTGCGAAGTATGGGCACACGTCATGAGACACTGAAACAGGCACAGAGGGAAAAAAATAATCACTTAGCCCCACTTCCTCAGTAGGAATCGAGAGAAAATTCATGAAATCTCAGCAAATTCTTTAAGGCAGCTTTGTGATTCGTGGGAAATTCAGAGTCCCCAGGTGTTCACATTCCGTGGGCACCAAGGCTGTCCTCTAAGCAGGAATGGTCATGAGGGAGCTCTCGTATCTTTCACGGCAAGGGCCTCGCACCCCATCACGTGTTCAACCCTGGGACGTTACATGTTTAATCCCTCCATCACCAGAGCCAGCAGCCCCCTAAACAGGGCAGATGGGAAGCGCCCCCAGAGCTGATGAGTTGCAATCTCCTGCTGATTGAAAAATTCCAGTGGGGCACTCCATGGGGACAGACCAGGGTTGCACTTGGCCATGCAGGACCTGGGCGGCAGTCTGTCTTAAGGCTGCGCTGATTCACATCCTTCCCGCCAAGGTCTAGGCCCAGGGCTATTCCCAGCGTCAACAGAGAAAGACAGAGGAGGAGGAGCTTGGGCCACTATGGGGCTCCCAAACAAATGCAACTCACTTAACTAATCCAACCTGTTAATCCGTTATGGTCCATTTGAAGGAAGGAGGATCAGAAGATTGAAAACAATTTCCTTGGTAAGTTTTAAAGAATGAGAGTAGCCATACGGTGTCTACACCACAATCCCTTGGAGAATTACAATGAAAAGCACCTTTGTGTCTTTGTGCTTTAAACGGCCTATCTTGCTTGTACCTGCTGGATGCCGCGCTCCTTCTCTAGAGCCTTCTTAAGCACGAAAGCGGAGTTTTCTGTTTACTCAGGCTTCCAGAACTGCTATTTATTACTCCGCCACTGCCTGTTTTCATTCCAGAGGAGTGTGATTGTTAATTTGTTATTGCGAGTTGCTTAAGGAGTCAAGACATCCAGAGAAAAGTCTGAACTACACACGGCAATAAAGGCTAGAAAATGTCTCAACAACATGGAAATGACTCACTGCCGAAAGATATGAGGCTTAAGAAACATTCTAGCCTTCAATTCACAGTCGGTCTGTTCAGACGAAACAAAAAACAGCCCGGTCCAGTTTTCATATCAGAAACCAAGTTCAGCAAAACATCTTGCTTGAAACAGCCTGTGAAAAAAGAATTTTGAACTCTGGTTCCCTCCTTTTTCTGGTCGTTGAGGTCAACAATCCCATGCAGGGCACTCAGGATGCATATTCAAGGCTAGTACCTACTCCCACCTTCTCCCCTCCAACAAAATTGGGGCCCAGATAAGGGACAGAGTCACCCTCATGCAAGCGGACCACCTGCATGTCAGCATTTTTGTGCACCATTTTTTTTTTTTTTTTTTTTAAAGAGGAGAAAACATCAAAGTAAGGCTTAGGCATTTCTGAGAAGCAAGGCTCCATAAATGCAGCCCTTTCTGATCTATTCGGATCCAAGCACACAAGGAGCAAATGAACACAGGCAGGAAGGATGGGGACATATTTGCTAAAGAATAGCAGCTGACGTGTCTCGACCCTCTTGACCCTGTGTCCTCCAAGGTCCCCTTCCCCACAGCACCCACATTTTCCTGTGGGTTATAACATGGAAGCTGATCACTGGATTAAGATGACTACTAACTAGGAAGGCGCCTCTTACACTTAGGACTCGGGGGGGGGGGGGGGGTCGGGGGAAGGTTCCCACTAATATTAAAGGAGGTTTTCATAGAAATCTTAGTGTCATTGCTAAGCTGAATCAGAAAGCATCTCAGGTCACAGAACTCATCTTTGAGGACGAGGCCTACTATCATTTTTTTTCTTTTTTTTTTTTTTTGTCTTTTTGCTATTTCTTGGGCTGCTCCTGCGGCACATGGAGGTTCCCAGGCTAGGGGTTGAATCGGAGCTGTAGCCGCCAGCCTACGCCAGAGCCACAGCAACGCGGGATTCGAGCCGCGTCTGCGACCTACACCACAGCTCACGGCAACGCCGGATCCTTAACCCACTGAGCAAGGGCAGGGACCGAACCCGCAACCCCATGGTTCCTAGTCGGATTCGTTAACCACTGCGCCACGACAGGAACTCCCCATTATCATTTTTAAATGCAAATTACTAAGACCTCTAGAACACGATTATGGATGACACAGAATACTTGCTTAACAGGGTCCTATTTCAGGTGGATCTCCTAAGAGTTCAAGCCATATGGAACCTAATTAGAGAGTCAGCTTGCCCCCTCCTTAGTCTGAACTTGTATGGCAAATACTATCTCAAAAGCTATTTTTTTTTTCCAGAGAGTAGCACATTTGAAAAAATTGTGGTTTATGACTAAAAAGCCTCCTCAATTATGAAGTCATTTCTCTCATATACAAAGATGGTTACAGCCATAAATAAATGGCCAATTCCATTCCATCTCCCTCTCTCCCTCCCTCTCTCTTTCCCTAGTAAATTAAGATGGGTAAATTCCAAATCTTTCCTAATTATTTAAAATGTGCAAATATTAGTAAAAGCATAAAGTTGCCTTAAAAAGGATAAAGAGTAATCAATTTTGGATCCAGATGTAGATATCAGGGAAGAGGGATAAATGAGTGCATAAATAATTCCAAAGTGAGACTCTATGCTACAAATTTCAGCCACCATATCTATGAATTCTCCTAACATACCGAAAACAGTATGTGCTCAGTCAATTGGGTTCAGACAAGATGCCTAATACAAATAAGAAAATAAGCCCAAAATATAAACTCTTCAAAAGAGATGTCATTTCAAAGAAGCAGGTTCACAGATACAGAGATCAAACTAGAGGTTCCCAGCGGGAAAGAGGGGAGGGGAGTAAGAGACACAAACTATTTTGTATGAATGAAGCTACAAGGATATATTGTGCTACACAGGGACTATGGTCAATGTTTTATAACTGCAAGTGGAGCATAACCTTTAAAAATTGTGAAAACAGAGTTCCTATTGTGGCTCAGCAATAACCAACCCAACTATAGCCAACCCAACTACTATCCATGAAGACACAGGTTGGATCCCCAACCCTGCTCAGTGGGTTAAGGATCCAGCACTGCTGTGAGCTGCGGTGTAGATCACAGACTTGGCTCGGATCTGGCATTGCTGTGGCTGTGGCGTAGGCTGGCAGCTGCAGCTCTGATTGGACCCTTAGCCTGGGAATTTCCACATGCTGTACATGTGGCCCTTTAAAAAAAAAAAATTGTGAAAATACTATATTGTACACTTGTAACTCACATAAAACTATACATCAATTATATTTTAATTAAAAAAAAGATGAAGGAGTTCTTTTGTGGCTCAGCAGGTTAAGGATCTGGCTTTGTCATTGCAATGGTTCAGCTCGCTGATGGGGTACGGGTTCGATCCCTGGCCTGGGAAGTTCTGCAATGCCACAGGTGTGGCCCAAAAATACAAAAAGAAAGGAAAATAAAAAAGAGAGGTAGTTTTAAATCACTCAACTACTTAAAAGAAAAATTTCAAAATGAGCAATGAATTACTAACTGCACATACTATGAGAGCTTGTATATATATATATATATATATATATATATATTTTTTTTTTTTTTGGTCTTTTCTAGGGCCGCTCCCGCGGTGTATGGAGGTTCCCAGGCTAGGGGTCTAATTGGAGCCGTAGCCGCTGGCCTGCACCAGAGCCACAGCAATGCCAGATTCGAGCCGTGTCTGCGACCTACACCACAGCTCACAGCAACACCAGATCCTTAACCCACTGAGCAAGGCCAGGGGTCGAACCCGCAACCTCATGGTTCCTAGTCGGATTTGTTAACTACTGAGCCACGACAGGAACTCCAAGCTTGTGTATTTATAATACATAAAATGAATGCATGTAAACAAGGACTTCTAAACTGCTTTCTTGTATACTCTTTTCCTTTCTAATGTACTCTTACTATTTTGTCTGTGATATAATTTGTACGACTTTTTAGCACAGAAAATCTTTTTTTCGTGGGCAAATTACTAGTAGAAACTCAGAGGTGGACATAAATTCAGACCATGAAAGGATCCAAATGAATAAAATTTCTGCCCAATGAAAGTGAAACATTCAAAATACAGGCGTCTCCTCCATTCACTAAGCAGAGATGCCACCGGGCACAAAAATAGCTAAAGCTGGACGAAGACGAAATTGGTGACTGGACATTCGTTCACTGCCTCCACTCATATTTATTCATATCTGGACTACTCTCACATGATGACGCTTTAAGGGCAAATTTAGAGGTCAGTTGCCCTAGCCTCCTGTTTGACCTAGAAGCTCTGAGAATGAGAGAGATCAAATGCCTTGGGCATGCCGAGTTTATTAGCCACAGGGAAGCAGGTGCCCTTCCTACCCGATCCTTGCTCTTTCTACTCACTGCCCTGGCCCCCAGTCCCATGGATGCTGCCTGGGAAGCAACACATCTCAGTAACAGGATGAAGCAATAAAGACATGGTCAAATGAGCTGTGCAGACAAGTACACAGACGGAGGGGCGTGGGGACAGAGACTGGTTTGGGCTGAAATAGCTGGGGAAGCCTTTCCGTCCTGGAGAAAGCGAGGCTCACGCCAGACCACAGCAGGACAGAATGTGGCTGGGTGAAGGCAGAGGGGTGAGGGAAGAATCTAAGCAAAGCCTGGTGGGCAGGAATAAACATGACATGTACAGGCAACGTCTGAGACTGGGTGGACACCGGATTGTGTCCACACTGTCTATTACCCTGGGGCTCCCTCCCACTGCCCCCCCGCCACCCTCCCCACCTCCTATATGCCTGGTACTTTGCCCTCAACACGATTCGAATAAATTAGAAAATCCCGAAGGAGAACAACAACGCAATAAGGGTAAGTAAAGCATAAATAACATGTACTAGGTGCCAATGGCCATTCCAGGTGCCCTCTAGATACTGATTTATTTACTCCTCATGCTGATGATAATCCCCACTTTTCAGATGGAGAAACTGAAGCATTAAGCAACTTGGCCATGCCAGTAAATGGCAGGGCTGGTATTCGAACCCCAGGAGACATCAACATTCCGGGATGTCCAACTCTTAACGGACCATGGAGGCAAAGCCAATGAATTTGAACAGCAGCTTCAGAATAACCGGGCACCCCCTGCCCCGCCACATGCCCTTCACTCCTGCCCATTCTCCTGAGAATTCAGTCCTAATTGCTAAGGATTCTTAAGGAGGCTGTCACACCTCCATGGCTACTTCCAAAAGCCTGGGAGAGCTGATCCAAATGGTACCTCCGCAAGCCAAACACAATGCACTTCGAAGGAAAGCCCTCCTATGGGGTGATGGCTGCCATCTGGCAACTGAGAACAGGTGTTTAAAACCATCCTCCCCCATCCGTACACGGAGTTTGTTATCAGTAGAACCAGGATTTTAAAACCTGTGCCCTCTGTCTTTTCTGTCACCCTGATTCTCCCAAGGTGTGTATTTATATTTTTGGCAAAGCAGCCAAAGAGGAAACATCACAAGGAGCCTTCCTGTGGGGTTCACAGGTAAAATGAGTAACACCTGGACAGAGACGGCAACAAGAAAGTGAGTCACGGGAGTTCCCGTCGTGGCATAGTGGTTAGCAAATCTGACTAGGAACCATGAGGTTGCGGGTTCGGTCCCTGCCCTTGCTCAGTGGGTTAAGGATCCGGCGTTGCCGTGAGCTGTGGTGTAGGTCGCAGACGTGGCTCGGATCCTGCATTGCTGTGGCTCTGGCGTAGGCCGGGGGCTACAGCTCCAATTCGACTCCTAGCCTGGGAACCTCCATATGCCGTGGGAGCGGCCCAAAGAAATAGCAAAAAGACCAAAAAAAAAAAAAAAAAGAAAGTGAGTCATGGACATAGGGCTAAAATCTATAAGCCTTTTCTCCCTGGCTTTTTCTTTCTTTCTTTTTCTTTTTTCTTTTTTCTTTTTTTTTTTTTTTTTTGGAAATGTTTTCTTTAAACTTGGAGCTGTTGGCTTCTTTTGACCCCTCCCCCCTGCAGAACTCCACCTGCGACTCCGGAGCTAGGATCTCGACTCGCAATAACATCGAAAGCTCAGAATCGTTCCTTCAAATGGCAGGCATCCCAGTTTGTACTACCTATGCCCTCTTTATAACAACATAACTTAGTTGAGGCAATAACTGCCACTTGGGAGATGTGGTTTAGCACCATTTTGCAATCTAGCTTTCCATCCCTTGTGGAGGTCTCCAAGCTGGAGGGAACCTATCAGCGACTGCCTTATTGAGACCCCATAACCTCATGCAACGATGTGCATCTCTGGGTACCACTAACTAAAAAGCCCTCCTTGGATCATCAGTCACCAATGGTTATATTTTATTTTCTCCTATGGATTCTGGTCCTTCCAATTGAGCCCTGAGAAATGCTTGGGAAGAGGAAACATGCCCTGAATATAAATTACATGGGTACTTCAGTGTTTTAGTGTTTACCAGGGTTTTTTGGGTTTTTTTTTTGGCGTATTAAATGTTGACTACTCTTCTTCCTGACTCCCCAAATGAATGAAAAACCATCGAGATCATCTCAGGGGTAGCTACAGACTTAAAAGAAATAAACATTTTATGATAAATAATAACTTGGAATTTCCTTTAAAAAATAAAATGTCTCTGCATAGTAAATGAAATTTGTTATTGCTTGATTACCATATAAATTATAACATTCTAGGAGTTCCTGCTGTGGGGCAATGGGTTAAGAATCTGACTGCAGGGGCTCTGGTCACTGCAGAGGCATGGGTTCCATCCCCAGCCCTGTGCAGTGGGTGAAAGGACCTGGCATTGCCACAGCTGCAGCATAGGTCACAGCTGTGGGTTGGATTCAATCCCTGGCCCAGGAATTTCCATATATGGCAGGTGTGGCCAAAAAAAAAAAAAATTAAAACATTCTAAAGAAAAAAAATCCCTTTATATAAGGTGGAACTTACAGAAAACAAAGCTTTCTGAAGTTAAAAGGTGAAACAATACATATACATATTTTTTTTTTACTTCTACAAAACATAAGAAGAGTATTAGGGAAAAAACCCTACCTTTCTTAGGAGTCACGTGTACCAAGACTTATTAACAGCACCCTACATAAGGCTGGCATTCATACCCACTGCTCTCTTCTAATAAAATTTTCCTACAAGTTCTCCTTTTGCTGTGAACTTCAGTTATTGCCTTCCCACTGGCCATACACAACCACACATATCTTTCAAAAGCTAATTGAAGCATAGAGAAGTTAAACATGATTTATTCAAGGTCAACTCTCAAGTCAGTGGAAGAGTCATAAATACAGCCTCTCCACCGGAGTGTTCTGGGTGCTGGACCCCACTGCACAGTGAAGTTTTGACTCTTAATTGTTGTTTCTTGAAATTCCCTTGGGTATTTTAAAGTGGCTCATGTTGACAAGCTAGAAGGGAGAGGCTTTTAACAAGTATCATTAACACCGTGCGATTTCACGTTCTTGCACCTATCACACACGCCAAGGCGTTTTTAACCTATGCCTTGAAAACTCCCTTTAAGATACTGTGTAATTGACTCAAATACATGTGAATGGGAGAGGGTTTAGCAGCCCAAAGTTTAAGCAGTTTTTTCCCACTAAATGCAGCTCAATCATAATGCAGGGCAGGCAGTTGGGGCCAAAAGAAATGCTGTGCGTTCCCAGCAGCTTTAAACTGCGTCGTTAGACCCCATCCTAAGATAAAGACCGCAGGAACAGTGCCTGGCCAGGGCGAAGAGAAGATGCATTCAGGGGGGAAAAAAAAAAAATCACAAGTACTGAACTGCACTGAGAAATGAGGACGCCAGAGCTGTCATTAAAAAAAAAAAAAAACAAAAAACCACTTAGGAGCATGTGCAGATTCAAGATAACACGGGGGATTTTTTCTTTCTGTTTTATAAAAAGGGAGGTCACTCCTCTCGCTTTCAGGACCTTAAAAATTAAACCAGAGTCGCCAAGGGCTGAAAGACTTTGAAGTGGGCCTTAAGCCTAATTCAGGACCTTAAAACCAGGAGACATTGAATCTCGAGGAGTTGTTTTGCTTTCCTTTCTGCTATCACGCTTGAAGACTACTTGATCGAACAAATGGGCACTTTTTTTTCCCTGGTATCTCTCTATCACGAAAAAGCTCATTTGCCATTTAATTTTTTATCTAATCATGCTGGCTGTTTTTTTGTCTGTCTTTTTCTCCTATCTACCCCCACTCCACCTACACTGGCATTCTCTGTGGTCAAAGAATCTGTTTCAGTATTAGTGTTCAATATAACAAATGTCAAGTAAACACTCTACACATTTCCTGTGCTATTTAAAGCATCCTAAGCAATTATTTGCTCTAAAGTATTAAACTGTACATTTTCTTTGCTGTGCCAATTCCTATAGTAATAGCTGTCACAGAAGAGTACTTAGAATACTCAAATGCAGCTTTTAAATCGGCTGTACTCTTAGGCTGCATCTGCCAAGATTTTCCTAGTTTCCATATTTTTACAGCATGTTTTTGAGACAATGTATAAAACTGCAACAAAGTGTCATATGCAGCTCTTTTTTTTCTTATCTGAAGCTCATTAATAGGCGCATCAGTATCTTGGAACATAGGTTTTTTTCTCTAAGCTAAAAAATGAGAGAGAAAAGATATAGACAGACACATACTCACGCTTGAACCTCATGACTATATTGCTTTTTATTTAAAGCTCCAAATTATATAATGGGTTCCTAACACAAGTTCTATAAAGTGCATACTGTATCTATACATGCAAACACATGCAACAGTAGCAAAAATATGAATACAATACACACATATGTAAATATGTATGTTAAAAATGACTACATACAGAGAGATACAAACATATGCCTCTTAAGCTTTTTTTTTTTTTTGGCTTTTTAGGGTCACATCTGCGACATATGGAAGTTCCTAGGCTAGGGATGGAATTGGGGCTAGAGCCGCTGGCCTACACCACAGCCACAGCAAAATGGGATCCGAGCCGTGTCTGTGACCTACGCCACAGCTCTCGGCAACTTAACCCACTTGCTCCTTAGCCCACTGAGCAAGGCCAGGGATCGAACCTGTATGCTCATGGATCGAACCTGTATGCTCATGGATCCTAGTCAGGTTTGTTAACCGCCGAGCCACGAAGGGCACTCCCTCCAAGCATGTTTATGTTTCGCTAGATGTGATTCTTTTTTTAATCTTTTATATTCCTTGTATATTTTTGTAATTATTTTTGTTAACTTAAAACGTAACCTAGCCCTAAGTCCTTAATAGCTGGGACTGCATTAAATTGCCACCTTCTCCTACAGAATTGTAGGACCCTTGGAAAAACTTCCATGCAACTGAGTGTGATTAACAAACAAACAAACAAAAGCCTCCTTTGCTTATTTCTTTTAATGAGGTTACTTATCAGACCGTATTATCCAACTGATGAAAGAATTATATTCCCACCAGGCCCGCACCCATTTTGATTTTTACATGCCGTACCAAGTATCAGCACTTGCTGAAAGATAGCATTAAAGCCTTGTGGGACAACAAGGTTCCATTATCTTAATATGTTCCACTCAACAGCTTTTGATTGTGTTATGAAGTGCCCTCACATTGGTGACCAAAAATGTATCGCTATTTTAAGAGTCATGCTATTAAGGGGCCACATGTCTGTAGAGCTAACATTTGTGACTTGTAACCCAACAAGCTTTTTAGAGATGTGTCAGCAAAGGCCCAACAAACCACCCCCTCGGAGGGGCTGTTTGCAGGCATTCCTCCATACCAACCCTGGCTTGGGAGGGGACGTACCGTCTGACAGCACCAGAGAACCTCTTGTCTCCCCCTGCCCCCCCGCAACCCCTGCCACAAACCCCAAGGCCAGTCATGGCACTTAGGCCTGGACGTCGAAGCGGAGAACACTCCCTAACTTTTCTCTGTACGTCTGATTCAGTTCCTCTTTGTGGCCTGTGATGGCCAGAAAAAGGAGGAAGAAGTAAGAGAGGTGACCGAGCAGGGAGGAGAGCCAAGAAAAAGGAGGGAAAACAAAATAAGCATCTGGCTGGGATGCGTTTCTGGGCGCTTTTGTTTTTGTTTGTTTTTTAATTTCAGGCCTGCACCTGTGGCAGATGGGCGTTCCCAGGCCAGGGGTCGAATGGGAGCTGCAGCTGCCAGCCTACACCACAGCCACAGCAAGGCGGGATCCGAGCTGCATCTGCGACCTACACCACAGCTCCTGGCAACACCAGATCCTCAACCCACTGAGCGAGGCCAGGGATCAAACCCGCGTTCTTGTGGATACTAGCTGGGTTCACTACCACCAAGCCACAATAGGAATGCCTGTGTACTCTTCTTTTAAAGTGCTGTAAACCATTATTTCTCTTTAGTGGGAAGAAGGGTGACTCGATGCGGGGTGGGGCAGAGAAAGGACATCAAATTCGTGGTGATTATGAAATTTGTGGAGAGTTACTTGAGTGCTCACTGGATCTTTATTCTTTACAGTTAACCTTAGTTTTGTGACTCAGCTTTTGCATACACTCAGCATTTAGGAATGCAATTTTTTTTTTTTTCTTGGTCCGAGCTCTCAGCATGGAGAAGCTCCCAGGCCAGGGATCAAACCCGCACCGCAGCAGTAACCCAAGCCACTGCAGTGACAACACTGGGTCCTTAGCCCACTAAGCCACAGAGGAACTCCTAAGAAAGCAATTTTGCAAGTCTTGCAATGATATGGGCGGTAAGCAATGAAGTATCATTAGCTAAGAGCACAGGGTTTGAAGTTAAAATGGCATGAGTTGAATCCCAGTCCTATGCCTTCCTAGTTGTGTGACCTTGGGCAAGCTACTAACCCAGTTACTTTATCTACAGAGTGCAGATAATAACCACCAACTAGGTTTACTGTAAGGATTAAGCGATCAGCACAGTGACCAACGCACCCTAAATCCCCAATATGCCAGCTAGCCGTTACTATTATTAAAAGGATAGTTCCCCTGCATAATGAATGACCTTTCGTGAGTCATTTCTTGTTTCTTGGGTTTTCGATCATAAATGCACATTCTTCAACCAAATGATTTATTGAATCAACCAATCAACAATCAAAGGCAGTTTTTAAAACTGAAATTCTGTATGCTGCCGTCTAGAAGATGCAGAAATCAATGAGAGAAACAAACCGAACACTCCCACATGAAAAGTGTGCCCTGAGTAGCCAGGAGTCTTTCCAGGGAGACTAATTAGTATTAGCAATGTCAGCTAGCTCCCATAAGAGAATGAATCCCGCATGAACATTAAAGTTTAAAGACATCTTGGAAAGGATAAGCAATGAGATCCTGCTGTATAGCACTGGGAACTCTAACTAGTCCCTTATGATGGAGCATGATGGAGGGTAATGTGAGAAAAAGAATGTATATATGAATGTGTGACTAGGTCACCTTGCTGTACAGTAGAAAATTGACAGAACACTGTAAACCAGCTATAACGGAAAAAATAAAAATCACTTAAAATAAAAAGACATCTACCATTCACTCTTTTGAGTACTCAAGAGTGCAAAAAAAAAAAATATGTTTCATCCTAATATCTTACATTAGCAAAGAACAATGGTTCACAAAACCCAGGTATATCTCTTTAAAAGCCGTCTCCCCAAGTAACACTGAAAAGAAAATCAAAAGATAAAGTAGTTGGAAGCCGCAGACCAACAATTTATTTAACTTTATTGTCTCCCCCCTCCCCAAGCATTGCACTGTGCACACAGAAGGTTTACAAGAAATAAACAAAATTAAGTTGCATATAAAATGAGGAGGTTGGACAAGAAGATGTGTACAGTTCCTTAAAGGTCACAAATGATAAAAAAAAAACTGCCCAAAGGATCAAACTATTTAATTTTGAATTTCATGAATGACAAACTGCCTCAACGATCAAACTATTACATTTTAAATTTCATAAATGACAAAATACCTAAGTGTTCACACTATCACCAACTTGATCTTCACAGCTCAACTCAAGAATCAGCTGCTACACTAATAATGACATTTATTACAGATATTCCTCCTTCCTTAATTTCGGTTAATGTGAGTATGGTCAACCCCAGCTGTTGATTTCAGCATTTAATTCTATTATCAAAATACTGAGAGTCTGCTTAGGCTCCAAGTCTCTAGAAGCATAAGGAAACTCTGATAAATAAAGGCATAAAATTAAGACATTTCCCTTTCTTTTCTCTTACTAATTCCTAATCTCCCTTTGGTGTATTTATTGAGCACTAGTTGTTATTTAATGCAATAGACCTCCTGGAAGAAAGAAAATCAACCTGAAGACAAGAGTTTCCATGGATAAAGAGAGATAGTTACAATAGACAATACCAGAGGGGAACAATCTTTATTTTATAGAGCAACTAGAATCTTATAAATAGAAAATACATTTTTAAAATCTCGGCACAGGTTAAGAAATGGCCAGAACTGATCCTATTTGATGAGTTACTGATCACTAGTGAGCATAAAGGAAAATCCGAGTGGAAGGATTAAATTTCTCCAAAATCAGTCACTCACATGTCTGTACCTCAGTCATAAAGTGTTTATGAGTTTGATACATATCGCAGGCATATATCGCCTTCCAGAGAGCAGAAACTCCTAATCGCCCACATTCCAAACCGAAATAAATCCATGAGCATTTCACCTAAGAACAGCTCCTAAAAGTTAGCAGCAAGGGTTATTTGCAGAGAGAGAAGCAAAAGATAGAAAGATTCCCAAGTTAAAATGCCATGCCCTCTAATTTTCTGAAACACACGGTCAGAGAAAACTTTCATTAAAGAGAAAATGCAAGAATGAGACCAACCTTCACGGAAACCAGCAAATAAAGAATGTATGCACAGAACACCTGGACTGGCTTTCCCATTTCCTTGCCAGTGACTTTATAAATATATATATATATACACACACATATATATACACACACATATATACATATATATATACATATATACATATATATATATAAGATTAGATAGCAACAAACCTTCAGAGCACCGAATGACATACAGTCCAGATACACACACGCACAAAAGAGAGCAAGGCTGATGCTATTTCAGTATCGCGAAATATTTTCCTAACCAGGCACAGATGGAAGTACAGACTTTTCTGCCAACCGCCTGGTTCAGAAACTTTGCTCTATTTTTAATTATTTGGTTCAGAAGACCCATTTATGATTCACTTGCACGCTGGGATGGCAAAGCAAGTCAAGTTCCTGACCCCCAGCAAAGAACACGAAGAGAAGCTTAATTATTTTTAAGCAGCGAGTGTACTATTGTAAACCGTGTGTAGAAACAACGAATTTGTCAAAGACCTGTTGATCAAAGACCTGTTGATGGCTGTTGCAGTTTGGAGATGCGGAGTGTATCAGTGAAAGAGAAAAGGCCAGGAGCCCTTAAGGAAGGGCCACCAAAGTGAAGTACTTTTTTTTTTTCCTCCTCCTTTTTTTTTTTTTTTTTAATTGAGGTATGTCTGACATATAACATTACATTCATTTCAGGTTACAACATCATGGTTCAATATTTGTGTCCACTGTGACATGCTCGCCACAAGTCTAGCTGCCATATCCTAATGACGTGCCTAACGACACATCAGGGTGCATCTTTGAGAAAGAACAGTGGAGTGAGAAACAAGAAACGGAGAGGAAAGAATCAATGGTGTGGCAAGGACCAGTCTTATTAGCACTAAAAGTTTCAGTTTTGACCCGGATCGGAGAATGGAATGCCAAAGCTTAAAGTACAGGAAATGGACTCAGAGGCAAGGAGAGGTTGGTCAGGAAACGCAAACCATAGAATTCAGAATCACACACAAGAATCGCTGAGCAAGATAAAATCCTAGGAGAGACGCAGAAAGAGAAGCTCGGGTCTAGCAATAAGCAGAAACGAGAGTCAAGGTGAGAATGGAGCCAGCTGGAATTCACATTTGTAAGAGATGCGTTCGTTTGTAAAAGCTGTTTCCAAACAGAAAACAGTAAACCCAAGTAGTAAATCAATGTACATACAGAAAGGAAATAAAATATGTGGCATATCCAGCTAAGAACCTTGAAGGGAGGACTAAAACCTAAAAAGACCTTTATTCCTAGAGAAGCGTTCTTTTGATCGAGTCCCCTAAAATTTTCTGTAGCTAAGTCTTTAATGCACCTGGAATATCTCAGATTCTATGGAAGCATAGGCCACAAAGAGCAAAAAGTTTCAGGAGTAATAGTTCTTGCCGAACATCTTATTTGCAAATGAGCCCAGGATGATCTGGGGAACTGAAAAAAAAAACAAAAACAAAACAAGCACCTAATTTCTCCTTGAAAAGTGTGGCAATGGAAGAACAGAACCCTGTTTGCAGGGGGCTCTTAATTCTGAAGCTCAGCTTTGTAAATCACTAGCACTGATGACCAGCTTTTGGCTGGGTTTGGGGGACATGGCAAGATCCTTAGATGGACACATACGGAGTTGTGGGCAATTACGAAATTTCAGTAACTGGAAGCAATTCAGGGAGCCATCATGGGGAGGATAAAAAGGTGATCTGTTCCAGAAAGTCCAAAATAAAGTTGACCCCTGTTACACACATTCATATTCTTCCTACTCTACTATGCAAATCGGTGAAGTATATGCATGGATATGTATGTTGGCAAGAGACTAAAAACATTTTTTTAAAGACTTAGAGGAGTTCCCTGGTGGTACAGTGGGTTAAGGATCCAGCGTTGTCACTGCTGTGGCTCAGGTTAGATCTCTGGCCTGGGAACTTCCACATGTCAAAGGAGTGCCCCCCCCAAAAAAATTAAAAATTAAAAGTAAAGAAAAGAAAAAAGCACATCTACAACTGAATTATTGATCGTTGTAAATGGTTTCATAATATCAGTGTAGTATTCTTATTATGGGCCACAGGCCATGGCTTTTAGAAATGGTTTTTATTTCATTTAGAAATGTTTCTATTTGCTATAACAAAAGCCAGTGCGCTGGGATGGGATTTGACCTGTGTCTTTGTCCATAAAACAATCCTATAAAATATGTAAACATGAATTCAATTTTCTTTAAGTCAAGAAAAGCAAAAATATGGCTGTCAGAACAAGAACTGCTTTCTGTGGGATATTCTAGTTAAATGAAAGCTATTCAACTTGAATCAATTGCTGTATCCATTCTCCAATACACAGCAGATTTATATTTCAGAAGGTTTTTGACACAGAACAAAATGTTACTGAAATATCCTTCCATTCCTTTTGTCCTACATAACATTCCAGGGGCTGAACTCCCAACGAGGGGCATATATTTGTCAGCTTCTGTTTGCACTGGTTCTATTCTAGTTGGTCTTTGTTGCAAATTTTCCGTTTTGACCCTTTCCTGGCAAAACATTGATATAGACCTTTTGGCTGTGTTACAACTTGTAATACTGATAATAAAAAAAAAGAAAAGCTCACATTTTTATTCTGTATCAACTTTAAGTAAGGGCAACTTTTAAAAATAAGCCCTGCTGTTTATATCAATGATAGAACCTACATATACTGTATGCACGTGTGTGTGTGTGTGTGTGTGTGTGTGTGTGTGTGTATTTATTTATTTATTTATATAAACACTAGAAATCCAGGGAGAAAATTATTCCAATCCAACAATCCACACATTCCTACCCAAAACCAATCACTCGAGGATTTAAAAGCTAGATCTGAGGCGAGAGACAGGCTAGAACTAGCAGGAACAAGTCTGTACAAGATGCATTCATCCTCCACTGCCTCTGTTTCAGGTCATCCCAGGACTAAGCGTGTGGGCAGATGCCAAGATGCAAAGAATGGGTTGGTGCCTGTTTTCAAGCGTATCTGGGTAAGGACTCAACAAGAGTGAGAGAGGGAGTCGCTGCGCTCAGAGCAACGAAGGTGTGCAAGTGCCGGCTGATCAAAGGGCACTTTCAGCAGTTGCATGCCTAAGCCTGAGGCGGCTCACACTCGGCGGAAAGGGAGCTCAGACAATGGGGAGCTAACACACTGGATCTCAGGGGTGATGTCCAAGAGGAGGTCTCTGGAGCTGGGTGTCATCCTTTAGGGTGGCCCAGAACAAAATGGTGACGCATTATGCCTCCTGGTGAGTTCATATATACTGTGAACGGCACAGACACCAAGTCCCGGGGACTTCCAACGAAGATCCTGGGGCAAGGACCGATGTCCACCAGCACTCCCTGGGACCTGTTAGAGAGAAACATTCTTAGCTTCTCCATCACCAAGCAAAACTCCCCAGCCAGGCTCTAGCGCCTTGACTCCTAGGAAAACGCTGTCCAGAGCCTGAGGGGAGGAGGCCCCCCGAGAGAGATGGCCTCCGTCTCACGTGCAGAACCCCCAGGGAGGATTCCACGTATAAAATCGAGCGTCTGGAAGCCTCAAAGTGAGTCAGAGTCCAAGTAGTTCTGAAACCAACGGCACGGTCATCAGCCACCACATGACTTCTGCAAAGACAGAAAAGCCCTCGTCACGGTTACTCTACAGGCTTCTGGCCTCAAGAGATGGATGGGGATTTCTAGGAGAAGACTAACTGCTAGATGGCACAGGACAGCAGATACCCGTCGGGAAAGCGACTCGATGGCCTTTACTGGCTCTCGCCAGACCAGGACGCATAAATCTGACGCTGGATTTGATTTATCACGTGGCTGCGTGAGCTTCCTTAACCTTCTTCTGTAGCATCCAGAAGAATGAAGAAGCAGGGACCTATCAATATGGAAAGGAGCTATCTGACTGCCACGCCTTCCCATCCTGTGCAAGAACTTCCCAGAGAAGACGGGATCGGATTTCAAGATTCCACAGACAAGATCAATTCGATTTCCTGATGTTTTTCAACTTGCTGACACTGGTGCATTAAGGGAAATATAGCTTGAGAAGCTCAACGTTAAAGGTGCAGTGGCTGCAAAAGAAAAATCACTCTCTACCTATTCTGTCAAGTTCAAGCTCAGGCACTACAAAAACTCCTAACGTCGAAATGGATGAGGCAATGTTTCCAGGGGTCCCTGGGGAGTACGTACATTCAAGGCGCTGTATTCTTGCCTTTCTCCATCTTTCAAGCTCCACCTCGAAACTGCTCTATTGGGCCACTCCAATTAAGCGAAGTCTGAATCTTCAGTTTATAGATTCAGAGACACAGCTGCATACGGCCTGGGGTACCCTGGCTCCACAAATGATGGAGAAGAGCACTGAACTTCATGCCTGTCTGAAAGCCAGAGGGACAGACAGCACAGGCCACATGCGTTCTAGCCCTGGGAACCTAGCAAATCAGTCAGCCTCTTGGGTTGATTCTTCCCGGAAATGAAGAGGATACCCTCTGCTCAAGGAACTGTCAAGACCATCCCAGGCACCAATTCATCCAAAGCGCTCTGACTCCTAGGATAGGCTATTCTCAGCTGAGGCAGACCCACGACACACCAGATACTTCACGTGGTCTAGATGACTGCGGTTCTTATGGGCTGCACTTACTAAATCAGAGGCTAGGATGGCAAAACACCGCCAAGAGAAAAGGGCGGTTTTGATTACCTACAAGAGAAACAGGAAAACACAGGACTTTCATCCCAGTGACATCTCTGAAGACTTTGCACGGTGAAAATGGCAATGCTGTTAAAAAAAAAATTCTTGGGGGGAAAATCCTTTCCTGAAACTTCAGGGCAAAGAGAAAAACTGTACCATTTAGAGATAGAAACTCTGAGATCAGTCAGGTCACTGAATGTTCTCGGCACAGCAGAAGAGCAAACAGCTAGTGTTTGTTCATTTCCATAGATTAATAACCCTCTCTCCAGGACTTAAAGATGATATGAACTGTGACTTCCAGAGTACTGTTTGGAAAAGGCTCATATACTCCTGGGCAAGACCCATGTTGCAAGGACACACTCAAAAATATTTTTCTTCATTTCACATTGCTTCTGTACACACACTGGCCTGTTCTAATCTCCAGGATGACCCAAATGGATATAAAGCTTGCTGAGAGGGGAAAGAAGGAAATCAGTCTTTCTCTTTTGTATCTGTTTACACGGATTGTTAAAATAGTACATTCATTTGGACGACACTCAGATGGAAAATATACATATATATATATAAGCTTCAATAGAACAGGAAAGCCAAAATAAAACACCAAATTTCAGGCTTAGATGCTATCCCTGTATTTCCCTCAAATGCGATAGAAAGCAACATTTTATGGAAAGAAATTGTTAAATAAGTAACCAGATTATCTTTTTCCCCTGTCAAAAAATAATAGATAACTGTCTTATGGGCCTATGACCACTTATAAAAGGAAAACAAAACAAAACAAAAACCTCCTGCGAATCTTAAGAAAAGTGTCAGATCAGGCACCAGAGGCAGCAACCAAAAGGAAACATTCTTTTCACAGCTCCTTAAATAAAGATGGGCTCCTGCAAAAGCCACGAGTTGGGCTCATACTTCTCAAGAGTCTGGGTCCCAGTGATCAAGGCCGCCCCAGTGGTGAACTGGAAATGGAGCCTTGGAAAGGGGAAGAGCAAGCAAAACAAAATTCATCCAGAGTCCTTTCCGCTCCCACTTGGAACCTTCCAGAACACAGTGGAAAGGCTATGAGGTGCCGCAGTGGATAAGAGGCCCAGGACTTGGTTTCCAAGTCAGACGTCCTCCTCCATACTTGTCAGAACCGCCATCGGAAGCATAAAGACCCTCACGTCAACGGTCACAAGTGGACATCCTCCACCTGGAAAAGGTATTTTCACTTAACTACCAATAGGGCAACTTCCGGACAAACTCATATGCAGGAGAAGAGGCACCACCTCAAAGGAGAACGTACCTTGTGGTCGCACTGTCCTCCCACCCCCCTGAGCAGGGTCACGCAGAAGAGGGTTTCAAGGCTTCCCTGTCCAGGGGGCATGGTACCCCCTCTTGACCAACCCTGCCTTAAGACTCCAGAACGCCTCTCTTCCAGATAAAATGATCTCCTCGGGAAAATTAGGCTGCCAGGAACTTTGACCTGAGTTGGAACACGACGTCGCAAGAGCTTCCATGGGGCACGGATGGAGGCAGAGGCCAGGCGTCAGGAGGTGAACCTCAAATCCACCCATTCATCCCACCTGACAGTGGTGTTTCTAAGAATCCTCTCATGTAATCGAGAGCCAACAGGAACTGTTTTCATTACAAAGAAAGGCAGTTTGGGACTTTCAAAAACAAAGCAATTTTGTTCCTGTGTTAAAGTTCAAAAAGAATACTGTTTGGCGTGTTTTTAAGTATAGTATATAAAACTGAAAAATCATGGAGCAAATCCAGCATTGCATTCCATGTAGCTTTTGTTCTGGAGCATTCATCCTTGGGCCTTTCCTGTCCTCCTTTCCTTCTCCTGAGCACAGCCTTCTCACACTTTGGTCACCTTTATCACCCACTGTGGGATGCACGAAGCTGCTCAAACCAACAGATGCCACAGTGTTTTCCACCACTGTGGTCCACTAGGCCCCAGGCTGCTTCCAGACCACAGACCTAGAAGTCAGGGTCTATAGGAATAGGTGGAATCCCATCCAATTTGTATCATAAACAATAAATAAACAAATATAAGTGTTTCCCCTACAATGCGGATGCTTATGCTACAAACTGGATGCAATAAGCCAGACTGGTGGAGGCGAGGAAGTGGCTATCAAGGAAGGGGAACAGCATGAGTAAAAGCTGGAACATAACATGAAAAGGCAAGGCGCGGAGTTCCCGTCGTGGTGCAGTGGTTAACAAATCCGACTAGGAACCATGAGGTTGTGGGTTCGGTCCCTGCCCTTGCTCAGTGGGTTAACAATCCGGCGTTGCCGTGAGCTGTGGTGTAGGTTGCAGACGCGGCTCGGATCCTGCGTTGCTGTGGCTCTGGCATAGGCCGGTGGCTAACAGCTCCGATTGGACCCCTAGCCTGGGAACCTCCATATGCCACAGGAGCGGCCCAAGAAATAGCAACAACAACAACAACAACAACAACAACAAAAAGACAAAAGATCAAAAAAAAAGAAAAGAAAAGGCAAGGCGCTTCAAAGGAGGAAATGCTAATGGATGCAGCGAATAAGAGGCAAAAGATGAGTGACAGGGCCCGAGAGTAAGCAAGGGGCCTCAAACCTGCTGAGCTAGGTTAAGAATTCTGGACTTCATGAAAATTCAGGGAGGGGTGAAGGAAGAGAGAGATGCAAACAGATGGCTAACAGCAAGAAATGTTCATTTTAGCTTCAGAAAGGAAAATGGGTTGGACCAGAAAAGGCGCATACCTAGAAAGGCCATTTAGGAGGGGACAGCAGATCCCCAACCACCACAATGCAGCTGGGCCACTGGCCCCAGTTCGGACCTGGAGACCTGTCCCCTGGAAGCTCCAGACCCAAGGATCTCTCCCCGGGGAAGAGCTGCAACAGCAAGGGAAGCCGAGCAGCAGTGGGCTCCTCTACTCTAATCCAGATAAAAACCAAACCCACGGCACCCACTCCTCAACAGGTCGCCTGTCGGACTAAGTGAGCAGCAAGTGTGATGAGCCCAACCCAGGATCCTCGGAGAAGAGTCCGACTTTGCCAAGCCTGAACCCCTGACTGATCTCCCTAGGTCCATGTGAGGGAGGCTGCCTGGCCTCCAGCATGGTCCCCATGGCAGAGGTCCAGGAGAGAAACCCAAAGGTGGGCACAGGTAGACTTGACACCTCGGAAGCTGACCCAGGGTGAATCAAGGTCAAGGAGGGAGAGGCAGGAGTTCCTATTGTGGAGAAGTGGAAATGAATCCGACTAGGAATCATGAGGTTGAGGGTTCGATCCCTGGCCTCGCTCAGTGGGTTGAGGATCCGGCGTTGCCGTGGGCTGTGGTGTAGGTCGCAGACTCGGCTCGGATCTGATGTTGCAGTGGCTGTGGTGTAGGATAGCAGCTGCAGCTCTGATTTGACCCCTAGCCTGGGGACCTCCATATGCTGCAGGTGTGGCCCTTAAAAAAAAAAAAAAAAAAAAGGAGGGAGAAACAGGTGGGAAGGGGGAGTGGCAAGGAGCCCCTCAGTAAGAGAACAGCCCTAGGGTCCCATAGGGAATAGGAATAGTTCCCAAGGGGTGCGGAGGACAGACACGAGAATGCGCCCAGCCCAGCTGAGCTGCCGGCCACCTGGTACAGGACATGAGCCACGGTAACCTCCCCTCTTCCTTCCAGGCTGGCCCTGGGTATGACCACAGAAGAAAAGAGAGACATCCTACAGAAGCTCTTCATACAGCAAAAAGTCACATAATCCCAATAAAAGAAAATCACGCCGGGGAAACAGCTGCAGCCCGTGTGACTTTAAAATTTAAAGATCAGTATTTAAAACATATAAAGGGCACTAAGGCACAGGTTAGGAAATATCAAAGACTCCCTTTTGCTCATTGTGTAAAAGAAAATTAGTAAACAAGCACCTCTGGAAACGTCCTCTGACTGAGTGGGATCCAAGGAATTCAAATTTTAAAACCAAGAAGCCTAATAAATGAGCCAAAAAAGACCACCCACCATCAATCAGGTTGAAGCAAGACTCAGTCATATATCATCAGTTACAACGTAAATGTTGTCTTTCAGAAAGCAATTCACAGCCAGGCCCCTCTACCACTGGAATTAATCTTCTGATGTGATCACGTCCGAAGAAAATACTTAAGGGTACAAAGGTGCTCACTGCAGCTTTTTAACAGCAAACAATCAGAAACAAACTCAAGGGTCCCCAAAGAGAAAACTTAAAGAAAACAGCTCAATAGGATAGTATATAATCCTTGCAAAGGATAGCTGTACAGTCAAGACGGAGAACGTGTATGGTAAATGGAGAAAGCAAAGTGAAAAAAAGATACATGTTGTATTGTCAAGAATTAAACGACAACATCTAAGCTAAGTGTGATGTGTGGTCCGAGACAGTGGAATCAAAGGGAACTTTTGCTTTTATTGGCGTTCTCTTATTGTAAAATATAGGCAAGAGATGTTTAAAATGTAATATTGCTTTTCATTGCACAGCAGCAAACACCCTCTTCCGTGGAGCCGGTCGGTCGGCCTTTAGGAGAACATTACAACCAGATCAGTGGAGGATGCCCAGGCTCTCCCCAGTTTCAGTGGTCCATGTGGGATTCAGACCTGCCCATGAGGGGCTCTGAAGGGCTCCTTCCATGAGTACCTGCAAAGACGCAGCTCTTTTCTTTGCTCTTGTTTTGTTTTCGTTTTTGGTTTTTTTCACCCTTAAATTCTATACCTTCCCCCTCTTTCTTTCTCTTCAATCACATATCGAGATCCTATCCTTTGCAATATGTAGGGATGCCTCACTGGATCCTTCCAACAGTCCTGTAAGACAGATGTCATCCTTCCCATCTTACAGATGAGAAAACTGAGAATCGCAGAGTTAAGAAATGTGGCCCAGGACACACAGCCTGGAGCCAGAGCCAGAATTCAACCCTCCATCTCCCTGTCTTCAAAGCCCTCACTGTTAACCGACTGCCTCTTCCCTTCGCTCTGCCTGTGAAACAAATAAAACAACAAAACACTCTTAAATGTCACCTCTTCTATTTGCACCAGCTGCCTAACAACGCTATTCAATGAGTCAAGAGACATCAGGAGAAACTGCTTACAAATTAACCAGAAAGACAAGGTAATGCAACCCACACTGATTGAGAAAACCAGTGCAGAAGAAAGAAGGAATTGCCCCGAGCCTCAAATAGGCACCTGCAGGGAAAACCAAAAAGCATCCAAAGGATTTCGATTTGCAAATTAAAAGCAGAATGTGACCCTTGATGCTACTGCAAGAGCAGAGCTGCTTGCAAAAAAATTATTCCATAATTAGCACAGAGATTCCTTCCAGTGGTAATACAGCCACTCCAGAAATGGATGTTGTTTGGGGCATGGTAGCAAGAAGAGGAAAGAGAAGCAGGGGAGTAATAAGGTCTGAAACTCATAGAAAAGGCGTGATAGATGATTGTAGGCACCCCTTATGACTTCCTTTATAAATAATGACACAATAATAGCCAAAAATGTAAATTCTAATTAAATACAAAACCGAACAAAGTCAAACAACAGCAAATGATGTTTGACAGACCAAAGGTCTCCAGGCGGGAGGGGTAGGGGGAGAGGTGGGAGCCCAGAAGAAGAATTACAATAAAAGCTATTCATGGAACTGTGCCCTGGTAGAGACAAAAGGGCCTGAGTGGTGGTGTCGTTCACCCACTTCCTTGACTGTACATGGGGAAACTGAGGCCCAGCAAAGGAGAGTGAGGGTGGGAAGGGCCAGGGCACCCCCTGGCAGGGTGGTTAAAAGAAACTCAGTCTTCCCCAAACACCAGTGCAACAGCTTTCCTCCACGCCACCCTCACACCCTCACACTTCGGTGTTCCAGGAAGCCACTCCATTTGCAATCTCATTTTGAAAAAAAAAAAAAAAAAGCACTGAATATTCTATAAATATTAAATTCCTTTTTCATAATTTTCAAACGCACAGGGGCACACTGGAAAAAAAAAAAAAGATGACGACAACAACGAAGAAGAAGCCTGGTTTTGATTTCTTTTGGAAAACGGCACACCGCTCCGCGTTTAACCTCGGATTGAGTGAAATATTAACAGGCCATATAATGGTTTCAGTGTTCCTTCAGTAAAGCTAAACAGAATTCGAAAAACACATCCCCCAGGCTTACCGTGGAGTTTCTGGAGCACACATTAAACTCAACGCTCCGCTCAACAAGCCCATCACTGTTAAGTAACTCATCAGAAAATAAAGAGGGAATTACCAAAGGGGAATTGCCAAGCAATTAGTTCTCTGCAGCAGATGACATACAACTGTTGTAAGGGGAGGAGCTTCCCCGTTAGTCATATGTCAGAGTCAGAGCCTCCTAATCTGTAAATAAAAATGCACCACATATGATCACAGCTGGGCTGTAGGCTGGGGCTGCCAGGCTAGAGCATGGAGAGTAAATCGCAAATCCTTCTGTTCTGTGTGTTTAGCAAGCAAGACTTGCCTCTGAAGGCATTTTTTTTTTTTTTATAAACACCCGTGGTAATTTTCTTTCTTTCTTTTTTTTTTTTAAATGGCAGTGTAATTGACACAGAGCGATTCTGTATTTCTATACGCTACGTTGGTAGTTTTCCTTCAACGGAAGAAAGGCAAACTCTTACTTTCCCCTGGGCAGAATAAGAGAAAAGTGGTCTTTCCTCTCTATTCTGTGACATGAGTGGGAGAAGATTTACCCACGGGTCCAGCAAAGGTGAGAAAATGAGGCTGGGAGGGGCGGGGACCGGAGGGGACCCCAGCTCTGAGCTTTGAGGGCTGCCAGGACTGAAGGGTGACCTCCTTTCCCTGCACATTTTGTCCTGGGCATTGGGACTTAGCGCCACCCACCCCCACCCCCATCACCACCACCTATCAAACAGGAACGAGTTCCTATCGGCCAAATCTTGCAAGCTGAGTGTTGACCCAGTGAAGCTCTTTCAAGAGTCAAAAGTTCATCACCTCACTGGGCCTCTGGATGCCAAACATTTGGGGCCCAACTTAAGCCAATCCCCTGAGACTCAGATAAGCATATGCCGCTGTCATCATTTTCTTCAATTAATAATTATTGAAAGTGCACAGGGATCTCAGGGAGGTATGAGGAAGAGTGAAAGAGTCAACACCGCAGAGACAGCTTGTATGTGACTTCGAAGGGACAGGCGAGCAACGCAAAGGGAAGCTCATTGCTGTGAACCTTCTCGGATTCTGACCCTTAAGAATGTCTGTTGAGTCTTTAACTGCTCCTCTGCCATGGGTCTTTACCTGCTACTCCTGGGCACGCCTTGCCTTCTGGACTGGACTACAAGCTTCTTAGGGACAGGGCTAAGGTCTTGACAGCGCACAGAGTACAGGCTAGGGTCCAGCGTGACTCTACCACTTAATAGCTGGGCAGTCTCGGGCAAGTTACTCACCCTCTCTGTGCCTCCGTTTCCTCATCTGTGAAATGGAGATAAGAGCAGTGCCTGCCCACAAAGGACTGCAGTGAGGATGAAAAGAGTTAATACCCAGACGTATGGACTACTGATCATTTCCTGTAAGGGCCATGCTGGATGCTCATTAAATATCTGCAGGCAGCATGGTCTGACCACTGGAGTTGTGGAGTTGTTTTCTCCTTCCCATCACTCCTGTCCTAACCTTCTTGTCTTTTATGAGAGGCAGGTAAGTTCATAGACTCATTCTGGACCATTTAGACAGCCCACCGAAATAACTCAAGTCAAAAACAAAACAAAACCCTCATACAATCCTCAAATATTCTCTAATTACATCAGGAAAGACTCCCCAGTGACAGCAATATAACCTGATAATTTCCAGCCTTCCCCTCCACTTTGAGCCATGGAGTCTTAGGATCTTTCTCGCCAGAGCCAAGGCTCACTAAAAAATTCTGTATTTTCTATTAAGTAGAAATAAGCTAAATTGTTTGGAAAGCTGTGGCTAGAAGCTGGAAGGAAATACAAACACATATACGCACAAACACACTCATCACATTTAAGAGTCTGCAATAAAGGTAGGAGCCACACCCACATTAATGTGATTTATCACAGTAAGTAAATGAGTTGCCACAAATGAACAACTGCTCCAGAGTCAAATAGGATTTATGCACATCACAAGAGATGAATACATGCACGGTGGAAAAGATCAAAGGCAAGGCTGGAAACTGTTGTTACTATGTACAGGGCTTCCCTGAAAATCTTCTTAATAAAACTGTTTAGAGGAAAATAGAGGGATCATTTGTTTAAATGAAAAGAGATACTACTGCATGTGCTGAACTTCAAAAGCAGCATTCATTTTCATACACACACATTAGATCTGGCTAATATTAGCTCAAGTTTCCATTTTGTTTGAGGTCTTAAAGAATATAGGTGTCAACAAGATTCCGCTGAGCTGATGTTCAGCCCTCAGTTTCCAAGGTGCCTGAGCATCTAGAGAAGACCCCCCCCCCCATTATCCCAATTATCCACCCATTCATCATCCCAATTTCTCCACCACCCTCCCTTAAACAGGAAACATACAAAGGCTGTATGTAACACACCAGCCTCCCATCTCTGCTGCCCTACTTACTGCCTCGTACCTTCTCGCTGCGTAGTCCACCTGGGATGACGTCATCGTGATAGGTACCCATCCCTGCCTGCCTGTCAAACTTGCTGCCAGGCACAAGAACCCAAAGCCCAATCTCAATCACTTTTATGCCAATGGCTCCTCCAAATTTATCTCCAGACTGGACCCCTCAGCAAGTTTATTCCCACACTTTCTACCGTCTGCCAGGCTCCAGCAACTCAGAAATCCATCAGCACTGGGCTTCCATCAAAATGGCCTTGACAGTTACATACCGCACCCTTGCTATTATGGCCCAGCCCCTGAAATGGTCATCTTCCCACTCTGTCCATCTCTTCCCACAGACATGCTCACCAGCCTTGAGGGTTCAACTCCAACAGCCCCTCCTTCTCGAAGTCTCTTCTCCTCATCCTACTCAGAATCATTCTTCTGCATTCCTTCTGTGTTAGACGCTACCCCGGAAGGACAACCCGCCCCATTCTGCTTTGTTTTAGTTATTATTTCAGAGCATTTCTCCTTTCCCCTCCTTGGCCACGAAAAACATAACCTCTTTCTGTTAGTTTTTACTTCCTCTGTGCGGTAGTATAAAAAATACACGGTGAATAAATGAATGAATCATTTCTTTACAGAGACAGTGCCTGTGAACGAGGCAGGTTCTAACTTGCTATAGGGATATCATCTTTATAAAATAACCAGCACCAGAAACAAGTGTGACCCAGGTTTTGCTTTAAAACCTTTACGAGTCTAACAGAGTACAACATGAGTGATACTGTTTTCCTGCCCACGTTTAGCCATCAATTGTGAGGCCTGTAATGAGGCCATTATTTATGCAAAATGTTTAGCTAATGCTTCTGAGCTCCATTTAAACGCAGTCCTAGAAAATGTCAGCTGCTTAAAACTCAAGGTGACTCCGCACTACTGTGTCAGTAATACAATACGAGTATTCATACCACACTTAGGCTTGCTTAATACACTATAAAACTGTGGACCTCTTCTCAATAAGGTACACACATTGACTGAGAGATCAGGATGGTTTGCTGCCTGTTTTTTGTTTGTTTGTTTGTTTTCACAATAAAATTCTTGAGACATTCCTGTTTTAACCCATGACTCTCTTTGAACACTGCAGGTTTAAAAAAAATTGCATGTGTATGGACCACATGTGCAATTACCCTATTTTCCCCCTAACTTAAATGTGAAGATTTTCCGCCTAAAATGGATCCTACCCCTAAGAAAGAAATTAGCAGAAATTAACATCACACCCCCTTTTGACAGAGCTAACATTTGCAGACCGTAATGACGCTTACCTTGGCACATAACTCTAGAGTTATTCTACTTCCTTTTTATGTCTTTTTTTTTTTGTCTTTTTTGTTGTTGTTGTTGTTGTTGTTGTTGCTGTTGCTATTTCTTGGGCCACTCCCGTGGCATATGGAGGTTCCCAGGCTAGGGGTCGAGTCGGAGCTGTAGCCGCCGGCCTACGCCAGAGCCACAGCAACGCGGGATCCGAGCCGCGTCTGCAACCTACACCACAGCTCACGGCAACGCCGGATCCTTAACCCACTGAGCAAGGGCAGGGACCGAACCCGCAACCTCATGGTTCCTAGTCGGATTCGTTAACCACTGCGCCACGACGGGAACTCCTCTATTTCCTTTTTAAAAATGCCCCCCCAACCCACAGCCCATAAAATGCAAAGTTCCCAGTTCCGTATTTCACAAGGATATAATGTGTGTGATAACTTCCTCCCTCTCCTGCTCCCCCCCCACAGGACTTTACTGACTCCTCCCACTTTTGGAGGCACAGCACTTCTGGCATTCAACTCACTTCATTTATGCCTGCAAGTCATCAGTTTACCCTACAATATAAAAACAACATATATGAATGAAACTTCACACCCAAACCCCCCCCTCAAAAAACCAAGGAAAAAAAACCAAAAAACCCACCAACATATATGCATCCGGTGTCAGTAAGAGAGGTAAATGAACACAAAATTCAGAAAAAAATAAATACAAGGCTCATTGGCTTTGCAGAGCTACAAAAGATTACAAGGGAGCTCCCGTCGTGGCTCAGTGGTTAACGAACCCGACTAGTATCCATGAGGATGCAGGTTCGATCCCTGACCTCAATCAGTGGGTTAAGGATCCGGCATTGCCGTGAGCTGTGGTGTAGGTTGCAGATGAGGCTTGGATCTGGCGTTGCTATGGCTGTGGTGTAGGTTGGTGGCTGCAGCTCCCATTTGACCCCTAGCCTGGGAGCCTCTATATGCTGCGGGTGCAGCCCTAAAAAGACAAAAAAAAAGGGGGGGGGGGGCTACAGAGTTGGTCCAAAGACCAAGGTACAGGGATATTTACTTATTCCTAGTCACGTATGTTCGAGGCACAACCATCCCCAAACAAGAACGTTACAATCACCCCATCACATGATCACAATGAGAGCTTATGTTCATAGGTCATAAACCATATACCAATTACTATTCTGCCCAGTGTACAAATATTATGTCATTCCGTCCTCATAGCAGCCCTAGAGAAAGAGCTGACATTATCTCCATCTTACACATGAAACTGAAGCATAGAAAGGTTACAGAACTGCCCGAGGTCACTGCGGCAGCTCTAGATTTTAAATCTAGAAGGGCTGGTTCCAGACCCTCAAGCTCTTACCTCAGATACCATGGAATTTATATGGAACTTCAGAACTGGGTCTTAGGGGCACAGAGGGGGCTCTTTATTTAAAGTAATCTAGTGAATCGGTTTTAAAATGAACATTTGGACAAAGCAAGTAAACACCTTTTTAAAATGAGCTGAGGCGTTCCCACCATGGTGCAGAAGGCTAAGGATCTACAGCAGTTCCTGTGGCTGCTGAGGCTAGGGTTCCACACGGGGCCTGGTGTCGTGGGTTAAGGGTCCAGTATTGCTGCAGCTGTGGTGTAGCTTGCAGCTGTGGCTTGTATTCGATCACTGACCTGGGAACTCCTATATGCCTCAGGTGCGGGCAAAAAAAAAAAAAAAAAATCGGCTGAAAATCCAGATTTGGGGATGGGAAGTTTGGTAAAAGTGGACCGTGCCTCTCACAGAGTAAGGAAATAGAGCATGACTCAGGAAGTGCCGCCCAGAGACCACCCCATGCAGCAAAGCCGACAACATCAGTGTGACTCCAAGAGACCATTCAGGTTCATGTGGATCCAGAAGGTCTAGGGTGGAGTCCCCATTCTATTTCTTTTTTCACCACTCCCGGTGCTTCTGGGGCCCAGCCAGGCTTGGGAGCCACTGAACTAGGCTATTTCCACAGCCTGGAGCAGGACGGCTCCCGAGGCAAATAGAACCAGGGGAGGTATTTCACAATCTCCTTCGGTTGCGAAGACCAGGGTTCCCAAGCCCTTGCTGTCCCCACGTCTAACTAACTTTTCCATGCTGTCCCGACTCCACTTAGGCAGTTTCCTCGTCTTCTCTGCAACACAGAACCATGAGTCATCAACCCTGCCTATACCCTGTGTCTGCCTGACTCTCCAGGTCAGAAAAATGCACTGTGCACGAAGAAATCAGGAAGTTGTAAAATCCGAACAGACACAGAGGAATTCAAGATCCAACAAACACTGGTTGCTACTGAACAAACAAGCCCGTCTCCCCACACACGGGCCATACTCCACCAAGAACCAAAAACGTGAAAACCATGACTTAAGAGAGCTACTGGGGAGCAAAACATTTCTCACCGGCTTCTGGTACAAGGGACACAGAATATGGCCGGGCTCGAGCCCAACACACGACAATCAACCACTGCAAAGTCAAACGTGGACCACTTCCTAAACCAAAGAAGTCAAAAAGAGAGATCCTTTGAATCCGAGTTTGAAAAAACCTCGGCGATGTCTGCAATTCCCACACGATACGGTCTGCAAAGATCTTCCATCTACAAAGATCTTCCACGGCTACAAAGTGCGCAAACGTGGCCAGTAGGACATCTTCCCACGTCAGGCTTTATCCTCGGACGGAAACTAGAGAGCAAGGCAAAACTCTCACCTGATGTGAGACACACTTCCCTGCCGCGGACGAGGAAGAGGGGACCGCCACCGCCGCCGCCGCCGTCCGACGATGACAGCCAAATCTGCAGCTTGAATGGGACACCCTGGAGATCTGCTGCACGATCGGCCTGCAAGGGTCCGGGGGATGCAGAAGAGGAAATCCAAAATGAAAAACAGAACACGTGGCCTTAAGAACCATTTCCACCTGAAGGCATCCAAGCACTGACATCTAAATTTGAAGAACATCACGTTTTGCATGGTGTTCTGAGAATCACACAGCTACCAGCCAGTTCAATAGGTCTGGTTCTATTCCATAGGGCTCGGAGGGAGGCCAACACACACAAAAAAGGTCACTCCTTCAATCAAATTAAGAGCGTGGTCGCCCCATGTGCGCCAGCTACTGTCATGCTTTTCTGTAATGATTCTAGCCAATCACCTCATAAACACATCAGGGTAATCACAGGACGATCAGGTGAAAATGGGCATGGATTGAATAGTAATTGAGCCAGAGTCTAATTTTCATGAGGCATATATTATACCATCAACATGCAACCTGAGGGAGAATCATGAAACACCACAGTTATTAGCACACCAGTCTAATGGGATAGAAAGAAAAAGAATCAAATGCAGGGAAAAAAAAATTTTTAAGTATGCACAGACTCACTAGACTTTCCGCTAAACTGTCAATGATTTAATTACTGAATGTATGTCTACTTGACTTTCATTCTGCCACAACATCCTGTTCATGGTTAAGGAAAAATTACCCACTGTATGATGAATGAGTGAAATCTGTGAATGGATGAATGAAAGAGAGAAAGAATCAAGCTTCCATATACCTTTCCATCAGGGAGCTTGGTGCTTGTAGTAGTTTTTGAGAGGTAAAGACCTACGCATAGAAATGGAAGAAGGTGAGGACTTGAACGGCTCACATAGGTGCCAGCCCTATCTCTTAAAAAAATATTTTAAAATACTGGTGGTTCCCAACTGTCCACATTACATGGAATCGGTAGCACTGTTATTATAAAAGACTCCCCCAACTGGTCATGGCTGGGCTGATTTTTTAGTCTTTGATTACTGGAGCTGATCTGCATATTTGTTTAGGCTGGTTTTAAATTTAGTTTGGGTTTCCTAAGCCCACGCCAGGTAACAGTAGGAAAGAGAAGGCCCAGGATTATATTGGGTGTCAGAAAGAAACTATTCTGGAGCTATGAATATGATCTCCAATGTGAATAATCTGTAAACAGGTAAGTGAGCCAATTATCCTTGGGTACATGGCAACACATCTCATGATTATTTTCATCCATACACACTCACTATTTTTAAGAGCACAGCCCAGCTGGAAAGGAAAATAATTTCGATTGCCTTCCAACACTTTTCAAAGTAATGAACAGTAGCCAAAATAGGCTTCCTTCAAGCTAACCCATTCACCAAGTATTTATTTAAGCATCTACTGCATGCCTGGGACCAAGAGGCAGAAGTAAGGTTTCTGGGCCTTGGTTTCCCCACAGGTAATCAGTAAGTGTTATGGAAGAAGAAAGCTGTTCTGGACTGTAACATCCTTGAAGTCCTTAGCAGACACTATCCCTCCATTAAGAAGTTTGTTGAGTTACAAATACAAATAGGGGTCACGTTAAATAGAAGCGCACAGAATTCCGTTTACTCTCACACAGTACATGTTTTAAGGGGTGGGGTGATCCCGATGTTATCTAGTAACATCGTTTTCAAATAAGGCATCAAAATACTTGATCATCATTTGTGCACAAGGTGCGGGGACCAGGGAGGTGCAGAGTGCTTGCGTTATGAGCTAACAGTTGGGAGAGTGCTGGCTTGCATATCGACGTGTGCACACACAACCCTATTTACATATCACCTGGCAGATAAGGTTTTATAGAGTCCAAATTACAGTCTCTGCTCAAGTGCAGAGAACAGTCAAACATGAGGCAAAGGCTGTAAAATATTAATTCACTCTCGCATTGGCATGCCTACTTATTTCAAAAGCACTTGTGTTGCTACACTAGTTAGAGTAATTAAGAGTTAAGACAACTTGCTGTGTTCCATCAGAGAAGAAACGCAAGAATAAAGGCAAAGCAGAGTGGATTTTTTGCAACAATAATATACGAGAAAATTGCTTACAGACTTATACAATACATATCCACTAAAGAAACGGAATACTTAATATTTTAAAAGCCCACAGAGCAACGTAACACAATATTACTAATAGTGTAAGATTATTAAATGGCCTAAATAATACTAATGTGAAAGTCAGTAATGAGAAGAAAATATAGAAATAATATAAATACAGAAGATACTATAAATACTTCAGGGAGAGTAGGCCAAAGCTCAGGGTGCGATAAAGGACAATGTGCCATGCACAGTGACACACAAAAAAATTTCTTTGACTGTTAGAAGCGTAAATGTTTACAGCTCAGCAGCTATGACAATTAGCACTAAAAACTTCTGCTGAACAACTCGTTCGAACCGTGTCAGTTAAAGAGGACCGAAGCAGAGAAAAAGGAGTTCTTAGCCCAAATCTCAACACCATAATCAGGGGAACCTCTGCCCTCTTAAGTCTCAAATTCTGATTCCACTACAATGAAACCTCTGAAAAGTCATTTTCAGGTTAAGGATACAAATTTGCTTACACCATAGCCATTATCATCACATTTTCATTACTCCACAAATGGGATGCATTAAAAGTTATAAAAAAAAAAATCAATGAAACATTTCTGCTAACCTCCAATATGTCAAAGAGAATATACTGCTTGTTTTTTGTTTTTTTTTTGTCTTTAAAGTTCTAAACTTGTTTTAGTATATTTGAGACAGTAACCTGTGTTACAGATATGTATAGTACATGAGTATGAAAAGTTCAGATTTATAAGGCTTATACTATACATTACTATACTGATGAAGACAAAAATATATAAATTATGGAGTAAGAGCTCTAAAAACTATTTCCATAGAGATTATTTACCTAAACCTTTTTATCACTCCTGCAATTTTAAGAATTTACATGTTTTTAAAACCTTGCTCCAAATACAACTCTTTCAGCCAACATTTAAAAACATTCTCTAAAACTAGCACTCAGTATACTTGTTATTATACCATCTCTTAAAGAACTTTGGCGTGAGGATTTTGTTAAACTGGACTAAATGAAACTAAAATCCGAACAGCATAATTGAGGACTACAAAATTCATTCTTAAAAAAAAAAAAAGCAGCAGCAGCAGTGCTGTGTGGAACGCCCTAGAACAAAAATGATTTTCTCTTTGGGATTTCTATGATTTATTATTTTCAATGCTTCCTACAAATTAAGGAGAGCCTGATTCTCATAACCTCGGAAGTATGAGCAAAACTAAGTCTGTTCTTTGAAGCAGTTAAGCTGCACATATCAAAAGATGAAAAGCAAGAGAAATCAAATCGTCCATGTCCCCCATAAAAATACTCTTCTGTCTTGCTGTACTATGTCATCTTACATATGCAGGTATTGAAGCTTTTCAGAGCCTAAACTATGTGTTACTGGCAGACAACTACAGTTTAGAAGAATTAACATTCACTCCTACCTTTACTAGATTTCAGGCTTTTAGTAAAAACATGTTTATTGACTAACTTCTCATAGGAAACAAAATGAGCCAGTGTTACCATGCGTTAGTCATCAAAAACTGTCATTCAAGGTAAGTGCAAACATAAAATCCACTTGACATTTCAGAATGGAAAAAAAATAAAGGCACATTATACAAAAGGAATGTGAATCAAACCCTGTAACGACAACAAAACCAGGAGTCACAGAAACATGCTTATTAATATTTTAATAATCTCTTAAGGCTGGCCTTTCCCAGGACTCCCAGACAACTGAGTTAGGTATGTTGAAACATAAGGTGAGCTACAGACATTTCACATATAACCCAATGGCTAAAGAGTTCGAATCTTTCTTCAAGGATAAAAGACAATTCAGAGGCCCTGAAGCCTTGGTCTAATATTTCTGATAAAGGATCACATCTGTTTACCAAACCCTCTTAAAACGAAATCCAGAAGGGAAAATACTGACTTTCACAGTTCCCAATCAAGTACATGTTTCACACTTATTTTAGCATGATTTTATTTCTGCACTCAAAAACACAGGTTCACGTTTGGCTACAAATAAAGCGATTTTCTGCATACTGTAAAATATAACCCAGGGCCTCCAACTTAGCTGTGTAAAACTTAAAAACTTCTGTGCTTTTATTTTATCTCTTTGCCTCCCCATCTATTTATCTCCTAGAAATGATAGCTCGTTTTTAAACACAGCAAGGCTTCATCTGAGTAGGCCACAATCCAGTGACCAACTGCATAAACTCACTAAATGGTAGAAACTCATAAACTCCCTGTGAGGAGGGGTGAGTCGCTCTCTGAATCCTAGCCCCAGAGGGGAAAAAAAAAAAAAAAGATTTACCAATTTACCTGTGGGGCTGTAAGCCTGTTCCTACTAGCAGGGTCACAATGACATCCAGACATTATTATTCTTAATTATTTTTTTCTTTCAAATAGGAGTTATTAAAATGCTCCCTTCTGATTTGGATTGCCAGAGCAACACACAGCTTTAGCAACCAAAGCTACTTTTCTTTGTCCCGCCCAACAGTATTCTTTTGCTTGGCTTAGTGGGCTTACTAAGGTGATCCCCTAATGCAAAAAGCACAAGGCTGGCCTCTAAATTATTAAGTGCTCATTAAATTATATCCCCAAATAGAGCGCAAGCTGTTTATCGTGCAAAAGCACCAGACCTTATCAGTCTACCAGCTATAGGCCTGTGTCCTCTCCAACCTGAGACAAAAAACTTTTCACTTACCACCACAGGCCCTGAAGTCCAAGTTAAGAATGAAGACATTCAGAATGGCTGCCTACTACTGCTGGTAGCATTTTTTGTTATTATGATATGGCTGTAAAGTTTTCAAATGTCTCAGCGGGGGCTATCCTTCCCAAAAAAGTTACTGTGGCTGAATAAATCCTTTGGAAAACCAGTCAGGGCTACGGGCGCCTTGGGTTCTAAAGGATGAGTTCTTTCGCACCTGAAAGGGTTAAGTGCCGGCCAGGCCAAAGGCACCAGACAGACTGCAAAAGAAATGTTGCTTTAGTCAGCTCTGAAAGGTTTCTAACAAGTACCAAATACTTGTTGATCTGTTCACAATAAACACCAGCAGGATTGTCAGGCTCTTTTCACTGTCTGGGGAGATGCATTTACATACTGCACTCAGTAAGAACAGCTTGTTGGTCTCCCTTTAGAAAAGTTGAGGAGCTAGAAGCCTCATGCAGTGTCTTCCATCCAACACTGAAATAGTAAAGTCTCTCATCTGGCCGGGGCAGCACGAATACTGTGCATGAAACACTTGGTAGTAGTCCAGGCACAAGACAAACCCACCTGAATGGACCGAGGAACACTGTCTGTTGCCATGGCAGCCTGATCTAATTACATGAGTGATCAGGGCTGGAGTAAGTGCAGCGAAAACCTACACCCGCTGACAGGTATCTACAAGATGAGAAAGGCAGGCAGGCAGGAGGTTCGGGGGAGCCCTTCAACCTCTGCTTTATGTAGAACGTGGCATTCTAGCCCATTTGTCTGCGGAGCTGCTAAAATATTGACTGATGCAGGCACAGTTAGAGGGCAATCAGAGGAGATTAAATGCCAGAGCATTAGCCGTTATAGTGCAACCCCTTTCCAAGAGTTCAGATGCAGGATTTTCTCATCCTTCTCTCTGGTGGTTTCCTCAGGCAAATGCTTCATTCTAAAAAAAGCTCAAGGATCCAAATGTCTTCACCCACCAAAGAAACCACACGGTGGGCTTAAGACAGGGGCTTCTAGGAACTGCAGGGCTCCAAACAGAAAGGCTTAGCTAACGCTGTCGAAAAAGTAACTAGCTATGCCTAAAAATAACCATCAAGTAACTACCCGCTGCTATGAGCGATATGTAACGATGATGTTTAAATATTAAGAACAGCCTGCATTATAAAACACAAATGTCATTGGGATGTGACTACTAGATTGCCAAAGGAGACCTTATTTGCATACACAACGTACCGCAGGATGTGCACGGAGTATGCCACTCTAAGCCATTAGTTTTTATTCTGTGGGTGTAATAGGGTCTTCTAATTTTGCTAATTGTATCCTGCGGATCTCACAGGGAAGCTAAGGATCTCTTCGGGGACTGAACCAGTTTGGAGGAGTCCCTACTGCACAGCATACGGTAAACAAAATAAAAATAGCTTGCCGTTCTCGTTAGCCACATCGAGCATTATATAACCAGCTTCCGACTGGCTTTTTTTTTTTTTTTTTTTCTCTTGCCCTTACTACTCTTCAGCAATTTCTCAATCTTCCGAAGTGTTTCTATTACCCTGTTATCTGTAGGAATATATACTAAGAAAGCAAAACAAAACAGCAGCCACGGGATTGAACCGAACCCCGCAGTCCTTAGAAACTGATTGTTTTTGTTTGTTTGTTTGTTTTCTGGCAGGATCTCCACCACCACCCTACTGCCACCCCCCACTAAGGTTCTTGCTCCATCTCCCTAGAAAACCTGAATTGTTTCGCCGCTTCCAGTCAGCCCCCTACGTGGTCTGAAATAAAATGAAAGCACCAGCCACGGAGTTTAGGAAGGCGGCCCGAGGGCGGTGGGCCGAGGAGGGGTCGGGGCGCTGCCGAGTCAGCCAAGTGGCCACAGAGAGGGCCCCCTCCCCACCGCGACGGCCCCGGCCGCCCCCCTCCCCCCACCCCGCGCACACAAACACACACACGCGCACTCACACACGCACGCACTCACTCACACTCACGCCGCGCTCCACCACCGCCTCACCTCTCGCTCCGCCCGGCCGGCCCCCTTCCCTGCCCCCTGCGGGACCGGCCTGCGCGCAGCGCTGGAACCACGTAGGAGGCGGCGGCGGCGGCCGCGGGAGTGGCGGAGTCTCTGGCCCGGCCCAGAGTGAGCGAGCAGCGGGGCTCCAGGGCGCATCCCAGTCCCCGCAGCGCCTCCTCCGCCGCCGCCGCCTCCTTCCCCCTCCTCCTGGCTTCATTCACCCTCCCAGCAGCCGCGCAGCCGTTCACTCCCGGCGCGGGCAGGGCAGCGCCTACCGCGGCTCCTCGGCTTAAGCCGCGGGCGCTGGCGGGTGCGCCGGCCCGGGCTGGGGCGCTCGCGGGCTCCCGGCTCCGGGCGGCGGCTGCACATGATCAGGAAGCGGCCGTACCAACAGGGCGGCGGCGACGGCCAGGGCCGGCCGCGGCCACTCCAGCCGCGCTCCCGGCACCGCATGCCCTCTCCCCCCGGCGCCCACCCCTCGGCGCCCCTAGCGCTCCCGGCGCCCGGCCGCGCGCAAAGTCCCGGCCCGGCAGCCGGCACAGACCCCTCCGGGTCCGCAGCCACAAGCCGCCGGGCCAGGCCTGCCTCCGCAGGGAGACCCCCGCCCCGGGGCTCGGAGGCCGGGCGGCCCCAAGCGAGGAAACCCAACCCTCTTCCAGACCCATTCGATCCCGCCGCCGTCTTTGGGAAGAGGGGTGAGGAGGGGGCGGCGGGACCCCCGACCGCCGCCTCCCCCTACGCCACCTCGAGGGAGGAGGACATGGCTCGCCGCACTCGCAGCCCGACCGGCAGCCGCCGGAGCGGGGCGCCGCCGCTCTCCCCGCCCGCCTGCACCCCCAGTCCGGGCGCGCCCCCTCGCCTAGCGGGCGCCCACCCGGCCCTGGCAACCCCCCTGCCGGCCGTCCCTGCGCCCAGAGAGGGGATGTAGGCTTGCAAGGCTGAAGCAGGGGAAGGTTATATGTGTACACACAGACACACACACACACACACACACAACACAACACAACACGACGCGTCGATTTCCTTCGCTCCTCTTCCAGCTGTTTTCCGTGCCGCCGATTGGGGTTTGGGGTTTGTTTGCTGGTTGTTGCTTTTGCCCCTCTCGGGAGAGCGGGGGTAGGGGGGGGGAATCTAAATCCGGGGAGAAGGGGATTGGGGGAGGGGGGGAGAGAAAGAATCAGAGGAGGAAAAAAAAAATAGCCACTTACTGTAAAGTGTAAATGGATCTGGGGTTGCGTGGGGAAGGGGGGGCAGAGGGAGAGAAACAGTGTCTTGCGGCTGCTGTAGCTCTGGCTGCTGCTCCACGGGGCTTGTTTTGGATCCCCCTGCAGTGAAACAGGTCCTGTACGGCTCCGCCACTGTAGTAGAAATGATGTCTGCGGTATACTCTGCTCTCTCCTCCTCCTCCTCCTCCTCCCCCCGGCTCCCCTCCCCTCCCTCCTCCCTCCGCCCGCCCTCCCTCGCGCTCTCTCGCGCTCGCTCGCTCGCTCGCTCCAGTATGTAAATGTGTAATAGAAGCCAAATATGGAGCAGTTGGCTGCTGCCGCCGCAGCTCAAGGATCCGACTTGGGGGGGTGGGGGGAGGGCACCCTCCGGCGGGCGGCTGGGCGAGCCGCTCTGAGCACCGCGAGCGCACTGCGCGGCTGCCGGCCCGCGCCCTTAACCCTTCGGTGCGCGCTGCCTGCCCCGGCTCCCGGCCCCCGGGGAAGCCGGCGCGTTTCCCCAAGACCGGCCCGGGATCCGCGGCCGCGGGGCGGGAGGGGAGACCCAAGCCGGAGGGGACAGTTCTTCCAGGTTTGGGAAAGGGGCGGGGAGCTGAAGCGATGAGGTAATTTGAGTGGTGACCGGTCGGTCCTCGCGCGCCTCCCCGGGTCCCTGCATCTAGTTGGAAGGGACAGAGCGACAGCGGGGTGCAACTTGGGCACCCCGGAGGACTCTCCGAGGGGTGTCGATCTGCCAGTCCGAGCCCCTGAAATACACCAGCTGGGAGGGGAGGGGGGCCACTTCTGATCCCGACGTGCCCTTCGTCCCCAGGCGCTCGGTGAAGCGTCTAGGAGGGTTGACTCTGATCTTCATGCTTGTTAACCCTCAAACCGGTTTCGCCTCGGCGTTCCGGAACCCAGCTCGCCGAGCCGCGGGGATCGCCTTTCGTGCAATTCAGGAAAGTTTTAAGGGTCCCCCCGTCTGCACCTGCACCCTGACCTTTCCTGCCAGTGAGAGCTGATGACCTCCCGGTCCTCCTTTCTCTTTCAGCAGATCCGGAAATCTGCTTTGGGTCTGGATCTGCCCAGCTCCGATCCGGGTAGACGACCCGCGCACCTCTCTCGCCGCCCATTCAGGATCACTAATTTCATCGGAAATGAGGTAACCAGTGCAGGAGACAGAGAAAGCAAATCGAGCATCAAATGGCAGTTCTCGTGAATCCACGCTAAAGGACTTCCTCTGGACTCAATTCCTAAGTGCGGTTCTCAACCCCTCACCACCCCGCCCCTCCGCAAGTACCACCGCTGAGAGTTAGCTCGAACGGGGGAGGGGTGGTACCTGGCCAACAGGTGTAGCGCCTGGAAAGAAGAGAAGGTTCATCCACGCTAAAGGGAGCTCAGTGCGCCTTCTGCGGGCTGCAGATAATTCTGGAAAGACCGGTAGGTGTCGGGGCAGCATTTGACCTCTTTCAGGTGCTTAGAACCAAGTGACTAGAAACATGATCCCTTCACGTAAGTTTCTCACTGGAAGCCTCCACCATTGACTGTAAGCTGTATTTGAGAAACCTTTTGGCTGGATTTACTTATGACCTAACGGTTAGTCACCAACTGAAGCAGGATACAGAAATCACTAAAGAGAAATGTGTCAGCTTTTCAAAAACTGTGTTGTAGAGCCAACATGCTGCAGAAATAAAAATAAGCACACTCACTAGGAAGGTGTAGAGCCCCGGAAATAATTTTTTTCTCGCATTTTGAAATACCATGCACATATACGTGGCTATTTAAAAAAAAAAAAAAACTACTACTACTGTTGACTCGTTTCTACAACTTTTATTTTTTCACTTAAAAATCAATGATGGTTACAGTTTAAACCCTGGGCTGGTCTAAAGTGACATTGTTGGTCTCATTACAGCCTCTAGTGGACAGTTAAAATCAGTTTCCTGAAAAGGCTCTGCCTTGTGTTTGTTGACAAGCATTATCAAGGTGAAGGTTAATATCTCAGACTATAACGGGGTAATATCTCTTCCCCCCAATTGGCCGAGCCTGTTTCTGAAAGGAGCAGAAGCTGCTGGCTCTGCACGGAAAAGACGTATGCTTTGTGAGGCAGGTATTATTATTATTACTGGCCTGTGAATAAACAGAGAACTTCTGCTATTCATTTCAATTTCAGACCGCTTTCATAAAAAAATAAATTCATCTAAAATATTTTTATAACAGAAAATATTGGTTGCCATGTTTTTGGCTTAATGGAGATGTTTTCATTCCAACTCCTAATCTGCAGCCTGTCCAATCCACCTCCACTCTATTTTTAGACATCATACATTTAGAGAATTTAGGGGGGAAAAAGAGCTAATATTTTAATTATTACACTGATGCAGTTAATGTCTTTTAACAACCTTAAACAAATTAAAACACATAATTCAGATTAGAGTCAGTCAATTAATTTAAATGTTCCCTCAAGGAATCGAAATATGTTTATTACCCAAACAGTAAGAACAATTAATAAGAACTGTGTCATTTACTTACTTAGCCATTAAGGTTAAAGTCATAAACTGCCATTAAAATCTGTAACTATTTCTTCATGCAAGGTCCAACATAAACATTAAACGCATGACACAGCTTGGGGTTAGCAGGTGTAAGCTATTATATATAGGATGGATAAAAAACAAGGTCTTACTGTACAGCACAGGGAACTATATTCAATATCCTAGGATAAACCGTAATAGAAAAGAATATTTTTTTAAAAGAATGTACGTATATATGTGGATATGTATGTATAACTGAATCACTTTGCTGTATAGCAGAAATGAACACATTGTAAATCAACTGTACTTCAGTTTTTAAAAAGGAAAAAATACTCATGATACAGTTTCATTACCTTTAGTACTGAAATGTTATATTTTCAGATGGCAAAATATTAAATGTGCAATCACAAAAAACTGGTACTGATGCTTTAAAAGCAGTACTTTCTCATACAAATAAAAACTCAAGGCTTTCAAGAAGCCAGTAAACAAATATATAGTACTATGGTCCTATTCATAAACCTGATACTATATTCATACAAGCATAAGTCAAACTTGGAAATTAAAGGAAATTGAGAAATAAGGCTTGCTGAGCCTTACTCCTAATCTGTGTCCTGCATTGCCTAAACACCATGGAAAATCATGTTTATCTCATATCTATTTCACTGTTTTGGTAATATCTACTTCTGAAGATTTCCAATGACCTTTCAAGTGTGTTTTATATCAAATAATTACATATCACACCTTGTTTCAGAAAGCATAGTCTTCAGAGCAGCACCAGAAGCATCTGGAGGCTTTTTAGACATTCAGAATGCTAGTTCCACCCCAGACCTACCGAATCAGAACGTGTTTTTTCAAGTGATTCCTGAGCGCATTTATAATGGAAAGAAAACTGCCTAAAACTACAAGGCTCTGTCTAGAGGAATTCAGCCCCGGTTGCCGAACTTAATTCTTCTATTTATTCTTTTTTTCGCCCTTCCTCTTTTATTAATTTGCACTTTTTAAATGAAAATGTATTCCATTTTATGCTTTGGTCAAATAGCACTGCATTTCAGAAGGGCCCTGATTCTCACACCAATCTGCATTATCACTGCCAGGAGAAGACTCTGGAAGGCGAGCACGGGGGTCTTGAGGATGAAGGTTTTCTTTCTGGCAGCAGAGGGAGCACGAGAGTACTTAATCAAGCAAGTGTACAGGCCCTCCCAATCGTTAAGGGATTTTTAATTGTAGCATATGTCTTCATGGGAAGTAGCCTCTTTCATCGTTCACAACAAAACCAAACAAAGACAAGCGAACGCAAACAGCTTACCAGCTTGTAACGACGAAATAACCAAATGGATCGGACGTTAAATAGACTATAGATGTACTTATGTAGAGTTTCAGGCTTGGCTTCGTAAAAGAAAGTGGACCTCAGCAGTCCTATTTGAAAAAGATGCCTTGTTTTTCTGCAATGAAAATTAAAGTTTGCCCGACCCAGAGGAAAGCAAGTAAGAGTCGCTCCTGTTTATACAAAAGCCTGGGGGCCGGTCGACCCCAATACTGCATCAGATAAGTTCATTTCACTTGGAGTCAAATCTGTTGGTGAAGGGATATGTTCCTTCTCACCATGTTTATTTCCACAGTAACTTTAGGGCTTGATCTTTCATGTTTGCTGTGGGGAGGATTTATGCTTCAGTTACATGTATATAATTTTTCATGCTTTTTACAGCCCTCTCGGTTTGCATTGTCAAGGGCTCCTGTGAGGTGGATAAGACATAGTAGAGCTCAGCCTCAAAAAAGTTTTGGAAGTGGCTTGTGCCTTCATAGCCTTAGGTCATTTCATGATAACAATACTCCATTGAGGTGTTCAGAAATGAGGGAAATTATAGAGGTTAAAGATCCAGCAGCATGTTCTTTACAGTCTTAAAGGTTTTTCAAAGTTAATATATGGTGAATATTTAAATAAGGGGCATATGGATAGGGACAGACTGAATTGCCAACCTCCTTTTTTATATGTTCATCACTTGTTTATCAGTAGCCATTCATTGTGCTTCTACCATAACTAGGCCGCGAGAATGTAAAGACATTCCCATCTGCTGTGAGGGATTCACAACAAAACGAATCTTATTTTTGGAAAAATGTCCATTTTTACCAGGATGAAACTTAAAGGTTCATAGTTGATGGATCCAGCCCTTCTCAAATCATACTGATCAGACTTCCAAATATGAGAATCAAATTCTAGAATCACTGCAAATTTGGGTGCTGGGAGGGCAACTGTGTAACTCTTCAGCAAAATGTATTCACTGAGGTAATATTAATATTTCACATCTGTAAAACAAACACAATGTAAAGATATAACATGTATTTCATCTGAAGGCCTTCTATATCAAAAAACATCACAAGTAAATTTAAGTGATAAGCACTTATTTATCTCTCCTTAAAACTTATTAAAAAGGGAGTTCCCATCATGGTGCAGCAGAAAGGAATCCGACTAGGAACCATGAGGTTGCTGGTTCAATCCCTGGCCTCACTCAGTGGGTTAAGGATCTGACATTGCCATGAGCTGTGGTGTAGTTCGCAGATAAGGCTCGGATCCTGTGTTGCTGCAGCTGTGGTGTAGGCCGGCAGCTGCAGCTCCCATTCGACCCCTAGCCTGGGAACCTCCATATGCCGCGGGAGCGGCCCAAGAAATGGCAAAAAGACAAAAACAACAACAACAACAAAATTATTAAAAAGAATTTCCTCCTATGCTAGAGAAAGATTTGCCTGGAGCAATTTGTTATGGCTGGGTAATAAATCCAAAGATTTGAATTTTTAATGGAAACACTGACAGACCTTTAACCATGGTATTATAAGGAAGATATTATCCCATACATGTCATTTAAAAATCCGAGCAAATGACAGTGTGCTTGCAAAACCAATATACTTTCTTTAGACTGCACTCACAAATAAAGCTAGAGACACCAGAAAAGTAAAATAAACTAAAAACAAAAGTGAAAACCACTCACACAATAGACTCTGAGGTCAGCTCACCACACCCAGACTGAAGTCACTGGCCTCTGTTTGTGGCACACAGACTCTTAAAGTACATACTTCTGAATCATCTTTCTTGACCCTCCACCAAACTGTAGCAGCATAGGCTTCTGGGTAATGAAAATGACATCACCACTAGTCAAGAGTGAAATCAAAATCATTGTATTTAAACATCTGCCAACAGTTTATGATGTAACAGTACACACAGTAGGGAATTTTAAATAAGATTCTGTCTACAATTAAAACCAAAAACAAGTGCTTTCGTATAGGTCTACACTGTTCAATATGACTTCAGCCATTGAGATGTGTTATAAGTGTAACATATACTTTATCTTTTTTTTTTTTTTTGGCCTTTTCTAGGGCTGCTCCTGCGGCATATGGAGGTTCCCAGGCTAGGGGTCCAATCGGAGCTGTAGCCACCAGCCTACGCCAGAGCCACAGCAACGTGGGATTTGAGCTGCATCTGCGACCTACACCACAGCTCACGGCAACACCAGATCCTTAACCCACTGAGCAAGGCCAGGGATCGAACCCGCAACCTCATGGTTCCTAGTCGGATTCGTTAACCACTGCGCCACGACAGGAACTCCAACATATACTTTAAATGTCAGACTTAGAACATACACACAAATGCTCAAGTGTACACATATACAGGTATCTCAAGAATTTTCATATCCATTAAACGTTAAAATGAAAATATTCTGCCTAAGTCAGGTTAAATAAAATATACTGTTAAAGTTAATTTACCAGTTTCTTTTTACTTCCGAGTGTGACTGTTATAAACTTTAAAATGACATGTGTCCATTATATTTCTAATGGACAGCTCTGGTATAAATAATGAGGCTGGGGAGGTGCAGGAATTAGTTCTAAGAACTCGCAATTGGAGACCTTAAGATCCTGGCATGACTCTGCAGTAGTGACGTAGATAACTGGGTTATTTTTTTTTTACCTTCCTGAGATTTCCCCCTTGCAGTGTATAACATGGACCTTAACCTTTGTTAAAATGATCTCTGAGAGTAAGCTGGTGGTGAAGGAATAATCTCCTGGGTAGATCTGGCATGGACCCACAAAATAGAAATTTATTAGATTTGTCTGTTACACTAAAAATTTGTTAGATCTGGTGTGGTTTTTTTTGGGGGGGGGGAGGGAGAAGGGGGGAGAGGATCTCAGACACTGTGCCACCCTGGGAAGCTGATGGAAAGCTATGTATTCTGGAGTTATAGCTGGATTTGCAGCTTGTGGCTGAATGGTTGGGGTTACCTTTTAATGACAGATGGCTTTGGGCATGAATAATGAAAAGTATACAGTTGCTGCTTAACTAGAAAACAAATCAAGGCCACCAAAAGGAAATCTGCCTTTTTTTTTTTTATAACACTTTCTCATATACTTAGTCTAATAGGACACGTCAAAAGGAAATGAGGTGATTTTTAACCATTATTATTTATTTTTCAAGCAAGACCTAGATAAAGTTTCGTCAATGTAACTACGACCAAGACTGAATGTAATGTAATGACCTATGAAATAACAGAATTTATGGTTTTAATCATCTATAGGACATAGCTCTTCTTACAGGAAAAGAAAATGAACAACAGTTTGAGGCTTAGAATGAGTGAGTTGAACTTTGCCTGGTATTGGCTGGGAGCATTTGGAAATCTATTAAAAGCATTTCATTAACATCTTGGCATTTTGTTTCCTCAAAAGAAATACATTTTCCAAATTAAAATCAAAGCCCAAAGCCACCACTGTTTACACTTTAAGATGATGGCAGTTGATGGGTTGTAGGGGGTTAAGCTTAGGGTGTCTGCAGACTGAGATCAGGAGCTACAACGGACTGAAAGAAAAAAAGAAAAACAAAACAAAACACATCAAACTGTTCGGGAAAGAGGGAAGGTCTTTGTGACTCTAACTACAGGATATTAAAATACCTAGCTGTAAGCTCTGCCGGTTTCTTTGTTTTTCTTGAGTCACCGATCAGCTAGGAAAACTGACCCACAGGAGGGACCGAGTTTAAGACAATTATTTTATGCGGAATTTACCAAGTTTACCCCAAAGAGGAAGAGTAGAGAAGAGGCACTGGCCAAGTTTGCTTTTGGACACAAAGAGGAAACTGTGTGTGTCAGGATTTCAGCGGGGGTTGTCAGGCAGTTTGATATTTGCAGAACCCCTGTGGGCCAGGCCTCTCCAAAGTTTAAGGGCTGGAGTCTCCAGGGAGCTCTCAAGCTGACTGGTGATCGGGGCTTGCTTTGTGCCCTGGCACAGGCTGAAACGATGCTCCTGCGGCAGATGCGTTCTGACAGCGCAGAATAATGGCCCTCAACCTTAAACTGTAAATTACAAACAATCCCTTTTTAAGTACAAAATGAATGCGCAGAATGGAAGACCCTGTCAGCTAGAATGCGGAGTAAATCAAGAAGAAGAAGACAAATTGTTCACTCATACCAGTACAGCCGGATTTTTGTTCTGCTAACCGGACTGTCATGGGAGAGCGTTTCTTCTTTGTCAGATAAAAAGAGAAATTAATGCTCCGTTGTAATTCTAATAAATATGCCAGGCATCTGAAGCATCTCCGCCGAAAGCCAATCAAGAGGCAAGGTGAGGTTTCCCGACCCCTCCCCCCTGCCTCGGGTTTGAAAGTTGTAGCCGAAATACCAATAGTAGGAACACGTGACCCCCGTCACTCCCAGCGCGAGCTTTTTCTGCAGTCAATTTCATAATTACTTCGCTCCGCCTCTCTGCTCAGCACTTCCTTCCCCCTCCCTCTCGTCGCTCCCCCACCCCCAGCAATGAATCACCGTGCATTTAAAGAGCCTTCGATGACCCAGTGTGAACTTTACTGGCATCTTGTACATTCTTATGCCAAAAAAGGGGAGTCTCTCTGTGACAGGAACCTAGCCAGAACCCCGCAGCAGATCTCAGAGGCAGCAAGCTTGGGTGCTTATCTGGGAAGATCGGTGAGGGTTAATTTTCCTAGATCCTGGTGATGATTCAGAATTGCCTATCTCGGTTCACGATCAGGTTTTAAAAACCCAGTTCAGCTCTTTGTGCAGCAAGGAATATATCAGAGAAAAAAATGTTGGCAGATCTCCTTATGCAATCAGGGCAGAGGAATTTATACCACATCAGCCTTTTGATTTCTCCAGCTCTGGCTGAGGGTGGGGTTTCCATATTTGTGCTTTGGCAAATGTGCCCAAGAATGAAGTCTTCCTTAGAGATGCTGCTCTCCTGTCTCTTTAGGTTACTGTGTGCTTCTGTGTGCATTTATTAAAACCAGCAACATGTTTGCCCCTTCCTGTATTCAATCCTGTTTCTGAGTAATACAGATCAAGCAGACGGTCTGTGCCTTGCCTTGAGAGGTTGTTCACCCTATTTCAGGCAGTAAAGGGTGGATCACTGAAGTGACACTGGGCTTTGGCATATACTTTCTATCTGGGAAGTCCTCCTTTACATGGCGATTTTATCCTCATCCTCCGAGATCCAGCTCAGGCACCAACCCTTCCGTGGAGTCTTTCCTGATTATCACAAGAATTTGCGGCTCTGCCCAATGTGTGAGTCAGAGAAGTGCTATTTTCTTATTCTTTTTATTTATACAGTATTTTTTTTAACTCTGAGAGGGAAAAAAAAAAAAAAATCAAGGCCATAAGCACAGATGGAGAGCGTATCCCAAGTGAAAGCTTCTCTTATCTAATATTTCCTGTTACTCCCAAATCCATTTGACCTCCACTTAGAATTTCACATGTAACTGTTTTCCTTTTATTGCTCCATTTATGTGTTTTCCCCCACAGGTGGGCTCTCAGGGTAAGTTCCTGTTGCCCTCTGTTGTGGGTGGAGTTGTGTTCCCCTGAAAGATATGTTGAAGTCCTTGCACCCTAGGAAAGTGAGTGACTTTATTTGGAAATAAGATGTAATTAGTTAAGATGTCTTACCAGATGAGGGTGGACCCTAAATCCCACCTGACCGCTATTCTCCTAAGACCGGGGGACACAGGGAAGGGGAAGAAGGCCCTGCGAAGACAGGCCGAGATGGAAGTGATTTAGGCACAAGCCAAGGAAAGCCAAGACTTGCCAGCAATCACCAGGAGCTGGAAGAGGCAAGGAAGAATTCTTCCTTAGCGCCTCAGAGGGAGCAAGGCCCTGCCGATGCCTTGATTTGGGGCCTCTCTCCTCCCAAACTGTAAGAGTACATTTCTCTTGTTTTAAGCCACCCTGTTTGTGGTCACTTGTCATAGCAGCCCCATACACCCTCTTTATTCCATCTGTTGCATTCTTCTTTCTTCTCTTTATTTACATCTAGGGCCTTATCTCTTTCCTCTATGGATACACACAGGTGATCAGTTCTGGATGCGTATGTGTTTGGTCCTTTACCCATGACAAAGGCCATAAACAAAAGTTTCAGTAGAATAGGAAAATTGTCAAGAGAGTTCTAGAACCACTTCCCCATCCTCCCAGAAACACCTGGCTTCTAGCCAGAAGCACAGAGGTTGCTAGAGGCTGGAGAGAAGGCAGTGTCCAGCCCTGGGCCTCAGCTCAGAGGTCTTCTGGAGGCCTCCTCAGCTCCCTCTATTGGTGCCAGGATACACCAGCAGCTCTGCTCTTCAGAAGTGGCATTTCAGCCTGTGGAGTTGGGGGTGGGGGGTGAGGAAAAGACTAAAAAAACTAAATGAACTGTTTGGCACAGAGGAGGAAATACAACCCCCGAACTGCTGCTTTTTTTAAACTGTGCATTTGAGTCTTACAAAAGTACTTGTGAAAACCTCAGTCTTTCCGAGCCTCATCTTTCAAAGCACAGCCGGGAGCTCATTTGTTTCAAGAGGTTTTCCCCAGCAGGTAGAAGGAAGCCTTACACTCAAGCCCACACTCCCAAGGCAGCTGTTCTCTCCGAGTCACTGTGAGATGTATAATACAGCTCTTGCACACACATCTCAGTAAATGGCAGCTCCATCCTTCCAAATGCTCAGGCCCCAAAGCATCTTGACTCCTCTTTTTCACATCCCCCACCCACATCCACTCTGCCTCCAAAGCCAACTGGCTCTACCTTCCACATGTATCCAGAATCTGACCATTTCTCACTTACTTGGGCTGCTACTCCTGGAAAACTGAACTGCCACCATCCTTCATCAGGACTATTGCACTGGCCTCCTGCATTGTCTCTGCCTCCGGCAGGACCAGCTCACACCATGACTGAGCATCTGCATCAGGTGATGCCGCAACTCTGCTCAAAAGCATCTGATGTCGCGCTTCCACTTGGAGTCAAAGTCAAAATCTTCCCATGGCCTCCAAGGCCCCACCCAATCTCTCTGTCTTTCAGATCCAGTGTCCCCTCTCTTTTCTCGTCACTCCACAGCTCCAGCCCCACTGTCCCCTTTGCTGTTCCGCAAAAAAGGCCAGGTGCTCTCTTTCCTCAGGGTCATTCTACTCACTGGTCCCTCTGCTTGGAATGCTTTTCCCTGAATATTCACATGACTCCCTACTTAAAATCATATCCCCCAGTTTTCCTGATCCACCCCGCCCTGCTCTAGTATTCCATCGATGTGTTGCCTTAGAACATTCTGAGTCATTTCCTGTTTGTTTATTGTCAGGAGAGCAGAGATCTTGTCTGTCTTATTCACTGATAGACCTACTAAAGATTCATCAACCATTACATGAATTAATGAATCAGTAATATTTTTCAGGACCTCCGATGTGCAAAGCCTTAGGCCACAACACGACACTTCTCTCATGAGAAGCTCATCCAAAACCAAACCGATGGATCTTGTCCGCATTGTGGTACATATTCTATTTACTTGATCTTGGACTTCGTCATAGCTGGTATAACTACCAAGGCTGAGTTGGGATGAGCTGCGTTTCACATACAGATTTGCGAAGAGCTTTTAAAAAGCAAAATTCAAAACCAAAATTGAAGAGATTGTACAAAGCTGACAGCAAGTTTTGAGAAAAACAGAAAGTAGCAGGGCTACAGCTCCCAATAATCATAATTTTTCAAAGCTACCATTTATCAAGCTCTTATGCTGTGCCAGGCAACGTGGGAGGAGTTTTGCAGATGTCATTCCCTCTAATCCCCACAATACTCCGGTGAGGTAAAGATCACACGTCCCATTTCTTAGATGATCAGAGGACCTGCCCAAAGCCCAAGGTCACCCAGCACTGGTTCCAAGGTAAGTTATCCATCTACAGAGCCTGAGAATTTTTAACAAGTCACTACCTGATCGAAATAGACCAGTTGTCGTCATAACACTGCATTCTAATATTTTGGCTAAGGCAGCAATTTTAATACTAATCTCCATTAGATTTTATTTATGAGTGACTAGTACAAGTATCCCAGAAATTAAAGCCAGGGATTCTTATTGAGAATTGAGTATTTCTCCATAAACCAAATGGCTTCAGAACCACCCGACTGGTTTCCCAACTGACAAAACTCTACTCCAGCTTGTGATTTTTATCCCCGCTGCTACGTGGTTGGAAGGACCCTCACTTGAAGTCCATGGTCACATTCCAAGGATCATTTCCTCTTAGAAGTTTTGACTTGCATCTGGTACAGCCCATCAGAGTAAGGAGTAGATAGATTGTGAAGGGCCCACGTGAGTTGCCAAGCCCAAGTGAAGGACTTAATTTCCTTTCAGTTGACCTGTGTTGGATTTCTCTTGTTCTACCCTTGCACCTCCCAGAGGCCACTGTGGACAGAACTCAGACAGAGGATCTGAAAGTAACCTGGCCACAAAAAAAAAAAAAAAAAAAAAAACAATCCCTGCTACCCCTTCGCAGACTCACTCCACTTTATATCTGAGGAAAAGAATGCCGATGCTGAAATACTTCCAAAGTTCAACAGATTGGGAAATTCAAAGGCAGGGGGTGGGGTGGGGAGTAGCCCTGATTTCCAAAGATATGAAGAGAGGACTCTGCTCTCTGAGGATGAGAGGAAGTAAGAAGACCCTATTCGTGGCTGCAGGAGAGGAAAAGAAAAGAGTCCCACAAGGAAACTACCAACAGATGGCAAATACATTTTTAATTCTTCTGTCATACTGTGTGGACTTGTACACATTTGTCCTGCTGTGTTAGGCTCCCGAAATAGCCAGCCATGGAATTGCAGAACAGTTCGGCTGCAATTTGAGATTTAGGAAACCATGCTGGCTGACAAAACAGGAAGGGCTCATAGTAGGATGGAGTGGATTTGCTCCCACTTTGCAGCTCCTCCGTGTGGCATCCGCCGTAGTTCTTAGTGCAGGAAGATTTTTCTCACATGTCAGGTCTCATTGATGATGTTTTGAAACATACTATTTCAAATTGTCCTCCGAGCTCTAGTTGCAATTATTAAATGTGCACACAACCCATTTGGTAACTCTCAGAGGTCCAAAGGAGCACAATCCATCTACCTGTGGGTTCTAAGTCCTCCAGAAAGCATCCCAGATACGGCAGCCTGGAGCACTCTACCTGGCCTTACTCATACTTTTCACTTTGGCTTAATGTTACCATGGAACAACATGGGAATTTCGGTGCCAGAACAAGACCAAATACGATAACGGCTCCATCTAAAAGGAAGCTAAGGAGATAGGATGCTAAGGCATGTTCAGTTGACCTGCTTCTGAGAAGTGACCCGATGTGGGTACCAGGAACTAAGTTAGGTTCTCAACCCCAAGCCCCCCTCTTGGTGCATCAGCAAGAAAGAAAAGTTACTGATGAAGCCAAGTGGCTGTGGAATAATGAGGAGAGGGTGGTCTATTACTTAATCATGGTCTAGAAATATGACTTACACAATTACTAGATCTGGAAGGATCCTTAAGAATCTGATTCTTTTTTTTTTTTTTTTTCATTTTATAGACAGGAATCTCCGCCAAAGAATTGCAGGAAATTGGCAAAGATTATACAACTGGTTGGTGGCAAATTCAGTACTGGAACCCAAGACATCTATTTCTCAGTCCAATGTTTGTTCTGCTTTAGTGCCCACAGAAGGTGGACATTTTTGGCAGAAGCAAAATCCAATTCTGGAAGACCTTTCTCATAGTCATCTTCATTCTTGTGTTCTTCTCAAGCAAGAAGATGGACTCTCTGGTCCATGAATGTTTGGGAAACTAGCAGACATTCTTTAAAGATTCAAGCTTAAATATATTTGTTAATTTCTGTTCTCAACCCCTGTGGATTGTGTCTAGATTATATAGCTATCACACGATTTGGCACAGCTGGGATCCTCTTTTCATGAACTAGCAGGGAAGATTGGTACATAGGGATTAAAAAGCCTTGGCAAAAGAGAACGAGGAGTCTTATACAATAACTGCCCACCCTGGTCTGAGAATTTCTCCTAGCCTCAGTTGAACCGTGCGCATGCGCGGGGCGGGGGGGGGGTGGGGGTGGTGTAGGGAGCAAAAGGAGATTTTTATCTTCTCAGTGAAAGAAAGGATACAAAACATTTAAGAAATTATGTTTTGATGAAAATCTTGATTTCGCTTAGTTTAAGTTTCTCCAAGACTAATTATACTCTTGTTCAAATGACCTATGCCTTCTGATAATTTTTCCAATGGGTACCTGTGTTCACTAATAAAAACTACTCTTAATCAGCTATTGAAGAAATGTTCTTTCCTGGTAAGCTTCTCCATAACCACGTTAGCAATAAAGTCTCCTAAATTTTGCGATTCTATTCGGCATTTTGATTTTGTTGTTATTACATGTGGTTTCTGTGATGTTTTATTCTATTTTTATGGTGGAGAAATTGTTGCCTGTTGTGCTTATCCATGACATCCTTTGTTTGGAGAATCGATCGGACCATTTTGACTTCTCTTGCTAATTTGACTGGCTATCTCCATGGTCTAGTGACGGATCTGTGGGGGAGGGAGGGCAGAATTATCTTAAAGGAATTATTTTGAGGAGACCCGTAATGAGGGCACACTTTAGGTTATTTCATTCCTGTGATCCAAATTTGATTATCTAGCTAATATCACTAGGGACCTTTGAAGATTTAATAATTACATCTCAAAGCCTAAAGAAAAAAAAGCAAGGGGGGGGGGAGAAATTGCGTTTCCTATACATTCACACTCAGCCTTTCAGAGAGTTACCATCTGAAAGCCTGTTTGGCTGCTTAAAAAAAAAAAAAATAGATTGATATCAAGATTCTGCTTTAAGAGTTCAATCTCAATTGACACTTTGTTCTTTACAAAAAAAAAGCCCCCAAAGCTAGGTTTAAGCAACTGTTTGGTGTAGAAGGAGTTAGCATTTCTTCTCTGAAAGAGTAAAAAATATAAGCTATTGATTTTACCTTTCCTTTTGGAGGACAGTTTTAGGATTTTTTTCCCCTAGAAAGTTTCGAGGCTCTGATTCATGTTTAAAAGTGCCCTGTTCCATTATGTACCAACACGGCTTTGAAGCTGTCTCTGCTTCTAGGTCAAGGGCTCTCCCTGTGGCCAGATGCCAGTTTTATCCTTGGACTCTCATGATCGTCGGAAATAAATCAACTTTCCAGTAAAATCCTGTGACAGCTCTGTTTTACATAAAAGTGTGCAGCCTGGGGATGTGATACTGTTTTGCATTTTAGGTGGAGGAAAAGGGAAAGAAAATATCCATTATCACTGAGAGACAATTCCAAGAGGAGCCATTATTACAGAAATCAGAGGGCAGCTTGGGGGGTACCACACTCACTCTCCCTAGAGCATCTCTAACTCAAAAGCCTATTATTCGTGTGGAAACAAAAATACAAGTGGCTGTAAAGGCTTCGCATCCACATGTGGCATGGGTCAGTACAGCCCAAGAGTTGAAAGTGTTGAGTAGGTCAGTTCTCTTAGGCCAATATGTCTTCCTTGTGGCAAGAAAAGAGAAAAATGAACGAATTACCATGACACATAACAACATGGATGAATCTCACAATGCTGGAAAATAAAATAAAATCACACAAAATAATGTATCCTGTATTGTTCCATTTGGATCCAGTTCAAAACCACACAGACTAATCCATTTAGCTACCTTCCAACTAAATATACAGTTTACCTTTGGTGAGGAGGGAAAGGGTTATGCTCAGAAGGAGGCATGAAGATGGCTTTTAGGGAACTAGAATATTCTATCTCTTGACCCGAGTGGTGAATGCAGAGGTGGATTCACTTTGTGATAACCTATTAAACCTGTGATTTTTCTGTAAGAATGACTTAGTTCAATTTAAGAGTTTAAAAATAATATCCCCATTGGGGAAGACAAATTGAAGAAATATTCAGAATTCCCATCGTGGCTCAGTGGAAACGAATCTGACTGGCATCCATGAGGGCACAGGTACAATCCCTGGCCTTGCTTGGTGGATTATGTATCCAGTGTTGCTGTGAGCTGTGGTGTAGGTGGCAGACACAGCCCGGATCCCATGTTGCTGTGGCTGTGGTGTAGGCTAGCAGCTGCAGCTCTCATTCAAACCCTAGCCTGGGATCCTCCATATGCCATGGGTGCAGCCCTAAAAAGACAAAAGACCTCCCCCCCAAAAAAATTAAGAAATATTAGAAAAGCATTTTGCCTAATTAAACCAATGGATATTTATTATAATGAAAAACAGAAAATTCAGATAAGCTAAAGGAAAAAATATACAACCTTTCAGTGATGGGCAAGGGGAACACTCCTCCACAGCTGCAGGGAGTGTCCATCACTACTGCTCTGCTTGGTTAACTCTCTGAGGTTATGTATTAAAGATACACATATCTGGTGACCCAGATTTCCACCCCTGTGGATATATCCAATAGAAATATGTGCATGTGAGCCCCAAAAGAATAGCAACTCTATTCATAATAGCTCCAAACTGAAAACAAGTCAAACTGTCCCTCCGCAGTAGAGTGGCTAAGTCAAGTGTGGTATATTTAACCTTGGAATACCATACAGCACTGAAAATGAATAACCACAGTACCCTTAGCATGGATGAAACTGAGAAACCTAAACCTAATATTAAAGAGATTTAAAAAATCATCGGTTCCCATTTACTTAAAGTTCAAAATACAGGAAAAGAAAAATACATGTAAGTATCATAATACACTTTGGTGGTAAAACTAAAAAAAAGCATAAAGTTTATAAAAGTAAGGGCAGGGAGTTCCTGCTGTGGCTCAGTGGTAACAAACCTGACTAGCATCCCTGAGGATGTGGTTTTGAGCCCTGGCCTTGCTCAGTGGGTTAAGGATCTGGCATTGCCATGAGCTGTGATGTAGGTCACAGACACAGCTTGGATCCTGCCTTGCTGCGGCTGTGGCATAAGCCAGCAGCTGTAGCTCCGGTTAGACCCTTAGCCTGGGAATCTTCATATGCCATGAATGGGGCTCTAAAAAAAAGGAACAAAAAAAAATTTTTTTAAAGTAAGGGTGGGGTATGAATGGGAAGGAGTGAATGGAGGGTTTCTAGGCTATATTCTATTTCTTGTTCTGAGCAGTGGCTATGTGAGGGCTCACTTAATAAAAATTTATTAAATCATACTTTTATATATCATGTACCTTCCTTAGTGTATATTTCCCAATAAAAAGGGTATAAAAATCACATGAAACCCAGTTACTCAGATATTTATCTATTTAACACCATGATATATATATATATTGCCAGACCTTCTTTAATGTAATATATATATATGCATTTTATCCACATTGCTTTGTAGCCTTTAATTTTTTTTCACTTTAATGATATGATCACCCCAGAAGAATTCCTCTTTGAGTTTTTTTTTTTTCCATTTCATTTAATTTTAACTAAGAGTAAATATCATTCAAGCTTTATGCCCCTCTGGAAGCCTAAAGCCATGGAGTGGCTTTCAGGAAATTAGGTTGCTTTAGCCTAAGCTACAGTGATTCATAAACCAATCTGCAGGATTTTGCCATAGCTCATGGGAGACTTTTCCTTCTCTGTTAATAATGCTGCTGCTTCAAAAGAGAAAAGCCTCTTTCCACCTCTTCAGAGTGCTATCTTTTCAAAAGGAAAGGCCAGGCAATAAGGGGAAAGGCCAGGAGGGGAGTGGTGTGGAGGCTTGGAGGGCTGTGGGGGTCATGTGCAAATGTATCACAATGTGTGCCATGCTGAGCCTATGTTGAACCTGGCCTAGGCAACATTATGAAATGTTGAAATCAATCAAAAAATGATTGGATGCTTTAAAAAAAAACAACGCTAAAGTAGTTCCACTGCTTTTTCTTGCCCGTGGGGCAGTACTCGTTGTCTTCCCTCTGCCTGGAACAGGCTGCCTCTCCCCCTTCCCCTATCTGCAAGCATCCTTCACTCTTCTCTACTCTTTTCATCCTCTGAACATTTCATCACCTTCTTCACTACCTGGTTGAAGAAACCATCTGTGATCATCCAAGCCTGGGCTGTGACCCTGCAAGAGCTCCATGGCACCTGGACTTACCACACTAAGCACTGGTCACCTTATTTTGAACTTGCCTACTTTCTTGTCCACAAATGCTCTGCTAATCCATAAGCTTCATGCATGCAAGAACAGTATCTGCCTCACCAGCATAACTCCAGGCCCTAGTACATATTGGCACTCAATAAACGCAAGTCATGGAATGAACGAAAAACCAATTGTGAAATGAGGTGAGGCCTGGGGAGAGGGATCGTGATTTAAACTATGCTTTCCCCACTCCCTTCACCAGTTGAACACAAAGGGCTTCAAAGAGTCCAGTCAAACCAACACAGGATGGTACAAAATTCTAAAACCTACAACTGCTCAATTTCAAATACTTACTAGCAATAGCAGTTTGCATTTGTATTGTGTTTGATATTTAAGTGGTTTCACATATTATCTTGTGCAATTGCAACAACGAATCCTCTGAGGTGAACTGGAAAACTCTTAATGTCACTGTTTTACAGTTAAGAAAGCTGTCTGAGGAGGTTTAAGTAACTAACCTCCCATCATATTCTTGTTTTTTAGTGTAAGCCTGGAACTGGCGACCCCTTATGGCCAGAAGTGGAAAGACATCCGGCGTATTCCATATACAGAAGTATTTTTAAGGAAGGATAGAAATTAAGTATGTGACACCATTCTGATTTTTTTAATCTTTGGAGGCGATTTCCTTTTTTCCCCCCCAAAGCATTTATTTTTTAGCTTTCTTTTTTTTTCTTTTTTCTTTTTTGTCTTTTTTTCTAGGTCCCCACCTGTGGCATATGGAGGTACCCAAGCTAGGGGTCTAATCAGAGCTGTAGCCACCAGCCTATGCCAGAGCCACAGCAACGCAGGATCCGAGCCGCGTCTGCAACCTACACCACAGCTCACGGCAACGCCGGATTGTTAACCCACTGAGCAAGGGCAGGGACCGAACCCACAACCTCATGGTTCCTAGCCGGATTCATCAACCACTGAGCCATGACGGGAATTCTGTATTTTTTAGCTTTATTTCTCACCACAAAACTAGTACATGTTTGGTGCAGAAAATCCAAAGAACACAACTAAAAGTCAAAATTGCTTATGATCACATGAAAGAGAATATCTATTGTTATACCAATTTAATAATTCTGGCTGTAGATTAAGTTTTGGGCTTTTCTAGAGTGAGAACTCCTTTCCTGCATGCTATATTTTTTATCTTCAATTTTTTTTTTCTGAGCTATTCTTAGACTTTTGCTCTTTTATTTGCAATTTAGAATTAGGTTTCACTAAAACTCTGTTGGGACTTTCATTGGATTTGCATTCTTTTTATAGATGATTTGGAGTAGAATTAAAACTTTTACTATATTGGTTCCCCTCTTTCATATATTGGTTTCCTCTCTGTCTATTTCTCCATTAATTTCTGTCTATTTTAATATCTTTTTTAAAACATGGAATGCTTCAGAAATTGGCATAGGGGCCAGGATCATCTTCTCTGAGCGGTTCCAACTTTAGTATCTGCGCTGTCAAAGCAAGGAGTCAGAAGAAATTTCTTAACTGTTAGATTATATCAGGAGGGAAAGGTCAGATATTCTTCCTGCTCTTTGTGGACAGTAACTGGAAAAAAAAGATTAATCTGGACGAATTATTTCTATCAAACATAAAAGCATGCAGTTGTGTGCTGACAATGGGGAGAACATTTCTGGCTTTTGCCCTCTTGCCCCTTCTGGTACCTAAATGAAATTCCCTTTACTGTTGGTAGGCTTGACAGAGGAATGCCACAGGGGGAAACGGGGTTGGGAAGATGGGAAAAAGAAAAGACAAGAAGATGATCAGATCTGACGGGGAGGAGGGCTGGGGAGAAGGAGCGCTACTGTTTGGGCAGGTGAAGTGGGTGGAAAGGCGTGAGGTGGGGAGAAGAAAATGATAGCAAGTGCAGATTCTCTGAGTCTTGCTCTTCTAGAAAACCAGCAGCAGCACTTGGGATCTTGTTAGAAATTGAGGATATTGGCCCTAACTCAGATTTGCCCAGTCAGAATCCTCATTTTAACAAGATCCCCAGGTAATTCTTATGCACATGAAAGTTCTAGAAGCTCTCAGTCGCCCCCAACTAGTCTGAGCCAGTCCTGATTGGTGTCATCAGCCTTAGACCTATTAATAGACAAAACTGGTTTGGTTGCCTAGAGATCTGGAAAGCTGGTTCTTCCTGTAGACAGGAGTCTCAGAGTTCTCTTACTACTTGGGCTAAAGCCTCGCAACTCCAATGGGCCTCAGCTTCTCAGCTAAGTGCGTCCCTTCTCTGCAGGGGTTGGATCCTGCAAGCCCTGGGCCCCAGCTTCCTCAGCTGGGTCCTCATGCTTTGCCAAATTCTTGCTCTGCCCCTTCTTCTAGAAAGCAGGGTGTGATTTCCTACTCCCTTCTCAGCTTCTGCTGGGGAGCTGCTGCAACAGACCCAACACCTGGAACTGTGTCTGATTTTGAATATTGTCACCTGGCCTTCTTCTAGAACTGTCCACTGCTAGCAGAGAGGATGCACTCAGATGGCCAAATAGCCAGGCCTAATCTGAGACAGCCGGGCCCTTTGACCCCTGCATACTGGTCTACCTAGCTGCCTTCTGGGACAGGCCAGCTTCTGAAGATACACGCTGTCCCCTCCATCCCACTGGACCTTAGCTTCTTCCCCCTTCCCATGGCCTGTGTTGATGTGGTCCCAGCCTGCCTTGTATACAAGGTCTCCTACAAAAGAGAAGGAGGCCAGCAGAGAGCAAAGGAAGCAGGGCCTTCTCTCTCTTAACATCTATGGCTCTGGATTTCATGGGCCTGCTTCTGTGTAGACCTTGAGATTCCAAACACTGCTCTTGGAGGCCTTTAGATGAAAGATAACCTAAAAGTCCTAGAAGACCCCTGAGTACAAACAGGCTCAGTGGTTTTGCATAACTTGTACTTTTCGGTCCTTTTTCCAAGGTGGCAAAAAATCTTTCTGGCCTGACTTTATAAAAACAGGCCAATACATATAGAAGTTCAATTATTTCTATAATGATTACCATACAACCATTTCACTTTGACTGATGGTATCATGCTCCCATCATGCTCAGTTTATGGTGGGACATTTTACAAAGTGCGTGACATCTGCTACTGTGTTTTAAGCCACCACAAAATGGCATGAAGTTCAAACAATCAGGCTTGCCATCAGTTAGTTATAGAGGCCAATCTTTAATTAAGAATACAGCACTGCCTATATCTTTAAGACTGTTACATCATTTCTATTCCTAAGAACTATTCTTATGGTGATTAAAAAAAAAAAAGACAAAAAAGAAGAAAGAAAACAAAAAGAAAGTGTGGCAGCAGCCACAGTAGCTAAGTAATCGTGTGGGTGTTGTTTCCATTATTTACATACATAACACTTTCACAAGAATCCAAATGTCTTACAAAAGAAAATACAAATTGCAGTAAAGACGCGATAACACAGTAAGACACAAAGAAAACAATTATCCAAAGGAAGATTTAAATTTGGCACAAATCATTTGCACCAAAAGAACAGATAAGTATCCACAGACTCTGTTTGCACAGACAATAGTAGGCAGGTGGTGGCATTTGCCAGGGTCAGAAAAGTAGTTCCATGTAAAACAGAAGGAAAAGCAATCATTTAAAATCTCTCAAATCAGGAGTTCCCATCCTGGCTCAGAGGTAACAACCTGATGACTAATTATCCATGAGGAGGCAGGTTCAATCCCTGGCCTTGCTCACTGGGTTAAGGATCTAGCATTGCCGTGAGCTGTGGTGTAGGTTGCAGACACAGCTTGGGTCTGGCATTGCTGTGGCTCTGTGTGGGCTGGCAGCTGCAGCTGTGATTCACCCCTAGCCTGGGAACCTCCATATGCCACAGGTGCAGCCCTAAAAAAGACAAAATAAAATAAAATACAATACAATGTCTCAAAGCATTTTGAGATTCATGCTATTTAAAGAAGTCATTCCAAGTTTCTCAAGTTGCATGACAATTTCATTGAATTAGTGGGAATGGATAAATCTATTATTTTTCAAAAGGCACCCTTGGCCAAGTGAAATCAAAGGTCTAAGAAGAATTTACTCAAGACTAGCAAGAGTATATGGATAGGAAATAAAAGACACATGGGGAAGGAACTAGTCATTGCACCTTTCTGAAAGTCCACATTTTCTCAGGATAGACTTTAGTTGATAAATCATGAAGCAACTCTATTTGCAGTTAATGTAAAAAACCCAGCTTTGATGGACATCATGAACGTTCTCCATGAGTTACTTTCGGGCTTACGCCTGACATTATGTCATTATTTCAACAGGGTTGAATAATTCCCACCAGCCATTCCAGCTTTGGGAAATCGGAAGACCTGGCACAGGGGAGAGAATTTGCTCAGGAAAAAGGTCTAAAATGTTGCAGAGGTTTAAAATGGGTAAGCATAGAGAATGACACATCACTACCAGTGCTATTATAACTTTAGTATGTGCAGTTACCGTCAAACCACTCAAAATTACAATGTCATTTGTCTTCTTTGTCTCTCTTTTGTTTTCACAAGTCACGTGGCAAAATCAACAAATACTACTTCATCCCTCTGAGGATTCAGCTGTGGAAAAAGCATCCGCTAGCTCATCTCTAGGGTAGCTATTCTTAGCTTGCTTTGATTTCTCTCATACGATACGTACCCATGCTTATTAAGCTGTTTGTTTGCCTCCTTTGTCATATTCCTCTATGAATATGACTATTGCTATGTGGCAGACTCCAGTGAAATGCAGAGTTACCCACTGCCACAGGCCTTTTCCAAAAACTGATGTCATCCCCCTGGTTTGAAAAACATTCTTTGGGGGAAAAAATATGCAACATCATATGTGAGCGGATGTTGACCCTTTCTAGAGAAACTATCCCAGTACCCATACTGGATTGTGGAGCATCACCCCCACTGACCCCACCCCTACTCCCTGCCGAATCCATGACCACTCAGAATCTGGATATAATGACCTTATTTGGAGATAGGGCTTTGGCAGACATCATCAAATCAAGGTGATGTTCTATTGGATTGGAGTGGGCTCTCAATCCAATGGCTAATGTCCTAATAAGAAGGTCCTTCAGGAGTTTCCGTTATGGCGTAGTGGTTAACAAATCCGACTAGGAACCATGAGGTTGTGGGTTCGATCCCTGGCCTTGCTCAGTGGGTTGAGGATCCGGTGTTGCCTGTGAGCTGTGGTGTAGGTCGCAGATGCGGCTCAGATCCCATGTTGCTGTGGCTCTGGTGTAGGCTGGCAGCTGTAGCTCCGATTCAACCCCTAGCCTGGGAACCTCCATATGATGCAGGAGCGGCCCTAGAAAAGGCAAATACACACACACACACACACACACACACACATACACACACAAGAAGGTCCTTCAGGAGTTCCCGCCATGGGGCAGTGGATTAAGAATCCAACTTCAGTGGCTTGGGTTGCTGTAGAGGCACATGTTCGATCCCTGGCCTGGCGCAGTGGATTAAAGGATCCTGCATTGCTGCAGCTGTGGCATAGGTTGCAGCTACGGCTTGGATTCAACCCCTGGCCTGGGAACTTCCATATGCTGTGGGTACAGGCATTAAAAAAAAAAAAAATCCTTCAGAGACATAGATATACAAGAAAATAATCACATGAAGACAGAGGCCTACATTGAAATGATGTAGCTATAAGCCAAAGATTGCCAGTAACCACCAGAAACTAGAGAGAGGCTTAGAAGAGACTTAATTTTAGAATCTTTCGGGGAGTGTGACCTGGATGACACTTTGATTTTGGACTTCTAGCCTCCAGAACTATGAGATATAAAATTCTGTTGTTTAAACCACCACTTTGTGGTACTTTGTTATGCTAGCCCTAGGAGAGTAGTATGACATCCAATTTCCAGCTTACGAAAGTAAGTACTTTATTTTTATTTTATTTTATTTTATTTTTGTCTCTTTTTTTTTCATCTTTTTGTCTTTTCTAGGGCTACACCCACAGCATATGGAGGTTCCCAGCCTAGGGGTCTAATTGGAGCTGCAGCTGCCAGCCTACGCCAGAGCCACAGCAACACGGGATCTGAGCCGTGTCTGCGACCTATACCACAGCTCATGTCCACACTGGATCCTTAACCCACTGAGCAAGGCCAGGGATCGAACCCGCAACCTCATGGTTCCTAGTTGGATCCGTTAACCACTGAGCCACGACGGGAACTCTGAAAGTAAGTACTTTAAATTACACTGAGACTTGACATTAACTTTCCCTTAGATGGTAGAACCAGGGGAGGAAAAGGCTACATGTCATGGTGACATGGCAAGTCTAAATCAAAGATGGGATTTGAAATTTGTCATTCTAGCCTCACAAGGTAGGTAGACGTGTAAAAGAATGAAAGTTTCAGCTAAAGCACTAAGACACTGATATCATGTTTTAAAGTGAAGTATAAGATTCCCGTTTGCTAAATCAGCACGAGAGGTTGTCAAAATCTGCTTACATTGTGGCTTTTCAACCCCTTACATAGAAAGTACTTTAAAAATGAACACTAGAGAGTTGAGGTGAGGATTGGTCTGCCTAGAGTAGTCTGTGTGCTGGGTGCCCCCCATTTCTAAATCTTTGGGGGCAAATAAAATGTGAGCAGTTCCCTTGGATCAGAGGTGGGTCACCCACAAGAGAAAGCAGGCAGGGGTTATCTTGCATCATTTCAAAGAGTGCCATCTTGATGGGTGACCATATGAATCCAAAAGCTGGGGTTGGTACCAGATTCCTGGGGTCCAGGAAAGAGTAGGTGATCAGCCATATTAAGATGTATTCATCTGTCTGCAGGAAAATACAGGTGAGGGAAGCCCCGCCCTGCAGCATCTCCAAAAACCTCATAGAACACCAACAAGAGTGGCAACTTTGAATACCCGTCGAGGCCAGAGAACTCTGATATCAGGTCTTCACAAGACTACTGGATAAGTAAGAACTTTCCTGTTCCCCTCTCCTCATCTCCCTTCCAGTAATCTAACCCCAGAGAAGTGTGAGATCATCTTCTGAAAACTGCAAGGGGCAGGGATGCAGAAGAAGGGGGAATACAGGTTGCTCTCCTGCCGCAGCTGCAGCCTGTTGTAGGAGGCTGAGCTGGGGACAGGAGAAGCCTAAATGTTGATGCTTTTACTGTGACATGAATCCAGACACTTTAATTACTGACCAAAGGATGTATTACCTGGAAGTGACTAGAAGAATAAAAATTTGCTCTAAATTTCACCCAAGAGCAGAGAAAGTGCTAACTCTGTGGAATAAATTTGAAGTGTTGTCTTATGATTGATTACATCCTATGAGTCATGCTTGTTCAATGTAACAGTTATATAACCATGTCTAAATGCAACTGAGTAGAGCAGTTCTTAGTGCCTTCTCTATAGTTTCCCCCTATGAAGTCATTGAGTTTCTGTCTGAACTTTGGAAAATTATACGTCAAATTGTCTTCACAGAGAATTTTGTCCTTTTTGCTTTTATTTATCAGCACTTACGAAGAGTCCAAACTGAAAAGTATTATATACATGGTACACACTAGGTGCTCAATAAATGTTAAATCAATAAAGAATGGAATGTGTAGGTAGTAAAGTGACACCCTGATTGCCTAGCTTCTTTATAAACCCAGATTAGCCTTAGATTTCTTCCAGGTAGATTAAGAAATATCCCAAATTGGTGATTTCTGAGAAATTCCAACCAAACATTTATGGTCTCCTTACAATGGAATTATAAAATGTTAGCGTTAGAAAGAAAATAAGTGATTAGTCCAGCCCCTTCATTTTACAGATGAAGCTCCAAAGAAGTGAAATAATTGGCTGAAGGTCATCTTTTTCTATAATGTCAGGGTGGACCTGGAAACTCTGACAGTGACATTCTTTGGTTTCTGGGCTTCTTGCTAGCTTGGCTGTGTTGGAGTGACAGCTTATGCTCTCTTTGTTACGTTTTTCATCAATAAAAGCAGAAGTTGCACCAAACGGCCTTCACCTAAGAAGTAAACATGAACCATCTCCTTGGCTACAGCATCGCACATGTGCTTGGAAGAGAGTGAAGAGTTAGGACTAGTTACTGCCCTCGAGGAGCTCATAGCCATGTGGGGGAGACAGAAAAGGAAAACGCAATGGTAAAAAGGTGGGCTAAGTGCTATGAAGGAAGGAAACACAGTGAGCTACTTAGGAAAAGCACCTAAGCCAGCCTAAGGGTCATGGAGGGCTTGGTAGAAGAGGCGACCTCTAAGTTGAGTCCTGAGAATGAAGACATTTAGTAATCATGGTATTCAGCAAACCCTAAGTACTGTGCTACGGAGGTACACTGAGTACACGGGGTGGAAAGAGAGATGGGTCAGAGAGAGAAGCAGAAGCCCAACGATGAAGGGATTTCCATGCTATATTGAGGTGTGTAGACTGTACAGAAAGTCTACCAGAAATGACTGAAGTATTTTTTGCAAGTCAGTTAGGAGGCCCTATTTCTGCTTCAGATATATCAGTCTATCTAGAGTATGAGGACTAGCTTTGAATGCGAGAATGGAGGCAAAGAGGCCAGCTAGGAAACTAGTGAAATAACTGGGGCGAGAAAAAAATGGCAGTAGAGCTAGAAAAGGCAAAAGAATATCAGAGCAATGTGCTATGGACTGAATTGAGTACCCCTCCACCTCTAAGGCCCAGTGGGATAGTATTTGGAGGATGGGGACTTTGGGAGATAATTTGGTTTAGATGAGGTCATGAGGATGGGCTGCATAATGGGATTAGTTCCCCTATAAGAAGAGACACCAGAAAGCCTTCATTCTTACTCCACTGCGTGAGGACAAATTAAGAAGGCAGTCTTCTATAAGCCTGCAAGAGAGTCTTCACCAGCAACTCATCATGACTGACACTTTGATTTTAGACGTCTAGCCTTCAGAACTGTGAGAATAAATTTCTATGTTTAAGACATCCAGTCTGGTATTTTGTTATGGTAGCTCGAGCTGAGTAATACACAGCGGAAGGTGAATGAAGGATGTGGTGATGTGTTCAATGTAGGGAATAAGGAGAGTGAGGAACCAAGGGTCGGAGGAGTGTCCAGGCTTCGCGTGAAAAAGAGAGAAGCCTAAAATAGAGAACACTGACAGAGAAAAGGGAAACTTGGCAGAGGCTAAAGAGACTAGCCAGAGAGATTAAGGGAAAACAGAAGAGGCCAAAGAAGGGAGTTTTTTTGTTTGTTTGTTTGTTTGTTTGTTTGTTTTCCAAAAAGAAGATAATGTTCAATTGTGCAAATACTATAAAGATATCTAGCAAGATAAGGGTGAAAGGTATTTGATGGCTTCAGTGATAAATGCCTTTAAAGATCTTGGCAAGAATTGTTTAAACACTGTAAGGGGAAGATATGATACCACAGCTGGTTGAGGAAAGAATGGGATGTCAAGAAGTATAGACAGCTAGTAGAGAAAGCACATTTAAGAATCCTTGCTTTGACTTTTTTTTTTTGCTATTTCTTTGGGCCGCTCCCGAGGCACATGGAGGTTCCCAGGCTAGGGGTCTAATCGGAGCTGTAGCCACCAGCCTATGCCAGAGCCACAGCAACGCAGGATCCGAGCCGCGTCTGCAACCTACACCACAGCTCACGGCAACGCCGGATCGTCAACCCACTGAGCAAGGGCAGGGACCGAACCCGCAACCTCATGGTTCCTAGTCGGATTCGTTAACCACTGCGCCACGATGGGAACTCCCAAGAATCCTTGCTTTGAAATGGGAAAGAGAAGTGGAGAGGAAATAAGCAGGGAAGCGGGAGGATTTTTTTAAATGAAACATTAGGAAGGGGTGATGTTGAGGATGTATTAGAAGAGAGGCAATAATTCATGAGTAAGTTTACTGAGTGTGCAGGCCAGGCTGGGCTCCATTGCTCAGAGGCAGGGACTGGCTTTAGAAGGAAAGACTTCATCCTCCATCATGGGAGGAAGTTAAGAATGAGTGCAGATATGTGCAAGATTGAAGGTGCAGAGTCAGTCCTCCCCAGTGGCTTCTGTTTTCTCTGTGAGGGAGGAGGTGAGAGTGAGGTGGGTGGTGAGATGTTAGGAAAAGGGATTGGAGGAGATGGCTTCATGGACTTCTGTGAGGAATGGGAGACAGGGACAGCGAGCTGACGATAAACAAAGCAGGAATGGCTGGCAGCATGGGGGCAACTGGAAGTTGTATACCATGGAATGTTGGTGTACCATTTTCCTCCACTGTGCACTTTTTCTCCTTCATACTTAGCTTCCTAAATATAGAAGAAGGCAGAGAACTAGGTTGTTACAAAGTTTGGGTTTTGCTGCTGGATGAGAATGAAGGACAAAGGGAAAGAAGTTGAGGAGGTCAAGGAAGTAAAAAGTTAGGAGCTCAGAGGATTTCTACTTTTAGGGACATGGAGTAGAATACTTTTCCCTGTTCTTCCTGCTAAGTACAACTAAAAAATCCTGAATGTTATATACAAAGCAAATGTAAGAAGACTGAAAGGTGAAGACTGAAAGCAAAGAAAGCAGACCCACTAGGGGTCTTGAGATTGGGGAGATGACACGGTGATAAGCTCCCCGGGTTTTCTTTTTGTCTTATATATTGCAGACTCAGAGTAGAAGAGGTTGGCAACCCACACATACCAGTGGGCACAGCCAAAAAAGGCCAAAACGAAAGTCTGTTTTCTCTAGGGACAGGAAAAAGGCAGTCTAGAAAGACAGAGAACTTTTAGACAATAATGGCTTTACTAGCATCAAATGTTAGAGAAAAAAAACTGTGACCCCCCCCCCCCCACCAACCTCCACCAGCGAAGGCTGAGTAGGGGGCCTAGATTTCCACAATCACCAGGCTGGAGCAAGGCATCCTAAACCCCTTGCTGGAATTTCACTCTTGTTGGGTAGTAGCTACCTTCTCCTGACTCCTCCACCGCGCCCCCCACAACCCCGTCCCACCACTAGGATTGGTTGAGACTAGATAGAGAGCACAGACTAATACTCTTACCCTGAAGTAACAAGGCATTCTCCCCTCTCTCCACTGAGGTGGTGTCAGAGGAGGCCTAGGAGAATTGAGGAGCTTCCTCCCTTGATTGTCAACCAAGGCCAAGTGGGAACCTAGATCCTACCCTCACCTGGCAGCGATGAAGCAGTGTCCGCCCCTCCACCCCCACCGAGAGCAGTGTCAGAGGAAGCCAGCTAAAACAGAACGCTGAAATAAGATCCAAAGTCTCATAACATATATCCCAAAAGTCGAGGTTGTAATAAAAATTACTTGTCATAACGTCTGTATTAGTTCCTTAGGGCAGCCATAACAAACTATCACAAATTTGGTGGCTTAAACGACAGAAATTTATTCCCTCACAGTTCTGGAAGCTAGAAGTCAGAAATCAAGTTGTCAAGAGGGCCACACATCCTCTGAAGTCTCCAGGGCAGGATCCTTCCTTGCCTCTTTTTGGCTTCTGGTGGCCCTTTACATTCCTTGTAGCTACATTACTTCAAAAATCTCTGACTGTCTCATCACATGGCTGTTTTCCTTATGTGTGTGGCTGTGTGTTCTCTTCTTATAAGGACACCCTGTGAGGATTTAGGGGCCACCCTAATGCAGTATGACCTCATATTAACTAATTACACCCACAAAGACCCTATTTCCAAATAAGGTTACATTCTGAGGTCCCAGGTGAACGTGAATTAATGCAAGACAGTGTTCAATTCACTACACCATCATACCAAGAACTGGGAAGGTCTCAAACTGAATGAAAGAAAACAATCAGAAGATGGCAACAGCTAGATGAAAGATATGCTAGAATTATTCAATGAAGATTAAAGCATGATAAAAATGCTTATATGAGCAATTACAAAACACATCAAAAAAGAAAACCTTATCAAACAAAAAGAAGATATAGGAAAGAACAAAGGACATAGGAATGTCCATAGATGGACATTTTAGAAGAGAAAGATACAATAACTGAAGCAAAAGTTTCAGCAGATGAGCTGAATAGTAGAGTGTGCAGAGGAAAAAATGGTAAACTGGAAGATAGAATATAAATACCAATCTAAATAACAAACAAAAAATACACAAAATTTAAAAATATGCAAAATATTAAAAATACACAAAACTTAAAAAATGAAACATCACAGGGAGATGTGGGGCTATAATAAAAGGTTTAATATCCATGTTATCAGAACATCTCTGAAAACAGAGGAAAGGAGAGAAGAGGGAAGGACCAAAAAAAGTACCCCCAAAAAAATAATGGCTGAAAACTTCCAAAGTTTGATGAAAGATGTAAAACTATATATCCAAGAAGCTACACAAACCCAAAACAGAATGAGCTCAAAGAAATCCCCTAAGCCTCATGATAGTCAAACTCCTAAAAACAAGAGCCAAAGAAAAAAAATCTTGAAAACAGCAAGAGAGAAACAACATCTTACCTATAGGGGAAAAAAATTCAAGTGGCAATGGATTTCTCATCAGAAATCATGTAGCACAACATTATTAAATGCTGAAAGAAAAAAAAAAAATCTATCCGGAATCTTATCTCCAGGGGAAGTATTCTTCAGGCATGAAAGTGAAATCAAGATGCTCTCAGATGAAGGAACACTAAGAGAATTTGTCACCAGAAAATCAGTCCTGAAAGAACGGTTAAAAGAAGTTCTATAAACATCAGGAAGAAAGAAGGAGTCGGTAAGCAAAAATATGGGTAGATATAATAGATTTTCCTTCTCTTGCTGAATTTTCTAAATTATGCTTGATCAGAGAAGCAAAAATTACAACATTGTCTGATTCTAAATATGTGTAGAGGAAATAAAACTATTTTTAGGGCCACAGCCATGGCACATGGAGGTTCCCAGGCTAGGGGTGAATTGGAGCTGTAGCTACCAGCCTATGCCACTGCCACAGCCACATCAGATCCAAGCTGCATCTGCAAACTACACCACAGCTCACGCCAATGCCAGATTCTTTTTTTTTTTGTCTTTTTTCTTTTGTCTTTTTTGTTGTTGTTGTTGTTGTTGCTATTTCTTGGGCCGCTCCCAAGGCATATGGAGGTTCCCAGGCTAGGGGTCTAATCGGAGCTGTAGCCACCAGCCTATGCCAGAGCCACAGCAACGCAGGATCCGAGCCGCGTCTGCAACCTACACCACAGCTCACGGCAACGCCGGATCGTTAACCCACTGAGCAAGGGCAGGGACCGAACCCACAACCTCATGGTTCCCAGTCGGATTCGTTAACCACTGCGCCACGACGGGAACTCCCCCAGTGCCAGATTCTTAACCCAATGAGCAAGGCCAAGGATCAAACCTGTGTCCTCGTGGATACTAGTCAGATTCGTTTCCACTGAGTTGTGATGGGAACTCCAGAAAAATTTTTTCTTAAAAGGGAAGAGCAAGAGGATGTAAAGAGAGGTAGCATTTCTACACTATACTTGGCTGGGTAATATGATGATGATAATAGACGATGATAAATTATTTAGATCTAGAACAAAAGAGATCTTCAAAAATACTATAAGTAAATCAAATCAGAATTCAAAAATAACCAATTGGAAGGCAGAAAAAAAAGAATACAGGAAATAAAACAGAAAACAGGAAATAAAGAACACAAATAGAAAACCTAAATAAAATGGCAGACTTAAGTTTGACTATATCAATAATTACATTAAATGTAAATGGTCTAAATAGAGATTGGAAGAGAGGATTTTTAAAAAATGACTTGGTTATGCTATTCATAAGTTAAACTTGCTTCAACTATAACTGTATTTTCAGGTTGAAAGTAAAATGAGCAGATAAGATACATCATGGAAAGGTTAAAAGAAAGCGGGGATGTGACAGTAACATCAGATAGTGCAGACTTTAGAACATAGAAAACTAACAGAGACAGGGATATTATATAGGAATCTAAAATATCTACATACCAGGCAAAATTGGGTATAAACAAAAAGAGAAACAGATACATCCACAATTTTATTTGGAGACTTCAATCACTTTTCTCAACAACTGATAGACCAGGGAGTTCCCTTGTGGCATGGCGGGTTAAGGATCTGGAGTTGTCACTGCAGCAGCCTGGGTCACTGCTGTGGTGTGGGTTCAATCCCTAGCCCAGGAAATTCCACATGCCATGAGCACAGCAAAAACAAAACAAAAAACAAAACTGATGAAACAATCAGGCAGAACATTAGCGAGGAAATATAAGAACTCAACAATACCATCAAACAGTAAGCTCTAATTGGCATTTACAGAACACTGCAGCCAACAACAGCAGAACACACATGCTTTTCAAGCATGCACCGAACATCTATCAACATTAACCATATCCTTGGCCATGAAAAAAACTTCAACAAATTTAGAAGAATTCAAATCTTACAGTATATGTTCTTTAACAACAATGGAATTAAACTAGAAATTGATAATTGAAAGACAATTGAAAAAATCTCCCAACATTTGCAAACTACACACCATAGTTCTAAATAATTGAACGGCCAAGGAGAAAATCTCAAGAGAAATTAATACATCAACATGAATGAAAATTAAAATAATACATAGAAATTAATACATCAACATGAATGAAAATTAAAATAATACTAAAGCAGTGCTGAGGGGGACATTCATAGCACCAAAGGCATATCTTATGAAAGTGATAAAGTCTTAAATCAGTCATCTAAGATCCTGCCACAAGAATACAGAAAAAGAAGAGCAAAATAAACCCAAAGTAAGCCGAAGAAAGGAGATAAGAAGACAAGAGCAGAAAATAATGAAATTGAAAACAGGAAAAACAATAGAGAAAATAAACGACATCTTAGCTCTTCAAAAAGATGAATAAAATTGACAACTTTTATCAAGACAGACAAAGAAAAAAGGAGAAAAACACAACTGACCAATATCAGGAATGAAACAGAAAATATCACTACAGATATCAAAAAGATAATAAGGGAATATTATTTTTTAAAAAGCCTCATAAATCTGACAACACAGATGAAATGCTCCAATTCTTAAAAACATACAAACAAAAAAACCCCACAAGCTACAATAACTCACCAACTATGAAACATATACTTTGAGTAACCCAAGCACGCATTAAGGAAATTGAATTTGTAATTTAAAAAAATTCTCCCTGAAGAAATCTCCTAGCTCAGATGGTTTTACTGGAAATTGTCAAATGTTTAAGGAAGAATTAATACCAATTCTACACAATCTGTTCCAGAAAAGAAAAGGAAAAATCACTTCCAGTTCATTTTACAAAGCTAATATAATCCTTACAACCAAAAGTGGTACAAAATAAGAAAACTGCAGACCACTATGTCTTATGAATAACAATGCAAAAATATTTAACAAAATATTAGCAAATAGAATTCAGCAATATATACAAAGACTTATACACCATAGCTAAGTAGGGTTTAGTCCAGGGATTCAAGTCTGGTTCAATAATTAATCAATGTAATCCAGCACATAGGCCAGAAAACACAGAACTAGATCCACACATTTGCCTGATTGATTTTTTTACATGGTATAAAAGTGATTCCGTGGAGGAAAGATGGAGGAAGGGGAAGAAAAGGAAAAAGAAGAGAGGAAGAGGAGAAAGGAGAGGAAGAGAGTGAGACTCCAGAGCTAGCAGACCAGAATCCTTACATGGCAAGAGCAGGAGAATGCAAGGTTTCTCCAAGACTTTGGAAAGGATGTTGGACTACTTGCTGAGAATTTTTCTCACTCCAACAATTGGATTGGATTCACTGGCACTTTGGTGCAGCTGTCCTGAGAAGCCACCTTTCTTTTCCATTTTTCTCTTGCTGCTCCCACATCTGAAGAGCACGACGTATTTTTATTGTTCTCCTGTTTTATTTACAAACAGGGTTAAGTCAACTGGGATACTCAGGGGTGGAGGGAGTCCACTGGGCCATCCAAAAGCAGAGTAGTTCCTGGGTCAATATCCACCATGGAGGCTGCCTCTTCTGTCCTTTCCCTGCCCCTTGGTAACAGGCCCTTGAATCCCTGAGACAAGCTCAATTGCTGCTCCTGAGCCCTTCTATGAGCGTAGATGGATTGAGAAGGGATGGGGGTGTTTCGAAGGCTGGGGCACCTTGGTTTGTGTAAACCTGAGTTCTGATCACATATATGGTTTCCTTCTGCACCTCGGGGTCCTGACTATGAATGTTGGCATCACCCACCTAACCATCCTCATATGAAGAACCCCACCTTCAACCCATAAGAAGAACCATGTGCAGACACGGTGGGATGCAGGGCACACCCAGATGTCCTCATGCTTCTGAAGGTCCTTAGCTGTAATCACCTGACAAAGGGCTCTACAGTTTAGATTCCGACTCTGCAGGAACCTCTGTAGCTTTTACAACAAATAGTGTTAGAACAGTAGTATGCTAATTATAGACAAAAAATGGAAACTCGACCTGACACGATAATTAACTCAAAATGAAAATACAGTATAAAAAAATAAAACAGAAACCTATATATTTTCAGAAGAACCCGCCCCCCCAAACCAGGAGATTATCTTTGGAATCTAGGCTAGACAAAGAACTTGATACCAAAGGATGACTTATAAAAGAAAAAACTGATAAATTAGACTCGACCAAAATTGAAAACTTTTGTTCTGTGAAAGACCCTGTTAGAAGGTGAAAAGACGTGACTCAAACTGTGAGAAAATATTTGCAAACCACATGTCTAAAAAGACCTAGGATCTAGAATATGTAGAGAATTTGGAAAACTCAACAGTAAAAATACCAAATGATCCAATTAGAAAATGGGCAAAATGCATGAAGGAACATTTCACCAAAGAGGCAGACAGATGGCAAATAAGCACATGAACATATATATGTCCAATGTCATTAGCCATTAGGAAAAGGCAAATTAAAATCATCAGGTATCACTACACATCTATCACAATGACTAAAATAAAAAAATAGTGATACCACCAAATACTAGTGAAGATGTAGAGAAATTAGATACCCCTACACACTCTGAGGTGCCAGCATGTCACCCTCAGAAGGCCAGTCTGAACTAGCGGCACCTTCATGGGCATCAGTGTGTGGAACAGCCAGTTTCTACCATGTTCCAGAAGCTATCTAGCAACAGTCCAGAAAGACCCTCCTATTCTGCCGTAAGAACCTGATAACGCCTTTCCTAAGATAGTGGTTGATTGCTGAGTCTAGTCAGCCCACGCTAGTGGGGAGTTGAAATTTAAATGGACAGTGTTTCACCGTCAAAGCAACAAAACTGGAAGAGATGGAGATATTGTTATTTGAAAAGTCTACATTGTTCCTATCGTCCAGTGGGGTGTGGCTTATGAGGTCGCCTACTAGAAATTAAAAAAGCTACGTTTACGATGCACCCATTAGTGAAAAGTGAGTACCTTTGCCATCCAGCAACATTCCAAATAACACTTGGGATAATAAATGCCTTGTTTTCCAATCTTGCACCTTCCAGCGGAAGTTCTCACCATCAGGACAAAAAGCCCTAAACTGGCAGGGTTCTCCACCATTCAGTCTGTGCACTTGAGGAAAGATGAGCCTCAGTTTTCTTATTTGTAAAACATGAGGCAGGTATTTAAAAAAACCTCTAAGATTCTTCTAGGTCTTCTAATATATGACCCTACAAAATATCTTCATTTTCTGGCGCTGCCTTGCAAAATTGTCATTGTGGCATGTTAAAAATAAAATGATAGCAATGAGAATTTATCTCAGAGGGGGAAAAGCAATCTTTAAGAAAATAATATATTGAGAGTTCCCATTGTGGCACAGGGAAATGAATCCAACTAGGAACCATGAGGTGGCAGGTTCGATCCCTGGCCTTGCTCAGTGGATTAAGGATCTGGCATTGCTGTGGCTATAATGTAGGTCGGCAGCCGTAGCTCTGATTTGACCCCTAGCCTGGGAACCTCCATAGGCCACAGGTGTGGCCCTAAGAAGCAAAAAAAGAAAAAATAAATAATGTATCAATGGGTCATTTGTTGGAAAAAGAAAAGTAGGCCCCAATTCCAGGGTAGAGCATAAGGTACAATACAGAATGACATTTCTGTGTCTAAAAAAATAAATGGAACTCTGATTTTTTTTTTTTTTTTGGTTCTCCTCTTCCTCTGAAAGAGAGTCAGCAAAAGGGAGGATAAATAAGCAAAAAGGCAGAGCTCCCAAAGGATTCCTTCCCTTTCTTTCCTTTTTTTTTGTTTTTTGTTTTTTGTTTTTGTATTTTTAGGGCCTCACCCAGGGCATATGGAAGTTCCCAGGCTAGGGGTCCAATCGGAGCTGGCCACAGCCACGCCAGATCCAAGCTACATCCTCGACCTAAACCGCAGCTCGCAAGCCACGCCAGTTCCTTAACTCACTGAGCAGGGCCAAGGATCAAACCAAGTCCTCGTGGATACCCGTCAGGTTCATTACCACTGAGCCACCATGGAAACTCCCCAAAGGATTTTTAAAAACAGAGATGACTAATGTTCAGTTGAAGGTGTGTACCTTATTGGGCTGTAATCTGTCTCCCCCACACCTGAAGCAATAAGGACATCGCTTCTCAGTGGACATCAGGAAAAGAGGCGGGGTTTCAGTGGAGGGAATGCATGAATGGCGAATGATGCCCAGTGGAGCAGAGCCGACAGTGGGCACCTGGTGGGGGGCGGGGGAGGGGGGGCTGGATCTTCCAGGGGGGCTGGAGTGGGGATTCAGGCCTGTCAGACCTGGAGCTTCCCGGCGGGGAGGGCCCAGCTGACCCTGGCTTCCATCTCCTCTTCTTCCTTTGTCAAGGTCCCTAGGAAACCTCTGCCGAAACCTCCGCCGAGTCTTTTCAAATGGTGATGCACCTCCTCCTCCAGGTTTTCACCAACTTTGGGAAGACACTTACCCTACTCGGCCCGGACTGATGGTTATTTGTGTATCTGGCCTACAGAGTCGGCTGGATGGCACGCTTTAGGGATTCTGGCCTCATAGAGCCAAACATAGTAAGCACTCAATAGTAATTTATTGAATGGAATCTGCTTCTTAGCCTTCCTCTTCTAGTCTCCTGGGGGCTTTGAGTTGGAATGCGTCACACTGTTCAGATGTAGCAAATAATAATAATGACAATGAATGTGAACATAAAAGGTGTTTCTTTCTTTTTTTAAATTCCAGAGCACGCGTGCAGAGAGGAAAGCATGTGTGTGTGATGGGGTGGGGACCGAGGCTTATGTTCAAGCCCTAGTTCTTCAACACACTTTGAACTGACAGAGGATCCACGTGGAATGTACATTCACTCCCCCCCGCCCCCAATATAGAATCGTACAGATGTTTTTGGAGAAAACCGTGGGAACTTTAACCTCGGGATTGCTATTATTTTGTAATAAAAGGCTCAAGACACAATGTGGGCTTTTTTTAGATGCTAAGTTCTCTGTGAGGAGTGTGTTGTTAATTTCATCTTGATGCAGGGTGCCAGCAGAACTCAGCACAGAATCCAAATAAGAAAATCATTTTCCTGCAGCTCTGATACCTGATGGCCAAGCTTTCTTTGCTTTTTTTTTTTTTTCTCTCTCCTAGATGAAATGAGCATCCTTCCAGAATGATGCAGTTTAGACATTACTGGAACACATAGACCCATCCTCCCCACCACCCTGACAATCACAGAAGTAAAGAGAATTCCTTGCCAAACCATAGCTGTTACCAGTAAATATGAAGTCCCTGCTAAGCATAAATTGATCTTTGTACCCTGTTACCTACTACCCTTTGTGGATAAGACCTGGCACTGTTGTTTTTCCTGTTTCTATGCACTCGGTATAGATTCCTATCTGCCCTTATGCATATTCCTGGGAGCTAGGCATCAAGGAAATATTGTTCTTGTACACCCCAGGGAAAATGTGACCACACTAACATGGTCTGCTCACTAACGAGCTTCTTTGTGCAGAAGATGATGAAGCAAAATCTAATCACAGTCATTTCTCCAAACATGCTTTGGGTTCTGTTTGCCTGTCTCTTTGGAAGGCTTCACACCGGCGGCAATCCCAGACATTAAGTTAGAATCAGTTTCTTCCTGCTCATGGTGTTTCTGCTGAATGGAAGCCTTCCCCTAGAGTCGAGTGATGTTCCTTCCCAAGTCCTGCTCTTGCCCAATCCCTAGGATCTTTAACGACAATTTTTTTTCTTGCCAATCTGTCTTACAGTATTTCCTTTGACTACCACTTAATTCAATGTGGTTAAGTAGCTGATGTGTAGGACAGAGAAGAGGCGAGTAGAATCACCAGGCAGGCCAGACTACCTGGACTCCAGAGGGGACAGTGGCAGGTCATCTGCAAAACCTCTGACCCCAGTGTCAGATGGAAAATAGAAGTGTGAGGGACTTTTGAGTGGTGGGTGGGTGGTCTCTTGATCAGGCACGTAGGATGGGTTTACCACACTATGGGAGATGCTCAAGCACCCCATGGTTTGTCCTGGGACCCAAGCCATCACCCTTTCCTGACCCTTCTTTTCTTCTTTGTAGTTATTACTCTTGCGGCTGGTCTAGCGAAAGCCAAAATGGCTATTCTAAATAGAAACATCTACAAGACGTCATTGGGGAAAGGAGGAGGAAGGTGTGGTCCTACAACAAACAGCTTTCTCCTCTTGTTTGTCGCTACAAATTCCTTCAGGGCTGCCACACTCTTGGGGGCGACACATCACACAGCATCACATGCACCCAGGTGTTTAATAAGTTAATGAATATTAGTTAACAATGAGCAATCATGTCACAAAGCCTGCAGCATTTTACTTGGACTGTAAAATTAAAATGGAAGCCACTCTGAACTCTTTTGGGGGGGGAAAAAAAAAAAAAAGGAACAAACATATCTGCTCAATCCGATTAGCCTTCTCCATCCCATCGGGTTAAACTGCCCACAGAACTCTATCTATCTCCATTATCACGACTGCTCTCCAAGTTAGGACACACACAGACACAGGGCCTCCTAACTTTGTCTTCCACTGCAGATTCTTTTCTCTTTTTCAGAGCTTGGCCCTACTCCTGAATCCAAAAGGCTATCCTCAGTCTAGGGTTTGATCCACCACCGCCCCCTCACCTGTTATCCTTCAGAGTCTGGGTCTTTTGGGCCCAGAAGCCATTACGTCTTGAGCACAACTACCTTCATTCAGCTTTTAAAATTAAAACCCAGGGCGGGGTGAGGCTTGTGTGGGTGATCCTGCTGATAAAAAATTGTCAGCTCCACTCTAGCCTCTGTTCCTACATCTGTTAGACAGAAGTCCCCAAGGAGGGAGGTTGAAGAAAGAAAGGATGGTTTGCCAGAGATAATGTAAAGATCTGGACTGTCTTGTAAGTACAGCCAGCAACTGCCGTGTGTCAAACTCGTGTTCTAATTCGAACACGTTCCCCCCTTTTCTCCTCGTTTCCCCCATGCGGTTTGTCCACTGAACAAGTGGGAGAAGGGCCGTACCAACACCCCAGAATCTTTGTTGCATGAAAGAGATCCCAAACACTTCAGGATAGGTTAAAAAAAAAATTGCTCATCTTTCTCTATTTTAAAACCCTTATAGTACATTTTTGCCAACATTTACCAATGTGCTACCAACTGTGAATTTATGTGAAGAATCTATGCATGCATTTGGGGGTGATAGTTCCATATTTAACATTTTGCTAGGCTTTTCATTTAGGAAAATTTCCCTAGTCCTCAATGGATTGTACTCCATAAACTAAGGTCTGAAAAAGACCTGAATGTTTGGGTGAAACTGCAGGTGATGGATTTCACAGGAGTCCTTGGCCACTGAGAGGACTTCAGGGTTCAAAATCATGGAAACAAAATACCTTTACAGCTTAAAAAAATACAAGTAAACAAATAGAGGAGCCCTTGTGACAGAACGTGATGGAAGATAATGTGAGAAGAGTGTGTATGTGTCACACTGGTCACTTTGCTGTACGGTGAATTGACAGAATATTGTAAATCAACTTTAATAAAAAATTTAAAAAATAGAGAAGCACTCTGGGCAGTTATGTCATAATTGTTATATGCCTTAAATTTTAAGTGGTGTTTTCAGATTAAATACTGAATGGTCCATTTTAGGTTCAACTATAAGTTAAAGTAAACTTTCTTCCTTCATATTTGATAACAGCTCAAGCTGCTTCAACAAAGAGAAACCATCACACTGTAAGTATTCTGAGGAAAAACTAGATAAGCCAGCTCCCATTCTCTTCATATGTGTATAAACAAATACTTCATCTTAAGAAGAGTCCTGTCAACATGGTAAAGATTTGGGATTTACTTATTCTGAGTTCAGGGCAGCTGCTTTGGAAAATAAAAAACTCATTTGTAAGCTGATTTCCAAGCGCCGATAATTTCCCTAGATTCAAAGCTGGCCTTTTTTTTTTTTTTACGCAGGCAGTCCTGAAGGTAGAGAAAAAAAAGAGGTTTTCTAGAGTCATCAGTTAAAGTGATGGAATCACCAACACTTCTGTTCCCTTCTCTGGTTTCTTCCTTTCCCACGCCCCATAGACCTCCACGTTGGTTTTAAAAGTCAGATACCTAGAGAAAAATGAATCTGGGCAGAAGGGAGGCTTAGCCAACGCTCCACGTGGGGCCAAGGTAGAGGCCAAAGGAAGTCCCCGATCTATGACTCAGCCTTGAGTCCCCGAGTGTCTCCCGGCTTTGCCCTGGAAAGAGCAGTTCCAGGCTGAACCTGGAGTTCCTGTTTATTACAACTTCAGCTGTTTGCAGCAAAGAGGCAGACAGAGTCCTGCTCTGATTGGCTACCTTTCTCTGACGTAACAGCAGGCCCAGCCAATCAATAGCCGGTACTTCAAGAGCATAAAAATGAATTGCAACAGCCAAGGCCCTGGGAACTAAAAGAAAGGAAAAAAAAAAAAAAGATCAACTACCTCCTCACCCCCCCAACAAAACAGACACACAGCTTCTGGAAGGGCCCCGAGACAGAGCGTGCTCTTTTCTGCCGGAAGCTCTCTGGGCAGGCCTGTTTGCCCCCAACACCTCGGCACTCGGCCGAGTTCACACCATTTTCAAAGTAGGTCATTCCAAGTAATCTCAGCAGAGCAGGGATACGCTGTCAGCCACCGTCCCCGGAGCCTGCGTGGAGGCCCAGACCTTGCAGCGGAGAGCTGGAACAGAACACAGGACTGCCCTCCGGGGGAGCGGCTGTATCGAGGTGCTCGCTTGCTTGCCAGACAAGCTTGCTTTTAAGCAAAGCCACCTGCTTGGCCATTTACAACTGGTGAGGGACTAACCATTGTGGACAAACCTCCAGCAGGACTTAAATGTTAACCTGAATGAAAATTCACTACAAGGAGGATGACGTCATCTCGATTCAGTTCTTTGTTCTTTGTGCTGCGAAAATTCATTGTTATTTATGAAGCTAGTGAGTTATGTCTAAGAAGGCCTCTGGTACACCCAATGAGAATGCAAGAAAAAGACAGATGCATGCACCCTTTTCCTAAAGAACATATTCTAGAATATGTGCGTAAAACAAATGCATTTCTCATTAAAAACATAAACCTCATACATGATCAAATACATAAAATGCGTACGTTATTATTCATGCACATGCTGATAAGATGACTCCACTTTCATGATCAATAACATGCTGAAACATGTGCCCAATAATGTTTGAAGGATCCGTGTTACCTTTAAAGATGACCTACCTTCAGGTATCATTTCGAAGTTACCTTGGCCATACTGTTTCTTCCGCCTGTCATGCCTCCCCCTCTCCTCTTCTGCTGGCAAAACCTACCCACCTTTAAACCCTCTCTTAAATTCTTCCTCTTTAGGAAACCTCTGGATTCTGATTCTCAGTGATTATTTCTCTCCATTCAGAAACGCTGCAGCAATAAAAGCGGCTGATAGCACACACTTAGGAATAGCTTAGGTATGAGGTGGCCACTCTTTAATTGTTTATTACACCATAACTCCTGGAGAGCCAGGGCTAATGTCTTGTATTTCAATTGTACATCACACGTACTTAGCACATACATTGCTTTAAGAACAGTGGGAGAAATGAAAGGAAGAAAAAAGAAAACAAACATTTATTGGATGCCTAGTAGGTACCAGCTACTGCACCAAGGTTTCTATCGATTTTTTTTTTTTCATTTAAAACTCATAACAGCCCTAGAGTGGAAGATTTGCTTTTCGTTATTTTAAAGATAAGGAAGCAGAGGCTTGGAACAGTTATATAACTTACCCCAGATCAAACAGCCAATAAGCAGAAGAACCAAGATTCAAATCCGGCCCTTTACCCTCTGATTCTCAACCTTGGGAGATAAGCTTTTAGAAATTGCAGCTGCCTAGTCCACACTCCTGAGGATTTTGCCTCAGATTTCTAAGTGCAGGAGAGCAGGGAGTGTTTATTTCCTTCAATGCTATGTTGCCAGAAAGGCCTGGCATATCATAGCTGCTGGCAATTATTTGTTAAATGAATAAATGACTTCAATCCTTCTCCATCGGTGGTTCTCAGGCCTGGCTATATATTAGAATCACCTGGAGTGCTGATTAAGCAATGCCTCTCTCTTGGTCCAATCTCCTGAGGTTCTGATGCCATCAGTCGGGGAGGGGCCCCTTGGCAGGTGTCCTAGTTTTCAAAAACTCCCCAGGTGATTCATGTGTGCAGCCCTGGCTGAGAACCCTTGGTGCAGAGTGAGGTCATGGCATCTGCAGATTTTTAAAAGCTCCACAGGTAATTTTGATCGGAAGCCGGGGCTGAGAAATACCGCCTACACATCATGCTGCCTCTCTCTGGGTTTTATAAATGGGAAAGCATTACTTTCTAAAAATAATTCTGTCAACAAGTATGGGCGTGCTTACCCATGCACAGCAGTGTACCAGCTTGGGGGACATTCTAGAAGAAACAATGGGGCCTGCTGTCACCTGATTTCTAATCTGTAACCGGTTCAGTGCTAACTTGTTCTTTGATTTTTGTCTGGCATGGACTCACTGGAGAATGACTTATGAAAGTGACAGATCAGGAGTGTTGTTTTTCAGCTACGAGAAGGTGAATGAATATCTTGTCTACTGAGCTAAGGAATAACTTTTAACCTTTATAATCTTTAATAATCAATCCATGTGATGTTTGTGCACTGATGTGCATATTTTCACTAAGGAATATCTGGGGGGAGGGTGGGGAAGAGCAAAATATTAAAATGTACAGTTCTCTGCAAGTTGAGAGGAGGGCAAGAGGAGAAGAAAAAAAAAAAAGCAAACCATGCCTTCATGGAAACCCCAGACATGTTTAGTAATGCCTCAAATGATCTGGAAATCAAGGAAAATTATGTGCCAGGAGTTTATACGTTAGCTTTTTTTTTTTTTTCTATTTCTCCGGCCGCTGCTCCTGCGGCATATGGAGGTTCCCAGGCTAGGGGTCCAGTCGGAGCCGCAGCCACCAGCCCACGCCAGAGCCACAGCAACGCGGGATCCGAGCCGCGTCTGCAACCTACACCACAGCTCACGGCAACGCCGGATCCTTAACCCACTGAGCAAGGGCAGGGACCGAAGCCGCAACCTCATGGCTCCTAGTCGGATTCGTTAACCACTGCGCCACGACGGGAACTCCACGTTAGCTTTAAACATTTCTCGGAGTTCTCGTCATGGCGCAGTGGTTAACGAATCCGACTAGAAACCGTAAGGTTGCGGGTTCGGTCCCTGCCCTTGCTCAGTGGGTTAAGGATCCGGCGTTGCCGTGAGCTGTGGTGTAGGTCGCAGACGAGGCTCAGATCCCGCAGTTGCTATGGTTCTGGTGTAGGCCGGCAGCTACAGCTCCAATTCGACCCCTAGCCTGGGAACCTCCATATGCTCCAGGAGCAGCCAAAGAAAGTGGCAAAAAGACAAAAAGACAAAAAAAAAAAATTCTTAAGGTGCATTATCTAGAATGTTATCAGAAAACAATTTAGGGAGTTCCCGTCGTGGCGCAGTGGTTAACGAATCCGACTAGGAACCATGAGGTTGCGGCTTCGGTCCCTGCCCTTGCTCAGTGGGTTAACGATCCTGCGTTGCCGTGAGCTGTGGTGTAGGTTGCAGACGCAGCTCGGATCCTGCGTTGCTGTGGCTCTGGCGTAGGCCGGTGGCTACAGCTCCGATTCAACCCCTAGCCTGGGAACCTCCATATGCCGCGGGAGCGGCCCAAGAAATAGCAGCAACAACAACAACAACAAAAGAAAACAATTTAATACTGGGGAGCGATCTTATTACTTAGTATATTAAGCCCAGCAAAACCTGATGCATTAAATATTTCCATAAAATTCATCTTGCCATTATATGTAATTATTATGAACACATCAGCAACAGCCACTATTAAGAATCAAGGAAATGGAACATTTTAAAGGGCAAATTATTTTACAGTTGGGGAAAGCAACTTTTTATATGCATCAGGGAATCTGCAGGCAATTAATAATAGGTGGCATTACTGAGCCCTTAACTCTGTGCCTGGCAGTCTTTGACATGCTTCTCATGTAGTCTCACTTAATCTTCACAACTAAGAGATGAAATGAGTACGATTATAAATCTCCTTTTGCAGATAAGAAAACTGAGGCACAGAGAGTCTGAGTAAGCTGCCCAAGGACCCGTAGCTAGTAAGTAGTAATTACACCAGGATTCGCATTCAGGCAGTCTCATTTCATAGCAGTTGATTTTAACCAGTAATACATGAGAAGTAACATTTTCCTTATGCTGATTTTATGTTCTTTTAAGCAAGTGTATCTTTTTCATTTTCTGTGACCCTAACATATGGTAATCAGAGAAAACAGATTTCTGGAAGGAAAGCAACCATTGCTTCACCCCCAGTTTAATTCCACACCGCCCCTCGGTTCACTTCTACTACTAAACACAATTTCTAAAACACTTTTCCTACAGAACTGAAGTGCAGTTCAACAAATATGTTAGGCACCAATTGTGTGTAAGGTTGGAAAATAAGCAAGCTACAGCCCTTGTCTTTAAGAATCATTTAGAAATCAAGCCAGGTCCTGGCATCCCCATTTAAAATCTTTCTGTCACTTTTCTCTCTTCCTGTGGGTTCCAAATTCCAACCCAGCCTTTGAGACCTGGCATGATTTCATCCCTCCCTTTACCTCCTGGGAGTCATCTTCAATCATACTGGGCTTCTGTTGGAGACTTTAACGTGCCACATGCTTTCCAAGGTCAAGGTCTCTGCAGGTGCTGTTCCCACCATCTCACCTGTCCCTCTCTGCCCACTCCTGCAACTGGAAACCCCTGCATCCTGCAGATCCCAGCTCTAACATCACTTTCTTAGGAGAGCCTTCCCTGACTGGCAGGGACCAGGTCTCAGCCCTCTGCAAAAGTCCCTTATAGCTTCCTCTTCTCTCATTCATGGAACTTTACCGCTGTTTGTGATATTTATTTGTGGCATCATTTGTTGAGTGTTTGTCTCCCACCTGCTCGTCAAATCCCATGAGGAGGGAGGGGTGTGTGTATTACCCTATTTCCTGCATCTAGCACCCTGCATTCTACCACATGGTAGAATCCAAGTATCTGTTTTAAGATATACTCTTGCATCTACCTGTCACCGGTCCCTTTGCCCCCAGGGGTAGTAATGGCTCCAAGGTCACTGATCCCATGGTTCTCCTCCATCCCTTGTTCTTCCTACATGCCCTGCTCATGCCTCCAAAAATTATCCTGATGTTAGTGTGTCACTTGTTTCCTGCTGGAATGCTGACTGAGATAGGTAAAAATTAGGTGAGTAAAAATTAAAAGATAAAATTAATGGTTCAGGAGTTCCTGTCGTGGCTCAAGCAGAAATGAATCTGACTAGCATGCATGAGGACGCAGGTTTGATCCCTGGCCTCTCTCAGTGGGTTAAGGATCTGGTGTTGCCATAAGCTGTGATGTAGGTCACAGATGCAGCTTGGATCTGGCGTTGCTGTGGCTGTGGTGTAGGCTGGCAGCTATAGCTCTGATTCGAACCCTAGCCTGGGAACTTCCTTATGACTCAGGCGTGTTCCTAAAAAGACACACACACACACACACACACAAATTAATGGTTCAGATAAAAAATGAGTGGTTCTAGAAGCATAGACAGAATGTTCTTAACCATTTTAATATTTTCTTTTCCTTTTTTTTTTTTTTTTTTTTGCTTTTTAGGGCCGCACCCACAGCATATGGAAGTTCCCAGGCTACAGGTTGAATCAGAGTTACAGCTGCCAGCCTACATCACAGCCACAGCAACCTGGGATCCACAACCCACAGAGAGGGGGAACCTGCATCCTCCTGAATCCTAGTCGGGTTCGTTAACTGCTGAGCCATGAAGGGAACGCCTCATTAAATTTCTAATGTCACAGTGGCTCATCATTTACCTGAAAATTAGACTTATGTTTGAAGAGTGAACGGATACCAAGGCAGGTTACAGCAGATTAGAGGATGAAAAGCATAATTGAGTTCTTGTAAAAACAGGCTCCAAGTTAAGCTAAGCCAGAGAAGGGGATCCAGACTCCCAAGTGTAGCCTGGTTCCGAGTACAAAACCCCAGGGGCCCTTTTTAAAAACTATAAAGCAAATACAACTTTTTTTTCCCCTCTTAAGACAGAAATTCTTTCCACAATTTTCAAAGGCTGGAAATCCAAAATCAAGGTGTTGGTGGGGCATGCTCCCTCTGAAGGCTCTTGTCTCTCCCAGCTTGAGCTGGTTGCCAGCAAGTCTCAGCTTCCTTGGCTTCTAACTGCATCACTTCCCTCTTGTCCTTGTCCTCACATGGCCTTTTTCCCTCTGGGTATGTCTCGGGGTCTCCAAATCTCTCTCTCTAAGGACGTGCTAGTGCCCTCCCTAATCCAGCATGACCTCATTTAAATTGGGTTTTATCTACAAAGATCATATTCCCCAATAGGGCCACATTCACAGGTATTGGGGGCTTCAGACTTAAACATATCTTGTGAGGGGGGGAACACAGTTCAACTCACAATACTTGTTTGTGTGTAAAAACGAATCCTCCTCCTCCCTTCTCTTTCTCCTATTTTATGTAAGGACTGTTGGTAGTTATTTGAGTCTTCTCTCTCTCTTTAATGGGAAATCAGGCTACAGGTCTGTCAGTTTTGTTGGTGATGAAATTTTACAATTTGTCTTTAGATTATAAAATATCCAGGTGGGATTGTGACTGAACTAGAAGCAGCATTAATATCTCCCAGATGACAAGGTGGTAATGGAGAAGATTTTGCACCTTCTCTTTACGAAAAGAGAGTGAGAATGTTTTCATGTTTTCTTTTTTTTTTCTCTCTTTTTTTTTTTTTTTGGCTTTTAAGGACCACACCTATGGCATATGGAAGTCAAATTGGAGCTTCAGCTGCCGGCCTATGCCCAGCCACAGCTACTTGGGATCTGATCCATGTCTGTAAACTACACTACAGCTCACAGCCCCCCCACTGATCAAGGCCAGGGGTCAAACCTGCATCCTCATGGATACTAGTTGGATTCGTTTCCACTGTGCCACAACGGGAAGTCCCAGGATGTCTTCATCTTAATGGCAATAGTTGCGTGCAAGTAGGAGGATGCCTGATGTTGGTACTATTCTTGTTATATGGAAGTTTAAGTTTGGTAGAATGTTAAGAATGGTGCTGAATAGTCATAGGGTAGACTATTTTGGTTATTTTGGGAAAACAATAGGAAATGGACTAAAGGAAGGAAAAGCCATTTTTTCTTCTATTTTATGCTTCTGATAGAGCTTCTGAGGCAGGGCAGTTCCAGAAAATACTAAGGCAGAATAATCCTGCATTCATGCAGTTCTGGCAGTGGTAATGACACTGGCAGGTGACTTTGGGCTCATGGTCTGCTGCATCTTCAGTGTGCGTGTGGCTCCTGGCATCCTTCATTTACTCCCTAATGCTCTTCATTTCCATATACAGACCTGAGTTTCTGACTTACATAATTTTCCTTCTTTCTGAAGAATTTCTTTTAACATTTCTTGCAAGGCAAGTCTACTTTTGACAGATTTCCTTAATTTTTGTTTGAGAAAGTCTTTACTTCACTTTTGAAGGATCATTTCACTGGATACAGAATTCTAGGTTGTTGGATTTTTCTTGCAATGCATATATTTCTCTCCACTTTCTTGATAGTATGGTTTTGGAGAGAAGTCTGACATAATTCTTATACTTGTTTCTCTGTAGGTAAGGGGGTTTTGTTTTCTCCTTTGATTTATCTTCATTTCTATTTTCTTTCAAGATTTTCTTTTTTTGCAGTTTGAATATGATATACATGGGTGTAGATTTGAGAGTGTTTATCTTACTTGGTGTTTTCCAAGCTTCCTGGATCTGTGGTTTGGTGTCTATTATTAATTTTGGAAAATTCCCAGCCATTATTACTTCAAATATTTCTTCCTTTATTTCCTCTTTTTTTTTTCCTTCTGGTAATCCCTTTATGTGCCTTTTGTACTTTTTCCACAGTTGTCATATATTTTATTCTGTCATGTTCATTCTTTTTTCTTCCTCTTTGCATTTCAGGTTTGGAAGTCTTTATTGACGTATGTTAAAGCTGACTGATTCTTTTCTTGGCCATGTCTATTTTACTGAAGAGCCCATCAAAGACAGTCTTCATTTTTGTTACAGTATTTTTTATTTCTAGCACTTCCTTTTGATTCATTCTTAAAGTTTTTATTTCTCTGCTTACATTACCCATCTGTTCTTGCATGTTGTCTACTTTTTCCATTAGATTCCCTAGCATATTAATCAAAGAAATTTTTGTATTCCTGGTCTGACCATTCTCAAATCTCTGAGTCTAGTTCTGATGCTTGTTTTGTCTCTTTGGACCAAGTGTTTTGCCTTTTGCTATGCCTTGTAATTTTCTGTTAAAAGTTAGCCATGATCTATGGGGGAAAAGGAATTGAGGAAGAAAGACAGAACTTTAACATAGGTTTTATGTTTACCTGGCTAGGAGTTAGGCTGTATTTACTCTTGGTTATAACTGTGGTCTCAGAGGCTCAAGTTTCCTTTGATGTCCTTATTTTTGCCTCCCTTGTTATCTTTGGGTTTTCCTAGTGACTACTTAAATAGCATCTAAGACTTATAGTTCTTTTTGCTGTAATCCCATTACTGTACAGGAGCCCAAACTGATGTGGTGGTGAGGTATGGTGGGAGGGAAGGTGTTCTAGTGCCTTATCATTAGGTCTCAGTCTTCCTGTGAGCCTGAGGGGGTATTTCCCTTCCCCATGTCAGAGGCTAGACAGGACTGGAGTTGGGTATTTCCCTACTCCTTGGTTGATTATGATCTGGTAAAACCCTAGTCATTTACACGTGGTTAAACAATCTCCCTTGAGAGTAGGCTTTACTGAAGGAACAGAATGTTCTGGGCATATTTCAAAGTGTTTAATTTCCCCCTATGCCTGCTAGAAGCATGAGGGGATTTTTTTCCTGTTTTCACAGTGTGAACCTGGTAGGGTTCCTGGAGGTAAAACTCAGGAAAGTGTAGGGGCCCCCTAAGCCTAGGCTTCTAGAAATTTTTAACTCTCAAGCTAGAATACAGGGAGCCTCCAGTAATTTATTAATTACAGTTTTAGGTGTTCCCATAGTTAACTAGCTCCTATCAGGGGCTTCTATTCCATGTAAGCTGTGATTCTCTGTATCTATCTGTCTGCCTTTCCAATCTAGGGGCAGGAATTTGCTCTGTGACCTCTGTTCTCTGATGGATCTTGGGTAGGAGAGTCATTGAATTTTAGTTTGTGCAGCTTTTTTCTTATTGTTAAGACAGAAGTGGAAACTTTTAAATTCTTACAGGTTGGCCTGGAAACTAGTAGTTCAAATACAATGTTTACAGTTTATTTTATAAAATATGAAAAATATAAACATTCTTAAGTAGAATATAAAAATTGCCAATAATTCCACTACCCAGAGATAACTGCTATTAAATTGTGGATTTATATTATATCTATGCCTGTAATGTGTGTGTATTTAATATATATAAAACAATTTTGAATAGAATTACACTATACTATCCATAGTTTCATAAGTTTACCCACAAAGCAATATGTCATATATTTCCCTTTATAAGCAACTGTTCTTACTTTTAATTGTTTATTAGTTGCAAATGTTGCAAAATATTTGGTCATATGAGCATATCATTATTTATTTTGCTAATTTAATTGGAGGAAACATAGCAGACAGGTTAAAGTCATAAATTCTGGGATTAGACTACTTGGCTCAAAACTTAGCCCTTTGTCCTACATGATCTTGGGGCAAATTATTTATCTTTTCCGTTTTCTCACCTGTTAAATAAGAACAATAACTCTTATTATTGTGAGGATTGGGCAGAACAATAAAGAGTATTAGAACAATCACTTATGCACGCATTTATCTCATTTTATTGGCAAAATTAATTTTAATATCATCACATGCTACTTGCGTGTACTTGCCCTGTGGTAATTTTTCTGGGGGTAAAAGAGCAGTATTATTGTATTAGCTGGCTTGCCAGCTTTGGTTGCTTCTCCTTCTCATTTTATGATCAAGGGTAACAGCAACATCCTATACTATGTGCTCTGTCTTCTATTTGTGGGAAAACTCAATCCTGAACATTTGTTAGACAAAAGATTTTGGAGGTCATACCTTCCACCTGAAACCATAAATAGTGTGGTGAAGAAATGCTGGTTCTTTTAATGTTGGAGTGCTCATCCAGAGATCAAACTCAAACTCTTGTGTTATTATTGCATCATTTCCATTCTAAGGCTAATAACAATATTTTATGCAAGCACATAAGCATGGGAAAAAAACCAAAAAACAAAACAAAAAGACACACATGAAGTAAATAAAATCCTAAACAAACATAACTGTAAACTCTCCAAAACCCCTTTTTCTTAAAAGCTCATGGTTTCTTTGGAATTTTATTTTATTTTACTTTATGTTATGGCCTCTCCTGCAGTATGTGGAAGTTCCCAGGCCAGGGGCTGAATCTGAGCCAGAGATGGGACCTATGCTATAGCTGCAGCAACAATGGATCCTTAACCCACTGTGCCAGTCTGGGATCAAACCAGCATCTCCACAGATACAAGCTGGATCATTAACCCAGTGCACCACAGAGAGAACCCCTCTTTGGATCATTTAAATTATCTTGTGTCATTAATTTATTACTGTCACATAGAGTCTATAGATATTAAGAATCTTTTGGTTTAGGGGTCTTATATATTGGGCCTTTCTGATGTTCAGTTACCTTTCCTAAGTACCACTTTTCTGTAGAGCACAGGTTATCCATGTCTATAAGCATAAAAGAAACCAGTGTCACGTGGGTCCCACCAGTGTAAACAAAGCCTGAGTCTTTTTTCATGCCCCCCCCCCCCCCTTGTCAGCTCCAACATCTAATTAGCTGCCAAATTTGTGTGTGTTCTTCTTTCTCTGGGATGTCTCTCAAATCCATCCCTCCTGGTATCGTCAGACCTTTACCACTTGTTCCCTGGCTTATTATAACAGTCTCGAGGTCATTCTTTGCACCTCCAGATTTGCCCTGTTCAAAATCTCTCTACACCACATTTTAGCCTCCCCAAATACTAGAACTCTTCTGGTTAAAGATGAAGCCCACAAGCTTTTGCATATCATTCAAAGCCCACTCACATCCTTAATCACATTTTCCAGACATATCTTGTGGCCGTTCTTCCCCTTTCTGACTCACCATCCTCCCTATCCCCTTCTTTCCAGACCACACTGTTTCATGTTTTGGCCCCACTGTCTTTCTCTGCTTCAACCTTCAAGGCCTGGTTCAGATGTTACTTCCTCTGGGAAGCCTCCTTCCCGCTTTCCTTTTTAAGCAGAGTTAATTGCTCCATCCTCTGTGCTTTTTCAGTGGGCTTCATATATGAAAATCTACTTGGTACTATATTACAGAGCAGATGTGCATGTGCAGTATCCCCTGCTGGGTCTGAGCTCTGAAGGCAGGGACCACACTGGTTTTTATCTTTAGTAATTCCCCTTTACCTCCCAAACTCAAGTAAATATTAAGTGCCAAGTAAAGCTGCTTAAATAATTGGCATTCATTCAAGCCCATTGTGAGAGGCTGTATATTTTTAAAGGTAAACACAGAACTAATTTTGGGACTTAATGTTTATTGTTTTTGTCATCATTAAGCTTTTGAGTTTCAGGGACTGAAAACTGTTTCATTGGGGCAGGACCATATAACTATTGCAAGTTACTCTTACTTGTCTGCAAATGGCAATTCGTTCACTTGAGGGGTACAGATGGACACATTAAAGAAAATAAATGCTGAGTTGGCAGGTCCCTAGAGGTAAGTTGGCTCAATATTCTCATTTTATAGATGAGAAAACTGATACCTGGAGAGGTTAATGATCTTGGCCAATGTGAATGGAGGAGAGAAACAGAATAGAGATCTCATTCCAATTCAGAGTAGTTTTCATTAAATCAGAGCTTTAAAAAACAAAAGCTGTGATTAAAACTTTTGCTAAATCAAATTAGTCTATTTTCTAGTTAAGCTGAATTAAGAAGCTATAGCTGTAGCTTTTTTTAACTTCTGCAATTTTTATTAGAAAGCAGTGACCCGCCAACATTCGGGTGAATATGGATTTTATTCTCTTTGTTCACCACTTAGCCTCAGAGGGGGCTGGTAAGGTAAACTGAAATAAGGTGCACAATGACCTTGAAAATGTCAGCTTGACAACATGAAGAATTCATATATAACTGGTGAGACCAACTGTAGGAGTCACTTAGAGAAAATATGAAAAGCCATCAAGATTATTTGACGTTATTTGGTTATAATCTCAGGGACATATGAGTAGCATGTGATTTTACTAAATTGATCAGTTGTATTATACCATAGAGGATAATCTGCTTAGAATCTCTAAAAGAGAAAATTAGAGGGTAATTATTTATTCAGTATTGTCTGAGGACTGAGCCACTGGACCTGGAATTCATGGGCATCATGATCACTAGAGAGGGGTACTCAAAAAGAAGGCAAGGATGGCTCATTCGCCAGGCTTTCCCATGGCCTACACAAGATTCTCCAAAGGCTATCCAGCTGCTATTTTTGTTCTGATTCTCTGCTCCCCAAACAATTTTCTGGTTCCAAAAGGACTTTTCTGACACTGAGAAGGAGGTGGTCTAGATGATAAACTTAAAATTTTTAGCCATAAGAAAGGAAGAACTTTTATTATAACTTTCATTTTTTTTATTTTTTATTTTTTGGCCATGCATGCAGCATGTGGAAGTTTCCTGGGCCAAGGATCAAATCCATGCCACATCAGTGACTAGAGCCACTGCAGTGACAATGGCAGATCCTTAGCCTACTGTACCGTAAGGGAATTTCACAGCCTTTTAAACTGATATTATCATTTACACATCAGTCCCTTAGAGGGTTGGTTAATGAGAACTGGACCTTCCTCAATCTAGGTACATTGAAAAAAAAAAAAAATCAAATATCCAGGTCTGCAAAGCTGAAGACCAGACTTTAGAATGTCTTGATTACTACAGGATATTTCTACTGCATGGATAGGCCGAGGTAGTTTCATGTCTCCTTTCTCTAACTTCAACCCTGGATTAGTAGTATATATATATATATATTTTTTTTTGTCTTTTTGTCTTTTGTCTTTTGTTGTTGTTGTTGTTGCTATTTCTTGGGCCACTCCCGCGGCATATGGAGGTTCCCAGGCTAGGGGTTGAATCGGAGCTGTAGCCACCGGCCTACACCAGAGCCACAGCAACTCGGGATCCGAGCTGCGTCTGCAACCTACACCACAGCTCACGGCAACGCCGGGTCCTTAACCCACTGAGCAAGGGCAGGGACCGAACCCGCAACCTTACGGTTTCTAGTCGGATTCGTTAACCACTGCGCCACGACGGGAACTCCTGGATTAGTAGTATATTTTAAGTTGAAAGGAATCATTGAAAAGTGGTAATGAGAGAGATTTATTGATAGTGTTCCCAAAACTCAATTGCATTTTAGGTAGAAATGTATATAATTTGCTGTTCTTTCTTCCTTTCTCCTTGGGACCCAGATTTGAAGTTCATTCCCAGTGTACCATGAATGAGTCAGAGAAACACCACAAGAATTGGTCTCCTTGGCTATTGTGAATGGAGAGGGAGAGAAGTGAGGTCTTAGAAGCAGCACCTCTGGTCTAAGGACCGCATCCATACTCCTCACTGTCCTTATACAACTATTGTTTGCAATGTGTGGTGATGGGACAAAAGGTGGAGAAACACTGGCAACCAGTCTTAACACACAAGAGAGGGGGAAGCACCAACATCCCACAGTTGGTCGCCTGGCTGCAGCAATTCCTAAAGAAGCTGGGCAGATGGCACCATTTTTCTCTTGCATTCCTACTGGCCCAAGGCCCACAACTCGAGGTTGGGCCTTTATGCTGCTCCTACCTCCTACTGCCATAGTGTCTGTGTTGAGCCTAGTTTTCCAGCATCATTAATTAAACCACTACTCCCAGGGAAGGAAAGGCTATGAGAGCCAAATCATATTTTTCCCACCAGGAACCGCAGATCTCTGAGTCTCTCAACTTTGCAAAAGAGCCCGAGGTGCGTCACGTGCCAAGAGGGACGGGGCACATTTGTTCCTCGCCACACATACCGAAGACCCCTAAACAAAATGATTCCAACTGAGGCCTCTCTGGTGCTATCTTCTGGTTTTAATTACTCTCGCTCTCTCTTTTTTTTTTTTTCTTTCAAAAACAGGATTAAATATATAAATAAATAAATGGAAATAAATGAAAACCTCCTGGGTATTGAAATATGTTGTGCAAATTCCACAATGTTTTTATTAGACAGAATAAATGTCTGTGGCAGAGGCATCCAGGTTTGTTCCAACAGCTAAACATGCCTGGAAAAAATCCATCTTTGGGGCAAAAATTAGACTATGACCAAGTACACAGAAAATTCTCCCTTGAAAACGGTTCGCTCTTTAATTTTTTTTTTTTCAGCTTTCCATAAATAGAGCCTTATGAGGAGAATTTCCAGAAGCCTTTAGTGAAAGTAAGGAACAAATTAAGATCATATACTTTAACACTGGATAATTATTAAATATTTCTCCCCCACCCCGCCTTTGGGGAATTCTCTTTTATTGTTTTCTAATTTGAATTATGTAACACCATTATCTACCTATTTTAAATGCTACAAGTATTTTATTTTATATGCAATTTGCCAAATGTATAGTGAAACATATTTCATGTGTAGCATCAAATTATAGTAGCAATTCTCTCTCTCTTTTTAAATAATATCAGGATTGTATGTCTCCCACTACTTTCACTGTTTCAGTCCAGAGTAGAGACATATCCACTCGAACACAGATCACCTTATCTCCTAATTATCAGAAACATTTACTCAGTATGATATGTAACTATTGGGAACAACCTGAAATGAAGCACACCTGAAAAAAGACTACATAGTCACAGTATTTTTACCACTTTTCTAGGCTCATAGATGCAGAACTATAGTAAGTTCAGAAAAAAAAAGGAACAAAAAGCATTGAAGTTCTACAAAAGGTGATGTAGTTGGCATAGCAGAAAGACCACTTGAAGCTGGAATCTATTGGAATCAGGTCCAATATCCCCATTTATCTAACGTGTGACTTTGGACAATTCATGAAAACTCTCTGAGCACCATTTTCCTCGTGAGCAATACAGTATTAAGACTTCCTCCTAAGATAAATGCCAAATGATATCACTTGTATGTGGGATCTAAAATACGACACAAGTCAACTTATCTTTGAAACAAACACAGACTCACAGAGAGAACAGACTTGTGGTTGCCAAGGGGGAGGGGTATAGGGAGGAAAGGATGGGGAGTTTGGGATCAGCAGATGCAAACTATCATATGCAGGATGGATAAACAACAAGATCCTACTGTACAGCACAGGAAACTATATTCAATATCTTGTGAGAAACCATAATGGAAAATAATATGATATATATACGTATATATAAATATCTGAATCACTTTGCCGTATGGCAGAAATTAGCATAATGTTGTAAATCAACTATAGTTCAATAAAAAAGGGAAACAAACGAAATTCAAAAAAAAAAGGGGGGGGGGAGTTCCCATCGTGGCTCAGCGATTAATGAATCTGACGAGCATCCATGAGGACATAGGTTTGATCCCCGGCCTTGCTCAGTGAGTTAAGGATCCGGCGTTGTTGTGAGCTGTAATATAGGTTGCAGACGCAGCTTGGATCCTGTGTTGCTGTGACTGTGGCTGTGGCCAGCAGCTACAGCTGCCATTTGACCTCTAGTCTTGGAACCTCCATATGCTGCGGGTGAGGCCCTAAAAAGCAAAATAAAGTAAAATAAAGAGTTTCCTCCTGTCTCATGAAGTTATTGTGACACACATATACGTGAAGGTTACAAAAGTGCTTTGTAAACTATGACTGGAAGGCATTATTGAACTTAAAAAAAAGAAAAGAAAACCAACCTCATAGTTTATTTTCTAAGTACCAGGCATTGCACCAGGTGCTATGCCTACTTTTATTCTGCACAACCACCTCGGGAAGTAAGTATTGCTAGAGCCATGGAAGGATAGAGCTGCTACCATGCTGCCCTAGCCTCTCTTGGCCTTCCCATCCTGGTAATCCTGTTTCTGGGGCTGCTGGGAAGGAGCATCAGGCACCTTGCACTTGGCTGTATTCCTCTGCTTCGTAGCATCGTGCACGTAGCCGCTCGGCACAGCCATGGGGTGAACAAATTGAGCTAATCTTTAACTTTCTTCTTCGACTCCTCTCGAACGTGCCAGGCAATATGACTGTGACCTTTTCTGTTAAAACAAGGTAAAACCAGAAATGATGACACAGTCCGCCCAGGCAGTGACTTCCCTACGGTGTTGTAAATCCTTGGGGTCCCTCAAATGCTGTCATGCCCCACCTGGCCCTTCTCTGCAGATGTCTGTCTTTCCCTTGAGTTGCCCTTTCTTCTGGCAGAGCCTGCTCCTGACCTATCAGGACCAGATTTGCTTTTAGCTCATGTGCTGAAATATTTATGTTCTAGCAGCCAACTCAGAATACGGGATGGGGTTTCTTCCTCGTGTTCTCTTGTCCATGTTGATTGGATCAAAGGGAGATCCATCTGGAACCCACTTAGAGTCCTTCCAGATGGTAAGCTCACTTCCAGATGGTATATTTAGCAGGTGAGAAAGAAATCACTGAACATAAATACCATAGCACCAGGGAAGGCCCTGTGACCTTATTTCTTTTGGGATTCTCAGGACTTGAAATGATTTGGTCTGCCTTAGATTTTCACGGGAAATTTTTCCTCTGCCTGAACCTTGGGCTGAAATGAGGGGCCTTTGGAGAATTATGGTATTATTTATAGCCAGATCCTGACCATCCACAACCACGATTATGGATTGCGGCTTGATTCTTCCCATTTTAAAAGTGAAGATGGATTTTCCAAAGCTATCATCAAACTCCTTAAGGAGTTCAGGGACCTTCGTTGTCAAAGTGCCATCTACTGGATGCAAGCTAATATTTGGCTAATCCTGCAAAGCAGACTTACAGCACAGCCGAACTGCCCCCAGTGTATCATCCTCTTAAAAAAATGATCATTTCTACTCGTAAGATGAGAGACCCTAATAAAGTCCACAGTCTTGTGACTCAGAAGAGGCAACGTGACGGGCTCTCTTTTGAACAAGGAGTGGACGGTGACACTTAGAACCTGGGCCCTTAAACAAATGATTTTAGGAAGGGCACACACTGACGAATTCCCTCTGCAGCAACTCTTGTAAATGTGCTTTGCCCCAGATGTGCCAACACATGGCTTTGTGTGCTCTGGAAACTTCCATTCATTAAACAAGGAAACAAATATTCAGGAGTTCCCGTTGTGGCTCAGCAGAAACAAATCTGACTAGTATCCATGAGGACGCAGGTTCAATCCCTGGCCTCGCTCTGTGGGTTAAGGATCTGGCATTGCTGTGAGCTGTGGTGTAGATCACAGACTTGGCTCGGATCTGGGGTTGCTGTGGCTGAGATGTAGGCCTGCAGCTTCAGCTCCGATTCAACCCCTGGCCTGAGAACCTCCATATGCTGTAGGTGTGACCTTAAAAAGATAAAAAAAGAAAAAAAACCTACAAATATTCAATCATTCATTCATTCACTCCCTCACTTTATTGAGGGTTTACTCTGTGACAGGCCCTGGACTTGGAACTAGGGACAGTGGAGAGTGATGGGAAGCAAACTGCTGGTAGAGCCTGGATCACACCTTGTTGTTATCAGCCGAGCTCCTTTCCTATTCTGATTCTTGTCTGAACTTTTTTCTTTTTTTTTTTTTAATTTTTGGCTGCCCTGAGGCATATGAAGTTCCTGGACCAGGGATCAGATCTGAGCTGCAGTCGCAATCTAAGCCGAAGCTGTGGCAACGCTGAATCCTTAAACCACTGTGCCAGATGGGGGATCCAACCTGCGTTCCAGTGCTCCCAAGATGCCACTGATACCATTGCCCCACCGCAGGAGCTCCCTGGATGAACTCTTTGGCCGTATGCATTGGCCAGCACCCTCCATGCCTCTCTTCTCCAGCACACATCCCTGGGAGAGTGGGAGTTGCTGGGTGGAATTTGTACCTCCATCCTGAACTTGCCCTTGCTCCCTACAAACCCTGGTCCATTCAACCCGGGAGTCACTGAGGGGCAACCCCAATGGGCCCAATAAACTACATGACTTTGCTCACAGGGCCCTGGCTTTCAACCCAGGAATGAAAGGTCTGGACCTTGACTAAAGTTCCCATGGACCTGGACACGCACACAGACTAGAAAGCCAGTCACCTTGTTTGCTTTTCTCTCCCAGCTGGTTGATTAGAGATGGCAGGCATTTTTCTGCAGCCCAGCTGCCATCTGCCCTGTGGTCAGTGTGAAGGAGCAGGAAGTGAGGGGTTCCTGTGTTCTAACCCACACTCCCTCCGCAAAGGCCGCAAACCAAGTCTTCAGCATTCCCGGGGACTTTAATTGCAGTGTGGGGGCCCACAGCCCTTAAGAATGCAGATTCCATGCATCTGAAGTCGTGGTGATTAAGGTAGGCCTGAGGTTTACATGTGCAGCCTCTATGAAGGTAGGGTTTGCCTAGCAAAATAAAGAAATGCCTTTATAGAATTCTTTTTATATCTAGCTAAAAACAAAACAACAATGAAACCCCCGAGATGAGGGGTCGGAGACTGCAGGCTGAAGTTACATTCCTAAGAGAATAAAACAGTTTTCCAGGACCCCGGAACTCTATATATACCTACTTAAGTACAAGCAATTGCATATAATTTGTATCTGTTTCTCAGCAAACATCTCATAGGAACATTGGGTTATTTTAGGCCCACTTTTTAATTTCTAAAAGGGCTGGATCTGATGGATTGATTGCCCAGCTCTTCACTAATTCAGATGGGCTTCTGCCCTGTTATTCTGAAATAGATGAGATTGTGCTGTAGTCACAGAGAATCGGTTAGAAGGTGCTCTGAGGTCATTCAGCCTCCAGGCAGAGCTGTTCCTAAAACTATTTTCGAGCTATGGTGGCTTATATCGTTATCCTGCTATCTGTATGAGCATGACTATTTAATGATGCCACCCTACATAGAGCATGTTTTATTTTTGCGAAGTGCTTTAACCCTCGTTTTAATTATACCCGAGACAGTCTTAAGCTGATTATTTCCTGCTCTCCAACAGGGAGACCGAGGCACAGAGAGGACCTCTCACTGGTTCTCACAGTCTCAGAGACTGCTCATTTGTAAGGCTAGGAAAAGCGATCCCTGAGCCCCTGGTCTTAACGACCTGTTCAAGCCAACTTCAGTGTGTGCCTCTCCTCTCCTGTTTGAACCCTGGAGGGTCTGTTTCTTAGCTTCCTGAGGATGCCTGTTTCCCAAAGTATTTGGGACACTGTCATCTCCTGCTGATGGAAACCACCACGGAAGAGGGGGGAAGAGAAGGAAGGGGTTCAATAAAGGTGGGAGGGAAGTGGGGAGCACTGCCTCTTAGCCCCCTTCTTTCCCAGGCATCAACTGTCTATTTGGAATCAGGACCAGGCTGCCCTTAGCCATGACTTCAGCCAGGGCTAGATGCTGGTCCAGAAATCGTCCAACTAGTTTTTGTTGAGTGCTTGTGAAATAGACAATGGGCTGAATAGCATCCTCTTTCATCTTCGCATCAACCATGGAACCAGTTATATTCCTATTTCCATTGTGCAGATAAGGAACCCCAAGCAGAAGGTGGGAAGGTCATGTGCGTAAGCTCACAGGGCCCATGAGCCTGTCTGACTCCAGAGGCAACTCATCACTGAATTGCCCCTCCCCCAACCCCCACACCCAGAAGCATGTGCAAAAGTATCAAGTCTCACTCTCCTCAAGAGTGGGCTGCCTAATGATACAAGATGCCCAGCCATTACTGACACATCTGAGGCAGTCAAAGCTTTATGATTGTAATGTTGTGGATTGCTTACAGTTTCTTTTTCGTCTTCTAAGCATTAACACTTATTCGCCAGAAAGCCTAAACTCCTTGGATGGACATGGTGTATCAACCCCAGGAATTCTTTTGTCATGTCTATTGGCAGAGCTTTTCAGTTGTGCACTTCACAATCTGAACATGTGTGCCCAAAGTCCAGCGTTTAAAAGAATGAAAAAACCTTTCCTCTGGAGGTTTTATTCATTCACTAGGAAATCATCAGAATGTGAGTAGCAAGTGTGTGCCAGTCTCAGGGATGAGCAGCAGGATGTCAGGTCAACATGCTGGGTTTGGTCCCTGGGAACTGGGACAGGACAGGAGTTAGAGAACTCTAGCTGTGGGCCAAATCTGGCCCCTGCTCCCTTTTTTTGTAAATAAAGTTTTATTGGAACACAGTCTTGCTCATCCATTTACATATTGCCTGTGGCTGCTTTGACCCTATAACAGCAGAATCAGAATACTGCACAGAAACTGCAGAGCTTGCAGAGTCTAAAATATTGACCATCTGGCCCTTTACAGAAAAAGTTTGTCAGCCCTTGTACGAGGGTAACACCTAAGTTTCAAGCCTACAATTTTTTTTTTTTTTTTTTGCTTTTTAGGGCCACCCCTGTAGCATATGGAAGTTCCCAGGCTAGGAGTCAAATCAGAGCTGCAGCTGCTGGCCACAGCCACAGCCACAACCACACAGGATCCGAGCTGCCTCTGTGGCCTACGCCACAGCTCGTGGCAACACCAGATCCTTAACCCATGAGTGAGACCAGGGATCAAACTCACATCCTCATGGATAATAGTTGGGTTCATAACCTGCTGGGCCATGACGGAAACTCCTACAATTTTTTTTCTTTTGGATAGAACATGTATTTAATCCCCATGATTCTATACTACTAGCAAAGTAGTATAGATTCTACTATCCATGAAGATTCTATACTACTAGCAAAGTTGCTCCCAATGAAGAAAAATATTTATCACTAGAGACCTCAGTAATGCTGAGAAAAATATAAAATTATAACAGAATAACTGTCAATATTTCCTAAGTGTTTGTTACTCGCCAGCCAGTGCTCTGAGCACTGCACATATATTAACTTGATTAGTTCTTACGATAACTCTGCGCAGGAAGCAGGGTCACTGTGCCCATTTTACACATGAGGACTAGTTAAGTGACCTGGCCCAAGTTTAGGACTGGAAGGGGCAGAGCTGATTTTAAGCACTGGCAACCTGCACACACACGCCTCTCTTAGTCTAAATGAGGAGATGCAGAGGGTTAGGGGTGATGCTCAAGTGGATTAGAGAAGAGGAGGAAATTCCCCCCACAACCCGGAAGTGGCAGGACAGTGCTGGCCTGGTGACTGCCGGGTCTGTTTTTAGCCCTAAGAAAATCCTCATCCAAGAGAGTGTTTGTCTCTCTCCTTTCTATACTCAGACACACGCTCTGATTAGAGGAGGATGAGCTCTGAGCTTCACTGTAATTAAAGTGCTTCTCAGATGCGGATGTGTCTAATGCCTCTGCTAATGCTGATCCGTGGAGGCTGCTTTGAAACTCAGTAGAAAAAAAAAAAAAGGAGAGAAGCATTGATTCATTTTGTCAGAAAGAGGAAACAGGGAGGAGCAAGGAGCCCCTTTAGAGGTTATTCCTGAACTGCTTTCTTGGGGATTCCCAAGACCCTAACTGGCACTCTTCCTTTTCTTCTGATACCCTCTGCGCTCCTTCTCCCCTTCTCCAGACAAGGTTCATTCTACAACATGGAGGCCTCTCTGGGGTTCTTGAGATGTAGCATCGGAACCACAAACATCATACTCCCATGTTTGCGGAGAGGAGGGTAGATTACCGAGTCCAGGAAGCATTCATAGAAGAGTCAAGATGTCTGTATTCCTTATACATCTTCAGAATTATCATGAAGGCACAACCCCCAGGTTATTCAGACTTTCTTGCTGAACATAACATGAGTTGATGACAGGAAGTTTTGCTCATGCTTTCGTTCTCCACCAAGAATCATGGGTCCCATTTATAAGACCGTGTAGAGATGTAAGTTGCCATAAGATCATGTGGACAATCTTTTCTGGCTCTCCCATGCGCTGGAGCTATTGGAAAGTGGGATGGAGCCTTGACTGATGTGGGAGATAAGATCCACCCCCATACAGGCTTCCCCTGTCCTGAGAGTTTGCACAGGCATAGTTTCAAAGGAGCCTTTTTAGCAAGGCTATTTTCACTCAATACCCCTTGTGCTGAAAGGTCCTGTGCTGTAGGTCGTATGGATGCTCACCAGATGACTAAGTTATTTCTTATTGCAGACATCAGCCTGAGTTCTGCCTTAACCCTCATATAACCATAAGTATAATAAGCAAATGTATACAGTCTCCAAAATATGCATAGAATTAGAAAAAAGGAAAAGGTACCTACTTTTAGGTCTGACAAGCTATTCCCTCCATAGAATTATGCACTGCAGTTCCCGCTGCTCTGTAAAATCTTTGGGAGGCCATGCATATCAGATGCAAGCACTACCAGCAGGCATTCCTAGAACATTTAAATAGCCTGTCTCTATAGAATTAGCTCGACAGCCAGCCTTGGAGAAGTTAGGAGATAATTATGTCTTCCATAAAATGAAGTTCTGTTCTAAGGAGGGATGGTGGCCAAGATGCCAGGTATATTTTTCTTTTTCTTTGTATCTTGGCCATCTCATGCCAAGACACATTCCAAGCCACCCTTTGGCTCACGTTTCTCTCTTTCCTGAAATGACTTTATTCTCTCGGCACTCACTAGTAACTACCACAATGAAAATAGAGATTTCATTTATCTCCAGGATTTTATTTGGGACACGCTTTGGGGCTCTTGCATAACGTCTTTGAAAAGAAGTTTGCAAAACATAATGATCTAGTCATCTGCTTTTCTTTTTTCAGCTCAAAATAATCAAATTAACAGGTATAAGAGATTCGAGCTCTCTGTGTTAACTCTGTGCCAAAGTGATGCAAAGTTAACATATTCTCAAAAGGGTTACCTAATTAAATCTCAAATGGCTCTTGCTAATGCTTAGGCCTATCTCTGTTATCCAGTCAGACTTTGAGATGCTAAGCAACTAGTGAATAAGAAGGTAAGGGGAAAAAGCAGGAGGGAAAAAGGAATTAGAAGATAAATCCATACCCTTCATGTGGATATTTTTAACGTAACAGGCATTTTATCTCAAGCCTTGAAAAAAAGCTATTATCTAGAAGAAATAGGTGGCCATCTCTAATTATATCTTCTGATGTCTTAGCTATCATGCAGTGCCACCAGTCACAGTTGTCCAGTTCGAGCACTGCACAACCAAGGAGGGCACCTTTCCCCTTATGTTCAATGTGTATGGACTGGAGGACTGACGTTTCTTCTCTGGCATTGAACCCTAGCCTGCCTTCCCTCCCTAGCTATGACCTGTATGCAGTTTTCAAAGTGAGTCCTTTTTGAGCCAGTGTAGTTATCACCCCTGCCTGGCATAGCCTGCTTCCTTGAGGGCCCATCCACCCAATCAGTTGTTCTACTAGGTTCGCCCCATTTGAAGACAGAAACTTGGATACTTCCTCTGTTCCTGGCAAGGCCTAGTGAGGTCTTGGTGTGGCCCTGGCTTCCAGTCAGAACTCTGTTTCTTGGGTCATCCATGAGTCTATTGTTTATGTTTTTATTTCCAGTTATGCTATTAACCCCCTGCCCTAGACTTTCCTGTGTGCCTAGTCCCACTTTGTCCCTGGCATGTCTAGAAATAGGAAAAAGGTCCCCAGAATTCTCCCCTGTTTAGAAGGTAGAGGAGGGATGCTGAAGAGGAAAGAAGAAAACTCCAAAATTACCCCTCAAAGACCCAAGCCTGTCCCATTCGAATCTACTTTGTCAAATGCTGATCTAGTCCTTAGCATAGTTTTTGTCATGGAACTTGCATACAGCTAAAGAGTCTTTTGTTTTGATATGCAAGTATTTTGAAATGGTCCTTTATCAAAATCCATTTACATCTTCCTCTGAGATCTTAAGCAAGCTTGTTTCAGTCACCAAGGGAGAGATACCAAGTGCTGCTTGTCCCACATATTTGATTCTACTAAATATATTCCATGGCCACCTCTAGAAGCCTTTGTCTTTTAGAGCATTAGCTAGCTGGCTCTTCATCACACTAGCCTCTTCTAATTCTTTCTTTTCTTTTTTTTTCCTTCTCTGTTTTAAAAACTCAAGAAATCATTTTCTCTAGAGCTGAAAGGGACCTCAAGAAATCATCTAATTCAGTACCTTGCGTTGAAGGTGTTTGTTTTACAGTTGCACCTGCAGCATATGGAAGTTTCCGGGCTAGGGGCTGAAGCATAGCCGCAGCTGCAGGCCCACTCCACAGCTGCAGCAACACCAAATCCAAGCTGCATCTCAACCTACGCTGCAGCTTGCGACAGTGTCAGATCCTTAACCCACTGAGTGAGGCCAAGGATTGAACTTGCATCCTCACGGATGCTTCTGAGCCACAACAGGAACCCCCTACGTCAGACACTTTTATCCCCATTTTAGAGAAGAGGTAACAAGCCCAGGCAGAGGAAAAAAACTGGCTCCAAGGCACAAAAATGCATAGAAGCCATAAGCCAGTGTTCTCAACCTTAGCTATGAATTGGAATCCTCTGGGGACCAAGCTTTCAGAGCAATCAGGTTAGGGTCTCTGAGGATGGTGTTTTTCAAATCTAACCTGCATCAGGGCATTCCTTTCATGGCTCAGCAGTTAATGAACCCGACTAGGATCCATGATGATGCAGGTTTGATCCCTGGCCTCACTCAGTGGGTTAAGGATCCGGCATTGCCATGAGCTGTGGCCTAGGTTGGAGACACAACTTGGATCCCACATTGCTGTGGCTATGGTGTAGGCTGGCAACTGTAGCTCCAATTCAAGCTCTAGCCTGGGAACTTCCATATGCTGCGGGAGCAGCCCCAAAAAGGAAAAAAAAAAAGAAAGAAATCTAACCTGCATCAGAATCCCCTGGAGTGCTGGTTAAAAAACAGATGGCTGGACCTCCCAGGGTTTCTGATCAAAAACCTGGGTGGACCCAAGAACATGCACAAGTTCCTGAGCAAGGTAATACTGATGCTGCCTAAGTGAGACCCACTGTGAGAATGACTGGTGCTGGGAATCACCTTTATGCGTGTGTTGGCAAAGGAGAAACTGGCTGGGAGGTGAGTCGCTGATTCCCTGGCCCACTTCAGCATGCTTCAATCAGCCCCTGGTCAGTGACTCAGGAACTCTGGTCAATGAGAAAAGCCAACCCTGTGTCTCAAGTCACAGTTGACAGACAGGAAGTGTGATGGATTGGAGGACTGGCTGTCTCCTTCAGCACTTTCTCCTGGTCTTTGGTCTCAGGGCCCCACCATATCTGACATCTGGGTCATTGTGTGTCCAAGGCCCTCCCTTGGACCCCAAAGAGTCTTTCTTTGGGCTGTGCACTGTCCTGTTGAAACCTAACCCCTGCCTCCTTCACATTCACAAGACTTGGTGTCCCTGGTTCAGGAAGTGTGCTAGTCTCCCGGCCCTTTTGCCCACCTCATGCTGTGCATTGAAAATATTCAATGGCCAGCTGCCTGGCCTTTTTTTGCCTTCAGTATACTTTCTTACAGAGATCTAAGCCGAAGAAACTGGTCATTTCCACTTCAGATATTCATATTCCTAATGGCTCACTAACTCGATCTCTGATTTCAATCGAAGAGATACCTCTTTTTCAGTCAATAGGGCAGAGCTGATTAACATACTTAATTTGTTCACCTATTTGCTAAACATTTATTGATTAGCTAATATGTGACCAGTATGATCCTAGGTTTAAAGACGAGGGGAGAAATGAGACACATTCCCCACATTCCCTTCCCTCAAGGAGGAAGGAGAAGGGGAGATAGGCTTATAATAGGAATCCCGGTTCGGTGTGATGGGTGCAGAAATCAAATCATGGGCCAGATAGAGTGGTTTATCTGGCTGGAGGATGCAGTTGAAGTCTGCCCCAGCTGCGGTGGGCAGGTCCCCCGTTTTCCTGGGACCAGGGCTTGCAGGTTGCTCATCATGACCATTTGGCAATACAAGGTTGATTTATCTCTATAGGAATAGCGACACACATACAAGAGACAGAGTTTTTCTCGCCCAGCAGTGTGCTATGTGCTGTGCAGGGTCATAGAAAGTCCATGCCTTAGAAGGGCTATCAAAGGGAACATAAAGTGTGAAGTGAGAATGGGGTGCTTCAGATACTAAGGGTGAAATGAGTAGATGGACCTCAGGTTCAGGGCTATACCCACAGAACCAGGTTAGGAAGTGGAAGCTGGTGGAGTGGACTGGAAGGGAGCACCCACCATACATGAGAGCTTCTCTTGGGTAAAGGAAAAGCTCAGAGGCGGTAGGTTGGAATTGCCCTAACTTTGCTGAGGGCCAGTCCCCACCATGGGGTTTTGCCCTAGGCTGCTCTGCATTTTCTATGATGACTTGTTCAGAAAACAGAGATAGTGCTTGGGACCCTGCAGCTGGTCCCCTGCTGGGAAGATGACCTCAGGGTGGCCACCGGCACCTCAAAAGTGAGCCCCTGGCATCTAAGAGTGCCTTGGTCAGAAGCGGATGTCAGAAACAAATAAAACCATGGAAAACAGTATGGAGATTTGTTAAACAAACCAACAAACAAAAACCACTAAAAATAGAGTTACTATATGATCCAGCAATCCCACTCCTGGGCATATATCCAGATGAATGCTTTAATTTGAGAAGGTACCTGGCCCTCAATGTTCACAGCAGCACTATTCACAATAGCCAAGACTTGGAAGCAACCTAGTGCCCACCAACAGATGGATAAAAGGAGTTCTCTTCATGGCTCAGTGGTTAATGAACCCAACCAGGATCCATGAGGATGCGGGTTCAATCCCTGGCCTCACTCAGTGGGTTAAGGATCCAGCGTTGCCATGAGCTGTGGTATAGGTCGCAGACATGGCTCAGATCCCAAGTTGCTGTGGCTGTAGTTTCCATCGGACCCCAAGCCTGGAAATTTCCATATGCTGTGGGTGCAGCCATAAAGAAAGCAAAAAGAACTCCCCCAAAACCAAAAAAACCAAAAAGACAGATGGATAAAGAAGATGTGGTGTATATATACAATGGAATACTACTCAGCCATAAAAAATGAAATAATGCTATTTGTAGCAACATGTATGGACCTAGAGATTATCATATTAGGTGAAATAAGTCAGAAAGATAAAGAAAAATAAGATATCATATACACAGAATCTAAAATTATAGTACAAGTGAACCTATTTACAAAACAGAGACAGACTCACTATAAAACAAATTTATAGTTATCAAAGGAAAAAGGTAGGGAGGGATAAATTGAAAGTATGAGATGAACAGATGCACAGTACCATGTATAAAACAGATGGACAACAAGAATATACTGTATAACACAGAGAACTATATTCAATATCTTGTAATAAACTATAATGGAAGAGAATTAAAAAATATATATATATGAAAGTAATTTGGAGTTTATTACTTTGCTGTACACTTGAAACTAACACAGCATTTAAGGCAATTATCAGCTTTTTAAAAAACAAACAAACAAATAAAAAAACCCTGCCAAATGCCCAGGCCCAAGGGAAGAACTGGCCAGAGAGCTGGATGTTGAGACTGAAGGCACAGTACTTACCAAGTGGTAAAAGATTAAACAAAATCCTGAGATGCATGTAGACCAGTGCAGGGGGATGAGAATAGCTCACAAAGCAAACCTGTCATGACTTTTTCACAATCTTCTGATCCTTTCTGGCATCCAAGGTGCTTCCTTCTATGCTGTGGGTGTGCCTAAGTAAAATTTTTGTAAATGGAATGTCTTTTCAAAATACGTCTGGGGAGTTGCTCTTTAGAGGCAAAAGAGAGCCAATTTTTATCTAAAAGGAGGACTTCTTTGGCAAAATGAATCATCACCTCTTATTTTACCTGTTTCTAAAGAGTGAATTAAATAAATTTTTTTTTTTTGAAGAGTGGGACACTCCTTCAGCATAATTGTTCAGTGGACAAAATCTTTCCTGAGTACGTTTCTACTTTCTCTAGCTTCCTACGAGAGCTGTAGATCCTCACAGGCTTTCTGTGTATTTGTGAGGGCTCCAATCAGTTTTATTCTTACCCACCCTCACCACTCCCACCCCAGTCAGGTCCTTTCTGATTTGCACACTCCTATGGGGAAACCACCTGCTCTGTATCTCTTTCTCTCACTACTCTTTGCAAGGCTCTTGGGGAACTAGTACCTTAACCCAAGGGAATATTTGCAATGATCTAAAGGAATTGGAGGAAGTGCTTCTGGCTGAGAAGGTTTTCTAACACTCCTCCTTTTCTCAGCATCCCCACACTGGACATGAGCTGAGCAAATCCTAAATCCAAGCATGTGTACTCTCAGCTCCACTGTGAAAGAGGTTCAGAGAAGAACCAAAAAAAGCCCTTCACATTGGAGAAAAAGTGAAAAGAATTAGGACTCTTCTAGGTGGGGAAAAGAATGCTAGAGAAGAATGATTAACAGTCGCTTAAAATATGTCCAGCGGAAATATAAGTGAACTGTATAAATAATTTTAAATTTCCTAGCAGCCACATTAAACAGTGTAAAAAGACATAGATACAAGTAATTTTAACATTTTATTTAGCCTGATATATATAAATGCTACCGTTTTAATATGTAATCAATACAAAGTTATTTTAATGAGATAGTTTACCTTCTTTACACTAAGTCTTAGGAATCCAGTGTGCATTTTATCATCAACTATTTCCATTTGGATAAGCTGCACTTCCTGGGTGCAGTGGTCACTTGTGGCTAAGTGTGATATAATGAGCAGTACAGGCCTAGATCTTAAATGAGGCTACGGAGGAGGGGCCTGATGAGCTATTCAGAATATCCGTGAGGAAGAAACAAGAAGGAATTTAGACTGGGCAGGTGAAGGTGGTTACACAGATATGGAAGTCTAGGTATCTCCACTTTTAAGATTCTGACTTCATTGATCTGGACTTCTTTGGTCTGGGCATTTGTATTTTTATTTTTCATTTATTTATTTATTTATTTTCCTGGCCACACCCATGGCATATGGAAGTTCCCAGACTAGGTGTCAAGTCAAAGTTACAGTGGCTGGCCACAGCCACAGGAACACGGGATCTGAGCCGCCTCTGTGACCGAGACCACAGCTCACAGCAATGCCGGGTCCTTAATCCACTGAGAGAGGCTAGGGATCGAACCTGCATCCTCATGGATACTAGTCGAGTTCGTTAACTGCTGAGCCATGATAGGAACTCCATAGGTGTTTGTATTTTTAAAAGCTCCCCAGGAGATTCTAATGTGTAGCCAAGGCTGCGTTACTGGGCTAGAGGAAGAATATCCACAGAATGAGAGGATTTCCACATTAAAACAAAAGCTTTTGATGGGGGGGCGGGGGACAGGGGAGTTTTCCATCATCTCTCGTGTCCACATTTAAGAATCGGAAGGAAACTTCAATATCATGGAATCTTTCATTTTGTTTTACAAATGATGGAAGGCCAGTATTGGGTAGCACTGTTTGGTATTTATGGATAATTTTGTTTGCTTGTTTATCTGTTCCCATCCTCAGTACATCCCTGTACCTTTTTCCTTTTTAACCCAGAAGAGACTTTTTTTTTTTTTTTTTCCAGACTCCTTTCTGTCTGGGTTGAACTTAGGGGTATGTGCTGATGATTCCCACAGCCCCACCCACTTCTGAATGACCGCTGTTGGTTTCTCATGGGCTGAATCTAGGTACCTTTACATCAGGTACAGCCTGCCGTTGGGTAGAGAGGATAAAGAACCATGGCTTCCACCCAGTCCCCATCCCCACCCCTAAAAGCTGCTCATGGAAGGATCTCTGTCCACTCCCTGATCGCCCTTCTCCAGCCCATTTCTGAGACAGAGAAGGGTTTAGATCTGCGGGTGTGATTTATAACCCACATTTGCAAGGCTGGTACATTTTCACAAGTTCTTGCTAACATAATGGGAAATTTCTGCCAGCAATTTAAATATTTAGAAATAAGAGGACACACTCTACTGCCTGATAAGAGCAGTTTAATGAAGGTCATATGTGGGTCCTGACGTGTTGGACAAAATCCTGTGTATAATTGATGTGTAAATGTCGTCACGTAGGGAGAACTGAGCACGTAGGATGGGGTAGCCCCCAGAAAGGCTGGCAGGATGGGCACTGAAAACGGACTTTATCAGATTATATAATAATCCTCTCATTTAGGGTAACTCGACCTCTTCAATACCTTTCATACAACAGTAAATCACTTTCTCTCTGGCTCTTGTTTCTAAAAGTGGGTCATCTTCAGGGCTTGCCTTTCAGTTTCTGAGAAATGTCTATTGTCTTCCCTCCTCTTGTTTAGCCACGAGAATGAAAGAGACAGAGACTAGCCACTTAGGTCATTGAAAGAGTAAGCTGGCATTTTTGTCCTTTGCTCCCTAAGACTTTGCATCTGATGTGGATGGGACCAGGTTTGCACCAAGAGAGCAAAGAACCGGCAATGATTTAGCGTATTATTCTCTGGTTCTAATAGAGCCATACACCAAGATTCTTAAGAATCTCTCCAAATTCCTTTAGGGAAAAACAACAACAACAACTCAAATCCATGGTAATGGCTGCTGGGGGCCCCTTTCTGAGGATCCCAGGGGAGGTTCATTGGTGATAAATGCTGGAACCCTGGAACAGAACAAATTGGTCTCATAAGCAGCCAGGGACAGCCTTTCTGAATACAGCTGCTTTCTTCATTAGAAAGCTAAAAATAGCCCTGATCATTGCAGGCTGGTTTCACTTTAAGCCTTCTGCCACATCCATTTGTCTGTTTCATTCAGGGTTTCTGCATGTCTATGACACCGTGATACTATTTCAGATGAAAAGTACATTGAAGAAATGTTTGCTTTTCCCTCCCCCATGTTCACTCCAGATGTCCCCAACTGTCCAACACTGTTTCCTACTAGAACTCACGGGAATCTTCCGGCATCCTCACCATCCCCATCTGCTTCACTCATTTTTGGAAAAATAAACACCATTCCACGTTGCAAGCAAGAGTCTACAATTATTAAGGTTTTGCCTTTTTTTCAAAAAATGTTCATTACATGTGTGATTTTCTATGGCTAGCTCATGAAATTCGGAGCATAAACTACCCTTTCTGCTGATGCAGGATTTTACCAGATCCTCTACTCAGACTTAGTTTGAGAAGACTTTTTTTTTTTTTTTTTTTTCCTCCTTAGGCTGGCTGACTCTTGGCTCTGGGCAAAGCCAGTTTCCTTTCTAGCTTTTAAAAGTGATAAGGAAGCCCGCTGTGGGGGCAGCCTACGTGAGTAGATCAGTCTGTGGCCATTGGGGAGAATGTATAGTCTTTGTCCTTCCCTATCTTTCCTCCCTAAGGAGGTTGGCTTTGCATGATGCATGGAGGTGGCACCATGACGACAGCAAGGTGGATCCCCTGTGTCATTTACGGCAGTCTGGCCTGCTCTCTTCCCTCCTTTCAACACCCAGGATATTGAGGGAATGGAACATATAAGAGGGAAAAAAACGAGAGAAGAACAAAGGGCATCAGCCTGCTTTAATACTATCCATTTACAAAAAAGTCCACTCATGGAACAGGCACACAAAGCCACACGGGGAACCATTCATAATTAAAACAGGGAAAATAAACCTTAACCTTAAATCCAACCACATTGCATATACCCTTGTATATAGAAAAGCATGATTTTAATGGCTTTAATAGGACTGAAAATCCTAAAGATGGGAGCTAATGTTGCTATGGAAACTTTTCCATGTCTTGACTGCAGAACTCTTAGTTGAAATTTGCAAACTTAGTATCACATTAGCTTTTTTCACACTGGATTTCTGGTTGGTCTTTTAAGAAGATAAAAGGAGAAAACCTCCATGTCATACTAGTACTTTTTGTCACACTCCTAGCCAAAGGAGAGGGCGGTTTATCATCATCTGATGCTTTTTTCCCCCTGTCTGCTCAGGGAAACCTCCACCAAAGAGCTTACATAAGGGCTTTGCAGGGTAAGGATTTTATAGTCAAGCATGATGAATTCAGTGCCAACATTTAAAAAATTTGAATTCTTTTCTCATAGAATCAGATGTCCGAAGTCTGAGTCAATAGACAGGGGGGTTGTGAATTAAAATTCCTAATGATACAGAGCTCAAAGCCCTACAGAGTGTAGAAAAATCTCTGAGCTCAGCCCCCAAAGGCATGGCGATGCCTGAAGCCTATGCTCATGTGCTGCCCTCCTGCACAACCCTTCATGGGTTAAAAGCGATGTGAAAAGCATGCCACATGGAGAATTGTGCAGTGATCATTTGGAAGGCTTGACTAGCCCTGGCCCCACTCTTCGTCACCTTCTCCCTACTCTCAGCCCAGACTCAGTTGGGAGGTGGGGTTGCCTATCAGTAGAAGGCTTAGCAAACTGGAAGCTTTGCAAGTTTTAGAGTCCGGTGGGCCTGATTAAAAAGTGAGCTCCACCATGGGGGCAGGCTCTTCAACTTTGAGGAGCTTCGGTGTTCTCACTAAATGGAGATAATACTGCCTTCTTGTATATGGACGTCATAAGGAATGATTGAGATGACATATGCCAGATACTGGGTACTTTTCCTGGCTCATAGCACTGCAGATTCTTCATAAATATGTTGTCCTGCAGTTGAGAAGTGTGCATCGTCAGAGCCTTTGGGGCCAGGAAGGAGCAAACTAGATCCAGGCTGCCATCTAAGTCCTTGTGAAGGGACATAAACTCCTCCTCTTCCCCCATCTCTACTATTACATATTTTGATTGTTTTCCCCTAAATCCATCTGTTTACTCTGAAACTCAATCGTTTGTGCTGTGATGACCTCATCTTGGTCCCTACTGTATTCTCAAGGCTTTTGCATAAGGGCTGCATAATAAATACTTTTGGATGCAGGGGTGAGATGTGGGGGTATGAGGCACACAGAATTTAGGATGGGGGCTGTAATTTAAAAATTTTAAAAAGCCACAAATGCAGAATCTGGTTCAGGGCTTAGGAAGGAGCCCATGCAATCATGGCACCCTGAAACTAAAGCTTTGTGAGTATCACAGTAAATCAACCCTTATCTGGGGAAGTGACCGTGGTCTTGAGAACTATTAATGAGTGATCGCCAGCCTTTTTGTGACCTTGTCCTTTGCTGGCACCTTGTTTTGGTCCTAGGACAATTCAATTTAGGTCTGTCACTTGAGGTGCAGACTAATGATGAGAAACCATTACACCCACAAGTTATGTCCAGGTGGTGTGGGATAGATAGCCATATTCAGAATCTGGTTTTTATCAATAACCTACAATCCATCTGTTGGGACTGCCACAGCAAAATACCACAGATTGAGTGTCTCAAATAAGAGACATTTATTTCTCATAGTTCTGAAAGCTGAGAAGTCCAAGATCAAGGTACTGGACGATTTGATCTCTGGTGAGAGTCACCTGCCTGGCTTGTACTATAGATGGGTCCCTTTTCATTATGTCCTCACATGTCCTTTCTCCTGTGAATTCCCAGAAAGAGAGAGAGAAAGAGAATTTTGCCCATTCTATAAGGCCACCAGTCCTACTGGATTAGGGCCCCATCACTGTGACCTCATTTAACCTTAATTACCTCTTAACAACCTTGTTTCCAAATACAGTCCCATTGAGGGTGGGACTCCAATGTGTGGATTTTGCAGGGGACATAATTCAGTCCATAGCACCTACTGAGCCTACTTCTGGCTTCCTCTCTGGCTCTTAATTTGAAGACTCACTTACCTCTTTAGGCTTCAATATGCTCATCAGATCCGGGGACAACATTAGAGCAGAGCAGGGTGGAGTAAATAACCTCCAGGAAGTGGAACCAAATGGCATCCCCCACAGGGCAGTTTTATCAGCACGGATGTTGAGAAGATGCAAGGTGTTGAAAGGAGAGGCCAGCATGATCCTTGGCCCCCATTGAAGCTGTACTCTCTTCCCTATCCTGCTTTTCGCTTTCATATTTTACTCCTCTTTTTCCTCTTTCCTGTTCCCCCCTCCTTTCTATTTTTAATAGTGTCTCATCAGACACAGTAGTTCTTGGCCCTCTTCGTGATGCGACCTGCTTCAATTCCCCCAACCCCCAATTAAGGGGTTGACGTCTGGGTAAGAAGTGGGGAAGCAGAGTGGGCAGAATAGGTGGGGGGGTGGTGGGAGGGCTGGGTGGGGTTGATGTAAGACATGAGAAACAACTGCGTTATCGCATGGCAGGGAGGCAAGGGGAATGACAGCAAGAGAATGGAGTGGTAGGCACCGGCACAGAGCAAGAACTACCCCAGGTAATAACTCCAGGTCTCAATTTTCTTATCAGTTTTTAAAAAAAAAAATACTGGAGTAGAAAATCCTCCAGGTGCCCTCAATCTGTACTATACTGTACCTCTGTACCTCTTTCTACTTTACCTTACTAGGCAAGGGCATTGATAAATAAAACTCTGTGTGCCTTGTAAGAAAATCATTATGTAAATTCGAAGTACTGCTCAAATTAATTCTAATGAGGTTCAGGGGGAAAAACAAGTAACAACCAAAACTCTTTAATAAAGTGTTCTAAAAAGAAAAAAAGAATTATCGCCCACTTCTGCACTTCCTGCTTTTGGCAGGGACTCGAAGTGGAAATCTGAAAACACTGTGAGACAGTCTGTTCTCATGGTATTTCTAGCTGAGAACAGGAAGGAGGGGAAATCTCATATGAGTGAGAGAGCCTGTTTTTCAGTGATTAGCAGGCCAAAGAAGTTTCGCTGGGCAATCAAGCTTGACAGCACCTCTAAAAGTTCTACCTTTATTTGGTCAGCAGAACAGATTTTGCCAGGAGCCCCAGCATAATCACCAAAACACAACCGTCATCTGCCATGTAAGCCAAGGGGCTCTTCTCCCTGAGCCTGGGTGTTAGGTGCTGGCGACCCAGACGTGAGCCATATGGCCCCTACCCTTCTGGAGCACAGAGCAAAGTTGGAAGGATCAGGAATCTATAAATGACAAATAATTACAATGCTAAGCAGCCTCTGCTGAGTGCTAACTTAGCCATGCAGACAATGCTAGGAAAGAGGCTTCCATGTGCTGCACAAAATTCCTTATTGGTTTGCATTCATTCTCTACCTCACCACTGTACTCTCATCACTCAGCACGGGCATATTCTGCCCCTTTAGGCATAAAACATTTCTTAAGTCCTTGGACTCTTTGGCCCAACCCAAGTCACAACAGATTGCCTTGTGTGTGATGCCCATGAGTCACTGAGGCTGAATCATGTTCACAGTAAGCATGTACTGATTAATGCATATTGATTGGCTGGGCGTGCTGAAACCAGAACAATCCCAGAGCCTAGACTAGTTGTGTTGTCCCTAATTACCTGCCAGAGGCTTACGTGCACTGGTGTCTAAGGCTGCAGCAGACACTCCAGGGAACGCACTTAGTCACCATGACTCCAACTGAGACTCATAAATCACCTAAGGTGCATGTCAATGGCATCATTACAACCAGGGCCCCTTGAGGGCACAGGTGGAGAGGTAAGCTTTCCTTCCCCCCCCTCCCCCAGAGAAGAACACAGGAATCCCCCGTCTGAGTGCAATCCTCTCCCTAAGTGGCAACCTTTCCTGGAAAAAAATAAAAATGATTTGATGTTCTCTTTGAAATAATGTAACGATGAGGCTTACATTCTGAACAAGGGACTAACAGTGACTTGTTGAAATGCTGATCATTAACATCTTTAATCTGCTATTTATTTAACCCTGGGTGCTATGCCTATAGAGTGAATAGTAAAATGCTTACAAAAGTGTTCGTAAATTAGACAGATACAGTTGGAGCCCATCACTATAATGATTTCTCATATTCACTATGTTTTAACCTCTGTGATTGCTTCGTGACACATACCAGGTGAGAGGTCGGAGAGATGTGTTCAGTGGTGGCATGGAATTCAGGATTTCTCTGGGTTAATTTTGTCTGGACCTTTGAGAAATCCTAGGATTGCTTCATGGGTTTTTATTTCCTGTGAGGACTATCAAAAAGAATTAAGACAGACTCAGCCAGCAAAAGAGCATACAATCTGGAGTTCTTGCCATGGCTCAGTGGTTAACGAACCTGACTAGGATGCATGAGAATGCAGGTTTGATCCCTGGCCTTGCTCAATGGGTTAAGGATCCCGCATTGTGTGAGTGGTGGTGTAGGTCACAGATGTGGCTAGGATCCCAAGTTGCTGTGGCTGCGGCGCAGGCCAGCAGCTGCAGCTCCAATTGGACCCCTATTCTGGAAAGTTCCATATGCCATGGGTGAGGCCCTAAAAAAAAAAAAAAACAAAAAAAACCAAAGAGCATTCAATCCACTGAGTAAGGCAGATACCCAAATAATACAAAGTAGGTAAGAGGACTTTGGGTGGGGAACTCTGTAAAAGGGAGTTGCATGTAGAATGTGATATTCTTCAACATGACAAATTAAAATGCTGACAAAATATAATTCTTTCATAAATATTTTTTGATAGCAAGTTCATTGTAGGATATTCATAAAATAGATAAAAGCACAAAAGCAAAAGTAAAAATCAGGCAGAAGACCTAAAGAGACATTTCTCCAAAGAAGAAAAACAAATAGCCAATAGGCACATGAAAAAATACTCAGCAACGCTAATTATTAGAGAAATGCTAATTAAAGCTACAATGAGATACCATCTCATACAAGTGAAAGTGGTCATCATTAAAAAGTCTACAAATAAGAAATTCTGAACAGGATGTAGAGAAATGGGAACACTCCAACACTGTTGGTGGGAATTTAAGTTGGTACAGCCACTATTAAAAACAGTATGGAAGTTCCTTAGAAAACTAAGGGTAGTTACCATACGATCCAGTAATTCTACTCCTAGGCATGTATGCAGACATAATTTCTTTCAAAAAGAAACATGCACCTATGTTCATGGAAGTGTTATTCACAAGAGCCAAGACATGGAAACCACCTGAATGTCCATAGACATGTGAATGGATAAAGAAGATGTGGTACATGTGTATATAATGGAATACTACTCAGCCATAAAAAAGAATGAAATAAGGCCTTTTGCAGCAACATGGATGCAACTAGAGATTCTCAGACCAAGTGAAATAAGAAAGAAAAAGACAAATACCACGTGAGCTCACTTATATGTGAAATCTAAAATATGACACAAATCAACATATCTACAAAGCAGAAACAGACTCATGGCCAAGGAGAACAGACTTGTGGTTGCCAAGAGGGAGGGGATTTGGGGAAGGATGGAGAAGGAGGCTGGGGTTAGTAGATGCAAATTAGTTATACACATATATGTGTATAACTGAATCACTTTGCTATACAGAAGAAACGAACACAACATTGTAAATCAACTACACTTCAATAAAAAATAAAATTAAAAAAATTAAAAACCACTCCTAATGTTACCCAGTGAAAAACACTATAAAAGATCACTGTATGTCTTTCTAGTTACTTTTCTATGTATATCTAGGCATTTTCAAACAACAGTAGAATAATAATATATACTGTTTTACAAACAGTTCTTTTCATTTTAACGACATGCTGTGAAATATACTATAATAATTTTCCCCACATGATCTTAAGTCCTTCTACACTGTGATGTTTAATCATTATGTAATGTTTTGTCCTACAGATACTCTGCACTTTCTTTATCTGGGCTCCTAGAGTGGGACATTGAGATGGTTTTCGGTGTCTTACTAATAGAAACAATGGTGTTTTGAACATAGTTGCACATAAATATTTGTATACCTTACTGATTATTTCCTCAGGATAAATTCCTTAGACGTAGGATTATAGGTATGGAAATCCAAGCCCAGCAGCATGGCTGATATTTTGATCGGAAAACAGATAAGGGAGTCCCGCTGCAGCTCAGTGGTAATGAATCCAACTAGTATCCATGAGGACATGACTTTGATCCCTGGCCTTGCTCAGTGGGTTAAGGATCTGGTGGTGCCCGGAGCTGTGGTGTAGGTCACAGACATGGCTCAGATCTGGCGTTGCTATGGCTGTGGTGCAGGCTGGCAGCTGCAGCTCCAATTTGAACCCTAGCCTGGGAACTCCCATATGCCAAGAGTGCAGCCCTAAAAAAAAAAGAAAAGAAAAGAAAACAGACAAGATGAGAAATTAACCCAAATTTCAGAGATGCTTGTGTTTCTGTTCTGATTCCTTTTTATTACGTAAACATTGATCCTAGAAATAAAGATGGTCATTGTGGGTCTGTCAGCAGAATGCTCTCCCAGATGCTGGCTGCCATTTCAACTTGTTTTACCTGCCTTTAAATTGCAGGAACAGATCCTCCCGTAACCTTACCTCACTGTCTTTTGATTCCTCGCTGCATTACATCACAGGGTCAAACATCACAATCCTAGGATATGTCATGAAACTCAAAAGCAAACAGTGAGTTTCATAAAATATCCACAGGCTCAAGAAAAAAAAGTTTAATCTCTGCTATACACGTGGCTGTATTCATTTAAAAAGGCAGTTACAACTTCCACAAGAGCTTTCCATGTTGGTCGTCATATTTAGGGTGTAAACATCATTTGACTATAGGTTAAGGATACTGATATTTTCACAAATGTATCAGAAGGTATGTATCTAAAATGAGGTGGCCAGGAGTTCCTGTCATGGCTCTGGGGTTAAGGAATCCAATGAGTGTCCATGAAGACGTAGGTTCGATCCCTGGCCTAGCTCAGTGGGTTAAGGATCCAGCTTGCCATGAGCTGTGGTGTAGGTTGCAGACGCGGCTAGGATCCCGTGTTGCTGTGCTTGTGGTGTAGGCTGGCAGTTCCCGATACAACCCCTAGCCTGGGAACCTCCATATGCCACAGGTGTACCCTAAAAGGACAAAAAGACAAAAAATAAAATGAGGTGGCAGAAAACATCTTACTCATCATGTTTTAGAAGTCTGCTTGCAGTTTATGAGATCCATAATTCTGTACTTTGCATTGTAGGGTTTCAAGTCTTATTTGTTTATTCGGTCACCCATTCAGTCCCTTCAATAGCTATTGTTTGAGTGCCTGTTCTGTGCCCGGGACATGACCCAGCTGATGCCCTTAAAAGCTCCTAGTCTAATGCAGGGACGGATGCTTAAAAACGCTTTTATAAGAGAGTGTCATAATAATTGTTAGGGAAAAAATGTACTTTTGGATCTCTTTCCCACTTTTTCACCTTTGCTCTACTTCCTTTGAGTCTTCTGCTCTCTGCTTCTCCCCTCCCTCACATCAGCTATTTCCAGGAAGGACGTGGGACTGGGGGCCAACGTGAAGTGCAAGATGGCGGCAAGGGGTCCTGGGGGGCCAGCTGGAGCCAGGGGACCAGGAGGCACAGGCTGTAGCTGGCTCCCTGGTGCAGCCCTGCCCCGAACCTTTGTGGAGCCTGGGGCCAGAGCACAAATGGAGGCCACTTACCATCTGTGGAAACACATAAAAGCTGTAAATCAAGTTAATAAGCTGTTAACGAAAATAAGGCTTGAGATGGACAAAATCGAAAAAATATGTGTAAAGCTATGGTTTTCTATGATAGAAAGTTGGAAGACTATCAAGCAATTGGATTTAATTATTGTTGCTCATATATGCATGTTCTGTTGATGGGTTGGCAATGTTTGGATAGGTACGAAAGGATATATACACTCCTGGGAAAAACAGTGATGGTCTCTGGGATTATTGGGATTGGTGATATGAAGAGGGGTCTTTTACTTATGGCTTTAGGTAACTTTCTCAAAGACATGATGAGATTATGGGTAATTTTCTTTTCTTTTTCTCTGCTTTTCTCTATTTTTCAAATTTCTAAAATAATCATATGTTGCTTATGTAATTTGAAAAAAAATTTAAAAAGGAAGAAAAGTCGAGACTAGAAAACTGTTCTAGGATTGGAAAGTGTCTCATTAAACTGAATTTCTAGAAAAAGATTGTATTTCAATTTTTAGGCTTATATGATTTAAGGAATTGACTAAAATTAACCCCAGAAACACCAAACATTTTTCTTCAAGAGGTCATGGGGGAATTGGACAGGCGCCCAACGATCCAAAAATAACAAAGAGAGAATCTATATTAAAAAAAAAAAAAAGTACAGCCATAGAACTTATTGCCTGACCTTTCAAGGCATATGACTTTTACAAAAAATCAAATATTTATTTCTCAATGACCTCAGACATTTCAGGGTTATTTCTGTAAGAAGAGGTTGTGTTTACTCAGTGATCCCAGCTTTTCAGAGCACTTCACGTCAGTCTTTTCATCGTATCCTCACAGTAACCCCACGATGTAAGGAAGAAGTCATCCCATTTTTTCAGGTAAAGAAAATGAGGCTCCGTAAATTGAGACTGGGCTCCCATGTCACAGCTAGTTCCCAGTGGAACAAAGACCAGAGCAGAAGTCTTTTAGATCTGAGCACAGTTCTCTTCCTCCTACTGTTAGTGAACTTACACCATGAATTTTCTGGAACGTACACTTATTTCTCAGAAATTTTTGTAAATGTCCCCACTCTTGTTTTTCCTTTTTTTAATGGAACTTATCTTTAAATGGCTGCCAACATTTCTCTATGAGTTACTAAAGAATACTCAGCACCCTTTTAAAGAGATGCCTGACTCCCTGTAAGTAATTCCACAAATGAGGATTTTATAAAAAGTGCTAATTAGTGCTAAGTACCTTTAGAGATGCCTTCCAGGCTAATGTCCAAGGATGCACCACGTGGGGGAGGAAACTGCAATAACCCTTCCCTCAGGGACTCAGCTGATTTTCTGTGATGATGAGACACCATAAGATTGTTTCACTCAGTGCTTAAAATACGAATTAAAGACTGTGTTAGTATCATTGTAAGATAAACAGTATCCCATTTACTTCATTTATTTCTTCAACTGGGATTATTCTGTAATAGGAAATATTTTACTCAGACTCTAGAAAAAGTACATTTCAAAAGATAATTTGGATGAAATGGGTGAAAGGGGTCAAAAGGTACAAAGTTCCAGTTCGAAAATAAATAAGCCACGGGGATGTAATACACAGTGTGGTGATAATAGTTACTAACACTGTATTGCATATTTGAAAGTGGCTAAGAGAGTAAATCTTTTCTTTTTTGGCTTTTTAGGGCAGCGCTTGAGGCATATGAAGGTTCCTAGGCTAGGGGTTGAATTGGAGCAACAGCTGCTGGCCTACATCACAGCCACAGCAACAAGGGATCCAAGCCATGTCTGCGACCTACGCCACAGCTTGCGGCAACGCCAGATCCTTAACCCACTGAGTGAGGCCGGGGATCAAACCCGCATCCTCATGCTCCTAGTCGGGTTCGTTAACTGCTGAGCAATGAAGGGAACTCCTGAGAGAGTAAATCTTACAAGTCCTCAATCACAAGGAACAAAACATTTTTGTAACTCTGTGTGGTGACAGATGTTAGATTATTTGGGGAGTTCCCGTCTTGGTGCAGTGGTTAACGAATCCGACTAGGAACCATGAGGTTGCAGGTTCGGTCCCTGCCCTTGCTCAGTGGGTTAAGGATCCAGCGTTGCCGTGAGCTGTGGTGTAGGTTGCAGACACGGCTCGGATCCCGCGTTCCTGTGGCTCTGGCATAGGCCAGTGTTTACAGCTCCGATTTGACCCCTAGCCTGGGAACCTCCATATGCCACGGGAGCAGCCCAAGAAAAGACAAAAAAAAAGATTATTTTGGTGATAATTTTGCAATATATACAAATATTGAGCCATTATACTGTACCTCTGAAACTAATATAATGTTATACATTCATTATACCTCAATTAAAAAAATCTTAGGTGGTTAGGTGTTTTTTTAAGTTAATAAATTTATGGTGCTGCTTTAAAAAAAAAGCTTGATTTGAAATGTTTTTGTAAATTAATTCCTAAATTTCAGGATATTGTACTTAGTATCATTTAGAACTTAAATTATGGTTTATTCATCATGATTTTAGTGAAGTGTATTTAGAGTACATGTCAAAACGACTTCCCCATTGACTCTCATACTACACCATACAGGCTAACAGTCATAATTAACTGAGGCTCTTGGCCATGTGAATTAGAAAATTTTTTTTTCACTGGAAAAAAGTCATAAAACAAAACCAAAAATCTCCTGCAAATTTATTTCATCTCAAAATCTTAAACATGGAGCTTCATGTAAAAGGCTATTGCTCAATTAAAACAGAATGAACAAAAATACTATTTTTTTTTCCCCCAGAATATTTAGATAAATAATGAAGTTCCCCTGTAATGGAACCAGAATTTTTCTGCTCTCCAAGGAAGACGTCTGTGCCTGACCCAACCATCAGATCCATCACAGAGCTATTCTATACTTAATAAAACAGAGCAATTTAGAGAATAAAGGACAGAACTTCAGTCTTGTAAAAATATCTTAGAAGTCTTTAATAATTCTGTCAGTAGCCTTGGTTTTAAGGTCCAAAGACTCTCCGGTCATGGTAGAATCATGGGTCAGTGAGAACAGTGTGCTCAGTGGTATAGCTGCTTCAGGAGGTGGTATGTGTGTTTCCAAAGTGTAATATAAAATCAACTCCCCACATCAAGTCACTGTTCAAGTGGCTCGTATTTTTGAGTTCCACTTACTATCTGCCACTACCTCTTGAACCCGGGGTCTTAAAGTTACTGCTGAATCGAAAGGAAGAGGAAAGCCAGTCAAAGAAGGACAAGTACTGCACAATTCCACTTATATGAGGTACCTAACATAGCCAGGCTCAGAGAAGGAGAGCCGAACGGTGGTTGCCAGGGAGAAGGGGTAGGGGGCAGTAGGAAACAGGGAGTTGAGCATCAATGGGCACAAAATTTCAATAACACAAGATGAATAAAGTCCGGGAGATCTACTGTATACTCTTGCTCCTATGGTTAACAACTCAGTTTGGTACACTTACAGATCTGTTGAGAGGGTAGATCTCCCATTGAAGATTCTTATCATAATAAAGTTAAATGTTAAATTTAAAAAAAGAAGAAAGTCGAACAAATAGCTAACATGTCAGGAAGAATCAATGGAATATAAAACACCTCTCTGTGGACAAAAGGGAGAAGGTCATCCGAGGCAGGTCGTGTGTAGCACTGGGCCATCCCTGAACTTGAGTAGCTCCATTCAGAGAGGTGGAGTCCCTTGCCTCACAGCATCAAGGTAACTGTTGTATTCCTCCAGCAGGCAGACCTTCGCTTGCCTTTGTTTACAATGCTTGGCAAGTGAAAGGGCATTCTGTACTATCTAAAAACAATCAATTTGACAATCTAGGGACACTCTTCAAGTCCTACATGGCAACCCCAGGATTAGGCATTGATTGGGCAAGAGAAGATCTGGAGAAGCTTAACCTTGTAACTCTACTCATGACCCCAACACCATCTCCCTGGTCTTTCTTTCCAGCATGGGTGCTCCTTGCTGGAGGTAGTCTGGGGCAGACACGGCTTCTCTGCTTGTCTGCCTGAAGGTGAATAACAATTTAACTGTAACAATCTGATCTTTGTTTCCGACAGATTGGAGATAAAAAAATTAGAAAACATAGACGTTTGCTGGTGGCCTAGTGGTTAAAGATCTGGCATTGTCACTTCTGTGGTTGGGGTCATTTTTGTGGCCCAGGTTCTATCCCTGGCTTAGGAACTTCCACAGGCCGTGAAGACAGACAAAAAATACTTTAGAAAACATGGACACCAGACCTCTTTCTCCCTGGGGCAAAATTAACAGTACCTAGGCAAGTACATTTTATTCCTATACATTCATTTTATTCATATCCTTATCATAATTAGGTTAACACATTGCTACAATTAATCTGTCCTGTTGGAGAAATTAGCAGGCTCCTTATATTCTTAGAGAAGGAAAGCCTGTTTCTTCCATTCACTGATTTCATGCCAGCTTTGAGCATGGTAGCAGAATAATTACAGTAAAAAGCCACCAGCAGATCTTAGCATTTGCAGGGTAGGGTCATAATTGAACGAAAACTGTTAAGAAGCATGAGAAGGTCAGCCTTCCACTGCCCTTAGCATTTGTGTAACACCAGGGAAATCTTAGTGCATCTGTTATTTTAAGTGGGCACCAGTGATTTGGAAAGCTAAAAGCAGCTATATCTAAGCCTTTTAAAGTTTTCTTAGCCATTGACTCATGTTTTATCCTCTCGGTTGCTGGCGACCTGACTTTTAGCCAAGCAAACAATAAACTGAGAGCATAAACAAAATTGGTCCCTCTCATTTTTATAGTTGAGGAATATACTCACAAAATCTATAAATTTCCACGGACATAAATCCCTGAGCATTACCTTTCAGCTGTTTAAAAATCTAATAACATCAGGACTTACCCTTCTGAGCAGGCTATAAACCTAAGCAGAATGATTTTGGCATAACAGATACAGTTTGCAGGGAGATTTAAACACGATTATGGCTCATAACTGTCAACAAGTAACACAAAGCCGTATTCCCTTAATCAGAAAATCTGCGTTTCAGGTGTTGAAGTTCAGTTCAGCTGCTCCATCTGCTAGGACTGCCTGACAATCTACCTTCACAGGATGAACAGCTTTGCAAAATACGTCCAGAGGTTCAGCTCTCTTTGTCCCCGTGTTCTAGAATTTCCAGGAAGCTGGCTTTCCACACTTCATTGAGAAGTGCAAGTGGGAAGCTGGAGGCCAGCACGGAGTCTGAAAGCTAAAGTTGCCAAGCCTCCAAGCTAGCCAATGTTTTCACCAGGGCACAGAGGGTGTGGCAGGAGCACAGTCTGGTGGAAACACCAGGATAACTTCCTGGGAGGGGCTCCGTTCTCCTCCTGGAGCACCCCAGATGAATAAATGAGCCTACTTGCTATGCAAATACAGCCTTAGGGAAACTCCTACCCTCTCTCACCAGATTGTCTCTCATTAGCTCTACCCACAAAGATATTTTGTGGTTAATAGTAAAAGAACAACCTGACTTGTTTAGTTATTGGCAGATGTCCCAAACCTTGACCTCCACCTAGAATTTCCTAATGACATACGGTAATAGAATAAGCCAGTCTGAGTAGTATGGTATGTATGTGTATTAGGCAAAATCTAATTTTCAATTACTAACCCATCTGAGCTATGCAGCTCACATTTCGGAGGATGGAAGATTGAGCACTGCGTATTTAGAGACTCAATAACATTCGTTACATAAATGAATCATGAGTACATAAATGCCCTATGCAACAGAGGTAAATTCAGTGTTCCCAAGCTGGCCAGGGAGAAGAAAAGAGAAAGAATTCTTGGATAGAGAAAAAAGAACACAAAACAACCTCCACGAGGCCGATCAGACCCAAGGGACATCCAACTCAGGCATGCAGAAGCTGGGAAGACTTCCAGGAGGGAGTCCTATGGGACTGGGATCCTGAAGGCTGTGTGGGTGGTAACTATGGGAGTGGCTGAGGGGAGAAAAGAATAGCTGCAGGCAGAGGGGAGCCCTGCTTAGATGTGGGTGGGGAGGCAGCACGAAAAGTAGGCAAGACACCATTGGTCCCACAGGGCTTTGCAGAGCCTTGTGAGATTTGGGCTGGATGCTAAGAGTAATAGGGGCCACTGAAAAGTTGAAGCAGATCAGTGACACAAGGAGATCTGAATTTTCGAAAAACCATTTTCCATTTAGAGTTGATTTCATACTGATACTCTACTGAACATTTTGCAAATGAGAACTGTCACTGGCTGCACTGTCATCCTTGCATAATGCTGCATGCAGGCGTAAATGTTGGCATTCTTATGGAATGCATGAGGTCATGCTTTAAATGACCCGAATGCATATAAATGTGAATAATTATTTGATAAATAACAACAAACTTTTTATTTATTTATTTATTTATTTTTTGCTTTTTGCTTTTAGGGCCACACCTGCAGCATACAGGAGTTCCCATGCTAGGGGGTCAAGTTGGAGCTGCAGCTGCCGGCCTATACCACAGCCACAGTAATGAGAGATCTGAGCTGCATCTGCAACATACCCCACAGCTCATGGCCATGCTGGATTCTTTAACCCAGGGAGCGAGGCCAGGGATTGAACCCATATCCACTTGGATACTAGTCAGGCTTGTAACTTGCTGAGCCTCAATAGGAACTCCCTAAATAACAACAAACATTTATTATGAGCTTCCAGAATGCCAGGAACAGGGCTAAGCTTTCTATAAATTATCTAATATAATCTCTTTGAAAAGTAACTTTCACCAGAATAATGGATGGATTGATTTCCCTACAGCTGTGTACTCACCAACCAGACCATTGGAGACCAAACATGTCAGGCAGGCATCATGATCCAGTCTGTGTGCATGCAGAGAGCAGATACCAGTTTAGTCTCTTGCTGAAGGGCTATTTGCCATATTCTGGTGCAGTGGCTTAAGGAACTTGGAAATAAGATCTATTAGTGTCCCCATTTTACAGATGAGGGAGTTGAGGATCAGATTTAAGTCATTTGCTTGGGTCATATAGGAAGCACCTGGCAGAGGCAGAATTGCACCACTGGCTGTTAAAGAAACTTCATAATCAACCAAGTTAATTAGGAATAACAACAATAGAAAACTTAGACTTAGTGATGTTGGAATATCTTCATTTTAATGAAGATCCCTGTGGGAAAAGTGAACTAAAACTATTAAGAAGGTGACAGAATTAGCTTTGTATCAAAGATGGAGGATTGTGTTCTACATGGCTGGTGGGAATGTAAGTTGGTGCAGTCACTATGGAAAATAGTATGGAGGTGCCTCAAAAAACTAAAAGTAGAGTTACTATATGAACTAGCAATCCCACTCCTGGGCATAAATCCAGACAAAACTATAATTTAAAAAGATACATGCACTGCTATGGTCACAGCAGTGCTGCTCACAATATCTAAGACATGGAAACAACCTAAGTGTCTGTCAACAGAGGAATGGATAAAGAAGATGTGGTATATATATACACACACATACAAATAGAATACTACTCAGTCATTAAAAAGAACAAAATAATGCCATTTGCAGCAACATGGATGGACTGAGAGATTCTTATGTTTAAATTAAATTAAATTAAATTTTTTTTAGGGCCACACCCACGGCACATGGAGTTTCCCAGGCTAGGGGGTCAAATCGGAGTTATAGCTGCTGGCCTATCCCACAGCCACAGCAATGCCAGATCCAAGCCGCATCTGTGACCTACACAACATCTCAGGGCAACACCTGATCCCTAACCCACTGAGTGAGGCCAGGGACCAAACCTGTGTCCCCATGGATGCTAATCAGATTTGTTTCCGCTGAGCGATGACGGGAACTCCAAGATTCTTATACTAAGTGAAGTAAGTCAGAAAAAGAAAGACAAATACCACATGGTATCACTTATATGTGCGATCTAAAATATGACACAAATGAACACATCTACGAAACAGAAACAGATTTATGGACATAGAGAACGGACTTGTGGTTGCCAAGGGGAGGGGGCTGGGGAGGAAAGGATTGGGATGTTGGAATTAACAGATGCAAACTAATATGTATAGAATGGATAAACAGCAAGGTCCTATACACAGGGAGCTATATTTAATATCATGTGATAAATCACAATGAAAAATAATATGAAAATGTGTATATATGCATATAAGAATGTATATGTATCTGAATCACTCTGCTGTATAGCAGAAATTAACACCGTAAATCAATCATTCTTCAATTTTTTAAAAAAGATGGAAGGTTGTGAACCATGGGGTAAAATAATTCTCCAGTACCACTGAGCTGAGGGTGGCATCTGGATGGCTTGGCTGGTGACACAGCTGACCTGTGTAGTAATACCACAAGCCTCCATGGGGTTTTATCCTAGTTAGACAACTGGAGATGCTTCTCCAGTCTTTGTTAACAACCTAAATGAATTTCTATCGGTGCATGCCCTATCTGAGAAATGCCATATCATCCCCTAATCCCATGTGTGATGGTTGCTTTAGAGGAAGATTGCATTGTATTTTTGTTAATTGCCTACTTCTCTGGGCTGACATTTCTAAACCCACACAGAAAGCCCATAACTTTCTGTTCAAGAATATTTTAGTGCAACTAAATGAGCATCTAACTGTTGACATACTCAACAAAAGAGTTGACTCACCCGTTACTCTGGAACCAGTGCTGTATTCTTAGACGGAGTCACCTTAGAGCGCTCGGGTGTCCTTAAAAAGAATCTGCCTCTTTCTGGACTCTCATGAATTTCTACCTCCTGTGCCTCCGACATCTAGAGGCCTGCTAAGTGGTAACAACCGAAAATGAGATGCTGTCATGTGGGAATACTAAGCGTGATAGGCTAAAGAAAGCAAAGAACTTCCTCGAGAATAATTGGATTTAACGTCTTGTTCGTAGAACAGACTTGATTTGGAGGAGAAGACAAAATTGATTTTTATGTGGCTTACTGGCTGTGCCCGCAGAAACCAAGCTCTCCTCCGCCAGCTCCTGCAGCCGTTGTGATCATGATGTGACAGTCCTCTCTCTCTCTCTCCCCTCTTTAGCTCTGGTTGTAGCACAGGCCGCAAATAAATTGCTAACATTTAAGTGCATCTGTTGCAAAGACAGAAGCTCAGAGGACACTGGGGAAATTTCAAACCAAATTTCAGGACTGAGCTCATAAAAGCATGCACCATCTGTGGAATTTTGCTCATATGCATCACTATCATGGGGGGTGGGCAATAGACAGGGGGGAAAGTCTGATAAAGGATTGCATAGCGACTGGATCTAAAACTGAAGCCTCTTATTTCAGATCAGTTCACAGGTGGCCTTTGGGCCAGGCAGAGTTCTGACCCAAGGGGACATAACGAAGAAGTTACCTCGAATTTGCTTTGCCCCTGTGTCTAAACACAGCACCCCTTCCCACACTTTACTGGCCTTTTTCAAGAGCTCAAGACTTTCTACCTTTCCTGCCACTGGTTTCCTTGAGACTGGGGCTGAATCTCACTCTTTCCTCCCATCATCCATGTGGTAAAACAAGACCAACCCAGATCATTTTGGCAGTAAGCCTGTGCCATTATCTCTAGCCTGAAAAGAGAAGTTCCTTCAGAATCCCTTTACAGATGCTCAAACTTATGGTCTAACAAGATTGCCATTCTTTGTGATTTTCATTTCCATCCGCAGTTGAGGGCACTTTGGAGAAAAATTTCTATTCAGCACTTTTCCACTCATAATTCAGGAAAAGCGAGTCATGTGATATAATAAGGATAATTAGCTCCAACTGAAAATAATAAGCTTGGCATCACAGAGCCCCTCCACTGAACACACTCTCCATTTATCGTTTTTGTGTATTCTCTGTCAAGGTTAATCACTACTTCTGTTAATTACTAACCTGTTGAAAGAACAAAGGCAAATGCAACGTGGTACTTAAATTACAGTTTCTTCCAATACCATCTCAATAAAGATTCTTTTAGTACAGAATCTATCCTTATAATCTTACAGTTAAAAACTGCTATTGCTTGTCCCTGAAAGTACGATCCGTTATTATAAAGATGATTTTCAGTGTTACGTATGGAAGTAGGGGTTGAGTTTCTTTCATTCAGATTCTGGTAAAATAAAGATCCCTGGAAGTGATGACCGCATGCTTAACAAGGTTCAACATTTAGGTTTAGGTTCAACATTGCTTTTCATTGATTTGTTAACCTTGGTGCAGTGTGGGGATAAGCACTGGGCACATGGCCATATGCTTCCCAGTTAGCGTGTCTTAATGCAGACCAGCAGACACTTGCCTTCTCCCCCAGTGAAGAGATACCACCGACTATGCCCAACTAAAATAGAGGAATATGTGGAGGTAAATATAGTTCTCTCTTTTTTTCTGGGGGTGATGCATATTGGGAAGTTTTAAAACACAGGAGGATGTGGCGACAAGAGAAACCCTCCTACACTGTTGATGGGAATGTAAATTGGTGCAGCCACTGTGCAAAACAGTGTGGCAGTTTCTCAAAAAAACTAAAAATGGTTGGTTGGATTATATGACCCAGCAATTCCATTCCTGGGTATACATATCTGAAGACAAACAAAATACTAAGAAGATACATGCACTGCAATGTTTCATTGACTATTTACAGTTGCCAAGGTGTGGAAGCAGCCCAGGTGTCCATCAACAGATCCATGGATAAAGAAGCTGTGGTATATATAAATATACCATATATATAAATTTTGCCATCTGTAGTAGCATGGATGGACTTGGAAGCCATTATGCTAAGTGAAACATCAAACAGAGAAAGATGAATACTGTATGATATCTCTTACATGTGGAATCTAAAAAATACAACAAACTAGTGAATAAAACAAAAAAGAAGGAGACTCAAGGATATAGAGAACAAACTAATGGTTACCAGTGGGGAGAGGGAAGGGGGAAGGGAAAAACAGGGATAGGGGATTAAAAAATGGATTATTATGGGAGGATACGAAATCATGTGTGTGAAAGTTTTGAAAACTGTAAAGCACTATAGAATGTAAACAATCTTTCAAAGAGAATTCTGAAACCTGAGAAAGAGCAAGTTTATAGAGAAAGGAATGTCCACACCAGGCGCACAGGTTAGATGTCTTTATTCTTCTATCCAAATGGTGTTCCTCCTCCATCTTTTATGAAAAGATAAAAATGAGAAGTGCTGTTAAAGAGATTACTGAATCATTGTCATTAACCTCTGAGGAATTATAGAGAACAAGGAAATTTAAAAAACTGGGATGCCATTCTGATTTACAGAAAGAGAATGAAGTGAATTTTAGTTCAGAGGTTGGAATGGATTATTTATGAGAAGAAGCAGTGACCACCAGGAACCAAGACAATTCACTAAGAACAAATCCTATCAAACAAAATTCATTTCTTTCATGGATCATGTGTCAGGCTTGCAGATAAGAAAATCAGCTAGACCTAGACTTCCATTCTTAGTCTGTACTTAGAACTTCATTAAGAAAGGCACAAAATTACTCATAATCATCTTGTCAAGCGGGGGGGGGGGCGGCGAATTATTAGCCAAATAGTAATACTAGTCATTATTATTAGTTATTACAAAAAGTTAGAAAAACTAGAGATGTTTAGAGGGAAGAGACAGAGCAACAAAGAATTTGGCAATATGTAAGAAACAATAGAAAAAACAGATAAAACCAGATTTTGAAAAGAAATATATGTGTGTATATACATACATACACACACACACACACACACACACTCATAGTTATTACGTGGTAAGGTGGTTAGACATGGCATCGACAAGTAGCACCTGGATCACACTGAGAAGAGTGACAGGTACCCAGATCCCAGTTCATCCATCAAAGCTATGGTTGCCTCAAAGGCAGAATGGGTTGCCTCAAAATGTTCAGTGAATACACTACTACCATACAAGCTGTAAAGGGAATTTAAGGACAAGGTGGGTAATTCATTAAAACGATCTTTATGATAGCTACTTTACAATAGCAGGGAATCATAACATTTTACAACACCTTCACATATCTTCTTGTCTTAAATCCCTTCCAGGCAAGCTGAAGCCTGAGGCTCTGGCCCAGGCAGAGTTTTAGGAGAAGGGGTTGAGTCTTTGTTGAACTGGTATAGTTTAGGGTTCCTGGGTATGGATCAAAAAGGTGCTGAACAGAACTTTTTGGATGAAGGCCAGCTTGGGAAGTTCCAAAGTGTTTTGGAAAAGACTGTGTTCAAAGGGGACTTAGAGGAGCAACAGAGACTGGTCAGAAACAAATCTGGATGGGATTAAGATGGTGGAATAGAAGGACTGGAGCTCAACTTCTCTCCTAAAAACAACAGAATTCACAACTAAAGGCTGAGCAATCTTCAACCAAATGGACCGGAAACCTTAAAAAAGATAACCTATTCCAGAAGACAAAGAAGAGGCCACATCAAGGGATAGGAGGGGCGATTACATGATGTAAACAACCCCATACCTACCAGATGGGAAGCCCCACAGACTGGAAACTAACTGGTTCACAGAGACTCACCTACAGGAGTGAGAATTCTGAGCCCCACATCAAACTCCCACATGTGTGGATCTGGCACTGGGAGAAAGAGCCCCTGGAACATCTGGCATTGAAGGTGAATGGGGCTCGTGCACAGGAGCTCCATGGGACTGGGGGAAATGGAGACCCCATTCTTAAAAGGCACAGACTTTCATGTGCACTGGGTCCCAGGGCAAAGCAAAGGCTCCATGGGAATCTGGGTCAGACCTGACTGCAGTTCTTGGAGGACCTCCTGGGAAAACAGGGTGAATGTGGCTTGTGGTGGGGGAAGGGCACTGGAAGCAAAGCTCTCAGGAATATTCATCAGCTTGCCTTTCTCTGGAGGTGGCCATTTTGGGAAAATCTGGCCCCACCCATCAGAGCTGAGAAGCCCCAAGCCAAAGAGCCATCCTGGCGGGATCACAGCCCCACCCATCAGTAAACAGGCTGCCTAAATACCCCCCAGACACACAGCCACCTCTAATCCCATCTAGAGACAAAGCTCCACCCACCAAAGGGATAGGAATCAGCTCCACCTACCAGTGGGCAGGCATCAGTCCCTCCCATCAGGAAGCCTACAGCAAGCCCCCATACCAACTTCAGCCACAAGAAGGGCAGACATAGCAGTAAGAGAGGCTATAACTCCATTATCTGTAAAAAGGTCACCACACCAAAAACCTATAAAAATGAAAAGACAGAGAACTATAACTCAGATGAGGGAGAAAGAAAAAACCCCAGAAAATCAGCTAAGTGATGAGGAGATTCTCAGCCTCCAGGAAAAAGACTTTAGACTGTTGATGCTGAAGATGATGCAAGACATTGGAAATAATCTGGAGGCAAAGATGGATAACTTATAGGAAACACTGAGCAAAGAGATCCAAGATATAAAACTTAAGCAAGAAGAGATGTAAAATACAATAATTGAAATAAAAAACTCATCAGAAGCAGCTAACAGCAGAATACAGGAGGCAGAAGAACAAATAAGTGAGGTGGACAACAGATTAGTGGAAATTACAGATGCAGAACAGAAAAGAAAAAAAGATTGAAAACAAATGAAGAGAATCTCAGAGAACTCTGGGACAATGTTAAACACACCAACATCCATATTATAGGGGTGCCAGAAGGAGAAGAGAGGGAGAAAGGGACAGAAAAAATATTCCAAGAGATAATAGCCAAAAACTTCCCTAACATGGGAAAGGAGCCACTCACTCAAATCCAGACAGCTCAATGAGTACCAAATAAAATAAACCCAAGGAGGAACACCCCGAGACACATATTAATTAAACTGACCAAAATTAAAGACAAAGAGAAAATGTTGAAAGCAGCTAGGGAAAAGAAACAACATGCAATGGAACCCTGACAAGGTTACTGGCAGATTTTTCAGCAGAAACTCTGCAGGCCAGAAGGGAGTGGCAAGATATACTTAATGTGATGAAAGGAAAAAACATCTAACCAAGATTACTCTACCCAGCAAGGCTCTCATTCAGATTTGAAGGAGAAATCAAAAGCTTCACAGATAAGCAAAAGCTGAGAGAATTCAGCCACACTAAACCAGTTTTACAAGAAATTCTAATGGAACTTCTCTAGCTAAAAAAGAAAATGCCACAACAGGAAACAAAAATACCACAAATGACAAGGCTCACCAGTAAAGTTATATACACAGTAAAGATATAAAACCATCCATGCACAATTATGCTACCAAAATCAGAAATCATGAGAAGAGGGGGGTACAAATGCAGGACACTGGAGATGCACTTGCAAATAAGAGCCCAACAACATAAAACACTCTCATTCATATATATATATATATAGACTCTTGTATCAAAACTTCAGAATAACTGCAAACCAAAAATCTACAATTGATACACAAACTAATAAGAAAAAACTCATATGCAGCACTAAAGATAGTCATCAAACCACAAGAGGAGAGAACAAGAGAAGAAGTGAAGAAACAAAAAGCAATAAAAACAAATCCAAAGCAGTTAATAAAATGGCAATGAGAACATAGATATTAATAATTATCTTAAATGCAGATGGACTAAACACCCCAACCAAAAGACAGACTGGCTGAATGGATACAAAAACAAGACCCATATATATGCTGTCTTCAAGAAACCCACTTTACTTCTAGGGACACATACAAATTGAAAGTGAGAGGATGGAAGAAAATATTCTATGCAAACGGGAATCCAAAGAAAGCTGGAGTAGCAATACTCATAACAGACAAAAGAGACCTTAAAATGAAGATTTTAAGAGACAAGGAAGGACACTACATAATGATCAAAGGACCAAACCAAGAAGAAGATGTAACAATTTTAAATATCTACGCACCCAACATAGGTTCACCACAACATATAGGGCAACTGCTAACAACCTTAAAAGGACAAATCGACAACAACACAATCATAGTGGGGGGCTTTAACACCCCACTTACAGCAATGGACAGATCATCCAGACAGAAAATCAAAAGGAAACACAGGCCCTCAATGAAGCATTAGACCAGATGGACTTAATGGTATTCATAGGACATTCCATCCAAAAGCAAGAGAATACGCATTCTTCTCAAGTGCACATGGAACATTCTCTGACATTAATCACATCCGGGGCTACAAATCAAACCTCGGTAACTTTGAGAAAATGAAAATCATATCAAGCATCTTTTCCGACCACAATGCTATAGACTGGAAATCAACAACAATAAAAAAACTGCAAAAAAACACAAACACGTGGAGACTAAACAACATGCTACTAAACAACCAATGGATCACTGAAGAAATCAAAGAGGAAATTAAAAAATACCTAAGAGCAAATGACAACAAAGATACGACACTCCAAAACCTATGGGATGCAAGCAAAAGCAGTTCAAAGAGGAAAGTGTATAGCAATACAAGCCTACCTCAGGAAACAAGAAAAAGCTCAAATAAACAAGGTAACGTTACATCTAAAGCAGCTTGAGAGAGAACAGACAAGACCTAAAGTCAGTAGAAGGAAAGAAATCATAAAGATCAGAGCAGAAATCAATGAAACAGAAACGAAGAAAACCATAGAAAAGATCAACGAAATGAAAAGGTGGTTCTTTGAAAAGATCAACAAAATTAATAAATTCCTAGCCAGACTTATCAAGAAAAAAAGAGAGAGGACTCAAATCAATAAAATTAGAAATGAAAAAGGAGAAGTAACAACGGACATCACAGAAATACAAAGGATCATAAGAGACTACTAAATGCAACTATACGCCAAGAAAATGGAAAACCTAGAAGAAATGGAGAAATTCTTAGAAAAGTACAATCTTTCAAGACTAAACCAAGATGACATAGAAAAGATGAACAGACCAATCACAAGTACTGAAACTGTGATTAAAAAACTTCCAACAAACAAAAGTCCTAGACCAGATGGCTTCACAGGCAAATTCTATCAAACATTTAGAGAAGAGCTAACACCTATCCTTCTGAAACTATTCCAAAAAATCGCAGAGGAAGGGACACTCCTGAACTCATTCTGTGAGGCCACCGTATCACCCTGATACCAAAACCAGACAAAGATACCACGAAAAAGGAAAACTACAGGCCAATTTCACTGATGAACATTGATACAAAAATCCTCAACAAAATACTAGCAAACCACAACCAACAGTACATTCAAAGGATTGTACATCATGATCAAGTGGGATTTATCAATCAGTGTGATATACCACATTAACAAACTGAAGAATAAAAACCGTATGATCTCTCAATAGATGCAGAAAAAGCTTTTGACAAAATCCAACACCCATTTCTGATTAAAAAAAAAAAACCTTCAGAAAGTGAGCATAGAGGGAACATACCTCAACATGATAAAGGCGATATATGACAAACCCACAGCAAACATCATTCTCAATGGTGAAAAGCTGAAAGAATTCCTGCTGAGATCAGGAACAAGACAAGGATGTCTGCTTTTGCCACTACCATTCAACATAGTTTTGGAGGTCCTAGCCACAGCAATCAGAGAAGTAAAAGAAATAAAAGGAATCCAAATTGGAAAGGAAGAAGTAAAACTATCACTATTTGACATGATACTATACCTAGAGAATCCTAAAGACTCTACCAGAAAACTGTTAGAGCTCATCAAAGAATTTGGCAAAGTCACGGGATACAAAATTAATACATAGAAATTGACAGCATTTCTATGCACGAACAATGAAAGATCAGAAAGCGAAATTAGGGAAGCAATCCCTTTTACCATCACATCCAAAAGAATAAAATTCCTAGGAGTAAACTTACCTAAAGAGACAAAAGACTTGTACTCTGAAAACTATAAGACACTGATGAAAAAAAATCAAAGATGACACAAATAGATGGAAAGACATACCATGCTCACTGATTGGAAGAGTCAATATTATCAAAATGACTATACTACCCAAGGCAATCTACAGATTCAATGCAATCCCTACCAAATTACCAAGGACATTTTTCAAGAACTCGAACAAAATATGTTAAAGTTTGTTTGGAAGCACAAAAGACCCAGTATAGCCAAAGACATCCTGAAAAAGAAAAATGGAGCTGGAGGTTATCAGGCTCCTGGCCTTCAGACTATAGCACAAAGCAACAGTCATCAAAACCGTACAGTACTGGCACAAAGATAGAAATATAGATCAGTGGAACAGGATAGAAAGCCCAGAATTAAACCCATGCACCTACAGTCAACGAATCTATGACAAAGGAGGCAAGAATATACAATGGAGAAAAGACAGCCCCTTCGATAAGTGGTGCTGGGAAAGCCACATGTACAAGAATGAAATTAGAACACTCCCTAACACTGTACACAAAAATAAACTCCAAATGGATTAAAGACCTAGATATAAGACCAGACACGATAAAACTCTTAGAGGAAAACATAGGCCAAACACTCTCCGACATAAACGACAGCAACATCTTCTCAGATCCACCTCTTTAGAGTAATGACAGTAAAAAGAAAAATAAACAAATGGGACCTACACTTAAAAGTTTCTGCACAGCAAAGGAAACCCTAAACAAAACAAAAAGACAACCCACAGAATGGGAGAAAATCTTTGCAAATGAATCGACGGACAAGGGATTCATCTCCAAAATTTATAATCACCTTCTGCAGCTCAATACCAAAAAAACAAATATCCCATCAAAAAACAGGCAGAATATCTTAAACAGACAATTCTCCAAAGAAGACATACAGATGGCCAAAAAACACATGAAAAGATGTTCAATATCACTCATTATTAGAGAAATGCAAATCAAAACCGCTATGAGGTACCACCTTACACCATCCAGAAGTCTACCAACAATAAGTGCTGGAGAGGGTGTGGAGAAAAAGGAACCCTATGACACTGTTGGTGGGATTGTAAATTGGTGCAACCACTGTGGAAAACAGTATGGAGATTCCTCAGAAAACTAAACATAGAACTACCATTGGATCCAGCAATCCCACTCCTGTGCATCTATCCAGAGAAAACCATGACTGGCAAAGACACATGTACTCCGATGTTCATTACAGCACTCTTTTCAATAGCCAAGACATGGAAACAACCTAAATGCCCATCGACATGTACTCCGATGTTCATTACAGCACTCTTTTCAATAGCCAAGACATGGAAACAACCTAAATGCCCATCAAGAAGGTGTGATACATATACACAATAGAATATTACTCAGCCATTAAAAGGAACGAAATACCGGCATTTTTAGCAACATGAATGGACCTAGAAATTATCATGCTATGTGAAGTCAGCCATACAATGAGACACCAACATCAAATACTTTCACTGACATGTGGGATCTGAAAAAAGGACAGAATGAACTTTGTAGAAGAGATACCGATTCACAGACTTTGAAAAACTTATGGTTTCCAAAGGAGACAGTTTGGGGGTGGGGGGGTTGTGGGATAAAAATCCTATAAAACTGGATTGTGATGATCATTGTATAAATATAAATGTAATAAATTCATTGAGTAATAAAAAATAAAAACTAAATAATAAAAAGAAACAAATCTAACTGGGGCTGGGTGACACACAGCTAGGAGAATGGACAAAATCCACCGCCTTTTGTGGATAAAGGGATGGAGGCTTTGGGGAAGTCTCCTGGACTTAACTTGCCAATGGCAGGCAGAGAATTCTTAAGGATACCAAGTGAGTTCCAAGATTAACACAAGTTATCTTCATGAAAATCCTCCTGGGTGGACAGTGAGCACACTCTTATCCCTATTTTTCAGAAGAGGGCCTGGGACTCAGAGATGATATGAAATTTCCAAGTAGCAAGCCTAAGGCAGAGCCAGGCATACAACCTAGGTCTTCTAACTCCAGTGGACTGGATCATGCTAAAGTAAATGTGAGAACCCGGACAGTGGATCAACAGTTAACAGAAAGAAATGTTTCGTATCTCCCTGGCATCCTCTTGTCCTGATATCTATCATTTCGGCTGTGGTAGGCAATTTTAAGACCTTATGGGTCTCCCCAAGGACCCGCTTATAGGCCTACCTTTCAGATATGTTTTCGAGATAGTTCATTATGCTACCAATTCTTTTTTTTTTTTTTGACTCTGTCTTAAAATTATACAAGATGGACATTCATTCATTTATAATTACAGATGAAAGGAAATTGTCTCAGCTTCTGAAATGTCGGGACATTTGCAGTTAGACAACTTATAGCTATTGGTCAAAAAGTAAGAGGCTGAGTCCCTGATTAGTCTAGTCTGATTCCCAAAGTGGAGGCTGGGCCGAGGTGTGTAGGAATATTTTGGCTAAGTCACCTGGGCACCACTGTAATTATTCTGGAAAGAGAACTCACCTCCATGTTTACATTTATATCTTTAAAAGCAAACAATGTGCTGGATCATTTATTGGGGTTAATCAAATATTACCATTAGGAAACCAATGTGTATCCTTCTGAAAATGATGTTTTGAACTGGTAAAGACATAGCTACATTTAATAAATTAACAAAAACCTATGAATATGTAAAGAGAGCAAACTAGTCACTCCCAAGCATAAATTATTTCAAAGGAGAACCACAATTATTGACTGAGATAATGAGAAAAGTTACAACCATGCTAAGGCCCTAAGTTGGGCGCCATGCTCTTCGGAACATGAGTTATAGTTTCCCAAAGATTGTTGAGGCTCGTGTTGAGTTAGGGGAAGGAGGAAGGAATTTGGGGGCAGAGCTTTCTTTTCACTTTAGTTCAGTGTTGTTATAAGCTGACAGAGAGATAAATGGCTTATAAGGAAGGTCTCTAAATCTTTTTTTTAATATATATAATGATTTTTATTTTTTCCATCATAGCTGGCTTACAGTGTTCTGTCAATTTTCCACTGTACAGCATGGCGACCCAGTTACACATACATACATACATTCTTTTTTCTCACATCATCATGCTCCATCATAAGGGACCAGACATAGTTTTCAGTGCTATACAGCAGGATCTCATTGCTAATCCACTCCAAAGGCAATAGTCTGCATCTATTTACCCCAAGCACCCCATCCATTCCACTCCCTCCCCCAGAGTTCCCGTCGTGGTGCAGTGGTTGACGAATCAGACTAGGAACCATGAGGTTGCGGGTTCGGTCCCTGCCCTTGCTCGGTGGGTTAAGGTTCCGGCATTGCCGTGAGCTGTGGTGTAGGTTGCAGAGGCGGCTCGGATCCCGTGTTGCTGTGGCTCTGGCATAGGCTGGTGGCTACAGCTCCGATTCGACCCCTAGCTTGGGAACCTCCATATGCCGCGGGAGCGGCCCCAAGAAACAGCAAAAAAGACAAAAAAGAAAAAAAAAAAAAAAGAACCACTCCCTCCCCCTTCCCCTTGGCAACCATAAGTCTATTCTCCAAGTTCATGATTTTCTCTTCTGTGGAAAGGTTCATTTGTGCTGTATACAGATTCCAGATATAAGTGATATTATATGGTATTTGTCTTTCTCTTTCTGACTTACTTCACTCAGTATGAGAGTCTCTAGTTCCATCCATGTTGCTGAAATGGCATTACTTATTTCTTAATTTCTGGGATCCTCGCTGTGATTGAGGTGGCATTAGGAATTCTTGGAAGACTTATCTAATTTGTTTAGTGCAGGTAATTTTGTAATGAGGAAAGTAATTTTGAAAACCTTGTAGTACAAAGGAAATAGCAGTGTTTAGTTTAAATCAAACTCTCCAAACAGCAAGTTGAACTCCCCTTATCTTCTTCACCCTGCCTCTAAATGCCATCTTCTTCCCTTTCCATCAATCTTACTTAATAGTCATCTTCTGTTTCAATTTCCAATTCACTCAAATAGATAAATCATCGCCCCATATCACATTGTTTAATTGATGGAATCTATGAAACTATCGCCTTCTTACTTTATGTTCCGACATATTGTGGGAGACATAAAAATTTGTTAGACACAGTCCTCATCTAGCTAGGAAGAACTATCCCTGTGTAAAAATAGAGCCAACGAGTTAATCAGGGAATTCAATGCCAGACAATGGTAAATTTCTGGCACTTCGTGCAGACAATTGGAGTATATAAATTCAGAAAAAGAGACTCTTTGGGCTCAAGCAATCAGGGAAAGCTTCTCAAAAATGAGACTTGAGTTGAGTAGTCCATGATGGCTGGAGTTCATACAGAAGTCAAGTCCATGAAACTATAACTGCGTGGTTTGATACAAGTGTTCCTCCTATGTGGCCATTTAATTGCAAAATGAGTCAGCCCAACTGCTTATTCATGTGTGCTCACCATTCTTTGCTACTCCTCTATGCCTCAACACACCTAAATGGGCCTGTTAAAATACTATCGTGCTGTGACTGCAGCTGGATTCAGGATGGGAAGCCAGGTCCAGGTGAACCAAGACAAGGTACAAACAATAATGGAAAGGTGAACAGAGAGGCCATTTCTCTGAAAACAACTGAGCTGTCAGAAGCACAACATAGTCAGAAATCAAAACAGAGCAAAGAAAATAAAACCTAGCAAATAAATAGGAACTTGGTGAATCACGATGTCGGGAATCATGTTAACATAAGATCCTGAGCAAAGGAGCCCCTCCAAACCAAGTCTGCCTTCCACAGACTGTCTTATGGACTTCATGCTAGACGAGACCTACTGCAAGAACTGCATAAGGTAGACTCGGAAACAGGGAGTCATTAGGGCAGGAGGTAATTAGATGACACGTGCTTTTTAAGGGTCTCAACTAGCTCATAGTTTACTTAGTTCAATTCCAGATAGTAGAGCAAGAAAATAAGTGCTACATCATATTTAAAAACTGGTTGTGGGGAAAGGTGATCTTCTTCGTCCTGAAATGTGCTAAACTCTCAGAGGGCTGAGTTGATCTGACCAATAGCCCAAGAATATCAAATGCCTGCTGCAACTTCCGGGTCAGTTTTTCACATACATTTGACTAGAGCATTCATTCTCTGAGTGTATATAAATCTTACGATTTTCGATGAAAATGCTCATGTAAGACCTTTAAAAACCAAGACCTGCATGTTCTTCATGAAAATGTAAGAGTTCCTGACATTTAGGGTAACAGAAGGAGTTGCTCTGATATTCTTTGCTAAATTTACAAGATTTGGCTAAAACCCCGAGCGTCTGTCCTATCACTGTGGAGTATTAGTCACTCTTGAAAGGATTTAGCGTACTGTACTCTAGGTTGTGTGTTAAATGCCATGAACTAAATGACTGGTGGGCAGATTCAACTCCAAGATTCAAGCTCAAGCAATTACAAAAATTTTTTTTTTCCCCTCTATTGACTCTCGAGAGCCATTTAGTTCGTTTCATTGAGCCGAAATCCAAGCATTCAAATGCTTTGTGAGATGAAGAGTGGAAAGGCAGAAGCGAAACATAGTGTCTATTAAAATTAGAACCATCTTTTGAAGACTGTCTACCACAGCATTCTCAAAATATTTTCCCGCTGGCTCTGAATGTAGGCAACACATGATCAGGAGGAAGGTTCTGAGATCAAATCATGTGTGGGACATCCAGTTAAGGAAAGCCACACCAATTTCTTCACTGTAGGACTTAGAACCTTTCATGTAATACTATGCATTGTGAACCATGAGGGTCATGAGCTGATTTCATGGAGACTATTTTTCATTGTATGAATATAGTGTCCTAAGAAATGCTCATCTCTTTTCTTTTCAGAAAAGAAAGCAAGATCCAGAGTAGTTGAGAGCTTCGCCTTAAGTAACTACCTACATAAAAAAGTTATAAAATGATTTACTCGAGGAGTTCCTGTTGTGGCTCCGTGGTAACGACCTCAACTGGTATCCATGAGGATGCAGGTTTGATCCCTGGCCTTGCTCAGTGGGTTAAGGATCTGGTGTTGCTGTGAGCTGTGGTGTAGACTGCAGATGTGGCTCAGATCTGGAGTTGCTGTTGCTGTGGCATAGGCTGGCAGCTGCAGCTCCAATTTTACCCCTAGCTGGGTAACTTCCATATGCTACACATGCAGCCCTAAAAAGAAGGAGAAAAAAAGATGTACTTGAATAATGAACACAATGATGGTATAACACTGCATGAAAAAGTAAAGAAAAAGGATGGTGACCACTTCTGAGACAATTATAGGCTACAGATTGGAGGTTTTGAGGTGTATTTGGAGAAAAGGCACAGGAAGAGAGGAAGCAGCTCTGTGCTGACCAGACCGAATGACTGCATACAATCTATGAGGCCACACAGAGCATTCAGCAAGGCCAGTTCCCAGCCACCAGAGAAACTCACCACTAGCCCTATTCATATTGACTATAATCTGCATGGATATTTTGGCCTCAAGAATAGAACTAGATGGGTTTCCAGTGGGGGGGAAGCATGTGGACCTCCAGGTAAAAGAGGACATTACTCCAAAAATGAGCCTTTGTCATGACTTATAAATCTGGGAAATAATAACCCAGTGTATACAAGTAATACATTTTTTTGTCGGTTTTAAAATTTTCACTGGAATATTTTTCTAAGCATGTCTGGAAAAAAACCACTATTAAAGGAGGATTTTATTTTTCATTAACAATTTTAAAAGGAAAAGTTTATAGTAGGATTTGTGACCCATAGATCCCAAAGTGTTACATAAATAATACAGGAAACTGCAAAATGATCTTATGTGAAGTCACTGCACAAGATGCATGTTTAATTAGCACCTACTAATAAAACAGATGCATCTGAAATTATTTAGGGTGACATGTACTATTCTGAACAATACGATATCAGCTCAGGATGCCAAGGGCATGCAACATAACCTGTTTTTAATTGAGCACTTCAGCACCAAACAAAATAAGAGACAGCTTGTGTTTTATATATTTCTGCAGTACATCATCATCCAACAATAAATGCAAAAATAATTTACAAAAAGCAAACTTTAACAGGGAAAAAATTTAAAGGCACAGATTTTTTTCAATTTAACTATTCCACAATTTTATGGGAAAATTAAGGGGTGGATCAATACCACATTGGTTATTTTAAAAGCAAAACTTTAGTACTTTCCATTTAATTTGACTGTATTATTTTCAATATGTTAGAACAACCTTTGAATAATAGCCCAGAGTATTCTTAAAGATATGAGTGGCAAGTGCACAATTTATTTTGACCTTGTAAAAACTCAAAAAGAAAGCATTCTTGGAGTTCCTGTAGTGGTGCAGTGGTTAACTAATCCGACTAGGAACCATGAGGTTGCGGGTTCGGTCCCTGGCCTTGCTTGGTGGGTTAAGGTTCCGGCGTTGCTCTGAGCTGTGGTGTAGGTTGCAGACGTGACTCTGATCCTGTGTTGCTGCGGCTCTGGCCTAGGCCGGCGGCTACAGCTCCGATTGGACCCCTAGCCTGGGAACCTCCATATGCCACGGGAGCGGCCCTAGAAAAGGCAAAAAACCAAAAAACCAAAAAAACAAAAAGAAAGCATTCTTATAGTTGAAATGGGTTATCTTTACACACATGCGCGCGTACACACACACACACCCACACACATGCACACACGCACAGAGCCAAAGAAATGACTGGCAAATCAGATAGTGGAAAATAGCACAAAAAGAATATATAGCAGGACTGCCCTTAAGAGGTTTTGGTATCCAGTGCTATCCTGGGAACTTCTGAGTAAGGGGTTGCTTAATCACTCTTTGGCAACAACTGTGACATTTATGATTAGAATGAATGTCAAAGGCAGTCTTGAAAGGGAAAAAAAGTCCCACAGAGTATTGCTTCTTGAGATATAAATATGGAAAAGTTAAAGGGCAGCTCCTCCCGTTTGTCTTGAGATGATCCATCACGGTCGTTGGCAACAACATGGACCGACCTACAGAGTATTATGCTTAGTGAAGTTAAGTCAGACAGAGAAAGACAAATACTGTGTGTTTTCACTCATATGTGGAATCCAAAAACTAAAATGAAAACATGTCACAAAACACACATGGACTTTTAGATATAGAAAACAGATTAATCTTTACTAATGTGTAAACACAAATTGGGAGAAGGACAGGGATAGGGGCAACGTAGGGGAAGGGTAAGAATTACTAAGTATAAAATAAATAAATACAAGTACCTAATATACAGCACAGAGAATATAGCCAATATTTTGTAATAACTTTAAATCGAGTATAATCTATAAAAATATTGAATCACTATGCTGTATGAAACATAAACTAAAACTAATATCACATTGTAAATCAACTATACTTCAATAAAAAACAAACAAACAAGCAAACAAAAACTCATTTACTAACTGGGCACTGGCAAAGCCCTGTTTGGTTTATAATTTATTAACAGTCACTCTCTGTTTAAAACCAGTGGCTTTTGTGGCCCTAAAGAAGCAGGGCACCTGCTTTTGCTCTTGAAGACATGATTACCTTGTGATGTCAGAAGGGCGTTTCTGATATAACTTTTGCATATGAATCAGAGAAAAACCCAAGACTGCCAGCTCTTTAGCCTCCTTGAACATCAGAGGCCGAGAAAACAACATTTTCAAACCTTTTATGTATCAACAGAATAAAATATTTTGAAGACACACTAGTCACATATGGCTCTCCCAGAATATCACAATCCATGAATATGCGTGTTATTGTTTTTTGTTCTGCAAGAAAGCTTCACACGCTCTTTCACAGATATGCCAAGTATAGCTTGATTCATAATAGATTCATAATAGATGCTGAAAGATGAATACACGAACTGACTGCAAAGTAGTTACCCGTGTTTCATTTGCTGTTGACAAAGCTAGCAGCATTTTCTTTGCTTTAGGGTGGGAATAGGGAAATTTAACTGTGGGTCTGAAAAGCAAATGAGAGGAGTGTAGGAAACAATGTAGCTGTGTCATCAGTGGGTTTTTTTTTTTTTTTTACCTCAGTGAGTCCTTCAGGAAGTGTTGGGGTTTTTTGGTTGTTTTTTGTTTTAATCATAATTTCTCACCACTGGAATGTGAATGGTGAAGGAGAAAATATCTGCAAAGTCCGGAGTGCCCATCGTGGCGCAGAGGAAATGAAACTGACTAGGAATCATGAGGCTGTGGGTTCGATCCCTAGCCTTGCTCAGTGGGTTAAGGATCTGGCGTTTCTGTGAGCTGTGGTGCAGGTCACAGACTTGGCCCGGCTCTGGTGTCGCTGCGGCGTAGGCCAGCGGCTACAGCTCCAATTAGACCCCTAACCTGGGAACCTCCAAATGCCACAGGTGCGGCCCTAAAAAGACAAAAAAAAAAAAAAAGAAAAGAAAGAAGTCATCTGCAAAATCCTTTACTATGCTTTAAGAGAAGGTGTGATAAAATATGTAGAACTATCTTAAAGCCAATATTATATGTTTTGCTTTGGTAATTCAGAAAATCTAAGGAATCAGAAAACCTGAGTTCCAGTTGCCACCACCAGTGTGACCTTGGGTTTCAGTCTGTTCATCTGGCTCATTCAGTCAGCATTTGGCAGGACATTCAAGGTTCCCTTCTGCATAGAAGAAGTGTAAGATCGAGTCCCAGTTCTCCTGGAACTTACAGTCATTAGGCTATAACAGAAAGAGAAGACATATGTATGTATGTGTGTGTGTGTGTGTGAGTGTATATATGTATATGTATGTAAACAGACTATAGAGTTGTAAAACTAAGTGCAAAATTTAGAAGTTTGAACTAAACCATCTTGTAAGTTACTTCTAAGCTCTATGATACTGCAACAACTTTGTCCTGACTAGGAAGACAAGTTCAATCTTTCTGAGCAGGGTATGTCTTAGGAAATAACTGATTAGGAGTTCCTGTCATGGCTCAGTGGTTAACGAATCTGACCAGGAACCATGAGGTTGCGGGTTTGGTCCCTGGCCTTGCTCAGTGAGCTAAGGATCCAGCGTTGCCGTGAGCTGTGGTGTAGGTTGCAGACGCGGCTCGGATCCCGCGTTGCTGTGGCTCTGGCGTAGGCCGGTGGCTACAGCTCTGATTGGACCCCGAGCCTGGGAACCTCCATGTGCCGCGGGTGCGGCCCTTGAAAAAGACAAAAAAAAAGAAACAACTGATTAATAAATAGATTGATCATATTAGGAATGAGACATGATCCTTACAAAGTTCATGATAGGAATTAGCAGGAATGGGCACTGGGTCTCCACGTAGGAGCAGGGAGTGGGGCTAGAAGTTGAGGCTCACCATCAAAGCAACCGGGAGTTGGACGTCCAAAAAGACCGCAGAGTATCCCACGGATTGGCCAACGCAGTGTGGGAAATTCAGAGCAGGAGACATGGACACGCAGGACAGAGCAAACAAGCAGCTGACATGGAAGAAGGTCATCAAAAGGGATAGGTTTACAGCTCCTGAGAGGGGTTCGCGGCCATGGTTGTAGCTGGGAAAGAGGGAGCAAAGAGTCACAGTTGCGGGGTTGGACAGTTCACCACAGCAGGGAGGATCAGAGAAGAGGCAAGTCGAAACACAGATGAAGTGATGCTACAGACTGGGCTCTTAGAAAATTTAAGCTCTGCCCAAGCAGTGGTTGAGAAGTGAAGAGAGGGCAGAGTCTGAAGTGAGTGGTCCCGGGGGTGGGGCTAGGAGAGGAGGAATTCAGAGGCCAGGAATGAGAAGGCCAAGAACTACTTTCATAAACTAGGCTTCCTCAGATATAAGGAAGACTCTCTCCTTTGATGGAGCTCTATTGGTCATAAATGTCATGCATTAGAGGTCTCCAGAGAAACAGAACCAATTGAGTGTGTGTCTGCGTGTATGTGTGGTGGCGGGGAGAGGTTTATTATAGGAATTGGCTCATGTGATTGTGGAGACTGAGAAGCCCCCCAGCTGGCCATCTGCAAGCTGGAGAACCAGGAAAGCCAATCGCGCAATTCAGTTAGTCCAAAGGCCTGTGAGACCTAGAAAAGACCACTGATTGGTTCCTAGGAGGATGGAGACAGACTGCCTCCCACCCCCCCCACCCCCTCGAATGTGGCTCTTCACCCTGGAGACCTGCTGCGGACATGGATACAGCCCAGCACAAGATCTACACCCTGTCCCAGAATGTGGCGGCTCAAGGCGGGCAAGCAACTATGGCCTAAGGAAAACCACTGCCTGCACAGATTAACCATGTACAAGGATTGACTGACCCCTGTCATGGGACTCGACCCCCTCCCCCTCCCCTGACCTTCCCTTTGTCATTCTTCATTGCTCCTGCCACAAGGTCCTGCCATGAACTCCAGCCACAGATCCTCTATAAGCCTAACACCTCCTCACAGTCAGGGCTGGCGCCCTCTTGAGGGTAGCCCGACCCCCTCTGATGCTTGAATAAATGTCTTTTGCTTTACATTTTGGCCTTGCGAGTTCCTCCCTCAGCAAACCTAACAAGCGCCTTTGAGTATAGAAGAAAATGGATGTCCTAGACCCAGGAAGAAACAGCAAGTTCACTCTTCCTCCACTTATTTTGCTGTTGCTGTTCTATTTGGACACTCAATGGAATGGATGAGCCCATCCACATCAGTAAGGGTGACCTATGGTACTCAACCTACCAACACAAATGCTAATGTCTTCCAGCAACACCCTCACAGACAAACCCAGAAATACTGTCTTACCAGTTCGCTGGGCATCCCTTAGCCCAGACAAGCTGACAATAACATTAACCATCATGTGTAAAAGGAAGTTTATTAGAGGCTTTAGGTTAGTTCCTGAGGCACAGGAAGAGACACACTTCCCTCCCTCTGACCGTGTAGAGTGCTGCCATGAATCCTGGTGCTGTTACGGCCATTTCACTGTCAGTTTCAGAACAGGGAGGAGGACAGAGCCATGGGGTCACAAGGAGGCACACTACGAGCTGTAACAAGTCACATATAATACATAACTTACCTTTAGACTTCCAATTACATGAGCCAATAAAATTCTTTATTAAGTCAGTTGACTTAGATTTCCTGTCACTTGTAGCCAAAAGCATCTTATCTGACATAATAGCTTAAATGGGGGCCATTTCAACATTGGCAAGCTAGTCTACAAATCACATCTGATCCTAGATAATTCTAAAAGAAGAACCAAGTTATTAGCAGAGAGTCAGGTTGGTAACATTGGGCTTTCTTCAATTTTGAGGCTGTGCGGTCTACAGCAATGGGCCAAACGTGGCTTCTAGCCTGGCTCTGTCACTTACTACCTGAACAGCCACAGACAATTCACCTGGCTTCTCTGGTTCTCTGCAGGATGACAGGTTTGAGTTACATCCTCTGTAGATTCTCCCTGCTCTACAATTTCTTTAAACAATTCAGTCAAATTCAACAGTACTGATGAAAATGCACTTATATTCCAGGCATTGTCTGAGGTGCCAGGAATAGAAGGAAAATCAAAGCCAAAAAAAAATGGAAATTATAAAATACTTTTCTATAGTGCACCCTCCTACTGTGCCATAAGGTTTGTTTCCTTAATCTATTAACACAACAGCAAAAATGTTTGTTGAATAATATTTTTTGGCAATGAGAATGATAATTTGCTAGAGCAACAGGAAAGCAAAATCACAATTTAGGTGGAAAAAAAAGAATATCCAAAGCTATAGTTATCTTATGGTCTGTCACACCCAGAAACTTCAGATGAGGTAATAATAACTAGTCCCATCCCATTCTGGAGACCTGAGGGTAAGGAAGAGAAAATAAGTAAGGCTGTAGGATAGAGGAAATGAACAAAACGCATAAGAAACTGAAGGTTAGTGAGTTAAAACCTGCTGGGAACAACCTTCATAACCTTTTCCAGTGCTCTGGCTTCATGTCTTATCTGACAACGGATTGTAAGGAAACAAACTATAACACCTCTGTAACCATCAATAGCCATAAAAAGTGGCATAATGATAAATCCTCTCCTCTCTCCAGCATCCTTCCTAACAGACTTCTAAAGATGCTCAATTGAGATTGGGCTAAAACACAGGTAGTTGGGAATCTGCCCTTCCAATCTCATCAGAACTTATGACAGTTAGCTTCAACTCCTACATGTGCCTGTCTGGCATTTGCAAGAATGGATGTCCTGGAAATAAGACTTTGAAATAGAGGTATTCATTCTCTCTGGGGTAATGATGGGCTTGGGGAGACATTAGTATCTGAAGGCAGAGGGCAGACTTCATGGTGTTTGTCTTGACAGTGTAACTCGAAGATTTGGTAGAGGGGCCATTTTAATTTTAGTGCAAACATGAAGAAGTGTGTGTGTGTGTGATTTAAAAAATTGCGGCAATTTTAAAAATAAAATAAGAAACTTAGAAATTTTTCAGGTTTGGCTGTGTCTCTTTCAGGTTCTGACTGCAGACCCTAAGATGTACTCTTTCATTCTCCTTTGCCATTAGGGGATCATTCAGTAGAACTATTTAAAAACTACTTCCCTGGAGTTTCCTTGTGGCTCAGCATTAATGAACCTGACTAGTATCCATGAGGATGCAGGTTTGATCCCTGGCCTCGCTCAATGGCTTAAGGATCTGGTACTGCCTTGAGATGCATTGTTTCATCACCATGCAGCTCAGATCTGGTGTTGCAGTGGCTGTGGTGTAGGCTGGCAGCTGCAACTCCGATTTGACCTCTAGCCTGGGAACTTCCATGTGCTGCAGGTGCATCTCCCCCCCAAGGGGGGAGGGAACAAATAAACAATGAAAAAAACACTTCTCTAAAGACTATAATTTCTTGCCCCATCATACCAACATTCAGACTCTAATTTTCTTGCCCCGCCATACCAACACTTAGATATACCTTCCAACCCCCAACCCATCCCAATACTGATGAGCTGTTTTAATTTTTTTTTTTTTTGCTATTTCTTGGGCCTCTCCCGCGGCATATAGAGGTTCCCAGGCTAGGGGTCCAGTCGGAGCTGTAGCCACCAGCCTACGCCAGAGCCACAGCAACGCAGCATCCGAGCCGCGTCTGCAACCTACACCACAGCTCACGGCAACGCCGGATCGTTAACCCACTGAGCAAGGGCAGGGACCGAACCCGCAACCTCATGGTTCCTAGTCGGATTCATTAACCACTGCGCCACGACAGGAACTCCTGTTTTAATTTTTGAGAGGAGCAAAATGAAGATGAATTTTCTAAGATGGGGGGGGGTGGAGAGAATGAGAAAGAATGGAGGGAAGTGTGCCTCTGAGAGGAGAGCATAAAAACTGACCTCCTCACATCATTAGGGTGTATAAAATTGTATCTCCACTCCTCTGAGAGGAGATTTTGAGGTAGGGACTGGAATTTTCCAATTCTAAGGAATTAAATTAGCTCCTCAAGTTTAAAACTTCATAGAAATCACTGCAGTGAGTAGACGAAGGAAGGGGATGCTGGGGAGACTTTTTACTCCCTTGATTTATCTGTTCTTTGTTTTGGTTCCTAACTGGGTCATCGTATTGGCAGGGGGCCTTCAGCTTCAAACTGTGTCTTTTCACTGTTTCCAGTCATTTTCATTGAAGGGGAAACCTTTTTCTTTAATGAAGGCTCCCAACAACCTGTTATCTGGAAGAAATCTTAGGGAGAAGTGGGTCATCCTTAGAAAGAATCTGAAGGAGGGGTGGGTGGGAGGAGGGAAGGATGTCTTATCCTGAAAGGAGGTCGAATCACGCTGGTAAAGCGCAGAATGGTTTTGGAGATAAGTGGTCTCTTAGACTCCTTCTTTGCTCCCTGATACCACTATCATTGTGCTAGCTCCAGCCATTGTCACAGGGAGATCTGCAACGTCACTGTGTTTTTTTTTTTTTTTTCTTTTTCTCATCCATTTATATCAGAAGCATTTACTGGCCATCCATACATGGTGGCATGCATTCTGGAGGTAAAAAGATGAATGGATTCTTTTTTTTCCAGAAAGTTCCTTGTCTAGAGGGTACCCAACACTTAAAAAGACACTCAGGGAGTTCCTGTCGTGGCTCAGCAGGAACGAACCTGACTAGTATCCACGAGGATGTGGGTTTGATCCTGGGCCTCGCTCAGTGGGTTAAGGATCCAGCGTTGCCATGAGTTGTGGTGTAGGTCACAGATGTGGCTTTGATCCTGTGTGGCTGTGGCTGTGGCATAGGCTGGCAGATGCAGCTCCGATTGGATCCCTAGCCTGGGAACCTCCATATGCTGTGGCTATGGCCCTAAAAAGATTAAAAAAAAAAAAGATACTCAGAAATGGCAGAAGAGTAGGGAGAGCTGCAAATTCAGTTACTATGGAAGCTCCAAAAATGGTCACTGAACTGAGCTGGGAGCGATCATGGTGAATATTTGAGATGGTGGCTTCCAGAAAAAGATGATGGATGGAAATGATCTGGCCGTGTCTACGTCGTCAATTCATCCGGCCCACTCTTCCCCTACTCACTGTGCTCTAGCCACATGGGCTTCCTTTTTGTTGTTCTTCTAACATGTTCTGCTCTGTCTTGATTCAGAGCTTTTACTCTCACTGTTCTCTCTGCTAGGAGTCCTGCTCTTGGCTTGTTCCTTCTTATTATTTATTCCCAGGAACTTAGGCTTCTTAGACTTCTGATCTCTGACATCTTCATTCATTTAATAAAATTAACTGTGCATCTGAAAGCTCAGGATGAGAGATGTAATCTCTTACCCCACCTTCAGCTGTGCTTCTGACAGTGACAGATACTGGAGATGCAAAAGCACATAAGACATCTTTTTTCTTGAGATGCACACAGCCTTATGGGGAAAACAGGGAACTGCAGGGCCAGAAATAGAGAACTATTTTTTTTCAAATCAGGATTTAGGATGTGTGCGTCCCAGTTGCACAAAGGGTCCATTGGGTCACATGATCACTTGTCACTCTTGATAGCCTTTCCTATAATCCATTGGGTAGGGAGAGAACTGTTCTGAATTCTGGCTAATGACTCCATTCATGTGGCCAGATGTTTTCATGCTTTCAAAGGAAACTAAACTTTCAGTTAAGCTCAAGGAAATATGTATTACCACCATCTATACTTTTTGTCTATTGGCTTATAATCAGGAAGATAAACCCACTGGTTTGCTTGGGTCTTACTGAAGCCACAAGAAATAAACTGTTGGCTATTCATGAAGCATTCGGCACTGGCTGGGCAGAGATCGTGGCCTGAGAACTGTTCTTGGTCCAGCTGAATTATCAGAGGCAACCCGTGCTCTGAACCGAACAGAACTGGCAGCGAATGTACTTTCCCTCCTCTTTCAGAGTCTGGCTTTCTAATGTGGTTTTGACATATTGTGGTTTCTGAAGGGGCAAGGAGGAACCTGGTGTTGCGATGACCTGGGGGGGTCCTGTAGGAAGATGGAATGGTCCAATTTCCTCAATAAAGTCAGCTTGTATCAGATATTAAGTGTCACTGTGATCACCCAACCCTTCTAAGCTATGAGCCTATGGAGACACCCCTCTGCCCTGGGCAATCACAGTGAACTGTGGGACGAAGAGGATCCACATATATCTGAATATCGTGCACTTATTTATTCAGTTATTTGCAAGAGGGAAAAACAGAAAAAGGATGGGTAAGTGAATTCTACCTTCATTTTCTCAGGAGATATTTTCTCCTCTGCTGGGCCTTTGACAAAGAGAGAATGTCTCTATCCTTTCCTACTTTTAATCTCTCTATCTTGCTCAGCTCACTCTCCAGTAAACTCGAAGGGCTGGCCAGAGGGATAAGGGGGAAATTAAGTGGCCTGGATAATTCCTAAGATGGATAGTTACAGCTAGAAAGGTCAGCCAAGCATCTTGGTTTTTCTTGCTTCCTCTTTTCCTTTTTCACCCCCAGTTCACCCATCTCGTGTGTACCCTGCTCCCCTAATACAATTGCTTACTGCAATCCAGGGCTGAGGTCTCCCAGCCTTTAGTCTTGTTCACGACACACCTGTAACAGGAGCATCATCAAAACTCACCAGATAATTCCACGTGCCTCCCTGAGTTAGACTGGGTCACATGACTGGTTCTGACCAATGGATGAGGAATGGAAATAACAGGGGCCACCTCTGGGCTAAGGCTGCTAACAGCTCAATGTCTCTTCTATCTCTCTCCTCTGATGGACAATGCATACTCCAGATGATGTATCCTCAAGAGGAAATTATATCACATTCTATATAAGGCAGGCAACAAACCTTTATTGTATTCAGTCTTCAGTCTCTGAGATAGGGACTTGTCTGCTGCTGCAGTTAGCTTTCATTATTCTTATAAACCCTATAACTGAAAGCAGTATTCTCAGCCCTATGTGTGTCAAAACTTATTTTATTTTTTTATTTTTTATTTTTGGTCTTTTTGCCATTTCCTGGGCTGCTCCCGCGGTACATGGAGTTTCCCAGGCTAGGGGTCGAATCAGAGCTATAGCCATCGTCCCATGCCACAGCCACAGCAACATGGGATCTGAGCCGTGTCTGCAACCTACACCACAGCTCATGGCAATGCTGGATCGTTAACCCACTGAGCAAGGCCAGGGATCGAACTCACAACCTCATTGTTCTTAGTTGGATTCGTTAACCACTGCGCCACGACGGAAAGTCCCAAAACTTATTTTAAAATACCCTTTTCTCAAAACACATTTAGAAGATTTTAAAAACATAAATTGAGTCAGCAATAATTACCACACAGCCATCACAACAGCATCATTATGTCTTATAACATCTACAAATGCATTCACAGTTATTATATGCCTTTCTATACGCCCTTCACCATTGTTCTTGTTTGAAGAGATTGTTTTCTATCTGGCCAGATTCTCCTATAGACTTATGAGGAAAGTTTTGCATGTATTAGTAAACATGCATTTTTTTGGTGTGCCAGCCATATTATACTATACCCTACTATACTATACCCAGCTTATACTATAGCAGCCATATTATACTATACCCAGCCGTATTATACTAATACTTAACCCTTTTCTCCCCCTATATTAACTCCTATCTTTCCAGCTTAGGGCTTCCAGATGAGATAAGAAAGACAAGAGGAGAAAAGACAGCCCACGGAATGGGAAAAAAAAAAAAACAAAACCTTTGCAAATGAAGCAACCAACAAGGGATTAATCTCCAAAATATACAAAAATCTCATGCAGCTTTATATTCAAAACCAAACAACCCAGTCGAAAAAATGAACAGAAGATCTAAATAGCCATTTCTCTGAAGAAGACAGACAGATCATCAACAGACACATGAAAAGATGCTCAAGATCACTAATAATTAGAGAAATGCAAATCAAAACTATAATGAGGTATCATTTCACACCAGTTAGAATGGCCATCATCAAAAAGGCTATAAACAATAACTGTTGGAGAGGGTGTAGAGGAAAGGGAACCTTCTTACACTGTTAGTGGGAATGTAAATTGGTGCAACCACTGTGGAATAACATGGAGTTTCCTTAAAAAACTAACTATAAAACTACCATCTGATCAGCAGTCCCAGTCCTGGGCATATACCCACAGGAAAACATAATTTGAAAAGTTAATTGCACCCCAGTGTTCACTGCAGCACTATTTGCAATAGCCAAGGCATGGAAGCCACCTAAATATCCAACGACAGAGGAATGGATAAAGAAGAGGTGGTCCATGGACACAATGGAATATTACTCAGCTATAAAAAAAGAATGAAATAATGTCATTGTGGCAACACGGATGGACCTAGAGATTATCATGCTAAGTGAAGTCAGACAAGGCAAATATCATATCACTTATATGTGGACTCTAATAAAAATGGTACAAAAGAATTTATTTATAAAACAGAAACAAACTGACAGATTTCAAAACCAACCTTATGGTTGCCATAGGGGAAACTGTGGGAGGGAGGGATAAATTGGGAGGAGGGGTATAACATACACACACTACTGTATATAAAATAACTAACCAACAAAGACCTACAGCATAGGGCAATCTACCCAATATTCTATAAAAACCTATGGGGAAAAAAGAATGGATATATGTATATATATATATAACTGGATAATTTTGCTGGAGACCAGAAACTATTACAACATCGTAAGTTGACTATACTCCAATAAACTTTTTTTAAAAAAATGGAAAGAAAGACAAGAGGAGAAGCAGGAAGAAGATTCCTGGGGGGGGAATGGTAGAACAGGATGGCTCATTTATTAGTTTAATATATGTATGGGATATAAGACCTATACTTCTTAACATTTGATGCAGCCAATTAGTGGTCTGTGCCCTATTTCATGACATGGTCAATTTGATATTTCTTTTACAGGCATTGCTGTAACAACATACATTTTTGGTTAAAACACACTTAGATGTTACATGAGGATCAACCACACAACAGTGTTTGTGGTGTCCCAGGATGCTACTAACTTAGAGCTTGAAATCCACACATCATATCACGCTCTTATTCCAGTCTTTCCCAAACTCTCTGTCCCACTACTGTCATGTTCAGAAACCCAAACTTCCACTACTACTACTTTCTTCTTTCTGCTAGATCTTTGCTCATGTTATCCTCTCTAGTGTTAATACCCTCCTTCTTTTGTCCTTTTACACACTTTTCTCTTTTTTTTTTTTTTTTTTTGCTTCTTGGGGCTGAACCTGCAGCATGTGGCAGTTCCCAGGCTAGGAGTTGAATTAGAGCTATAGCTGCTGGCCTACACCATAGCTCATGGCAACCGCTTAGCAAGGCAATGGATTGAACCCACATCCTCATGATTCCTAGTTGGGTCCATTAACCACTAAGCCATGAAGGGAACTCCCCTTTTATGTTCTGTATTCTTTTTCTCTCTTTCAACGGGCCAATTTCTACCTACATATTAGGGTCCAGCTCAAGTATCACCCTCTCCACAAAGCTTTTCCTTCCTTAACTTTCTCATTAGCTCCCAAAGCATCCTGTGCTCATTTCTGGCATAGCAAGTATCCAAGTACAATGTACTGGGTTTTAGTATATTCATGGATATGGGCAACCATACCACCATAATATTCACCTCAAAAAAAATCCTCTCTTTAACTTAGCTTTAGCTATTATTTCCCCTATCTACCCCTTCCAACTCCTCCCTTCAGCCCTAAGGAACCACTAATCTACTTTCTGTCTCTATAGATTTACTTCCTCTGGACATTTCATATCAATAAAATAATACTGTGAATGGCTTTTTTTTCATTTAATATTTTCAAGGATCATCTGTGTTGTCACATGTGTCAGTATTTCATTCTATTTTATTACTGAATAATATTACATTATATGAATAGCATAACTTCTCAATGAGGTTAATATTTGAATCAGTAGACTGAATAAAGCAGGTTGCTCTACCGAATGTGGGTGGGCCTCATCTAATCAGTTGAAGGTCTGAAGCGAACCAAAGCTGATCCCCCTTGAGTAAGAGGAAAATCCTTTTGCCTGACTACCTTTGAGCTGGGATATTGTTTTTTTCCTGCCTTCAGACTTGAACTGAAGCTTTGGCACTTATTGGGTCTTAAGATAGGAACTATATCATCAGGTTTCCTGGTTCCCAGGCCTTTGGACTCAAACTGGAACTACAGTAGTGACTCTCCTGGGTCTCCAGTTTGCTGGCTGCAGATCTTGGGACTTGTCAGACTCCATAATTGCATGGGCCAATTCATTATTATAAATCTATTATCCATCCATCCATCCATTCATCTGTCCATCCATCCATCCATCCATCTACCATTGGTTCTTTTTCTGCGGAGAACCCTGACTAAATACATGGAGAAACATGCCAAGAACTAACATTTTTGACATATTTAGATACATCAAGATTAACATTCTTGGCATGTATGTAATTTGATGACACTGTCTCTTTTAGTTATCATAGTACTAAAAGTAGCAGCCTTGCTATATGCACTATCTCCTTTGAATCATTAAGCTAAGCTATCTAAACATTTTCTATATCTTTTTTCAAAAAGACCTCTTTTCAAATCAACTACTCCTTGATTATCCAAGTGAAATCAGTGATAATCAGATCCATATTGTTTTTCTCAAGTGCTACCTTCAAAGCATGGGTCGTTTAAAAATGTGAATAGTGTAGATGAGTGTTTGTGGGAAACCCATATCAAGTTTTGTTTATCCTTCTGACTTCTTGAGAGTTAAACTGGTTTTGTTTTTAAAATAATCTTCCCCAAAGCTTTGAGAACTCGCAACAAAATGACAGTTGAGAGAGTGGCATTTTTATAGTATGTGCCCCAGTAAATGAAAGTTCTCAGCTGAATAGCTTCTAATCCGCATTATCATGCACCTCTTCTCTCTCCCCCACCCCCAGCCCCGTCTCTGTCTCTCTCATATTACATTCACATCGATCCTATTATTTGATCCAACAGAGATCAGGTTTACAGTACACAAAACTTCCCTGGAGGGTTTTCCATTTAAAGCAAAAGAACCAGATCAACAGCACTCTACTGCAATGCCCTAGAAGGATGCAAAGCCTACATCTGATTTCCATTGTGGGAGATTGTATGACATTTATCTGCTCACCAGTCTCTGTTCAAACTCAGCAGTAAGGCTAAGCCAAGAACTGGGAACTGGCTTCTGAGAACATCAGGGAAACAACAGCCTTTGCTCGACCATCTATTTTTTGCCCAGTTTTAACACTGAAGGGCTTAGGAAGAGAACTGACAACATTTTCAACATGAAGCTCATTCAATGTTTCAGTGTTGCTACAATTAAGCATTTCAGGAGCATATGTGCTGCCTTTCAGTTCAAACCCAATCGTCCGCTCTGACAGGTCACAGACAAAAACCAGGATAATGACATTCTATCTTGATCACAGGATCCAGACATACCAGTCTGGTGTAGATCAGAAAAGAAAACAACCACCCAAATGCTGATTTAATTTCCTTCTCCTCAAATATTGAGTTCATATTGAAATTGAGCATACCAAGTGTGAATTTTGCTAAGAATAGCATTCTTAGTGTTATATGAAATCTGTAAAAATTATCTCCAGGTAATTGTAAAGTCCTGACATATTTTGGCTCATGATCATTCTTTTTTCTGCACATTTTCCTATCTACCTAGAAAAAATGAGGGGGTAGTTGAGGAGATTATTTAGGCATTTTGGAAATCTGAGGAAAAATGACATTCAAAGATCCAGAAAATTGAAGGGAGAGTGATGTGAATTATTTTGACTAAGCATATAATCTCAATTAGCTTGAGCAGCTTCTCAAGCCTCCCTTCCCTTTTTGTGTTGATGCCATTCAAGTAATGGCATAATCAATAATCGATAAGTAATCAATAAAATATAATCAATAATCTAGTTTGCATCCTGCTTTCTCAAGCACTGAGGTACAATAACTGCCTCCCATTGCCCAGATTTGTTTCCCATTCATTAACTTCCATGAGGAGAGAGGCTTGGAGGACAGGATAATACTTTCAATTTCTGGCTAGCGCTTCTGCCCTGAGCCCCTCTCTATTCTATTGAGTGGTCCTTTGCAAAGTAAACCCCCTGATGCACCATGTGGCTGTTTGAATAATGGCCCCTAAAAATGTCTACTTCCTAAATCCCAGAACCCATGAACATGCTACCTTATATGGCAAAAAGGATGTTGCAGATGTGGTTCAGTTAAGGATCCTGAGATGAAGAGGTTATTGTGGATTATCTAGGTGGGTCCACTGCAATGCCAGGGTCCTTCTAAGAAGGAATAGAGGGGGGCGGGTGAGGATCAGAGAAGGGGATATGATGAAAGCAGAGGTAGGACTGAGTAGGGCTATGAAGTAGGGAGTTCAAGCGGCTTCTAAGAGCTGGAATAGCCAACGAAACAGATTTTCCCTTAGAGCCTCCAAAAGGAACACAGCCTTGCTGTAGAAATGTAGACTTTTGACCTCCAGAACTGTAAGACAATTAATTTGTCTTGCTCAAGGCATCAAGTTTGTGATAATTTGTTATAGCAGCAATAGCGAACTAATTCATACTCCTTCTCCATTTTAACCCTATAGAAAATATAGTCCTAATAAATCATCACTCCTTTCTCTCTTTCCCTTGATTCTTCAGAGCTAAGCTCTTAAACGGGGATAGAAGTAGCGGTCAGCCTTCCAAAATTGTATTTGTAGTTTTGTATGACATGTACTTTTCTAGAAAAGCAAACCATAAATTTCACTACTTTTTAAATTTCTTTTTAGGGCAACACCCTGCCCTAAAGGGCATATGGAAGTTCCCAGGCTAGGAGTTGAATTGGTGCTGCAGCTGCCAGCCTACACCACAGCCGCAGTCACCTGGGATCAGAGCCACATCTGGCACCTACACCAAAGTTCGGGGCCAACACTAGATCCTTAACCCACTGAGCAAAGCCAGGGATTGAACCTGCAGATACTAGTCGGATTCGTTTCCCCTGACCCATAGCGGGAAATCCCAGATTTCATTAGATTAGCAAAGAAATCCATGACCTCAAAAATTTTAAATGTTACTCTTGGAATTCTCACTGTGGCACAGAGGGTTAAGCACCTGGCCTTGCTGCAGCTGTGGCATAGTTTGCAGGTGTGGGTTGAATTTTGATTCCTGGCCTGGGAACTTATATGTGCTGGGGGTGCAGCCAAAGAAGAAAAAAAAAAATGTTGATTGGACATTTCCACCTTCCTATCTTAACTGCCAGTAGGCTGTGGGTTCAAAAAGTGTGAGAAAGAGAACTTTTAAAGTATCTTTTTTCCTTCACAGGTGGGTTCTTCCTCCTCTCCTAGGGATGAGGCTGGGTGTGGCTTTGCTCTGAAACGGTGTTCCTGTGTCCTGTTGGTGTTGATCTTTTTTCTTACACAGGCCAAACTCTATTCCTCAGAAGGAATAGAGTGCTCCACCACGCTAGGGGGCAGGGATGATGGTGGTGGTGGACGGGGTGTCCATGTGGACACAGCATCACTCAATTATTCTGTGTGATCTTCAGCTGATGCCTTGGCTGTCACACGGGGTCTAAAGACATCTCCGTGATGTGCAGCCCTTTCCCGTGCCTGTGAGGATATAAGGAGGCAGCCAAAGAAAATGTTACTCCTCTCCAACCCCCAAACGACATATTACTAATACAATCTCAAACTAATACAAAGTGGGGAGAAAAAGACATATAGAAATAGAGACAAGGTTTTTACTGTCAGTGTAAAGCAAAGCAGTGATGAAGCTTCTGTACTCTTCATTGTGTAGCAGTTGTAACCCTGCCTAAGAAGAGTATAATTCTATTTTATTGTGATTCTTTGGGGCCTGCCAGGACACAAAGGCTCTGTTCACTTTACATCTGTTATACCTTTAGGTAGGGACATGTGGGGAAATTGCTGCCCTGTTTGTGTCAGACAGCCATCTCCCCCTAAAATACTTACTGTTACTCTATATTTAATGAGGGCCCACTGGGTACTGGGCAATGTCCAAGACACATTGACAGTCCCTGCCCACACACATGCATGTGCCAAAGCGAGCTGGCAATTGGTGCTGGGATGTGCTTCTCGGACCGTTGTGGATGGCATTTTTCTGAAACAAAGAGTGTCAACAGCAACTCAGCTGTAGATTTCTTCCAAGAAAGCTGTAAAAGCAACTGAATGCATTTTGTTTGCTTAGCAGCAAATTATGAAAGAACCCATAACAATGACTTGACAGTACATGCAAAAACACCGCAGTTGCCAAGGACTTCTCCATCGACTCTATGTCATGGATTCTTGCCATTTTTTGAAGCATTCCGGGTAGATGTTACTATCTTCCCAAGGATAGATGGCTCTAAGAGGTTAAGGGACGTGGTCCAAGGAGAAGACACCAGCAAATGTCAGAGCCAAGAGCAGAACCCAGCTATCCTGATTCTGACTTCAATGATTTCCCTGACTACCTGGATATCACAGTGTCTCTTACCAACTAAGGTGCTTCCAAGCAGAAATTATGAAATCTTGTATTTTAATCCTGCTTTCTTTCCTATATGAGAGCCTAAGGAAAAGTCATTTAAATTGTCTTTTTCATCAGCGGAAGGCTAACTCCACATGATTTTTATGTATACATCAGTAACGATTTACTGATGTTGTAGGATACATGAGGCAACTAGGTTGATGCTCAGTTAAATGGAATTAAAGTTCTCTGTGGCTATGAATATCTTTGAAAACAGGAACATTTTCTAACATAAAGTTTTGTTGTTAGGCATTAGTTGCATTTAAACATTTAAAATCACCTTTAGTTATATTGTGTGTATGTGTATATGTGTGTGTGTGTGTGTATGTGTAAAATCACTGAGTTCCCTAGAGCTCCACAGAACATGAATAAACATATGGACTGTTCTCTTACACCTACCCCACAAGTCTGAGTATTGAGGATTTATATAGTTAGAGACTATGTGGTGTAAATATGTATAAATTTATATTGTGTTAATTTATGGCATGCGCTACAGAAGGCTGTTTGCAAGTTGCAGTGTACTTCTTCCCACGTTTCTGCTGAAATATTCATTTCTGGGTTCCTTCCCCATGTTTCCCTTTGTCTCCCCACAGATGTTTAGGCAGCTCGTTTTCAGGAGAGCCAGTGCATCTTGGACGTGTGCTTACTGACTGCAGGGCAGGTAAAGAATACACTACCTCTGTCCGGATTTGGCAAAAGGCTATTTGCCCTTTCCCTTGGGATCTGCTTAGCTTGCACTACGAAGACAGTTACTCCAGAATAGCCCCCCTACGTGACTCCTGTCCCCTGGCCTGTCCTTCAGGTCCAAAGAGCAGTTCTAAGTAGATGAGCAGCATTTCATGGTTTGTAAAACGGGAAGGAAAACTTACACTTTGTGGCTCTTTGCCAAAGACGTTGCATTTGTATGAGAGGGGCTCCGATTCAGTCCATCTCTAGTTACTTGTCGTTATGTGGAAGGGGAAGGGGTGGTCAGAGATGAATGAAATTCACAGAGTGCTCACAAACCACATTTTATTTGACCTGCTCTTTCACCAGTTTAAGTTGTTAAAAAGTACTCTTATTGACTTTCTCTGAGTTAATCAATGTCTTCTTTCCTGGTCCTCCCATGGGGAGGTGTGCTAATAGGTAGGGGATGATGGAGAAGGAGGCAGTGGGCAGGAAGAGGAAGAAAAACAAAGCCCCAAATGGAGCAAACAGGCCCTGGATGATCAAAAGCTGGCTGAAGACAGAAAGAGATTTGAAGCACCCATGAGTCTCTGAGGCAAGGCAATAGCTGCACAACTACCTGCTCCCCAAATTTAGGGAAAATTAGTTTTTAGATTCTTTTAACTGTTTTTCCTCTGCCCTTTGAATGGCACTGCTTATGAAATTTAAGGACAGACCTGTTGAGGGAATAGTGGTGTCATCCACCTCAGGGATTACACAAGGATATGCTGATCAAAAGAGCTGCTGAAATCTGTCAAGCGTTATGAATTCACTAGTCCCTGTAATGACCCACTACCAGGAAACCAACATTTGTATAATCCTTTACCATTTTCCTTCAACTTTCTTTCTTTATTTTTAACATGCATTGCCTCATCAACTCCTCCCAGCAATCTGGTAACATTCAAAGTCTTAACAGGGAAAGAAAGGGAATCTTAGGAAGTTAAAGTGACTGCCCTAAGGTCACACACTTGGAGAAGAATGATATCCAGAAATCAAGCCTTGGTCATTTTGGCCAAGATAAGGATGCTGATTTAGTGCACTCTACCATTCTGAGCTGGGTGGAAAAAAAATCTATGTTTAAAATGTTTATTTAAATCTAAGTTTTGCCAACTCACCTGGTGTTTCTGCCATGTTTCCTCAAGGTCCTGAATTTCCCTGGATTTTATTATTCCACACCAGCCACATCCAATAAGAATGTGGGTACACGTCTTAACTGGAAAAGAAGGTTCATATCTGGGAGTAATAGAAAGTCAAAGCAACAAAAGGGTGTTTGGGAGTATTTTTGTCTTGGAGTTGTTTAAATGCCAGTGTAGAGTTTGAACTTTAGGTAATGAGAAGCCGCAGAAAGATTTTGAGAAATAATGAACACTTGCTAGGACTTTTTAGGATGCCCTTCATGTACAATCTTTCAGTGACTCCTCCTTGCAATCTTTCAAGAAAGAAATATTATTTCTTATTGCTACTTTTCAGGAAGGTGAGGCTCAGAGAAATGGCCACCTTAATAGACTGGATAGTCACTCAGTGATAAAACTGGGTCTCTAAGCTAAGCAGGAAGTGGTGTTTTCAGAAGTTTGATCAGGGAGTGGCTTGTAGAATACAGAATGTATTAAAAGGAGGGAAACATTTCAAAGCTATTGCAAAAATGCAGGCAGCAGACTCTTTAAGTTAGAAATCTGAATGCAAACATCAACTCTCAGCACCATGATGTGGATCACTGCTCTTCTCAGGGGATGGTGGCAAGGGGGTGGTCTTCGGACCTAAAAATAGGTTCTACTCATCTACATGTCTTTCTCTTCATCTGACAGATATATGAGGCACTGACTTCATTTACCAAACAGTCTGAGCTCAACGTAAAATCATGCTACTCATCTGAACTGAAAAATGTTCTCTATTTTCCAGAAGTCTCCAAGCACCATGTGTGAGAGAACACGACAGAATAGAAACTGATTATGCAAAATGTGTGAGAGCGAACTGCAGCTCTTGGTGACATGTGGCAGCCTCACTGGGAAGGGAGAGCCATGGAACTGTGGGTGCCGGCTCAGGCTGACTGCTGCATGTCACAGGCTGAGTGGCAGGAGAGGGTTAAAATAACCTTCGGAAGCATCACGTGTTGCACACACATGCAGGAAGATATCTCGAGAGATGACACTCAGCTGCAACACTCACATAGAGCCAAAGAGGGAAACGCCATTAAATATTTTTGTTTGTTTGTTTGATGCTATACCCCAGGGTCCTTCTTCTAGGTTTTGTATATTCCCTCCAAAGATAGAAATATTCCATGAGAGACCCTCCCTCTCAATGTAAAAATGGCAAAAGTTCTTAAGAAAATTGTATTAGAGTGATCCAGAAAAATAGGAGGCTGTCTGTCTGTGTCTGCCTTTCCTTCTTTCTTTTCTCCTTTCTTTCTTTCTTTCTTTCTTTCTTTCTTTCTTTCTTTCTTTCTTTCTTTCTTTCTTCTTTTCTTTCTTTCTCTCTTTCTTTCTCTCTTTCTTTCTCTCTCTCTCTTTCTCTCTCTCTCTTTCTCTCTCTCTTTCTCTCTCTCTTTCTCTCTCTCTCTCTCTCTCTTCCTTCCTTCCTTTCTTTTCTTTATTTCTATCATAAGGAATTGCCTCATACAATCACAGAGGCAGAGAAGTTCAAGATCTGTAGTCAGCAAGCTGGAGACTCAGGAGAGTTGATGGTTTATGTTCCAGCCCAAAAGCTGAGAAGCTCAAGATCCAGGAAGAAATGATATTTCAGTTCATGTCTGAAGGCAGAAAAAAAAAAATCCTGATAGCCTAGTTGAAGGGAGTTGGTCAAACGGAATTCCCTGTTTTCAGCCTTTATGTTCTATTTTTCCCTTCTTGCCTAAATGAGGTTCTTCCCCAACCAAGGAGGGCAACCTGCTTTATTCAGACTATTGATTCAAATGTGAATTTCATCCAAAAACATCCTCACAGAAGCACCCAGAACAATGTTTGATGAATTATCTGGATGCTTTGTGGCCCAGTCTAGCTGACATACATGAATCAATCAATAAAATGGTCACAAGGTTGGGGAGATGAAGAGTGGGAACACGAAGGGGATAGGAGGAGCTTTCAAGTACCTGAGAATTCCAAACAGAGAAAAGAATCAAAATGGCATTCTGAAGAAAATCCTCAACTTGCCTAGCAAAGCTGAGTAGCCCAGGGAGCTCTCCAGGGTACTGGTCTGCTTCCACCTATGGTTCTCCCTAACCTGGAAGCCAGAGCCTCCCATTTTGTGTCTGACATCTAGCCTCCACCCTGGACTTGGCTTCAGTTCTAATTCATTTTGACTTCTTCCCTTACCTGTATTCTGCTGAACTTCACATCCCAGTAGCAACCCCTTGCAAGCATAAAGCATAGACTGGTTTTGATGATCAGTTGTGCCCAGTGCTAATTTCACTGTGGTTTTAATAAGGGGTATCCTGTTCCCTGGATTGTTTCCAACAATAGTGGACATGCTTGTGCACACATGTGTGCATGTGCATGCACACACACACACACATTAGACTGTGCAGCCATAAGGTTTGTATTTTTAGATGGATTTTTGCATAAGCATATTTGAACTTATGTTCAAATGTCAGATCTTGCTTTATGGTGATCTCACCAAAAAAAAAAAAAAGTCATATCTACAGATTTCTCCAAGTTAGACACATGTGAGTATATAGAGAAGCTTGTAGCAATCTGTATACAAAAGAATATGTCATCAGAAAAGACTTGAAGAAATACAGAGGGAACTCAATAGATTGCTGTCTAATGCCTATTCTGGCTATAGGAAAATACACAATGGGAAAATGATGGTAGCTTCTAGGACAGGCTGGTGATTTGAGCTTAGGGATTTAAAAATTTTTTCTTTTGCTTTTTAGGGCCGCATCCAGGACATATGGAAGTTCCCAGGCTAGGGGTCAAATTGGAACTACAGCTGCCAGCCTACACCACAGCCACAGCAGTGTGGGATCCAAGCCATGTCTGCTACCTACACCACAGCTCATGGCAATGCTGGATCCTTAACCCCTGAGCAAGGCCAGGGATCAAACGCACATCCTCATGCATACTAGTAAGATTCGTTTCCACTGAGCCACAATGGGAACTCCTGAGCTTAGGAATCTTATTCCTTGCATCTCAACTTTGTTGGAGGAGCAATTGTGTATCAAGAGAGAGTGTCTCAGATTAAAAGGGTTCCCACTGGACAGGTCTGGAAAAATCTGAACACAAAGGTAAGTATAGTAATGAAATGTATACCATTGAAAAAAGAGGAAATAATGCATCCATACTGATAACAAGCAATTCAAGGAGAAAAGAAGGTTCTAGCTTATAGATGAGTACCAGAGACAAAGTAGTAAAAGTTGGAAAACCATCAACCGTCATGATGTTGAAAGCATTATGGTAAAGAGGGGATTAGGCAAGAAACATTACTAAATGATAAAACTTATAGGAAAACTTGAAGAGCAGAATATTTTCATGGTCTTAAAGTGTGTATGTGTGTGTGAAAGACAGAGAGATAGAGAGAGAGTGGAGAAGGGGTTTTCTGAAATACAGGCATTCTTCCTTGAAATTTTGGCTGGCAGTGATAGGAATGAATGGTCATACTGGCCCTCAAAGAAAAATTGGGTTGGGCCCAGACTACTTCTCCATCGTTTTACAATATAGCAGATATTGGAAACAACATGGAGAGGATTTGAAGGGATGGTGATTTATGAATTTCGTACCAAGCCAAAGCATTTTCTGAGAAGAGAACAGAATGATTTTTTTTTAATAATTTTTTTTTTATTTTCCCACTGTACAGAATGATATTTTAAGTTATGCAATGACTTTTAAAATATACAACTCATATAGTCTTTTTGACAACCACTCTAGGTAACTGAGGGATTAGGCAATGTATTCAAGAATGGAGTAGACTCAGCATAAAAGCATGAAAAATAAACCTGCGAACCGTTCAAACAAAAGTTATTCTAAATAGTATTAATAAGTATGAATTAAGAAATGAAATGCAAATGTCATTAACATTTACTATAGACAAAAATTGCAGCTTAAAATTGGTGCTATCGCAATAATTGAAAACTTTGATATTCCATCTAAAATTCCATATTAACTAACTGAGTGAAGTAAGTCAGAAAGAGGAAGACAAATACCATATGGTATCACATGTCTGGAATCCAGTATAAGGCACGAATGAACTTTTCCACAGTAAAGAAAATCATGGACTTGCAGAATAGACTTGCGGTTGCCGAGGGGGAGGGGGAGGGAGTGGGGTGGTTGGGGAACTTGGGGTTAATAGATACAAACTATTGCCTTTGGAATGGATTAGCATGAGATCCTGCTGTGCAGCACTGGGAACTATGTCTAGTCACTTACAATGGAGCATGATAATGTGCGAAAATAGAATGTGTACATGTATGTGTAACAGGGTCACCATGCTGTACAGTAGACAAAAAATTGTATTGGGGAAATAACTATTAAAAAAATGAAAAAAATGTGGCTGGAAGGAAGACAGGGATGAGAAAGTGTGAGTTGACTTCAGTACTATAAACAGTGGACATTATATGAATCAGGGAAAGGAAACAGATAACTCAAATAGTGAAATCAAGGAGAGTTTAATGAAGAAACAGTTTATGATCAACCTTATACAGGGTCATGTGGTGAAACACCTTGTGGTGGTAACAGCAGGTAGCTGTTACCAACTCCTAAGCCTGAAGAGGTAAGGCAAAGGCATGGTTCCTGGAAATTAAAGAGCTGTCACTGCAGCAGTAATGGTAAAACTGGTTTCCTGTCAGGAGCCGCTGCCTTCAAGAGAAGGGGGCAGTACTGCCAACTCATAAACTGGCAGGAAGGGAACCAGGAGAGTAATAACCAGCTCTTTCCTCATAGCCTCCCATCTCCTACCAGAGCCTCTCCCTTTGAGAGGCTCCCATTTTCCAACTGAGAGCCTGAGGATGAGGGAACCTAGAAGAAGTCCATAGAGGATAGACTCTGAGCCTTCAATAGATGGGAGAAGGGTGGAAAATGGACATAAGGAGAAATAGAACATGTAGCACAGACAGCAAGAGATCCTTATACGGTCAGTTTTAGTTTATACTTGAGGCCTGTAGTAGAAGCATATGATAAAGAGGAATTGAAAGTCAAAAATCCCACCTTTCTTGGCTCCCCCAGAATGGTGACAAAATAAGGAACCTGGGGAGAAGAAAGCAATGGGCCAAGATGCCTCCCGATCAGCCCTTCCCAGGATCAGGTTTCTAGTTGGGAAGATGTGTTAGACAGGTTAAGAAAAATGCTGATTGTTGGGAGACACGTTTCTACTATATTTTCTTAGCCTCTTTTGTTTCTATTTTCTATGCTGAAAACTATGCTGAAAATCCTGTCTTGTCCTGCTTTACTTTACCCCATATTCCTGCTTGAAAAACAGTCGCAGTGCTGGCAAATGACTTAAGCTTAAGAACAAAGACCTAAAGGCATAAGTTATTCATGTGGTCAGCTGAATGAGGACATACTGCGTTGGTCTAGGCATGCCGGACCTGTGCAGATAGGCACACTGTTTGCACAGCAAGATATGCCCTCTTAAGAATAAGAGGAAGATGAGCCTCATGGCCCCAAGGGGTTTATGAGGGGTCATTAGCAGGATATGCATTAGCAAGAAGAACTGAGGTGCAAAACTACGCAGGAAGGGTTGCTGCAGATAGGCACTCCACCTGCAGAAACACAATGGTGATTCTCTAGCTGCTATGCATAGATAGCTGATGCCAAGCTTCCTCAATGCTAATGATTGTTAAGTGCCTAAAGGTCAGAATAAAAGCTTAACCAGCTGCTGGCTATGTGACTTTTAAAATAATAAAAAAAACTTATCCTGCACCTGTAGCCCCCTCCTCACTTGACATAATCCTAAAGAGCGCAATAAAAGCAGTGTGGTTTCTTGAGGTGGCGCTCTTGGTCCCTGAGACCTTGAGTTCCCCAGTTCCCACCTTTTTAAGATAAATGTCTCTGTGTCTTGTTTTATGTTAACTTTTTTCTTAAGTTTCACAGCACCCGTTCTTCAGCCCTCACCTGCTGAGCTGGTCTCGGCAGCTGATCACAGAGCAGCCTGACTCACTTCCCTTTTGTGACTATGGAAGGTGATTATTCAATGCCTGTCCCTACAACCAAGCTGAGGGTGACCACAGCAAGGTAAACTCAGTGCCATCACATGGTTAGGAAACAAACAAACAAACAAAAACGTCACAGGAATTCCAGGATTGGGGGTAAAATAAAATATTTCCAATGTGCCTTATGGAGAAATAACAAAGGTAGCTAGAAGTGCTATCTGGAGAGCTGCCAGGTGGGCCTTCCTACAGTGGCACTATACCTGAGGTTGTGGGCAGGTGGTTCAGGCTGGGGGAAGAATGGGAGTCCTAGCCAGAACACATGGTTTCCTTGGGCCAATGAAAACTGCAGTAGAGCTTTCTCATTAAGAATAGATAGCCAGGGGAGTTCCTGACATGGCTCAGTGGCGCTAAACCTGAGGTTGTGGGCAGGTGGTTCAGGTTGGGGGAAGAATGGGAGTCCTAGCCAGAACACATGGTTTCCTTGGGCCAATGAAAACTGCAGTAGAGCTTATTCATTAAGAATAGATAGCCAGGGGAGTTCCTGTCATGGCTCAGTGGCTAACGAATACGACTAGGAACCATGAGGTTACGGGTTCGATCCCTCGCCTTGCTCAGTGGGTTAAGGATCCAGCATTGCTGTGAGCTGTGGTGTAGGTTGCAGACGTGGCTCGGATCCCACGTTGCTGTGGCTCTGGCATAGGCCAGTGGCTATGGCTCCGATTCGACCCCTATGGAACCTCCATATGCCACGGGAGCAGCCCAAGAAATGGCAGACAAAAAAAAAAAAAAAAAAAAAGAATAGATAGCCATTGCTCTTCAGACATGTTGCTACAGCTCAAATACAAGAGCCAGGAATGGGATCAATTGAATCACTGTTCACTAGTTCTTGCCAGTGGCCAGTAAGAATCCACCACTCACCTGACCCACACTCCATCTTTCCTCTGCAACCACAGGAATAGGAAAACACACCATTGCCTTAACAGTCAGATACCATGTTGGAAAGAAATAGGAGGGATGTAGTGACCAACTATTTCTATTTCCCTATAACTAAGAGGTTTCCCAGGATCCAGGACTTCTAGTGCTAAAACTGGAACATTTGGGGGGCAAACTACTACATGTTGGTTACCCTAAGGAGATACAAAACTCTGAAAGACTGGATACTATTTTCTCATCCAAACAAAAATTGAGCATCTTAAAGAGAGAATCAAAAACTGATGCAATAGAATGATTCATCCAAATTTGGTTAAAATTTAGTCTCTGATCCTTCCTCTCTTGCACTGCCCTTTAGCACTTGAGATCAAAGCGATTATAGACCAGTTTTGTTGTACCTCTGAATATAATGTGACATATCATGCAAAAGAAAAACCATCACCACAATAACAAAACTAAATAAACAGCATGACCAAAATATAGTGAAAAAAACCTTCTGCTTGTGAAGGATTAACTGGTACAGAAATTTCTCTCCTGCTGTTTTAAGTAGAAAAACAGATAAATTGTATGAAACAACTATGTTCAGACATTGGACAACAGGGACTATAGGACAATGACCTTTAGAGCAGGAAAACAAATGAGTGAGTCCTATGATTGCTGCAGTTTTTTACCTGGAGGCAGTACCCAGGCCACTGCACAGAAGTCTTGTTGAGTTAAGGAAGCTGGAGATGAAGTTCAGGGAGGATATGGAAGCAGAATTTGTGAGCATATACTGGAGGATAGTGAAGGAGAGAGGGAAGGATGAGAGAGAGGGGAAGAGAGGGAGAGATGGAGAGGGAGGGAAAGAGAGGGAGAATGAATATATAAAGGCTCCAGAGTTGAGCAGAGAGGTCCCTTGATTTTTTTTTTTTCAGAAAAAGTTTGATAAAGAACCACCAGAAAAAAAGCTGAAAATTTCCCGAGTTTACAAAATACAAGGAATAGATCACATTCCCACCTATCAAAAGGAAAAAACCTTGTAATTAATGGGCATTGGGTACAGAGTTCAGAAAGGACTAAACTAGTCCTAAACCAAAGGCTTCTCAGACTTATCAAAAGCAAACCATGAAAGAATCAAACTGATCTGAAGTTACTTAATGGCCTGCAAAACAAAGTCCCACACTAAATGAATAAAACACAATCTAGTACCCGATAATGTAAAGTTCACAATATTTAGTATCCAATAAAAATATTAATAGGCATGCAAAGTTGCCAGGAAAATATGACCCATAACAAGAAGAAAATAAAGATGGGAACAAACCTAGAAATAGCAGAGATGCTGGAATGAGCAGACGAGGACCTTAAAACAGCTATTCTAAATCTTATAAATATGGTCAAGGATATTATGAAAAACATGAACATGATGAGGATAGAAAGGAAAGATAAAAAAGAACTAAAGAGAACTTCCAGAAATGAAAAATTCTATAATTGAAATGAAAATTATAGTGAATAGGATTAACAGCAGATTGGACATTGCAGTAAACTTGGAAACACAGCAATTGAAACTCCTAAAATAAAACAGGTATATTTTTAAAAGCCTGGAAAAAAGTGAACATAGGATCAGTGATCTGTGAGAAAATATCAAGAAGTTTGACGTGTGTAATCAGAGTCCCAGGGGAAAGAAAAGAAAGAAGAAATAGCAGAATATCTGAAGAAACACTGGCTAAATGTTCTCCAAACTTGATGAAAAGTATCAACTTACAGATTCAAGAAGGTCAATAAGGGAGTTCCCGTTGTGGCTTAATGGTTACAAACCTGACTAGTATCCATGAGGATGCAGGTTCAATCCCTGGCCTTGCTCAGTGGGTTAAGAAACCAGTGCTGCCGTGAGCTGTGGTGTAGGTTGCAGATGAGGCTCAGATCTGGCATAGCTGTGGCTGTGACAGAGGCCAGCAGCTGCAGCTCTGATTCAACCCCTGGCCTGGGAACTTCCATAGGCATGGGTGCAGCCCTACAAAGCAAAAAACAAACAAATAAACAACAACAACAACAACAAAAAACCCAAAAAGGTCAATAAATTCAGGCAGAATAATGATGAAAGAAATGACCCAGGACATATCATAAGCCATTTGCTTAAAACTTGTGATAAAGAGAAGACTCTATAAACAGCAAGGAGAAAAAAAAAACAAAAACAAAACTCCACAGTAGGTACAGAAGAACAAAATAAGGATGAGAACAGGCTTTGTCAGAAATAAAGCATCTTAGACAACAGTGAAGCAATGTCTTTACCGCCACCATCACCAACAAAAAACCCAAACCAAAACCCCATCAACCTAGAATTCTATATTCAGAAGAATATCTTTCAAAAATGAAGGCAAATAAAGTCTTTTTGGACAAATAGAAGCTGAGAGACTTTTTCCAGCAGTACTGCACTACAGGAAATTTAGAGAAAGTTCTTGATGTGGAAAGAATTAATAATCGATCGATATTAGATTTATACATAAAAATGAAGGAATAAAAAGTGTGAAGAATAAAAAATAAATAATTATAAAAGACAATGCTTTATTATTTTAAAGTGCCTTTTAAAGGTAAGTGATTGCTTAAAGTAAAATTAGAGTTCCCTTGTGGTAGAGCAGGTTAAATATCTGGTGTTGCCACTGCAGCACACTGGATTGCTGCTGTCGTGCAGGTTTGATTCCAGACCTGGAAACTTCTACATGTCACAGGCACAGATAAGAAAAAATAAAGCAAAATTAATAAATAAAATATATTTGGGGACTAATAACATACAGAAGTCAAATGTACAGCAGGGATTAGTATAAAGGAAAGGAGGGTAGAAATGAAAATATACTATTGTGAGGCTCTTATATTACACATGTAGTGATATAATAGTACCTGAAAATAATCAATGATAAGTTAAAGATGTATATTACGAGCCTTGGAGAAAACACAAAGAAAGAAAACAAAGGACGATAACGTTAGTGGAGATGGAATTCTTTTTTTTTTGTCTTTTTTTATTTCTTTGAGCCACTCCCACGGCATATGGAGGTTCCCAGGCTAGGGGTCAAATCGGAGCTGTAGCCACTGGCCTACACCAGAGCCACAGCAACTCGGGATCCGAGCCGCGTCTGCAACCTACATCACAGCTCACGGCAACGCCGGATCGTTAACCCACTGAGCAAGGGCAGGGACCGAACCCGCAACCTCATGGTTTCTAGTCGGATTCGTTAACCACTGCACCACGACGGGAACTCCCGGAATTCTGATTAATATCGAGTTAATCCAAAAGAAGGCAGGAAAAGGAAACTAATAACATATGGAACAAACAGAAAATAAACAGAAACTGATATATTTAAATCCAGTAAAATGAAATATTACATTAAAATTAAATGGTCAATATACTCCAATTAAAAGGCAGAGACTGCTGGTCTGGATGACAAAGCAAGACCTAACTATATAGTATATAACAAACTCACTTAAAATATAAAGATACACATGTGTTCAAAGTAAAAGCATAGAGCAGACAGACCATGCAAACACTAATTAAAGAAAGCTGCTTTGATGGGCTATATTAATAGCCAACACTGGAGACTTCAGAACAAAGAATACTATGAAAGATAAAGGGAAACATTTCATAATAACAAAGGGATAATTTCATAGAGGAAGACATAAGAATCCTAAATATGTTTGCACTTCATAACAGAGCAAAACCCAGGAAATGAAAACTGATAGAAATGCAAGAAGAAATAGACAAATACGCAATTATAGCAAGGATTCCAACACCTCTTTATATATAACTGAAGGGGCAAATAGGCAGAAAATCTCTAAGAGTTCAGAAGATTTGAACAACTATTAACCAGTTTGACCTGACATCTATAGAATTAGCCATTCTACAACACCAACAGAATTCACATTCTTTTCAAGTGCACATGGAACATTAATCAAGGTGCATCATATCCTGGGCCATCACACAAGCCTTAATAAATTAATAATTAAAAAATTAGGATTATGCAAAGGATGTTCTCCAATGACAAAATAGGTTCTCTGGAATTCACCGAAATAGAATTTAACCTTTATACACTGACATATTTTCTAATATAACCAGAAGTGCTCATTTAGTTGTCAAAAGAAGCAGAAACACAGTTCAAACTAACTGAAGCAAAAAGGGAATGAATTGGCTTATGCAGCTGAAAAGAACCTGGGGGCTCCCAAGGTTGAAGAGAAATCTATGGGTCAGGGATGTAGAGAAGAGCATTTGGGACTCAATGCTAAAGGTCACAGTGTTGCTCTGCTCCGCTTTTTTCCCTATTTATTCCAGTCTCTGTTTAGAATTATTCTAAGGACAATCTCAAAGAACATGGTGGGGAATAGCCCCAGAGTGGCACTGTCACTTCCCACAATTCCAGTGTCTATATATCAGGCCCAGGGAGGGACTCCGGTGAGCCAAGCTTGGTTCACCTGCCTATACCTGTGGTTGGGAGGGCGGCTTTACGATGATTAGAGAAGAAATCTTGTTAGGAACTTCAAAACCAGTATGTAATATTGTCTGTCATGGAGAGTTACCTGAAAAAGAAACTATACTTAATCTGAGTGTATACTTTATATTTTTAAAAGGCATTTGTAGTGTAGTTAAGATCATCATCTCATTTAGATGCAACGCTTGGATGCTCAGAGGCTGAAAATATTCCAGTAGGTCAACCAAAAAGTTATAATAGATGATAATCCCCTGTATTCTCCAAGCATGGGATCTACTAATAACCAGATGTCTTGTAATGATTTTTCCATTAAAAAGAGCAGGAGATGAAGACAGGGCTGATAAGCTATGTATGCTCTATAAAAGTGGTTAAAGAGCTCAAGGGTAGAGCTTTTATTTTAGATGTTTAATTCAGCTGGTTAAGGTATCACATCTGCTTAGCTCTAAAAAGGAGAAAACTGAATGGAAACTCCTTCTTTTCCAAAACTCAGTCTTTATCGGAACTGCAAGAGACCTATTCTCTATCCTCCTTGTATAAACCATGCCCTCAGTCTCCCAAACCTATTTTTGAAAGAATCATTTGGCAAAGCAGCTTTCTCTCCTCCCTCTGTAAAATGTCAGGGAGAAGAGAGTCCATTTTTATGCCCTTGCTGAGCTCATTCTAGAATGATATTCATGCAGCTATTAGAAAGCTTCTATTTACTATTTTCTAGCTGTATTAATTTCCTATCGCTGCTGTAAATGAATTACCACAAACTTAACTGCTTAAAACACAAATTTACTCTCTTACATTTCTCAAGATCAGAAGCCTGAAGTGGGCCTTAAGTCTTATCTTTTTCTTATTTTTTGATCCCCCTGCTTCCTTCTTAACAGAGACTCTTGTAAAAATTTTTTGGCAATTCCTACCATCACTTTTTTTTTTTTTTTACTGAAGTATAGTTGACTTACAATGTTGTATTACTTTCAGATGTACAGCATAGTGAAATAGTTATACATATACATATATGCATTCTTTTTTTCCCATATAATTATAGAATGTTGAGTAGGTTCCCCTGTGCTACATGGTAGGTCTTCATTAATTACTCACTTTATATTCAGTACTGTATATATGTTATTCCCATCCTCCTATCTTATCCCTCCCTCCCACATTTTCCCCTATGGTAACCATAAGTTTTGATTTGGAAATCTCTGAATTTGTGTCTGTTTTACAAATAAGTTCTTTTATATCATTTTTATTAGATGCCACATATACGTGATGTCATGTGATATGTGTCTTTCTCTGTCTGACTGACTTTACCTAGTATAATAATCCATAGGTCCATCCATGTTGCTACAAAAGGCATTATTTCACTCTCTTTTATGGCTGAGTAATACTCCATTGTATATATGTACCACATCTTCTTTATCCATTCCTCTGTCAATAGACATTTAGGTTGCTGTAAATAGTGCTATAATGTACATTAGAATGCAATTTATCTTTTTCAAATTATAGTTTTCTCCAGCTATATGCCCAGGAGAGGAAGTGTTGGATCATATGCTAGTTTTATATTTAGTTTTTTAAGAAACCTCCATACTGTTCTCCACAGTGGTTGCACCAATTTACATTCCCCCAAATAGTGTAGGAGGATTCCCTTTTCTCCACACCATCTCCAGCATTTATTGTTTATAAACTTTATGATGCTGGCCATTCTCACTGATGTGAGGTGACACCTACTTATAGTTTTGATTTCCATTTTTCTAATAATTAGTGATGTTGAGCATTTTCTCATGTGCTTTTTGGCCGTCTCTCTTCTTCAGAAAAAAATGTCTATTTATATCTGCACACTTTTTATTGGTTTCTTTTAATATATAAAGATGAGAAGTTTGTATATTTTTGAGATTTATCCTTTGTTGGTTGCTTTGTTTGCAAAGATTTTTTTTCCATTCCGTGGGTTGTTTCTTTCTAGTGGTTTCCTTTGCTGTGCATAAGCTTCTAAGTTTAATTAGCACCCATTTCTTTATTTTTGTTTTCATTACACTAGGAGGTGGATCAAAAGAAAATATTGCTGAAATTTAAGTCAAAGGGTGTTCTGCTTATGTTTCCCTTATGAGCTTTATAGTATCTGGCCTTACATTTAGGCCTTTAATCCCTTTTGAGTTTAATTTTTGTGTATAGTATCAGGAGAATAATTTTTGTGTATAGTATTAGAGAATGTTCTAATTTCATTCTTTTACTTGTAGCTGTCCAGTTTCCCCAGCACCACTTATCAAAGAGACTGTCTTTTTTCCATTGTATATTCTTGCCTCCTTTGTTGTAGATTTGTTGACCATAGGTATGACGAATTATTTTTGGGCTCTCTATCTTTTTCCATTGATCTATATTTCTGTTTTTGTGCCAGTACCATACTGTTTTGATGACTGTAGCTTTGTAGTACAGTCTGATGGTAGCCTGATTCCTCCAGCTCTGTTTTTCTTTCTCAGAATGGCTTTGGCTACTTGGGTTCTTTTATGGTTCCATATACATTTTAACACTTTTTATTCTAGTTCTGTGAAGAAGACCATTGGTAATCTGATGGGGATTGCATTGAATCTGTAGATTATCTTGAGCACTATAGTCATTTTGACAATATTCTTTTTGTGTATGTGGCTGTACTCATGGGGAATATCTGGGGCTGGGGATCAAACCTTTGCCACAGCAGCAATCCAAGCCACAGCAGTGACAATGCCAGATCCTTAGAATGCTGTGCCACCAGAGAACTCTGACAATATTTATCTTCCAACACAAGATCATGGTATATACTTCCAAGCCTCTTGTGATTTTATCAGGCCTACACAGATAATACAGAATAATCTCCTGATCTCAAGAGTCTATGTCTATATGTATATTGAATCACCTCGTTGTACAGCAGATGATCACAACCTTGTAAATCAACTATACTTCAATAAAAAAGGGGGAGGGAATGGGGTGGGTTGTGAGCTTGGGGTTAATAGATGCAAACTATTGCCTTTGGAATGTATTAGCAATGAGATCCTGCTGTGTAGCACTGGGAACTATGTCTAGTCACTTATGATGGAACATGATAATATGAGAAAATAGAATGTGTACATGTATGTGTAACTGGGTCACCATGCTGTACAGTGGAAAAAAAAACTGTATTGGGGAAATAATTAAAAAAATAAAAAATTTTTTAAAGAGTGTTTACTGAATCACATCTTCAAAGTCCCTTTCACCCTATAAAGTAATGTTTACAACTTCAAGGATTAAGATGCAGACATCATGGGGCCATTTTCTGCCTACTACACTAGCAATGCCTAGATTGGTCATGAAGAACACCCCAAGGTTTTTAGACTCTGAACTTAAAGAACACTTTTCAGGAAATCCATGATTTCACCTATCGGGTTTTCTGTATCTTCCAGAGAACACTCTCAGGACTTGGTACTTGGCTTGCAGCTGGCACTCTGCTTGCCTCTGAGTTTCATTTTTCTGTGCCATCCCTGGAGTATTCTGGAGGCGTGGATATAGAATGGGCCCTAATTCTGAGGTTTAGTGATAAATTCTATGGTTGGGCTTTACTATTACACTCCAGTATTGACCATAGGAGATAGGTCTTGACAAGCAAGTAGAATTTAATTTTAGGAACAAAGTGACTGCAAGGAGCTAAAAACTCACCTCATCTAGCTCCAATTCAAAAGGATATCTTTTGGAAAGATATGAGAAATGGAACCAGGAGTTGGAATGTCATAACTCTAGGCTACTCTTTTTAAGGGCTTGCACCCTCACCCCCAGATCAACTTTCGGAGCATATGCAATACAAGCTGAAACACAGATGGCCAGTCCCAGCTTTATCTTCCCTGGGAGTTTAAACACACAACAGAGGCTACCTAATATCTTTGAATCCTAAATTTCTAATTTCTTGGAAAGAGTGTCTGATTGGCTTAGCTTGGGTTGATGTCTAACCTTGTTTTTTTCAAGTGTGGCAGGGAGTGGAGGAAGCAAGATGTGGGGTCCATTGCTGCTCAGCTGGGTCTGTATGATCAGACTTTATTAGGAGAGGTGAGTAGTTCCCTATGGAGGAAGCATGGGGCAGGAAGGAAGTGACTGGTACTTCCAGTATAAACATCCTACACCTTGGGAGAAGGAGCATCTGAACTTCCCACTCAAAAGAGAGAAAGCATTAATGTTACCCAGTTTAAGCGCACACTTCTCACAGTACAATAGGCCAATAAATTGAGAAACAATTTGTTGGGGGCAAGGTATAGCTACTTTACTTGGAAAGCCAGCAGATTGAGAAGGTGGTGGACTCACATCCCAAAGAATCATTTTTTCCACATTAGAATTCAGGCTTCTTTTACACTAAAAGGGGAGAGCGTAAAGTCAAACATTTCCTGGTTCTGGTCAGCCTCCAGGGGGAATGTGTTCATTTATCCCAGCATTTACAAATTGGCTGCTGGGCCTGGTTAGGATATTTCCTGTGAGCTAAACAAAGTTTTTAAAATACACTTATAAAATTTTACTGAAATATAGTTGATTTACAATATTGTGTTAATTTCTGCTGTACAGCAAAGTGACTCAGTTATACTGGTACATTCTTTCATAGTCTTTTCCATTATGACTTGTCACAGGAGAGTGATTATAGTTCCCTGGGCTATACAGTAGGTCCTTGCTGTTTATCCATCCTATATGTAATAATTTGTCTCTGCCAATACCAAACTCCCAATCCTTTACTCCCCAGTCCTCCCTCCCGCTTGGCAACCACAAGTCTGTTCTCTATGTCTGCAAGTCTGTTTTTGTTTCATAGATAACTTCATTTGTGTCCTATTTTAGATTCCAAAACAAAGGTTATTTAGCTTTATGCTCATTACCTGGGAGGCAGGGTTCCCAGAAATGGGCCATTATATGTAATTGAAGCTTATAACTAAAGGGATATTGCCTATAATTGAATGCAAAGTTTCTTCCCTATTACAACTCTCCACTGTCAATGTCCATTCCACAGTCTAGTGGGCAAAGGGACAAAGACCACTCTGACTATTTCCTGCTGAACAGAATCAATAAATAGTCCTTAAAATCCTCTTTCCTTTTTTAATCTACAACTATGTGAACCTAATGAAACCCCTTAGCACTTTGCTGCTTGATTTGTAATTGAACTCGATGGGTTTTGGTTCCAGTTCCCAATACATACTAAATCCCTGTGCTACTTGGCCAAAAATTAAACAAATAGGTTGACCCTTCTCCAGCTATAGTGAAGTTACCATTGACTTCAATTGGAGAGGCAGACCTGTTAGAGGCACACTCACGAATGCAGGTTAGTATAGTGCTCAAGTTTTAACAGAATTGGCAACTGCAAGGTCTTTTACAGCCTTTATTGATTCTCTCATCTGGGCAGACACCTGGAATGGTCTATCATGCAATATTTCAAAGGAGTTTAATTTAAGCCTGCTTCTGGGAGCTACCATTCTGCTGCAAGGCAAATGGCAAGACCTTATCCCAAGTTACATTAGTATTCATTTTCTTGGTTTTCCTGATGAATGTCATTCCAAATGCTTAATCCAGATCCATGGATAATATCCTTGAGGTGGGCTTTACCCAGTTCAGTACTAATGTTAAAAACTAGTAACTTAAAATTGTCAACACAAAACAAATGGTCCACAAAGCATGCCCCTTCCTTTCCTTCTGAAGGTTTTATGATGCATTGTTATCATTGACCAATCTTTCAACTATTCAACCTAGCCAGTTGAGAAACAGTTCTGAGAACATTCTTTCACAACTGGCTAAGGCTAGGGTGGCAGGTATAGTATGTATTCACTTAGCCTTCAGAACTTTCTGGGCAGATTTGGTGACACTGCCAGCTCCAGCTACCTTCTTGAGCACTACTTTTATGATACCCACAACTACCATCCATCTCAAGTCACCAACAGCAAAATGGCCCAGAAGAAGCTAGTTGGAGATGCTCTCAACACACATGGCCTTTCCAGGGACCACTTTAATGATGGCAGCATCACCATATTTCAAAAATTTGAGACCATCTTCCAGCTTCTTCCCCAGAATGATCATCAATCTTCTCTTTCAGCTCAGAAAACTTGCCAGCAAGGTGAGCTGTGTGACCACCCAGCACAGGTGCTTAGCCAGCACTGCCTCCATTGGTGGGTCATTTTTGCTGTCACCAGCCACATTGCCACAAATTAGCTCATCCCCCACTGTCAAGATTACCTAGGGCTCCTCTGGGGAATTAGGCTTTTCAAGACCCCTGGGCTTCTTCATTCGGAGTGTTCCTCTCTTTCCACCATATCAGACCCTCATCTTTTATTGCTTTTCTTCTTATGTTTTAGAACCAGGGCCATCTCTTCCCCAATGCTCTTCCTCCTTACAGAAAGCACATGGTTCCTTCCCCAATGATGGCTTACCCCTCTTTGGGTTACTTGCCTTCCAGAAATCCAATGCCACTGCCAGAAAAGCAGTGTTCCATTTTGTATCTTCTTTCTTCTCTTGTTCCCTGTTGAACACTTTTAAAACTACATCTACCAAATTGAGAAGGGTTCCTTGCAGAGGCACCCTCTGATCTTTGCAACTTTCCCTGATATCTGAGGAACTTTTCCCCCACCCCCAAAAAAAGAGGTCAAATTTCTCATTCTAATATTTTCAGGGGCCTTAGGATCTGCATTCGTATGATGTCTGTAGGCCTAATAAATGCTTTCCAAAAACTTCAGAGAGGTCTTTACGTGGCTTGCTGAATTTCTCGAAACTCTTTAGCTTTGGTTCCCCTTTTCAAAGCCCTGCCAAGATGCACTAGTAAGTAGTACTCTAATAAGGCCCTTCCTCCCTCATTGGGGTCCCAGTTAGGTTTAGCTGTGGATGCTGCCAAGTGGGCTTCAGGTGTAGAGGATCCTCCCTATAAAGGAGAGTTATGATCTTTCTGATTAAACAAGTCTGAGAAACCCAGCCAGCTGGCCATCTGTACTTAGGCCCCTCTATGAGATAACAGCAAGGGAAACTCCCCTGCGCTGGGAGTGGGTCCTGGCCTGCATTGGGTGCCCTGTCGGGTCTCAGATGGCGATACCAGATCAAGTTCCTGTGCTCCAGAAAGTAACACAGGGTTTCCTAATTGATCCCTAGAAGGCGGGGAAGTCCTGTGCACCAGTGTTGGGAACTGGGGCAGGATAGGAACAGAAGGTGCTGTAACATAGCTGCCAGAGTGTGTGGGAGAGCCAGCTCAGCTCAAAGAGTTAAGGTTGAAAGCAACATATCCTTACTCCCTTCCTTTCCTTTTCTTATTTTCCCTGATGTAATAGCACCAATACTTGAACGTAAAGGATTTCATCACGCTTTCCTACTTCTTCACAAAATAGCGATAGCATTATTCAGAAGCCCCTGTAAAACCTTAAGTAGCAAACTGATCATCTCTAAGCATTAGAAGGATGCTTTTTTGCCTTGGCACCCACCAGTCAGATTGCAATGCAATTGAAAAGAAATTTGGTTACTGCTGTGTGACATACAATTTAGTACAAGATAGTTATTAAAATTATGGCTGAGATCATTTACCAGGATATACCAGAATTTTAGGAACTCCACATAATTTCTACAGTGTGTATATTAGTAACATTTTCCCATATGATAACGTCTAAGGACTGTTATCACTACTTATTACATGCTTCTCATGTAATTTAACATATCAAATGAGACTAATTAGTTTAACATTCCTCTCATGGAGATGGAGAGAAAACAAATAATTTCAGCTGTTCCAGGGATCTTTTGGAAACCTCAAGGTTAGCCAGAGGACAAATGAACTTCATTTAGAATTTGATCTTTGGGAAGTTTGTCAAATATATCAAAAACTCTTAACCAGTGATAATAAAAGATCAATGGCAAATACAGATCACTTGAAGAAACTCACAATCTATTACCAAAAGCAGTTCAATATTTTAGGAACACATTGTCCTCTTAGGTACCACTTTACCTTTAAATTTCGTTCTCTTAGTTAAGTTTAATCTTATCTTAGCCAATCCTAAGCAGGCACGAAACTCTTTTTAGTGTTCCTCCTCCGCGAACCTTCCACAACTCTCCGCATCCGTATCAATCTGTTCCCCACTTTCCTTCCCATTCAGAAAGAACCAGCTCTAGGACAAAACCACCTTCTCCCCTTTAAAAAAAACGCATTTTCATTCTTCATACCTTCTTTGTTTAAGACACACATTCTATATATATGCATACAGTAATGTTTCCTTTATAATTCTTAACCTTTCATCTCTACTGAAAACCAAGAATTTTGTTTGTTTTTCATCTTTCTAGGGCTGCACCTGCAGCATATGGAAGTTCCCAGGCTGGGGGGCGGGCGAGGGTCGAATCAGAACTACAGCTGCTGGCCTACACCACAGCCACAGCAACGTGGGATCCTAGCCGCGTCTGTGACCTAGACCACAGCTCGTGGCAATGCCGGATCCTTAACCCACTGAGTGAGGCCAGGGATGGAACCTGCATCCTCATGGATGCTAGTCAAATTCATTTCTGCTGTGCCACGACGGGAACTCCAAAACCAAGAATTTTAAACTGTTACCGGCATGTCCTGATTGACAAACTTAAGTTTTAGTCTTTCTCTCCTAAGAGGGCAAAGGTAGGGAAGTTTAGACCTGCCCAGCAATGAATGTTCTGATATTTTAACCTATTTGAAATGACCCAGAGAGCCAATGAATTCTCTTTAACTTAGTGTAGTTTCAGGTTATGAAAATCCGGAGAGACTCTTAGATACACATTCCCAAGACATGATTATTCCTATAGATTTTATCTAAAACCCTAACCTCATTTACCTATTTTATTTATTTAATAGCTTTGTCATATTTTTCGTGTTGACAAAACTTTGTAACAAGAATATGGTCTGTATTTGATTTCTAGGAAACGCTATGATGTTAAGCATCATACTTAACACTGATGACTCTAAAGACATGTCTGTATGAACCAAACCAAAGAGCTTAAGCTAATTTTAATACCAGATGTTAATTCAATGCTGAATGTTTCCTAAACCACATGAACCCGAAATTCATTCTTTTACATTCAAGTGCTTTTGTAAGTGCTCAACTTCCTTTAAGCAAATTAAATAGAGCTCCATCACAAATTAATTTTACTAATGCCACACATCTATAATGCACATACAAACACAAAAAATAATTCCCATTCCAAAATTTCAGCCACGAATCAGGTACAACAATGCACAACTCATTAGTTACAAAAGACGTTGGATTCAAACTGGGTTTCTGGCAGATAGGACAAATCAAGGTCACCTGCCTAGATGGCCAAACTTTATAAATATTTATGAAAAAGACATTTATTTCTATTTGTAGCTTTGGGTGCTTTCAGGAACCAAGTGGAAACTTTTTCTTCCTAGGACTGGTCCAGTCTTGGACAAGAACAGACAGGGTTTTTTCCCCTCCATTCCTTTCCTCCATCTTAAATCAATAAAAAATTTAAATATCACAAAACTGATTTGGCGATAAATGGAGAAACAGTACCAAAGAAAATGAAGGGAAAAACCAGGACAAACAGAAAGCCCTACATAAACCCTCAAGTTTGGTCTTGGGGCTTTACACACACCAAAAACACAGGAGACCACAAATGACCTAATTAACACAGCCAGGGTGGCCGTGCATGGTGCACAGGCTCCCAGGTAACCCAGCCTGAACCCCTTGTGGAGATCCCAGCAAGTACTGTAGGCACATATTGTAAGAATATCCTCCTCTCACTCGTGGGTTCATGACTGTGATCAGATCACTTATCCAAAATGTGTCTCAGGAAGTTTCTTTGGGGATAATTGGAACATTCCCCATTTTTATTTATTTATTATTTATTTCTCTTTTTGGGCCACGCCCCTATATGGAAATTCCCAGGCTAGGGGTCAAATCCAACCTGTTGCTGCCACCCTACACCCCAGCCACAGCCACAGCAGCATAGGATCCAAGCCACGTCTACAACCTACATCACAGCTCAGCAACGCCAGATCCTTAACCCACTGAGCGAGGCCAGGAATTGAACCCATGTGCTCATGGATACTAGTCAGGTTTGAAGGGAACGCCCCCATTTTTAAAGACAGAAATTCAAGACAAAATACCAATGGCATAGGCAAATGCTAGCATCCAAAGAAACAGATGAACGGGTTCACAAATCAGGTACAAGTCCACCAACTCTTTCCTCTTTCCAATGGGGTCGCTCTCTCAAAGACAAAACAAATTGGCTTATTCCAGTGAAAAAGCCCCAAACAGAAAGGAAATAAAGTTACTGTCTGTACACACCAGAGTGACTTACCCTACTGTATGGAGTCCATTCGCTCCTGAGTTTGGGGGCAGCCAGTGCCACTTCGGGGAATTTTGAAGGGCAGATCCTCAGGACAAGTGGTCCTGGCAGCTGCTGGGCCTTCCTGGAGAATTCCGTGCCTGGGGCTCACGAACAGTAAGGCCCCAGCCTGGGGGCATCAAATTCAAGCTCGCACTGCTTACTGCAGGACAGGCCAATGAATCGAGAGACGAGTTGAGTTGTTAGGGACAAGGAATAGTGCTCTGTTTGGAAAGCTGGCAGAACGAGAAGATGACAGACTCCCATTCCAAAGAACCGTCTTGCCTGAGTTAGAATTCAGGTTTCTTTTACACTGAAAGGGGAGGTAGTAAAGTTAACCATTGCCTGGGTCCCATCAGCCTCCAGAAAGGAATGTGTTCATTACCTTTTTTCCTGCAGTCTTTCACAGGTGGGCCTGGTCAGGAAGTTTCCTGTGGGCTAACTCAGGGTTTTTTAGCTTAATTCATTACCTGAGAGGCAGGGTTCCCAGACATGGGCCATTATGCATAATTGAAGCTTATAGGCAACATCCCTTTTGTAATTAACTTGTAATAGAAGACTAAGGTTCTTCTCTCTTACACGAGCACCAGGACTTGTGAAGACCAAAGGGACAAGTGCTGAAGCTACCTCACATTCCTCGTTTCAGATTCAACTCCTGCCTCTTCCCTCAAATAAATCCACAGAAAAAATTCTACTTGGGATTATACCCCCTGTGCCCATACGTCCTGTGGCAGGTTCAGCTCTCTGCTCACAGAAAAATCTGTGTCCCTCTTTCCTAGGGTACTGTTGTCACTGGGCAGTAGCTGCCCAGCCAGGGCCCAAGTTTTCCAGTATCTTGGGATTTAGGGGCACCCATGTAGCTGAGCTCTTTGAAATGATGTACGAACCAAGACTACTATGAGGTACCACCTCACACCAGTCAGAATGGCCATCATTAATAAGTCCACAAATAACAAATGCTGGAGAGGATGTGGAGAAAAGGGAACCCTCCTACACTGTTGGTGGAAATATAGATTGGTACAACTACTATGGAAAACAGTACGGAGGTACTTCAGAAAACCAAATATAGAACTACCGTATGACCCAGCAATCCCACTCTTGGGCACATATCCGGACAAAACTCTCACTGAAAAAGATACATGCACCCGTATGTTCATTACAGCACTATTCACAATAGCCAAGGCATGAAAACAACCTAAATGTCCATTGACAGATGAATGGATTAAGGAGAGGTGGTATTTATACACAACGGACTACTACTCAGCCATTAAAAAAATAATGCCATTCGCAGCAACATGGATGGAACTAGAGACTCTCATACTAAGTGAAGTAAGTCAGAAAGAGAAAGACAAATAACATATGATATCACTTGTATCTGGAATATAATATATGGCACAAATAAACCTTTCCACAGAAAAGAAACTCATGGATTTGGAGAACAGACTTGTGGTTGCCAAGGGGGAGGGAAAGGGAGGGGGATAGACTGGAAATCTGAGGTTAATAGATGAAAACTATTGCATTTGGAAGGATAAGCAATGAGATCCTGCTGTATAGCACTGGGAACTATATCTAGTCACTTATGATGGAGCATGATGGAGGAGAGTGTGAGAAAAAGAATGCATGTATGTGTGACTGGGTCACTTTGCTGTACAGTAGAAAATTAACAGAACACTGTAAACCAACTATAATGGAAAAATAAAAATCATTTAAAAAAATGATGTACGAACTGGAACTTCTCATGGGACACTCCTTATGCTTTTTTTCCAGTTGGCTGTGGGTTTCTAAGGTCTCAGGCCCTCCTGGATGGAAGAACCCTGATATGGAAGGAACCTGGGCCCCTGAATTGCCCTGGGAGGAAATCTGTCCACTTACTAGGAAACCTTCATCGGATTGTTAAATGAGTAGACATTAATTTCTATTGTGTTAAGCCACAGACATCTTATAATTGACAGATGGCTACTAATACTTGAAAATACTTCTAATTCAACAAGGAATAGCACTGGAGAATTGTTGGAATCCTCTGCATCTCTACCTAAGTTTGAGCAAACATCCACTTCTGCTGAACTCTATAAACTAAAGGCATAGCAAATGATTGGGTATAGGTTGTTCAGCCTGCTAAGCACTAATATTCTGATATTTTTGCCTGGGAAAAACCCACAAAAGTGAGGAAAGAGGTTGCCTACATTTTCTCTCTTATAAATACACATACACACACACACACTCACACACATATATTTATACATGTATTGATATATGCATACATTGTATATGTTGATACTTATATATCAAGAGTAGCCCTGCATTGTAAAGGATAAGGCGGGACCATTTTGAAAGTTTCCCTGGGGGCTTAAAAATTCTTAGGTTCACTACCTAGTCATCAACTTACTGCTATATAATAAATAATCAGAATGAGAAAAAAAAGATTTCTCTGTGGCACATGAACTGCTAATTCTCCTGTGAAGACTTAGTTTGAAGACTAGAGCGGATATGTTGTGAATCAGATGCTCATAGGTGAGGGTTTGAAACAGCCTACTTTTATAGGTAAAAGGCAGTTTACCAGCTGTAGTGACTGAGAAGAGCAGCTTACCAGGAATTTTTTGGTAATTTCATAGGCTGCTAATCAATTTCAAAGGAGTACAGCATACAATAGGTAGGAAATGGCCTGGAAAGATGTGATGAGAAGGGCCCTTCATAATTAAGGAGAGAGGAATCCAATGGCATTACTCTGTGCTACTCAAGCTTCAGCAATCCTCCATTTACAAATGAGTTTCCTTTCAAGATTCATTGCCATATATTCATTCTTTCATTTATTCAACAAGTGCTTATACTGCCCTATGTACCAGCATGGTTCTAGCTTTGAAGATGATAAGTAAGATAAAAATCTTGCTATGTGGGAGTTCCCGTCATGGCTCAGTGGTTAACAAATCTGACTAGGAACCATGAGGTTGTGGGTTCGATCCCTGGCCTTGCTCAGTGGGTTAAAGATCCAGTGTTGCTGTGAGCTGTGGTGTAGGTTGTAGATGCGGCTCTGATCCCTTGTTGCTGTGGCTCTGGTGTAGGCCAGTGACTACAGCTCCGATTAGACCCCTAGCCTGGGAACCTCCTTATGCTGCGGGAAGTGGCCCTAGAAAAGGCAAAAAGACAAAAAAAAATCTTGCTATGTGAACAAGTATGCTACTCCAGATATATAAACAAATAATTGTGATACAAGTAAAATCTCATAACAAAAGTATGAAAGTCACCTGTTTGGAACAAAGGACATGTTTTCTTCAGTAAATAATGTTATTAAAAATAGCTAGAGGAGTTCCCGCTATGGCACAGTGGGTTAAGAATCCAACTGCTGCAGTGGCTAGAATCACTGTGAAGGTGAGGGTTCTATCCCCCACTGGGCAACTGGGGTTGGGATTCAACCTCTGGCCTAGAAGCTTCCATATGACCCAGGTATGGCCATTAAAAAAGGCCAGAGGAGTTCTCTTGTGGCACAGCTGGTTAAGGATCTCACATTGTCAGTGCAGCAGCTTGGGTTGCTCCTGTGGCACAGGTTTGATCCCTAGCCCATGAACTTCCACATGCCATGGGTGTGGCTGACCAAAAAAAAAAAAAAAGGCTAGATTGGCTTTGTTTGATGCCTAAAGTAACTAAGACAATTTAAAAACGGATTATTTCAGATACTTCTTATGGTCTTTTGTCTTACTGTCTCATTTTCATGAATGATTAAGGCAGAGTAGGCAGCCTTGAGCATGAGTAACCTGTTATCATTCTATTTTTAAATAGAATAAAATCTCTACATGTCAGATGCTTCACTAGCTCTTCCATATTGGAGAATTCCATTGTATTAGATGAAATATCCAAATTCTTCATTTTTTTGGTGACACAAAGTCTTCACTGAGAGAGGGAGATGGTCATTGCTGAGCAAACCTAGATCATTGGGCAGGGGTGTCTGGAGGCCAGCTGCTTTGGAGCTGGTCTGAAGGTACCTCTGAGCTCAGGGCCTTGGAATTGTGTCCTCCCATTTGATACAGTTAATGAAAAGATGGTTATGAGCAATCAGGCTTATGGCAGGAAACAGATGCACATGCAACTGGGATTTTGAGAAATTTTATTGAAGGGACTATTTACAGAGACATGGGCAGGGTTTAAGGAACTGACAAGCAATGTTAAAACACCCAGGGGCTGACAACACCAGGAAGCTGCTACCATCTCTAGGTCTGCAGGGTGTATTAGGGGAAAAATTAACCAAAGATGCAGAACCAATAAGATATGTGTGTATGTATGATAAGGACTTGGCTCACACAATTATGGAGGCTAAGAAGTTCCATGATCTGCAGTGGGCAAGCCGGAGATCATGCATCTAAGTTCCAACCCCAGTCCTAGACCACTGGCAGGAGAGCTAGTGGTGTAAGTTCCAGTCTGAGTCTGAGTCCAAACACAATCAGATAGAGAAAAATCATTCTCTCTTCCTCAGACTTGTATTTTATGAGGCCCATCCACAGTGGGGAGGTCTATCTGTTTTACTCAGTCTACTGATTGAAATATTAATCTCATCCAGAAACATCCTCACAGACACACTCTGAAACTAGTATCTAAACAGATTTTTGGGCAGCCTCGGGTCTCATCAAGTTGACACATAAAATTAATGATGGCACAGGCAAAGCATGAATGAACAGTGTTCCCAGAGCCTTGTGTGAGTTGGAGTAGTGAGTTTCAAGAAAGATCTGTGGTTGAGAGAGATGCAGCTGCTGTCAGAACAGCTCCCAGGCGAGGAGGAAGAAGAGTGAATAAACACCCCATTCTTTCTCTTTACACCTCCATCTTCTGCCACTGTGTTCCACGGTCCAACCCAACCAAAAGCCAGTGAACTGTGGAACCTGAGTGACCCAGTTGGTGGTGTAGAGAGAGGTCAGTGTCCTGGGACTCAGAGCGGGCAGACAAAAGAGGAGAATAGTTGGGGGAGGGGCAAATGGAGGCTACTCAGCACAGAAAGAAACTCCAGAGCCTTTTTGCAAGTACTTAGTAAGGGAAATCCTGGGGAGAAGATGGCCACTTATAGCCAGGGAGGGCTCAGAATCATTTCAGATCCCAACGTTAAACAACAGAAAGCATTAAACAAAAGGGAGACTTATTTCATGCCACATATTTAAGTTTCGGGCATAGAATTGCACATGGATATGTTTATTAGAGATCTATAATTCTGAGGATGTATTTATGTGTATATCTCTTACCTCCTCTTTGAGGCTGTAAGCTATTGTAGGGAAAAGATGTCTTAGAGTTTTATTTTTCCAGCAGTGCCTTGAACAAGGTATGTTTCCATAAATATTTGCTGAAGAACAAGAAAGGTCTCCTTAGTGTCATATGGAATCAGTCAAGATTTTTAGCACAGCAGGTAGTGAGGATGGAACTAAGTTGCTTTGTCTAAAATTTCTTAGAGCTCATTCGTTCAACAAATATTTATGGAGCAGCCATGCTGTGCCAGACACTGTGTTCGGCTCTTAAGATACAAAGATAATTTTTTGAAGGAAGAAATCTTAAGCACATGTACTGCTCATTTTTTTATGGCATGCAACCAGCCAATTATCACAGAGATAGGACTGGATTAGCCTAATAGAGGTCCAGATAAGTTAAGACAATGAAATAGTTTGTTATGACCCATTTATTCTAGGCATGTAGAAATATCCTTCATTTTATTGGCCATAGCCTACTGCATGTTTATTCCCCGAAAGACCCTGGGTAACACAGACATGGTGCTATGATCATGACTACATAAGCTTAATAAGCTATTGCTATACCATTTATTCAAAGCTACTCCCAAGTCTTGAGCCCAATGATGAGGGGTCCTTGAAACTGAGAAGTCTAAGTAAGAGTAGTAGCCACAGAACAGTTAGGCTTTCTTTACTAATGTCAAATACCAGCACCTCTCTTGGGGGAACATCTTTATATCTGCAGACAAAACAATGTCCCTATCTACTAATTTCAGCTGACTTTTCCCTTCTGGACCTTGAGGCATGAAAAGCTGCTGTTTAGGAACCAAGAATACAAGAATGGAGGAAAGACAATCTCTTCAATAAATGGTGTTGGGAGAAATAGAAAATGACCCGCAGAAGAATAAAATTAAACCTCTATCTTACACCACTTACAAAAATTAACTTGAAATGGATCAAAGACTGTGATATTCTGATTTATAATAAGAAATATGTATACTTGGTCTTTGCCTGGTTTCTGGCAGTTTCTAAAACTCTTGGAATTTCTTAAGGGAAGAGAGCCAAAAGATGTCTTTTGCTATGTTAATTAGGTGACTTTTGGAAAGCCAAAGGTAACTAGGATGGGACTGATTTCCTTAGAAATCCAGCCAAATGGTTAGAAGGTTGGAACTTTCAATCCCACCTCTAGACCTCCAGAGAAATGAGAGAAACTGGAGATCGAGTTCAATCACCAATGTCCAAGGATTTAATCAATCATGCCTATGTAGTGGAGCCTCCTTAAAAGCCCCAAAGAATGGGGTTTGGAGAGCTTCCCAGTTGGTGAATACCTGGAGGTGTTGGGAGTGTGACAGACTCTGAGATGGTATGGAAGCTCTGAGCTCCTTGCCCTGTGCATCACCCATCTGGCTGTTCATGAGTCACATCCTTTTATGATAAACTGGTAGTCTAGTAAGTAAAATATTTCTCTGAGTTATGAGAATGACTTTAGCAATTTAATCAAACCCAAGGAGGCGGTTGTTGGAATCTTCAATGTGTATCCAGTTGGTTAGAAGCACAGGTGACAATCTAGACTTGCAACTGGCATGTGAAGTAGGAGGGGGCAGTCTTGTAGGACTTAGCCTGTACCCTGTGAGATCTAATACCATCTCTAGGTAGGTAGTGTCAGAATTGAACTGAGTTGAATTATAGAACACCCAGCTGGTATCAGAGCATGACTTGGGGGTGTGGGAAAATACATATACACATTGGAAAGATTTAAAAATAAGAACTGAAACTGTAAAACTTAGGAAAAAGCTCCTTGACATTGGTCTTGGCAGTGATGTTTTTTGGATATGACACCAAAAGCACAGCAGCAAAAGCAAAAATTAATCAGTGGGACCGCATCAAACTAAAAAGCTTCTGCACAGCCAAAGAAACTATCAACAAAATGAAGTGGCGGAGTTCCCGTCGTGGCGCAGTGGTTAACAAATCCGACTAGGAACCATAAGGTTGCGGGTTCGGTCCCTGCCCTTGCTCAGTGGGTTAACGATCTGGCGTTGCCGTGAGGTGTGGTGTAGGTTGCAAACGCGCCTCGGATCCCACGTTGCTGTGGCTCTGGCATAGGCTGGCGGCTACAGCTCCGATTCAACCCCTAGCCTGGGAACCTCCATATGCCGCGGGAGCAGCCCAAGAAATGGCAAAAAGACCAAAAAAAAAAAAAAATGAAGTGGCAATCTATGGAATGGATGAAGATATTTACAAACCATATATCTGATAAAGGGTTAATATCTAAATTATGTAAAGAACTCATACAACTCAACAGCAAAAAACCCAAACAATCTGATTTAAATAGGGCAGAGGAACTGAATAGACATTTTTCCAATGAAGACATACAGATAGCTAACAGGTATATGAAAAGGTGCTCAACATCACTAATCATCAGGGAAACACAAATCAAAACCACAATCAGCTATCACCTCACACCTATTAGAATGGCTACCATCAAAAATACATGAGATAAGTGTTGGTGGGAATCTGAAGAAATGTGTACTATTGGTGGGAATGTAAATTGGTATAGCAACTATAGAAAACAATATTAAGGTTCTTCGAAGGTTAACAATAAAGCTACTGTATGATCTAGCCATCTGACTTCTGGGTATAGATCCAAAGAAAATAAATATAAGGTATTGAGGAGATAGCTTCACTCTCATGTTCATTGCAGCATTCATATATAAAATGGAATATTATTCAGCCATAAGAAAGAGGGAAATTCTGCTGTTTGTGACATGGGTGGACCTTGAGGGCATTATGCTAAGTGAAATAAGTCAGAGAAAGATGAATACTATATAATATAATTTATGTGTGGAATTTAAGAAACAAACTCATAGAACCAGAAAGCAGAATGATGGGTACCAGGGCCTGGGGGTGGGGGAAGTGGGGTGATATTGGTCAAAGAGTAGAAACTTGCAAGTGTAAAAAGAATAAATTCTGGAGGTCTAATGTACAGCATGATGATTATAGCTAATAAACTGTATTATACCCTTGAAGTTGCTAACAGGGTAAATCTTAAATGTCCTCACCACAAAAAAGATATGGTAATTATGTGACATGGAAGTGCTATCTATGGTGATAATCATTTTGTAATAGAGATAATCATTTTGTAAATCAATACCTTGTACAACATAAACTTACATGATGCTATGTGTCAATTATATCTCAATAAAGCTGAGAGTAGGGGGAACAAAAGCCACTGATTACTTGAGTGGGTCCTCTCCGAGCAACATATCCCTGCTTTCAAACTTCCTTTTCTAGAACCCTGTCTTTCTTCCGTAATGCTGGGAAAGTGGATTGGAGTCCCCTGCTGTTTGTGTCAAATAGCAATTCTTTTATGTTGCTCTATTATAAATGATGCTCAGACATATTGAGTCAAAACTGTGAAATATCCCTTCTTGTCTTCCCATTATCCATTCTATTACTAGATTTAAGACGTGTGAATAATCCCATACGTGACCTTGGTTAGAGGGTTCTTTTTTCAACCAGGACAAAAACCAGTTGAGTGATCTTTTCATGTAGGGTGTGCCAGTAGTTGAACATCCTACATACTTTTTAAAGAGCTCTATTATTTGATCTCAAAATACTCTATAACAGAATATACTGTCTCCAGAATTTAACTTTATGCTTATTAAATTTATCATGGGCTCTGAGACATGTATTAGAATGATTGAACTAATGTCAAAGTTTTATCTTGAGTAGTGTCAATCAAAACTGAAATTTTGTCAGCTTTCTTAATATGATCATTAGTAATATCTTTTAATTAACTTGCTGATAATCTCATTAGTTGCACTTCTTGTTTAAAAATGACATTTTTTTCTTCTCTACTTTCATATTTGTTGACATAAATTAACTTTTATTTCATAGATATTTGTATACATATTTATATATTAAAAGCTTTTTAAATTGAGAGATTTTTTATATTTGTTTCTGCCCCCCAACCAACCATCCCCAAATACAGTAACATATATAATAAATACTCCACAAATGTTTGTGGAATTGAATCAGTATAATTTTTTGAAAATTGTAGCATGCAGTAACAGGGATAAAATATTCAATAGACGACTTGAAGGTAAATTTGAGGAAATTGCTCAAAAGCATCAAAAAAGACATAGAAAACAGAAAAGAAATTAGAGAGCCAAACAGGTTAATGTGAGTTCTAGTGAGAGCAAAAAAAAAAAAAAAAATGAAAGGGAGATATTGTCAAATAAAAATTTTAAGAACTGTAAAAAATGTATTTATAGATTTAAAAGGCCCACTTAAGGCTAAAATGAATAAAGAAAAAAAACACCAATTCACATAATTGTGAAATTTCGGACCCTAGAATAAGAAACTTAAAAGGTTTTTAGGGGAAAAAGAAGATCAAAGATCAATGATTAGTAATCATATGGAGCTGGTTTTCTGAACAGCAAAATAGATCACTATAAAACAACCAAATGGTATTTTGATAATTCTGAGGTAATCAGTCCAACCTAGAATTTTGTACAACAAAATGATTATTAAACAAGTATCAAAAGAAAATAAAAACATTTGGGGACAGTCAAGTTCTCAAAAATCTACTTTCCACATATCCTTTCTCATGAAGCAACAGGAGGATGTGCTTCACTCAAGCAAGAGAGCAAAGCAATAAAGAGGAAGTCAGCAGACTCAGGCAATGAGAGCTCAACAGAGGATCACAGGGACTTTTTTAATATTATTGTGAAGAGAAAGTCTAGGATGAAAGCTATGTATCAGGCCCAAGGTCCCAGAGCTCAGGTTACATCAGGAGGTTGGAGAGTTTCAGGAGAGATATTGATCAGGAAAAAATAAAATGGATACAATTCCAATGGTTTGCTCATACTAAGATGATTTATTTTAAATCTGTATAGGATTGCTTAGAAAAAAAAGCCATGGTATATAGTGGTGAAAACTCTAAGGCAATTATAAACTCCAGGAAAAAACCCAAAACTTTGTGTAAGAGAGTAAATACATTTATACCATGTTTCGTATGTCAGTTTGGACAATTTCAACATAAGCATAGTAACTATTGTTGGGAACATGAAGGAACAGAAAGTATGCATGTGTCAATGTATAAAAGAGAGTGTAAGAGAGCTAAATTATCATCTCCATTAAAAAAAGACAAGAATTTGTAGTTAAACTTTAAAAATCATAAAATGGTAATATAAGCCTATTATTTTAAAATCTTGTGGCACATCAAAAAGAACAAAAGAGATGAAAGTGATTATCTCCTTAGTTGAGTGGAACTCACAGGTAGAGAGTAGTGGAACTGAGCGTAAAATAAAAATTAAATTAAAAATTACACTGTGCTTTTCCCCAATTTATGCAACTATAATCATATACACTACAATACAATATAATATAAAGAGACAGTTTGAATGGGCTACTAAACTACAGCCCTTAATAACAGGGTATTTGAAACTAATATCTTAATTTTATTAACAATCTACTTAAAATTTTGTTATTTATTATTTTTTTTCCTATTTATTTTCAAAAGATATTGAGAAACTATTTTTAAAATCTATTTCGATATGTTTCTGCTGTGGCACAATGGGATCAGCAGCACCTCTGCAGTACCAGGAGGCAGGTTCGATCCCCAACCCAGAGTAGCAGGTTGAAGGATCTGGCATTGCCATAGCCACGGAAGAGGTCACAACTGCAGCTCAGACCTGATCCCTTGCCCCAGAATTTCATATGCCATGGGGTGGCCAAAAAAAGAAAAAAAGAAAAAAAAGTTATTTTGAAATACAAACTTGCTAGGAAAGACACAGAATCTAAGTGCTGTAATTAAGCACTAAATTGTGCCCTTAGCCACTCACAGAAAATGAAATTATTTATTTTTTAACTTGAAGCAAATAAACACACAAATTAGGATGGGAGGACAATTTTTCTCTGGCCTTAAAGTCTTAGAACTATGCAAGATGTACCTCATTATAGAACTAAAATTAAAAAGCATCCACAAAGCAAAGAAAACCATCAATAAAATGAAAAGGCAACCTATAAAATGGTTCTCCCATTTCTGCAAATCCTGTATCTGAGAAGGGGTTGATCACATTATGATACTTTTATATTGATTCAGTGTTAATAATAATATTTGTGATATATTGGGTTAAGTAAAGTAAATAAAATCTATTTTATTTGTTAACTTTGTCTTTTGTTAAATGTGGCTAGTAGAAAGTTTAAAATCACATGTGACTTGCCTTGTATTCTTAGAGATTTGTTGTTCTTTCAGTGCAGGATTGTATTTTATCCATTACCTATATTTAGCCTAGCATGTTTGGGGTGATAAAATTATTTATTTAATGAAGTACTGAGCAAGACAATGACTATTGAGATTGCTGTTGGTCAGGATTCTATCTTGCTACATTTAACAGAAAATCTCAGAATAATAGTGGTTTGAATAACTCAGAACTTTATTTCTCATAATAAAAGTAGTTTCAGAGATAGGTAAGTGAGGGATATAAACCCCACCAGCTTTTTGCATCCCCGTCTTTATTTTCAAATAAGCTCATCAAACACAGAATTGCAAATAATGCCAAAATAAGCTACAAGCAAACATGTATTTACCTCTATTATAATCCATCTTAGAGAGCTTCTGCAGGAGGCTCACAGAGAGCATCCTGATACAGTGTTTTTGTGATATTTACACTTAGGAAGAAAATGTTTTAACTTAGGTACCTAAAAGAATATGCAGTTAGCATGTCTTAAAGTCTCTCCTTCAAATATCAGATGTTTCAAGTGAGCTTTTGCCAAGGGCTGGATCAGAGGCAGGACTGAAATCTCCTAGGAGTGCCTGAAGAGCCCATGTTTTGTGTTGTTGATTAAAGAGAGAGCCATATGCTTTAGATAACAGGTGTGCAGGTGGCAAAGCCAACATTCTGGTGTGTAAATTTAGTATCCTGACTTGTATGTCAGCCCAGATTGGGGGCTGCCTTATTTGTGCACACAATTGATAACAGGGTATCTATGCATGCACTTGAAAGAGAATTTGGTTGAAAACCCTTGCCCAAATAATGCATTAGAGTTTTCTACTAGGATAGGGCAGGTAGAGCAATCTGACAGTTTCAACCATCAAATAACTTAAGCATAGTCTGGGTAGAAGGATGAATTTTAGAAGGGTGGACTCTAAAGAGTTTGGTGCAAAATATGTTCCCAGATTCTGAATGAGTCAACCTGAGGCTAAGGGGATTGGCTCTATGAACACTGAAGACTGTAAACTACTTACCCTGATTATAGCTTTTATTTAGTAAATGCGTGGTAGCCTGAGAGCAAATTTCACTCAGTATAACTTGGATGTGTGGTGTAAATTCAACTCTTTTTTGTTTGTTTCTTTCTGGGTTTTCCCCCCAGGCTCCTTCTGTTGTACCATCCTACCATAAAGCTTCTGGCCCAGTTGGAAAGGATGGAAACAGTATCCTTTCTACAATTTGAACAAATCTATGAACTAGGTCCTTCAGGCTTGGCCAGTTCCTCACTGGCCAAGATAAAGAATGGTCAGAATGGCCATCATTAATGAGTCTACAAAGAACAAATGCTGGAGAGGGTGTGGAGAAAAGGGAACACTCCTACACTACTAGTGGGAATGTAAATTGGTCTATCCACTGTGGAAAACAGTATGGAGGTTCCTCAGAAAACTAAATATAAAACTACCATATGATCTAGCAATCCCATTCCTGGGCCTATATCCAGACAAAACTTTCCTTGAAAAAGATACTTATACCCCTATATTCACTGTAGCACTATTCACAATAACGAAGACATGGAAACAACCTAAATGCCCATCGATGGATGAATGGATTAAGATGATTAGGTACATTTATAAAATGGAATACTACTCAGCCATAAAAAAGAGCAAAATAATGCCATATGCAGCAATATGGATGGAACCAGAAATTCTCACACTAAGTGAAGACAGAAAGAGAAACACAAATACCATATGATATCATTTATATGTGGAATCTAAATTATGGTACAAATGAACATATCTACAGAACAGAAACAAACTCATGGACATAGAGAACAGACTTGTGGTTGCAAAGGGGGAAGGAATGGGATAGACTGGGAGTTTGGGGTTAGTAGATGCAAACTATTGCATTTGGGATGGATAAGCAATGAGATCCTACCGTGCAACACAGGGATCTATATCCAATCACTTGTGATGGAACACGATGGAAAATATTATGAGAAAAAGAATGTATATATATGTATAACTGGGTCACTTTGCTGTGCAGAAATTGACAGAACATTGTAAATCAACCACAATAAGTTTTAAATAAAGAATGTGGAAAATCTTCTCTGAAGGCAATAGCTTGGATTACTTGGTTTATACTTGGCTGCGTAATCCCTTTAAATGACAGAAGCTGAAGAGTATTACAGTATTTCTCTTTGAATTCTATTTGTACTATATTCTCCTATTTCTTCAGGTAGATGGATTCCTATGGAGACTAAATGAAGGCCATGTATATGCTGAGGCATGTGAGGAAATGGTAACGAACCTTTATTTTTTTAACATTCTTATTCATCATCTGTTTTTATGATAAACCATCCCCAAACTCACTGGCTTAAACAATACTCATCTTATTACCACTCATGATTCTGTAGGTTGACTGGGCTCAAATGGAAAGTTCTGCTCCACGTGATATTGGCTTTAGGTGAATCTGAGGTTTAAGGTCTTTTTTTTTTCATTTTTTAAATTGAAGTATAGTTCACGTATAATATTATATAAGTTGTAGGTGTACACCCATGGTGACTCACAAGTTTTAAAGTTTATATTCCATTTATAGTTATGACAAAATACTGGCTATATTCCCTATGTTGTACAATACATCCTTGTAGCTTTTTTTTTTTTACTGTAAATGTTTTTTTTAATTTTATTGAAGTATAGTTGATTTACAATGTTGTGATAATTTCTGCTGTACAACACTGATTCAGTTATACGGCTACACACATCCATTCTCTTTCAGATTCTTTTTCTGCAGAGATTATCACAGAATATTGGGTAGAATTCTCTGTGCTATACAGCAAGTCCCCATTGGCCAATCATTCCATATACCACTGTGTACATAAGCCAATCCGAAACCTCCAGTCCATCCCGCCCTCCCCCACTACCTGTCCCCTTTGGTAACTATAGGTTTGCAATAAAAATTTTAAAACATGACCACCCTTTCAACTAATCTCTACCTACTTGATTCTAACAGCTTATTGTTGGCACAATCCTGGCTGTCTAGTAGAGTATAAATGTTCTGAGAGCAGACATTGTGTTTGTTGCACACCAAGTTCCTAGGAGACTACTTTAAGGACTCAGTAAGCAACCAGTAAATATTTTTTGAATGAACAAGTAAACCATGAAAAATCTGGAATCTATACTCAGATGGAACAGATTAACCCAGAGATGACTCATGTTCAACTAAATCCAAGAAAATGTGTCTTTTGTAATGTTGAGAAGAAAGCTGATGTAGACCATTGAAGAGATGAATAGTAAACCAATGAGTCTCTAATTTGGGGCAGATGTGGGACATTCCAGGTTTAATGTGGGGTGGATTTCACTTTTAAAATATCTTGAATGAGCTACATCTGAGAAGAAAATTAGGGCAAATAATTTGGCAAAAATTGGAGGCCACCAATATAACAGTATAGAACTTAATACCCACACACACACACAGAGTCTGAATACAATTGGTGAATTTCACCAATGTTACTATCTTTGTTGTGATGTTAGCTTTTAGTTTTGCAAAATGTTACCATTGGGAGAAACTAGGCCAAGTCTATGACAAATATCTATCATTTCTTCCACTGCATGGACCTATGATTATCTCTGTAAAATTCCAAGGAAAGCAAAAAAGTAAATAAAAAAGAGGATGAAAGAGATAATTGTGAGAGTACACATCAAAACTGTCAAGTCACCAAAAATTGAGGACCATCAAATTAAGATGAAACCAAAGCCAATTCTCACTACTCTTCTGGGAGCTTTCTCAGCTTTAGATGATGGAGAAGATGCTTAAAACAGATATTTTTTTCCAGAGTCAAAGCTGGGATTCACAAAATGTTAAGAGATTATTGAAGATTTAAAGTTGGGAGAAAGAATCTGAGAAGTTAAGAAAGACTGATGCTCCTGGTACCCATTTTGCAGAAGTCACACTTTCTCCACTTATTGTTGGTCCTAACAGTGAAACATAATACTTTTGAGGTCTATAGAATCCAGTTTTGTAAAAGGCTCTTTTTCTTTTTAACCATGCCATTTTTTCCCTTTTTCCTTATTAAAAGTATTGCTAAACTAAAACATACTGCTTATCAAAAGAGGACAGTCAAGATGAGTTTTGCTTATCTGCAACTTTTGGTTAGGCTGATTGATAAAAATCTTGAAAGTTTGCTATAAATCTTTTGATCATTTCTGCTGATATTATTAGCTTTCTTATCTCCTAATCCTCTGTCTCTAGTTTTGTGTATCATCAGATTCATTCATTTTTAGAATGTTGCTTTGTAATAGTAATAGACATATGAAGATGAAAAATTCCTTCAATTGATTACATAACAAAATCAATATTTTTATCTACACTTGTTATCTTTTAAAACTGTCAATATATATATTTGGGATGTGATTAAGATGGCAGAATAGAAGGACTGGAGCTCAACTTCTCTCCTAAAAACAAAAAAATTATAACCAAATGCTGAGCAATCTTCAACCAAATAGACCTACTCCAGAAGACAAAGAGCAGGCCATATCAAGAGGTAGGAGGGGTGATTACATGATATAAGCAATTCCATACCTTCCAGGTGGGAAGCCCCACAGACTGGAAAGTACCACAGTGACTCACCTACAAGAATAAGAGTTTTGAGCCCCACAACAAGTCCCCATGCCTGGGGATCTGGCATTGGGAGAAAGAGCCCTTGGAACATCTGGCATTGAAGGCCAGTGGGGTGGTGCACAGGAGCTCCATGGGACTGGGGGAAGCAGAGACCCCATTCTTAAAAGGCACACACAGACTTTCATGTGCACTGGGTCCCAGGGCAAAGCAAAGTCTCCATGGGAATCTGGGTCAAACCTGACTGCAGTTCTTGGAGGACCTCCTGGGAAAACAGGGGTGAATGTGGCTTGTTGCAGGGGAAGGGCATTGGAAGCAAAGCTCTCAGGAATATTCATCAGCTTGCCTTTCTCTGGAGGTGGCCATTTTGGGAAAATCTGGCCCCACCCATCAGAACTAAGAAGCCCCAGGCCAAACAACAATCCAGGTGGGATCACGGCCCCGCCCATCAGTAAACAGGCTGCCTAAATACCCTCCAGGCACACAGCCACCTCTAATCTCACCCAGAGACAAAGCTCCACCCACCAGAGGGATAGGAATCAGCTCCACCTACCAGTGGGCAGGCATCAGTCCCTCCCATCAGGAGGCCTACAACAAGCTACCCATACCAACTTCAGCCACAAGAGGAGAAGACAAAGAAGTAGGAGAGGCTATAACTCCATTATCTGTAAAAACGTCACCACACCAAAAAAACTATAAAAATGAAAAGACAGAGAACTATAACTCAGATGAGGGAGAAAGGAAACCCCCAGAAAATCAGCTAAGTGATGAGGAGATTCTCAGCCTCCAGGAAAAAGACTTTAGACTGTTGATGCTGAAGATGATGCAAGACATTGGAAATAATCTGGAGGCAAAGATGGATAACTTATAGGAAACACTGAGCAAAGAGATCCAAGATATAAAACTTAAGCAAGAAGAGATGTAAAATACAATAACTGAAATAAAAAACTCATCAGAAGCAGCCAACAGCAAAATACAGGAGGCAGAAGAACAAATAAGTGAGGTGGATGACAGATGAGTGGAAATCACTGATACGGAACAGAAAAGAAAAAAAGATTGAAAACAAATGAAGAGAGTCTCAGAGAACTCTGAGACGACATTAAATGCACCAACATCTGTATTATAGGGGTGCCAGAGGAGAAGAGAGAGAAAAGGGGACAGAAAAAATATTCCAAGAGATAATAGCCAAAAACTTCCCTAACATGGGAAAGGAGCCACTCACTCAAATCCAGGAAGCTCAATGAGTACCATATAAAATAAACCCAAGGAAGAACACCCTGAGACACATATTAATTAAACTGACCAAAATTAAAGATAAAGAGAAAATGTTGAAAGCAGCTAGGGAAAAGAAACAAATAACATACAATGGAACCCCACAAGGTTATCATCAGATTTTTTCAGCAGAAACTCTGCAGGCCAGAAGGGAGTGGCATGATATACTCAATGTAATGAAAGGAAAAAACCTCCAACCAAGATTACTTTCCCCAGCAAGGCTCTCATTCTGATTTGAAGGAGAAATCAAAAGCTTCACAGATAAGCAAAAGCTAAGAGAATTCAGCCGCACTAAACCAGCTTTACAACAAATACTAAAGGAACTTCTCTAGGCAGAAAAGAAAAGGCCACAAAAGGAAACAAAAATACCACAATGACAAGGCTTACCAGTAAAGTTATATACACAGTAAAGATATAAAACCATCCATGCACAATTATGCCACAAAAATAAGAAATCACGAGAAGAGGGGGACACTGGAGATGCACTTGCAAATAAGAGCCCAACAATATAAAACACTCTCATTCATATACATACATATATATATATATATATATATATATATATATAGAGAGAGAGAGAGAGAGAGAGAGAGAGACTCTTGTATCAAAACATCAGAATAATTGCAAACCAAAAATCTACAATTGATACACAAACTAATAAGAAAAATCAACTCAAATGCAGCACTAAAGATAGTCATCAAACCACAAGAGGAGAGAACAAGAAAAGAAGTGAAGAAACAAAAAGCAACAAAAACAAATCCAAAGCAGTTAATAAAATGGCAATGAGAACATAGATATTAATAATTATCTTAAATGCAGATGGACTAAACACCCCAACCAAAAGACAGACTGGCTGAATGGATACAAAAACAAGACCCATATATATGCTGTCTTCAAGAAACCCACTTTACTTCTAGGGACACATACAAATTGAAAGTGAGAGGATGGAAGAAAATATTCTATGCAAATGGGAATCCAAAGAAAGCTGGAGTAGCAATACTCATAACAGACAAAAGAGACCTTAAAATGAAGATTTTAAGAGACAAGGAAGGACACTACATAATGATCAAAGGACCAAACCAAGAAGAAGATGTAACAATTTTAAATATCTACGCACCCAACATAGGTTCACCACAACATATAGGGCAACTGCTAACAACCTTAAAAGGACAAATCAACAACAACACAATCATAGTGGGGGGCTTTAACACCCCACTTACAGCAATGGACAGATCATCCAGACAGAAAATCAAAAGGAAACACAGGCCCTCAATGAAGCATTAGACCAGATGGACTTAATAGTATTCATAGGACATTCCATCCAAAAGCAAGAGAATACACATTCTTTTCAAGTGCACATGGAACATTCTCTGACATTAATCACATCCGGGGCTACAAATCAAGCCTCAGTAACTTTAAGAAAACTGAAATCATATCAAGCATCTTTTCCGACCACAATGCTATAGACTGGAAATCAACAACAATTAAAAAACTGCAAAAAACACAAACACGTGGAGACTAAACAATATGCTACTAAACAACCAATGGATCACTGAAGAAATCAAAGAGGAAATTAAAAAATACCTAGAAGCTAATGACAACAAAGATACGACACTCCAAAACCTACGGGATGCAAGCAAAAGCAGTTCAAAGAGGAAAGTGTATAGCAATACAAGCCCACCTCAGGAAACAAGAAAAAGCTCAAATAAACAAGGTAACATTACATCTAAAGCAGCTCGAGAGAGAACAGACAAGACCTAAAGTCAGTAGAAGGAAAGAAATCATAAAGATCAGAGCAGAAATCAATGAAACAGAAATGAAGAAAACCATAGAAAAGATCAACGAAATGAAAAGGTGGTTCTTTGAAAAGATCAACAAAATTAATAAATTCCTAGCCAGACTTACCAAGAAAAAAAGAGAGAGGACTCAAATCAATAAAATTAGAAATGAAAAAGGAGAAGTAACAATGGACATCACAGAAATACAAAGGATTATAAGAGACTACTAAATGCAACTATATGCCAAGAAAATGGAAAACCTAGAAGAAATGGAGAAATTCTTAGAAAAGTACAATCTTCCAAGATTAAACCAAGATGACATAGAAAAGATGAACAGACCAATCACAAGTACTGAAACTGAAACTGTGATTAAAAAACTTCCAACAAACAAAAGTCCAGGACCAGATGGCTTCACAGGCAAATTCTATCAAACATTTAGAGAAGAGCTAACACCTATCCTTCTGAAACTATTCCAAAAAATCGCAGAGGAAGGGACACTCCTGAACTCATTCTGTGAGGCCACCGTATCACCCTGATACCAAAACCAGACAAAGATACCACGAAAAAGGAAAACTACAGGCCAATTTCACTGATGAACATAGATATAAAATCCTCAACAAAATACTAACAAACCGCATCCAACAATACATTCGAAGGATTGTACATCATGATCAAGTGGGATTTATCAATCAGTGTGATATACCACATTAACAAACTGAAGAATAAAAACTATATGATTTCTCAATAGATGCAGAAAACGCCTTTGACAAAATCCAACACCCATTTCTGATAAAAAAAAAAAACCTTCAGAAAGTGGGCATAGAGAGAACATACCTCAACATAATAAGGACCACATATGACAAACCCACAGCTAACATCATTCTCAATGGTGAAAAGCTGAAAGAATTCCTGCTGAGATCAGGAACAAGACAAGGATGTCTTCTCTCACCACTTCTCTTCAACATAGTTTTGGAAGTCCTAGCCACAGCAATCAGAGAAGTAAAAGAGAAAAAAGGAATCCAAATTGGAAAGGAAGAAGTAAAACTATCACTATTTGCAGATGACATGATATTCTACCTAGAGAATCCTAAAGACTCTACCAGAAAACTGTTAGAGCTCATCAATGAATTTGGCAAAGTCACAGGATAAAAAATTAATACATAGAAATTGATGCCACTTCTATATACTAACAATGAAAGATCAGAAAGCAAAATTAGAGAAGCAATCCCTTTTACCATCACATCCAAATGAATAAAATTCCTAGGAGTAAACCTACCTAAAGAGACAAAAGACTTGTACTCTAAAAACTATAAGACACTGATGAAAAAAAATCAAAGATGACACAAATAGATGGAAAGACATACCATGCTCGTGGATTGGAGGAGTCAATATTATCAAAATGACTATACTACCCAAGGCAATCTACAGATTCAATGCAATCCCTACCAAATTACCAAGGACATTTTTCAAGAACTCGAACAAAATATGTTAAAGTTTGTTTGGAAGCACAAAAGACCCAGTATAGCCAAAGACATCCTGAAAAAGAAAAATGGAGCTGGAGGTTATCAGGCTCCCGGCCTTCAGACTATAGCACAAAGCAACAGTCATCAAAACTGTACAGTACTGGCACAAAGATAGAAATATAGATCAGTGGAACAAGATAGAAAGCCCAGAATTAAACCCATGCACCTACAGTCAACGAATCTATGACAAAGGAGGCAAGAATATACAATGGAGAAAAGACAGCCCCTTCGATAAGTGGTGCTGGGAAAGCCACATGTACAAGAATGAAATTAGAACACTCCCTAACACTGTACACAAAAATAAACTCCAAATGGATTAAAGACCTAGATATAAGACACGATAAAACTCTTAGAGGAAAACATAGGCCAAACACTCTCCGACATAAACGACAGCAACATCTTCTCAGATCCACCTCTTTAGAGTAATGACAGTAAAAAGAAAAATAAACAAATGGGACCTACACTTAAAAGTTTCTGCACAGCAAAGGAAACCCTAAACAAAACAAAAAGACAACCCACAGAATGGGAGAAAATCTTTGCAAATGAATCGACGGACAAGGGATTCATCTCCAAAATTTATAATCACCTTCTGCAGCTCAATACCAAAAAAACAAATATCCCATCAAAAAACGGGCAGAATATCTTAAACAGACAATTCTCCAAAGAAGACATACAGATGGCCAAAAAACACATGAAAAGATGTTCAATATCACTCATTATTAGAGAAATGCAAATCAAAACCGCTATGAGGTACCACCTTACACCATCCAGAAGTCTACCAACAATAAGTGCTGGAGAGGGTGTGGAGAAAAAGGAACCCTATGACACTGTTGGTGGGATTGTAAATTGGTGCAACCACTGTGGAAAACAGTATGGAGATTCCTCAGAAAACTAAACATAGAACTACCATTGGATCCAGCAATCCCACTCCTGTGCATCTATCCAGAGAAAACCATGACTGGCAAAGACACATGTACTCCGATGTTCATTACAGCACTCTTTTCAATAGCCAAGACATGGAAACAACCTAAATGCCCATCGACAGAGGAGTGGATCCAGAAGATGTGGTGAATACACACAATGGAATATTACTCAGCCATTAAAAGGAACGAAATACCGGCATTTTTAGCAACATGGATGGACCTAGAAACTATCATGCTAAGTGAAGTCAGTCCACTAGAGCTTCCATTAGAATTCCTCTGCCTTGATGCTTGAAGAGAATGTAGGAAAGCAGTGAAGATTCAAACAGTGAGACACCAACATCAAATGCTTTCACTGACATGTGAGATATGAAAAAAAGGACAGAATGAACTTCTTTGCAGAACAGATACTGACTCACAGACTTTGAAAAACTTATGGTTTCCAAAGGAGATAGGTTGGGGGGTGGGGGTTGTGCTGGGGGTTTGGGATGGAAATCCTATAAAATTGGGTTGTGATGATGATCATTGTATAACTATAAATATAAAAAATTCATCGAGCAATAAAAAATAAAACTGTCAATATGCATATTTGATTTTTGTATATTTACGGAACAACTATAGCTATAAACAAAACATTCAATTTTACCTAGGATTTTTGTTCTACAGATTCATTAATTATTTATTCATTCAATTAGGATTTCTGGTTATTAATAAACACCTGCCACTGTGGTCAGAGTAAATTTAAGGGGAGAACTAGTGCCTTTCAACTCAATTTATAATATCCATTTGGAAAATAGAGAAAAACTAGAAAGTGAAGATTATATAAGAGTCAGTAGTATTCGCCCTTGATTAGAAATATATGCAAAGTTTATAACAAACTCATCCAATGTGCCATCAGTGAGTCATCATGACATTCATTTAGTCTTTATCGATTCACGCAAACATCCCTGGGGAAATGACCAATAGGGATAAATCCTCACTTTTCTTATTTTCTGTAGATAAAATTTTAAAGAACCATTGCCAAACCTGTCATTCAATGTTCCAACAAGTGTTCAGTAAGCTAATGTATGCTGAAAACTGTCAGAGCGATTCCACACATTAAAGGAATCTGTGTGCCCATTAGTAGGTAGGATTGATAGATGATGATAGGCCATGCTGATCCCATCAGGAAACTGGACCAGAATTAGAAGGAGTACATTTTTGCTCTCTGAATAAAATGAATCATGTTCACCTGATATTCCACAAGCTGGCCCTCTAACGACAGCAAAAATCAATGTAGCCAGAGCCTTTGCTTCCACTAGAATTCCTCTGCCTTGAAGCTTGAAGAGAATGTAGGAAAGCAGTGAAGATTCAAATAAGGAAGACGTTTCTGGAATGTGGGGCCATGAGTAATACTAACATCTAAAAGAAATGTTTAAAAATCAGAATGTTTGCCTCTGTTCTCCCTCTTTTAAAAGCACTTCCTGGAGCTCCTGTTGTGGCTCAGGAGGTTAAGAATCCGATTAGTATCTACGAGGATGCAGGTTCGATCCCTGGCCTTGCTCAGTGGGTTAAAGGATCTGGTGTTGCTGTGAGCTGTGGTATAGGTCACAGACACGGCTTGGATCTGTTGTTGCTGTGGCTGTGGTGTAGGCCAGCAGCTACAGCTCCAATTTGACCCCTAGCCTGCAGTATGCTGCAGGTGTGGCAGTAAAAAAGAAAAATAAAAAGCCCTCTGGATGTCAGAAAGAAAAACTATATTTCTCTTTGAGGCCTTGCTCTTAAATGGTGCTATAGTTCTTGACCTGTGGTTGGTGAGGCCTGACTTATCAGGGCCAAGCATAGCAGTGAAAGGGAGGATGTGGGCCTCTCGGGCCATCTTGGAGGGACAGTCTGCAAAGAAGCCATGCAGCTACAGGCAGGGTATTGCTCTAGGACTGCTGAGAAAGAGACTGGCTGAGGGTGGGGCTTAAGCTTCCCAGGGGAGAGATGAGCAGAGCAATTTGCCTGAGAGCCTCTACTGATGGAAATGTTATCACACAAGATTCTACCTCGTGATGAGAACCTTGATTAAAGCCTTGATACTTTTATTCTGTTTGCTTTCAAACAGTAAGAGGTCCTTTTGCTCATCCATAGGAAGACATAGAGAAGAACTTGATCTGTCTTACCTGGCTTCCATGACTCAATTTCCTTTCTTGGGAGGTGAGCCCAGCATTATTTGGAGGTGTGCAGTCTTGGTTACTGAAGGGCTGCAGAATTCTGGGCAGGTCCTTGTTGGGACAGAAGGTTATGGGTCTTTGGTAAAGAGGGCCATGTCCAGGGGTGGAGTTCCCTGGTAGTTCAGTGAGTTGGGGATCTGCGGCTCGGGTTGCTTCTATGGCATGGATTCAATCTGCACACACACAAAAAAAAAAAAAAAAAAAAAGGAGTTCCTGTCATGGCTCAGCCATTAATGAACCCAGCTAGCATCCATGAGGATTCTGGTTGGATCCCTGGCCTTGATCAGTAGGTTAAGAATCCGACGTTGCCATGGGCTGTGGTGTAGGTCGCAGACATGGCTCGGATTTGGCATTGCCATGGCTGTGGCAAAAGCAGGCAGCTACAGCTCCAATTTGACTCCTAGCCTGGGAACTTCCATATGCCATGGGTGTGGCCCTAAAAAGATAAAAAGGCAAAAAAAAAAAAAGTGTGGGGGCTGAATCCTTTCCTAGCTACCTTCTTGATGCTTTTTATAATGAGAGAAGGAGGTGAAGACATTAGTTCTCAAGACTTTGGAAGTTTACATTTTGGAGAAGGGATTCAATTTACCCTTTTAATTTCCATTCCAATTTAAAGCTTGAAGTTGTTAAAAGGCTTCTAATGGTATCGTGAACTGTCCTCTGTTATTTATTATTTCTCTGAGTCTGAGGACCACAGATTTGTTTTCAAAATAAAATCTGTGGAATGCTCATATTGATGAGGGTTTTCTGGGTGTCGATTCTAATATGCTTCTTTCTCAGTTCATGACAGGGGCTACTGGCAAGCATGGATGATACCAGAAAAGTGTATCAAATGCACTTCGAGTTTTAGTGTACACTGTCTTCAGGTAAGGGCTGACGGTCCAGAGTTATAAGAGAAATATTTTCCCAAGAGCTTATCTGAATGACTGTTGAAATTGAACTCTTATTCTTCCTTGTAGGATATTTTTGGCCTATAATTTTTCTTGCCAGGACTGATGATTTTAGATGTGAAGGTACCAGCCTTCCCCAGGAGACTCTCTCTCTGATCACAGAGATCTTTTAGATCTGTTCCGAGTGACCTGCCTCTTTGGCGCTGCTGTAACAACCAAATACGTCCTATCTGCACCAAAACAGCTAAGGGCTAATAACAAATGGGCCCTCCCACTAATGTGAGCAAGCCCTGTTTGATTTAAAACCAACAAGCAAACACACACACATATAAAACTGTAAAGGACCAGCTTAAGCGATAAACTGAAGTCTTTGGCTGAGGTTTCCGGTAGAGATCTGCAAAGTGCTTCAGCTGATGGATCTGATTGACTGGTTGATTGATTTTGCTTTTGGGGGTCACACCTGCAGCCTATGGAAGTCCCCATGACAGAGATCGAATGGGAGCTGCAGCTGCCAGCCTATACCATAGCCTCAGCAACGCAGGACCCGGGGATCCGAGCCATGTCTGCGACCTACATCACAGCTCATGGCAACGCCGGATCCTTTACCCACTGAACGAGGCCAGGGATCGAACCCATGTCCTCAGGACTGCTGAGCCACAGCAGGAACTCCCTGATAGATTTGATTTAAAACTAGAATATAATAAACCTAAAAGGGAAAGGTAAGTTACAGCCTAGAATGAGGTCAGGACATGGGCAGCTGATTCAGCTAATCTCTCTGTCAGGCCAGCTGCATTCAAAATTTGAACCAAGCCAACAGGCACTTTTTTCCTTCTCCCTGAGATCCCAATCCCTTTCCCTTCCTCAACTGTATAACAACATGAAGTACTTTATTTTAACTTGCTTTATAGACATGAGGTTATAAAGTGAGAGTTTAATGATCTTACTTCCAACAAAACATCTTTCATTTCCATTAAACAAAATGCCTAAAATCTGTTATGTTGCAAGTAATAAATGTGTCCTTTGCATCTTTACAATAGACTAAACATGCAGTTAAGAATGAAGCCAACTTCTCAAACTCCATTAAAGGCTACATAATTATTTGAATCAAATTACAACACGAATTCACCCATCAAAAAAAAAAAAAATCCTCTGAAAATCCGTTTCTAAGATTCCCAATTCTTCCTGAAGCTGAAATTGTTATTTTTCATATTCTTTCTGACAATAAGAGTATTATTGACAATAATAAAGAATATTATAAATAATTTTAAATTTTAGAAAGGGTAAAGAAGAAAGGAAAATTCAATCTGAACCCATTTATAATAGCACCAAAAAGGTTAAAACACTTAGAAATGAATTTAACCAAAGAAGTGTAAGACTTACTACGAACTACAAAGCATTGTTGAAAGAAGTTAAAGGAGATTTAAGTAAAAGAAAAAAATATTCCATGTTCATAGATCAGGAGACTTAGTATTATTAAGGTGGTAATACTACCCAAATAGATCTAAAGATTCAATGCAATCTATATCAGAACCCCAGCTGCCTTTTGTGCAGACACGATAAGCTGATCCTAAAATTCATACAGAAACTGAATAGCCAAAACAATTTTGGAAAGGGCAAAGTTAAAGGGCACATACTGTCCAAAAATTTCTAAAAGAAATTTTAATTAAAGTATAGTAGATTTACAATGTGCCAGTTTCTGCTGTAGAGCAAAGTGACATACATACACACATGCGCACGCACGCACACACACACACACATACACACACACTCCCTTTCTTATGTTATCTTCCATCATGGTCTATCCCAAGAAACTGGATGTAGTCCAATTCCAAAACCTACTATATAGCTACAATAACCATGATAGTGAGATACTTGCATAAGGCTGGACATTTAGATTAGTAGAATGGAATTGAGAATAAAGAATTAAATCCTTACATTTTTGATTCACTGCTTTATGACGAGGGTGCCAAGACCTTTCAATGGGCAAGGGACAGTCTTCTCCACAAATGGTGCTTAGACACCTGGATATCCATGAAAAAGAATAAAATTGGACCCCCTTTCTCAAATGATATCCAATAATTAACTCAGAATGAATCATAGACCTAAATATAAGAGCTAAAACTAGAAAACTCTTTGGAGAAAAAATAGGTATAATCTTTGTGACCCTAGATTAGGCCATGAATTCTTAGATATGGCACCCGAAATATAAGCAACAGAAGAAAATATAGTTGGACTTTTTTTTTAAATATACTTGGACTTAATGAAATTTAAAACTTTTTTGCTTCAAAGGACACTATCAAGAAAATGAAAAAGCTCACAAAATGAGAGAAAATATTTGCAACCATATATGTTATAAGGTACTTGTATAGAGAGTATATAAAGAATTCCTACAACTCAGTAATAAAAAGACAAGTAACCTAATTGAAAAATAGGCAGAAGATTGAATAGACCTTTATCCTAAGAAGATAAACAATTGGCTAATAAATGCATGAAAAGATACTTAACATCCTTAGTTACCTGGGAAATGTAAATCAAAACCATAATAAGACACCATTTCACATCCACTAGGATGGCTAAAATCAAAATGACAGACAGTAACAGATGTTGGCAAGGATGTAGAGAAATTGGAATTGTAATATACTGCTTGTGGGATTATAAAATGGTATAGCCACTTTGGAAAAGTTTGGTAGGTCCTTAAACTATTTACATGGAGTTATTATATAATTCAACAATTCTACCCCTGGGAATAGACCCAAAAAATTGAAAACATATGCCCACATAAAAACTGTACACAAATGTTCATGGTCAAATTATTTATAATAAAGTAAAAACAGAAAAGTAGAAACAGAAAAAATGTCTATCAACTAATGAATAAATGAAAAGTGGTATCCAGGCAGGGGAATGCTATTCTACAACAGAAAGGATTAAGATACTGAAATATGATATGACATAGATGAACCTTGAAAATATTATGTTAAATGAAAGAAGCCAGTCACAAAAGGCCATGTATTATATGATTCCATTAATATGTAATTTCCAGAAGAGGCAAATCCGTAGAGACAGAAAGCAGATTAGTGATTGCCAGTAGCTAGATATAGGGGACAATGGGGTAATAACTGTTAATGGGTACAGAGTTTCTTTTGGGGGTGATAAAATGTTCTCATATTAGATATTATTGATGGCATACAACTTTATGAAGAATTTTGCTTATTTTAAAAGGGTGAATTTCTTAGTATGTGAATTATATCTCAATCAAATTGTTATTAAAATTAAACAAATGAGGTAACTGTCACTTTTTTTGGGCCACACCCACAGCAAACACAAGTTCCTGGACCAGGGATCAGATCCAAGCCACAGATCCTTTAACTCACTGTACCAGGCCAGGGATTGAACCCACACCTCAGCTGCGACCTGAGCTGCGCAGAGACAATGCCAGATCCTTAATCTGCCATGCCACAACAGAAGCTCCTGTCAGTTTTAAATGAAGGTGGCACTTGTAAACAAACAAACAAAAAACATAACTCAACCTGAGGCCATGTTACATATTAATGGAGCTAACCACTATTCACATGTTAGGGTTACCCTTTACGCGCACACACACACACACACACACACACACTATTTCCACAAGATTTTGATCAAACAGTGCATTCTGTGTTTGCTGTTTGTCAGGTAACAGCATAGCTTTTCACCCAGGGACACCAAATACTCCTGTAAAGCAGGGTTTGTAGGTGGGAAGGATGCCACTGGGACTATTTGGGACAATTTGAGCTGACACCTAGTTGAAATTTTTTTATTTTCATGCTTACCTGTTTACATTATTGTGTACTGAGAAACATAATTAGCACGGCAAACTCATGTCATAGACATAATTGCTTAGGATCCGGATAGGTGGGAGGGAATACATGTTTCAAAAACTGAATCAATTTAAAGAAATACACTAAGTATGTAATAGCAGAGCTAAACATAAGACAAAAGCCCTGAAGTGGTACTGAAATGACTGTAGTCTGGAAAAAAAACTATTCCAAAATATTATTTTTAATCATGTCATAGCATTTTGTTGCACGAATGGATGTAGCATCACTCACTCTCTCTTGATTGGATGGGCTATTGGGTTATTCACAACTAGGAGCTGTTGTTTTGGAGGGTCTCTTCTGAGCCCAGTTGGTGCCCTTCTTGCCTTGGCTGGCTGAGGGTTTGGGGGGCAGTCTCACAGAGGAAGAGGAAATAGCCAGTGAAAGCCTTTCTAGCAACCCTTGAAAGCAGACTCCCTTGGGAAAGATTTGCTTGTATAAGGGCAGAACGTAAATTTACCTGACGGATTCACTGGAGTGTATTTTAAAGCTGCATATTCTTAGGATAAGGCAGGAAAAAAGACGGGTAGCCAATAGCCAGAATGGGTGGAATCACTTCCCTTCCCCTCCATTCTCCTTGTCCCCATGGCTTACCCTCCCCAGGATTCAAAATCTGATGAGTCCTAAAACGGTGGTAGGCAAACTTGGGGCGCTCCCCATAAGAGACCGCTTTCTCTCATTGTAGTCACTTCCTTCCACCCCCTTCCCATGCAAATAGGCTCAGAACAGCAAGCCCACTTTGCAGAACCAGCTCTGAGAAGGACAAAATGCCTGATCTGTGTTTAAAAGGCAACACCATGTATTTAGAAATAACCTGCTTTCAGGAAATTCAGAACAATCTTCTTAAAGTTCTGCTGGAGCTAGCCAATTTCTCTTTTAGGGTCACTTGTTTGTATTAATAGAAATCCATCTGCATAAAGTGACAGTCTACGTTCCTGCTCCCCCGCCTGTCACCAGATGGAGACTTGGTCAAAGTGGGATGCTGTCTTTCACACAGATGCCAGCATATATAAAAAGACAAGTTATTGGTGGAAATTATAATAGATGGAGATTAGGACCATTCTAAAACAGACTTGGATCTCTGCTTTTGACACAGGAAATGTTGTTTACACCATTTCAGTGGGATTGCCTAAAATACACCAGTTCCACGCTAAAGATAATTACTTACACTACTTACTAACAGATAATGCATTCTTCCGAGTAAGTTTTAAAAACAATTTTAAAAGAAACTCTCCCAGTTAACACTTATTTATTCATCCTTTTCACTCACCTTTCCTTGACTGTGGAGCTTTTTTTTTAAAACTGATAAAAGTAAAAGAAATAGAACTGAGCAGGAGATGGGAAGCCATTCCAGGAGTGTAGTCACTGCTCGTCCCCCACCTCCACTCCACTTCCAACACCAGGGCTTTGGCTCTGCTTAGTCCAGTGGCTACAGACTCCCATGAGCAGCTGGTGCAAATGGTCCCTGAAGCTCTAAGTTCTGGCAAAGAAATGAAGGAAATGGTGCAAGGATTGCACCATCATGACCTAGCCAAGAACCTGGGGAGCAGGATCAATCCCATAGGCTAAAGACCAGAAAGCAGCTGATCTTGGGGAGAGTGTGGAACTTTCTTCCAACTCCTTTTTATATACCACATTCAGAAGGTAACTTACCTTTTGTTTCCTGAAGCATCCTGCTCTTCAAACAGACCAAAGATTTTTCAGGTGTGTCCTGGGTACCGGAGACCATGCCAACATGCAGTCTCTATTTTCTCAGGTTTCTGGCTTCTCCCAGAGTCCTGGTCCATTTTCCAGACTCCTCCATTCAACAGGATCATAGCCACTGGTCCAGAACTCTCATGACCCGTCCAGAACCTTGACAGTCCTTTGTTTCCTCGATCCTGAACTTTTGCTGGAGGATCCAGAATAGGTTAGGATTACCTTTGACCGTAGACACCTGCTGACAGCAGCTTAGCCAAACAGAAGGCCATGTTTCTTATATGACTGGACCTGCAGAGGGACCCCCAGGCTAGGACCTCTGAAAGTATCTGAGGTCATCAATGATGACCTCCTCTACCATCCTCATTGTTTGATTTTCATATTTTGGGTTACAAGATGGCCTTTCTACCCCCAGATCTCAAGTCTATTTCCAGGCAGGTTGAAAGATGAAAGGATAAAGGCATAAGACACTAGAGTCTGCCCTTTTTATTTCATCACGAAAAAAAACTAATTTTCGGAAAGTTTCACCCAAAAGACATTTGCTTTCAACCTACTGGCCAACACTGAATACCTTGGCCACCTCTAATATTAAGAAAGTCTGTGGAAGTAATTGTTTTTAACTGAGTTCCCTGTAGCCCAAAATGAAATTTTGGTTCTGTGAAAAAGAAGAACAGGAGAACAGGTTTTGGCAACTGGTAATGCCCACCACAAACCAAGTCCAAGGAAAAAGTTGGATAGTGTGGGATGATGATGCTACCATGCGTTTGAATTCCTGGGTCGTCTCCACATGGCAGCTCCTATACCCACTACTGATCAAGATTTTTTTTTTTTTTTTTTTTGCTTTTTAGGGCCGTATCCATGGCACATGGAGGTTCCCCAGGCAAGGGGTCAAATTGGAGCTAAAGCTGCCGGCCTACACCACAACCACAGCAACACAGGATCTGAGCAGCGTCTGCGACCTACGCCACAGCTCATGGCAACACCGGATCCTTAACCCACTGAGCAAGGCCAGGGATTGAACCTGCGTCCTCATGGATGCTAGTCAGATTCGTTAATAGCTGAGTCAAGACAGGAACTCCTTTTTAGGACTTTTCTTGACATTGTTGAGAATAGCTCATCTCTCTTAGACACCACCCCTGACCCATAGCTGTAGCCCTCAACAGTCAACCTCGTAGCTAATTAAGTTCTGTGACCTCTACCTTCTTTTCTTTCCTTATTTTTATTTATTTATTTTTTGCTACACCCACAGCATATGGAAGTTCCCAGGCCAGGGAATGAATCCAAACCCTAGCTATGACTTATGCTGCAGTTGCAGCAACGCCAGATCATTTAACCTACTGCACCAGGTGGGGGGATAGAACCCACACAGCCACAGTGATCCTTAGCCCACTGTACCATGGTGGAAACTCCCACCGTCTTTATTTTTCCAACCATCTCATGCCAGTCTCATGCAAACCCACATCTTGTGGCCACTGCTGTGTAAGTTATGACATGGCAGGATCTCCAACATAGTGGGAAGCAGTGAGAATTGGGAGGAATCAGGGAGAGGTTAGTTCACAGAGATGATGTAGAAATACGACTTACAAGTAAACCTCCATTTATCCCTAACCCTGCCTCCCAACAACAGAGGTGATTTGGGGGTTTGTTTCTGATCTGTCCTGCCAGAGATTTTCTAACCCTTTACAAAAACATATGGTAGAATTTTTCAAAGTGTGAGACAACTGGGAGTATACTAAACATCTGTTCTATAACTTGATATTTTTCAACAAACAATGTATCTTGACTATTTTCCCAGACTAGTACATGGAGATCTACCTGATTCTGCTTGGTGTTATAGTACATGCATGTACAGAAATTTCTTAAACTATTCCCCCTGCTGAAGAGCATTTAACTTGTTTCCAGTTGTTTACCAATATCCACATGGGGGCAGAGAACAGCTTTCTACAATGGACTTTAATCACCTATGTGAGTGTGTGTGTTGGACAATTTCCTGCAAGTGTAATGGAAATTCACATTTATTGAAAAGAAAGAAATTGGGATTGTCCCAGAAAATCTTGGTTGCATAGGCAGAATAATTAAAACTATTTTCTGCTCACAAATAGCCATGTAGATCTAAGTGAGAAGTGATTTTCCCATTCACTATAAACTACAATTGAAAATTCAGAGGAAAATTCCCCTCTCACTTGGTTTCTCCTTAGGGAACATTTTAAATGATATTCCTGCCCCAGAAAAATCTGCAAGTAATAAAAAATTATAAGATTTCTTAGTATTACACTTTTGCAAAGTGTAGGGCATGACTGGGCAGGGAGATTTGAATAATTCAAAAGAGAAAACAAAACACTTGGCCTGAAAATAGCCAGAAGATTTAATCAAAAGTCTTGTGGGCTTTCTTTCTGTTTTGCTATGGTGATGGATGCCATCCAACTAGGAAATTTGGGAGGAAAATATCATTATAATATGAAAAGAAACTTGTATATAGCATGATGTACCATTCAAATTTCCATAATTTTTTTGATAAACAGGAGATTCTGCAGAAATCTTATTCTTACTACAGGTTAATCTATGGCCCTAGTCTCCTATGCATTTACCTCCATAATTAGGGATATATTTATGTCAAGTTTTCATTGCATGAATGCATTAATTTTTCTTTCTATTATTCATTTTGGAGAAATTTGTGCCTCTGTATATGTATAGGTCAATTTAAAAGAACCATACAAAGGCTATTATATTCAAAAGCCAAATGGAGAGCTCACAGAATCAGTAAGGTCTACTATTGTTAGAGTAATGCATTGTTCTGTGTTGAAGTTGATAAATACTAAGGCCAAAGGTAGTAAAATTAGATGTAAGCTCCTAAAGCTGTGAATCATTTGACTCTGATTTTAGGTCAAGACACAGAGTAATCTGAAGGGGATTTTGAAAAAAGAAAGAAAGAAAGAAAGGTTTTTAAAGAATTTAAAAGAAATGGTGTACAAAATTTTCTGTCCATATGAAAAGGACTTTCATGATGTCTCCAAGCATTTGTTGAAACCAGAAGTGTAGCATTTCATAGGACGTCTCCTAAAGCTTTAAATTTCTCTGTCATGCTCAAGGCCTGTGAATTATAGCTATTTTTTTTTTTTTACCTGTCCTGGCGTTATGTAAAAGTAAATGCTTTAACTTATTTGTCTTTGTTCAGTGTCTCTTTTTATAAAGATGAATGATGACCTTGTCTTCATGGACAAGTTGACTTCTGAACACCAGTAATAGGTTATTTCAGGACTTTTTTCCTCAATAGAGCAGCCTTTTTTTTTTTTAACCTTTTATCTATTTTGGAGTTAAGCATTGGCAGTATTACCCTGGCCCTCTTACTTTGGGAATGACTAAGAAAAAAATCAGCTTCTTAAAAGGATTATCTTTTTGGGTTTTTTTTTTTTTTCTTCTTTTATCCTTAAAACTCTTCATACTTCTCCCAGCTTTTTGTTTCTATTTGCATCTGAAATCTGTTTTACTGGGTGGCCAGTCGATATGCATTCCATTTCTTTTTCCAGAATCCCTGGCATCTTTATCAGCCTTTCACAAATAGGAACACTGAGGTACCAAAGACAATACGGGGATTTCAGCATCCTCAATTCGGCTTTCGAAGGAATGGAGACCATCAGCCGCTTAGCTTTTCATTCCAACCATGCTTTTCTCCTTGATTCATAACTGACTCCCTCTGAACCCTCTGCTACTTCAAGTGCTGGGGTTATAAACAGTGAGTAGCTGGTGAGGCAAAAGTGGCTGTTGGATCCAGCCTTAGATACACAGGAAGGGCTAGTCAAACATTAGGATAACCTGCACAATAGCTCCTTAATATTGTGGGAGGAGAAGACACGCCTCTTCAATGGTATTAATCAACCAATTGCTGGTCTTCTTTCAGTCAGCCTGTACCTTGCAGCATTGAATTGAAGGAAGCATGAACCTCAGATGGACAGCTGGAAAAAAAAAAAAAAAACAAAAAAACCTAGATTCTAGTCTGGTTCAATGAGTGGGATTTCAAGCAGCCTCTTAACATCTCAGTTTTCTACTTGGTAAAATATGGGTTGGTCTTTCATTTTTAGGTTTCTCTTCCAGCCCTGTCTAAATTCTGTGGTTGTTCTGAGGATGGGTAAATGCCAAAGAATTATGAGAAATAATTCTAAGAAACATCAGTGTTCTTTTTGTCCTCTAACTTTTCTATCATTAGTTAATTACAGTAAAGACTTGTTTTCTCAAGCAATTTTTTTAAAAATATAAGCAATCTATGCTACTCTTAATGACTGGTGGTATTTGAATTGGATGTGGGGGTAAGTATTCACTCACATGGTTCATTAAAAGTACTAAACAGGAGTTCCCCTTGTGGCTTAGTGGTAACGACCCCAACTAGCATCCATGAGGACGTGGGTTCGATCCCTGGCCCTGCTCAGTAGGTTACGGATCTGGTGTTACCCTAAGCTGCAGTGTAGGTTGCAGACTCAGCTCAGATCCCATGTTGCTGTGGCTGTGGCGTAGACCTGGGAAATGAAACTCGGATACGACCCCTAGCCTGGGAAACTCCATATGCTGCAGGTGCAGCCCGAAAAAGACAACAAAAAGTACTGAACAACGGAAACATTTAAGTTACTTTGTGGTAGCACAAAGATTAGTAACAAGCAACAGGCAGTCTCTATCCTCAAGTAATATAGAGTGTACCTGCATATGGCTAGCTCTAATACAAAGCTTAAAATGAGTGCAGTGAATCGATATGAAAATTCGGAGGAGGGGGAAATGGCTTTCAGTAAGAATGATCTAGGAAGTCTTCATGGACAAGTGGACCTCCTGGTACATGGCAGGTATTCAGCAGAATGAGTGAAGCTGCAATGTGAACTAGACCATCGAGGATAAGTAGGAAATCAGTCATGTTGAGTTGAGAAAGCAGGAGGTCAAGGAAGAAGGAATGGTGTGGACAAAGGTGACATAGGTTGGACACATTTCATTGATCCACCAAAGAGTCGATGTTTAGCCAGGTCTGCCAGCCTCAAAAGGCCTCCTCTCCTGCACCCATGTCTGTCTGACTACTACCAGCTTATGGATGATCTCTTGGACCCAGTATGTACGTGTGTGTGTGTGTGTGTGTGTGTGTGTGTGTATGTCTCCACCTGCTACTCAGGTTGCCAATCAAACCTTGACATCAACCGGCCTTGTCTTGTTTCTGAGCCCCACCCAGTATTAATCTCTAGATTTCGCTCCCATTTCCTGGACCAGAACCCGTGTGTAGTAATCAGCCTGCTCTCTAGTCTCTCTCAGATATAAGCCCCGCCTCATTCTTGGTCTTTCAGCACTTGAAAGACGTTGATCCACTTTCTTCTGGCCTCTACGGTTTCTGAAATGTTCACAGTCCTTTGAATCATTTTTTTCCCTAACAGCTTTTAAGTTTTGAAAAATCTTTGCTTTTTAGTAGTTTGATTATGAGGTGTCAGGGGTGGTTGATTTTTGAGTTTATCATACTTGGAGTTGGCTGTAGATGCTTTCATCTCTAAGTGTATGTCTCTCTCCAGTTTTGAAGTTTTCAGCTCATATTTTTTCTTCTGAAATTCCCATAACATATATATTACCTTTTAATATTGTTCCAAAGGTCCCAGCAGCTTTTTATTTTTTAGGCTCTGTTCTTCAGATTGATAATCTTTATCGACATACCATTAAATTCACTGACTTTTTTCCCTCTCATGTCTATTCTGATGCGAAGCCTATTCAATAAATTTTTAAAATTTCAGATATTTTATTTTTTGACTCCATACATTCTAATTAGCTTCTTTTCATAGTGTCTATTTCTCTGCTGAGAACTACTTTCGTTGCATTTGTTGCAAGTATATTTACATTCATTTCATGGACCAAAGTTATACAAGCTGCTTTAAAATAACTGCCTGAAACTGTTAACATCTGGACCATCTCAGGGTTGACCTATCTTGCTTTTTTCTTCCCTTGAGAACTGGTCACATTTTTCTGGTTCTATGTATGTCTGAGCAACTTTACACTGTATCCTGGCCATCCTGAATATTATGTCATGTAGATTCTTATTATCATTCCCTGGAAAGTTTTTTTTTTTTTTAATTTGTTTGATTCAGTAGGCAATCAACCTAGTTAGAGTCAGACTGAAAGTTCTGTTTTGCCTTTTGTGGGCGATGGTTCTAATCTCAGTTCAGCTTTTAAAGCCTTTAGTGCTCCTCTGAGTATGTCCCCTGTGTGTGCCACTTAGGGATTAAGGAGACCTGGGCTGTGGTTTAAATACCAGTTCAGTTTGCAAAGCCTCAGCGATGTGGTTTGGGTCTGATCCATACACCCACTTGTGCAGGTTCAAACAGAATTATAGATCCTCCTGCATGGGTATCTCTTCTCTGCATTCTCTGGCCCACAAATCCCCCTTTTCTAGCTCTCAGTCCAGAAAGTTGAGAATATTAGCTCACTTTTTTAAGCACCTACATTGTTGACCCCTTTCCAGTTCTGTGCTTGGGGTTACCCTTAGGTCAAAGCTGGGAGAAAAGTGGACAAAAAAAAAAAAAAAAAAGAGACCTGGGAAGTTCATTCCCTTGCTCCCCTGCAGGTCACTTCAAGTTTCAAGTCCCTTCTCTAACCGGCCTGCTTGACCTCAGGCTCCAGAGTTCTCAGGTAGCTGCGTTTTGCATTTTGTTCAGGTAGTTACTTTTGTTTGTTTAGTTGCAATTCACGGAAGAGGTAGGCTACGCTGGGTTTGAGCTGCTCTGCCAGAAAAGGAGTCAGTTCATGTGGCAAAGGACCTTTTCAAGGAGCTTAGAAAAAAAAGGAGAGCGCAGGATGGAACTTTGGTGGAGAGAAGGATGCTTTAGAAAGGAAGGACTTGCTTAAAAGTCATGAGCAAAGATCCACACGAGAGGTTTAAAAAAAAAAAAAAAAGACCTGCCTCAGTCAAAGATGAAACGTATTTAATAAGATGCTAAAAGGACTCTGAAAATTAGGTCCATGAAGGCAGATCATGAGGCAAGGTTGAAGCTCAGAGAAGTGACTTGTAAGGGGATGAATTTCCCAGGTTTCTTTCTTTTCTTCTTTTCTATTTTCCCCTTTTCCTTGGCTTTGACCTCTGAACCACCTCAAGCACAGAGATGGGGATGGGGGTTTGAGGTGCAAGCTGCTAAAACTCAGATAAGAACACCTTTTTCTGATGTGAAGGGCTGGGCAAATGGGTACTTGTGGGTCGAGGGGAGCAAGGTGAGAGCCATGAAAGGAGGTTCATAATTCTGTTCGTGAGCCCACACACTGGTGCGTGGTCAGATTTGGGGAATCACAAAGGAGGAGATGGGATTCAGGACATAAATGCTAGGTGTGGCTTGGAAGAGGGAAAGATGCCTTTTTAGTCTCTGAGATGGAGGAAGGTGAGGATGGATGATGATCCCCAGAACTCTTGGGGTGAAGACAAAGGAAGCTGAGGTGGCTGATACCTAACATCCTGCTAAGATCTTGTGCCAAGAGGGAGGGGGCTGGGCTGAAGAAGCCTTTGGCTAATCAGAGCCTCATGAAGGGGCTTGAATCTCATTGCCATGCTAGTACTGTTCCATCTCTGACTGTAGACCACCACCATTCCCATGGGAGCTAAAGGCTGGGGCAGAACTTACCAGGAAACAACTAGGTCTAAACTTGAGGAGCATGTGTGTCGCATATTCTCTCCATTTCTAGAGTTGAAAATGGCTTTGGAAAAAAAAAATCACACAATTATAACACGTGGACCACAGAAGAAAGAAAAGTTAGCAATGTTCTGGGAATCCTGCCCGGCTCTTTTATGATTCTGAGTAGTAAAGTTACAACATGCCACATGCAAACTTGTTTGGCAGAGCGTGTGTTCAAGTGTGTGTGCCTCGTCAAGGCTCTCACTCATCTATTTCATTTTTTGCCAGCATCCCCATTATTAATGATGAGTGACTAAGCCTCATGGCAGTTTTGAGTTAGTTCTGATGTAATTGTCCATTATCTCTCTTGTAATCGCATTCAAGGCAGTTCACATGCCTCTTTCTATTTCCTAAGATCTGACTCTCAGCACTCAGGCTCTTGGTGAACCAAAATGCCAAGTCACTTGAGATCAGGTTTCTTTTGCCTTTCTTCTCTGAGTACCCCTCCTCCACATGCCTGTTCGCTTTGCAGAGAAAAGTCATTTAGAGACTCAACGTTGATTTCATTTCTATTAACCATGGTACAATATCAATATTTTCCTCCAGGCAAAGGTACAAATGACACATTTTTTCCATGTGTGGTTGGTGCGTGTGTCTGTGCTCTAAGACTGTTTTTATTAAACCAAGCAAGATCTACTTCCTGTGAGACTCAGTGTTTTGTTGTGAACCCATGGGGCTCGGTGTTTCTCCCTTAGAGTCTCCCTGGTTGGGGTAGGGATCAGAGGGATGGGTCCTGACTTAACATTCACCTGAGACTGTCAAAGTGGTCTCAGATGAATCTGAGGACAAGGAAAGGAGAAAAATGCTTTAAAGAATGGAAAAGGACATGGGGATTCTTCCTGAGGCTGAAATGGTTGTTTTTCATATTCTTTCTGACCATAAAATTATTGTTGACAATAATAAAGAATATTTTTTACTAAAGTAGAACTCAATCTGAAATCCACTTATAACAGGACCCAAAAGGATAAAATAAGTACTTAGAAATGAATTTAACCAAAGAAGACTTATGTACCAAAAACTACAAAGTATTGGTGAAAGAAATGAAAGTTTAACTAAATGAAAAAAAAAAAAAATCCCATGTTCATCAACCAGGAGACAGTATTACTATAGTGGTAATACGACCCCAATAGAGCTACAGATTCAGTGCAGTTTGTATCAGAATCCCAGTTGCCTTTTGTTGGGCAGAACTGATAAGCTGATCTTAGAATTCATAGAGAAACTCAAGGAACCCAGAATAGCCAAAACAATCTTGGCAAGAAGGGCAAAGTAAAAGGGCTCTTACTTCCCAATTTCAAAACTTACTACAAAGCTACAATAACCAAGACAATGAGGTACTGGCATAAGGCTGGACATGTACTAATGTGCTGAGCGATGATCTCCCCTTGACTTTGGTGGGGATTCAATATGTGTTTCAATCACTCAAGTAATCTCGGTATTTTTTATACAGATGGCCAACAAACACATGAAAAAATGCTCAACATCGCTAATTATAAGAGAAATGCAAATCAAAACTACCATGAGATACCACCTCACACCAGTCAGAATGGCCATCGTTAATAAATCCACAAATAACAAGTGCTGGAGGGGGTGTGGAGAAAAGGGAACCCTCCTACACTGTTGGTGGGAATGTAAACTGGTACAGCCACTATGGAGAACAGTTTGGAGATACCTTAGAAATCTATACATAGAACTTCCATATGACCCCGCAATCCCACTCTTGGGCATCTATCCGGACAAAACTCTACTTAAAAGAGACACGTGCACCCGCATGTTCATTGCAGCACTAGTCACAATAGCCAGGACATGGAAACAACCCAAATGTCCATCGACAGATGATTGGATTCGGAAGAGGTGGTATATATACACAATGGAATACTACTCAGCCATAAAAAAGAATGACATCATGCCATTTGCAGCAACATGGATGGAGCTAGAGAATCTCATACTGAGTGAAATGAGCCAGAAAGACAAAGACAAATACCATATGATATCACTTAGAACTGGAATCTAATATCCAGCACAAATGAACATCTCCTCAGAAAAGAAAATCATGGACTTGGAGAAGAGACTTGTGGCTGCCTGATGGGAGGGGGAGGGAGGGGGAGGGATCGGGAGCTTGGGCTTATCAGACACAACTTCGAATAGATTTACAAGGAGATCCTGCTGAATAGCATTGAGAACTTTGTCTAGATACTCATGTTGCAACAGAAGAAAGGGTGGGGGAAAAAATGTAATTGTAATGCATACATGTAAGGATAACCTGACCCCCTTGCTGTACAGTGGGAAAATTAAAAAAAAATTATAAAAAATAAATAAAATCTTGTTTGGCTACAAAAAAAAAAGTAATCTCGATATTTTTAAAAGTGAATTCCAATGTCAAACTAAATAGGACACTAATCCCATGAATGAGTTTTTGCCTCAGTCAGAATCCCATGGATGGAGTTATGAGCTCTAGAAAGAAACTAAGCTGTAGAAGCATAGACATTTAAGGCTAAAAAAATTTTTTTTTAAATCATCTAGTCCAACTTTATTTTATAGTCAGAAATCAAAACATAAGTCAAGCACGTTGCTAAAGGTCACACAGCTGATGACTGATAAGAGTCCAAACCCTGACATGTGAATTTACTCCCTACACGCTTTCCATGGCGCCCTGAAAATTTGTGTTTGTCTTGCTACCTTCACTTTGTCTGTTTCCATTGAAAAGCTAATGGTGGTGGAGTGTGGGAGGAAGGGGAGAGTTTGCAGAGAGAAAGTCCCTCGAAAAGGACGCAGCTTCTCAGAAGGGGGTGGCTGAAACATGATGTGAATTTATAAAATTTTCATTCACTCAGGAGAAAGCCGGTGATTCTCACTGCAAAAGGACTCCAGCAACTTAAGAGACTCCTAAGACCCTCCAACATTTAATAATGATGCCAGACCAGTGGCTCCCTTGAGCTCAAAGCACTGAGATTAGTGCTTCCTGCCTGCTCATCCTCTCCTGTAAGGCTCAGCATGTGATTACAATGGATGTGTTGCAAATAGAGTTAAGATTTGGTAGGTGTCATTAGACTTGGTTAGCATGAGAGTTTTCCCCTGAAAAGAGTCTCCAAAGGAATGCTTCCTGGAAAAGACTGGTAACTTCCAGGCAACTTAAGAACCTGTGGATTTTATTTACATTTTCAATGACCACACTCTCTCCTATACACACATTCACTCTCAACAACGTGGGCCAGCCCCATAGCCATATCAAAATATTTGCTTAGGTGTTCTTTAGGAAGCAGCCTTCCCCAGTGTTGTGGAATCAAAACGGGAACCCAGACGTTTTCCAAGTCAGGGTTAGAGAAGCCATTCTGTTCAAATGACCCTAGAAATTCAGTCTCAGGGCCTAACTGCATGGGCTCCAACTAGCCTGGCCCCAAAAACACGCATAGCTGCTGCTGGGGTGAGACAATATTCTGATTCAGGCTACAGAGATTATTTTCTGGGATTCTCTGAGCCCTGTGCTTTATCCGTACCCCAATTCCTCTTCTTCCTTCTCCTACTGCAGGGACCAGACATAAACCATCTGGGCAGCAATTCGGAGAAAGAAGGTAGCTCAGCTATGCTACACAACATCTGACACTCATTCATTCTTCGGCTCTTAGCTTAGACCACATACCTGGTCTCAGCTGAGATGCTCTTCCTCCCATAGATACCCAAGTGACTGTTCTTAAACTTCTTTAAACCACGTTAGACACATTTACTTGTGGAAAGAATGGGGGTTTAAAATAAGGAGTTCCAAGGCCCAGCCCCCATAGGAACAAAAACCACAGCTGGCTGTAGGGGTTTAGGAAGGTCGTTTTTAACCCCTTTATATCTAAGGGTCCATGCTTCCCAAATAATCTCTACAGTCATTTCTAGATAAAATTCTGTGTTTACTGCCCTGTCAAGGCCACCCAATGTGGTTATTATAGCTTCTCCCACCTGGACGCAAACACCAATTGTATTTGGCATGACATGTTTTGTCTCCCTCCTTGATGTGTGTTCCATGGACCACAGCCAGCAGAAGTTTGTAAGCAACGCACCTCTCAGGACTTGCCCCAGACTTACTGAATCAGAATCTGCATTTGAACAAGATCTCCATGGGACTGGTTTTAGAAGCGTTATGCTATTGGTCTCTCAGTAAGGAATTCATCCAGATGAGCTCTGCAATCAAGTTCTTGTATCACCTAGTAACTAGCATGGGGCACCCCATTTGCAGGCCAGTGCCAGGAATTGGTTACACAGCGATAAAGAAAACACATGTACTTTATGCCCTCCTGGAATTTGCAGTCCAGTAAGAAATTCTCACAATAAGTAGAAAACAGAGACCATGCCTTTGACATCTCTGTGCCTTTCAAAGGGTCTAGAACTAGAACAATATAGTACATGTTCAGTAAGCTTTGCTCAATTGCAAATGATAATAGCCAAATGCCTGGGAATTACCTGAGTAATATTTTGTAAGTGTTCAAGCTGTTTGGACAAAAACCCATCAGAAAGCTGAGGAAAAAAATGTGGTCTACCTTTTAATTTATTCTGTTTCTTCTCCTATTATCAAACTTGGAACAGTTTGTCAGATCTTGTTTGTAACATATAACTTTCCAAATGCAATTTAACCATGTTTCTCATTCCACATAAGTAATATTTGGTTAAATATTACCTAAGCTGTTTCTACATGACAGGGGGAAAAAAAGATTTCAGCAGAAGATAAAGCAATATGTTTGGTTGGAACTTGTTCTACTTTTGTTTTTTCCATATTGGTTTCCACCTTTGTTTCAAAATGTTTGTCTCTGAAGGGAGATTTCCAGACCACAGCCTTTTGGTTGAGTGACAGTGAGTCAGTTCCCCACCCTGTCTTATCTTTAATACTTTCTCTGCAAATTAAACAATAGGAAGATGGAAAGACATTTTAGCTCTATTAGTACAGAATGATTTGAAAACACCAGTCTAGTGTGTGTGTGGGGGGGGAGAGTCACTGGAAATAATAGCATAAGGAAAACCACAGAGCTGGAAGAAAACCTGGATAAAGTCTGATCATGTAGGAGTGAGCATGGGGAAAAGGGGGGGCATCCCCCACCCCCTCACTTGGCAGAGGAGGAAAAGGGGCCCCAGGAGGAAGAAACGACTGGCCTAAGGTCAATCAAATTTTAGGGAAATGAATGAAAATACATTTAGAGGAATGCCTGCGATGATATAAAATGCTCTCTAGTGAAAACGCTGCATAGATGTTCTCTTTTAGAACCGAGGTGTGTATACAAAACAGACTGTGAGGTAGGTTGGTTTGTAAAAGTCCAAAAGCCTTTCTTCTTCCATTCCTCATTGTAATGTGAATCTGTTGCTTTTCTCCAACTTCCTCTTCCTTTTTTGTTTTTGTTTTTGCTTGTCTACTTGTTTTATCAACTACTGAGAGATATGTTACAGTCTCCAATTATGACTGTGGATGTGTCTGTGTCAGTACATGTTTAAATGTGGTCAATTTACTGACTCTTCCTTGGCCATCTCATTCTGTTACTGAGCTCATCTAATGAGTTTTTTGTTTTGTTTTTATTTTTATTTTTTTATTTTTTTTTTTTTTGCTTTTTAGGGCTGCATCTGTGGCATATGGAAGTTCCCAGGCTAGGGGTCCACTTGGAACTGTAGCTGCTGGTCTATGCCACAGCCACAGCAATGCAGGTTCCTTAACCCACTCAGCAAGGCCAGGGATCGAACCCACAATCTCACGGTTCCTAGTCGGATTCATTTCCGCTGAGCCAGGACGGGAACTCCTCTAATGAGTTTTTTATTTGGTTATTCCATCTTTTAGGTCTAAATTTTTTCTTTGGTTCTTCCTTACAATTTCTAGTTATTTAATGAGAAATGTATCATTCTATCCTTCTAGCCACTTCAAGAGGATTTATTCTTACTTTTCGGAGCATACTTGTCACAAGCCGCTTTAAAGTCTTTGTCAAATAATTCCAGCATTCATACCACACCAGGATAGACATCTTTCAATTGTCTTTTTCCACACAAGTTGAGATTTTACTCTTTTTCATATGCCAAGGACTTTGGGGTTTCATCCTGGGCATTTTTTATTATGTTATGAGACTCTGGGTCTTACTGGAATCAATGGAGGATGTTGAAGTTATTTTACCAGCCAAATAGCTGGTTGAATTCAGGTCACAAGTCCAAGAGAGCCTTGAGTTCAGTTTCTTTTCTTTTCCCTTTTTTTTTTTTTTTTTGGTCTTTTTAGGGCCACACCCTCGGCACATGGACGTTCCCAGTTAGGAGTCGAATTGGAGCTGTAGCTGCCTGCTTTCGCCACAGTCACGGCAATGCCAAATCCGAGCCACATCTTTGACCTACACCACAGCTCATAGCAACACCAGATCCTTAACCCACTGAGCAAGGCCAGAGATTCAACCCACATTCTCATGGATACTTGTCAGGTTCGCCACCACAGAGCCCCTCTGGGACCTCCAATTGAGGAGTTTAGTTTTGCCGTCTAGCCCATTTTCACAGCCTTGAATTGCTATTGAGGTCAGTTCTACATTCGCTCTACACAGTGGCCATTCTAGGACTTGGGCAGGAATCCACCCCATAGATCAGCTCTCAAAGTCCCTGAAATGCTTGTTAGGAGCAAATCTGTATGTGAACACTTCATGGGGCTAGCAATCCATACACACTTTTATGGTCACTTTCTAGAGCTTATCCTTCTCTGTTATTTCCACCATACATTCCAGGTTTCTGAGGCTTCTCTTTTTTTGGTCTTTTGAGGCTTGATTTGTCCACTGCTAGGCACCTCACACAATGTGCTCATGTCTGGGGCCAAGAAGTGAGAGGACACAGAGAGAAAAATAAGGAGTGGGAGTCCCCTCAACCTCTTGGGACCACAGTTCCTCCTTTCTGAGAGAAAGGATCCCCTCCTTCAGAGTCCTGGCCACTGGGACCTGAGGAAAAAGAAAATAAGGGAAAATAAGAAAAAGTGATAAAAACAGGATTTTCCCCACTCTGTGTATTGGGAGACCATTTTTTCTTCTGCTGCTTCTGGAACCAAAAGGCTTCTCCTAGAGATCTTTCTGTCTGTGCCACTGGTCACTTAAGGGTTTTAGGATGCCTTGAGATTCAAGCCAGAAAAAAAAAAATATTAAACTCATTGATGGTTTAGTGGGGTCTGAGAATTCTGGTGTTCTTCTCCAATCCACCTGCTTTTTTTTTCTTATTACTTTTTACTTTTCAGAGCCCTCAAATAGCTACTCCATGCAATCTGTTCAAGTTTTATAATTGCATTCAGTGGGAGAGATGGGGTGGAATGTGCTTCTCCATCTTACTGGGAACCAGAACTCCAGAAGCTTTAAAAATACAAAATAAAACACATACCTAGGTTTCTGCCCAAAGATTCTGATTCTGTTAGTATGGGATGAAATGTGAGAAAAGTTTCTTTTTAAGTTTTATTGAAGTATAGTTGATTTACAAGGTTGTGATAATTTCTGCTGCACAACAAAGTGATTCAGTTATACATATACATATCCATTCTTCAGATTCTTTTCCCACATAAATTATCATAGAATACTGGGAAGTGTTCTCTGTGCTATGCAGCAGGTGCCCACTGGCCAATCATTCCATATACCTCAGTGAGCACATGCCAATCCCAAAGCCCTAGCCCATCCTTCCCCTCCCCCACCTATCCCCTTTGGTAATAGTAAGTTTTTCAAAGTCTGTGAAACTGTTTCGGTTCTGCAAATAAATTCATTTAGATCCTTTTTTAAGAGTCCACATATAAGCGATATTGGTTTTGCTTTGAGACAGTCCTTATGATCAAAATATACAAGAAAGTTGAGAACCTCTGTCATAAGCAAGGATATCTAAGGGCAGATTTTATTTTAAAACCCACGGCTATGCTTTATTGCCATCTCTGCCAGACACGCTGCTGGATATGTTAAGGGTTGTTTAACTTTATTGGATATGGTTGAGTTCATACTCTCGATTGTGCTGTACCTGGTATTGAATTCCTAAGACATTAGTTGTATGATCTTCAAAAATGTGCTTAACCTCTGAGCCTCAGTTTTGCATCTGAGAAATGGGGATAATTTGAAAACCTGCATTAAAGGGTTGTTGAAAAGATAAAGTGAGATAATGAATATAAAATACAGAGAAGAGGGCTGAAATGTGGCCAGTGTCCAATAAATATTAGCTATTAGCACCACTTATATTTTATAGGCAAGAAATCTGAAACTCATTAAGTAACCTCCCCAATGTTTCTTTCTAGTGCTTTTTTTTTTTTTTTTTGGTAAAAAACTAATGTTTATTTTAAGGGGAAATATTAGCATATTCAATAGATTTTTATTTTTTTATTGACATGTAGTTCACAATGTTGTGTTAGTTTCAGGTGTACAGCAAAGTGATTCATCTCTATATATATATATAGATATATAGATGTTCTTTTTTCAGATTCTTTTCCATGATAGGTTATTACAAGATGCTGAATATAGTTTTCTGTGCTTTACAGTAGTAGGTCCTTGTTTTCATCTCTTTATACATAGTAGGTGTGCCTGTTAATCCCAAACTCCTACTTCTTTCTAGTGTTTTTAAAGTTTCATCAACCAAACTGGACAGCCACATGTAAATCAATGAAACTAGAACACACCCTCACACCGTGCCAAACATAAACTCAAAGTGGCTTAAAGACATACATTAGACAAGATACTATAAAACTACATCTAAATGTTCCTGGGTGATAATTAAGGAGATGTAGCTTTCTCTGGGAAGCCCAAGTTACAATAACATGTGAGCAGTGTTATAAGTGGAAGGTACTTTTTTTCTTCTAGAGCCATTCAGTGGCTTCTTGCTTCCACATGTGCAGATGTTTAAGCTTTTGCATGGTGGTAGAAGACAAATAAATCCCAGACTTGTCATTTCCTCTTCTACTTCAAGCACAGGAACAATGATTTTCTTTTTTAAAGTTCTTGGACAGAATCCACATAGATTTAGGATTATGTTCAGAAGCATCAACAAGGTAATTATTAGCCATATAATCCATGTGTCTATATGGCGTGATACAATATTTGTAATTGATGTATAGGGTTCTATCATTCAGTGAGTCTTACATTAACAAAGAATATCTCCTGGGTTTTCCTAATTTAAAGGTTTCAAGTGTAATTTTAGTTTATTTGCTTCTCTTTAATTTTAGTTTTCCTTTCTAGTCCTTCATTATAATTTTTAAACAGAAAAAAAAAATATTTTTCTTCTAGGTCGATGAGGTTCTGGTACTCTCCTAGGAGAAATTTTATCATTGTAACCACAATAACCTTTTTGAGAATCAGAAGTGGGGGCTCACACTTACATTTTATCTGCCAATTTATTAATAGGAATAGTTCTTTGGTGGTCTTTATTCCATCATGTAACATTCTCCACATCAGAAGGACAGCAGCTAGAATAAATGTAATGTACCTTTTAAAACCACACTGTTGAAATATTCACAAGCTGTAAATATGTTCCTTGTCTGTGTGTGTAGGTGGTGGGAGGCGGAGGGGTGGCAATAAAGTAAAAGGGCCGGGGGAGAGTCGCTCACTCTACAGGGGAAATGACTCTTGATTCTCTGATGGTAAAGGTCAATGTTTTCCCAAATCCAAATTTGACATTCAGAAAAAAATCTAACTTCTGTCACATCTTCCTGGAACAATGATGAGTCCTTTACTTTGTGATTTCTATCCCTCAACCTTCTAATAGCATCTCTGCTTCTTTGTCAGCCATCCCTGGTACTTCTCAATGCTGAGGATTCAGCTTTGGCAGGCAAGGGACTCACATGACCAGCTACATTTTGCAGAAGTCACATTACATGGGAACAGGGGCTTAACATGGGCAGACAAGCAGTAAGACCCAGTAAATCTCTCTCTCGCACAGAAATCAGCATAAACACAGATGCCCATACCTTAAATGGGGGATCTTAGAAATGATGCATGATGTTTTTGCTGGTGTAGGGAGCCAAGGATTTACTTAGAAAAGGTTGCATGCTTATGATACAGGACAGGAAACTCTTGGCTCTGAGTTGCCCCTATTATAGTACACAAAGGGCAGATGACTTTTAAGACATAACATGTCTGCTAACAAAGCTTCTTTGAACAGGGATTGGGGTGGGTTTTACAGGCTTATATGAGTACTAGATTGTTTTAGGGAAAAAAAAAAGGTGTCAAGCTGGGTTTGGATTTTCATTTTCTAACAGCATAACCTGGTGGTCTAGGAGTACTAATGTCTGGAAGGGAAAAGACGGATGTCCAGAGCTGATCAAGTCATCTCCACTGTAGATGTCCCATTCTGTGGGGTCTGTCCTGTCAGTTCTCTTTTTAGCAGACAATGTGGAGGAGGTAAAAAAAAAAGTTGGATTTGTCTGGACTGAGTCTTGGGCCAACTGTTTACCAGCTATCAATGGGTTACATCTCTTTTCTGAGCCTCTGTTTCCTCACCTATGCAATAGGAGCAAAATCAACAGCAACCCACTAAGTTATGATGATTAAGAGAGAGAGCAGTTAAAAATAATGTTGAAAACCATAATGCTTTCAATAAATGCTGATAATCACACTGGTAATAATAATAAATACTTTAAATAGTCAACACTGATTGAATATGTATCCTGTGCCAAGGACCGCCCTGAACATTTTTGTGGGTCTTCTCCCTTGAACCTCACAGCAAGTGAATTCATTCTTTCTTTCCTTAATTCACCTATGTCCAAATTCATACATTTCCTGTTGCAAATAAAAAGTTCAAGCTACGCAAAGGAAGAACACATCTCTCTCCAATTCACAGGATGCCTGGTATAAACGCTGAAATAATATTTAGGTCAGTAGTTCTCAATAAGTGGCGATTTTGCCACCTAGGGAATTTTGGCCACTTCCAGAGGCATTTTTAATGGTCACACCTTGCAGGGGAGCTATGGCATCTAATCCATAGAGGCCAGGGATACTGCTAAACATCCTACAATGCATTATCTAGCCCAAATGTTCAGAGTGCTGAGGTTGAGAAATTCTGATTTAGATAAATGAAAAAAAAAAAAAGTGGCTAAGTGAATACATGTGCTGAACAGTCTTTGAGAACGCAATGTGTCATGCAAACTCTATCTAGACATCAGAAGTTGGCAATCTTTTTCCGATTCTGGCCTCACATCATTCCTTCATGCCCCTAATTCTTCCCTGTGTGTTTAATGAGCCTTCTTGCAGCAGAGATAACAGCTTCATTCGCTACCATGAAACAACTAAATAAAAACCAGAGAGAAACCTCACTATCTCCGAAAAAAGGGCTCTGCTAAAACAATCTCTTTGGGTAAATCTGTCAAAATGAGAAGAGAAGCTGATTTGAGCAAGTTTAGAGCATGATTTGTCCCTGGTTCTTTTTACCTTTCCACCTTTATTTTTTCTTTTACTCAATTTCTGACCTCCTTTTAATTTATTTTATCTTTCCAAATTCCAGTTTTTGAGTGGTCCTTAACTTCTGGCATAAGGCAGGGAATAAACAAATTAAATAGCAATGAGATGCATTCCAATGTAATATTTTTCTCACACATTTTCATTTCTGCAGTATTTCTTGGACAGGGATAGGGAATTTTGTTTTTTCTGTTAAGGATCACTAACCTAGGGTATATATAACTACAGATAGAAGAAGCAACCAACAACCAACCTATTGGGGATGAAGAAGGCATGCGGAGAGATACCAGGGTAAAAGAGAAGATATCTCATTCACTTGAAATTTTGTAGTAAAAAAAAAAAATCTTTGATTTATAAATGCAAAAATATACACACACTTCAGTTACATATTTTCAAAGGAGATCATTTAATGCATAAGAAAAAGAGGTTGAGAGAAAGGGGAAGAAGAGAAATCAAAGAAAGAGTGTGTGTATACAAAAGGCCAAAAGAATAGATGAAGGCCAGCCTCTCCCAACCACCCAAATAAATGATTCTGCAACTTCTATGCCCTCATCCTCTTTCCTCAAAGCTTCACTTCCCCGTCATGCAAAATCTCCAGAGAATACCTGTCCATACAGATTTTATGGTAGGAATTAGGAAATGTAAAGTAAAAATAATCATTTTTCACCTTTGCAATGTTTTATTTATCTTTCATTGCCTACAGGAAGAAGAAAGGCTTTATTTCTTCCTTAAGTATTTGCTAAGCAGTTCTCCTTTGTCCACCCTCCCTCCAAAGACATCAACAATCCCCTTGCCCTTTATAGGATTACACAGGCCCTGTCCTCCTACCACTTTCACTCTCTAAAATAAGTAAACAAAACACATACTCAGAAGCCAATTAAGGAAAAATTAGAAAAATGTGCTCAAGTATAAGGAAAAATTTTTAATTCTTTTTTTAATATAGTAATTGCTTTTCTGCAACGTTCAATTCTGTGGGGGTGTGTTTGGCAATTTTACAAACACACACACACAATCCAATAATTAGCTTGTTGGCTGAGCTGACTTGACATTTGAAATAATAGGGTTTTGTTTTTTTTTTTTTCAAGTTATGAATGATGGCTCTTGGAGGTTAGTTATCCAGTGTAAAAATTCCAGGTAAATTAATTGCTCTGCCGTTTGACTACTGAACATTAAATATTTGATCTCCCATAATTTCAACTTTAAAGGCATTTTTTAATTTGTTGTGTTTACAACACCAAAGCAAAATGTCTTCGACTAACCAAAGACATGTTTGTTCTTTCAAGATTCTGATAATAAACAACCCTAAGATAAAACAGAAATTGACCCTGATACTGAGTATACAACTGGCAAAACAATTTTGCAAAGGAATGTTACAGAAAACTGGCAATTCTTTGAGGGAAAAGAATAGGATATGTATCTTATCATCATGAGATAGGAACTTTTGAAGTGCTTGGAAAGAATTACTCATTTGCCTATGAAGGTTAAAAAAGTAGTTCTTTGGTCCCTTGTTTCCAATCCACCTTGATGACCTAAGGAAGAATAAATGACATCACAGGAAATCATATAGAAATTTTATAAACCACAATTGCTATCTAATCTGCAGTGGCAGTTGCTCTTTGTGCCTTTGTCTCTAAAAGTATCATTGTGTCTTAGACTGGAGGATGATCCAGACTTTGTTGGAAAAGTGTCACCAGGTCTTCAAAAGGGACTCCAGACTCTTCTCACTGCTAACTCCCCATCAGATGAAACCAATGCTTCATAGAGGGTGCTTCTTTCCAAAGGTACTGCTTATTTCCGATTGCTAAGACACTGACATGTCATTACTAGGAATTCATTCACATATTCCATAAGTAGTTATTAAATGCTTCTTGGACACATGAGAATACAAATCATAATCCCCCTCCTCAAAGGGTTTTTGGATTTAGTTGTCTGAATTAAGGTAATAATGGATTTCAAAAGGCCATTAGTAAACTACATACTATTTGACTCCATGTATATGATCATCCAGAAAAGGCAAAAACTATGGGTATAGTAAAAAGATCAGGGGCCAGGGTAAAGGGTAGGATTAATAGGTGGAGAATAGAGGATTTTTAGGCCTTCTAGTCCCACAGCTAACATCATTCTCAACAGTGAAAAGCTGAAAGCATTTCCTCTAAGATCAGAAACAAGAAAACGATGTCCACTCTTGCCACTCAGCATGGTTTTGGAAGGCTTAGCCACAGCAATCAGTGAAGAAGAAATGAAAGGAATCTAAATTGGAAAAGAAGAAGTAAACCTGTCACTGTTTGCAGATAACATATTATACATAGAAAATCCTTAAGATGCTACCAGAAAACTATTAGAGCTCATTGATAAATTGGGTAAAGTTGCAGGATATAAATTTTTTTTTGTCTTTTTGCCTTTTCTAGGGCCACTCCTGTGGCATATGGAGGTTCCCAGGCGAGGGGTCTAATCAGAGCTGTAGCCACTGGCCTATGCCAGAGCGACAGCAACACAGGATCCAAGCTGCAGCTGCGACCCACACCACAGCTCATGGCAATTCTGAATCCTTAATCCACTGAGCAAGGCCAGGGATTGAACCCACAACATCATAGTTCCTAGTTGGATTCGTTAACCGCTGCACCACGACGGGAACTCCCATCAACACCAGATCCTTAACCCACTGATCAGCCACGGACCAAACCCACAACCTCACGGTTCCTAGTTGGATTCGTTAACCAATGAGCCATGACAGGAACTCCAGCAGGATATAAAATTAATACACAGAAATCTCTTGCATTCCTATACACTAACAATAAAATATTAGAAAGAGAAATTAAGAAAACAATCCCATTTACCATTACATCAAAAGAACAAAATACCTAGGAATAAACCTACCTAAGGGGGCAAAAGACTCTGAAAACTATAAGACACTGAGGAAAGAAATCAAAGATGACACAAACAGATGGAAAGATATACCATGTTCTTGGATTGGAAGATTCAATATTGTCAAAATTATCCTACTCCCCAAGGAAATTTGCAAATTCAGTGCAATACCTATTAAATTACCAATAGCAATTTTCACAAAACTAAAACAAAGAATTTTAAAATTTGTATAGAAACACCAAAGACCCCAAATAGCTAAAGCCATCCTGGGAAAGAAAAATGGAGCTGGAGGAATCAGGCTTCTTGGCTTAAGACTATACTACAAAGCTACATTCATCAAAATAGTATGGTACTGGCACAAAAACAGAAATATAAATCAATGGAACAAGATAGAAAGCCCAGAAATAAACCCATGAACCTATGGTCAACTAATCTACAACAAAGATGGCAAGAATATACAGTGGGGGAAAGATGGTCTCTTCAATAAGTGGTACTGGGAAAATTGGACAGCTACGTATAAAAGAAAGAAATTAGAACATTCTCTAACACAAAAATAAACTCAAAATGGATTAAAGGCTTAAACATAAGACTATAAAACTCCTAAAGGAAAATATAGATAGGACACTCTTTGACATCAATTGCAGCAATTTGATATATCTCCTAGAGTTATGAAAATAAAAACAAAAATAAGCAAATGAGACCTACTTAAATTTAAAAGCCTTTGCACAGCAAAGGAAACTACTACAAAGAAATGAAAAGACAACCCATATAATGGGAGTAAAACTTCACAAAGCATCTGACAAGGGATTAATCCCCAAAATACACAAACATCTCATGGATCTTTATATCAAAACAACAAACAACCCAATCAAAAAAATGGCCAGAAGATCTAAATAGACACTTCTCCAAAGAAGACAGAGAGATGGCTAAGAAGCACATGAAAAGAAAGAAGTTCAACATCCCTAATCATTAGAGAAATGCCAATCAAAACTACAGTGAGGTATCACCCCACACCAGTCAGAATGGCCACCATCAAAAAGTCTATAAGCAATAAATGCTGTAGAGAATGTGGAGAAAAGGGAACCCTCGTACACTGTTGGTGGGAATGTGAATTGGTGCAACCTATGTGGAGAATTTGGGGATTAACATACACACACTGCCATATATAAAATAGATAACCAACAAGGACCTACTATATAGCATAGAAAACTCTACCCAATATTCTGTAATAACCTATATGGGAAAAGAATCTGAAAAAGAATGGATATATATGTCTAACTGTATCACTTCACTATATATCTAAAACTAACAAAACATTGTAAGCCAACTATACTCCAATAAGAAAATGTCCACTAGTAAAATGTACTATGTCTTAGAAAAGGCAAAACCTTCCATGGATCAGCTCTTCTGAATTCTAAGAAACCATCAGTTTATTCAGTGCTTTTCCACTGCCAACAGCAAAGAGTAGGATATTTGCAGAGAACTTGACAAAAGAAGATTTCAGTGGGGTCACTTTTACAAGGATATGCCTGGAGAATGGGGCACCAACCAGAGAAAGAAGGTCTAAATAGACCACTTCAGGAAGGTATGAGCAGACAACATTTGTTTGAGGAGACTGGGATATGGGGGTTAGAGGACAACATGTGACTTAGAGTTCCACTAAAGGCAAGGTGGTTCAGGAGACAAGGTGACTCAAAACAGATCAAAGACATAAATATAAAAACTAAAACTAAACTAAAACTAAAACTAAAATTCTTAAAAGAAAACAGAGGGATAAATTTTCATGACCTTGGATTTGACAGCGTTTTCTAGGATTGACACCAAAAGAAAAAAAATAGATATGTTGGGCTTTGTTAAAATGAAAAACTTTTGTGCATAAAAGGATACTACTGAGAGAGGGAAAAGACAACACACAGAATGGGAGCAAATATTTGCCAATCATGTATCTGTTAAAGGTCTAGTATTCAGAATATAGAAAGAACTCTTACAAGGCAAGAACAAATATCCAAACAATTCAAAACATGAGAAAAGGTCTGGAACAGACATTTCTCCAAAAAGAAGTACACAAAAGGCCAACACCCTGCTGTTATCATGGACTATGAATGAAAAATTTGAAATGAAATGAAAAATAAAGCCACAAGAAATACCACTTTAAGACGGCTATTACCAAAAAAAAAAAAAAAAAAAAAAAGAAAGAAAGAAAAGCAAAGGAAAGGAAAATAACTGTTGATAAGAATCTGGAACCTTTGATATATTGCTTCTGGGAATGTAAAATGGTATAGCTGATGTGGAAAAATATTTGGTGTGCCATCAATAAGTTAAACATCAAATTACCACACGACCCAGCAATTCCACTCCTAGGTATGTACCCCCCAAATTAAAAACACTTGTTTAAACAAAAATTTGAATGTTCTACATGAATGTTCATAGCAGTACTATTTACAGAGCCCCAACGTGGACACAACCCAAATGTCCAGCAACTGATGAATTAATACACAAAATGCAGTCTATCCATGCAATGGAATTCATCAAGCTGTAAAAAGAAACGAAGTGCTGACCTGTGCCACCACATGGATGATCCCTGAAAACATTATGCTAAGTCACAGAAGCCAGACACAAATGGCACCACATTATATAACTCCATTTATATGAAATATGCAGAATAGGCAAATTCATAGAGACAGAAACCAGATTAATTGATGTCAGGAGCTGCAGGAGAGGAGGGAACAGAAAGTGACCGTTATTAAATATGAGAGATGGGGGGGTGGACAAAAATATTCTGGAACATTGTGGTGATGGTTGCACGGCATTAGGAATGTACTAAATGCCACTAAATTTCACACTTTAAAATGGTTAGTATTGTGAATTTTATGTTATAGCTATTTTACTACAACTGGAATAAGTTAGCTTATATCAGTCAGACTACAGTAAAGCAATGCCTCCGCAAATAAAATAAATCAGCAAATTGATAGAGGTGTTGAGAGCTTTTAATTGGAATGATATAATTATCTCATCATGACATCACTTTGCACACAGATAGCAAGAATATGGTCTAGAATAAAACTTGTACATGTGGTCTCAACAAGAATACAGCACTTGTGTGACCCTACATATACAGATGATCTTAGTGTGTTTAAAAGTTAATCAAAATACCCTTACCCCAGCCCTAGCCCCACACAGTGAGATTTTGGGGTAGTAGACCGACAGTTTTGTTGTTTGCATAGTTAGCATCTGCACTGCACAAAGAAAGGATACAACTACATTTTGTTAAAACTGCACTTTGTAAACATCAGGAAAAGGGAAGTGGAGTATAAGTCAATTCTGTATAGGCTGTTTGAAACATGAATTTTATTTACTTAATATTAAGGCTTTGCCCCTTTTCCTGTAAGTCTCTTGGGATGCTGTGTAAAAGCTATTCTCACTAAATAACAAATAGTTAAGTCCATTCTCTGGTACTATGTACACATTTGGTTTTTTTTTTTTTTTGTCTTTTGTTGTTTTGTTATTGTTGTTGTTGTTGCTATTTCTTGGGCCGCTCCCGCGGCATATGGAGGTTCCCAGGCTAGGGGTTGAATCAGAGCTGTAGCCGCCAGCCTACGCCAGAGCCACAGCAACGCGGGATCCGAGGCGCGTCTGCAACCTACACCACAGCTCACGGCAACGCCGGATCGTTAACCCACTGAGCAAGGGCAGGGACCGAACCCGCAACCTCATGGTTCCTAGTCGGATTCGTTAACCACTGCGCCACGAAGGGAACTCCACATTTGGTTTTGTATTCTACTTAACAAGTTAAATATGCAGATCAAAATTACAATGAGGTACCACCTTACACTGGTCAGAATGGCCATCATTAACAAGGCTACAAATAACAAATGCTGGAGAGGGTGTGGAGAAAAGGGAACCCTTCTTCACTCTTGTTGGGAATGTAAATTGATACATCCACTGTGGAAAACAGTATGGAAGTTCCTCAGAAAACTAAATATAGAACTACCGTAAGATCCAGCAATCCCACTTCTAGGCATATATCCAGAAGAAACTTTCATTCAAAAATATGCATGCACCCCTATGTTCATTGCAGCACGATTCGCAATAGCCACAATATGGAAACAACCTAAATGTCCATCTACAGATGAATGGATTAAGAAGATGTGGTACATGTACACAACGGAAAACTACTCAGCCACAAAAAAGAACAAAATAATGGCATTTACAGCAACATGCATGCAACTGGAGAGTCTCATACTAAGTAAAGTCAGTCAGAAAGATAAAGACAAATACCATATGATGTGACTTAAAATATGGCACAATCAACCTATCTACAAAATAAGAACAGACTCACAGACATACAGAATAGACTTGTAGTTGCCAAGGGGGAGGAGGGAGGGAGTGGGATGGACAGGGAGTTTGGGGTTGGTAGATGCAAACCATGACATTTAGAATCGATAAGCAATGAGGTCCTACTATATAGCACAGGGAACTATAGCCAATCTTTTGGGATAGAACATGATGTAAGATAGTATCAGAAAATATACTGACATATATTCATATATATCATTATAACATTATAAGTCAACTATAATAAAGATCAATGTGCATACAGTTTTTAAAAAATAAATAAATAAGCTGAAATATTTCCAAAAGAAAAAAAAATCCAATGTGATTCCATTTACTATTTTGCCTGGATTTCTCCTAATAGGCTAGATATTCCAGCACTGTGGTTGTGTTGAGAGACTGGCTTAAAGGTTGTAGAACTGCCTGGTTTTCCCCTTGAACTGAGGAACATGCAAGTCTCCAACAGGTCCTTATTGTCAAAAGAGGAATAGGGTCATGTATTATCGCAATTTTACAAAAACCACAGATGGCCATCATCATTTCCAGCTGAGGAAAAGTTCAGAAGCATTTCTAGGATCTCACTACAGAATGTGGAGGAATCAGCCTCAAAGATACTCATGCCTGGTTCCTAAGCCTTTCCACCTCACCATGCTGCAGTCCAAACTTCGCAGCCAGATGTTCAAAGCACTTCACAATCTGACACCACCTGTTTAAACACCTACTTTGAAACTTCATAACTTCCATTTCCCACTGCAGTCAGGCTGATCTTCCTTTCAGCTTTCAAACAGGCCTTTGCATTCCTGACTTCAAGCCTTATGTTATTTCCCCTTCCTCCTTTCACCGACTTTCCTGTCTCAGCATTGACAATCCTTCACCATCTTCAGAGTGCACTTCTGGCCCCAGATCATTTTCGAGAAAAGTTCTGGAACCACTTCAGCTCCTGTGTAATCGACATTCATTAAAAGTAATAATAAATTTTGAAATAATAATAATAAATAGGATTTCCCGTCGTGGTTCAGTGGTTAACGAATCCGACTAGGAACTATGAGGTCAAGGGTTCGATCCCTGGCCTCGCTCAGTAGGTTAAGGATCTGGCATTGCCATGAGCTGTGGTGCAGGTTGCAGACGTGACTCAGATCTGGCATGGCTGTGGCTCTGGTGTGGGCTGGTGGCTACAGCTCCGAGTAGCCCCTAGCCTGGGAACCTCCGTATTGCCACAAGTGCGGCCCTAAAAAAACAAACAAACAAACAAAAAATAATAATAAATAAAAATAACTTTGAGACTAATTTTTTTATGACTAAGTTGGGTCCTTAACCATTATGGGACATGATGGCTTGGTATAGTCCATTTCTATTTCACCCGCTTTCTATAGCAAGGTCTGTATAACCTCAGCACTACTGACATTTGGGGCCAGATAATTCTTTACCATGGGGGGTTGTTTTGCATATTATAGAATATCTAGTGACATCCCTGGCCTCTACCCACTAGGTTGTCACCCTCCAACTGTGACATCCAACAAGATCTCTGACGTTGCCAAACATCTCCAGGGCAGGGGAGAGGGAGAAAAAAATCACCCCCACTTGAGAATTACTCCAAGGGTTCCACCGTGAACTTCAGAGGCAAGAAAGGTGAGAATTACATGTCTCAGTCTCCATGACATCTAGAATTCAGGACAGGAAATAGGTTCTGATAAGGAGGTGAACTTGCGCCACTAGATTTCAAAGGCTACAGTGAATGGGGACCATCTTCCTTTACCTTTGGCTATCTTCCAATGACAGAAAGGGTTAGGAGGATGCAAAATACCTCTGCAGTTGACAGTCCATGTCCATTCTCCTGGGTGTTGAGAAAGAGGGCTGTGTGTATGAGCATGGCTGGTCTCAGTGTTTCAGATCCCATTCTCTCATTTTTGAGTGTTAAGAGACAACTTCCATGATAGCCCAGTGCTAGCCGTTTCCAGATTCCAACTTCCTGATTCCTGGAAACCAGGTGTCAAAATGAGGTCTTGAACACAATGGACCACTGGTATCTGGTTCCCTGGTGATCAGTTCTATAAGGTTAGAGGGGTTGGTCCCAACAGCCATTGAGAGAAAACTCTTGAGACCTTCCATGTTTTGTATGCACTTAGTTCAGTTCACCCATCTCTTTCTGAATAAAATAAGTGGCTTCTCTTTTCTGCGCTGAATCTATATAATGCCTTATCTGTGATTATTTTACTCTTTTTCTAACTTCCTTTCTTTCTGTGTAGTTAAGCTTCTTACATGGAGGAATCACATTTCTTTCTCTCATCTGCCTAACTGCTATTCAGGGCCCTGCTCAGAGTGGAAGTAGGAAAGCAATTCATTTGTGTTTGGCATTCACTGAAAACTCACTCAATGAATGAAATCTTGGGAGTTTCCATTGTGGATCAGCGATAACAAATCTGACTAGTATCCCTGAGGATGAGGGTTCGATCCCTGGCCTCACGCCATGGCTTAGAGATCCCTGGCTTCGCTTAGTGGATTAAGGATATGGCATTGCTGCAAGCTGTGGCGCAAATCACTGGTACGACTCAGATCCTGCTTTGCTTCGGTGCTGGTTTAGACCAGCAGGTGCAGCTCCAATTTGACCCCTAGCCTGGGAACTTTCATATGCAGCAGGAGCGGCCCCCAAAATAAATAAATAAATAAGACAAAATAAAATAAAATCTTGGAAGAAGGGGTGGGAAGAAAAGAGACACACTTCCCACCCCAGTTCTCTTTCTTCCATGGTGTGTTATAGAACCTGCACATCTGATCCAGGAGAGAGAAATTGCTTCTGGTGGAAAACTGTTGTGAGATTTCCTTACTAATGGTCTCAATCATACACTCCATTCTTTTTTTTTTTATTTTTATTACTATTATTATTTTTGTCTTTTTGCCATTTCTTGGGCCGCTCCTGCGGCATATGGAGGTTCCCAGGCTAGGGGTCGAATCGGAGCTGTAGCCACCGGCCTACGCCAGAGCCACAGCAGCGCAGGATCCGAGCCGCGTCTGCGACCTACACCACAGCTCACGGCAACGCCAGAACCTTCACCCACTGAGCAAGGGCAGGGATCGAACCCGCCACCTCATGGTTCCTAGTCGGATTCATTAACCACTGCGCCACGACGGGAACTCCCATACACTCCATTCTAGGCAAACGGCCATGTAAAATATCCAGAACGCACTCTCTCACCAGAATAATATCAATCAGGCTTTTGGCTGTGCATATCTATTCGCTGATGCCTCCCAGGTTTACGCCTGCAGCCTGGCCATTCTCCTAGACACAAGCTTATATGTATAAATGCCTATTTGACATCTTCATTTGGAAACATGTGCAAAACCAAACTCTTCTCCTAGCCCTGTCTGCTTCTTTCACTCTCTTCTGCTTCTTAGTAAATGCCAACATCATCTACTCATGTCAAAAACAACTAGAAATAATTACTAATTTCTCCCTTTCCCTCACCCTACACTGTCAGATTATCAGCAATCCTATGTTCGAACTCAAAAATCTATCTAAAACCATCTCACTTCATCTCTGCTGCTTCCACCTTGGTCCAAGACACCATCACCTCTCATTTCCTTACTGGTTTCAATACTTTCCTTCTTTCTCCCTCATTGTAAGACAAAAATTGGATCATGGCTCTACTCTGTTTAGATCTGGTCAACAGCATCTCATCAGAATAAAATCAACACCCTTTAATCCAGTGATCAAAGCTTCACAACACACAGTCACTGCCCAGCTCTCCACACGAATTCTGCTTCATTCTCCCCTTATTCTCCATTCTGCAGCCCTGGGTCTTCTTTCTGTCCCCTGATTTCCCAAGCTCTTTACTACCCCAGGGCCTTTGCCATTGCTTATCTTATCCCTACTCTGGCTCTTGGCATATTTCATTCTTTTCCTCTTTCAGATCTTGGCTCACATGCTACCTTTCAGATTAGGTTTTTCTTGATCAGTAAGTGAACCCCCCGTCTAAGTCATTCGCTATGCCATCTCCCCATTAATTTCTCCTAGCACTCATCAGTGTTTAAACTACTCTGCTCTTTCTCTGTTTTCTTGTTTATTGCCTACACCCCACCCCAACACTAGAATGGAACCCTCATTAGGGCAGAACCACTCATTTGTCTCACTGCTGCACCTGAACATCAGAAACAGCTGGGCACTGCCAGTCTTCAGAAAATAGTGGTTCAATGACTGAAGAGTGGAATGTGTTCTTATCCAGGTGATTTCACTACAGAAAAATACATATAACATAAAATTTACCATCTTAACCATTTTTAAGTGTTTCATTAAGAGTATTCACATCATTCTGCAACCATAGCTACCATCTATTGACAGAAATCTTTTCATTCTGCAAAGCGGAAATTCTGTACCTATTAAACAGTAACTTCCTGTTCTTCCCTCCCTCCAGCCCCTGGTTACTACCATTCTACTTTCTTTCCCTATGAATTTCACTACTCTAGGCATCTCATACAATTAGAATCATACAGTATTTGTCCTTTTGTGACCGGATTATTTCACTTAGCACAATGTTCTCAAGACGCATCCATGTTAGAGCATGTGTCATATTTTTCTTTTAAAGGCTGGATAACATTCCATTGTATATATATATACCACATTTTGTTTATCCATTTATCCATCTACAGATACTTGGGTTGCTTCTTTCTTTTGGCTATTATGAATAATGCTGCTATGAATATGTTTCCACAATTATCTCTTTGAAACCCTACTTTCAATTCTTTTGGAGATCTCCAAAAGATATATAAAAGATATATATATATAAGATATAAATATATATATATCCAAAAGATATATAAAAGATATATATAAGATATAAATATATATATCCAAAAGATATATAAAAGATATATATATATAAAAGATATAAATATATATATCCAAAAGATATATAAAAGATATATATATATAAAAGATATAAATATATATATCCAAAAGATATATAAAAGATATATATATAAAAGATATAAATATATATATCCAAAAGATATATAAAATATATACATATATATCCATGTATATATGTCAAATATATATATATGATGTAATTGCTGGATCATATGGTCATTCTATTTTTGACTATTTAAGGAACTGCAATACTGTTTTCCATAGCAGATGCATTATTTTACATTCTCACCAACAGTGAACAAGGGTTCTAATTTTGCCACATTCTTTTTTTTTTTTAAAGGGCTGCACCCACAGCACATGGAAGTTCCCAGGCTAGGGGTCGAGTTGGAGCTACAGGTGCCAGTCTATGCCACAGCCATAGCATGCCAGATCCAAGCCACTTCTGCTACCTACACCTTACCTCACGGCAATACCAGCTCCTTAATGCTGAGCGAGGCCAGGGATCAAACCCATGTCCTCATGGATATTAGTTGGGTTTGCCACCACTGAGCCACAACGGAAGCTCCCAATTTCTCCATATTCTTGCCAGCACTTGCTACCTTCCATTGTATTTTGTTTTTATGGTAGCCACGCTAATGGGTGTGAGGTGGTACCTCACTGCAGTTTTGATTTATATATCCCTAATGATTAGCAATGTTGAACATCTTGTTCTTTTGAGCACTTGCGTACCTTCTTCGGAGAAATGTCTGTTCAAATCCTTTGTCCATTTTAAAATCAGGTTTGTTGTTGCAGTTGAGTTGTAGGAGTTCTTTGTATGTTCTGGATACTAAACCCTAACCAGATTATCAAATATTTTCTCCCTCTCTGTGGATTTCCTTTTCATTCAGTGGATTGTATTCCTTGATGCACAGTTTTAAGTTTTGGTGTAGTCCAATTTATCTATTTTTTTTGTTGTTGTTGTTGCCTAAGCTTTTGGTGTCATATACAAGAAATCATTTCTAAATAAAATGTCATAAAGTTTTTCCCCTATATTATCTTCAAAGAATTTTATAGTTTTGGCTCTTTTGCATAGATTTTTCACTGATTTTGAATTAATTTTGGTATATGGTAAAGAAAAGGGTCTAACTTCATTATTGAGCATGTGAATATCCACTTTTCCCAGCACTGTTTTTTGGAAAAGACTGTCCTTTGCAATGAATGGTCTTGACATTTACAAAAAACATTTGTCTATGTGAGTTTTTCTGGGCTTTCTATTAATTTCATTGGTCTATACGTCTGACTTGATGCCAGTACAACACTGTTTTGATTATTGTGGCTTTGTAGTAATTTTGGAATCAAGAAGTGTGAGAGCTCCAACATTGTTCTTTTTCAAGATTGTTTTGGCTATTCAGGGTTTCAGGGTCCCTTGAGATTCTATTTGTATTTTAGAATGGATTTTTCTGTTTATGCAAAAAAAAAATATATATTGGGATCTTGTAGTCGAACCTGTAGACTATTTGGAGTAGTATTGGCTTTTTCGCTGTATTAAGCCTGCTGTTGAGTTCTGTTTCATAGTATCTTGTTAAGACTGTTTTTGGCAATATTCCTCAGGGTCTGTGGTTTTCTTTTCTTGTAGAGGCTTTGTCTGGTTCTAGTATCACGGCAATGCTGCCCTCCTAAAAAGAGCCTGGGTGTATTCCCTCCTTTCCACTTTTTGGAAAAGTCTGAGGAGGACTAATGTCACTCTTCTTTAAATTTTTGGTAGAATGTGCCAAAGAAGCCATCTGGTCCCTAGGCTTTGCTTTATTGGGAGGCTTTTTATTACTGGTTAAATCTCCTTACTAGTTATAGGTCTGTTCAGATGTTTTACTTCTCCATGACTGGGTCTTGATAGGTTGTGTTTCTAGGAATTGTCCATTTCATCAAGGTTATTCAATTTCTTGGCATACAGTTGTCCACAATCCTCTCTTACAGTCCTTTTTATTTCTGTAAAATTGGTGGTCATGACCCCTCTTTCATTTCTAATTTTACTTGTTTGAGTCCTTTCTCTTTTTTTTTCTAGCTAAAGGTTTGTCCATTTTGTTGATCTTTTCAAAGAAGCAATGCTTGGTTTTGTTCTTTATGTTTTTTAGATCTTTCATTTAAGGGGGGGGGGATGAAAAGAAAAGAAATGCTTTTAAGATAATTATAAACTTGACTGTAGGAAAGGAAAGACTTGTTGAACCAAAAGTGACATTGTCACTGTTTTGGTATGAATTGGAAAAAAAAAAAAAAAAAAAACTTCTGGCATTCTTCATTTCAGACACAGCCAAGCCTGGAAAAGAGGGGCTTTATGGTATACTGTGTGTGAAATAGATAATTTTGAAGCTTATGTTTACATATGTGCTTACTATGTGTCTGACACTATTCTAAGCATGTTACATATATCAACTCATTTAATCCTCATAGTAACCCTGCGAGAGAGGTATCATTAATAGTCCTGTTTTACAGATGAGTAAACTGAGGTATAGAGTTTAAGCCATGACTTGTTAATGTCAAAGCTGTGATTCCCAATGAGGGAGTCTAGCTTCAGAGATGCTATACTATTAATAAGTGCATCCTTTTAATGGATAAAATAAACACACAAATTCTGAATGCTATTCAGAAGCAATCAATGAAATGGCCCTGAAACACACTATCCCACTCAGAATGCTTGTGCTTAGGGCTTTGGGGTCCAGGTTTTCCCTATTTCAAGCATTCTTCCCAGTGATCCAGTGATGACTATATTATTTGCCACGCCTCTACAATCACCTTGACTCAACCAGTATCAGCATGGTGGTCTACGATGTCAACGTGACACCATGCTGGGCACTTGGGCATGCATGATCAGTATTACCTTAGGTAGTGAAACTTCTGCCCTTCCCACCTTCTGTGGCATCTCTCCCATTTTAAGACCTACTGTGCTCCCTTACTAAGGTTGCTTTGGATCCATCAAGTCCCTCAAATAAAACGTGACTGCTTTCTTTACTTCAAGGCTGAGCAATTTGGTAGGCCTGTTATAAAAGGTCATTCTTGTTATTTGTGGAGAACAATAGTAGCCAAAGCAAAACAGAGTGGGAGCCTCAGTGCCCTGGTGAGAGCCTTCCTGGGAACTGGAGGAGAGGAAAGGGGATAGAAACCTACCTTGTCACAACGCTGGACCACGGACCTGAGGCAATAATCTGTAAGTACACACGCATATGCGCAGTAGTCATAGATTTCTTCTCCCTCCTGCTGGAACATCGACTCAGGCAGTGTTCACAGCCTGAGCCAGGTCGTTGCTAGTGAAGCAGAGATTTCAGGTGAGAAGTAAATGTGCAGAGCGGATGCAGTGACCTTTCTTATTCGCAGTGTTTTCATTCTGCAGCTTGCTCGGCAGGGACCCTGACATGAGACGCTCTGATGGCCCGAGGCTATGTTGGAGAGGAAATAAACGAGCTTGCCCTACTTCCAGAGGCGCTAGTAATCTGTGTGCAGCCCGGAACCTGGGCAGGGCAAGATGTGTGTGGCCGAGCGACCTCTAGTGCCTGCAAGTGGGAGCTGCAGCGCCTGCTCCGCTGGTCGGAGGGAGGCGGAGGGGATCCTGAGCTGAAAAGCACAGGGTGTGTTGTGACTATCCTGTTTGTCCAGCACCGTCCTGGGTGTTAGGGAGGATTCAAAGGAATTACAAGCAGGCAAACTTAAGGAGCTTATCCCCGGCCTGGGGAAATCAAAAAAGAGCAATAGAGTTTCCCTATTGACGTGGTGCCTTAGGAGAAGTTTCTGAGAAGGGAGAGAACACCATGGATCCGAGTAATCCAGGAAGCTAAACCTGGAAGGACCCATGAATTTTAGATGAAAGGAGGAAGGGCATCCCGGGATGGAAGAAAAGCAAGCCAGCAGGAAGAAAAACCTTGGCAAGGTAGAGCAGAGATTTCTAATGAAAATATCGAACTGTCTGCGGAGTTGGGATGATTGACAGCTAAACCCAAGAATAGAAGATCCAGCCCTCCCCTGGCTCTTCGGAAGAGGGCCTTGCTCAGGTCTCCACTGCAGAAAACCGCCTCACCACCTGGCCGGCGCAGCTCTTTCAGAAGGGAGCCCAGGAACTGCTTTTTTGCCCCATGATGCCTGTGACAAGGAGCTCATGGGCTGCAAACTCAAATATTACCCGGCCAAATAGATAATACAAATGCCTGAAATAGACAAGAGTAGAGGATTCTGGCATTGCACAGACGTCTGCTTTCCTTTTACGTTTTGCAGTGACACTGAGCCAGCCTAGAGTCCTGAATGCGGTCGGAAGCGGTGGAGGCTTCCTACAATGGGCAGTGACAGTTGTTACTGTCAGGAATGCAGGTTCAAGTGCCAAGTATCCCAAGGCCGCGGGAGAAGAAGTTTATCTAAAATTTTAGGTGACATCTCTCCACGTTTAAATGTTGGGTCCACTTCTTAAAACATTATGCCGATCATCCAACCAAATATTTGCCTGAAGGCTGTTCCTTTTCCTAAAGGGTTCAGATTAATCCCAATTGTTCTGAAAATATGTTTTTAGATCCTGAACTAAATAGACAATTTTTACTATAATTCTTCTGACTGGAGGGAAAATCACTGACTCTGGGGGCTTTCATTTCTTTTTGGTGAGAGAGGGAAGTGTTTTTTTCTCTGATGGGGGCCTTGAAAAGAGCTTGGGCTGAGTTCCGGAAAGCTTTTGCTCCCGTCTCTCTGCCCCTTGTGTGCAATTTGGGGGTCACCTTTCTCAGCCTCTTTTTCTTTAATTGGTGTATAATGGACATATAATATTATGCATATTAGTTTCGAGTGTACAACATAATGATTTGATATTTGTTTACATTGCAAAATAATCACAAGTCTAGTTAGCATTCCTTACCAGAGTTACAATTTTTTTCCTTATGATGAGGACTTTTAAGATTTACTCTTAGCAACTTTCAAATATATAGTGTAGTATCATTGAGTATAGTCACCAAGCTGCACATTTCATCCTCATGACTTATTTATTTTATAGCTGGAAGTTTGTACTGTTGACCACCTTTATCCATTTTGCCCATCCCAGCTCTTACCTCTGTCAACCACTGATGTTTTCCCTATCTCTGAGCTTAAGTTTTATTTTTTGTTTTAAGACTCCACATCTATGTGACATCATACAATATTTGAGCCTCTGTTTTCTCATTAGTAAAATTGGCAATCTATGATTCCTAAGGCATTATCTAGCTTTTAGATAGACAATGAGATAGACATTATCTAGCTTTTAGGCAATCTATGATTGTCTATCTAAAAGGCACTGTCTAGCTCTAAAATTCTATGATTCTTGTTCCAATCTGACACAGGTTGTGTTTTCCAGCTGACCTCACCTTACAGAAAGCTCAGAGAGAGTTTCATTTTGGGTGCTGGATTCCTGCCACCCCTCAAGGGAGCCAGTGCAATGCAGCAAAATCATTGTCAACCCTTGGCCAGACATTAGAATGAACTGGAGAGTTTTGAAACAAACCAATGCTAGGACCTACTGAGAACCACCAGATAAAGTGAAGGGAACCCTGGGGATGGGTCCCAGGCATGAGGATGTGTTGATGGTTCCTTGGGTGATTTTAAGGTACAGCCAGGCTTCAGAGCCACAGGTGTAGACTTTCAACTTGGGATCTGAAATCTGACAAAACTGGGAGTGGAAAGCCATGCTGCAGCCTGAGGCAAAAGGAAAAAATTTGACCTATCAAAATGTCCTTCCCTAGTTCGGACAAAATGAAAAAAGTTAATAAAATCCCTGCAATCAGAAATCAAGACTGAGACACCATCAAACTCCTGGAAGAGAACATAGGCAAAACATTCTCTGACATCAACCTTACAAATGTTTTCTCAGGTCAAAGCAACCGAAATCAAAGCAAAAGTAAACCAATGGGACCTAATCAAATTGACAAGCTTTTGCACAGCAAAGGAAACCAAAAAGAAAACAAAAAGACAACTTACAGAATGGGAGAAGATAATTTCAAATGATGCAACTGACAAGGGCTTAATCTCTAAAATACGCAAACATATACAACTCAACAGCAAAAAAGCCAACAACCCAAATGAAAGAGGGGCAAAAGACCTGAAGACATTTCTCCAAAGAAGATCTATAGATGGCCAACAAGCACATGAAAAAATGTTCAACATCACTGATTATTAGAGAAATGTAGATCAAAACCACAATGAGATACCACCTCCCACCAGTCAGAATGGCCATCATTAATAAGTCCACAAATAGCAAATGCTGGAGGGGGTGTGCAGAAAAAGGAACCCTTCTGCACTGGTGGTGGGAATGTAAGTTGGTATAACCACTATGGAAAACAGTATAGAAGTACCTTAGAAATCTATACATAGAACTACCATATGACCCAGCAATCCCACTCTTGGGCATATATCTGGACACAACTTGCCTTGAAAAAGACACATGCACCCGCATGTTCATTGCAGCACTATTCACAAGAGCCAAGACATGGAAACAACCTAAATGTCCATCGACAGATGATTATATTAAGGAGATTTGGTATACACATACAGTAAAATACTTCTCAACCATAAAAAGAACAAAATAATGCCATTTGCAGCAACATGGATGGAACTAGAGACTCTCATACTGAGTGAAGAAAGTCAGAAAGAGAAAGACAAATACCATATGATATCACTTTTATCTGGAATCTAATATATGGCACAAATGAAACTTTCCACAGAAAAGCAAATCATGGACTTGGAGAATAGACTTGTGGTTGCTAAGGGGGAGGGGGAGGGAGCAGGATTGGTTGGGAATTGGGGGTTAAATAGATGCAGACTATTGCCTTTGGAATGGATAAGCAATGAGATCCTGCTGTGTAGCACTGGGAACTATATCTAGTCACTTATGATGGAGCATGATAATGTGAGGAAAAAGAATCTATACACGTATGTGTAACTGGGTCACCGTGCTGTGCAGTAGAAAATTGACAGAACACTGTAAACCAACCATAATGAAAAAAATTATATTAAAAAAAAGAAATCAAGACTGTATATAAAGTCTGCCCAATCTATTCTACGGTCAACCTTGACCATCAATGCAAGGGGGACTCAAGGTTGATGTTCAGCTGGGAACCATGAGCTGACTGGAAACAACTGTTCCTGTTACACAATAATGCAGGATTGCAAAATAAACCAGCAACAGTGTGTCTTTATTTAAAATTATGATTTTTGTTCATCATAGTTATTTTTGCATTTCATTTAGACTTTTTAAAAAATACACTGAATTTAAACACTATTTACCTTGATTACTGAGTTTTTTGCATCTCCTCCCTCTTACATGCTCCACCTGAGGAGACTGCATCACTCATCCCATCCTAAACCTAGCTCTGGGTTTAAATCCTGCTTTGGCTCAGGTAAGTTACTTACCAATCTAAGCCTCACTTACTTGTGTGTAAGAGGCACTTAAAGCCAGCCCATCCTTTACAGTGCTGTGAAGTTTAAATGAGGTAACATGGTGAAGTGCCCAAAATGAAGTGGGAAAAGTGCGCTCATAAGGACTAACATGGGCTGGCTAATATCATGTATAAAGAGTGCACCATACCGTGGCTAGCATGGCTCTAATTTGCTTATTCCAAGAAAGTTGACTCACCTGGGGCTTTTCAGTCCTTGGATATACGATCAAGAGTTGTCTCAGCATTACAAACTGTCTCCAACCAAGAAGTCCTAGATAAAAGATGTTCAAGCTCTATAAAATCCTAGGGATCCCCAGATAACTAGGTGTTATTTACAGCTGGACAAGGCCTATACACATTGCCAGATGGGCATAATTATGTGAACCTGTTTCATATATCTGGATATGTGCAAATTTTAGTCAATTTAAAGAAAGAGTTTGTAGATTTAAAATCGTTGAGAATTACTCTTCTAAATCCTAGTTCTTGAAGTTTAATGTCTGTAAGAGTCGGCTGGAGATGATCTTAAAATTCAGATTCTGATTCAGCCGGTATAACCGCTGAAGGTTCTGCATTTGTAACAAGCTCCCAAGCAGGACTGCCTACATAATTTGTGGGGCTTGATACAAATGAAAATTTAGGACCTCTTGTTCAAAAATTAACAATTTCAAGATGGTGACCACAAAGTATTAATGCAAGCGACGAGTCCTTCCAAGCACGAGGCCCTGGTCCATTCCACGGGCTGCATGCCCAGGAAGCCTGCCCTGCTCCTGGGTGACAACAGTGCCGCTGGCCCACGGCCGTACTTTTGAGTAGCAAGGGTCTAATCAGTGGTGTCCGGCAATAATGGAAATTATTGTGATAATGGGAATGTTCCATATGTGTGCTATCCAAAATAACAGCCACAGAGCCGCATAGCGTTGTTGAGTAACCTGGAATATGCCTAGTGTGACTAAAACTAAAGCTTTAATTAAATGTAAATAGCCCCATGTATCTGGTGGCTGCTGGACGGGATAGCACAATTTTGTTGGCCTTCTCCATCTGGAAGTTTCCTTTTCTAGCACACTGTCTGTCTCCAAGTTGCCTACACAACATTGCAGTCAAGAGAAGTCCCACCAGATCTTTTTCTTTATGCCTTAATAGATCTATTTGTTATTATTACAATTATTAGTATCATCACTATCATTATTTAATCTAACTGGTAATGCTATTCCAAATATTCTCATGGATGAGACTTGGCCTTTTGTTCTGGGAAATAATCATTTAAAAAAATTTTTTTTTTTTACTTACCTTGTCATGGAAAAATATTGGCAATTTACATGTTAAAAGTTTCTTGTCTCCTTTCTCAGGAAATGATTGACAACCTCTGAGTGCTATCTGTGTCTTTTAAAACTAAAGTGGCTGACACTCTTCAGGCAGAGCACACTTTCTTGCATCCTTGAAATACGACTTGATCTCCCTGATGTAAAAATGGTTTTCAGGTGTCTGAGCCACTCCTTGAGCTTTTAACCTTCTGTGGTCAGACATCTTGTTTCTGGCAATTGAACTGAGCCTGTGCGTGGAATAAAGAACCTGTGTGAGAGCCACCAGACTTGCTATTATGAACCAAGGAGCCACTTCCATTCTGAAGGTTTTCTTTTGTTTTGTTTTTAATTTGGGCTGAGCGAAATCTTCAAACTGCTAAATTGCTGATCTCCAGAGCGGTTTTCTGGTTTCCAAACTCTGTTCAAGACCTTAATCTTTCTTTCTGAAATAGGAGTGATTGGGCTCTCAATGAGAGAGAGAGAGAGAGGAAGAAGGAGAGATATTTTAAAATTTAACTTCTTGAATCGAAGAAAGGGAGATAAGAAGATGCTACCAGAAGGTGGGGAAACCAGGAAGAAAGAAAGGAATGTGAGAAGGGTCTCATTTAAGAATAACAGCCAGAAACCAAAATTCCATCCAATAGGAATTTATAAGTACCAAGAAAAAAGGAGTTCCTGTCGTGGCGCAACGGAAACGAATCCAACTAGGAACCATGAGGTTGTAGATTCAATCCCTGGCCTTGCTCAGTGGGTTAAGGATCTGGCATGGCCACGAGCAGTGGTGTGGGTTGCAGACGCAGCTCAGATCTGGCATTGCTGTGGCTCTGGTATAGGCCAGCAGCTGTAGCTCTGATTGGACCCCTAGCCTGGGAACCTCCATATGCCGTGGGTGTGGCCCTAAAAAGCAAATAACAATAACAACAACAAAAATAAGTATCAAGAAAAAAACAAAAACAGCCTGTTTCTGTGACTGCTTTTTCTTTGGCTCTGTAGTTAGTATATGGCTCTCGACATCAAAGCACAAAGCACAGGAGGGATTAAACAGTCTCCAAATGGGTCACTGCTTGGCAGCCCTGAGATATGAGACATGCTGTTTAGAGACGTAACACCTCGAAACAGACCCAGGAATTTATAAGAAGTTAGTAAATGATAGAGTGACACTGGAGGAAAAGGTAGTGTTACCCAAAACGTTAAGTCAACTGGCCAAACATTTGGGGAAAATAAATATTTCTCAATACTTATATTCTACAACAAAATAAATCCCAGATGGGTTGAATATTTAATGTGCTAAAAATAAACAACCCCCCCAACTATAAAAGTGCTGGCGGAAGAGTGGAATTTCAGGGTCAGGGGAGAGTGAGTTCTTAATTTGACCACAGTTTATTCTCCCACTGGCAGTGCAAGAGTTCCATGTCTGCAAATCCACACTAATACCTGATATTATCTAGTTTCTGAGTTAAACCGTTCTAATAAGACATAAGTTTGTTTAAAATGTATTTCTCAGATTCTTAATGAATTTGAACACTCTTCAAATACTTTTTGGTTTGGGGGGTCTCCATTTTCATAAAACACCTGCTTATACCCTTTTCCCAATTTCTGTTGGGGTTTCTGTATGGTTCTTCTTGATTTGAGAAGGTTCCCATGTACTCTAGATATTAATCCCTTGTTAATTTACACAGTGCAAATACTATTTGCCTTTGTCATTTCAAAAATACCTATTTTATTAAGGTTGGTCTTTGTTGGAGCCCTTCATTTTGATGCAATTAAATCCCTATCACACATCTATGAGCGGATGCAGTAGTATTGTTTGTGATGGGAAGCTGGAGGTGTTGGAGTGTACAGTGCCGGAAGAGTCGATTGGTGAAATGCTAGATGCACACCAAGGAGGACTGAGCAGAAATGAGAAGCAACAGACCAAATGCACAAAACACGAATGATGGATCTTTAAAATGCAATGCTGAGTGAAACAAGTATGAAGCATAATGAGATATATCACACAATATCATTTATGTCAATTAAATGTGTGAACATTATATAATACGTATTTAGCAAAAACATATGCAAATGAAAAAGATACATATTCAGCACCTTAGAATGGCTTTATGGAGGGGAGGAAATGCAATAGGAAAGGGAGACTAAAGGGAATAATAAATAGATAAAAGAGGAGACTAAGAAGGATGGATCACTGACAATATCTTTCTGAACTGAATCAGCAGCACCTGAACATCCCACACTCAACCACAGAAGAAAATACAGATAAATATTTTCACCTTGTGGAGGTAAGAAAAGACTTTCGAAGCATGATGCAAAGACAAAAACTATAAAGGAAAGGATGTCAAAGCTAATGACAAAAATATTTTAAAATTATGGTAAATATACATAACATAAAATTTACCATCCTAACCATTTTTAAGTGTGCGGTTTGCTGGTGTTAAGTACATTCGCGTTGTTTCTCAACCAATCTCCAGAACTCTGTACACTTTAAACAACTCAGTATCCCCGCTCCTCCCAGCCCCTGGCAACCACCACTCTCTGTTCTGTCTCTATGAGCTCGACTACGTTAGGTGTCTGAAACCTGTTCCTAAGAGCCACCTACTCCTAATACAAAGGGTCAGTATTCAGCTGTGGAAAATTCCTGTTACATGCAGATCAGCAGGGCGATAGGTTTAAAAATGGGGAAACTGGGTTTATTTGGCCTGGAGAGGCAGAAACTCAGTACAGGATAGCAGTCTTTAAACACTCAAGGGGCTCAAGAAGCAGAGATTCCAAAAGCAAGTGCTTTCTAGGAAGAAAAGCTACCCACCAAAGAGCTGGGCTCCCTTGAGAAGTAGTGAGTTCCCCGTCCCTAGAAATGCTTCTCCGGTAGAGGATGTTACTCCAGTGGGCTGAACTAGATCAAGGTCCCATGACACACTGGGGTTTTGTGACCTACTGAACACATAACCCCCCTGGAAAATCTAAGAAAAGCCCAGCGGGAATTGTGTGTCTGAGGAGGCAGGTGTGGCACAAGCCTGGCAGCGCATGGACAGTAAGACTGGGATACAAGCTTCATTTCCTTCATGTCCTATTTTATTTTCCAGTTAACTATCAGCCTCCCCCTGGACTGCCCCACGCTCCGTCTCCCAGCCCCTCTCCTCCATCTCCACCTCTTTGCCTATTCAACCCTAACCATTCTCTGAAGTCTCTCTTCCCGCCGTGAACCTTCTCTTCAAACTTCCTCCTGCAGGTCTCACTGTGGCATTTAATGGAGATGGGGTTCAAAGTTACGGATAGAGATCACAGGGCTCTACACACCTGTCCGCTCACCACAGAGCAGACAGAACACTGTAAACCAGCTGTAATGGAAAAAATTAAAATCACTACAAAAAAAAAAAAAGACATCAAAGTCAAGGGAAGGGGCGTTGGAGTCTGGCCCACATTAGAATTCGGATCTTAGCGGTAATTACCTATCACTCACTGCCGCCTAGCTTTGGTTTCCTCATCTGTCAGTCGGGGAAGATGGTGGGAAGGATAGCGCATGTTTGGACCAGGTGCTAACTAATTGCATCATGGGGTAACCTCTCCTGGGAGGTAGAGACTCTTCCTTCTCTGCACTTGACCACTCCCAGGATTGCTGTGAGGCACTGAAGTGCTTCTGCCCCAACCTGGTGCACACTCAACGCGCTGTACACGCTGCCCTTACTGTGATAAGGCAGGCCGTGGGATGTGGAGCTGCAGCCTCGGTAGCCCCAACTCCACTCGTTTCTCCTACTGATCACGGCCACCTTCTGTGATGTGCTCAGCTGGTCCAAATCCCAGTTTGACATTTATTCACATTCATCTTGGACTCTTCCTGGCTTGCTCACATGTCTATGTGTGTCCTGTCTCTGGAGGATAAAAGCTATTGGTGATACTTTGGGGCACCTCCTCCAGAGAGTGGATGGGCCTCCCAAGGCCATGGGGTTGCTGGGAACAGAGAAGGTAGTTGGACTAGATGGAGCCCAGCTGGGCAGTTCCTCCAAGCCAGGCTTCCCAGCTGCCAAACAGATGCCTTGGAGAGAAATGACAGGCTGTGGGTGGGACCTCAGATGATGGAGAACTCTGGGGCCTCACAGCCTCCAAGCTTGCCTTGGCAACAGCTCTTTTCCCTGTTCTCTTTTGAAAGGGAATGATGTGACTGCTGGCACTAGGCAATTATCATTTGTGAACATTTTTTTTTTCTTGTGTCATGTCAGAGAAAGACACACACAAACCCTGCCTGTGAACAGGAATTATAGGCATAAGCCAATCTAGTTTTAAAAATGATGTTGCCATCTAAATTCTATTAACCCTACAATGCAATCTCCCTTAGACCAAAATAGTGCAATTTCCCTCTCTTTGCACTTTCTTTTTCTCCAATTTAATTTGATTTTTGCTCTCTTTAGAGGATACACAGTAATCGGGTTAGGCCACCGTCAATTCAGTACTGCCCATAGAGCTCCTTCCTTTTCTATTTCAGCCCATTCTCAACTTCTTCCTTAATCCACTTTCTGCCCTGTGAATATCCCGAGAAGAACTGGACAGAGATAAATCATTTTGCCTTGGAAATTTATCAGGTTGGAAAAAAATAAACAATCTGCTGCCCTCTGAAACTCAGAAAATCATGTTAGCCTAAGGTACCAAGTCTGTTTATTTTCCTTTATCTAAGGGATAGATTTCATTATGAAAGCTGGGCCCGAATGAATGGCCAAAGAAGTCCCTCACACCAAGGCAGTGCCAGAAATAATAAATGAATGTGTTTGCTATTGAAATGGTCCAATCTGGATTTCAGAAGGGATTATATTTGTTTTTTTGGAGGGGATGAATCATATAGGTTTTAAATAATAATTCTGCAACTTCAGCACTTTTTGAGGGCATGCAAAATTGCTTGCCAACTCCTGAAAGCCCGGAGAGTAATTGATTTAACAAGACTGAAGCAATATTGCTTTTTATACAGCTTAAGGTGTAAACAAATATTTCCTCTTAACACATTTCTAATGTTTGGTATAATAACAGTCATCAAATTCGATGAAAACAGACACATCTTTTAAAAAATCCAGTCTTCTCTCATTCCTTCTCTTTCTAGATCTAAGAAAATGAAGAAGAGAATGCATAAATTAAAACAGGACAAGTAAGGCTAAGTGGCTTGTTTCTTTCTTTCTTACAAATTTATGTGTTGACTTGTAAAGAAGGAAAAGGGCTCTCTGCCTACAAAATCTAGTCAAACATGCCTTTCTGTTCTTTATGAAAGGAAAATGATAATATTTCCATCCTGGCAAAGTGGCCCCACGACTGGTTAGTGCTGCTAAGGAGAGCGCTTTGGTCTGGAGTCATTCAAAGAAGCACCTCCGGCAATGGGAAACCTTGGTGAAACTCCACATAAAAACTCCAACACCCGGACCTGTTCACCAGGTGCTATATTCTGGTCAGCTTTGCTACCTTCCTTGGGATGGCTTCACACACTAGGATCCTGCCACCCTGAGACATGATGGATTTGATGTTGGGATAACCTTAAAAGACATCTCCCAGGTCACAAGATTGCCAGGTTACAGACATCCTTGGTTACAGCCCAAGCAATGTGGCTTGGAACATTCTCCAAGCAGGAAGGCTGTGCATGAATCAATGGGCTGAGGTCTAAAGGTAGAATCTATGTTCCTCCAAAGAAGAATGCAAGTCCTTTAATCTACAGGGAAACGAAGGCACATATCAAGGCAAAACCCTAACCTATTTGTCAAACTTAAAATTAGCTTCATCACTGATGAAGAGATGAATGTATCTATCTAGATTATCAGTAAATATAAACGAACATGACTATGTCTGTCCATCCATCTCTATCTATTATGATACAAATATAATTCCAGTTAACATTTTTGCTAATACTTATTATACTTCATTTATGTGACTTAACTTGGTACAATAATGCCATGATGTTTCCTCTCCCTCTTTTAAAAGTAGTTCCTCCTGGAGTTCTCGTTGTGGCACAGCAGAAATGACTCTGACTAATAGCCATGAGAATGTGAGTTCGATCTCTGGCCTCGCTCAGTGGGTTGGAGATCCGGCGTTGCCATGAGCGGGGGTGTAGGTTGCAGACGCAGCTCAGATCCCACATCGCTGTGGCCGTGGTGTGTAGACTGGCAGCTGTAGCTCTGATCAGACACCTAGACTGGCAACTTCCATATGCTGCAGCTGAGGCCCTAAAAAGCTATACATTTATATAAAGCCATATATATGTATATAGCTACTCCTTAGACAATGCAGCAGGCAAAAGTCTGTTATCAAATGTCAGTGACTCTAACTGAGCTGCAGAGAAGACTCTCAAAAATGAAAATTGACTGGGAGAGTAAACTTGTACATATTGGGAAGCAGATGCAAATACAATTACAATTTGTCTCAAACTTTGCTGGCAATTCACCTTTGGATGGAATGTCAAGCAGGGAAATTTTTGGCCTGAAGACACTTTTTAAAGGAACTGATTAGTCCTGGAGCACAGAGGAAACAGAGAGGGCTCAAATGGGCGTGTGAACAGAAACTCCATCTCGGTCATGCCTCTAATTTAATGGGAGCATGGCCGCGGAATGAGCATCACTAAAGCAGATAATTCTCATCCCTATTCCACCTTCTACCTGCCAACCTGTCATTCTCCTAAAGTAGCAATTTTTTTCTTCATTTCTGTTTTTAGTTGGTAATTATTTCTGAGCACTGAGATGCTGCCATCATGTTCCTGTAAAAACACCCTGGAAGGGAAGCCAAGGCCCAAGACCACAAAGAATACTTGAGAAGCCTCAGCAGAAGCAGAGGCCCAGCAGAAAACCACTTCAGACAAATCATCACGCTGCACACCTTAAACTTATATAGCGCTGTGTGTCAATCACATCAATAAAACTCGAAGAAAAAATAAATTAAAAAAAAAAAAGAAAGCATACCTCAAAGCAACTTGATCATGACTGACTATATTTATCAAGTATCCAGCTTATCATCACTGGCTACCTTTGTTAGTAAGTGTCTGCCTATTTACTTGTTCAAATGGAAATGATGCATCAAGGATGTTACCGGAAACCCGTGTAATTCATTCAAAGGGTCCCTGCCGAGCCTCCTCATCGGTCTCTACCTCCATTGTCCAGGGAGGGCCTAGGTCAGGAGGCCAGCTGCTGTTTCAACAGACCAGCCAAAGGCAGGGCTTGGGGTTAGGTGATGTGATATGGTGCTTTAATGCATGCCTTGGGCCCAGAGCTGAACCTCAGTCTCCTTAGTCGCTGGAGTAAGTAGAAGCAGAGTACGTTGGCATATGCTGATGCCATCTCATCCTTACTGCCTTTTTTAGGGGCAAATTCACATAGTGTGGAAGGTGTGCTTGGGAAAAGAAAATGAAGGTCAATGGGATTGGACTGTGGGATACTACCGAGGGTTCTTATCAATTCTATCTCTCTTCTATGGGGCTGTCTGTGCAGTAGTGGGTACGCAGCTTGCTCCCTGGCTTTCGATTCATTCTGGCCCATTCTAATTCAATTTCATCTCTCAACACACACACACACCCACACACACACACACACACTTGCCTTCATCCCCACATAGGGAAGAAAGGGAAGAATAACATGTAACAGTGGAAGCCATGAGTTAGGCAACAAGAGGACTGAGAGGACAGCGAAGGCTGCAGACAGGCCAGCAAGGAGATGCTTTGGACCAATGACAGTGAGAAGTACCAGCCATGGGGGAAGCACAGATGACTCGGTGGGCAAAATCATGTCAAAGCTCTTTTATCTGTGCAGTCTGTGGTCTCATCCTGTCCCCAGGTTTTGTTTTTCTACCTCCAAGGGACTTTGTGCACATGTGCTGGAGTAGAGAGGCGTAGAAGCTGGGTTTGGAGTGGCAGAAGGGAAATATGAAAAGAGGAAGGAGACAAAGGAAGGACAGGTAACAATTCCCTGATTCCCCACTTCTTGGCGTGGCCTCTCTGTTTACCCTGCAGAGTGTGTGATTACGAGAGCCTGTCCTGCAGACTCAGCAGCCAAGGCATGAAAATTGGAATTACTCACCTTTGGAGAAGGACACATTTGTGATCAGATAAATGGAATGTCTATATTCATTCATCGGAGGCTGCTATGCAATGAATTTCCAACTGGTTAACTTCTAAATAACAAGACTTGCTGTAATGAAGGCTGAAGGGTACTTGAGTTTGGTTCTTATACTATAAAAAGCATCAGAATGTGCCCTTATTTTAAGCTTGGTAGGAAGCTCTTGATACAAAGAAAGAGAAAATTTTGACCAGCGGGTCTTCATTTGTGTGGGCAAATATCTGAGAATCAGTGGCCAAAAATGAAAAGACCACGGTGCAAAGAGAGAGAGAACTTGTAGAGATAAACCCGGCAATGCCTAGCCAAGCACCACTTAGAGGAGGAGATGCTCTCAGGCTGAGCCGAGTTCTGTTTCCATTCAACTATTAGACTCTGTGCCATTAAACATTCCAATCCAATTCTGATACCACACTCACCAATTCCTCTCTGGCGATCTGGCTTCCCAAAGAACTTGCATGGGGGAGAAGGCATTGCGGGCCATGCAAACTTCTGAGCTATCCAGCGTTACATTTTCTATCACCAATTAACACACTTACATGCCACATATTTATTTTAATATGCTAACTGCAATGCTCTTGTTTTCAAACTGAGTCAAAAATGACATCTCACAAAGCTCCCTTCCTTCAGAGCCACAGCGAGCAGTCATGATCAAGATCAGCAGCTGTTTCCAAACGTGCAGCTCCCCAAATCCAGGGAAGCTGCCATCGACAAGGAAATCACATCATAGATGATTAGTCAATTTTGAAGGCACCTTGCGTGAGTCATTTCGCACTGTTGACTCAACTGGTTATGTATTGGTTTTGAATTTACATACCACACACTTTCCATTACTGATTTCATCTTGTGCTTTAGGCTGCACTTAGGCTGATGACACAAAACATGTGAGCTTGTCATCCCTTCTAGTTTAAAGACATTTCTTTGGGGGTAATTACCCTGTCTTTAGGGATTTCTCCTGTTTGATTGATGGGGCCTTCTCTGGGTCTTTCCAGAATCTGCAGTGGTGTTGCTTGACCTACCTGCTCTTTTGGGCATCAAGCTAGCTTCCAAATCCATTGCTGCTACAGCTTAAGTCCCAACCCTATGGGGGCTCCTCAGCCCAACCCCACCTTCTTCCAGGCAACTAAATCTCTGGAACTATACAGTGCTCCCACAGAGGCTCTAAAGCTGGTCTGCCACTCCCTGGGCTGGTGGTCTTGTACTCCTCCCCACCATGTCGAATGTGGAGCCAGGCCACTCAATTCAGCTTTTATTCCAATTCACAGTCAGAGTGACCTTTTAAAAACTCATATGTTTTTCATCATCCCTCCCCCCCAAAGTATTTAAAGGCCCACCATTGCTTTGACAAAGTTTTTAACGGGGTCAATGGAGCTCCACACAGACTGCTCCCACCCTGTGTCCACGCCTCAACAGGCTCTATATTCTCTCTGACCCCTGACTCTGCTCCAGTTCCACCAGCCCTCCTTCCATCTATACTACCCACTGCACTCCTGCCCACCACAGGAACTTTGCATGTGCTGCTTCCTCTACCTTGAGTGATGTTTCTCCTCTCCTGTTTGTTCTTCAAATCTCAGTTCAGCCATTAAAAATTTAGGGGATGAATATGCTGTTAAGGTATTTGGAGGTATTCTTTTCATGATAAGGGTTTCAAAATTGTTGTTCAGCTTCTTTTTCTTCTTTTTAGGGCCGTACCTTTGGCATAGGGGTTGAATCAGAGCTGCAGGCCTATGCCACCGTCACAGCAAGGTGACCTACACCACAGCTTGTGGCAATGGTGGATCCTTAATCCACCAAGCGAGGCCAGGGATCGAACCCACATCCTCATGGATGCTAGCTGGATTCTTAACCTGCCGAGCCACAATGGGGACTCCCTGTTGTTCAGCTTCTGATGTATTCCAAATAATTCTGTTTTCTGAGGTCACTAGTGAGTCATACTATTAAGGCACAAAACTTCATAGTTCTAATTACTCAAATGATAAATATCTATGAATTTGTTAACTAATATGAAACCAATGAACTTTATTTATACTTAGATCCACTGTGAAGATAATAACAAACAGATTTTGGAGTGATAGGCCAAACTCTTAGTAGCAGCTCAGTGGCTATTAAAAACACAGCAAGATTTCTCAGTTACTTTAGACCAACTGAATAACTGCTTTTAGCTACCTGTGTCACAGCAGATACTGACAAATATACATTTTTTTTTAATGACACTTCAAGATGAATTTGGTTGACTAATATATATTTGGTCATATTTTTTCTCTCTGGCTCACAATTATAGTCGCAAAACCACACTGACTGCATGATGGTTTGAATAAATGAGTTCTAAGAACTTTACATATCTGTGGCTTTTGATACAGATCCAATTGAAAAACAAACTTTTAGCAAACCCTGGAGAAGGTTCCATTCATCAGGATGCACTAAACTTGGAAACAGTCACTTGTGGCCAGTTACCCTGCTTAGGTTGCTGCTGTTGAAGGGGTAAGTAGTTGGTTTGTTAGTTGGCCATATGCGGTGAAAGCAGATAAGAAACTCCTGTTGGCACACCCACACAAACACACATACAAAGTTACAATCATTGAATCTCAAAGAAGAGACACATTTTCTTATAAGGTGAAAATGAATGAAGCTACGTATCTCCATATCTGTTCTGGTAATCCAAACGCATTCAGGCATCAATTGGGGCATTTGTTAGCTATTCATCTTCCAAGATTAACTCAACAATAACAATCAGGAATAGAGATGTTAGTAAATGACAGAGCACCCAAAAGGAAAATGCATACTCAAGGTCTTGGTTCCCTGGCAGAGAACACCCACCCTTCAATAGACGACCCTTCAACAATTTTGAGTGGTCCTTCTAACACAACAGGATCATTACCCACAGGGCAATGGAATATGCATTCTCAGCCCAACAGGCTTTATTTCTCAGCATACATAGATGTATGCCTGGATGCATGGTCTGGGTGTGCATGTTCGACCACTTCTCATTCTTTCTCTTTCTAAAATGCATACTTGAATACCTTAGAAGAAAGCTCTTCTTAGAAATAGATTTAGAACACATGGCACTAAGTCTCTATAAGGGATAAGGACATTAATGTTAATTTGCTGATGTGGGAAACACCCTTACAACAAGCTCTAAGAACTCCTTTGTATCTATTCCATGATGATACAAATGTCCTGCCGTCAATTCAAGGGTGTTACTACTGAGGTTTTCATAGTCAGTAATGGATGCTACTGATCTGCACAGACAACAGGAAATAAGTGACTTTAGGGCCCTGGAAATAAACCACTGGGCCTATTGAGCCCAAGGATGCAAGGTTGGGGGATCACAATTATTTCATTTACAAAAATATTTCCCAGTTACTCCCTTTATAAGTGGCTTTACCTTTGTTTCTTCTATGCACCATTGCCAGATGGATTTTCCTAAGGATAGCTCTGCTCAGCCCTGCCCTGTTCAGAGGCCGCTCTTCACCTTTAAAGAGGGTAGAAATTTTCACCCACAATCGAGACCTGCCGGTATAAAATTCCAGCTGACAGTTTAGCCATTTCCACCATCCTGCCCCCACCAATCTCCCTACTTGTACTCTGCCCTTGAGTGAAAGTGGATGTCCTCTGTGTATCTTTATTCTGTTATTTCCCTGGTCTGTCTTTTAAGATCTTGCCCCCTAAAATCCATCTCCAAGCTCATCTCCTTAATGAAACTTTTTTCTGGGTCCCCCAATTATATGTGACCACCCCCTCTTTCAACAGCAGCTGAGCCTTGCATTTCTCTTAACTAGGTCTGCATTCCTCCTAGAAGTATGTGTACTTAGGTCTGTCCCCATCCTCCTGTTGGACACAGCTCCTCGGCGGCAGCCAACAAGCTCTAAACTCATCTTTGTGCCATGGCTGAACCCCTACAGCTCAGTCTCTTGCTCAAAATGAATATCTGTGGGAAGGGACTGAAGCAATGTATTTTCCACTTATTATAAACAAGCAAAAAAGGGCCAGGGATTCAGGGGGCTATGGAAGAGAATTATCTGAGAAGAAGGGTCCACAGACGCGTGGCTGTCTTTCCTCCCTTGAGTGAGGGAACATCTTTTTGGCCAGTTCTCACACTAACCTGCTACTGTCTCATATTCTAAATATCCCAGTGAGGTCAAAAAAGAGCAGAGGAGGAAGATGGGGCTTCTGATATCACAGTGCCTTCAGAGTGGAAGGGCCTTTACTGGTCCCCAGATCCATCTTACAGAGTCTGTGAATGGTGGGGGAAATGCAGAGAAGAAGAGATGGATTTGGGGAGCGTTACCACTAACGAGAAAGCAGGAGAGGGTGTTGACTGTAGAAGATGGGAAGAGAAGGCAAAGGGGGGTGCTAAAATGGGGATAAAAGACTTTCTGATTGGTTGAGCCCACTGCACAACTCTGCCCTTCTTGTGACTTAATCTCTGCCCTTGCTTCCTTGTCTATGTAATTCCACAGAGGTGATGAGCGGGCAAAGCACTGGAAGATTCTTGAATTAAAAGGCACTGTGGAGAGGCAAAAGCATCACCACTATTATTATAAGGAACCTGTCATAGACAGAAACAGACACCACAATGCATAATTTTTTAAAAATAAATATCATGCTGTCACATTGGAGAGTGACTGGTTGTTAGATAATTTGGCAACTGCAGCGGAGCAAATGTTCAGGAGAGGTGAGTATTTTTCCACTCTTCCAGAAGGCTGGGAGCATAAACAGCAACAATTTTTGCCTCCATCTTTCAGTCGTGTCCATCAAATGAAGCTTTCAAGTTGAATGCTGAATAAAATACCCTAAACACAGCAGAGAGCAAGCCCAGACTGAACATCTTGAAAGTGGTAAGCTGAGAGAGAAAGCATGCACATTCCACGTGAGTGTTTCGGCAGTGTCAGAAAATGCAGCACATGAAAAAAATCAGGCTGTGGCTTTCTTCAGCATGTTCCCTTTTAACAGTCCAAGGGGAATTTGGGTTTGAACTGTAAGATGGACTGTCATAGCAATTTAGGCACCACTGAGCATCAGAGAGGAGAGTCGTCAGCTGGACACCCACTGCTCTATGCCACACTAAGACTCCCTGACAGCAAAGAATACTTACACAATAGGTGTACTCCTTGCACAAGCTAGTGCTTCATGCCAACCACGAGCACGAGGTATAGCAAGATCAGCTGTGTTTGTCTGGCTTCAAGACCAAGGGCACAGTGAGAAGAGTGGGAGGCTGGAGCGACAGACGTGCCCACCAGCAAAGGGATTGGCTAATAATAGTTGTGTTTATACCAGGGAGAATTTAAGCCACAGCAGAAGGGGAGACTAAAGACATTAAATTTTAGTAGAGCTAATTTTGGAAGAAGGGGGAAAGTGCTGAGGGAAATGAAACAGGATAAAGCTGGTGAAGAGAAAGCCACGAAGGAAATAGAAAGTGTTTAGAGAGAAATTAATGCATGACCAAAATCACTACACGCTACTCAGTCATAAATATTCCAACAGGGTGTAAAAAAAGCAAGCTAGCAAGCCAAGGTGGATAAAACATGAGAGTCAATGGTAAAAGAAACAGAAATGCTATATAAGAAGAATTTGTGGAAGGGCAAGAAATCAAGGATTGGTGAAAAGGCAATGATTGAATGAAAATAAAATGTGGAGAGGTAATTCTTTGCTTGGACAAACACGTCTGTTTATACTCCCCTATACATTTTCTTCCCAGCTCCCTTTCTGTCATCCTATAAATACTCCTATTTGTACTTTTCTGTCTGGCATCCACTTCAAGTCTCTTGATTCAGCTCGAGTTTACTCCCATATGTTCTTGATTGACAGAAGGGAGGTGGTTTATCTAAAGATGGAGTGATAGAGGGACCTACCTTGGGGAAAACACTAAGGAATTAGGCAATGGGGGTTCCTGCTGTGGCACAGAGGAAAAGAATCTGACTAGGAACCATGAGGTTGTGGGTTCAATCCCTGGCCTTGCTCAGCGGGTTAGGGATCCAGCATTGCCATGAGCTGCAGTGTAGGTTGCAGATGCAGCTTGGATCCTGCATTGCTGTGGCTCTGGCGTAGGCCAGCAGCTGTAGCTCCAATTTGACCCCTAGCTTGGGAACTTCCATATGCCATGGGTGTGACCCTAAAAAGACAAAAAAAAAAAAAAAAAGAAAAGATTTAGGCAATGGCTACCCTGCCTGTTAAGAATGGTTCCCTCAACATCAGAACAAGAGGTGACTGAAAAACTTCTGAGGTGCCCACTGAAAACACAGTCACTGAGGAAGACACAGGCAAGCATCTCTGCCCCTCTATTCCCTTAAGGACACACCTCTGAGCTCTGTGGAAAGAAGGCACACATCTCTCTGTGTGGCTCTGCACAGGGTGAGGAAGGTACTACAGCTTTTAAGCCTTAACTCCCTAATAAGTAGGTCAAATGAAGTCTGCAAATTAAAAATGAAAATCAGGAAGATGCAAAAATTATACCTCATGGCTAAATTACCAGCAAATGATGCCAGCTCAGCATGGTGAAAGGGAGGAAAAAAATATCATAAAAGAAATCATTTGATCTGTAGAAATCAAATACATTTATCAGCAAGTACACATACCCTGAAATCCAAAAATAGCATGAGTTTTAATACTTGATGTTAACAGATTTGGGGGGGGTCTCATTTAGGTGGGTAGCTTTCATTTGGTACAAAGAGTCTGGGAGAAAAATTCTAAGCACTAAGAATTTCTACTTCCAGGTGAGCCCTCATGACCCCCAGTTGAGAGGCCCTGCCAGACCAGCCATGGGTCAGGAATACCATCCTGCTCCATCTTTGCATGAGCGACACCTTGAGGGGACAGATACAGCTAGACTGTCCCCACACACCTTTTACTGTAGAGACAGTAACACTACCTCACTAAGAAATCTGGGGGCTAGAGCCTGACGACTGCAGGCTGCAGGCTGACTCCTGGTTCTGGGGAAGAGGGGCTATGCTTGGCTATGCTGATGTCCCAGCATGTAGTACATGAACAATGGGAAATTAGAAGAGGGCTGTACAGGGTTAAACACTGCCCCCCGCCCCCCCCCCCCGACCCCATGCATGCCAAAGTCTCAGAATGAATGTGATTTGGAAATAGTGCTGTTACAGATGTAATTAGTTAAGATGAGGTTATACTGGATTAAGACAGGCCCTGAATTCAATGACTGGTGTCTTTATAAGACACAGATACAGATAGACAGACAGGCAGACAGACAGACACACACACACACACACACACACACACACACACACACACAGAGGAAAGATGACCACACGAAGATAAAAGCAAAGACTTGAATGATGCAGCTGTAAGCCAAGGAATGCCGAGGATGGCCAGCAACCAGCAGGAGCTAGAGTGGCAAGAAAGAATTCATCCCCTGCCTTCAGGGAGAATGTGCCCTGCTGACACCTTGACTGTGGACTTCCAGCCTCCAGAATGTGGTATGAGAGGATCAATTTTTGCCTTTTGAAACCATCCAATGTGTGGTGCTTTATTATGACAACTCTAAGAAACTTGTATAAATAGGAGGATGATCACAGGCAGGGCATCTGCCAATAAGTGACAAAAAGAGGAAACAGTCAGAACAACTACAAAAAGCTGACCTGAGGACAATAAAAGCACAGCCTCTCAGGACCTTTTACTGAGAGTAAATACCCCAATGTGGCCCACACACACAGTTGGGGATGGAGGGGAAACTGAGAGGACATTTTAAAAATCAAGTCTCAGGACAATTTTGATGTCCATGAAAGTCACATTTAAATCCTCATTGGCCAGAAACTGCAAAGGGAACAGCAGGCAGGGGCAGAAGAGAAAGCATCTTTTGTTTCCAAGGGGCAGTGTTTTTAGCTGTGCTCTGCTGGAAGCTATTCCTTCTCATTCAAAAGCCCAGGGGAAAGAGAAACCGCTCCTCCAAGCAGATTGCAAGGAGAGATCAGAGGGTTTGCTGGAATCAGTACAGTGGAATAAATCATGGAGGTCAGGCTGGGCATACATGTGAGGGTCTGCCACTTCTTGGGTCTTCTGCTTCATGCCCAAGGCCAGTGCCTTCCTCCCGTTGGTGGAAATGTGTGGTTTTCAGCCTTCAAGAGTGGCCCTGAGACCCCAGACCTCCTCCTTCTGTTCTCTTCTTTCCTTGGTTTTGTCCATCCTTGCGCCGCACCACACACAGAAAGTTCAGGCCATCTACCTGCCTTCTCTCAACCTCCTGCCCCCTTCCCTACAAGTCTCCACTGTATGTCTCTCCCTCCTAGGCTGGAAGAATAGGTGCCTCCCTCACGTTCCAAGTCACCTCCTCCACCTGTTCTCTGTACCTTCTCATCTTTTAGGGACTGTGCTCCATCACCTCTATCCTCTTTCATGTCCCTTCCATATAAAATACGTCAACACTTCTCAATTGAGGAAACCTCTCCCTAGCTTCTGGGAAACCTCCCATTAACCTCAGTAATTACCTTTTTCTACTCCTTCCCTTTGTGAGGCTTCTTGGAAGAACAGACTGCATTCAATGGGTACATTTTTGCACCATCCTCCTGCTGCAAGTCTGGCTGTTGGCTCCCCCATAACACTGAAAGCATCCTAGCCAAAGTGACTGCTGAATAAGATGGACACTTTCTACTCTTACCTTAGATGATATTTTCTTGAAATCCTGCACTGTGACTTAAATGACACAACCCTCTTCTTTGTCTGGTTTTTCTCTTCCTTCTCTGGAAACTCATTTTTTTATCCCCTTCCCTTGATCTCCTTTTGTTTTGGGATTACCCCTATTGTCTTCCAATAGCCCCCTTTTTTTATTCTGAGCCCTTTCTTTTTTTCCCTCTGAGAGAAAAATGCCTGATAAGCTTCTGTCCAAAAACTATCATCCACACCCATATCTTAATACATGCTGGTGAATCCAAAATATATATTTAAAGCTCTGTTCTTTCTCCTTACACTCATATTCTGCAGGCTCTCCCATTCAACATGTTCAAAGTTCAACAAATCATCTTTACCCACCCCATCCCCCAATCGAAAACCCTTGCTCTCCTTCTAAGCTTCTTTCATTCCCTGCTGGTACTTCAGCTATGGTTTGTTGACATACTAAGTGTCTGAGTGCTTGATCCTGAGCTTGAGAGAGAAGTGAGATCTCAGAGAACAGTAGGAAAGAAAGACAAGCAAACATGTAAGTTATAGTTTAACAATGGAAGCAAAACTATAAGGACGTCAAGATATAGAGGTAGCATGGAAGACATGATTACCTGGGTCAGAGTAGGAGGGAGATTAGGTCGGCAGTGCCAGGAAATGCCCCCAAAAAGAGATGAGATAGTCTCTCCCACGAAGAGCTGCTTTCTGTCTTAGTTGATGCCCATCCCTACCTGTCTCAACGCCAGCCCGAATCCTGGGAGTTCTTCTAGAGCCATCTCCTATATCTATGTCAATTTCTACCAGTTCTACATGCAAAAATCCCTCCAAATTTATCTCTGGGACAAATTCAGTTTATCTCATAATGGGCTTAACTCTTATGTCACTCCCAACTCCAGTTCCATGAGATTGAGGAATTTGTCCACTTTGGTCACGTGCCTATCCTTTATGAATAGACCAGTTTTTGTTCATAGTGGATGCTGCATAAGCAGCTGCTGAATTCAAGAATGCTCCAGAGCAATAGTCCTAAAACTCAGATCTGATCATGCCATTCTACTCTTTACAAATCTTCAGGGCTTCTCATTGTGATCAAAGTGAAATTGAAAATTGGCTTGGCAAACAAAGCCATCTTTACATTCTGGGCTCTGCAGATTTTATCAGCAGACATATCACTCATGTAAGTTCCCATGTTTTCCTTTCTATGCCCTCCCTTAGAATCCATTTACCTTACCTCCAGATGGACTTTTCGGAGTTCCCGTCATGGCTCAGTGGCTAACGAATCCGACTATGAACCATGAGGTTGCAGGTTCAATCCCTGGCCTTGCTCAGTGAGTGGGTTAAGGATCCAGCGTTGCCATGAGCTGTGGTGTAGGTTGCAGACAAGGCTTGGATCCTGTGTTGCTGTGGCTCTGGCGTAGGCCAGCGGCTACAGCTCCGATTAGACCCCTAGCCTGGGAACCTCCATACGCTGTGGAAGCGGCCCTAAAAATGGCAAAAAAAAAAAAAAAAAAGACAGACGGACTTTTCATCACTTAAAATTCAGGCATCTTTTTATTTTTCTCATTCATCCTTTCTGACCCAGTAAGATGATTTGTCCTTGACTACCTGTGTTCTAAGGCTCTCACAATATTTAGCACTAATTATCTCTATGACACATTCACATATCCACTTCCCCATAAAACTGTGAACTCCTTGAAGACAGGGCCTGGGAGTCAGAACAACAACAAAAAATGAACCTAATTAGCATGTGATGGTGTCACTCTTGGGTCAAAGAGAAAACCACAAACATAAAACAAATACAGGCTGATTGGAGATACTTCTTCTACTGTACACATATTGCTGTCTCCCAGGGTGAAATTATATTACATTTATATAAGAATGCAATCAAGTGCGTAATCTATTTAGAAAGACTTCTATCAAAACGGTTGAGATTTTAAAAAAATATTTGGGAACTTCCAGAGGATAAGCTTTAATTACCTAAAGACTCATTGGTATGGAACACCTCATTGCCTTCCCAAACTAGATAAATGGAGATACACAAAGGTTACAAAACATGAAGTAATACCTTCAGAGCAAAAGCGAGATGACAAATGCTACTGGAATCATCTGCACCATTAAGCCCCAAAGGAAGAACTAGAAAGACCATGGATATAAGCTACAAAACTGGGGGGACTATAAAACATTCAGCAGGACAAGGGAAGGGAGATATGGTGCTGTGGGAGGGACAGGGTTCTAGAAGCCTGAAAGAGAACTTTCTTCTTTTAGACATAAAGGGCAACTGCTGCTTAGAAAGTGTTTTCAAAATCACGATATTTTGCATGCCTTTGTCGCTCTTGATTTGCAAAGCATGATTATGAATATTAACTAATTGATCAAATCTGCAAAATACTCTTTAGAATTCAGTAATACTGGGTCTCAATTAAAGAGGTGCAAACGTGCCTGGTGAAGCCATGTAAAATCCTGTGGTGGCGTTAGAATCTTCCAGAGCAATGAGGTCAGCCATTGCAGATGACAACAGGGCAGGTCTTGGTCTTCGCCTTAGCCCAAGTTATAGAACCTTCACAAGATGAATTTAATTGGAAAGGACAGATTTTTTCCCCCAGCTTTATTGAGAAGGACAGATATTTTTATTTTTAATAGTTGATTAATGTGCCACTGGACAATGTACAAACATACCATCTTACTCATGATTTTATAATGCTTAAGATGAGTAAAAAAAATAAAAAGGAAGTCTAGGCAATGAAAAATAGCGATCAGACTGACATCATGTGCCTGTGGAAAACTGAAGTTTGGGGAAACGCTTAGTAACAATACGTCTGGCTCTTATTATTTCAGATTTGTGTCTGTTTAGTCGTCATGTCTAAATAAAATGGCTCTACATTTTGGGAAGTTTTTCTTTCTGATGTGGAGTTCAAGGAAAAGGGACAGAAAAGGGGATGATCTGAGGAAAAGGAAGCATGGAGGAAAAGCCTACATGCAAGTTGAAGAAAATCAGCAGAAAAGAAGTCCTCTGAATACAGTGTTCAAAAAGAAGCTCCATGAAGATACAGCTCTATTTTATTTAGAATCTGACTCTCTTGAGTGCCCTTAGGAGACAGGCATCTCATTTGCCAGAGGGGCCCAGAGAAACAGCACTCACTCGGCATTTTCTTGCCAACATCTTGCATAAACAGCACGTGGCAGTGGCTCAATCTGTTGACAGACAGACAACACGGAGCACCCAGAGCCCAGTTCTCTTAGTAGAGACAAGGCTCCAAGACATGTCAACCCCCAAAATAAGACTTTTGGTTTTTTAGGGCCGCACCTGCAGCATATGGAAATTCCCAGGCGAGGGGTCAAATCAGAGGTACAACTGCCAGCCTACACCACAGCCACAGCGACACCAGATCTGAGTTGTGTCTGCAACCTACACCACAGCTCACAGTAATGCTGGATCCTTGACCCATGGAACAAGGCGAGGGACTGGACAAGCAACCTCATGGATACTAATCAGGTTTGCAACCCACCGAGCTACAACGGGAACTCCAAAAATAGGACATATTTGAAGTTCCTTTTTTTCCCCCTTTTTTTCAGATCACCTCTTCTAATTCATACTTCCAATTGATAGGAATTTAATAGAAAAAAAAAACAAACTGAGAAATGTCAGCAGTGACACAGAGGTTATGTCAGATCAGTTCTTCAGGTCACAGAAGCCAGTCACCAGATTTGCCAGAATAAAGGCCTGGGATATGACATTTCAGCCACTAAGGGATGCTCTGTGGTCTCGCACAGAAGAACCCAGCCTCTGCCCTAGGACATCTTTCAGCCTCATATCTGACTACTCCAGCTCAAACAGTTCATTCTCTCAGATTAGCTGGTACCACTTCATTTTTTAACACTCAACCTGACCTTGCTCCTTTCAGAAGGTGTCTGGTTCTTGTGTCCTGAGTTAGACCCAGTGATCTGGGCTCCCTCCCTCCCTCCTTACCTCCCTTATCAGATCATTCAGCAGATATTTACTGAGGACTTACTATGTTCTGTGTTCTCAGCACTAGAGCTATAAAGTAGCACCTTGTGTTTTTATGGATGGTACATAGGGGAAAAGCCTCCTATAAACACTCCAGATTATAAACAATGTACTTTTGGAGTTTGGTGTTTTGTTTTGTTTTTCTTGAAATATAGCTGATTACAGTGTAATCAGATGAAGCAGATTCAGTTATACATACATTTTTTTTTTCAGATTCTTTTCCCTTCTAGGTTATTAAAAGATACTGAATATAGTTCCCTGTAATATACTGTAGGTCTATGTTGTTCATCTATTTTATATGCAATAATGTGTATCTGTTAATCTCAAGATCCTACTTTATCCGTCCCCATCCCCTTTCCCTTTGGTAGCCATAAGTTTGTTTTCTATGTCTCTGAGAACAACATACTTTTTGATAATAAAAGTTTTGTGATGACAGCAAAAAGGGTCTCATGTAGTGTCTGGAGGGTGGTTAGAGAAGTCCCCTCTGAAGAGAGAATTTTAAGCTGAGACCTTGAAGAGCCATAAATGGGAAGATCTGGAAGGTCAATGGTAACAGCATAAGGAAAATTTCTAAGACCAAGAAGGGCTCTTAGGAGTTTACGGAACAGAAACAAGGCAAGCAGGGATTGAGTGGATGAGTGAAGAGGCCACCAAGATGAGGTCAAAGTGGTAGGTAGGGAGAGGAACCACATGACTTTTTTTTTTTTTTGGCCATGAAGAGGCATGTGGATTTTATTCTAAGGGTGAGTGGAAACCATCTCCACAGGTGGCTTTCAACCAGGGGGAGGTGGGAAGATAAAATCACCTGTGGAATTATTATTATTATTTTTATTATTTTGTCTTTTTGCCTTTTCTAGGGCCGCTCCTGTGGCATATGGAGGTTCCCAGGCTAGGAGTCTAACTGGAGTTGTAGCCGCCCGCCTACGCCAGAGCCACAGCAAGGCAGGATCCAAGCCGCATCTGCAACCTACACCACAGCTCATGGCAATGCCAGATCCTCAACCCACTGAGCAAGGCCAGGGATCAAACCTGCAACCTCATGGTTCTTAGTCAGATTCGTTAACCACTGAGCCACGATGAGAACTCCACCTGCGGAATTATTTTAAAGACACGCTTGTTTGCCCGACATTCTGGTTCCTCAGATCTGGGACAGGCTGGGCATCTCATGTGGTGAACCATTGACCAAGATGCTCCAGAGACATATCAGACTCGACGTGTGCAAAGCCAGACTTATCTTCCCCTCAGTCACCTTCCTTTCCCTACACCTGACCAAAGTGGCTGCTCTTGTCTCCTATTCTTACCTTGGCCGTTTACAGCCATCTAAGTTGGAAATCAGAATGCAGCTTTATTCCTCCTTCACTGTCCCCATGAAACCTAACCAGACTGAATCCCATTCATTTTACCATAGAACTACCTCTTGATTTAGTCTGTCTTGGCCACTGTCACTGCAGGAGTTCAAACTTTTATAATCTCTCGATATTTGTAACAGTCTCCTAAACTTGCCCATGACCTCCACATGCAAAGTCTTCCATGCTGCTGTCAGGATTCTATTTCTAAAACAAAGAATGTGATCATGGCGGGTGAATCTCTGTCTATGAGGGAGTAGACTGACATGCCCTTCCCAGCTCTTGCTGACTCTCTTGCCTGGTAAATATCACCAATAACTCCCTGGGCTTAAAGAATAAATCTCAAGACCTTATTATTTATTTTTTCTTTTTAGAGCCATACTTGTGGCTTATCGAAGTTCCCAGGCAAGGGGCAGAATTGGAGCTATAGCTGCCAGCTTACACCACAGCCACAGCAACGTGGAATCTGAGCCATGCCTGCGACCTATACCACAGCTCACCGCAATGCTGGATCCTTAACCCACTGAGTGAGGCCAGAGGTCAAACCCACATCCTCATGGATACTAGTTGGGTTCCTAACCCGCTGAGCCACAACGGGAACTCCCATCAGACCATTTTGACTCTCTGCCTCCAATATATATCCCTCACTTCTAACATTCTCTTTCCTACAATCACTTCTTGTTTCTAGAACACTCCCTGCCTTTTCATGCCTCTGTCTCCTTACAAGCTCTTTCCTCTGCCTAGAATGCCCTTCTCCCCAGGCAAACTTCACTTGTTTTTCAAGTTCCAGCTCAAACGAATTCTTTAAAAGTGGAGGTGCTGCAGTCTCAATGCCCCCACATACAGCACTTAGCACTTTATATTTTCAGGACTTCTGGTTTTTGGTTATAAATATTTGAATCCCCATGAGCCTCTCAAGAGCAGAGCCTGGGTCTTGACATTAGGTGCTAGAAATAAAGTGATAAGTATCTGGAACAAAAAGCTCAAAAAGATACTCGTTGAATGGATAAATCAATGAATTACTTTTGTCCCCCAATCCCATTTACCCCGTATATTTTGATATCCACCACCCCCCCATCCCACTTTGCAAGCAAATGTGAAAACAACCAGACCCAATTTCAAGCCAGTTCTGTTTGCTGGCCTCTATGGATACTTCCTCAGTCACAGCTTTAAATAATGTAAGGTGATGCTAAATTGGAAATATCTTGGCACAGTAACTGCATCTGAGATTTCACTGAGTTTAGGCCAAAAGATTTCATTTTTCAAGTGGTTTGCCAAAATGGCTAAAACAGAAACAAGCAGGCACTGCTTTAAATATAGTTTGCTTCCTCTTCTGTTCAGGGCGTTAGTGGCCCACTTTGAAAGTGGTGAAAGCTCTCCAGGGGAGAAAAGCCATGATCATTCCTTTCAGTTTAACTCCAGGTAGGACAACCACTCGGAGACACTGAAATGTTTGAACTGTTTGTCCCAGCACTTTTACTTGGGTTTACCTGATAGCGTTCTCTGCTAAGAACGTCCTAATGAAAAAGCAATGTTATTAACGGCTGGCTGTGCTTAGAAGACTAGGCAAGGAGGTCAGCAAGATCTAGAAAGAAGATTTGAGTCTAGCTCCCTTAGGCCAAGGTTTACCCACTGCAGTCACAAAGCAGAGAACAGACAGCAAAGGCAATGGTAGAGCTGAGTTGGAAAACTTTTACATATAAGCATGGAGAAACACTACCAGAGCCTGGGCAGAAGGGAGCTGTCAATGCACAGAGAAGACCCCTGCGTTGGTCCCCTTGGATGGCTCCACTGTGCCCCTCTTCCTGGACAATAGCAAGGGCTTTGCTGAGCTGTGCTCTCACACCTTAGAATGCATGTTGCCCAACTTCAGGGTGAAGCCATTCCCCCACTGGCCACTTTCCATCCTCTCACTAGAAAATAAGGGAATCCAGGTCTGGGAAAGTGAGAGTCTGAGTTCAGAGGAGACAAAGATTGCTGACAAAGGAGTGCAACACCCACCAGGGAGGGCTGCAGAGAAGGTACTGGCTTTGAGCAGCACCTGGAAGAAAGCACAAGATTGAGAGGTGAAGGGTGGGGAGTGCCACGCTGAAGAGAATGCTGATGTGCAGAAGGCAGAGACAGCAAGGGGGGAGTTGGTCCTGAGGACAATTAATAAACCCCACTGTATCTGTCCATTTAAATCTTTCATCTACTAACAACAAGTTCCTTCTCTAGGCTGCAGACTGTAACAGAGACCCAGAGAGGTAGGGGGGGAAAAAAAGACAGAGTTTATGTCTTCAAATAACTCATCACCAGCCTGGTAAACATGTTCAAGGCAATATGATCTATGCTATGGAAAGAGGTACCAAAAAAAGTCTTGGAAGCACAAAGAAAGGACTAACTGCCTGGGGGAGTCCCAGAAACCTCCACAGAGCCAAAGGCATCTGGATTGGGTCTACAGACAGAGCAGGAGCTTGCTGAGTCTGCAGCAGAGTTCCAGCAAACAGAAGAGGCTCTCTCTAAACCTCCCCTCCGTTATTCCTCTGTTATGAACCTCAAGTACTTACAGTTTCCTTAATGCTTCTCATCTTTGCCAGACTCATTTTCGGCCCACGCTTTCCACTCGTTACCTGCTGTGTGTGCCAAGCTTGGGATCTCCATTCTCGAATGCCAAGGCCCAGCACCTCTCTGAAGCTTTCAACATGGTTGCCCCATCTCTAGTTTGTAGGAGGAATGACATGAATGCTGATTCATTTGAGATGTCCAGTGACCAGGCAAGACAGTGTATAGCAAGGTAAGGGCAAGCATACACTGGTACAGAAGAATTGCTCATGGGGGTCCTTCTACTCCTGGTCCCAAAGCATCTCAGGAAATGTGATGCCAGGTTAGCAATGGTTGCCACTACTCCAGCCCACAGGGCCTGGGAACTCTAAGATGCTCTTAGTTTGTGCTGCCAACTTAGACTATATAAACGTACCATTTTAAAAATAAATTCATGGAGCCCGTGCTGTGGTGCAGTGGGTTAGGAATCTGAATGCAACAGCTCGGGACACTGTGGAGGTGGGGTTCAATCCCCAGCCGGGGAGAGTAGGTTATTAAAGGATCTGGTGTTGCTGCAGCTGTGGCGTAGGCTGCAGCTATAGCTCAGATTCAATTCCTGGTCCAGGAACTTCCATATTCCATGGGTACAGCCATATAATTTTTTTAAAAATTTCATCATTTTCATTGTTTCTTACTGTCACGAGACAAGTTAGTTGCATAGTCAGCCGTACCATACTAACTCAACAATGAGGTCCTTCATGAAAAGAGTCAACTCTTCTGAGGGAGCCTGACCCTGTGCCCTGGGGCAGCAGTAGCAGTCCCAGTCACACATGGGATGACCCTACTTAGAAGCCTCCCACTAACCAGTCCCATACTGGAAACAACCATCCATTCAACTGAAGGTGCACAGAAAATATTTGATTAATTGATTTTCTCCAAATTTCCACCAACCATAAGGTAAATAAAATATCTCAGAACATTGCCTCGTCAGGAACAGAAGCTCCAAGGTAGCCACTGGATCTGGTACCATTTCTCTTAGGAGAGTAACTCCTAAAGCTACAGCTCTGGTCCTCACACATCATGAGATCTTCAAGTCTTCCATGGTCCTCTAACCCCAAGCACTTAAACTCAGCACATCCAGAATTTAGCCTCTACGCCTCAGCCCAAAACATGCTCTTTCTCCTCCATCCCCTCACTTAGTGAACAGCATCCATTCTGTGGCTCAAACCAAAACCCTGTGAGACATCTTTCACTTCTGACCAGAGTAACCACGTACTTTACCATCCAAAGTGTGGTGTTCTTGAGAGTGAAAGGAGGTGCTACTAGTAATTACTCCGGCACAACCAAGACTGTTCCAGACAAACCACGGTGTTCTCCTTCTTTCTTTACTCCACCACTTGATGTTCAAGCAATCATCAAGTCCTATCAACTCCATCTCCCAAGTATCTCTTAGGCCCCCATTTCTGTTGCCATCATTTCTTGCCCTCAGTCTTGCAAGTTTCCGATTTATTTTCCACCTAACAGAGGGCTCTTTCTAAAATATACATTTAATCATCTCACTCTGTACTCAAAATTCTTCAGTGGTTTTGCCTTTTTTTTTTTTTTTTTTTAAGAAACAAGTTCAAGCTCCTCAATCTGGTCCCCATTTATCACTTCAATGTCTTCTCTCATCACCCTTGTTTCTTATTACCCTTGAAATTTATGCTACAGCAGCTAAAGTGAAGTACTTCAGGTTCCCTGTAAATTGCTCTCCTTTCTCATCACGCAGCCTTTACACATGCTCTGCCCAGTGCCCCAAAACTTCCTCACATCTTTCACACGGTGAACTCCGCTTTATCCTTCAGTACCCCTTCAATCTTACCTGCAAAGTTTACAACCAGCCTCCACCCAGAAACTGGAATGCCCTGGCAAAGACACAAACTTAACCATGTCACTTTGATTAAATAATTCAGTGATTTACAATCTCCTGCAGCAGAAGAGTCAATCTCCTGGGTAGATATCTGTAAATATGGATTTCCACTCTGCCTTTGCTCTTACTGTTTCTTATACCTGGAATGCCCCTCCATATTTTGGGGAGGCTTTGTGGTGGGTTTGAATATTGGTTCTAACATACATGAATGAGTGATCTTGGACAAATTTTTAACCTATCTTTGTATGTTAGTTTTATTCTCAGTGCAACAGAAATAATCATATTTTCTGCCTCGGAGAGTTTTGTGAAGACATAAAAGTATTTTAAACAGTGTACATGATAGACTTTCAACAAATACCAGCTATATTCATTAAAATCCTTATTGTTACTGATGCTCTGAACTTATCTCCTTCAAAAAATTTCTGTTTCACCTCTAGGTTTCATTCATTCATCCAGTGATCCTCTTTAAACTCCTACTCTTCCAGACTCTCTAGATACTAAGAAATAAAGATAAATCAGGTAGTCCCTACTATCAAGAATGTCATAATCCAATCCTCCTCCTATACCTCTTGTGGTCATACTATTATTTTATCATAATGTCCCATCATCTATTCATATGGCACCTTCTCCATGAGGCTGTATGATCCCCAGAGGCCGAAACAGATGTGTTCACTTTTGATTCCCCATGGCCTTGTACACCTCCTGGTGCATAGTAAGTTCTCAATTAATGTTTGTCAGACAAACAAATACCACTCTTCATCTTTCTAGTCTTACACAACTCTTGGCAAATATTACACAAGCAAGTCTCAAATTCATAACAACTAGTCTATACTAGTCCTAAAAGTTTTCCTTGTTTCTGCTGTGCTGGAGAAAATAAAAGTGCTACGGTACTCTTCATCTAGTACTTCTGATGATTTCAGAAGTCTGAAAACCTTAGAAATAAAATATGCGACAGCCTAAGTTATAGATGGGAGTGAAACAGCATTTATTTTCCTTAACTCTTCTTAGTAAGCTCCAAAAACATAATCATTGTGTACTTCTCTGAGGCATCAATACCAGTCCCGTACTGTGGACAAATTTCAGCAAGGGATCATCCAAACTTCAAGCCATTTGTCCATCCTTTCCATTCCTCCATCTATCCACCCACTGATGGAACAATTATTGTCAATTAAGCTTAAACTGTATCACAGAGTGGTGTCAAGACACTAAAGTCTTGTGTATTTCAGTATTTCTTACAGACTTTTCAACATTAGAAGTAGGAGCAAAGGAAAAGAGAATAGGTGAGTTCCCTTCATGGTTCAGTGGTTAACAAACCTGACTAGGATCCATGAGGATGCAGGTTCAATCCCTGGCCTCACTCAGTGGGTTAAGGATCCAGTGTTGCCATGAGCTGTGGTATAGGTCACAGATGGGGCTCAGATCTAGTGTTACTGTGGCTATGGTGTACGCCAGCAGCTGTAGCTTCAATTCTCCTAGCCTGGGAAGTCCATATGCCTAAAAATAGAAAAAAAAATAAACAATTAAAAATAAAAAAGGAGAAGAGAATATGGGTGTGCAATTTCTTACCACAGTTATTATTGGTATTTTTATCTACTCATAAGCACTTTTACCAGAGCTTACGATAAAAAAATATGCTATATTTGAGGAAGAATTATCTTTTGAAGAAAGCAAAATAGTTTTTTTTAATGTTACTTTGGGAAAGCAAACATGAATAAATAGGTAAAAAGTCCTGAGAATTTATGGAGTCCCAATTGTGGCTCAGCAGGTTAAGAAACCGACACAGTCTCCATGAGGATTTGTGTTCAATCTCTGGCTCCACTCTGTGGATTAAGGATCCAGCATTCTGCAAGCTGCAGAATAGATCCCAGATGTGGCCCAGATCCAGCGTTGCTGGGGCTGCGCTGTAGGCTGACCACTGCAGCTCTGATTCAACCCCTAGACCAGGAACTTCCATATGCCATACACGTGGCAGTAAAAAGCCAAAAAAAAAAAGGAAAAAAAAAGAATTTAGTAGAGCTAGGACTTTGGGGCCTAATGAACAAATGGAGAGAGATGACCACATGGTTCTAAGTTAAACAGTAAATCCCCCAACGTGCACTTGGCAACTCATAATCATGACCAGTGCCAAGTGCTCTAATAACATTAATAAATCCAATCCTTCAAACTGAACTTAACTGACTTGGAATAACTGCAAAGAAAACCAGTCACAGTAAAAGGGGAAAGGCTTCCCACAAACCCTTTCTATGGTTGCACGCTCTCAGAAGCAATGCGGCAAGAAACTTTCTTTTAAGCAAGTTCCCCAAGAACACATCTATCGCCACAGTCCATGGTGCTCCACCCTCTCCAAAAGTCTAATCTCTTTTGAATCAAAGAAAAAAAAAATCTCCAGGCTTAGACGTGCCATTCCCTGCACAGTTAGAGAGCACCACCTGCTGAACAAGGCATGGACAGCACATCCTAAACTCCTAAACCAGGAAATCTCAAAGAGGATAAAAGGATTGGATCAAACTTGGGATGCCAAGGAAATGGTCACGTACTTCATCTTGCAAGAGTTTCTTTTCAGACGTCCTGAACGTGCCAGCCTTTGGCCGAGCTCAGTTAACTTCAGTAAACATCAACCATAAAGGGTATGTTGTTTCTTTGCATAGTCTGCTCCTATTGGGATAGTCAGGAAGTTAGAAGAATTTAGGGCAATGCCTTAGCTCACCTAACCTCTTTCTGCTGTACGTGGAAACCTCTAGCTCCTAAACCTATTTAGGACCAAGACAAATATATTCAGCTGTGGACAACTGATGAGAACATTGCAGAAGAGCTTGATTTCTCTCCTTGCTCCAAAACCACTGCCACATTTTCCAGGTGTTTCCCTCAAGAATGGACCATTAGCACCTCATGGTGTCTGCTGCCCACCTGCTCTTCGGGCATCAGCAATCCATGAGCTCAGCGGCAATATTTAAAGTTGTTTTCTTCTTTGGGGTCCTTTTTATAGCGTATGTCTTGTCCTGAAATCTGAAGAGGCTGGCAAACAGGACTTCCTCCATGAGGGCCTTGGGGAGGCATTCAGCCAAAGAATGACTCTCAAGCTTTCTGGTCTCTCGCATTGTCTAAAAGATCCTTGTTCCTCCCTAGTAACTCATCATAGCTTTCTAGCATTCCCAAAGGCTTTCTAGTTACCTAAGAAATGTAAATACTGTCTTTTCTGTTTTATCTATGGATTTTGCTCCCTCACTTTGAATCTTCTTTTGCTGCTTACTGACTTATGCTACAATAATCTAATGGAATCATCAGCTCAATAGCTGGATGCCTCATGTCCTCTCCTGCCGACCAGAAGCAGCTCTCTGCCTAGAGGCAAACATCTACAAGAGGACAGACTCATGGACAGAGTCTCCAGGAAGCCTCTGAAGGACCATGCAAATCAGGCCAGGCTTTCCAAGTGCAGAAATGAACCTGCAGGAGCCTTGCAGGCAAAGGTATGTTTGGGGATATCAGCACTGCATATTGAAAGTTAAATCCTCTGTTTTACATTAGTATTTCTCTCTCTCACACACACACACAGACACACACACATGCACACATGTATACAGTGAGATACGTAGATACTATATTTCTCATTGTGCCTGATTGACTCCTTCTGTGTCTTTTTCATGACTTTGCACTCTTTTATCTGCCTAACTCTGTCTCTCTGTGTCTCTGTTTATCTCCTTCTCCCATGTTACTTTCCCCAGTGTATCTCTTTCATTAAAACAAAGAAGTCATACCGTCAAATGGCTGCCACTTGTTGGTCATGCAAGCCAGTATGACCTACCCCATTCAGAGGTTATTCTTCGGGTACTATTGACACTTGATTGGACAAGGGTTTTCTAGGGAAGAAAAAATTGAAGTTTTTGTTTTCCCAAGAGTTGGATGTTTAAGAATGGTCTAGCAGGAGTCCTCACTATGGCTCAGCAGTTAAGAGTCCAACTAGTATCCATGAGGATGCAGGTTTGACCCCTGGCCTCACTCAGTGAGTTAAAGATCCCAGGTTGCTGTGAGCTGTGGTGTAGGTCAAGATATGGCTCAGATCCTGAGTGGCTATGGCTCTGGTGTAATTTGGCAGCTGCGGCTCCAATTCGACCCCTAACCAGAAACTTTTATATGGTGTGGATGCAGTCTTAAGAGAAAAAAAAAAAAAGGGAATGGTCTAGCAGTCTGCTAAAAGATGTACAGAGAAGAGACATGCTCCTGGGTATGTGGAGTGCCCTGTCTTCTAACCGTGGCTAAGCAATCATCAGGAATTTGATAACTTCTCAGAAAGGGCCATGGAACTGAAGCCCAATCACATGCCATTAAGAATCAGATTAAGGCTCTCCTGATGATTTTAGAAAACTGATAGTATTCAATCCTTGCCATAGGAATGTTTCTACAAGTTGCTGATGAGTACAAGTAAAGGCAGTCTCTCACGTCCATTCCTCCCCCACATTCTGATCCAACAGCCACATCAACATCTGGTGGACATTTCGATTGGATCCTAACCAACCTTCATAATCAGGAGGAAAGTGGAGCCTTAATAGAAAGGATAGGAAAGATGATCAGAGGGGAAGAGAACATTGAAGGAAAGCATTTTTTAAAACTTTGGATAAACATATTTATAGACATATATGTAAATACATATAAATATATTGTAACCTTGGAATAAACATATTGGGAAAAGGGTAATTAAAATAAAGTTACTCATTTCTAAAAGTAGATCCAAAGAAAGTATTTTTCACGTACTAAATTGGTATAGATTCTAAATTGAGAATATCCAGCGTTGTTAAAGATATGATGGAAAGGCATTTTTAGGGTATTCATAAAAGGGTACAAAGGTTTCAGAAATTAAACTGATGGAACATCAGGATCCTTAACATTTTTTCATATCCACTGACATAACAATATAGAATTATGGGTAGAAGTCTAAGAATATATTCTGAAAGAGATAAAAGAATACACAGAGATGTTCATCTCAGCATTATTCATCACTGCATAAAGAAAGAAAAACTGGAAACAATTTAAATATCTAACCATTAGGAAAATAGTTAAGGAAAAACGGTTTGAAGGTAAGTTACATATAGAGAAATGTTTCTAATAAAATGTTAGGAGAAGCACCGATGCGAAATGGTCTAAACTTTGATAGCGGCAGTAAGAAAAACTGAATGTGGATTTATAAGAAAATTAACCTGTTGATTTTTGAGGCCTTACAAAGTTTCTGCAATATGCAAACATTACTTTAACAATCACCCTCAGAAGACTGCAAGCTCAAAGGCGAAAATTCAAATACTCATATAAACCTTCTGACTGGACCTATCGACCAATTCTCTGATGCATGACTCCCTGAGAAAAGAAACTATACAAATGTTTCCTTCTGAGATTCTCAGACTCTCTGATATCTTTCTATATTTATCTTTTATTAAATTAATATTACCATAGTCCTGATTACCCAACCACATGCAGGATTTCCAAAAATCTTTTGGAGCAGTTTCCCAAATCCTCCAGGGTTTTTCTGTGTTGCAAAAGTCAGAGGGTTTCGCTCAACTGGTTATTGCATGAAAATATAGTGGTACACAAGTTGATTTACGAAAGTTCTCTGGGTAAGGTTTTAGTAACCATATTTTTGGTGAATAAATGGAACTAGGAAAGTGAATCATGTTCTGAGATGTCTTCGTCTAGGAAAGCCTATACTGCTGCTTAGAAACCTCTCTCCTGGGACCATAGGGCTCCAGGGTAGCATAGGACTGTCAGACCTTTTTCCATCTAAACGTAGTAGCCCCTCATAGAAACTGTTGTTCTGATAATTCAATCTTGCTTTTGATTTTGCATATTCTGAATACTTATATTTGTCGTATTTATGTACTAAGAATATTTTTTCACAGTGACTTTTAAATTTTTTCATGAAATACAATTTGTTGGGTTTTTTTCCTGTTAATTTTAGTGTTCTGTCATTTCTAAGAAATATTTGCATACTTCGAGTCACAAATATACTCTTCTATGTTTTCTTTTAGAATCTTTACAGTGTTAGCTTTTAAGTATAAGTCTATGACTCATCCTGAATTAAGTTTTACAAGACATAAGGTAGGATTCAAAATTGATTTTTCTCATGCATTTGTTCAACTGTTTCAGAAAAATTTTGTTAATAAAATTTTCCTTACTGAATTCTCTTGACACATTTATTGAAAATCAATTGACCATACGTATGTGAGCTTATGAATAGACTATGGTATGCCACTGCTCAATTTGTACATCCTAACACCAGTATCACACAGTCTTGATTACTGAAATGTATAGTGAGTATTTAATTTTTATTTTTTCTATTTATAGGGAGTCTTTAAATCATATACTGTAGGCCTCCGAACTTGGTTCCTTCTTCCCTTCCTCTCCTTCCTCTCGTCTTTCTTTCTCTCCCAATATTAGGTTGGCTATTGCAGGTCTTTTGCGTTTGCAGATACTTTTTAGAGTGAGCACTTCAGTTTTGACAAAATGCCTGTTGTGATTTTGATTGAGAGTACAGTTGACCCTTGAACAATGTGGGAGTTAGGGGCACCAACCCTCTGCAAAGTTGAAAATCCATGTGTAACTTACAGTTGACCCTCAGTATACGTGGTTCCTTCATATCCACAGTTTTCATACACGGATTCAACCAGCCGGTGATAGTATGGTGCTGTAATATTTACTGTTGACAAAAAGCCATATAAATGGACACATGCAGTTCAAACTCATGTTGTTCAAGGGTCAACTGATACTGACTCCATAGATGAATATGAAGACAATCAACACATTGGGAACACTGAAATGTCTTATCCATGAAGATGGTACGTCCTTCCATTTATTTGGATTTTAATTTTTCTCAGGAATGTGATATAGTTCTCAACATGTTTTATATGTTCATTCATTAAATTCATTCCTTAGTATTTTATGTTCTTGTATGTCTCATTAAATTTATGACTTAGTATTTTATAATTTTTAAAATTCTGTTTTAAAAGAATTAAAAAAATTATCTTATTCTTCACTGTTATAGAAATGCAACTGATTTATGCATATTGATCATGCATTTGGTGACCTTACTAAATTTGCTTCTTTTAGTAGTTGCTTTGTAGAATATTTAGTATTCTCTATATAAACCATTGCATTATCTACAAGACCATTTTACTTCTTAATTTCCAATCTTTAGGCTTTTTTTCTTATAGCTTTAAGATAAAAATCATCATACAAGAAACTGAACATACTTAATGATTACAATTTGATATGCTTTCACATATGTATAGACCCATAAACCATCACTGTAATTAAGATAGTGAATATACCCATTACACTCAAGGTTTTTTTGTGCCTTTCTGTATTCTCTCTTTTCTACCCCTCCCCATCTAAATTTCTTTATTTCTTTTACTCTTCTTATTACCTTGGCTAGAGCTCCAAATTATAATTATCAAGAACGAAAGCAGGAACATCACTGCAGATTTCACAGGATAATGAGAAAATATTATGATTACCAATATTCAACAACTTAGGTAAAATGGATAAATGCAATGATAAATATAACTTACTAACAGTTAAGGTAAGAAACAGAAAATCTAAATTAATCTATATCTATTAAAGAAATTGACTTCATTTTGTTCCCTTAGTTTCAAAAATTCTCCCAGACATTCCCAGTCATTCCTTCTCAATTATTATCTCTACCCTGATGAATTCCAAATCTCTATTTGCAGCCTAAACTTGGCTCTTGGACCCCAGATCTGATATCCAACCACCTATTTAACACCGCCACTTGAGTGCCCAAATTTAACACACCTCAATCTGAATTCACTGTATTCGCTACCCACCTCCACTCCACCTCATCCTCTTGTGTTCCTAATCTCGCGGGAGTGGGAAATCAAGTTGTTCATCCTTGACTCTTCTTCCTTGATCCCTCACATACAATCAGGAACTGTTTTTCCAATCAAATGTCCTAAAACTCTCTTAAGATCATCCAATTCCTTCCAACCCCAATATACTACTCTAGTGCAATCCACCATCAATACTCACTTTGAGTCGACATTCATGTTTCAATGCTCCTCCTTGCACTCAGTCTCTTCTTATTACCTATTATCCTAACTGCAGCCAAACCAGTATCCTAAAACTGAAATATGATCATGACATCTCCCTGCATAAGACCATCATGGGCTCTGCAACAAAATTCAACTCTCTTAACATTCTTTTGGGCCCTTTGTAACTCAATTGGTGATCAGCCTATCAGCATCCTGAACTTGCCCTAATATAACACTAATTGCATGGTAATATCTCAGAATATCTGTCTTTGTGCTTTTCTTTTCTTAGGATCCTTGTGCTTGTGTGACTTTTCTGTTTGTCAGAGGCATTTGCTTTGCCTGGAAGAAAAGTAGGATAGTTAAAGAAGGAATTTAAAACTCAGGAAACAGTCAATGTTCAGTATTCCCCCATTTTAACCTCAAACAGACTTATGAATATCTGAAGAGAAGTCCTGAGGGAATCAGAGAACTGAGCTTAAACCATAAAAATAGAAGTAGAAAGAGGATAAGAGAAAAATGGAGCATTGCCTCCTCACTACTACTTATAAATAGAGGGTTCTTTGGGCTGAGGAGCAGGAGTGTGACAGGGTGGAAGATGGGTATGACCTTAGAAGAGGTGGGAGCTGGGAATGAGAGGCCCAACTAGGCAAGACAAATATAGCGAAGCAGGGGCAGCACAGAAAAATTCCTAACCATAGTGAACAGCACTAGGGATTCCTGTTGAAGCTGAACCAGTGCCTGCAAACCATCTGTTGCCATTCTAGAGCATCCCACATTCTACTCAAATGGAAAAGTCACATAAACTATTTATCTTGTTCTTGTTGGCTTCTGCTAGAACAGTTTGACTGTTTGTTGCTTTCCACCTGAAATGTCTGTGTAGTCACTGCTCCTCTGCATTTACAAAGACCTTGGGATACTCACAAATTCCTCTCCCAAGAGAGAGTGTTGGGGCCCTGACACCCAGAGATGACTTGGTAGATGGTCTCTGCTCTAAGACTTGAATCTAACTGCACAATAGTGAAAAACATTCCTATTACACACTTACTATACAGTATTGTAATTGCTCCTTCCTTTTTCTATCCTCCACTAGACTGTACATTTATGTGGGCAAAGACTATGTCAATCTCAGTCAACATTAGGTCCCAGTTCTCAGTGCAGTACCTGAGGTATGTTGCAGGTGCTCAGTAAGTCTGGTTGGTTAAATCCATGATTTAATAAAGAATGAGTGATTTTTAAATACACTGACACTAGCAGTTTCTTTAAATAGGGAGAATATCAAGTTAGTGATGCTTTTTTATCCTAAACATGTAAGGTCTAATATTTTTAAAAATCAAAGAGTTAAACTATCAATAAAGTATTTTTCTGTTGTGTCATTAAGACTTTCCAACCTTGGAGGCCTGTTTACAGTCTCCTATATTCATTCTTTGGAGTCCTGTATACATTTTGTACTTCAAATGGTAAAGTTATTGAAAGCACAGCACCCACAGGGTTGGAGCAAACATACATGCCATCATGAGCCAACTCCATTCCTTTGATTTGCAAGAAATAGTTTGATGGACATAAAATTATTACATCAAACTTTTTCTTTTGTACTTGTGGTAGAGTGAACGAGGGTCCTCCAAAAACGTCCATGTCCTAATCCTTAGAACTTGCCATTTTACAGAGCAAAAGGGATTTTGCGAATGTGATTAATTTCAGAATTTTGAGATGAAGAGATTACCCTGGATTCTCCAAATGGGCCCAACATAATCTTCTTGGGGTCCTTATAAGAGAGGCAGGAAGGTGAGGGTCAGAGGAGATGTAAGGAAAGAAACAAAGTCAGAGCGAGATTTGAAGTTGCTATGATGCTGGTTTTGAAGATAGAGGAAGAAGCCATGGACCAAGGAATGAAGGCAGCTGCTAGAAGCTGGAAAAATCAAGAACCAGTTTCTCTCCCAAAGCTTCCAGAAGGAACACAGCCCTGCTAACACTGATGTTAAGACTTCTGAGCTCCAGAACTGTAAAATAATAAATTTGCATTGTTTTAAGCCACTAAGTTCTGGGTCAGTTATTATATAATAGGAAAGTAATAACAGTTCTATAAACTTTATCAGTCGTATTAGGCATATTCAGAATGTTAGCTTTGGAAGATGTTTAGAAGAGCTTCATGAGGTGATGCTCAACTGGGACAGAACAGGAATTCTATTAAAAGATCAGGTGATGCTAAGGAACTTAAATTATTCAGTTATGTATGAATATTTATAAGCATATGACTGAATATTATAAACATATCCAAATTTTATATATATATATTCATACACATCACACCCAAATATACACTTATATACCACCTTGGGAAAGAGGTAAACAAAAGAGTGTGATATAAGAGTACCTAATGCATGTTTAACTACACATGCCTTGCCCAGATTTTCCATATATAGTACTGTATTTCACTTGGAAAAATATTGTTGTGAGCATTAGTTTTGGAGGTGGGAGATAGAGTTCTGGGGTGTAAATGGATTAGTAATTAGAATGAGTTAAATTATGTGATGATTTACCAGTGTTTTACAGTAGACCAGTGATTGAGTTTATTGGTTTTTTTCTTAGAATATGAAAAGTCCTGATCTTTGAGCAAAGCTGAAAAAATATTTTGTCTGCTTTATATAATACTAAGGTCAAGGTTAAATGTATAAATAGAAGCCATGAGTTGTGTCACAACTTCTAAGGCTGAATTCCATCCCAATTACAATGTTTTGAGAGATATCTAAGAGACCCTCTTAGCCAAAAGATGCTCTCCACTTTGATAACAATGCCTGAAAGTCAATTAGTAGCAATTTGTTCAATTATGTTAGTAAGATCTTCAGTCCTAGTTTTCTCTTAAAATGCCAACATCCATAGGATAGGAAGTCTCTCCAGGTTGTTATCACCAGCTACCTTAGCAGGAATAATTCATGCAGATTCCTTTTTAGGGGAGTAGGAGGTGAGAAGGGAGGGTAATACTAAAAAAAATAAAAGAGGATACCAGAATCTGCCTAAGGTTGGCCATAGCCACCTTTAGGAACTCTGCACTCAAATGGTTAACAAACACAGCTGCAAGCAAAATTGCAAAATAATAATCACTAAGTGTATTCACTGCTGTCTCATCTATCCATACAACAGCCTTGTTTAGCAGGTGATAATTCAATTCCAAATTTACAGGTGTAGAAAGTGAGGTATAAAGAGGGAGGTGAATGAGTCAGGACTAAGGAAGTCCAGGTCTGTGGGACTCATCATGCTGCCCTCTTTCCTCTCCAGGTGCTTCTCTTTGGTACCAACCTCTTCCTCCACTGCCCCTGACTTTCCATCTCAGATGCCCTGTGTGCTCCTGTCACCCTCTCATGCCGGAGCTCACATTCTGATTGGCTTCAGACTCTTATCCTATTTCCTCTCTCAGCAGCAGAGCTGGGGTTCACTTAATACAAAGTGGGTGCAGAGCATGGAGACACCCCCTGACATGACTACCATGGGCTTAGCAGGAATTCCAAGGGGGTGGAAAGTGAGCACCCCATTGATTCAGTAATAAGCAGCAAACCGTTACCATTACCATTATTCAGTGGCCAATGAAGGCCACTCTTCACTGGGTGCTGTGGTAGATGCTGGACAACTGAACTCCGGGTTGGGGAAATGTGAGAGTCCACAGCGGAAACACAACCACAAGAGCAAGACTTCAGTATAGAAAGAATAAAACACAAGAGGGTACTGTGCTGGAGCCCCCAACAGTGAACCAGGATCGGAATTGCAGTACAAGAAACAAAGCAAGAGCCTGATTGCTAGAATAGGACTCAAAGTGAAAGTCCGCTGAGCAGCAAGTGTACCTTGACTTACTCATCTCAGACTCTAAATTTCTACTGGCTTACTAGAGCTTAGTTTGCAAGCTGATGGTGGTACAGGCTGAGCCAGTGTTTTTCAAACTGTAGGGGATGACTCATCCATAGTCATGAAATTGTTTTAGCAGGTAGTAAAAAGCACTCTTTAAAATAAATAAAAAGCGACTGGAATGGAATGGAATTGAAAAGACAAGAATGCAGTCATTGCACATAGTGATGGTGTCGCTTTTAGGTACAGGTGTCTTCTGCTGTGATATAAAATGCATTTCTTGATGTCACAGTCAAAAGAAGTTTGAAAACTTCGCATGCGAAACTGGAAGATGTAGGACAGGAAGCCAAACAAGTCACTATGTTTAAAATATTTTCTGCTTTTTCCAAATGACTGTGAGCTAAGATAATACACCAATCCAGGTTGCAGTGTGGCTAGATATGAATGAATTAAACAATACAGCCTCCTTCGTGGAAATTTTCTACATATAGCCCCGCTTGAGAAAGAAAACTGGGAAATAAAGATGGAGAGTTTTAAAGCTCTATGAACTATTAGAGCCTGGGTTACTTTACCCACTGATGAAAATTATCACATGGATCAGCTTAAGAGTCACTGAGCTGCTTTGCCTTCATGAGACCATGAACTAGGACCAGCTTCGCGGAATTCTCTCCAGCTAGAAAGGCAGTGCCCTTGTGCGGTTCAGTCAGGGGGTTTTCACCACTTGGTTTATCTCAACGGCTAATGCCAATGAACTCAAAATTTGGATCTGAAACCTTCCTTTGACTCCAGTTCCACATCTTCAATTCTCACTAGATACTTTCACTTCAGATCTCCTGCCCCCCACCCAATCCTTTCCAAAAATTACATCTTCTTTCCCTAAACAGGCTTCATCTGCCACCTCTTCTGTCTTTGTTAATGGCATCAACACCCCTTTAAACACTCACGTTCTGTGTTGTGGTTGCCAAGGGGGAGGGCAGGAGGGGGTGGGATGGACTGGGAGTTTTGGGGTTAGTAGATGCAAACAATTACATTTAGAATGGATAAGCAATGAGGTCCTGCTGTATAGCACAAGGAACTATATCCAGTCTCTTGGGATAGACCATGATGGAAGATAATATAAGAAAGGGAATATATATATATATACACATACACACACATATATATATGACTGGATCATTTTGCTGTACAGCAGAAATTGGCAGAACATTGTAAATCAACTATACTTGTACAAAAATTTTTAAAAAAACCACTTATGCTCTAAAGTTTGGAGTCATGTTTAATTTTCCTCTTCATTCCCCATATGCATGTACACGTACTCTCAGAACAAATACTGGTTAAGGGGTGGTCTTTTTGGTCCCAGGTTCCCTATTTCCAATGTCCTCCTCTTATCACTGCCAGACAAACAAAAACAAAAAAGACCTCCCCTAAAGTAATCTCTAATCGTGCTTTTTTTTTTTTTTTTTTTTTGCTTTTTAGGGCTGCACCCATGACATATGGACGTTTCCAGGCTAGAGTTTGAATCAATCAGAGTTGCAGCTGCCAGCCTACGCCACAGCCACAACAACAAGGGATCCAAACCACGTCTTCGACCTACACAGCTCACAGCAATGCCGGATCCTTAGCCCACTGAGCAAGACCAGCGATCAAACCTGCATCCTTATGGATGCTAGTCAGATTCACTTCTGCTGAGCCATGACAGGAACTCCTATTTAACAAACACTTAAATTGCGCTTACTTTTTTCCAGAACTATTCTGGATGCTTTATAAATGTTAGAACTTGAGCAGACAGAAAAGCCCTGTGAAGTAATTTACCTCCCATTTTACACAGGAGAAAAATGAAGCACAGAGAGGTATATTAATCCAAAAAATACCCAGATTCACATAGCTCGTCTTGCTGTTTTCCAGGAACGTCGTATCTATTTTACTTGCAGTGTTTCCCCTCCTTGAATGCCACTCTACCTACCTGTTAGTTATAAAGATCCTTCTTATCCTTCAAAAACCTAATTTCCAGCATTATCTCTTTTCTTTGACAACTTAGCTTTCTTGAAAGATTCAAGTCTCTTAATATTTATCTCTTTTGATTCCTGTAATACTCACAGTCTTCCCCATATAACTTGGCACTTAACGATCTAGCTGTCTTATATTCTCCTAATGTTTCATGCATGGGAGCCTTATCCTGGAGGCAAGGACCACACAACATCATGGTTGTGCCTCTCTCTCTCTCATTTTTTCCTTCTTTGGCACCACAGCAGCAGCACCACCAGGTCCTTAGCCTGCTGAGCCACCAGGGAACTCATTTTCTTGGCCATTTTTATTCATCCTTCCCTCCCACCCCCAGCCAAGACTTGGAAACATTGTGCACAAGAAAGATACTCCACAGACAATGAACTGACTTTGAACTCATCATTTCATAGATAGAGTGGGGAAGCCTGGCACGTTCATTCAGGTCCTCTGAGAAGTAGGTAACAAGACAGAATGAGACATATGAGAGATTTACTGGGCTAACAGTCTGTGAGGGGGAGAAAGAGGAGAGAGCCAGTGGAGGTAGGGACAGCCTTTAGAACACAAAGCTGGACTGACCCCTGTGAAAGAGAAGGAAAGGAAGAAGGAGTGTCTGGGGAGAACCTCAGACTGCAGCATGGTTCTAAGAAAATCTTGCTCTGGCAGCCATGGGGTCCCTAAGCTAAGGTGCCCAGTGGGAAGAGTCCTGCATCTCACAGCAATAGGCTGCATCGTTAAGTACACTGCTGAGTCAGGTTCTCGCCCAGAGCAGACCCCGGGGAAGTGTGGTCTGGGTGTAGACACAGAGGTAGACTTGGAGCCCAGCAATTGTGACCACCAGTCAGTTTTGCTTCCTGCAGATCTGAGTGGCATGTTTTCATGGCCATGACTCTTGGGATATCAGAAATGACACTGGATTCAGAATCATAAATCTTACCTTTGCATCTCAACTGTATCCATCACTAACTCTGCACCTTCACTAAAACTCATCTTTGTCCTTTCATTTGTAAAATGAATGGACAATAACTCAGGGGGCTGTTGTGACGGCCACACGTAAGAATATACAGCATTCTATCTATACCGTGTGTGATTTTGGCTGCTCTAATGATAGTAACACCCAGCATTCGTGAAACATCTCATGAGTCACAGGGGTTTGTACCAGCTGGTGATCCCGTGAGGAAGAGAGGTCCAGCATTCCATCCCACCTCCACTGCCCTGCTGGCTCTCTGAGAGATAGAACGGGGCTCTGGAGGGGAAGTTGGGGACCTGCATTCAGGTGGAGACAGGATGCAGAGGCCACTTGCCACATAGGGCCTGGTTAGAACCACAGCAGGCAAGGAATCAAATTACTGAGCAAAAATATGTATAAAGGATCATGAGGGCCCTGGGACCCAAGTCCAGAGTCTAGCAGGTCACAGCTAAGAGCACCGCCTGCAAATCGAAGACAAAGGAGTTCTGATCCTGACATAGACACCGAATGGCTGACTGACTTACCCCCCCCCCCCGCCCCCTGCGTGCCTCATATGCAGGTGGAGTGAGGCGCACAGGTGTTTGTGGCAGGTCTGGGAAAGATGGAGGCTTCCAGTACAACTTGCTTCTATCCGTGTAGGAGCAGAGGGCTCGCCCCCTTTGCCCCCTTCCCTTAAGCATCCTGGCCCTTAAAACTAGCATCTTTACGTGAGTAAAGAGCCACAGAACTGGCTCTTCTTTTCTTGCAGAAGCATGGGAAAGCCAAAGCCAGGGGCAAAGACCACTCCTTACTCTCTTACATAATATCAAATTCCAAGAAAGCCAGAAGCACCAACACCCTCACTTTGGAACAGCAGCAGCAAATCTGCCAAAGGCAGGACCAACGTGGGAGAGGATGAACATGCAAGGCAAGTGGAATTAGAAAAGAAAGCAAACAGGGGTTCTGCTAAGGGTTGGAAAAGATCACCCTAAAAAGATCAGTTGAGGTCCCAATCCCACGGCCCTCAGAATGTGAACTGATTTGGCAAGAGGGTCTTTACAGAGGTAATCAAGTTAAAGTGAAGCCATCTGGGGGGGGGGGGTATCATCCAATATGGCTGGTATCCTCATAAAAAGGAGAGATTTGAACACAGACCCATGTAAAACAGGGAGCACACCATGAGCAGACAAAGGCAGAGATTGGGCTGATGCCTCTGTAAGCCAAGGAACCGCAAAGCTGACCAGCAAAACACCAGAAGCTAGGAGAGTGGCAAGGAACAGCCTCCCTCCAAGCCCTCACAAGGAACCGACCCTCCTGGCACCTTATCATGGACTTCAGGCCTCCAGAACCGTAAGAAATACGTTTGTGCTGTTTGAGGCGCCCATTTTGTGGTTCTTTGTCACCCAGCCCAAGCAAACTAACGCAGGTTCTCCAAGCGCTCACCCATGCTGGCATCTGCGCCAGAGCAGAACGGAACTCGTCCTAACTCACATCTTTACCTTCTAGACGGGGTCAAGAGGGTATCTCCTCTTCCTTCTCCTCCCTGTCACCACTGCCCTCCACCCCGCCGCATCCCCTCCCTCTCAGCCTCTCAGGTTTATCCCCAGGCATCTGGGGGATGCGGGGAGGCTGTGGCTGGTCAGGGTTGGTAAGGTGCAGGAGGAGGAGAGAGGGTTATTGCCGGTCCGTTTTTCCTGCTCCATGTCCTGCCAGGAGTTTGAACCCAACAAAATAAGACCAAAGGCCGTTGGCAAACATACCTCTGCGTCAACATCCCAGCTTCCTTCTTAGACGAGGCGGGGCTTGCGCTCTCACGTGGCTCTTCGAAGGGCGGAGTTCCCGGGCCCCGCCCCCTCGCGGCTTCCCCTCCCAGTGCGTGGCACCTGTGCTCGCACAAACGCAGCCCCCCTGCCTCCACCTTTGCTTCATCCGAGAAGAAGGCAGATCTGTGGAAGGCAAGGCGAGGACGTCCGGGATGGGCTGCCCAAAATTAGACCCGAGGCCTCACCAACTAGGAAAACTAGGCACCAGCCCCCTTCTGCAAGCCTTGATCACACGCATCTATTGGGAGAGGGGATGTGCAGTGTAGACCCGAATTGTTCCAGCCGCCAACGCTGCACCCAGGCCTTAAATGGAATCGTCGCTGTCTGTGGGAACTCTTGACGAGAGCTGGCAGGCTGAGCTTTTCTTTGAAATGTAGCCGGGGGCGTAGCACTTGCTCTCACTCTAGAGGCAGGGCTTTCCAGCCTGTGTGAGCGGAAGGGCTGGCCTGGTCATCATTAAGAGGTAAACTGACCCTGATAAATTAATTACCAGATGGGGCAGGTAGGCGTCAGAATCTCCGTCGCAGAATTTGTTGTGAGGCGCCAAGATTTTGCGAGAAGAAACCATCTTGCCCTGTCCTGTTGTGCATGCTACTACGTCTCTGTTACACGAAAAAAGCTTTAATTTTAAATGATGAGAAAACCGTGACACACAATATGAAAATATCTCGCCCTGCCTTGCCTTCCCTGAAGGCAAATAAAGGTCTTGAAATAAAAATATTTCCACTTATTTTCAAATCTTTGCATGGATCCCTCCTTTCCTCATCCCTTCTCTCTGGTATTACTCACCCACAGCTTAAATGGAATTTATTAGCATGAATGAACACTCATTCTTAATGGCTGGATCCTGGGTGAAATCGGTTGTCAAGGCCAAACAGTCAGAGGAAGAAAAGAAATTAATAGAATTTGCCTTCATCCAAAAGATGCTTGGATTGTTCCATGCAGTTGTGTGCTGAGGGAAATGAACTTGGTGGTTGATTATGGGGGCAGGGGGGAAACAGACTGAATCCTGCCCACGGGTCAATTCACAAATACGCTCCAAGTAGAAAACCCAAGTCTGCGACCTCGAGGAATTGCACAAATGTATCACGAGATTTGGCCCAATGCCTGGAAGCTGATGAGGTCACAAAACGCATTACTCAGAAAAGAAGCCATGGACCAGGCTCTCATTCTGTTGCATCCCACGGTGGAACAGAGCTCTCTTCTGCTTCTCTCCTGCCCCCACCTCCCTGTTGTTACAAGTAAAAATGGGATTCCCAGGTGTTTCACTTATGTAATCTTACAAAGATGCTACATATACTCTTTCATCCCACATCCTGATTTTCCTTCTCTCCTTGCTCTGTCTGGAGGCATCTCCGCAGTTAATGAGAGTGATTCAAACGATCCTACTCCAATTCCAGCTATTTTAAGATCCTCAGCTTTTCTTAGCCATGGATTTCTTCTGCCTAAATCTGCCCGACTGAATTGGAAGCTGCCCAGAATCATCTTCTTTGGAAATTACATTTGTGCATCTCGGGTATATTTGTCGTTCCACCCACGCTCAAGCCACTTTTTGAGAAGAGCAGAGCAAGTCATGTGACAGTCATCAGTGTATTTGCACCCTTTTTTGTTTAAAAACATAATCTGCATTACAAATTGCACCAATTCCTGTATGTAGTAAGTCATCATTCAATAAAAAGCCCAAATGTATGCCTGTCACATTCAACATAATAAACTGCAAGTAAATACATCTTTTCTTAGTCCAAATCAGTCAGTAAATGATGTCTTTATTTTCTCTGTTATGCATCAAGTTTGCAATCAGCTTGATTCTTGATTCTCTCAGGCCAAGCCCGCACAGCTTCAGAGCTGTGGAAAAGGGTGCTTTTGTCAGAAGCATTTGGACATCTGAGGACAGGAACACAGCCAAAGCAATCCGTTTCTCCAATTCATTCTGTTTTACCATCCCCACTCCTGTATTATCCTCATCTTCATCATAACCTCCACCTAAAAAAGATTTCTTACACAGTGTCTGTATCTGAAGCAACGCTATAATACACACAAGACATGGGTCCCTACCTGTTGTGGATCAGTTTGGAACTTACAAAGGAGGGTGGAGTGGAAGAAACATTCGCGCTTTAAAGTGAGACAAAGTTGGGTTAGGACTTATCACATACCTTAGGTATTTGTCTTTGGAAATATGATCTTACCCCTGAGATCCTCCATTATCTTATCGACAAATGAGGGTAACGGGTACCTTGCAAGATAGATGTGATGACTTTAAAATACACATGTGATGTGCCCAGGTACACAATACTTGCTCAATTAAGCTTTAACTAGTAACACAGATGTGTTCTCAGGGAAAAAAGCAAGTTAGCCAGGCTCTATTTACTGTGGACATGTTCTTAATCACAGCGAATATAATACTGGCTACCATGATCTCTTTTAGTTCTGTGACAGGTAAAGTCGATTTGCCATTTCCTTTTTATAAATGAAGCAACTGAGACTCAAAGAGGAAGCCAGATTCTTCTGCTTTAAATATGGATTCCTTTTTCACAAAGATCATGGCCACTCCACTGCCCTCTCATTGTCCTTCAGACAATTCAAGCTTATTTCTGCCTTTGGATCCTTAGACTTGACGACTTCTCCTTGTTGATATTTCCACTCAAATGCCCCCTCTTCAGAGAAGTCGCCCTTCCCTATTTTACACAGGCTCTTCATGCCAGCCACAACCTTAACCTTGGCCCTTTCTACTCTTCCACTGACCCATGATCCTCCTAGCGGCACAGGAGTAACGTGACATAATGGCTAAGAACACAGGCTCAAGAATTAGATGTCTGTGTTTAAATTTTAGTTTTATCGCTTATTGGCAGGGTGACCTTGGAAAGCGACTTAATCTTTTTTTCTCTGCCTCAGTTTCCTCATCTGTAAAATGGGGATGATAATAATGTCAGTGGTGGCATAAAAAGCATTGGCAGGATTAAATGAATTAGCCCATGTAGATGATGTGAATTAGTGTCTGATGCAGAGTGAACATTCAGTAAATGTTGATTAAGCTTTTACGGTTCCAAAAACATCTTATTCTCTGACGTTATCTCACCTGTTTGTGTTTATTGACATCTTAACCTCAGTGAAGGCCTGGAAACTCCTGTCTTGTTCGCACTTTGTCTCCAGCATCTAGGGTAGCATTTAGTAGGGACCTGATAATGATGGGGTTTTAATGAGTGAAAGAACCTTAGGTTTGTATACATTAGTGAGCAAAGGTATGATGAGAAAGAGGCAAGGACAGTGTTGCTGCCTATTTAGGTAAGATAGTTCCTGGGGACTTTCTGGTTCTAGTTCACTGTCTATCATGCATTTATTCTCTCGGTGCCCCCCAAAGCCCTCTGTCACCCTCTGACCTTGTCTCTGGGCCCTCAAGCAAAGATCTCACTAACCAGCACCTCTGCATGTGTGTTCATGACCCCCCGATGTAACTTCATGAACTGCTACAACTCAGGAAGAAAAAGTCACGCTGAACCCTCTAGAAATAATAGAATTTACGGCCACTCAAGAGAGGCAAGCAGTGGGCTGACTCTATAAAAAAATCAGTATCCCTATAAAAATGGAGCCGGATCCCAAAGGTGAGCAAAGGATGTGGGGACACTTGACAAAAGCTACTTCTGCCACACACCCTTCTTCACACACATTAACACTTTCATACCGTGAAACCAAGACCCCCCCGTGCAACACACATGCACAGCCTTGATGGTTCTGTGCTTTTCCATCTGTGATAGGAGTCTGTACAGGTTCGGAGAGGTTGTCCAATTTGACAACTCATCCAACGCATGGAGGCCGGCCAGATGATCATCACACCATTGCCTCCACCTCCTTACCTGGCCAAGCAGCTATGGTGCCTCATCCATCACCATCAGGTACCAGCACCCTACCACTCTCCTCTGTACATCACAGTTCAGTTATCCCCAGAGTGACCCATGTCCTTGTTTGTCCAGGACAGCCCCAGTTTACACACATCACCCTCAAGTAATTACTACTGGTCCCACATTTCAAAATGTTTCAGGTCAGACATTAAATTATATGGTCCCCTAGTCATACTCAACTTCAGCTTTGAGGCTCAGGATAAGATGCTGAAATCCCTTATAATTTTTGTTAAAGGACTTGAGCCATTTGGGCTATAGTATATTTCCCATCCTCTAGATTTTGTGGATTAAGACGCAGGTTTGGGAGTTCCCGTCGTTGCTAAGAGGTTAGTGAACCCGACTAGCATCCATGAGGACTCAGGTTTGATCCCTGGCCTTGCTCAGTGGGTTAAGGCTCTGACATTGCCGTGAATTGTGGTGGAGGTTGCAGATGCCACTCGGATCCTGCATTGCTGGGGCTCTGGCGTAGGCCAGTGGCTGCAGTTCCAACTGGACCCCTAGGACCCTCCATATGCCGCGGACGTGACCCTAAAAGACAAAAACAAAAAACAAAAAAAAAACAAAACAACTCAGGTTTGATCACTTTTGCAAGACTATAGATGCTAGTGTCTTCTTTCAATGGGAGGCAAATAATGTCTTGCCTATTTTCCCATAATCTTTACAGCCATTATGTTCAGCCTCTAGATTCATTCATTAGTGAGTGCAATGAATGGTAAAAATGACAGTGTTAACTTCTATAATTTTTAATTGATTCACTGGAATACTTTTAAAAAGAGACACAGCCCTCCATCTGTTATTTGGTTACTCAAGGGTATAGTTATTAGGGGCAAATCAGGATAAATGCTTCTTTCCCCTTGAAAGTTTTACTTTTATTAAAGCTCAAATTGTTCCATCTTTGACCAAAGTCATCCGCTTCATGTTGTCTACTGAATTTTTTTCCACACGACTCTCATTGTCTTTGATAACTTTCTTGCTAACTGATAGGGCGAGACATTCCAGGAACTTTTGTGCATTTCCTACTCCAAATATAGAATCAGCCATTTCCCCCAGGAATCCTTGATATTATTCAATGGGGAATCATGTGGTATTTCAATACTACCATCTAGTTGCTGGGGTGCTTATTGCTACTGTGTCGATTATTGTTTTCAAGGTATTTTTAGTATAAAGAAATGGAAAACATACATATGAGTTAAAATACCTAATAACTTCATACGGATATCTTCTACTTAAATTCAAGATTCTGGAGTTTTTACCTGACCCTTTCTATATCGCATTCATCTTTTTTCTTCCACGCTAAGAATCCTGGATCCAAAAGGTATGGGAAGAATAGACTCGGAATACACCACAATTACTTGTTTAAACCACAGAGCAGACACAACAGTCTCAGAAAAGCCAGAGAATTTGACCACCATCCATGTAATTACTAAAAGCATTTTAAAAAATTTTCAGGAGTTCCCGTCGTGGCGCAGTGGTTAACGAATCCGACTAGGAACCATGAGGTTGCGGGTTCGGTCCCTGCCCTTGCTCAGTGGGTTAACGATCCGGCGTTGCCGTGAGCTGTGGTGTAGGTTGCAGACGCGCCTCGGATCCCGCGTTGCTGTGGCTCTGGCGTAGGCCGGTGGCTACAGCTCCGATTCAACCCCTAGCCTGGGAACCTCCATATGCCACGAGAGTGGCCCAAGAAACAGCAAAAAGACAAAAAAAAATTTAAAAAAAATAAATAAATAAAAAAAAATAAAAAAATAAAAATGTTCACACTCTCCCCATTTTTAACGATCATCCAGTATCTACATTAGCAAAGCATGTCTCCATCACATACTATATTCTCTTCCTTTCGAGCCTCTCTTAGTCTTAGTTCTAAAAGTAACAGGACACTTAATGTTTACCAGCTGCTCTTATGTCAATGTCTCTCAGATTATTTTCATTGTCTGAAGCTCCTTCTTTAGTAGATGCTTCAGGAGGAGCTCATATAAACAATAGTCTCTGCATTCATGCCTGTTTACTAGTTCGTCCTAGTTATGCTTGAGAGTCAGTTTTGCTGGATATAAAATCCTTGGCTCACATTTTTCCTTCTTTAATATATATATTTTATATACTTGTATATAATGTTTAATAATATATAATTATATACTTTAGGTATTCATATAAAATTTACATATTCATATAAAATCTAATTTCCTCTATTGTTATTAGAAAGTCTAACAATAATCTGAATTTTTTTCCTGTATAAATTGCATGCATTTTTTGGCTAGAAGCCCACATATTTTTTTTCCTTTCTTCAAAATTCACTAATTTTTATTGGAATAAGCCTTGGTGTTGGTCATTCTAGGTTGCTTTTCTCAAGTATACACTGTGGCTTTTCCATACATGGTTTAAAAGAGGGACCGGGGAGTTCCCGTCATGGCGCAGTGGTTAATGAATCCGACTAGGAACCATGAGGTTGCGGGTTCGGTCCCTGCCCTTGCTCAGTGGGTTAACGATCCGGTGTTGCCGTGAGCTGTGGGCTCGGATCCTGCGTTGCTGTGGCTCTGGCATAGGCCGGTGGCTACAGCTCCGATTCAACCCCTAGCCTGGGAACCTCCATATGCCGCGGGAGTGGCCCAAAGAAATAGCAAAAAGACAAAAAAAAAAGAGGGATCTGGAGCTTGGGGTTAACGAAAGCATTACTATTTTTAAAAAGTTATCTTGAATTATAGGATTTGAGATGATTGATGAAATCATGTAAAGTGCTTAACACATTGCCTTAGATATGCATTAGCACTCAATTAACATTAGCTACAATGTAAATATCAAAATTTAGAATCCCCCCCCAAAAAAATGAAGGAACATTTTTAGCTTCAGATTTCTAACAATCTGAATACAATGTTTGATGGAAAGAGGAATGACAGCGCTGAAGAAGTTATGTTCCCAGAGTCTGTCATGAGCTAATGTCCCCACATATCCACTAGGGAGCAACCAGGACTCTTTGGAGATGTGCTGTGACCTTTGAGCTTTGGAGACAGAAATCCCATGTAAACAAGTCATCGTTCTTGGAAATCTGGAGCAAAGTAGAGTCTTCATGAGTCCAGTGTATTGCCTGATATCCCTGATAGGACTGCTCTTATGTTTATTTATTTATTATTTATTAATTTATTTTTTATTTTTAGAGCCACACCCACAGCATATGGAAGTTCCCAGGCTAGGGGTCGAATCGCAGCTGCAGCTGCTGGCCTGCCACATAGGATCCAAGCTGCAGCATCTGTGACCTACACCACAGCTCACAGCAATGCTGGATCCTTAACCCACTGAGCGAGGCCAGGGATCAACCTTGCAACCCCATGGATACTAGTTGGGTTCATTACCACTGAGCCACAATAGGAACTCCTGGTCTTATGTTTATATAGTTGGAAGTGGAGATTGATTATGTCCATATGAAGAGCTGAACATTTTGTCTGCCCCATTAAATCTCTCTCACCAGACTGATCGAAGGTCTGAAATCTCCTCCATGACCTTGCCAAGGACAGCTCACGTAGCAAACACCTGTAGCTGGGCTTTGAACCTTTCTCATTCTGATGACAAGACCCTCAGCATTCTGCTCTACTTGCTTTCACATAGTTTCAGGCACACATCAGAACTGCAGTACCTTGCTGGGGCATGTTCTCCCAGCCTTGCTTGGAGAAAAAAACCTACATTTGTTCCAAGTATTTTGCCTGCAGGTTCCCGTTGCCAGTCTTCATAGTCGGTCCTGGTGATGCTTGACTCTATTAACTCGAGCTATATTAAACTGTAGGAATCAATCCCACAGATGCCAGCAAGCTTTGGCCTGTGTTACCTCTTTTGCCCTTAGTCCTATCCTGCTGCTGTGCTCCAACACAAAGAGCCCTCTTGAATGTCTTCCCTGTCAGGCTGGCTGGGCTGCAAATCTTGCTACCCAGCATTCCCTAGTCAGGCAGCATTGTCTGGTGTTATGTTCCAGTGTATACTTAGAAAAAGGGTGGGGACATTTTCCTGTAGAAGGTCACTGACCATGAGAGAAAGTTGTGCAGAGGCTACATAAATAAAAAGCATGTCAATATCAAATATAAGCCCTTGGACACTTTCTGTATTAACAATTATTAACAAGAAAAATTAGAAGAAAACAAGTAATAAAAATTGTTGCACATGTTGGCTCTTTTTAAAAGAGAAATTGGGAGACAAGCAGAAAAAAGAGAGAAAACACTGTTGGAAATTTTAAAAATAAATAATGGTGGATGGAGTAAAACCCAAAGATTTAAGAGAGCTATTGAATATACATAGTATATTCAATATATACAGTATTTATGCATACACACACACACCACTTATTTGATTTAATACTGTGATGGTTGATTATTGTTATATTTGTGTGCTATTTATAAGAAACATATTCATAAATCAATTAGACTTCAAAAAAAATCTAACAAAAGAAAAAAAAAAAAGAAGTTCAAACTATAAGGATCCAGAAAGGCTGAAATTAAAGGCCAAAAACAAAACCCACTCTGTAATTTTCTATAGTGTATAACAAATGACCACAAACTCAACTGCTTAAAGAATTTCAAGGTTTCTTTGGGTCAGAAGTCCAGTCACGCTTGGCTGGGTCCACTGCAAGGCAGCCATCAAGCTGTTGGCCCGAGCTCAGGTCTTATCTGGAGACCTGAGTGGGAGATGACCTGCTTCCAAGCTCCCTCAGGTTGTTGGAAGAAAAGCTGTGGGATTTATGGAAGAATTTATTTCCTTTCAACTGTAGGATTTATGGCAGCCTGCTTCTTCAAACTCACAAGAGAGAAAGAGACAGGGAGAGAGACAGAGAGACGAGACGCAGTCTGCTGGGAAGATGGCATCTTATCCATAACCATGGAATGGTTAATTTATCATGTTGACTTGACTAGGCTAAGGTATGGCCAAAGAGCTGGTCAGACGTTATGTCTGGCTATGTCTCCAGAAGAGATTAGCATTTAGATGTGTGTACCAAAAACCTACCAATGCATAGGGGCATCATCCAATCCACTGAGGGCTGAAACAGAACAGAAAGTGGAGAAAGGCTGAATTCACTCTCTGCTTGAGCAGAGACATCCATCTTCCCCTGCCGTCAGCACTGGTGTTCTTGGTTCTCAGATGTTTGGATGTGTACCCGGGCTCACACCATAGTCCTCCTCCCCAGTTCCCAGGGCTTCAGACTTGGGCTGAATTACAGTCCTGGCTTTCCTGATCCTCCAGCTTGCAGGTAGCAGATCATGGGACTTCTTAACCTCCTTAAACACATGAGCCAATTTCTATAATAAATCTCCTTGTATATATATCCTATTGGCTCTGTTTGTCTAGAGAACTCTAGAAATATTCAATTGTATATATTCAATACATACATTCAGATAGATAAGCCACTGACCATACTATTCAATATATACATAGTATATATTTATAATATAGATAGATATTAGATAGATAGATAGATAGATAGATAGATAGATAGATAGATAGATAGTTAAGTAGACAGAGAGAGAGAGAAGTCTAAGGAGCCATGCCTATTCTTCTGGCCCCACCTTTTTGTCTCTATTTCTCCCTCTCTACCTCCTTTAGCTGCTGTCCACTGATGCCCTGCCTTACCTCTGCTGGGCCCAGGCCCTGAGCCAGCTTTGAGAGGGAATATAGGAGAGCCACAGTCTCACTGCTACCCATTGGTGGATCTTAGAATTGCATCTCAAGACTCATACATGGGTTCCAGTTGCCCAGCCTTATCTACTTGGCCTCCCTGGTGGTTCAATGAGTCTCTGTGACTCCCGAGGAAAACTGGAAGCTGGAGGGGGCAAGGGGAGACACTAGCGCTGGGTCTCCCCAACACCCTGGAGCTGAAGCTCCCCTCCCCACTCAGTTACGTTTGGCGCCATTATTGCGCTATGGCCAGAGCACGTTCCTCCAGGCGGGGTGGGTTTCCTCCTATAAGAATCACTTTAATCTTCTGCACAAAGCAAATACCAGGAACCGGCATTTTCACATATCCCACGGTTACCCAAACGCAATGCGCTCACCAAGTGACCATGAGCAACTTCCATTAGGAGAATTTAATCCTGAGGCAGGAACAGAGGACTCAGGCAGGCCTGAAACTGGAGTGAGAGAAACTGTCCTTTTCTCTCTGGGGCCTGGCGTAGTTTGGGCTCCAGCTCTAAGATGTGGAGCAGTTTGGAGCTCTTTTTGTGGGAACCCAGCAAAGCACTTGGAGGATGACTCAGGACACATGTCAGTAAATTCCTCTGAATTACGCTTCCCACCCATTATTTCTGAACTTCCAGCAAATTCTCTCTAAGCCACAAGCTGAGGCCTTCCCTGCAATGGGGATTAAGAGAAAGGACCTATCTATCTCATGCTGGTGACAAGGCAAACAAGGCAAAGCAAAGCTTTCTCCCTTGAGGCTAAAATAGCCCAATAGCATTAACAGCAGCAGCAGAGATTGGGGCCCAGAAAGATGAGCAGCAGTGTCAGTGACAAAAGGAGGATGCTGGGGACCAAGCCATGAGGCACCTGCACCTACTCCCAAAAATTGCTGATGAACATTTTGGGAGGGACCATTTGGGTAATAAAGCATATGATGCCAACACCACTGGGTTACCATCGTTGCATCAACAGCTGTTTACAGTGTACCAAATGCTTTCCATAACGATCCCACTTAATCATCCCAATAGCCCAAGAAGGTTAAGATCTATACTGCTGTTTTCACATGAGGAAACCTTCACTAAAGCTCAGAGACTAAATGGTGCTGGAGGTTTTGCACCAGGCTTGGAAAGGCTAAAGCCCATTCACTTTCCACTAATGCACGCTACTCACCCTGCTACCTCTTCACCTGGCAGTTTCGGAAATCATGTGAGAAGAGTGACAGGATTGCATTTGGGAAGTAAGTTGCAAGGTGCTCGGCTCAAGCACCATTCCTCATCTTGTGTCTTTCAAAGAAGTTGCTAATGGTCACTTGGTGACCGCATTGCGTTTGGGTAACAGTGGGACACGTGAAAATGCCGGTTCCTGGTATTTGCTTTGTGCAGAAGATTAAACTGAAGTTGAAGAATGGATTTGGTTCTAAGCCAAAATGTCCCTAATCTGGGCCAAAATCATTTCCTCTCTTAATTCCATGCATAGACACCTGGCCACAGTGTAACCTGAGCAGCCACTATCTTACTCTATTCTGTTCCTTCACGTGTTTGTCTTCTGAATCATCATCACAGCTCTTCCGCAGTCCCTGCTCAAAGGAAATACCAGTTCCTGAAAGAAATAAATGTGCCACAGAGGTTTCCTTCAACAACAAAGAACATATTACAGTCACGTTTTATTACCAGGAAGCCTCTAATTCAGACACACGTTGTTTAAACGGCCAGGCAAGATGTACCTTGAAGCTCTTTTCTTCGGGAAGAAACCATATCACAGGAATATAGATTTTACAACCCAAATGAAAAATTGGCAGAAGACCTGAACAGACATTTCCCCAAAGAAGACATAATGGATGGCCACTAGGCACATGAAAAAAGGCTCAACATCACTAATTATTAGAGAAATGGAAATCAAAACCACAATGAGGTACCACCTCACACTGATCAGAATGGCCATTGTTAAGTCAACAAATAACCAATGCTGGAGAGGGTGTGGAGAAAACGGAATCCTTCTACACTGTTGGTGAGAATGTAAATTGGCATAACCACTATGGAGGTTCCTCAGAAAACTAAAATTAACTATAGAATTACCATATGATCTAGCAATCCCACTCCTGTGCATAAATCTGGACAAACTATAATTCAAAAAGATACATGCACCCCTCTGTTCATGGCAGCACTATTCACTATAGTCAAGACATGGAGAAAGCTAAATGTCCAATGACAGGTGAATGGATTAAAAAGATGCTGTACATATACACAATGGAATACTACTCAGCCATAAAAATTGAAATAATGCCTTCACAGCAACATGGGTACAACTAGAGGTTCTTATACTAAGTGAATTAAGTCAGAAAAAGAAAGACAAATGCCATATGATATCACCTATATGTCGAATCTAAAATATGTCACAAATGAACCTATCTACAAAACAGAAACAGACCCACAGACAGATAACAGAATTGTGGTCTCTAAGCGGGGTAGGGAGAGGGAGTGGAATGGATGGGAAGTTTGGGGTTAGTAGATGCAAACTGTTATATTTAGAATGGATAAACATTGAGATCCTACTGTACATATAGCACAGGGAACTATATTCAGTCTCTTGGAATAGACCACAGTGGAAGATAACATAAGAAAAGAAATGTATATGTATATATATATATATATATATATATATATATATATGGAGATATATATATATACGGAGATATATATATATATATATATATGACTGGATCACTTTGCTGTACAGCAGAAACTGGCACAACACTGTAAATAAACTATACTTTTACATATAGGTTATATACATGTTTTAAAGTATATTCACAGAAGATTCAATATGCTGTTATTTTCTCAGACATAAACCCTTTCATTTTATATTCATTTCTAAACCATTCATGTCACCTTGATTTGCAATAATTTCGTGAGATTTTAGCAGACATACCACTTTACAGCACTTATATTGCCATAAGGGTATTTAACTGTATTTAAATTGTGATGATATCTTACATGTACCAAGCAGCTTTAGAACAAGAAGAAAAGCACTCTGATCACCTGGTCTTTAGCCCTATTCTCTGCATCTGAAGAAGAATATAATCTGGTCATTTGTCTCTGTGTGGGGATTTTTTTCCTTTTTCCTTTTTTTTTTTTTTTTTTTTTATGGCCACACCTGTGGCACATGGAAATTCTCAGGCTAGGGGTCAAATCAGAGCTGCAGCAGCCAGCCTACACCACAGCCACAGCAATGCCAGATCCAAGCCACAACTGCAACCTACACCACAGCTCATGGCAATGCAGGATTCTTAACCCACTGAGCGAGGGCAGTGATGAAACCCATATCCTCAGGGATACTTAACCCACTGAGCCTTAAAGGGGACTTCAATGTGCGGGGGTTTTTTCCAAGGTTTCAATTCATACAGTATTTGTGTGGCTATCATCTCTCAGATGTCTTGACCCCTCATATTGTGATCCTATCACGTTTAAATAGAAAGCAGGAGTTCCCTGGTGGCCTAGTGGTTAAGGATGCAGCATTGTCATGCTGTGGCTTGCGTTCAATCCCTGGCCTGGAAAGTTCTGTATCCTGCAAGTGTGGCCAAAACTTTAAAAAATGGAAAGAAAGTCAAAGAAAACTAAAATGGTACATTATTAGGACATCTATTAGGCCTCATCTGGATGTTACATGGAGTGAAACAAATATCCTTTCTGTTTAGGAGGTCCATGTTTAGCGCAGGCCATTTGGGTAATGACTAACAGAAAAATGGCCTTTATGCAACAGGAACAAACTTAAAAATAGTTTATTAAACTGGTGCATAGGAATTTTCCACCTGAAACCATATTCCCATGGAGAAAGTCTCCCTGGTTACAATCTTTATTGGTTGGTTTGTTTATATCTGCCCTGTCCCAGAAAGAATTTTAGACAGCGAGTCACCACTGTCAGGCTGATATGGTGCCCCATGTATTATTAATAACAATCCTTCCAGTGCCCACTCTGATGTCTTGAGGACAGAGATAGAACAAACATTCTGGAGTTTTCTTGGTGCCCCATTAAGATAACACCAAATCCTCATTCTGACCTTTGCTGTCACCTGCAATACTTTAACCCGTGATATAGATCTTTAAATATAGATGCTATTGTTTTTGTTCAAATGACTAAGAGTTTTCTATGTCCACAAGTAATACAAAGCACAATGATGATGCCTGATCTTAATGTGAAAATGAGAAAGTACTGGTGGAGGCATTCTAGGTAATTCTGTCCTCTGGGCTGAGAAATAAGGAAGACTTATTTATCCAACTAATCAAGACCAGGAAGTGGTGACTTAAGTTGCATGCACTTTCGTGATAATAGAAGCAGCCTCCATTGACGAAATACATCCTCCATACCAGGCCGTGTAATAGTTGGGGGCTTTACCTGCATTTGCCCTTTTCAGTATTCCTGCTATTATTGTCCATCTACAGAAGAGGAAATGGAAGTGGGAAGTTGTGACACTGCTCAAAGTGATTCAGCAATGCCAGGTTCAAAACCTGTCCATCTGGCTTCAGCCCTCACCTCTCAGTGCAGTGATTCTACTTCCCTCCCATGCTGTGAAGACACATACTCAGCATCATCATGAAGGCCTTGACTGCTTTCAAGATGGCTGAGAGAAGCTTGGTAGATTTCACACCCACCCACCCCATAGCTAATTTAGCCCTTTCTTTGGGGATAAGCTGGGAGTAGTGGCAACCCTCTGCACTCCTCTGGTTCTAACTTGGATTATCAAATATTTCAAGCCTCTTAGATAAAGGGACTGGATCACAGACATTGCCAGGCAGGGCATAGTTGGCAAACATTTCCCTCACGGTTGTCATCTATTAGCAGAATTAACAGGATGGGGATGGAAGAGGATTTGGTGGAGAAGCGATTTCAGGGGCAATGGGAACACGTGCTGTCTACCACAGTCCACCCCTTTGGCTCACTGACATTTTTATGTACCCAGAGTGCGAATTTGTCCCATCGTCATAAAGATGATCCCAAAGTCTGTCAAGTTATGGCAACAAGATCAAAGCTCAGTTTCTGAAGTAAATTGAGACCTCAGCTCTGTGTGTCCTGATGCAATGAAGGAAAATGTGTTGGGGCAGCCATGAAATTCCCTTAGCAAGTAGAACTGCAAGAAAAAAAAGAGAGCAGTGTGTACACAATCTCAGCAGAGCAAAGAGAGATAAGAGCAAAAAAAGAGAGTGGAAAGATGAGCGCTTCATCAGGAAGAACTCTCCAGTTGACCCATCTGCAGACAAAATTGGAAAAAAAAGGGGGGGGCATTGTTGTTCCAAAAAATGTGTTTTTTTGATATATATTGTGGGGGGCACACCTGCAGCATATAGAAGATCCCAGGATAGAGGTTGAATCAGAGCTGCAGCTTCCAGCCTACGCCACAGCCACAGCAACACCGGCTACAAGCCACATCGGCAACCTATGTAGCTCGTGGCAATGTTGGATCCTTAACCCACTGAGCAAGACCAGGGATCGAACCTGCATCCTCGTGGATACTAGTCAGGCTCTTAACCTGCTGAGCCACAGTGGGAACTCCCTGTTTTGGTATATTAACTCAGAAATAGTAATTCCTTATTCTGTCCTTCAGGTTCTTAGACTCCTTCCTATGCAAGTGAGAATCTCCTTAAGATTAAAGGATGAATCACTATGGAAGTGTGTTGTAGCCACTACTGGTTCCATCCAAACTTCTCCCATATGAAGAGGCCCTTACTTTTGTTCAGGTGTCCATCCCTCCTCTTTGTGACCCACGAGTAAATCCCTACGCACCTCAGATAATCATGGTGGTCCACTCCCCCTGGCCAGTGATTAAGGGATACATGTTGCTCGGTTCCAGCAAAATGAGATATGGGATGAAGGTGCCAGGATACAGTGATATCTGAAGGAAGAACATCACGTACTTAACCAAATAGAAAAGTCAAGAAAATAAGAGATAGGTATCAAAACCTGAAAAAATTGCATTCTTTAACATAACCTGGACTTGCCCAGTGGCACAAAATTGAATGCTTCTTGTATGGTGTTTCTCTAGCATCATATTGGCCTGAACTTACTACATAGATCCCCTGTCACATATTTCTTATTATTTGGCAAACTTCGGAATCTTCAACAAGAGCAAGAAGTTATCTAGTGTCGGAGACTATCTTCCAGAGCTTTAGAGACATATCAATACACTTAATCCCCTCGAAACAATTCTTGTGGTAAGTGTTATTTTTATTATTATGTATCACCCTATTTTACTGATAAGGAAACTTAAGCACAGAGAAAAAGCTTGCTCACGGTGTCAATGGAAGCAGTGGTTCTGAATCAAGATAGTCTAACTGGAGCCCATGCACTTAACCTCCAAACTGTAAAGAAATCTCCCAGCATGCCATTGTGAGGCTTGGCAATTGGTGGGTATTGCCAGGCAGAGGAAAGCCAGCATAAAGCTCTTATTATTATTTGACATAAGTATTGCTGGAGATGTCATACAGGAGGTGTCCACAGACTGCAATTGCACTGGCATACCAGGGAGGGTAAAGAGGCCAACTTTACCACCTAGATGCCTTACCAATGATTCTACATAGATCCTAGCATGGAGGCCATGGCTGGAGAGGGTTGGACAACAGAGAAACAAATGATGATGGCAAGAGGAAAGATGCTGAAGTGGGGCAACAGGAATGGATACAAAGTGGGATAATAGAGTGAAAAGGGTCAGAATGCAGGGCACTATCTTAGGCATCAGGTGTTCGTTCTTTGAAATAAAATTTCCTGGCAATGAATTATCTGAGTGTTTCAAGTCTTTTGTCAGTGCTGAAATGTTAATGCAGTGAGTGTGGTTTCAAAATGAATGGGCCAGCAGCACAAACTGGGAAGTCTTTTGCTTATTTAAATCTCTGTGACAGTGTGGGTGTTCCCATCATGGCTGAGCAGAAATGAATCTGACTAGTATCCATGAGGACGCAGGTTTGATCCTTGGCCTCGCTCAGTGGATTAAGGATCCAGCATTGCCATGAGCTGTGGTGTAGGTTGCAAACACTGCTAGGATCCCACATTGCTGGGGATATAGTGTGGGCCAGTGGCTACAGTTCTGGGAACCTTCATATGCTGGGGGCGCAGCCCTAAAAAGACAATAAATAAATAAATACATAAATAAATAAATATCTCTAAGACAATGAGATTTGACCTTGGTGAGATTGTGATCTTTGGTGTGTGCACAAAGGCACAGTCTGGGCATTTTCCATCTAGATACTCTTCCTCCAATTGGCACATACTAATACTGCAAAAACGAGGGTAGATACTCTGGCAGATGCTGGGAGACATTCAGCCCCTGCCCTCAAGGATTTCACAGTCTAGCAAACAGTCGGATCCAAGGCAGCAAGACGGACATGAGAGGGTACTGAGTCCAAAAAGTCACAGAGGGGAAAAGCCTGACTATTTAAGAAAGTTTCAGGGAAGAAGTATCGTGGCTGACTATTGGAAGAAGACTTGAAATCTTCTCGATGGAAGAGAAGGATGAGGAAGGATACTCCTGGCAGAGGGAGAGACGGGCAAGGGATGCACCTGAGCAGGATGAATTCAGGCACTTATGAGAAGGTATTTTTTCCCAACTTAAATCGCACACATTTATTATCTCACAATTGAGACTCCATGGTCAGGAGTTAATTGGGTTATCTCCTTCAGAGCCTCTCACTTGGCTGCATTCGAGGTGTTGACCAGTGGTAGGGTCTGATTTTAAGGCTTTGACCGGAGAAGGATCCACTTCCAAGCTCATATGATTGTTGACAGGATTCAATTCCTTGCAGGCTGTTGGTCGGAGGGCCTCAGTTCCTTTGCTAACTGTTCGCCAAAGGCTGTCTCGAATTCCTGAGATCATGTGAGCTTCTCCACCAGCAGCTTGCTTCATCAATGCCAGCGACAGAGGAATTCCCTAGTGGTTCCCAGTTAAGAATGGGTGTTGTCACAGTGGCTGCTCAGGTCACCACTATGGCATGGGTTCGATCCCTGGCCTGGGCACTTCCACATGCTGTGGGCATAGCAAAAAGAAAAAAGAAAAAAGAAAATCAAAAACAGACAGCAACGGAGAGAGTCTGCTGGAAATCTGGAAGTTACCATCTTATGTACTTTAATCCAGAAGTGACACCCATCATGCTTCTGGATTTCATTGATTAAAGGCAGATCACTCCAGCAGCCCACATTCAAAGAGAGACGATTACACAAAAGCAAGTGTACGAGAAGGTGGGAATTTGGCAGGTCATCTTAGAGACCACTTGCCACAGAGAGGCTGTTTCGTGTCTGGAAGAAGACTGGTAACTTTCTATCCATATGCTCTGCATTGTTAAATACCCTCTCAATTGAAAAACATGATGGAAAATTCTGGCTGGATCTACAACAATCTCCTAATTTTCTTTTCTTCCCCCCACCTCCTCAGTCACTGCGGGGAATTGGTGCACGTCTCTTGAACCCATGAAACCAAGCCCTTTCCTGGGATGACAATGGCACTGACTCCCAGTCTCCCGTCTCCTAAATTTCCCCTTATCTGATTACTACTATCTTATTAGACTCCATTACCATATTACCCTTTTTAGCATATAGATAGAATTTTGGGTTTTCCTAAGTGCTTCAAATAATTTTTTACCCCTTCAAACCCTCCCTAAATGCTTTTTCTATAAATGTTACTCATTACTGGTGAGATTTCTTCACCTCTGGCTCTTTTCAAAGGGCATAGTATTAAGGAGATAACAAGTTCTGACAAGTTATTAAAGAAGGGTTAAGTCCACAGATTTCATTGTAATTCCTGGCACAGAGTCTGCGGTAATACTTTCTTTTTATTTTGTTACATAGCCTTTATCACACTTTCCCCCACCCGCCACCACCATCACCCAAGGACCGTACTGTGTGAGAGTTTCAGTGACAATACATGGCTTGTGGGTTGCCTGAAAGACATCAGAGAGTATCTTAGAAACAAAGTAGAATGTGTCTTTCTCTCTCTGATCACGATAACCAGAAATGGAAAAGAACACCGTACCAAAAATAGTAGCACCATTTACTCTGACAGAATAGGAAACTAGCAGCTTCTGAGTGTGAGTTTTAGGATTTCAAGCAAGCAACACCTCTGTGACTCCTTCTACTCATCTGTCAAACAGCAAGGATGATATAGATGCAAATGGATTTCCCTAAACAGAGTCCAGAATTAGTACAATTTCAAGCCTGGTTTGTACAGCTCTGAATTTTACTGAAAGAAAGGCCCAAAATAGCTGAGTGGTCCACCCGTCAAATGGTAGGTTGGGGGTGCCACCAATTTTAATAAAATTCTATTTATAGCCAGCATTCTGGAGCCACATTCACAACTGTCTGTTAAATAAAAGAAAAATAGGATGATTGTATTCATCATTTAGAACACAGTTTAATGAAACAGTCTAACACAGAAATGAACAGTCTTAAAGAACAATCTTTAGATGTAGGTGGGATGGTAGAAAAATCACATGCTGCGGCGTCCAAAAATATGGTTCCTAATCTCCACTTGGCTTCTGCGGGACTCCCACACCCCTCTACAGCCCAAATCATTTGTTCTTAAACTTTTCCATGTGAGCACCCCTATCTGCAGAGGGGAGCAAGCAAGTCAGTTAATTAGCAACCTGAGAGAAAACCTGGTGTAACTTCTTGTAATCATGATATCCCACTTAAAATCCTCTGGAGGGAGTGGGATGGACTGGGAGTTTGGGGCTAGTAGATGCAAACTATTACTTTTAGAGTGGATAAGCAGTGAGGTCCTGCAGTATAGCAGAGGGAACTATATCCAATCCCTTGTGATAGAACATGACGGAAGATAATATAAGAAAAAGAATGTACATATATGGATGATGGGGCCATTTTTCTGTACGTACAGCAGTAATTGGTACAACATTGTAAATACACTATACTTTAATTTAAAAATTAAAATAAAATACTCTGATTTACTATAAAAACTCTAGTTGAACTTTGTGTTCTAACCCATTTTCTATGTGTTCTCAGTTTTAAAATTCAAATGTTTTAAAGTAGTCATGTAAATGTACCTTCTAAAAGTTGTGCTACGCTTATCCTGTGGCCCTGAGTAGCCACTGTGACACATTGCCATGTATTTCAAGGTGGAAGAGAGGGGTTCATATTCCCTGACTTTGAAAGTTCTGGACAAAGTGATTATGCAAATGAGAGAACTGATAACACTAGAAAATCATGATTCCCATCCTCAAGTGGACACCTGACATGGCCCAGCTCTACGATGACGAATCCATAATGTCCACCCTCGCGAAGCTCTGCCCCCTCCCTAAGCATCCACCAGAGCCAATGATCTCTGCTTCCCCCAAAAAGAGAAAGCTGAGCCCACTGGATAGGAACATCCCCATATCCCCTCGACCCAACACACCCATCCACCTGTGTCCGCATCCGCCCCATTCTTCATCCTTCCTGTTATCACATACAATGTGTCTACCTTCTCATCAAATGCATGTCTAGGCTCTCATCAAAAGTGGCCCCTATTTCCTCGGGCCCCCTCAAGGACCATACCCTGGGTTATCTCCCTCATCGTCTGCATCCTTAGCCTCCCTTCTCAAAGAGATTCTTCGCATTGGTATCAGATGTGTTTCCTCTAAAAAAAAGCTGTCAAAACAACCCTCGTTAGGTTCCATCTCTCATGACAGCTAACTACCCTCTCCTATGTCGTCAGAACCAAAAGTGTTCAGAGCCCTGCCTCACAGTCTCCATTTCCTCACCTCTCCTTCACTTTAAAAATTTTTACATTTTTAATTAAAACAATACATGTATATCATTTTTAAAATTCAATAATTACTAGAAAATATATAGAAAATGTAGTCTTCTATCTTCCTCTCTATATCCACGTCTGCTGACCAATACTTTCAATTCGCTCAGCTTTTTCTTTGGATATTCATATCCATATTTCCAAGTGATATTTTTTTGGCTGCATCCACAGTATGTGGAAATTCCCAGGCCAGGGATCAAACCAATACCACAGCAGCGACCTGAAACACTGCAGGGCCAATGAGGGATCCTTAACCTGCTGCACCACAAGGGAACACCCAAAATGATATTCTTGAACTCTGTATAACTGGACACACTATGTCATCTTGGGCACATCAAATTTTCTGTGCAGTGTTACATGAGTGAGAAACATCCATGCAATTCAATCACTTTCATTACAAGTTGTGTCGTATAACATTCCATTCAGCAAATATACCACGATTAATATATGTCAGTTCTTTTAAGAGTCGTCATCTGAGCTGTTTTTCCAATGCTGCAATGATCATTCTTGTACATATCTTTGGGCATATGGGCATGATTTCCTCTACGTTTCTAGATGTGAAATAGGATGACCGCAGGATATGCACATTTTCTTCACCTTCTTTATGAGAGAGTTCTTAATATTAACTTAATAGTAAAACAGTCAAATTTATCCATCTTACCTTTTATGATTTGTCTCTCTTGTGTATTTCCCTTAACCATCTTTGATTTATTTTTGAGTGTTGCATGCACATTTCTTCCTCAAACCCCCTAATCTGGCTTCCCTTTTCACCCCTTAACTGAAAGTGCTCTAGGTAACCAGCGGCTTCCATGTTGCTTTCCATATGGTTTAATGCCATAATCCAATTCTTTTTTCAGGCTTTATCTTACGTAGTAATTACCCAGAATCATCTGACACCGTGAATCACTCCCTTTTTCTTGAAAGACCCTTATTTTTTGGCTTCCATGATGCCACATTCTCCTAGTTTTTCTCAAACCTATCTGGCAGCTCCTTCAGAGTCACTTTTGCAAGAATCCATTTCCTGCTTGACCTCTAAATACTGAAGTTCACCTGGGATCACTATTTTGGCCTTGTCTTTCTATCCCATTTTGTCGGGTGAGTTTGTATGAATGATCCCCCAAACTGAATCTCTAAGCTACACCTTCCTTCTGAGCTCCAAATGTATATCCCCATTGGATGTCTTCCTGACCTCCCAAAGGATCATGCCTAAGACTGAACACTTGATCTTGGTGCCTCTTCCTGTCTCCACCAATTCAGTAAATGTCACCCATTCCACCCTGTCATGTGCCCAACATTTGGGGGGTCATCCTTGATATCTCATCTCCCTTAACCCTAACATTCAAGATAACAGGTCTTATCTAGTCCCACTCAAACTATGTGGGGAATCTGTTTCCTCCTCTCCATCTTCACTGCTAAGCATTCATTGGTTATCACCTGATGACTATAACAGCCTCCTCATAATTCTCCCTGCTTTAACTTCTGTTCCCTTTCAATTTTTTCTCCAAATAGAAACCAGACTGATCTTACAAACATATATTTGAATCCACATCAACTCTCTGTACAAAACCCTCCAGCACTGATTATTGTCGTACAATGAAATCCAAACCCCTGACATGGCCTAGAGGGCACTTTGCATTAAATAGCACCAGACACTCTCTCTAGAATCCAGTAGTTCTAGATGCCTGGTGTTGATCTTGCCTGGACCCTTCTTTTTTTGTGTGTTTATTTCTTTTCATTTGTGTCTTCCCTCAAGCCTCAGGTTAAGAGTCTGTTTTTAACCCCTACTCCCAACCCATTGTATGATCTCACACTAACTTCTTTCCTTTATATCATTAAATACAGCTTGTGATTAGATATTTGTCTGATCATTAACTCATCGTATCCCCACCAGACCCTGAGTTCCTGAGGGCAGGGATCATGTCTGTGTTATTATTGCTGCTGTTGTTACTATGACTCTTATTATTATTCCTTCTAGCCCAATGCCTTGTGGGGACTAGGAACTCAATAAGCCTATATTAAATGCTGAGGGCAAATGAAGGACTTAGTGCCTCCGTCCTCACCAAGAAGGCTGCCTAGTCTCCTGGGGTTCCTAGTAGATGAGACCCAGGGCTCTGGTCTCTGAGTCTGTTTCTAGAAGGTGGATGCTCGAGGATCCACTTTTCCTGTCGTTGGGCCTTAGTTTCCTTATCTGGACGCTTCCATGCTCCTGTCCATGCCCACCCCATCCTAGATTCCCATCATAATCTACTTTAAGGCTAAGCTTTCTTTTTCTAGGGGAAAGCAGCAGAGGGGAATAAAAATTTTCCCCTGCCCAACGATATTGCTCAGCTGCAGAGGCTGATAATTATTGTTAATTTAAAGTAGAAATGTAATTAGTGTATTAGTTTTAATTGCATCCTAGGCCATGAGTAGCACAAAATCCATTCACCTAAGATTCTCCTTGTGGATGATTTGGGCACCATAAAAGCAAGCTTATTATTATTCCAGCATCGCTGGGGTATTATTGCCCCCTGGTGGCGACATTAATTACTTAGCCCTGTATGTTTGAAGATGCTGTTTAAGCAGGGGCTTCCGCGGATTTTCCACGGGAGATCAGGGTATTCACTTCTCCCAGAGTAAAACTAAAGACAAAAGGCATGAAAGCATTTTCTTGATGAAAATGTTTGTGTTGACGCCACCCGTGTTTTTTCTTTAAGGGCTATGGCTCCATCCCTTTCATTTCCCTTCCCCCGAAGATGTTTTGTCCCCTCTGAGGCACTGTCCAGGGAGGCAGCCACTAGGGCGATCAGCCATTTGGTCTCAAAGAATACCTGGTTGGGGACCCCCGTTTGAGAGGACAATATTCAGTCTGATAGGCATTAGCTTTTCCATGATGCTTAGATGTTCAGGTAGGAAACATTTTTCAAATGTATAAAATAAGTGTCACACTAAGGGCAATTAGACAGGTGAAGCTAGGTGTAATAATTGCATCTAATAATTACATTCGGGGGAAATGTCCCCAATACACATTTACATGTTCCCAAATGCATTTTTGCTCTTCAAATCAGAAACTCACCCATATGCCAAATTTGGCTACTCTATCCTTGTTTTAGCCTTTGAGATTGAGTAGGGGAAAGGTGCATATGAGTAATGATGTTTCTAATCAATAGAAAATGCTTTGACAGAGATTAATCTATATCTACTAGTCTTTGCTATACGTTCCTTCCAACGGATAGAATATCTCCCCAAAGCCAGAGATGGCTGCATTTATTGCTAATGGAAACAATTCATTAAGAAATGACTGACAGTTTACAAAGGAGAACTTGCAGTGGAAACAGTTTTCCCTGCTATCTGCATTCCCATTTTTTCCCTATAGCACTGGATGTAGAATCAGACAGCTCTGGGTCTGAATCTTGACACCTTCATTTCCAGGTGTGTTACTTTAGGCAAGTTACTTAAGATTTCTAAGCCTCAAGATCACCTCATCATCTATGAGGTTGATATAATACTCACTTCATACCCTTGTTGTGAAGCTCTGTGATATTATTATATGTAAAATACTGTGCAAAATGCCAGACACATATTAGGCATTCAAGATACAATAGCTATAATTATTCTTAAAGTTATTCAAAACCTTATGAATGATCTCAAGGGAAAAAATAACATAAAGGCAATCAAAACTAATTATTTGCAACAAGGAGCATATTTAGTCACTTATAAAATAGATTATGAATAACAAATAATTGACAGATAGTCTGCTGGTGATTAATTCTTTCTACTTTTGTATATCTGGCAAAGTTTGTTTGGCTTTTGCTTTTGAAAGATATGTTCACATGTATGCAATGGAAGTTGCCACTTTTTCTTTCAGTATCTTAAATACTACTTTACAGTTCCTCTGCATTTAGCAAGTCTTTTTTGTTTGCTATTTTTCAACGTTACTACGTACAGACTAACTTTATTCTTTTTAGGGTTACATAATATTCTATAAAGTGAATATACGGGTTTGTTCCAACCTTACTTCTTTGTCTGCTATTAAGATGTTCTCATCACTAGTTTTGATTGGCTGATTATGAAGTACTTTGGCATAGTTTTCTCTAGGTTACTTATGCTTTAGATTCCCTGATCATCTTGAACCTATGGATTTATAGTTTGCATCAAATTTGGAACATTTTCAGTCATTATTTTTTTTTTCAAATATTTTTCCTATCCCTTCCCTCCTCTTCTTTGGGAACTCCAATTACAGGTATTCTATGCTAAATGAAGTTGGGCCTCAGTTCACCAATACTCTGTTAATTTTTGGTTTTAGTCTTGTTTTCTCAGGGTGTTTCATTTTGGATAGCTGCCATTGCTATGTCTTCAAGTTCATTAGCCTTTTCTTCTGCAGTGTCTAACTGGTCAGTGCAATGGACTAAATGTTCATGTTCTCTGCAAAACTTAATTGGTGAAATCCTAACCTCCAATATGATGATATTAGGACGTGGAGCCTTGGGAGAAGACTAGGTCATGAGGATGGAGCCCTCATAAGTGGGATTAGTGCCCTAAAAAAGAGACCTTAGAGGGCTCTGTCATCCATTTCCTCCATGTGAGGATACAGTGAGAAACCTACAACCAGAAGAGGGATCTCCTCAGAACCCAACCATGCTGGCAACCTGGTCTCAGATCTCTAGCCTCCAGAACTGGGAGAAAGAAACTTCTTATTTATAAGCCATCCAATCTATGGTGCTTTGTTATAGCATCCTGAGTGGACTAAGCCTGTCAATAATTCCATTCAGTTTTCATCTCCAAAGTTCAGTTTGGGTTTTTTAAATATCTTTCCTGTCTCTACTTAACATGCACAATCATTCCTCTATCACCTTGAACATAAAGAAAACAGTAATAAGTTTTAATGCCCTCATCTGCTAATTCCAACATCTGTGTTGGTTTGGGGTCTGTTTTATTTGACTTATTTTTCTCCTAATTGTGGATCATATTTTCCTGTCTCTTCATATGCTTGGTCCATTTCTTATTAAATATCTGACTTATCAATTTTACTTTTTGGGTCCTGGATAGTTTCGTGTGCCTATATTTCTGAACTTTGTTTTGGGATGCAGTTCTATTACTTGGACACAATTGCAGATATCATTTTTATGATTTGTTAGTGTGGTTAGAGTGATGCTTAGTGAAGGACTAATTTTTCCCCACTAAGGACAAGTACTTAGTACCTTCTAAGTACTCTGACCTATGCCTCCTGAGGTTTTCTAGTCCTACCAATGAAAACAGGCACAGTGAGAGCTCTGAGTTACATTTCCTCCCCATCCTTTTGGTAGTTCTTTCTTCAGCCTTGGATAGTTTTTTTCTCATGCCTGCACTGATCAGTACTCTGCTGAGTACTCAGGGGGACCCTCTGCAGCCCCCAGAGTTCTCTCTGTCTCCTCTCGGTTACGTTGCCATCCAAATTCTAGCCACCTTTTCCCTCCCTGGACTCTCAGCTTCTTCTCCTCAATTCAAGGACTCCACTGGCTCTTTCGTGATGCTCCTTCCCTGCATCACCACCTGGAATCTCTCTAAGCAGTTAGCTAAAGGTAATCACAGGCTCATTCTATTTGCTTTCCATCTCTCAGGCACCACTGTCATTCATTGCCTGATGTCCACTTAAAATCCATTATTTCACACATGTTGCTTTTAATTATTTCCAGTGGGAGGGTGAATCCATGCTACTTGATCTTGACTGGAAGTCTGTCTGAATCATGTGGCATCAGAGAAAGGGGAAGAAAGTTGTGGGCATCACTTTACTGAATTTCTTAAAGCTGGCAAGATATATAATAATCATACAATGGAGATCATTTTTCTGTTTTTAAAAAAATACATAACAGATTGAGGAAGGAGGACAGGAGAAGTGCCTCTTTTTTCCTCTGTGGCAACTTTAAAGCATTCTTTGCTTTTTTCCCCCCTCACAGAATGAGAAATATTAAAAAAAATTAATTTTTGGTAAATTGAATTCAACCCGAGCTAAATGTGTAAGAGGCTAACAAGCTGAATATTTCCCTCTAGTAGTTTGAAGGGATATCAGATCTGCTCTGAATAATTGAAGGTACAGTTTTTACTACATTGTGTAGTGTCCTTGGAAAGTAAGATTCTCCCTGCTAGGTGAACTGCTCATCGCTGCTCACGTCACTGCAAATACCTCTCACTGTCACCCTTTCGGCGCTTAGCTGGTATAGAGTCTGTCTAATTAAGAGTCAGTTGGGATTAACCCTGGAGGAGAATAAGAATAAACTCAGCATGAAAGTTGTAGGCTTGCCTGCTATGGACCATTCTTCAGTTACTTCCTTCAATTCTTCAGACACACGGAAAGAGACGGAGGGAGCTGTGAGCAATAAAGCCTGTCGGGAGAAACATGTTCATCCCTGCAGTGCTTCTGGATCACGTCACTGTCTGGGCCCCACCTTGGGCTCCCCATTGCTGCTCACACTGCCGATTTGTAAAGTAAAATGCGTTTGGAGGAAAGCGGAGGAAGTACAGTATGATCAACTGCTGAGAAACTGCCAAGGGAAAAAGAGAGAGGATTCATGCAGGCGAGGTGAATTTAGGATCATTGCGAGTAACTGTATCTTAGGCCCCCTAGGTTGAGAAATGAGCCCCTTTCCGATTCTCAGGCACATTTTATGCTATGTACAATAATACACGATGTATAATAATACACGACTTCCCCCAAAACAAGATCAAAGCGGTGCTGCTTCGCTGGACTCCACCCAGCCCTACAAGCAATGATGCTGATATCAGCTGCCTCACTGACCTGGCCTCCAAGCTCTCCCTCACCCCATTCACTGCTTGCTCTGCTGCAGGGCAGTCTTGCCACTATTCTCACAGCTGAGAACACTCCACTTCCCTCCATCCACAGGGGTCCTCTCCTCTCTACTTCTCCTGACCCTCTAATCAAAAATGATGCCACCCCTCTGGTGGCTTTCTATCCTTATCTGAGTTTTCTTTTCCTGCACCAGGCATTTCACCACCTCCACTCCTTTGTTCATTCCTGCTGCTCTAGTGTATAAGCTCCATGGAGACTGGGGCTTTGCTTTGGTCTCCTGTTATCCTCAGCACCTGGGATGGTGCCCCGTGTACAGTAGGCGCTCAATAAATACTCACGGAATGGATAAATAAGCAAACTTGTAAGACTAATGGCGGGCTACCTGTGTGTATGTGGATGATACGAAAGTTGGCTTGGTTAGACGGAAGTATCAAATGATGTTTGGTCATAAATTAAAATTTAATACATCAGACAATGAGAGATTCCACAGAAGCCGTCAACTGGGATGCCTGAGTAGCAATTGAGGCAGGTGATGAAGGATTCAGGAGGAAAAGGAGGCAGATTGGGTCTGAGCTACTTCCCCAAGAAAGAATTAGTTAAGAAGAACCTCTAGAAGGACAGGGCCTCAATCACGGATGCTATGAATCACCCCATAACTGACTGATGTACACTCCACGGAGAGCGGAACAGCACAGCCTTTTTTTTCTGACCCACACAGTGACTTAATATTAGTACCTGAAAGTGTGGTGGCGGGTACCTCACCACATGCAGAAACTAACCACCAGCTGCCACTCAGGACCATTAACAAAACTGAGCTGGAGTTTTGCATTAGCACTTGAGCTGACATTTGAATACTGACTTTTTTTTTTTTTTTTTTCTCTTAAGAATGAAAGACCATTTATCACTTTAGGACCATACCATCTGCCTGACCCCTCTAAACTCTTTTGATGGTTGTCCCTGTAAGAATTCCACCCACCAACACACGGCTGAAAGGTGGAGCTGAAGCAGATGTTATCATCGGCCAACTCTGGGTTCAGCAGAGCACCTGATACTTAGTAGGTGCCCAATCTATGTTTGGGGAATTAAATGGAAGTGAGCCATCTCTGCAAGTGGTGACACTAGCGCCACCTGGTGTGTGGCCTATCCAGGCACATGGAATTGAGGAGCTGAGTTCTTCTTTCCCAATGGACGCTGGTCCAGAGCAAACTCTTTATGCACACACACTCTTCTCTGTTTGGGAAAGCTGTCCTCACCTTTCCCCTTTATAAACAATCCCAATCCCTGTATCTTTCTGTCTCTCTGTCTCTGTCTCTGTCTCTGTCTCTCTGGCTCCCTCCCCCATTCCTAAACCCCAACAGCAGCACCTGTACCTGATTTTCAGGCTTCATAGAGACACCCCAGAGCAGCCTCCCCACGACTGATGCTCCTGGAGAGACTCAGCAGACTTTCCAAAGGAGAAGAGCTATAATTTCCACCCAAGTAATTCTGACTCTCAGGCCCTCACTACAGCTTGTTCCAAAAGAGAGCAGAGAGAAGGCAGCTCCCTGGAGCTGCTATAATTGTAGAGCCTGATGAAAGACAAGACAGAGGAAGGAGAGCGAAGCAAGAAACCATGGGGCTTCCTGAACCTCACCCGCTCAGAAGGGGCTTCTCCAAAAAAGAGAAAATTGGCAACATCCACGTTGAAAAGGGCAACGCTTACGTTCAGTTGGTGGTAAATGGCAAGTGATACTTGCAGTCTTGTTTTTATTTTCCTGAAGCTCTAGGGCCTGTTGTATCAGGCTAGAGGGCAGCTGAACTGTCCTTGAGGGTCTAAAAATGAGATGTAATCAAGCTTGTAATTTAAAACAATAAAAAGGGAGTTCCTGTCGTGGCTCAGAGGTAATGAACCCGAGTAGCATCCATAAGGATTCAGATTCCATCCCTGGCCTCAATCAGCGAGTCAGGGATCCAGCGTTGCCCTGAGCTGTGTTGTAGGTCGCAGATGCGGCTTGAATCCCGAGTTGCTGTGGCTGTGGTGTAGACTGGCAGATACAGCTCCAATTAGACCCCTATCCTAGGAACCTCCATATGCCACCAGTGCAGTCCTTAAAAAAAAAAAAAAAAAAACAACAACCTCCCCCCCACCCCCGCCCAAAAAACCCTAAGCAAAAAAACGAATCTTGTTCAAAAGCTGGATTATTCAACAAAATTTTTCTTCACTTGCAGTTCTGTTAATTTGATAAAGTTACAGATTTCATTCAGAATTTACATTTTATCTACAGTACAATAAAAAAAATCAACCCTAAATGTCAAAATATAGTCTAAGTCATCTTAACTGCCATGAATTGTAAAATTACTGTGGATGAGTGAAGCCATGCTTACATATATACACATTTTTAATCCTCCCTGTAACCCTAGGAGGTAAGTATTATTGCTACCTCCTATTTTATTGTATTTTATTTTATTTATTTTTGGCCATAGCCGCAGCATGCAGACCTTCCCAGGCCAGGGATCGAACCCGAGGCTTAGCAGTGACAATGCCAAATCCTTAACCTCTAGGCCACCAAGGAACTCCTGTTATCTCCCGTTTTGTTTTGTTTGCTTTTTAGGGCCACACCCTGGGCATATGGAAGTTCCTAAGCTAGGTGTCTTATCAGAGCTACAGCTGCCGGCCTAAGCCACAGCAGCAGCAATGTGTCTGTGACCTGCACCACAGCTCACGGCCGGGTCCTTAACCCACAGAGTGAGGCCAGGGATCGAACCCAAGTTTTCAAGGATAATAGTCGAGTTCATTCCAACAGAGCCACCACGGGAACTCTCTTATCTCCTGTTTTAAAGATGAGTAAACTGAGACTTGGGAAGGTGAAATCATTTCCCAAGGTCAAAGGTAAAACCAGGTTGGTCTTCTCTGAAGCCCAGATTCTTCTCCCCTCTGCTCTCTGCAATGTAGCAAGCATCCCTCTGCATATCGATAACTCCAGATGCTTCTTAAAAATGCAGATTCTTGGGCACCGATCTCGAAGATTCTCACCCAATACATCTGTTCATGTTGCTGGAAATCTGTGTTCACGACAAGTCACAGAGGTTATTCTGACATAGATGCTATAATGTCTCACTTTGAGAACCAAAGCTTGGGGGGTGGGGAGGCTATTAAATATTCAGCATCTCCTAGTGGGGTCCTTTTATTAGAAGAGTGAGGAGCTGGCCCCCAGAGGTTAAGTAACTTCCTGGAGGCCAGTGCACTCTAGAGCCAGCTGGCCCAGCATTCTTTCCACCACATTCCAGTGGAGAAAAAAATTCAAGTCTCTTAGAGAGCTTTGTTCCTCCCTTCATCTTTCAGTTCTGCCAGCAGCCAACTCCCCTGGAGCGTCAAACAATATGTTCAAGGCCAGCCCGGAAAAATCACACCACTCATTTGAAAAGTCTCAGTGCTTCGTGCCCACGTACTGCCAAAATTGGAAGCAGTGAACATCATTTAAATATTACTTTTTCTTTAATTGTGAGAATATCAGTGTGTGAACACTGCCATGTGTAACCTTCAGAGTTGTTACAGCTTTCTAAAAAGCAAGCTTGCCTTTCCACCTGCCATTCAGCCAGGACTGGGGCTCCTTTGGCACATCTCCATTTAGTGCTCAGCAACGTATCAGACCCACGTTAAGACCTGAAAGTGGCTCAGGACCGGTTCTGAAGGGCAGATGTAAATGGAAGGCTTATGATTCTAGGTGATCTTTACAGCTACATTTCCTGTTCAGTTGCCGTTTTCTGAGCTAAAGCTCTGAGATTGGCCTTTTCCTGTATTTACCCAGCTCGTGTTGAATGAGCCAACATCAAGATTGGCGGCTTCGTGCCAAACTTTGGCAAACAATTGTTCCCCTGTTTACCGGCTTATTTATTTATTTCTGAGTGTTCTCGGCAAGAATCTGTCCCATCAAATCCCTTAGAGGGAGGTCTAACATACCCTTGCATCCTGCATTTGAAGGCCACTCTATTAATTCCCCGCTGGTGTTGCTGCAAGTGTTTTTGCATGTGGATTGCAAAAGTCTCCCTTCGGCAAATGTGCTGTGTATTTTTTTTTTTTAAACAATATTCTGGTACCACTTTCCTTGACTAATAGTAGTTTTCTTTATCACACGATGGTTCAGAGAGATTCATGAGGTTTCTAAATGTGCTTGGTGCTGTTACTGAGGCAACCTGCCTCAGCGGATTCTGGAGATAGAAACTTCATCTGAGCGACACAGTGTGCGCCTGAAGGGGAGGACTGTTTTCCAGAAATACAATGTTTGGGTTGAAGTGTCTGACAAAGGGACATGAAGAACCAGAACACTATGGGGTTTTAAAATTAGGTCTTTCAATTCGAGATGACACTCGAAATACCACCCGTTTCTTTCAATCTGGTGCTCTCTTTTCTTTTTCCAGAAGCCACAAAGCTCCCTGAGCTACGTCTCAGGATGCAAAATAGCAGCGCGACACAGGGAAGTTTTGTTCCCTGCTCCATAGCCATCCTGTTGAACAGGGCCTCCACCAAAGCAGTGATGGAACATAGATGTATTTTAGCAGCTGAATGAAGCCACTTAACAAAATGTTTTATGGGCCTGGGAGTTGTTAGTTCGTGAGATAAATTCCCCCTGTATGGCAGCTATTTCCTGGGAGTTGGGGGCCCTTCTGGAAGCAGTACAAACTTTCAGACCATTAGATGTCCAGAGAATTATTTCATCCCCTTGTGGGAATGGCTTTATCATTTTAAATCAGAGATCAGCAAACATTTTCCATACAAGGCGAGATAATAAATATTTTCGGCTTTGCAGGCCATATGGTTTCTGTCACAACTACTCGCCTCTGCTGTTGTAGCACAAAAGCAGCCAGAGATAATTCGTGAATGAATGGGAGTGTCTCTGTGCCAATAAAACTTTATTTATGGACCCCGAAACTTGGATGCCATGGAATTTTCATGAGTCATTAATTAATGTTCTTTTTTTTCTTCTTCTATATTTTTTCAACCATTTAAAATCATTCTTAGCACATGTGTCAGATAAAGACAAGCAATGGGCTGGATTTGGCTCGCCCATGGGTCATAGTTTTCCCATCCTTTGCTTTAAGCCAGTTGGTTAGGGAACAGTTCACTGACACTGCCCACCTTGGCAGGCACTATAACTGCTTGCTTGAGTTGTCCCAGCACAGGAGGCCCTGATAAGGAACAGGATGATGCCTCTTTTTTTTTTTTTAAATTATTTATTATTATTTTTTTCCCACTGTACAGCAAGGGGGTCAGGTTATCCTTACATGTATACATTACAATTACATTTTTCCCCCACCCTTTCTTCTGTTGCAACATGAGTCTCTAGACAAAGTTCTCAATGCTATTCAGCAGGATCTCCTTGTAAATCTATTCTAAGTTGTGTCTGATAAGCCCAAGCTCCCGATCCCTCCCACTCCCTCCCCCTCCCCTCAGGCAGCCACAAGTCTCTTCTCCAAGTCCATGATTTTCTTTTCTGAGGAGATGTTCACTTGTGCTGGATATTAGATTCCAGTTATAAGTGATATCATATGGTATTTGTCTTTGTCTTTCTGGCTCATTTCACTCAGTATGAGGTTCTCTAGCTCCATCCATGTTGCTGCAAATGGCATTATGTCATTCTTTTTTATGGCTGAGTAGTATTCCATTGTGTATATATACCACCTCTTCCGAATCCAATCATCTGTCGATGGACATTTGGGTTGTTTCCATGTCTTGGCTATTGTGAATAGTGCTGCAATGAACATGCGGGTGCATGTGTCTCTTTTAAGTAGAGTTTTGTCCGGATAGATGCCCAAGAGTGGGATTGCGGGGTCATATGGAAGTTCTGTGTATAGATTTCTAAGGTATCTCCAAACTGTTCTCCATAGTGGCTGTACCAGTTTACATTCCCACCAACAGTGTAGGAGGGTTCCCTTTTCTCCACAGCCCCTCCAGCACTTGTTATTTGTGGACTTATTAATGAGTACACTTCAATATTGAGTTTTCTAATCCATGGGCATGGTGTGTTCTTCAATTTATTCAACTATTTGAAAATATACATCAATAATGTTTTATAGCCTTCTGTGTAGACTTTTTTTTTTTTCCCACTGTACAGCAAGGGGGTCAGGTTATCCTTACATGTATACATTACAATTACATTTTCCTCCCAGCCTTTCTTTTGTTGCAACATGAGTCCTCAGTGCTATTCAGCAGGATCTCCTTGTAAATCTATTCTAAGTTGTGTCTGATAAGCCCAAGCTCCCGATCCCTCCCTCTCCCTCCCTCTCCCATCAGGCAGCCACAAGTCTCTTCTCCAAGTCCATGATTTTCTTTTCTAAGGAGATGTTCCTTTGTGCTGGATATTAGATTCCAGTTATAAGTGATATCATATGGTATTTGTCTTTGTCTTTCTGGCTCATTTCACTCAGTATGAGGTTCTCTAGCTCCATCCATGTTGCTGCAAATGGCATTATGTCATTCTTTTTTATGGCTGAGTAGTATTCCATTGTGTATATATACCACCTCTTCCGAATCCAATCATCTGTCGATGGACATTTGGGTTGTTTCCATGTCTTGGCTATTGTGAATAGTGCTGCAATGAACATGCGGGTGCATGTGTCTCTTTTAAGTAGAGTTTTGTCCGGATAGATGCCCAAGAGTGGGATTGTGGGGTCATATGGAAGTTCCATGTATAGATTTCTAAGGTAGGATGATGCCTCTTGTAAACTAACCTGGAGAATTTGGGAGGGGCCAAAGGGGGTGGGGAGACAACCAATTTCCCAGGATCCTTGGCGCTGGAATTCATCTTGGCCTAGAGGTGCAGATGCCACCAGGAAGGACCCTGACTTAGACCAAATATGGGCCGAGCAAGCCGATTGGCCAGAGACGACCCGGACACAAATCCCATTCCCATAAAACCTGAGGCTGCAAGCCAGTTCTCCTGGGTTCCCTCACCCTGCTGCTCTCCACTCAGGTGCCCCTTCCCCCCAAAATCTTTTGCTTTGTTAGCATGTGTGTCTTCTAGGACAATTCATTTCTCAGTGTTAGACAAGAACCTACAAACGGCCCTGAAAGGGGTTCCCCCTTCCTGCCACAAATCGATAACATGGCCATCAGCCTCCCTCAGTTCCTCAGTCCTTAACAAGTGCTCACAGAGGTCCCTATTGCTGTCATGATTCGTCAGTTGGGACACGCTTGGGAACAAAGGTCAGCACATAATTTTTCTGTTCGTGGGAAGAATGCTGGTGAGCACGATGGATTTGGTGGCGGGATCAGAAGTGGGGTTTTCGGACGTTCCATTTCCTAGAAAAGCTGGGGGTCTGGACTGAAATTGGAATGCTTTCCGTGTGAAATCTGAAACCCCTAGGCTGCAGGGCACTGAACCCCCCGCCCTGATTTACTCCTGTCTCCAGTGCACTACTCTCTGGTTTACCTGCCATCCCTGGAAGAGTAACTTTCTCTCAGAACAGAAAGAAGAGGACAAACTAACTCCAGAGCTTGGGTGGTGGCATATAAGGATTTTCTTTTCTTCTTTGACCTGCTAACTCACAAAGATCCCTTCTCTACCAGAGAAAAGGTTCAGAAGCTGATATGGCGCTCGGGCTCCTCGTTATAATTTTATGCAAGACCAAGACTATTTTGATAAAATGAGGCCAGTGTTTCTTTTCTCTATACCTGATGGTCAAATGGACTTCATTTTATTCTTTCCTGCCATCTTCCTCCTCAATTCTTTTGCCTTCCTTCCACTTTTCCTTTTTCCTGTTTTTTGAAATAAGGCTTTGATATTCTGACATGTTCTATATCCTTTCAAGTTCAAGTGTGACCCTCTGCCAACAGTGACAGAACTGCTGGGAGATTTTCAGAAATCTAGGGTTTGGGGCCCCACCCCAAACACAGCCTGCATTTTAACAAGATCTCCAGGGCATGCGCTGTAAAGTTTGAGAGACATTGGTCCTTATGTCTCATCATTCCAGGGAAAAAAGCTCATATCCTCACTCCAGAGAAAAGAGCTCAAGACTTTAAATAGATTCTGGAGGGATGTAAAGAGTTGACCTAGGAGTTCCCGTCGTGGCTCAGTGGTTAACGAGTCCAACTAGGAAACATGCGGTTTCGGGTTCGACCCCTGGCCTCGCTCGATGGGTTAAGGATCCGGCATTGCCGTGAGCTGTGGTGTAGGTCACAGACGTGGCTCGGATCTGGCGTTGCTGTGGCTCTGGTGTAGGCCAGCGGCTACAGCTCTGATTAGACCCCTAGCCTGGGAACCTCCATATGCCGTGGGTGCAGCCCTAGAAATAGCAAAAAGACAAAAAATAAATAAATAAACAAACAAAACAAAGCAAAGCAAAAAAGAGTTGGCCTTGACTTTGAGGAGATTATTCAAAACTGAGGAGAAATATCAAGGGGAGTAGTCAAATTTTAAAGTGAACCAGTGATGGCCTTGCTTTGGTGAGGACTGAAGGTTTTTTCTTCTAGCAGCCTTCAAGGCGGAAACTGGTTATCCAAGACCAGAGCTGGGTAGTTAAGGACGCAGAGCCTAGAGCCTTAGAAGAGCACCCAACTCCAGTAGAGGAAGATGCAGACATGATACCAGGACAGGCTAGGGGCGACAGAGGCCTTCACTGCAGAGAGAGACCAGAGGAGGCTGAAGAGGGCAGAGCCATTCCTTGGCATCTGGAATACAAGAAAAAAGGCCCTCTGGGGGTGGTGTGGGGGAGGGGGGTAAGGAGAAAGTCCTGATTTGTAGCATATATCAATTTTCATGGTGTGTATATTCATACCTTGGCTGATTTCAGACTATCAGTATAATAGCACGGAAGGTAGAGTTGCAAAGAGACAGAGTAGCACACCATCAGATACAACAGACATAAATAAACTCAGAAACATAGTAAGAGTAAATTATAATCAAATGATTAGGAACCAATCAGTTGCATGGAACTGATGAGTTGCATTCATTACCTCTTTAAAAAATTTATTAAAGAATAGTTGATTTTCAATGTTGGGTTATTTTCTGGTGTCCAGCAAAGCATATTTATAAATTTTCCATTATGGTTTATTACAGGGTATTGAATATAGTTCCCTGTGTAATACAATAGGATCTCATTGTTTCCCCGTTCTACATATAATAGTTGACTTCTGCTAATCACAAACTCACAATTCATCCCTCCCCCACACCCAGTTCCCCTTGGCAACCACAAGTCTGTTTTCCATGTGTGTGGGTCTGTTTCTGTTTCATAGATAAGTTTATTTGAGTCATATTTTAGATTCCACATATAAGTAATATCATATGGGTTTTGTCTTTCTCTTTCTGACTTTGCTTAGTATAATCATCTCTAGGTCCATCTGTGTTGCTGCAAATGACATTATTTTGTTATTACCTTTGTTTTTAATATAACTAATTTAATTATGAGTTTATATAATTTAATTTTTAGTAACGGCTGTATGGAACAACTAGTCCAAATATTCCTGAGTATCGGTTTTCTGAGCCAGTGCGAGCAGGTTCCAGCATGTCCCTTTAAAAAGGGTGTTTTTCACAACTTTGCTCTATAAATCATAGGACACTTCAAAAGATGCCTGAACAATAAATAAATGTGGGTGTCGTTCACTCACATAGATGTCCTAGAAAACCTCTGTTCACAGACTGCCTTTAAGGAAAAAAAAAATTGGCCTGGCCTGCAGTATTACACTCTTTAAAGTTCATCCTGTGAACTTTCATTAAACCTTCTCAAGAACATTTTATAGGCGTTCTTGTTGAGTTATTCTTGTTGAGCATTTTCCAGTTTCCAGATGGAGCACTTCGTGTGACTTAATACACCCATGAGTTAATAATACTTTCCGAGATGTTCCCCAAACACTATTTTAGCCTTGTTTCAACTCTTCATTCACAAATGTTTCATGCTCACTGCTCAGTAATTATAATGTACTGACTCGAGTTTCATCTTTCCTCTTCTTCAGTTTTAGTCAAAGGAAAATTGACAGATAGCATCATCACGGAGGTAAAGAGAACGAGTGAAATGAGTTTAAATGCTGTAAAGCAAATAATCAGCTTCCTATAACAGAGCTGACCATTAATTTCCTTAGCAGGATCCAGGACTTTTCACTACATTTCCAAGAATCCTCACTAGTATTTTCCTGGGTTGTGGATACATGGGGCTGAGTCAGGCCACCTGGTTTCTCATCCCAGACCCCTCATTAACCAACCCCACACCTCAAAACTCCCCACCTAAGTCACTCAACCTCTCTGAGCCTAAGTCTGTAGGCTGTAGAATAAGGGGCTGATTGATGATATCTAAGATCAGCTCTTTCTTTTTTTAATTATCCTCCAAAATAAAAATAGGATAAAAAGGAAAAAAAAAAATCCAGGAAAGAACAACTTGTGCTCATTTGGGCAGTCCACCCAGTCTTTTTATTGATGGATGACACCTTTTTAATTCTCTGAAATATGCACACCCATCCACGCTCTTCCCTTGTAAAGTAACAGCTCATAAAATGCAGCTTGCGTAAAAATGATTTGCATGACCCATTTCTCGGCTGCGGAGCTGTTTATTATCCTAAAAGTCCGGTTTTCTTCACCGTGTGGGTTTCTGTTTGTGTGACCGTCCTCTCCGAGGTCACCCTGTGACACTGACGTCTGGTGCCTTCCGGGCCGCCTCCACTGCCCACCTGTTCTCAAGCGCTGCTTCCGCTGATTGGACCCCTACGTCGCCTCCCTCGCAACCACTTCTGCACAGTTCCCATGGGGTCTGCAGCACAAAAGCCAACAGCTTGAGCGCGCGCCCAGACAGCGGAGGCGGGGGTGGGGGGTGTCCCACGGTACCTTAGGGAAAAATAAGAGGTCGCCGCAGGATGCTGACCCTTAAGGTACTTTTAAGATGAATTTGGCCTGGCAGCGGGCTCTCCCCTCACTTGGCTCTGGAGAAAGCATCCCAGTTGTGACTTAAATGCCTCTGATCAACAGTTTCCGTTTACAAAAGTCCCATCGCAGCCCAGGTCCCAGGTCCGCGTGATGCGGTTTATTGTGGCAACAACCCCGGCAACTGCCCAGGTGTCGAGCGCCTCCTGCCGAGCTTTTAAGCGCAGGAGGTGGGAGAGGCTGGAGGCGCGGGGCTTGGGCAGGGGCGCAGGGCGCAGGCGCGCGGCGAGGAGCGCTCGCGGGGGCGCACGCGGCAGCCGGGCGGGAGGAGCAACGCGCGGCGCGCACCATGGGCTGCGGAGTTTCCCAGCCCACGGAAGAACAGAGACGCGTGCCCGCTCCCAAGAAGGGCTGGGAAGAGGGATTCAAGGTAAACAAACAAACAAACAAAAACAGTCGGATAGATATAAAGCCTTTTGCCTGGCAGGGCTGGCGATTCCCACGCTGGGAGGCGGCTGGAGTTGCCTGGGAGCAGGGTCTGCTGGGGCTCACAGCCCGCCTGGTGGATGGGCAGTGGGCTGGGCTGGGAGGGAGCGACTTCATTCAGCCTACGTTTTAACTGCTGTCTTAACCAGGACTGGTGTGGCTAAGGGACTAGTTTGTGTGTTTCAAGAGCCCCCGAAGGTGGTCACACCCCAGGGCAGTGGCGGGAATAACCGAATGAGCGGTGCGTTCTGCGCAGAGCTGGGTTAGTAGTGATTCTCAGAGGAGGGTGAGAGTTCCTGAGAGTTGCCCTGTGTTATTGGCTTCCGGAAATTGGGCCCTTGGAGAATTACTTAGAGCTGGAAGAAGACTCAGCAGCCGTCTGACTGAGCCTTCCCTCTTCTCACTAGAGGATCCTGAGGCCCAGAGAGGTGGACGGCTTGCCCGAGGCTGCACAGCTAGTTTGGGGGCAGAACTAGAGATAGAACCTAATTTTCGAGTCTTGTCCCAGTGCCCTACCCACTCTCCCTCAAGGTTGCACCTCTCGTAATTCTTCTGGAGGCAAGAAGGGGCTTTTTTTTTTTTTTTTTTTTTCCTAGGGTGGGGCATGGAGGAATGGGCTGGTGGAGGCAGAAATGAGAGCCATCATTCTTTATATCCTCACCACCATTGCGAGATTCCACAGACAGAACCAGGAACAGCAAGCATCCCTAGAAGAAGGATTACCCAAAGATGATGTTACCATGTTACCATATAATTTATCATCAAAAGCTGGATACTCTGAAGAGTGGAAGGGAACACTATGAATAAACGTGACCAGATAATCTGATATAAGCCCACACTATCTGTCCCAAGTTTATGGTCACCCTTCCTAAAGGGCGTTTTTGGAACTACTGTTTAAAAAGCACACACTTTCAGCAGGTGATGGGCGAAACACTCCTTGGTGCCAGTTACAGCACCTCTCTGTGTGAGGCACTCCTCTGGGGCCCCTGGAGTACATCACAACAAACCAGAGGACACTACAGGCTGAGACTCAGGCTCAGTACCTGGTCCCCTTGGGGAACTCCTGTGCCCAGATAACCACCCATCTCAACACTGTTTCAATGGCCACTGTCTGCTTTTAGGGCTCTGTTACCTCTTACTGGGTCTTCCTGCCTCTCTCATCACCACCCTAACCAGTCTGACTCCCACACGGCCAGCTATCTTCCTAAGGAAAAAATTTCCTGCAGCGTGCAAAGGTCAACATTTGGTCCCACCAACACTCTCATGTCACCCTCTCTTCGTCAGCTGCTGTCTTTTGTGGGTCCTCAGGTCTGCTAAACCAAGAACCTGCAGTGCTCAGTTCATCCGGCTTCCCAAGCCATTCCCTCTTCCCAGAATGCCATCCCTGGGCCCCATTCCCAGTCTGCCTGGTGAACTCCTACTTAGCCTTCCCCACTGAGCCCAAGCACCACTGCCCCAACACTGTGATGTTCCCTTGTGATATGTTTGTTTAAAGCCCCCTTCTCCCTCATAGACTTAGGGGCTTCTTGGGAGCAATTTGATCATCTTTGTTATTATTCATCACGGCTATGGAATAACATTAATACTTTCTTTCTCTCTTTTTTCAAAAAAAATTAATGTGATTTTATAGTACTAATCCATTCTGCTTTTCCTCTTTGTTGCACAAAAATCTTTTAAAATGTATTTTACTGGTGTGATGACATAAAACTTCAGTAGAAGAAAAATTCTCACTCTTTGAGTTTGTTTACTGGCCGTTATCATTTGCCCCATTTCGTGGTTATGCCGGAAAATAATTTTGTTGTATAGAGAAAAAAAGGAATACTAAAAAGCAGTCCTCTCCAGGTGTCAAATACACTAGGTCCCTTTGGCCCAAGCATCCCCGAGGTCTAGGAGGGGTTCTGGGTTTCTTTCTGAATTTCCTGTCTAAGATAGTTACTGCCCCTTGCTTGGATTTAGGCGCGAGACTCCTAACTAGTCTCTCTGGATGCTTCCTTTTCTAACAGCCTCCACCTGCCTTCCAGCTCCAGTCTTCCCCATGCCCTCCAGAGTGATGATTCTAAAATAAAATCTGATTGTGTCCCTTCTCTGCTGGAAAGAAAGTCGCCAGCCCATTAGGTAGGCACACCAACCACTGGTCAAGAATGTGACTACCTAGGTTTGATATCTGGACCACTACTTGTTGTGTGACTTTGGTCAAGTTACCTGGCCCCTCCATGCCCTGATTCCTTATCTGTAAAGCGAGGGTAATAATAATTATTTTGTAGAGTCATTATGAGGAGTAAATGAATTCAGGCCACATTAACTGCTCATACCAATGCTTAGCACAGAATAAGCGCTTACTATTAGTTATTACAATGGCTATTAGTACAATTATTTTTATGAGATGAAATCCTCAGTCCTTACTAGCCACCCTTGACCCTGGAGAACCTGTCAGATTCTCCAAGTTCATCTCTCCCCACCTTCGTAATCTGCGCAAAGCTCACCTGTGGTTCTCCAACCCCCCCTGTTTCCACCCTTGTGCCTTTGCAGGCGCTGTCATCTCTCCTTCCGACTTTCCCTTCTTCATCTCCCCGGACCACATGCAAATGTGCCCCCAGGTTTCAAGATAACTCAAGACCACGCTGCCCTTCCCCATCTCCCTGCCCCATGTTGGCAGAGTGTTTTGAAACATGTCATGGTACTTACTTGTTTACAGGCTTACCTCCCATCCCAAGCTATTTTAAGGAAAAGACCTGGTCCTTGTCTTCGTATCTGCAGTGCTCACTACAGAGCTTGCTGAAGAGCAGGCGTTAACGAGTGTTTCCTGGGTGACTGCATGTCCCTCCCAGTTCCTCTGATTCCTTAGCATCTTCCTGTCTCTGAGTACCATTAACCTGACTAATGACAGTCAGCAAGGAGGAAATGCAATACTAAAATAACCTGAAAATAGATTTAGAGTTGAACTCACATATATCCCTCTCTTTCCCCACCTCCAAGCATTTGACTTTGGAAAATCTGAGCTGGGGAAAGGTGTGACTGTTAATTAAACGCTGTCTGGCTATCAGAATAGTACTTTTTGCTACCTTCATAAATGCATAGGCCTGAGAGCTCAATAGTTCAGCAGTAGCTTTAAAACAAGATGAGCATGTATGCTTGCATGAAATATTTATTAGCGGCACCCCTTTAAAATATTTTGAGTCAAACTTCTTGAGGCCTGCCTTTGAACTTTCTCTTCATTCGACCTTGGCCTGAAGGGGCCAGAGGACATGGTAATAAAATAAAGCACAATAAGAAAACACGGGAAACTTCTTTTTTTTTTTAATTTAGAGAAATGCCCTTCTTCTTCACGATTAACTCAAAGTTCTCTGCTTAATATAAAAGGGGAGGAGTTCCCGTTGCTTTGCAGCAGAAACGAATCTGACTAGTATCCAAGAGGATGTGGGTTCAATCCCTGACCTCGCTCAGTGGGTTGGGGATCGGGCATAGCTGTGAGCTGTAGTGTAGGTCACAGATGTGGCTCAGATCCCGCATTGCTGTGGCTGTGGTGTAGGCTGGCAGCTTTAGCTCTAATTCCACCCCTAGCCCGGGAAGTTCCATGTGCCATGGGTGTGGCCCTAAAAAGCAAAATATATACACATAAATATAAAAGGGAAGAGACTAGATTGGAATAGATGATCATTAAGTATCCTTCACAGTTTTCCCCTAAACTTTTACAAGAAGGTTCTTATTTATAATTAGTGAAAGGACTAACATATATATATTTTTTTGGGAGGGGGGCACCCATGGTACATGGAACTTCCCAGGCCAGGAATCGAACCCACACCACAGCAGCGACCCAAGCTGCCGCAGTGACAGCACTGGATCTTTAATCCACTGTGCCATGATTTTTTTAAAGATCATATTTCTGATGTTTTTTTGGAGGGTTGCTACTTTTATTACATTTATGAGAAGTAAGCCAGAAAAAGTCAAAATTTGAAGAGACAATTCTTCCTATATGTCTACAGACAAATATATTTATAAAATACATCTGCCAATAATTTGATTCAAGAAGGTTTCGGCTCCAGGGATTCTTGACAAATGACTCCCTCCTTCGAAATTGTTTGGCATATTTTTTTCCACAAAGCTTTAGAACACAACATGTGATACTGCCAGAATAACCAACCAACCAACCAACGAAACACCTTTCTATAGTTAAAAGTAATACCTTTTTCGGAATGCTGATAATTCCCATGCATAGATGTTATTTTGGAACTCACAACTTCTCAGTTCTGTCTAAATTGATAAATTTTTTCGGATCCCACGTTGCCGTGGCTGTAGCGTAGGCCAGTGGCTACAGCTCCAACTAGACCCCTAGCCTGGGAACCTCCATATGCCACAAGTGCGACCCTAGAAAAGACAAAAAGACAAAAAAATTTAAAAATTTTTAAAATTAAAGTGGATAAATTTTTATCCTCCCAAAAATGAAGCATAAAATAAAATAGATACAAAACTTAGAACCATTGAATCTACTTCTGCTACAACTTCATCTGAAGGAAAAATTATAGAGTTTCCTGGTGGCTCAGCAGGTTAAGGATCTGGCATTGTCACTAATGTGGCTCTGATTATTGCTTGTTACGAGGTTGATCCCTGGTCCCAGAATTGGTCCCAGCTACTGCTGTGGTTCTGGTTACGCTGGTTACGAGTTGGATCCCTAGTCCCAAAATTTCCACGTGCCGTGGCCACAACTAAAAGCAAAAAATAAAACAAAAAACATTCTGCCCACCTCCCCCCCCCCCTGACTCAGTACCATTGCAGATAGGCTTCTTATTGGTGTGAAAATATAAACTCTGCATGCATAGATAAACTAAGAAAACTGTCTCTGCCATATCCCCAAGAGGCATAGATCTAAATAAGTTGTAAATATCTCTCATCTTTCAACTATGTCAGTTCTCAAGTCTAGGTTATGAAATTGGGTGTTAACATTTCCAGAATGTGTGGCACATAGATAAGATATTTGAAAAGCATCCTTAGTTTGCAAAAAAGAAAAACTTTAAATTTCCACTCTGGAAACTGAAGGTCAGTATATGTTCTCTTATGCTGGAAGATTGAATTTCATTGGCTACAATTTGAGTTTTGGTCACTGACAGAGTTCGAAGGCAGACAGTGTCTAAATAAGCTTAAATCGGAAAAATCCTTGCTCAGACCTGGATGAGTTGCTTTGGCGAAAGAATTGGAAGGTTGATCAAGTTTATAGCATTTAAATAAATCTGTTCTGATTTGAGGTTGACAATATCTTTGTGAAAAGTCGCCTTTTTAGACTGAAAACATTCAAATTTGCTCTTGGATTCAATGTAGGTATTTTAGTTGTTAAATCGGGTTTTTGTTTCAGAATTTCCAGTGGGAAATCCTTTTTTTGTTTGTTTGTTTGTTTTCTTTTTAGGGCCACACCAGCGGCATATGGAGGTTCCCAGGCTAGGGGTTGAATTGGAGCTGCAGCTGCTGGCCTACACCACAGCCACAGCAATGCCAGATCCTTAACCCACTGAGTGAGGCCAGGGATCGAATCCATATCCTCAGGGATACTAGTCAGATTCATTTCTGCTGTGCCGCAACGGAAACTCCCTGATAATTGGTTTTTAATATGCGTTCACTGTGAACTGTGAGCTCCTAAAAGATAATCATCAGACAGGGCCTCCTTTTCCCTTGTTACATGAAATATGAATAGAATATGAAACATATACATCTGACAGAAATATAGGTATTTCATATAACAAAAGAAAAGGATGACCTTTCTGATATAATATGATTGTTATTATATAATAATAGCATGTAATATGTTATATGTGAAGACTTTTCCTGGGTCAGCTCACTCTTCAGGGCCTGCATGGGCAGTAACTCTGAAGAAAGAGATGGAGAGAGAAAGAAAAAAGCATGTAGTTTTTCTCAAGATTTCTCTGTGTGTGCTGGATTGTATTTCAGATCCGCTGAGTTTTTGTTTGCCTGTTTGTTCAGTTGGTTGGTTTTTCGTATTCTTTCACGGAGCTCTGAGCCACAGAACTAATTAACTCTCAACACAATGAACCGATGTTGGTTTAGCTGGAGTGATCCTGTTGTGTAAACATGGTGATAAGGAATGTGAGCCTCCCTAGAACATTCGAGAATCGAGAATCGGTCATTGAACTATGAGAACCTGAGGGTGATGGGGACACCACTGCTTTGGTGATTTCTCCTTGCCCCGGAGGGACTGCAGAGCACTTTGGAATGTTTCCCGAAATTGGTCAAATGTGCTTAGGTTTTTTTAAATTGGTATGATTTTTATTGTGACAATATCAGAAGTTTCAGTGTGAGTTCTTTTTTCAGTTTCCTAAAGGGAATGTTTTCTGTTTAGTTCCTAGAGTCAAAATTTAGAGCCAGAAGAGACCTCCCTCCTTTCCGCTGAAGCTCGGAGAGGTCTGTTATCCACCTTTCTCATATTTCGGGGCTCACCTCTTTCCCCCATTTTCACTGCCTCTGTCCTAGTTCATGTGTAATCCAGCCTCACCTGGACAGTTGCAAGCAGAGGAACTGGTGACCCTGTTCTCTCCCTTCCTTCCTCTTCCTCCTGCCATTGGCACGAACCCAGGGGTGATTTTTCTAAAAATCACACCTGATTATTTTATTGTACGTCCACGTATTAAAATCCGACAAAGGATTCCTGTGGCCTTCAAAATAAAATGGCACATCTTTGCTTGGCACAGAAGGCTTCTCTTTCCCACTTAAGCACCTACCTCAGTCTGTTTTCATACGACTGGAATAATCCAAGTTCCTGGGCATGCAATGTTGTTTCACATTGCCTCTCTGAATGTACTTTTTCCTCTGTCTAGCATGGCCTTTTTTCTCCTTCCCCACTGGAAGCTCATTCATCAAGACCCAATTCAAGCATCTTCTTGTTGACACCATTCGTGACCTGCGAAAAGACCCAGACTTATATCCGTGTGACAGGGCTGTGCTGTCAAGAGTGGGAGTTGGAGGGTGGAGTCTCTGAGATCACCCCTTGGGTCAAAATAGTAAAATCAAGACGTTTAAAAAAATAGCCGAAGAGTTCTCTTGTGGCACAGTGGGTTAAGGATCCGGTGGTGTCACTGTAGCCTCTTGGGTCCCTGCTGTGGCACAGGTTCAATCCCTGGCCCGGAAAGTTCCTCATGCTGCAGGCGGGGCCAAATAATTAAATAAATACATAAAACGTACAACTCGGTGGATTTTTGAAAAATAGCAAGAAGGCCGTGCTCTACAGAAAATGCTTCTGTTCGTACCTCTTCTAGGGGCAACTGAGAGGGCTTCCTCTGGGATGTGAGGCTTAGATAGAGAGGAGGTTGGCTGATGACCTCTGCTCGAGGCCTTGGCTTCCATTGAATGAGAAGTGGGAAAGACACGTTTTTCTGTACATCTTAATTTACTGCCTTTCAAAACAAATGACAGCTCTTTAATTAATTGAGTTTTATGAAAGACACCTTACATTTTCCTCTTTTTTGTTTTCTTTTGCTGTGGAACTATGAAAAATGTGACATGGAGCAGCATTTTGGAGTTGGTGGTTTACTAAGTCACTGATAGGCCCTTTTTTATGCTGTTTTTTGACCAATTTACAAGCAGTAGAACCATAGTATAAAGAAACCAACATCCTTACGAGGACGAGGTGGGGTCATATGTCAGTACAGGGGTTATAGGGGGCCCCCTGGAAAAACACGTTAATATAAAACGTGTATACCCTCTGACCCAGCATGGCCACATCTAGGAACTGATTCTCATGGAAGGATTGGGTGACCTCATGCAGATGTACATGCACCGATACCATGCCAGTACTATGTTTATTATATTGAAAAGTTAAAAACAACCTAAATGGCATTCAGTAGGAATCGGTTAAAATAAATTGTGGTATAGTTACATAGCGGCCTACAGTGCAATCGTCAAATAAACGACTGCTCTCACCATTAAATAAAATGTGTATTGACCTTTGGTAGATGTCTCTGCTGTACTTTCAATAGAAAAAAACAGGTTACAGAAATACAATATAATATCACTGGCTGTGTAATCTGATTTCTTTTGTTTTCCAAACAGCTTTATTGCAATGTAATCCACGTACACCATTCACCCATTTAAAATGTACAATTCACAGTCATCACCACAGGCTAATTTGGGGACACATTCGCTCCCCCAAAAGAAACCTCTATCCGTTGGCAACGATCACACATTTTCAGAGTTACCATTCAATCTACCTTCTGTTTCTATTAATCTCTCTCATCTGAACATGTTGTATAAGTGGAATGATCTTTGTGACTGGGTTCTTTCACTGAGCATGATGTTTTCAGGTGTCTCTTTGTTGTAGCATGTATCAGTACTTCATGTCCTTTTATTGCCAAATAATATTCCTTTGTATGGATAGGTCACATTTAATTTGTCTAGTCATCAAAGGCTGGACATTTGGGTCATTTCCACTTTTTAGATATTTGAGTAATAATTATGAACATTTGTGTGCAAGTTTTTTTTTTCTTTTTCTTTTTTGGTCACTCTGTGGCATATGGAGTTCCCAGGCCAGGGATCAGATCAAGCCGCATCTTCGATCTGCGCCACCGCTGGGGCAAATCCGGATCCATAACCCACTGTTCCAGGCCAGGGATCAAACCCTCATCCCAAGGCTGCAGAGCCACCACCGATCCCATTGCATCACAGTGAGAACTCCTGTGTTCAGTTTTTGTATGGACATACATTTTCATTTTGTTCAATTTCTAGGTCATCCGGTAACTCTATATTAAGAGGAAAATTTTGAGGAACTCTCAAACTGTTTTCCAAAGTAGCAGCATGATTTTACACTCCCACAGCACTGGTATGAGGGTTACAATTTCTCTGCATCCTTGTCAACACTTCTTATTATGTGTCTTTTTCCTGACAGTCATCCTAGTGGGTGTGAAGTGATATCTCATTATGGTTTTGATTTTCATCTCCCTCATGACCAATGGTATTAAACATCTTTTCATATGTTTACTGGCCAATTCCAATTTATTTTTAGACTATGTTTATATGCTCAAACACATCCAAGATGTCAGTAGTGATTCTGAATAGGAAATGATACTTCCCATTTTCTACAGTGTTTCTGTATCAATCAGCGTTTTACCAAAGGAGCAGAACCAGTAGGAGGGCTGGATAGGTGGATGAACTGCTGGAGAGACAGAAAGATGTATTATAAGGAATTGGCTTATGCAATTATGAGGGCTGGCAAAGTAAGTCCAAAATCCATACCGTAAAAGAGGTGGTCAGGAAGGCTAGGCAGGAGCTGAAGCTGCATCCACAGAATTCCTTCTTCCTCTCGGAAACCTCAGCTCTGCTCTTAAGGCCTTCAACTGATTAGATGAGGCCCACCCAGATTTTTGAGCATCATTTCCTTTACTTAAAAAGTCAAGTAATTGTAGATGTTAACCACATCTACCAAATACCTTCACAGCGAATCCTACATGAGTGTTTGAATAACTAGCTACATAGCCTAACTCAGTTAACCCATGAAACGGATCCTCACAACCACCTTCTGTTTTAAGTATCTGTATGAGTCCATATGACTTATTTAATCTGCAAAATCAATAACAGGAGTTTTATTTTATAGACATTTTCTATACCCAGCAGCATCTCTAATTTTCACCCTTAAGGATTAAACTTGGTATCCTCCAGAATGCTTAGCACATACGTTTATATGAGCACCTGGAAGATTTATATGACTTAGTTTTCCGCTGCCACTATAACAAGTTGTCGTAAGTTTAGTGGCTTCAGGAGTTGCCGTCGTGGCTCAGTGGTTAACGAATCTGACTGGGAACCCTGAGGCTGCGGGTTCGATCCCTGGCCTTGCTCAGTGGGTTAAGGATCTGGCGTTGCCATGAGTTGTGGTGTAGGTCGCAGACGTGGCTCGGATCCCGAGTTGCTGTGGCTCTGGTGTAGGCCGGTGGCTACAGCTCTGATTCGACCCCTAGCCTGGGAACTTCCATATGCTCCATAACCTCCTGGGCTCTAGAAAAGACCAAAAAAAAAAAAAAAAAGTTTAGTGGCTTCAAACAACACAATTTTTTCCCCTCTTAGTTCTGAAGGTCAAAAGTCCAAAATCAGGTGTTCTTGTTGTGGCTTAGCAGGTTAAGAACCCAACATAGAGTCCATGAGGATGCAGGTATGATTCCTGACCTCATTTAGTGAATTAAAGATCCAGCATTGTTGCAAGCTGCGGTGTAGGTCACAGATGCGGCTTGAATCTGGTGTTGCCATGGCTGTGGTGTAGACTCCCCCCCCCCCCCACCAGGAACTTCCAAATGCTACAGGTGTGACCTTAAAAAAAAAAAAAAAAATCCAAAATCGGTTCGACTGGGCTGAAGTCATAAAGTTTGCAGGGCTGGTTCCTTTCAGTTGCTCTGAGGAGAGAATCCTTCTCCGTGATTTTTCCAGCTTCTAGAGCTGCATTTCTTACATCCCTTGGCTGATGGCCTTCCTGCGTCTCCATGGCTGCTACCAAAGCATCTTCAAATGTGTGCCTGCTTCCATCATCCCATCACTGTCTTCTTCTCTGTAGTCACATCTTCCTCTGCCTCCCTCTTCTAAGGACACCTGTGATTGCGTTCAGAACCCACCCGGTCAACCTGGGATAAAGCCTCCATCACAAGGTCCTTAATGTAATCATACCTGCCAAGTCCCTTCTGCCACGTAAGGTCACACTGACACGTCCCTGGGTACTATTCAGCTGCCCCAGATGCTAGTTAGCTAAATATTCTCAAAGCAGACCTTGCACCATTTTCATTTTCCAAGAAATCATTTTCTAGGAAATCCTGACTCTCACAAAGCCATTTCCTCTTCGCAGGCTGATGTCGGTGTGGCTCACTCCCGGGAGAATTGCAGACCCCACATTGAAGCTGAGCTGCCCACGGGTACTGTGGGCAGCCCCAGAGGCCTGGAAAAGCAGGCCCCGTTGGGAAGCTTACCTGGAACCGTTCCAGAAAGTTCCCCATCTCCTAGTGAAAGAAACGGAAGAATAAATTCAGGTAATGACCCCCATACATGTTGATCCCTATAAAACACTGTTTCTCTGAATATATTTTATAATGTGTGTTTGGTGACTCTTATCACAGCTTTGTGAGCCAGGCAGTGCTTCAAATGGAAAGGTCTCCATTTCTAAGACATTAGGATTTAGCCTTAGGCCTTCATTATGTGAGTAAGTAATACTAAGCATTAATCGTCTTGTCCATGAAATAATTAGAATCATCTTTAAAAAAGCAACGAAGAGCCTTTATTGGTAGTTGGGGTAAGGCCTTGGGAAAAGGAGTTGCATAGGCTTTAGTTAATTCCTCAAAACTCCCCCAGTGTTAACGTCTTCCCAAGGAAAAGTTCTCCATTTGGAAAAATAAATAAGACCTACATCAAAATGTTTCTCCTGTCTCTGCCCATTCAAGTTATCAGCGAATAAACAATAAAAGTATCTTTCAAAAACACAGGGCGTTCCCAACGTGGCTCAAAAGGTTACAAACCTGACTAGTATCCACGAGGATGCAGGTTCCATCCCTGGCCTCGCTCAGTGGGTTAAAGATCTGGTGTTGCTGTCAGCTGTGGTGTAGTGCAGGTTGCAGATGCTGCCTGGATCCTGCGTTGCTGTGGCTGTGGTGTAGACCGCACCTGTAGCTCCGATTCGACCCCTAGCCCGGGAACTTCTATATGCTGTAGGTTGTGGCCCTAAAAAGCACACACACAAACAAACAGACAGACAGACAAACAAAAAAACATAAAAGACATAATTAGGACCTGGTGTGTTCTTTAGAAATTACTTGTGGTTTTTCCTTTGGTGTGTTTTCACTTTACTTGAATTACCTTTCTGGTGTTAAGAGCTTTCAGTTATATTTCACCAGCCTTTGAAACAGATTGGACTTCACAGACTTCAAGGAAAAGGACTCTCTTTTATTTGGGGGAGAGAGGCTTTCCTTTCACTCCTCATTGCTATGGTTTCTTTCCTAGGGACAGGTTAGGGTTGGAAACGAGATGGGTTAATAAATGAGATTCTTTTTCTTAGACTTCTATGGCAACTCGGGTTATCACAAATTTCTACTTTATTTATTTTATTCATTGAAGTATAGTTGATTTACAATTACTTTTAATTGCCCTTTTTATTTTGTTAATTGAAGTATAGTTGATTTACAATATTATGTTAGCTTCAGGAGCACAGCATAGGGTTTCAGTGTTTTTCCAGATTATACTCTGTTAAAAGTTAAGACAGAGTTTCCATTGTGGTGCAGTGGGTTAAGGACCTGGTGTCACTGCAGCAGCTTGGGTTGCTATGGTGATATGGATTTGATCCCTGGCCTGGGAACTTATATTTGCTGCAGATGTGGCCCCCCCAAAAAAGCTATTACAAAACAATGGCTCCATTTTCCTGTGGTGGACAATATATCCTTCCTGCTTGTCTATTTGATACGTAGTAGTTTGTATCTCTTCTTCATCTGCTCTTCTGCCCCTATCTTGCCCCTCCCTTCTTCCCTCTCCCCTTTGGTAAACACTAGTGTGTTTTCTATACCTGTGAGTCTATTTCTATTTTACATATACAATTGTTTGTGTTATTTTTTAGATTCCACAAGTAAGTGATATTATGCAATTATTGTATATGTCCTTTTCGGACTTATCTCACTAAGCTTAATATTCTCTAGGTCCATCACATATTTCGTATGCACCTTCATCTGATGGTTCTTATAGGATGGAGACATGACCTCTCAGTGTGAGGTCACAGGCAGGGGATGGAGCGTGGGGATGGCCCCTCCCTCTCCCTCTGTGCAGGGCCAGCACATGTACTTTTTTCTCCCTGATAATTCTGCTGATGAGAATCCCTCCTAGACTGCAACCCAAATGCTCACCATCCATGTGTTAATAGATTACAGGTTGTCAGGAGGTCAGGGGCCTGGGTGCCCTCAGACAGGCAGTCCTGCCATCTGGACACTGTTGCAAGCAGTGCAAGGAGGGAGGGCCCCAGATAAGCAGGATGGTGCTAGGAGAGACCAGCTGGGGAGGGACTGAACTCTCAAAGCAGGTGTTTTCAAAATGTAGCGGAAAGTTGTTTTCCAGAAAGATCTTCCCATAGGATGAATGAGATACTAGTGCCCTGAGCTTTCTGTTTGTTCTCTGCTCCATTCCCTGTCTCCTCTCTGCGTCCTGCTCTTCCCAGCCACAGAGGATATTTGTTAAAAATTTCAAGTTTCAAACTACCATTTCCCAAATACTGATTTGGGGCATTCCCTGGTGTCCTGGTGGTTAAGGACTCGGCACAGTCGCTGCTGTGAAGCACATGCTTTACCGCTCTGTACCAAAATCTGCACAGAGCACTTGAAAATGAGAACTGACTCTGTTTCAGACACATTTCTGGGAAGAAGGTACAGCACTGGAAGGGTGATAAGATTATAGGGAATTTCTTGGAGTTCATTGCTGTGATTAATTAGAGCATTCTCTGATACCAGGAAGGGTAAGATTCTGAAGTGAGTGACATCTGGTTTGTGTGTGTCTGTGTTTTTTCTGTCGTCCCACTACAGATTCATGGAAATTCTCTTTGTTAACCAGTGAGGTTAGACATTTTCATTAAAAGACTCCATCCAATGTGAGAAAAAGAATGTATATATATGTATGACTGGGTCACTTTGCTGTGCAGCAGAAACTGACAGAACATTGTAAATCAACTATTTAAAAAAAAAAAAAAAAAAAGACTCCATCCACTAGATGGAAGGGGCTTCTTAACCATCAGAGCTTCCTGATCATGACAAAATAGAAGAAAGCTCATTTCTGAGGACCTCTCATCGCACCTTTATTTTATGAGGTTGTAAAAAGAGAGGCTTGCTTGCTTATTTATATAATTGGGTGATTTGTAATGGAGGTAGTCCTGCTCAGCAGTGCAGTTTATAAAGGCTCCCCTTTCAACTGTTTTGGTGCCATTTTTAGAATCACTAATAAAAATCGAGCTATCACTTGACTCAAATTCTGATTTGGTTCAAAGACTCTTTTAGAAAAGGCATGCTTTTACTTATGTAGATTTAGCAGATGGCGTATTTGTAAACTCAGGGTTGCAGCACTAGAAGTCTCTTGGCAACATCATGCTGTTTATCCTTTGTATACAAAGCATAGAAACCAAACTGCAACTCATAAGAGTCACTGAAAGACTCTCTCATTCGTGGCTGTGGTTTAGCCTTGTAATTATTGCTGAGAACCCATGTAATCGTACCCAAGTGTATAAGTGTTGTTACAACAAAAAAAGTAGTACATAGCAGCACAGGAAAGACTTTTTATGTTAATATTCGACCCGCTAAGTAAACAGTTTATTATGTTGATGTATATCCTCTGTAAGAATTTCATTCTTCTGAATTTGAACTTCAAGGTAATTATAAAAATGTGTAATCAAAACAGATATTTAGGCACAAGTGTTGCCAGTAAGAATCAGGTAATGAGCATGAGTTATAAGGCATGTATTTCGCATTTGATGGATAAACATCTTCGTGCTTAAATTTCGCTTTCTTTTTTCTTTTCCTTTGGAAGACCTAGTGATCAGTGGATTAACGCATAAACCCCAACCTTTAGAGAATCGAGAGCGGCAGACATCATCAGCCATCCTGGAGGAATTAATTGTTCAAGGAATAATACAAAGCCACAGCAAAGTCTTTAGAAATGGAGAATCATATGACGTCATGGCAAGTAATTTTGTCATTAACCCTAGCTTATAGTTTAAAATAGCAGTGGAGGAGTTCCCGTCGTGGCACAGTGGTTAACGAATCCGACTAGGAACCATGAGGTTGCGGGTTCGGTCCCTGCCCTTGCTCAGTGGGTTAACGGTCCGGCGTTGCCGTGAGCTGTGGTGTAGGTTGCAGACGCGGCTCGGATCCCGCGTTGCTGTGGCTCTGGCGTAGGCTGGTGGCTACAGCTCCGATTCGACCCCTAGCCTGGGAACCTCCATATGCCGCGGGAGCGGCCCAAAGAAATAGCAAAAAAACAGACAAAAAATAAAAAATAAAAATAAATAAAAATAAAATAGCAGTGGAATATGAGTGATCACACAAGTTATTTTTCCAGCAATATGCATCTTAGAGTCACAATACAGATGACAGCCTTATCTGAGCCATTTTTTTCTCTGATAAACTCCCTCACCCCTCTGCCCACCATCCTTCTCCAGAGACTCAGGAATTGCCTGATCATTAATGATAAATGAATCCAATAAAACATATCTTGGTTTTGTGAAAGGTGAGACCCAGTAAGCCCCATGGAATAAAGTACCTTCATCCTTTTAACAATTTTTGTTAAACATTGCCTGTATACTAGGCGTGTGAATATAAATTTGAACACTGACTTATCTCATGAGAAAATAGGCCTAGAAGCCAAAGCTAAAACAGACCACACTTATGCGTTCGTTTACATACCTTGAGGTCAACCGCAGGAAATAAATACAATTATAGAAAGTATTATACTCTTATTTTTCTTCGTTCATTCATCTTGACTTGTTTTCGATAGTCTGAGTAACATTTTCAGTCTGATTTTAACGGATCATGGCCAAAGTTTTGAGTTCTTGGCTTTTTGATAAGTTCTTTGTAAACCCAGCACTAGAGTAGCAGGTTTGTGGTTTTGTTTGGTTTGTTTTTGTTTGGGTTTCTTTTTAAGCCACCACTCCCCAGCAGCACCCCTTAGTCCTAAAGCATAGACAGAGGAAAGAAGGTGAAAAGAAATAACACAGAATGAGGCCTAAGGGAAAATGAATGGGGGAAAAAAAAGAAACAGAAGTGGTGGAAATTGAGACCAGAAATTATATTAAAGGCTCTTCAATGGTGGCCAATCCCCTGTGCTTTAAGGAAAACAATTGAGAATAAAGAGATTCATTATTTCAATCGAGTTTGCCACCTAGACCAAGTCACTTAGGGTTTGAATAAAGGTAATTCCTTTCTCTGTGTGTAGGATCTGCTGAGAACTCAGGAATAAAAGCCAAAGTGGCATTTTCCTTTGACGAAGGAAAGAAAGTCCTGCAGAAAGGATTTGGGGAAAGAAAGGAGATGGTTAAGCCTTATAAATGATATTATCGGGATGCCAATAATAAAAGGAAGTGGGGGAAGGGGAAGGTAAAAATGGACTGTGTAATAGAAAAAATGATGCCAGCCTAATGACAGTTTACCTTTGCACAAGTGTAGCTGTCACGATACAAGGCATTTTAGAATCCCTCCTCTTCACAGCACCAAAAAAATAATGCGTCTTTCATGTGGAAAGAGGTGAATTTTCTCACTGTAGTTGAGTCTCTAGGGATCAGAAAATAAAAGGTAGATCAGAGAGAAAAGACAGGAGAGCCACCTGGAGGAAGATAGATTGTGGAAATATTCAGTAGCTAAGCCAGGCCTTCTGAAGGGAGATGCTATGGAACCTTGGTGCTCATGCCAGTGGGGTAGTGATTCGAACCCCAGAGAGAACTGAGGACAGACTCAGACCTCGCAAGGGCACTGGCAAGGTTAATTAATATGAGCTACATCATGCAAAAAACATACCTAAAAAATGCAAACGTCAGGAGTTCCTGTCGTGGCTCAGTGGTTAACGAACCCGGCTAGTATCCATGAGGACGCGGGTTCAATCCCTGGCCTTGCTCAATGGATTAAGGATCCTGTGTTGCTGTGAGCTCTGGTGTAGGTCGCAGGTGCAGCTCGGATCCAGCATTGCTGTGGCTGCGGTGTAGGCTGGCAGTTGTAGTTCTGATTTGACCCCTAGCCTGGGAACTTCCATATTCCGCAGGTGCGGCCCTAAAAAGAAAAAAAAAAGCAAACTTTGGGCTTGACTTTCAATGACATCATGTCGAGAGCCAAAGATGAAGAGTGCGTTCAGATTATGTAGACACAGAATGGCTGTCAGGAGCATAGTTGGCATGTTCTCAAAGGGATTTAAAAGGGAAAGGACTGCAGAGGTGGCAAGAATGGAACAGTTCATTGTTTGTCGGTGGTCTTTGGTTTGTGTTTTCACTTTGGAATTAGGCCAAGATAGCCAACATAAGCCAGACTTGCAACAGGCCAGAACTGTAACATACAGCTGTGTATTTTATCTCCCGATGCAAGGGCCTTAACCTGCATATTTGCATCATGCAGGAAGCTTTCATAACTGCTGGGACCCAGGCCCCACTTGGGACCAGTGGCTGGGGGTGAACCAGAGGATGGTGCTTTTGAAAGCTCCCAGGTGATTGCCCTGGGCAGCCCAGGCAGAGAACCACTGCCAGGAAGGAGCAGTAAAAATGTACACCAAGCCCTCAAGTTCATGATCAAGCTGGGAAGGGTTAAATCTTTTGAAACTGAAATCCCCCATCCACTGTGAGGGAGAGTCCCAAAATATTCCTGAAAGTAGAACACATTTTCAGTGTAGGACTAAGATGATACCCAAAGAGCATATGGAAATGAAGAAGAGATATAATTGCTCAGTGTCACAGGTAAAGTCTCTTTCAATTCAGGTGTAGCTGAGAATAGAAGACACCAGATGTCTTGAATATTTGGGGGAAAGTTATGAGGCCAATGTAAAAAGGTGAGAAAGGATATTGAAGTTTTGAAAGGGGAACCATATTAAGAAAGGAAATATAGTTCAATTATGAAAAAAAAAAAAAAAAGGAAGTTCCCCTGTGGTGCACCAAGTTAAGGATCTGGCATTGCCAGAGCTGTGGCACAGGTTCGATCTCTGGCCAAGGAACGTCCACATGCCAAAAAGAATGGAAATATTATGAGAATGTTAGCACTTGCAACTAAGAAGCAAGTCAACGGAAACAAAAAGGAGATGGTCAAAAAGGGATGTTAGGATTCCTGCTGTGGCACAGTAAGATTGTCTGTGTCTCTGCAGCAGCAGGACAAGGTTTGATCCCTGAGCCAGCACAGTAGGTTAAAAGGATCTGGCACTGCCACACCTGCAGCGGAGGTCCTAGCTGTGTGTGGCTCGGATCTGATCCTTGGCCCAAGAACTCCATATGCTGTGGGGCAACCAAAATAGAAAAAAAAAAAAAAAAAAAAAGAATGTTAATGTCAACAGGTGCTGCAATATGATGACTCCAATCAGATGTGTAAACACCATTTCTTCATTGCTTTAAAAAAAAAAACTTGAGTTCCCACCATGGCTCAGTGGAAACAAATCTGACTGCTATCCATAAGGACACAGGTTCAATACCTGGCCTTGCTTAGTGGGCCAAGGATCCAGTGTTGCCATGAGCTATGGTGTGGGTCAAAGATGTGGCTCGAATCTGGTGTTGCTGTAGCTGTGGTGCAGGCTGGCAGCTGCAGCTCTGATTCGACCCCTAGCCTGGGAACCTCCATATGCAGCAGGTGCAGCCCTAAAAAAGACCAAAAAATTAAAAAAAAAAAAAACCTTGAAATAAAGACTGTGGGGAAAAACAGAACAATAAACGTGAGAATACTTTTTGGGGGGCCTTGCGCATGGCATGCTGAAGTTCCCAGACCAGCGAATGAACCTGTGCCATGGCAGTAACCCAGGCTGCAGCAGTGGCAAGACTGGATCCTTAACCCACAGCACCACGAGGGAACTCCCCAAGGGAATTTTAGATAGCCCCTTCTTAGCCGGGTGGTTATCTTTAATTCAATTATCCCTTAGAATGAAGTGTAATAAAGGATACTAAAAAGAGGACTGCTCTGTGAACCAGTCTCTTCCTGGAATTCCAGAGCGGTATCTGTGTCCACAAGATCCCCCAACATCTTTCTTCTTGATTTTTTCATTATCTCCTTTTTGGCATGTACCACAGTCATTCCACAGCGCCTCTGGAGAGCCTGCTTGCAAGCACAGCATATTCATGCTAAGAGGTGTCATGTTCTCTCAGAAGTAATTATAATGATACGTAAGATATATAATGAGTTCTGCTGTGGCTCGGTGGACTAAGGATCCAGCTGCAGTGGAGTTTCCGTCGTGGCGCAGTGGTTAACGAATCCGACTAGGAACCATGAGGCTGCGGGTTCGGTCCCTGCCCTTGCTCAGTGGGTTAACAATCCGGCGTTGCCGTGAGCTGTGGTGTAGGTTGCAGATGCGGCTCGGATCCCGTGTTGCTGTGGCTCTGGCGTAGGCCTGCAGCTACAGCTCCAATTGGACCCCTAGCCTGGGAACCTCCATATGCCGCGGGAGTGGCCCTAGAAAAGGGAAAAAGACAAAAAAAAAATCCAACTGCAATTGGGTCGCTGCAGAGGCGTGGGTTCAGTCCCTGGCCACGCAGAGTGGGTTAAAGGATCCAGCATTGTTATAGCTCTGGTGTGAGTCACAGTTGCAGCTCAGATTCAGTCCCTAGCCCAGGAACCTCCAAATGTCTTGAGTGCAGCCATTTAAAAGAAAAAAAAAAAAAAGGAGAGTGAGAAGAAAAGAAATACAATGTTAAGAAGCTAAATTATCAGATTCAGCGAATCTTTTGGTTTATTTCAAAACACTCTAATGAGACTCCAGTTGTATTAACCACATAGTAGTTTTATGTACACATGTAAATATGTATATGGATTGGTACCAATCTCTTTACAAAGATGGGATTGCTCTCATTTATCCACACAGGCAATATCCACTTTAAAATGTCTTTTATCCCAAGCTCATTTCTCCCATCCTGGATCTCCCTACAAAAGACTCAGTTCTCTATTGCTTCACCCTGTCTCTGGTCCAAGTTTGTTCCCCTCTCCAGGTGACTTCTGTACTTGACAATCTTTGATGCAGTTGGGGAGTTTGTTGACACTGTATGAGTCTCTAACATTATTGTTGAACCTCACGGGGTGTTTTTTTAAGGAGAAGGAAGTTGACCGGGTAGAGACTAAATAATGGCTGTTAACACGAGTGACCTTCGTAGGCGGTCTAACAGTGACCGAGCAGGAATAACAGATCTCTTGGCTTATTCTGTGCCCAGGATTCTGATTAAGGGAGCATGGCCAAAGTAGGTTTATCTTTAGGTCAATAGTTAACTAGGAGAGCTCTGAGGACATCCTCCTCTGGGGTTCTTAAAGAAAATAATTGAACCAGTAACTTCTATAGGTCTTTAAATTTGTTTTTGTTTTTTTTTTCCGAGTTCTATGGGTAGCACCTCTCTATGTATAATGCGACCATTGCTATCATTTTAAATGCCAACAGTTGAGAAATCCCGACTTCATACAATCCAGGGTAAAGAATGCAGATACCTTTCCTCAGGTCTTTCAAGGCTTTTCCTTCAAATGTCACACTTGAGAAAGGACAAGGGCTATGAGGTAGGATTAACTTCCACAAGGGGGAGGAAGCACATGGTTTCTTAAGCATCTTCTTGAGATGAAGCCACAGGAAGAAGCCACCCAAACCGGAAATCCCAAGTTCTCTTGAAACTATTGCTCTCATCATTTAAATCAGTGTATAGACTTCTCTGTGTAAGCCTGGCGGAGACTTTCCTTTTTTTTTTATTTTTTTATTTTCCCACTGTACAGCAAGGGGGTCAGGTTATCCTTACATGTATACATTACAATTACATTTTTCCCCCACCCTTTCTTCTGTTGCAACATGAGTATCTAGACAAAGTTCTCAATGCTATTCAGCAGGATCTCCTTGTAAATCTATTCTAAGTTGTGTCTGATAAGCCCAAGCTCCCGATCCCTCCCTCTCCCTCCCCCTCCCCCTCCCATCAGGCAGCCACAAGTCTCTTCTCCAAGTCCATGATTTTCTTTTCTGAGGAGATGTTCACTTGTGCTGGATATTAGATTCCAGTTATAAGTGATATCATATGGTATTTGTCTTTGTCTTTCTGGCTCATTTCACTCAGTATGAGAGTCTCTAGCTCCATCCATGTTGCTGCAAATGGCATGATGTCATTCTTTTTTATGGCTGAGTAGTATTCCATTGTGTATATATACCACATCTTTCGAATCCAATCATCTGTCGATGGACATTTGGGTTGTTTCCATGTCTTGGCTATTGTGAATAGTGCTGCAATGAACATGCGGGTGCACGTGTCTCTTTTAAGTAGAGTTTTGTCCGGATAGATGCCCAAGAGTGGGATTGCGGGGTCATATGGAAGTTCTATGTATAGATTTCTAAGGTATCTCCAAACTGTTCTCTGTAGTGGCTGTACCAGTTTACATTCCCAGCAACAGTGCGGGAGGATTCCCTTTTCTCCACAGCCCCTCCAGCACTTGTTATTTGTGGATTTATTAATGATGGCCATTCTGACTGGTGTGAGGTGGTATCTCATGGTAGTTTTGATTTGCATTTCTCTTATAATCAGCGATGTTGAGCATTTTTTCATGTGTTTGTTGGCCATCTGTATATCTTCTTTGGAGAAATGTCTATTCAGGTCTTTTGCCCATTTTTCCATTGATTGATTGGCTTTTTTGCTGTTGGGTTGTATAAGTTGTTTATATATTCTAGAGATTAAGCCCTTGTCGGTTGCATCATTTGAAACTATTTTCTCCATTCTGTAAGTTGTCTTTTTGTTTTCTTTTGGGTTTCCTTTGCTGTGCAAAAGCTTTTCAGTTTGATGAGGTTCCATTGGTTTGTTTTTGCTCTAATTTCTATTGCTTTGGGAGACTGACCTGAGAAAATATTCATGATGTTGATGTCAGAGAGTGTTTTGCCTCTGTTTTCTTCTAGGAGTTTGATGGTGTCCTGTCGTATATTTAACTCTTTCAGCCATTTGGAGTTTATTTTTGTGCATGGTGTGAGGGTGTGTTCTAGTTTCATTGCTTTGCATGCAGCTGTCCAGGTTTCCCAGCAATGCTTGCTGAATAGACTTTCTTTTTCCCATTTGATGTTCTTGCCTCCCTTGTCAAAGATTAATTGACCATAGGTGTCAGGGTTTATTTCCGGATTCTCTATTCTGTTCCATTGGTCTGTCTGTCTGTTTGATACCAGTACCACACTGTTTTGATGACTGTGGCTTTGTAGTATTTCTTGAAGTCTGGGAGAGTTATGCCTCCTGCTTGGTTTTTGTTTCTCAGGATTGCTTTGGCGATTCTGGGTCTTTTGTTGTTCCGTATAAATGTTTGGATTGTTTGTTCTACTTCTGTGAAAAATGTCATGGGTAATCTGATAGGGATTGCATTGAATCTGTAGATTGCTTTGGGTAGTATGGCCATTTTTACAATATTGATTTTCCCAATCCAGGAACATGGAATATCTTTCCATTTCTTTACATCTTCTTTGATTTCTTTGATTAAAGTTTTATAGTTCTCAGCATATAGGTCCTTTACCTCCTTGGTCAGGTGTATTCCGAGGTATTTGATTTTGTGAGGTGCAATTTTAAAAGGTATTATATTTTTGTATTCCTTTTCTAATAGTTCATTGCTGGTATACAGAAATGCAACTGACTTCTGAATGTTAATCTTCTATCCTGCTACTTTGCTGAATGTATGAATCAGTTCAAGTAGTTTTGGGGTTGAGTCCTTAGGGTTTTCTATGTATAGTATCATGTCATCTGCATACAGTGACAGTTTGATCTCTTCTCTTCCTATATGGATGCCTTTTATTTCTTTGGTTTGTCTAATTGCTGTGGCTAGGACTTCCAAAACTATGTTGAAGAGCAGTGGTGAGAGTGGGCATCCCTGTCTTGTTCCAGATTTGAGTGAGAAGGCTTTCAGTTTTTCCCCATTGAGGATTATATTTGCTGTGGGTTTCTCATAAATGGCTTTGATTATATTCAGGAATGTTCCCTCTATACCCACTTTGGCGAGGGTCTTGATCATGAATGGATGTTGGACTTTGTCAAATGCTTTTTCTGTGTCTATTGAGATGATCATATGATTTTTGACTTTTCTTTTGTTAATGTGGTGTATGATGCTGATTGATTTGCGTATGTTGAACCATCCTTGTGAACCTGGGATGAACCCTACGTGGTCATGGTGTATAATTTTTTTGATATGTTGTTGGATTTGGTTGGCTAAGATTTTGTTGAGAATTTTTGCATCTATATTCATCAATGATATTGGGCAATAGTTTTCTTTTTTGGTGGTATCTCTGTCTGGTTTTGGAATGAGGGTGATGGTGGCATCATAGAATGTCTTCGGGAGTATTCCTTCTTCTTCAACCTTTTGAAAGAGTTTAAGGAGGATGGGCACCAATTCCTCTTTATATGTTTGATAAAATTCACCTGTGAAGCCATCTGGTCCTGGACTTTTATTTGTAGGGAGTGATTTTATGACCTCTTCAATTTCATTTCTAGTGATTGGTCTGTTCAGTTGGTCTGTTTCTACTTGATTCAGTTTTGGCAGGCTGTAAGATTCTAGAAAATTGTCCATTTCTTCCAGATTGTCAAACTTGTTGCCGTATAGTTGTTCATAGTATTCTCTTATGGTTTTTGTATTTCTGCTGTATCCGTTGTGATTTCTCCTTTTTCATTTCTAATTTTGGTTATTTGGGTTCTTTCTCTCCTCTTTTTAGTGAGTCTGGCCAGGGGTTTTGTCAATTTTGTTTACCTTTTCAAAGAACCAGCTCTTGGTTTTATTAATTTTCTCTATTGTTTTTTGAGTCTCTATTTTATTGACTTCTTCCTTGATCTTTATAATTTCCTTCCTTCTGCTGACTTTAGGACTTTTTTGTTCTTCTTTTTCTAATTCATTTAGGTGGAGGGTTAAGTTGTCAATTTGGGATCTTTCTTCTTTTTTGAGAAAGGCCTGTATTGCTATAAATTTCCCTCTGAGCACTGCTTTCGCAGCATCCCATAGATTTTGAGAGGTTGTGTCTTCATTATCATTCGTTTCAAGGTAGTTTTTAATTTCCTTCTTGATTTCCTCATTGACCCATTGGTTTTTAGTAGCATGTTGTTTAGTCTCCATGCAGTAGGTTTTTTCTCTTTCCTTTTCCCATGGTTGATTTCTAATTTCATGGCATTGTGGTCAGAGAAGATACTTGAGATAATTTCTATGCTCCTAAATTTATTGAGATTAGCTTTGTGTCCCAATATGTGGTCGATTCTTGAGAATGTTCCATGAGCATTTGAGAAGAATGTGTATTCTGCTTTTTTTGGATGTAGTGTCCTGAAGATATCAATTAAGTCTAACTTTTCTTTTGTTTCCTTTAGGATCTCTGTTGCTTTATTGGTTTTCTGTCTAGAGGATCTGTCCATTGATGTGAGGGGGGTATTAAGGTCTCCTACTATGATTGTATTCTCATCAGTATCTCCCTTTATGTCTGTTAATATTTGTTGTATGTATCTGGGTGCTCCTGTATTTGGGGCATATATGTTGACGATAGTAACATCCTCTCCTTGGATGGATCCCTTAATCATTAAGTAGTGTCCTTCTTTGTCTTTCTTTATGTCTTTTGTTTTAAAGTCTATTTTGTCTGATATGAGCGTTGCGACTCCTGCTTTTCTGTCATGTCTATTGGCGTGAAATATTTTTCCCCACCCTTTCACTTTCAATCTATATGTATCTTTTGTCCTAAGGTGAGTTTCTTGTAGGCAGCATATTGAAGGTTTTTGCCTTTTTATCCACTCAGCCACTCTGTGTCTTTTGATTGGGGCGTTCAGTCCATTGACATTTAAGGTGATAATTGATAGATGATTATTTATTGCCATTTGAACCTTGTGTTCCAGTTGATTCTATGGTTCTCCATTCTTCCTTTCTTTTTTTTTCTTTTTTTTTCTTTTTTTTTTTTGGTTGGATGGTCTCCTGTTATTATCTGCTTGAGTGTATTTTTTTTTTTCATTTTTCGCAAATGCAATATTTGGTTTTGGCTTGTGGTTGCCCTGTTTTTTAAGTATGCTAACCCCTTCCCATAATTGTGTGTTTTAGGCTGATGGTCCTGTAAGTTCAAACACGTCATTACTATATTAAAATTAAGAAGAGAAACATACAAACAAACAAGAAGGGTTATTTACTTCCTAACATCCCTTGCCCACATTTTATGGTTTTGATGACTCTTTTTTATTTTTTTCTTTTTAATTTTATTTTGTTTGAGGCCTGTTCATGATTAAATCTGTATGCTGGCTTATTTGAGTGACTGATTGTGGTTTCCTCAGTCCTAGTTCTTCCTCTTCTTCTTCTTTTTTTTTTTTTCTTTTCTTTTTTCTTCCCTTCCTTCCTTTCTTTTTGGTTTAGAGAAGCCCTTTCAATATTTCCTTTAACCTGGGTTTTGTGTTGCAGTATTCTTTAAGTTTTTGTTTGTTGGAAAAAATTTTTATTTCCCCTTCTATTTTAAATGATATTCTTGCTGGATAGAGTATTCTAGGTTGCATATTTTTTTCCTTTAGCACTTTAAATATCTCTTGCCATTCCCTCCTGGCCTGTAGTGTTTCTGTAGAGAAGTCAGCTGATATTCTTATGGGGGTTCCCTTGTAGGTAACATTCTGTTTTTCTCTTGCTGCCTTTAGGATCCTCTCTTTATCACTAACTTTTGCCATTTTTATTATGATGTGTCTTGGTGTGGGTCTATTTGGGTTCAGTTTGTTTGGGGCCCTCTGTGCTTCTTGTATCTTGAACCCAGTATCCTTTAGATTTGGGAAGTTTCCATCGATAATTTCTTCAAATATATTTTCCATCCCCTTATCTTTTTCTACTCCTTCTGGAATTCCTATTATGCGTAGATTGGCCCGCTTTATATTATCCCATAGGTCTCTTATATTGCTTTCCAGTTTTTTTATTCGGTTTTCTGTCTGTTGACCGGATTGAGTGATTTCCATTATTCTATCTTCCATATCACTGATTCGTTCTTCTGCATTATTCATTCTGGTTTTTACTGCCCTTAGTTCCGTTTGCATCTCTGCAAATGAATGTTCTAGTTTTTCTTGGCTCCTCCTTATCTTTTCTAGTTCCTTTCTGAGGGTATCTGCATTACTGTTCATATCTTCTCTTAATTCCTTCAGTATTTTCACTATTTCTCTTTTGAACTCCAGGTCTGTCAGACTGCAGAGATCTGTTTCATTGTTGACTGTTTTAGGTGAGTTCTCCTGTTGGTTTGACTGGGGGTGGTTTCTCTGCTTCTTCATCTTGCTTGTTGTTTTCTTTCTCCTGAGGGAGTTGTACTCTCCATTATCGGGCAGTGTTTGCCTTGTCACTGCTGTGGAATATTTCCTGAGGGCTGGCGTTGTTGGTCAATCTTTTCTGAGGCAGTGTGGCTTTTCTGGAGTGTTGATGGGGCTAACAGTGTTTCTTTGAAGCAAAGGAGGACTTCCTGAGGGCAGACAGGACTGGGAGGTCCACACCACGATGGTAGCAGATTTCACTTGGTCATGCAGAGCTTGCTCTGGTGTTTTTAGGCTGTGGGGTTCTTGCAGGGGGTTGGCGGTGTTGGGCAGCTGTTCCTCAGGAGTGCAGCACCCCCTGGGGGCTGGAGCAGCTATCTGGGTCACTGAGAACCTAAGAGGCTCTTCCCTGGGGCAGCCCAACTCAGAGGGATGGCCTGAGAATGTAGGCAGATCTTTTCACAGTCTGGCCAAGCTTGTTGCAGCTTTTCTGGGCTGCAGGGGCTCTTCTAGGGGGCTGGTGGTGCTGAGCAGCTATTCCGCGGGAGTGGGGCACCCCCTAGGGGCTTGGGCGGGTAGCAGGGCCACTGGAAACCCAAGAGGCTCCTCCCCAGGGCAGCCGGACTCAGAAAGACCGTCTGAGATCTTTTCCCAGCTTGGCCAGGCTTGTTGCAGCTTTTCTGGGCTGTAGGGGGTCCTGCCTGGAGCTGGCAGTCCTATGCAGCTGATCCACTAGGGCACCCCCTGGGGGCTTGGGCGGGTAGCAGGGCCACTGGAAACCCAAGATGCTCCTCCCCGGGGCAGCCTGACTCAGAAAAACCGCCTGAGATCTCTTCCCGACTCGGCCAGGCTTGTTGCAGCTTTTCTGGGCTAGAGGGGGTCCTGCCTGGAGCTGGCAGTCCTATGCAGCTGATCCACTAGGGCACCCCCTGGGGGCTTGGGGGGGTAGCAGGGCCATTGGAAACCGAAGAGGCTCCTCCCCGGGGCAGCCTGACTCAGAAAAACCGTCTGGGAATTAGGCAGATCTATTCACTGCCTGGCTAGGCTTGTTCTAGCTTTTCTGGGCTGCAGACCTTTTCTCAGGGGCTGGTGGTGTTTGGTGCTACTCTGTGGAAGTGTAGCCCCTCCAAAGGGCAAGCAGGCCTGTGCAGGGACAGCCCCTGTGGTGGTAGGCTTCAGGCAATTGTTGAGGCCAGCCCTCCTGGATGGCAGGCAGCCCCAGGTTCAGCGAGAGCGTAGGGGGTGGTGGGGGTGGGGGGAGGGGATGCACTGGGAAGCACAGCTTTCAGCTAGCTAGCGGGCCTGTAAGCTTGCTGTGGCATGGGGGGTATTCTATGGGGACCCACCCCTTCTTCTCTCCCCTCCCTGGCACCGGCACAGACCAGGCTCTTCTCCCAGGTTCCCTCTGATGCGGCTTTCCACTTCCCCACCCCTAGAGTATTGCTCCCTTCCTCTGTGACAGCTTTGTTTTCTAGTCACCCAGGCAGTCTCTGCCCCATCAATTGGTTTCCAGACCTCTCAAGCAGTTTCCGCTCCGCCCCACCCCCCTGGCCCGGGGACTAACCTCTGGAGCCTAGGTTTCGGTGCCCAGCCCCCACCCAGGCATCCCCCGGCCCTTTCTTGGGGACCAACCTTTGGAGGCGAGGTCTCGGTGCCCAGCCCCCACCCAGGCGTCCCCCGGCCCTTTCTCGGGGACCAACCTTGGAGGCGAGGTCTCAGTGCTCAGCCCCCACCCAGGTGTCCCCCGGCCCTTTCTTGGGGACTAACCTCTGGAGCCGGGGTCTCGGTGCCCAGCCCCCACCCAGGCGTCCCCCAGGCCCCTTCTTGGGAACTAAGCTTCGGAGGCGAGGTCTCGGTGCCCAGCCCCCACCCAGGCATCTCAATTTTTGGTGACTGTGCCCGTAGTTCAGATGGTCCGTTCGGTTCTTGATCGGCTTTTTCGTACTCCAACTTACTGCTACACTCTTCTCTGCATCTGGAGATTCCTCCGGTTCGTTTGATCTTTCCCCCGTGTGGGTGACTTTCCAGGGTGCGGGATCCCTTTCTCCTCCGCAGTTCCCTTTCGAGAGCGCCCGTCCCGCTCGGATTCACCTTCTCTCACTCTCCTCTTTTCTCCCATTCTGCCCCGTAATGTCACGAACTTCTTGCCATTATTGGAGTTTAGGTTCTTCTGCCAGCGATTGGTTGCTGTTCTGTGCGAGTCATTTATTCTGTAGGTGTGCTTTTTTTTGTTGTGTTTGTGGGAGAGGGCGGGCGTGTCCCCCTACTCCTCCGCCATCTTGTCCTCTCTTCGGAGACTTTCTTTATTGGATCTTAGATGACTATATCTTTAATTGCCCACACCCACTGCATATAGAAGTTCCCAGGCCGGGGATCGAACCCATGCCGCAGCTGTAGCCTGTGCCACAGCTAAGGCAGTGCCAGATCCTTAACCCACTGCGCCACAAGGGAACTTCCTAGATGACTATTTCATTCTCTTTTAGCCCTCTGTGAGTGTACATCCCCCCAAACTCTCTCTACTACTAATTTCACAGTAGCTCTAGTTGAGCCATCACAGCAAGTAAGTCCATCTTTTCGGCAGATGGCTTTTGTCAGCAGGGATCCTAAGAGCCAATTGTCATAAAAATAATACAAGGATGGAGGGGGTGGGGGGCTTGCTTTGACAAACGACTCCCAGTTTTCCTGTACGGAACAACTTCTCACCACATAAAACTGTCTGAAGGCTGTAACTGAGCCAAAACTTTAATAAATGTTTCCCTTTAAAAGGCTTTCCAAGAATTATAGATTTTAAAGCTGGAAGGAACCTTAGCCGTCCTCAGCAAACTGCAGAGCAGTGTATAGTGTAATTTTGAGAAAAGTCAGTCCAAAGAGAAGAAGAGCTTTGTGTCAGCTCACACAGCAAGTATTCGTGATAGACCTGGAGTTAAGCAAAGCCCAGGCCTCCTGCCTGCCAGCCCCTGTGATTCTGAATCTCATTTCTCTCTTTCCTGACAAATACTGTATTTGGTTATGATTCTGTGAGCTGCCATTAAAAAAAAAAAAAAAAGTCACTGCTTTCACTGAATCAAAAGTAATTACCATTTCCTGAGTGGCTATTGTATACTTTCCTTTTTTTAACAGCGTCGTGAAATAAATATTACAAGCAAAGAAGGGAAGGCTTACCGAGTTTAAGAATTTGTTGTGCAAAGCCACGTGGTGACTGAGTCAGGAGTCAGACCGGGGGCTGTGTGAGTCTAGATCTGGTGCCCTTTGCTGCTCTGCTGCAGCATCTCTCTTTGTGTGATTTATTTGCTCAGTAACCACAGTAGTGCAGTCTGAAGAGACAGGCTTTTTGATATCACAGTGGATATCTGTTGCTCCTTTGTCTTTAAAAGTCTTGAAAGAAATTATCTAGAACAAGGCAGGAGTACCTGTTGGGGATTCGGTTCCAGACCACTGTAAGAAAGCGTGTTGCAGCACAATCAAGGGAGTCACACGAATTTTTTGGTCTCGTAGGACATATAAAGTTATGTTTACACCATGCCGTAGTGATAAGTGTGCAATAGTGTGATGTTTAACAAAACAATGTTTGGATCTTAATTCACACGTACTTTCTTGCTAAAAAATGCCAGCCGTCATCTTTCAGTGAGTCATAATCATTTTGCAATAGCAGCATCCAAGAGCACTGATCACATAACAAATAGGATAATCATGAGACACTGAAATATCGCAAGAATTACCAACATGTGACCCGAGACAGAAAGTCAGTAAACCCCGTGGGGAAAATGGCTCCAGTAGACTTAATCGACATGGGGTTGCCACAAATCTTCAATTTGTAAAAAAAAAAAAAAAAAAAAAAAAAATCTGTAAATATCTGTGAAGCACAACTAAGCGAAGCACAGTAAAACAAGGTGTACCTGTATTGGGTTCGTTTTATAATGAAGCCTTGCTGTTCATTAAGACCTTCCCCACTTGAATAACTATATACTGACCTAGAAAGATATTTATATTAAACTAAGTGAAGAAAGCAAATTGCAGAACAATGTAGATAGGACAATCCCATTGATGGGTCGAATATGACAAATTCACTGTGAATACATATGTATAGAGACATCTGTGCACAGGAAGTGTTTAGAAAGACACACACCGAGTTCCCATCGTGGCGCAGTGGTTAACGAATCCGACTAGGAACCGTGAGGTTTCGGGTTCGGTCCCTGGCCTTGCTCAGTGGGTTAGGGATCCGGCGTTGCCGTGAGCTGTGGTGTAGGTTGCAGACGCGGCTCGGATCCCGCGTTGCTGTGGCTCTGGCGTAGGCCGGTGGCTACAGCTCTGATTAGACTCCTAGCCTGGGAAACTCCATGTGCCGAGGGAGCGGCCCAAGAAATGGCAAAAAGACAGAAAAAAAAATATACATATAGAAAGGCACACACTAAACTCTTTAAGGTGGTTCATGCTAATGTGCGGGATTGGGGGCCAACTGGTTAAACATAGTCCCCTAAATAGGTAGGGGACTATTTATGGATCATTTTAATATTCTCCTAACCAAGATACCGTATTTTTAGAAAGCAGTTTCTAAAAAGAAAACCATTAAACTTTCTTTATAAACCCTGTACAACAGTTTAAGCTTTTAAAATAACTAAACATTAGAATCAAAGTCATTATCACTGCTCTAAACTGTATAAAGGACAGTCAATCAGAGGAAATCATATGGTTTGTTTGTATTTTTTTTTTTCCTGTGTCATGAAAGCATTTGTTAAGTACCTACGGCAAAGCCCCATGTAGGCTTGTTGCATCAGTCCTGGTTAATTCTCTCCTCCGTAGGACCAGAAGTCCTAAAACTAATCTCCATCCCAGATGAAGGTCATGTATCGTTTGTGGAATGTTACAAAATCATGGGGTTTAACTTTTGACCTTGAACTACAAATTCATCATTCATGGGCCACCTTTTCCCATCTTGCATTTGTTCTCCAGGGTTTTTTTTGTTTGGGGGGGGGGGTGTTTCCTTTTCAGGAACCCTCTTCTAACTCTGCATTCTTTCATGATTTGTTTGTTTGTTGTTTGTTTGTTGTTTTTTGAGAAGAGCTTTTTTCCCCCAGATATCTAATAGATACTTTTTTCTTTAGAAGTTCTGTTGTTACCAAGAATTAAGTCTTTAGGGATTAGTTTGGTTGTTACCAGCTTTCACATCATTTAAAATCTATCCATGGAGTTCCCGTCGTGGCTCAGTGGAAATGAATCTGACTGCTATCCATTAAGGATGCAGGTTCGATCCCCGGCCTTGCTTAGTGGGTTAAGGATCCGATGTTGCCATGACCTGTACTATAGGTTACAGAGATGGCTTGGATCCCAAGTTGCTGTGGCTGTGGTCTAGACTGGCAGCTGCAGCTCCGATTTGACCCCCAGCCTGGGAACTTCCATATGCTGCAGGTGCAGCCCTAAAAAGACAAAAAAAAAAAAAGTCCAAAAATCTGTTTAAATTTTGAGGACTAACATCTTCTACAGTATTTATTCTCTCATTCATCTTTTTTCTCTGCCAATAAATGTTTGTTTCTCCATTTTATTTATTTTCTCTCTCTTTTTTTTTTCTTTTTAGGGCCACATCCCTTAAATGGAAGTTCCCAGGCTAGGGGTCAAATGTGAGCTGCCAGCCTACGCCACAGCCACAGCAAGGGCAGATCTGAGCCATGTCTGCAACCACAGCTCATGGCAACACCAAATCCTTTAACCCACTGAGTGAGGTCAGGGATCAAACCCACATCTTCATGGATTTTAGTCCGATTCTTAACCCACGGAGCCACAACGGGAACTCATGATTCTCCGTTTTAAAAAGTGCCTTTCCTCCAGGTAAACACTACTGAGAAGCCACTGAAAAAACCACCGGCCAGGCTGAAAAAACTTAAGGTCAAAAAGGAAGTAAAAGATTTCACGATGAAGGATGTGGAAGCGAAGATGCAGGCGGCCGAGGAGCGCAGGAAGGTACCTGAGTTCTTGTCTGAGGGCCGTCGACGCTGAGATGAGCTCATTCTTTCCCGTCGGCAGCTGTCAGACAGATCGCATGGATCTGTATTCAGTATCTTCGTGGTCCATGTGCTTCTTTCCTATGCCATCCATTTATCTGTTTAAATTCTCTTTGTGTGAAGAAAGGAATCACTGTCCTGAAGTTGGTCAAATTACAGCTTCATCCTTAGAGCCTCAAGAAGCAAGATCCAATTCTGAGAATTAAGCAACGTATGGAGCTTTCTTCTTATGAAGAAGAGAAACTTGAGTTGGGGCCAGGAGTGGCCGGAGGTCCCGGGGTGGAGGATGGGAGCCGGGAGGAAGTTGTGCAGACCTTTGACTCCTGCATTGGCGCACGTGGTCCCCATAACCCTTTGCCGGCCGTTCTGCTGGGAAGCAGCCTTCACGGCTTTGGTCTGGGAGCGTTTTATTTCTGTCTCTCTGCCTGGCAGAGTGGGGACTAGACCACAGCTCCATGAGGGTGTGTCTGCAGGCTGTCCGGAGGCTATGGGGTAGAGCCATTTGTCTCCTTCCACAGTAATTTCTCAACCTATGTTTGTTGAATGACTGCATAATCAAAGAGAAACGCCGGGCATGTTCATGGCAGGCAGTGTGAATGAGAACGCGGCGGAAGTTAACTTGGACTCTTTTTCACTCGTTCATACTGCTTTTCAGACTAAAGAAGAAGAAATAAGAAAAAGGCTACGGAGTGACCGGCTTCTGACCCCAGCCCATCACTCAGACTCAGCTGATCCGTGTCGGGAGGAGGCTCCATTTGCCAAAGGACTTGACACTATGAGCTCTGCCGTCTGGAACCCGTCTGACCTGCGGGAAGAAAAGCTGTTGACAAGGAAGAGGAGTGAAAGTGACGTGAACTCCGATGATAGAAACCAGAGTTACGAAGGTATTGGGGTCGTGGAGTCAGACATGTCCTACAACCAAGCAGATGACGTATTCTAAAAAGCTGTTTTCTGTCGATTTCATCCAAAGGCATCCAGTTCTCCCCAGGGGTGACATTCTTAGTGTGTCTCGTGTCTTCTTTACCTGCCTGCCCCCCGCCCACAGGGGTGGTGCCTTGGGCTTGGCAATGACTGCGTGAGCTGCCGGGGCTGGTGCTTAGCTGAATGAATGGAATGGCTTTAAAGAAAACAAGGATTTGACTAGCTTCGGTAGTATAAAGTTCTTCCTCTTCGCTGTAGCTTCAAACACTGCGAAGATCTCTTTAATTTATGAGCACCTTGCAGCTTCCATTAATGTATTTGTGCCAAATGAAATCCTTCTTTGGGGTTCCTGCCCCTTGGCTGTGTCGGTCCACTGAGTGTCCTTTAAGACAAATTGTAGGGGTTTGTGTTAAGGATTTTAATGATCCATATGTATGCTTCTTATGCTGTATGTTCAGATGGTTGTTTTGTTGTTGTTGTTGTTTTTTAGGGCCACACTTTTGGCCTGTGGAAGTTCCTGGGCTGGGGGTTGAATCCGAGCTGCCGTTGCCAGCCTACACCACAGCCTCGGCAACACAGGCTGTGTCCAAGCCAAGTCTGTGACCTATGGCCGCAGCTTGCGTCAATGCTGGATCCTTAACCCAATGAGCAAGGCCAGGGATCAAACCTGCATCCTCGTGGATACTAGTCGGGTTCTTAACCTGCTGTGTCACGATGGGAACTCCTGGTTGTTGTTTTTTTTATAATTCTCTGCCTTTTGTGTTGTGTTTAAAGCAATATCCTGAAGTTGGTTGCACTGCAACTTCATCCAAGTAACTTAAGCCATATCCACGCCTCAGAATGAAGTCTGCGGTTTCCTTCACATGAGAAAAGAAAAACTTGAATTGGGGCTGAGGTTGGAGGCGGTCCAGTGCCTTACTTCCCTGCCGACTTTCCTGGCCCTCCTCTCACTGGAATTAAACTTCCCTCCCCCTCACGGTTCCCATCCAATCAATTGTCAGGTCTTATGAGTCCTACGAGCGACCCAAGCCGCTGCAGGGACATCGCAGGATCCTTAACCACTAGGCCACCAGGGAACCCCGAGATCTCTTGCAGCCCTTTCCGTACTTTGTCCCTGTCCTTACCTGGTTCAGACCACCCGACCGTCATTCAGTTGGTACTGCTGCAACAGTCTCCTCAATATTTAGTCGGTGATCTTCTGCTTAAAATCCGTGGCTCCCGTTTATGGTCAACATAAAGTCCAGACTCCTTTTTGTGACGGGGAAGGATCTCAGCTTTCATCATTCACTCCTGCTGAACCTCTCGTTCCTCCAGCTCAGCACACTGTCCCCAGCCTCCGAGTCTTTTTGCACATGCTCTTCCCTCCCCCAATCTCATTGCTTTACTTGGCTGATGTCTTCTTGTTTTTCGTGTCTCCGCTCAGATACCCCTTCCTCCAGAGCCCCTGGTCTGGGTGGGTGCCCCTCTCTCAGAGTCGCCTTTCGGCAGCCCGGCTACTCAGTGTCACACCTGCCACCCCCTGTAGGAATTACCTGATGCGTTTCCATCTTCACCGCTGGCTATGTCAGTTCTAACAGGACAGAGGATGGGCCTGTCTTGATCATGGTTGCATTTTTGTACCTTGGAAAGTGAATGGCACCTAATACATGCTATGTAAATATCTCTTCAGTGGATGAATCAGTATATCCATACAGCCTCCAGAAGCTGGAGGAAGCCCCGAGAGATGGCTTGTTTCCCTGGAACCCGTGGCTGGAGGCAGTGCTGACTGGAGCAGAAGCCCACTTGGTACCTCTTGTTTATACGTCCCCTTTGGGGTGTTGCAAATAGACACCTCATCTGCCTGTAGCCTGTGGGACTGAGCACCCTACAGCCAGGGAGGTATGATGGTGGTGGTGGGTGGTAGTTGCTTCTTTCAAAACTCATTTCCAGGAGTTCCCATTGTGGCACAGTGGTAAGGAACCTGACTAGTATCCATGAGGACGCGGGTTCTATCCCTGGCCTCGCTCAGTGGGTTCAGGATCTGGCGTTGCCACAACCTGTGGTATAGGTCACAGAGGAGGCTAGGATCCCGCATTGCTGTGGCTGTGGTGTAGGCCAGAAGCTGCAGCTCTGATTCGACCCCTAGCCTGGGAACTTCCATATGCTGCAGGCACGGCCCTAAAAAGACAAAAAAATAAAAATAAAAGAATAAATAAAAGTACTGTGTAAACTAGAATATGCTGCTTCAACTAGACTATGCCAAGATATTTACAGCATATTATATAAAATTCTATGTGTGCAACCTGATGATGTTTTTCATCTGACCATAGGTTTTGCTGTGGAGATGATCTCACAGGGGCATGTGCCAGTCTTGTTAAATATTAGAGGAGCTGGTGATTTACTTGTACAAAATGATGGTGCAGGGGACACACACACAATCATTCAGATTATTACCATTCAGATCTGCAAATAATAAAATTTCAGTGATCCGAAAAATACCTTCAATGCACATCTATGGTGTTGCAAATCAATCCTCAGATTTGCTAAAAGCCACACAATATTTGTTCTTGAACTCTTACGCTCTTGCCTTTGCTATTTATAGTGGCTTGGAAGATGTGGTTATTGAATTAAAATATATACAGTATAGATGGGAGCATGATCGCTGATGCCCGGCTTGAAAACTTCCCACTCTCTATAGAGTTAAACATGCCAGGTCGTAACACACCCAAATGGTAAGCTGTATATTCTCTTAGCAAGATAATCCTTTTTTTTTTCCTTTTTTTTTCTTTTTTTTTTTTTTTAAGCGCCACACTCCAGGCTGGAGGTCGAATCAGAGCTGCAGCTGCTGGCCTGCACCACAGCCACAGCAACTCGGGATCTGAGCAGCATCCGCAACCTATGCCACAGCTCACGGCAATGCCAGATCCCTGGCCACTGAGTGAGGCCAGGGATCGAACCCATGTCCTCATGGATGCTAGTGGGGTTCGTTACTGCTGAGTCACAACGGGAACTCCAAGACCACCCAGATTAACAGAATGGTTATCTGGACACTGGGAACCACTCTAAAACTCTAGGTGTGTTGCTGCTCATAAAAGCATCTAAGAGTTTAGGGATGAAGAGCTGGAGGGTCGGTGGTGGTAAGCCCTTCCCACCTTCCCAGAACTACTAGCATCAGCTGGGCACAAGACTCGTGTTTGAACCTGCTGTGCCGCCAGTGAGCTCTTAACTCCATCCCTGCCAAAATGAATAAAACAAACAGAGGAACCAAACCAGAGTTCCCGCTGTGGTGCAATGGGATCAGCAGCCTCTTGGGAGCACTGGGTTGTAGGTTCAATCCCCAGCCCAGCACAGTGGGTTAAGGATCTGGTATTGCTGCAGCTTCAGGGTGGGCCCAGACTGCAGCTGGATCTGATCCCTGGCCTGGGAGCTCCATATGCTGTGGGGCGGCCAAAAAAGGAAAAGAAAAAACCCACAATTTCAAATGTAAATATGACTTTCTCCCATAATCAACTTCCTTTTTTAAAGATGATTTACACTGAACATTATGGATTATGATTTCTAAAATACAGCCTCTGGGAATAATGTCAGTTTTATCTATTGAAGGAACATAATTGGTTTTCTCATCCTTAAAACATGAAGTTTTGAAAATTCACCAAGGTATATCCATCAAAACCAAATCACAGCCTTCGAGAAGGTAAAAATCAGGAAGACTTAGAATGAGCTAAACGTCTTTGTAATCGTTTTAATTGAGGACAGCTGGAAAACACCTATACCCTTTTCCTTATGAACAAGGGCTGTGCTGTGTCTGATGGAAGGTAGTTTGATGGTGAGTAAAAGCCCTCCAGTTTTCCTGGGGGTGGGGAAACTTATGGATAACTTATATTTATTGAAAATAATATTTAAAAGGTGTATTTTGAACTGTTTCACATATATTTAAAATATGCAGGATGTAAGATTTCTATGTTAGCAAAAGTAATTTTGTAATCACAAGGACAAAAATAAAACTTATCATAGGATGTTGCCATAGTGACTACCAGTAATTTATGACTATGCCTGTTTCTATGTTTGTTATTTCATTATCAGTAAATAGCTAGTATTTGAAGCAATAATAATAATAAGGTAAATACTGCATTTTAGAAACATATAATGCTGTGGTATGTCAGCAGATGGGTCACTTTGGCACCTACACAACCAGGATATAACGGTGCCTTCCCGTTGCGTGGTAGAATTCATGACCATCATGGTGTCTTGGTGTCACTTGCATCTGCTTCTTAAAAATAATAGCTGCCTCTTTGTTTTTAATTTTTTTTTTTAATTCCCTAAATCACATGTAATGGGAAATATGCACTGAAAAACGTATAAGAATCCCGAACTTTGAAAGTTCTCTAGTGTGAAGCTGGTTAAGGTTCCAGCCCTGGCCAAGGAACTTCCACATGCCTCAGGGGGCAGCCAAAAAAAAAAAAAGAGAGAGAGACTCAAAAAAAAAAAAAAACAAAAACCACACCAAGAATCCGGGAGTTCCTGTTGCGGCACAGTGGAAACAAATCAGACGAGTCACCATGAGGTTGCAAGTTCGATCCCTGGCCTCGCTCAGTGGGTTAAGGATCCAGCATGGCCATGAGCGGTGGTGTAGGTCACAGATGTGACACACACGGATCCCGAGTTGGTGTGGCTGTGGTGTTGGCCAGCGGCTACAGCTCCCATTTGACCCCCTAGCCTGGGAACCTCCACGTGCTTAGGGTGCGGCCCTAAAAAGCAAAAACAACAAACAAACAAACAAAAAACAAACAAGCAAAACAAAATCCCACCAAAAATCCAGCATTTTCCGACAAGGAAACTACTGGAAACATTTTGCCGTATGTACTTCAACTTTTTTTTTCCTCTCATGAATGGACTCATACAACATAAACTGTTTTGTAACTTGCATTTTTCACTCAAAAGTACAATATCTTTTCATGTAAATAAATTTACTGGCCCGGTATCGTTCTTAATGATGTGACATGGTTTAGTTTTGCTGTTTTGCAGCAAGGGATTCTCATTTTTAAAGACAGTCATAACACCGCTCCGTTTCTGTTTTTTAAGGGGGTAAGTAAAATAACTGAAGATCCCCCATCCCACCACCACCACCACCATTCTGGACACTTTGGAAGGCAGACAGGACAGACCTGCTGGCTCGCCCGGGACCTCAATTTCCATTATCCTTATTCTTGGTGACCACTTCTCTGAGGGCAAAGAGGCACTGAAGGTCAGGGGCAGCCAGGCTTGCAAATCCACCTCCAGACTCTTCTCCAGTTCAGGAAGCTGCATTCGTCTCATCAGTTTGTATTCAGCGCACTGAGGTCTCCAGTATGCTGCAAAAAACCCCTGCAGTAAAGAAAAAAAGTAATGATGGTATCTTATATCTGAGTTGACTTTTCACTGATCAGATATAAAGGCTACCTGCATTTGCAAAGGGTCACTGATAGAAAAGTGTTTGTAGGAGTTCCCGTCATGGTTCAGTGGTTGGCGAATCCAACTAGGAACCACGAGGTTGTGGGTTCAATCCCTGGCCTTGCTCAGTGGGTTGAGGATCTGGCGTTGCCGTGAGCTGTGGTGTAGGTTGCAGACGCGGCTCGGATCCTGCGTTGCTGTGGCTCTGGTGTAGTCAGGTGGCTACAGCTCCATTCGACCCCTAGCCTGGGAACCTCCATATGCTGCCGGAGCGGCCTAAGAAATGGCAAAAAGACCAAAAAAAAAAAAAAAGTGTTTGCAGTTAAGGGTCCAAAACCTTTTTTCTTGTCATTTAGAATCAAGAAATTACTGTCAGAAAACTTAAGTGATTGGCTATTGTAAGCACCAAACTGCAATCATTTTAAACATCAGGGTCATAAAATCAGTACTGCAGCTCCTAGTCCTTTCTAGTAATTAATATGTACATTTCAATCCCCGAACCAAACATATTGCTTAAAAGGATATATGACAATTCATGCTTTTTCCTCCTTCACTTAAATAGCAGTTAACTTGTTAAACGGGAGAAGGACTGTACAGAGGATTAACCGACACTGTGAGGGTGGCCCGTGCCAGTGGCTCTCAGTGTGAGCGCCCTACCCCACCCTCACCCCCACCCCCGGCAGCATCAGCATCACTTGAGCACTTGTGATAAAGACAAGTCCTCAGCCCCACCCCAGACTTTCTGTATCAAATCATGGGGCTGAGCAATCTGGGTTTGGCAAGCCCTCCCAGCGGTTCTGAGGCACTCAGGCTTTGCCCTGTATGTTCATCCATGCTGTAAGCCTGCCCAGCCATGCCCACAGTAAGCAGCCTATTTAGGACTAGAAAGCCACCTTTCGGCAGGTCCTACTTCACCTGCCCCGAGGGTCAAGGTGAATCATTATCACCCTTGATTAACACCATTTGTACTGGTGTAGGATCAGGCCACTCAAGATGACTGTCCTTTGTTCTCTGTACATCGCCTGCTCGACCAGTCCCTGCGTCACTCACAAGACTATCTGATCCTCTTAATTATAGGACTTAATTGGCTGCTTGCATGTTGCCCCCTTCCCCAGCTGCTGGTTTCCCTGGTAACTAATGAGCCAATGTGAGGGCACCTCCACCTATAAACGGTACCCTCCTTCACGGAGGAGTAGAGATTGCTGCTGTGTCCTGCCTGTTGTCTGCCATACACGGTGAGGGTGTTGCTCCAGGACCTTCTGCTTCAGACTCGTAAGATTCCCTGTTTAATAACCATTGATGTCTCTGTTGCTGTCTCTGGGCTCTTTCTTAGGTCTAAAACCTGGACCATGAACAAGGCTTGCAGGCCTGAGGGGTGCAGCCCAGCTTTTTTAAAAGTGTGATCTATAAAGGGATAGATAAGAGTGTGAAAAAAAAATCTGTGAAGGTTCTAGATTCACATGTTTTCATAAAATGTACAAATTTCACCCACCAAGAAAACTAAAGCTGCAACTGCAGACAATGCATTAACACCCAACCGTGCCTTGGTCTTACATCAAAGTCCTTCAAGGGAGTTCCCGTTGTGGCTCACTGGAAACGAATCTGACTGGCATCTATGAGGACACAGGTTCGATCCCTGGCCCCTCTCAGCATTTTAAGGATCCGGAGTTGCCATGAGCTGTGGTGTAGGTTGCAGATGAGGCTTGGATCCTGCATTTCTATGGCTGTGTTGTAGGCCGGCAGCTGCAGCTCTGATTTGACCCCTAGCCTGGGAATCTCCATATGCCTTCCTTGTGGCCTTAAAAAGACAGAAGAGTGTTTCAAGTGAGGGTGTATGTAAATGTTTTAAGTTAAATCAAAATATTTACAATATATATGCACAGTTTAAGACTCCCTGTCTAATCATCTATTTTTATTAATAATCTCCCACACACGATTAATCTATTGTATGTTTAAGAAAATTTCGAACACAATCTCGAGTATATTGACCAAACATTTTTAAAATAGTTTTTTCCTCACACGCCATTCAAACTAAATGAAACTGTTTTTTGGACTGCTTAAGGGGTTCGCAGTTTTTTGAAAAGGTGGAAGATGCTATTATTTAACCTATGCCTGTTCGTTAGATTGTGATTACTTTCACTTTATCAATAAGTTGTTGTAAACACTTCTAAGTCGACACAAAAATGCCTATTATAAGTTGGTCTTACATTTCATCTCATAAATTCCATAAAGTGGAAATTTGCATTTCATCTTTTTGCTATTTCTTTGGGCCGCTCCCGCGGCATATGGAGGTTCCCAGGCTAGAAGTTGAATCGGAGCTGTAGCCGCTGGCCTACACCAGAGCCACAGCAACGCGGGATCCGAGCCGCGTCTGCAACCTACACCACAGCTCACGGCAACGCCGGATTGTTAACCCACTGAGCAAGGGCAGGGACCGAACCCGCAGCCTCATGGTTCCTAGTCGGATTCGTTAACCACTGCACCACGACAGGAACTCCAAAATTTGCATTTTGGATCTTACACGTACCATGGCAGAAAAATTGGCAATGCAGGGAGTTGTTATTTCTGCAGGAATATGGTGACAGTGAGCTATTGCCTGATTAGTCCAGAAGCCTTGGAACTATCTATCTAATCCTCCCAGGAGGGACTGTCGACCCCTTTGTCCTTCTAGACTTGAATGTCCCAGCTTGAATATGGGAAATCCACACCAGAAAAAACAAAACCAGGTCATTACCAGCTGCAGCTGAGGTAGAGAAATTGACCTTGGCCCTTAGATCAAGGTGAACAATTGCTGGCCTGCCAATCATGTGCCAGAAAGGCTTAACTTCTTGAGTGCAACATACTATACGGCAAAGGAACAGAGTGGCGTCTTTGGCAGACAGCCTTGAAGCCTTGGCTTTACACTTCCTGAAATGTAGAGATTGTAGGTTAAATATAGTCCAGGCATTGGCATATGAGTAGCCTGTTTCTTCATATGGTCAAGGAGCATTTCAGGGCCTGCCGGACACCACTTTCCCAGGACAGTCTCAGTGGGGGGACTCGGGACCCTCACAGTGGTCCACCCCCCCCAACCTCCAGCAACCAGGCAACTTGAGGCCTCCCGGAGGTGACTGTTTGATGAACTGTATCTCCCCACCCTCAATGAGATCTGTGGCTATTCTTCAGTTGTTTTTTTTCTCTTTCCCTTGGGTCTTAAAATGGAAAGTTGTGGAATGATTTTAGGTACTATCCTCTTACTGCATTTCCCAGTTTTTCTGACATGATTTAGGACTTTTGGTTTAATTATGGTGTAGTGTAAGCACCTGACAACTTTTTTAAAAAATTGCAATGCAAGTGCTTGACATTAAGCTTTGGATTGCCAAAGTGTGTACTTCAAAGACACCCATCTTAAATCAACAGATTGCCAGCTACATAGTTAAAGAGACAGACTGCCCCCTGCCAAGTTGCCTTTGTTTTAGAGTGTTCTGGTTGATTGAGATCAGTGACCTTTTGACTTTAGTTTTTCCCTTCCCCTGCTATAATTTCCACTCGTATGTTTTAAATTCACCAATAAAGAGCAAACCAGCAAAATCCTAGGCATCCCACCATCAGCCCTCCCCACCCCGCCCCCAACAAAAAAAGCAGAAACCCAAGCTCGCTCTCTTAATCCACAACCTCAGTACGTGGCCCCAGGTGTCCTGTGTACCCTTTAGGATTAGTGAGTAATAAACCTTGTTCTTGCCAAGTTCCCGAATGGCTATTGCTGAGGGGTGTCTTGCAGTCATAACAAGAACCACAAAGGCCTGTCCAGCCACAACATTGGTGCCAACCTTGGCTCACCAGGGGCCTAAGGGAGGACCCTCAGGCATTTCTAGCCAATAGCATCACTATTGCTGGCCTGAGACTAGCACGAAATATATTGTTTGATTATCGCTAAAGCATGCTCTTTTGTCCCAGAGTCCGTAGTTGCTCTTCTATACAGATTCTTTTGAAAGTCTACCTTATTCCTTTAGGGAAATAGATACAGATATATTTTGGATGTAAGTATAAAGTTTCCATGCTCATCACTGTTTCTGTCATCTTCATCTTGCTCTCTCTTGCTGTCTGTTTGGGTCTGTGTTCTGGTTAGAGAATTTCCTTGAGAAAAAAGCCCTCATTTGGGGGGCTCTTAAATGATAGAATCTCTGAATTCCTGTGTATCATCCAATTTCTTTGACATGTGAGATGGTATATCTTGGCTGGGTATAGAACTGTGGTTTGTTCCCTTCTATCCAAAGTTTATAGATTTGCTTCTCCTCTATTTTAGCTTCCTGTGTGACATATGAGAAGTCCAACACCAGTGTGATTCTTTGTCTTTGGGAAGAAATTTGTTCTTTTTACCTGGCTGTTTGATGATTTTTCCCTTTCTCTTTTGAATCCAGGAATTTTATTGGGATTCTCCTTGATGTGTGTCTTTCCTCATACATGCAGTCTGGAAATAAGTACATATTTTTAATCTGTAAACCTCCAGTATCTGTTTACCTTACAGAAATCCTTGGAATTCCCCACTGTGGCTTAGTGGGTTAAGAACCTGACTAGTATCCATGAGGATTCAGGTTCAGTCCCTGGCCTCCCTCAGTGGCTTAAGGATCCAGCATTGCTGCAAGTTGTGGTACAGGTCACAGATGTGGCTTGGATCCAGCATTGCTGTGGCTGTGGTGTAGGCCAGCAGCTGCAGCTTGAATTTGATCCCTAGCCTAGGAACTTCTATGTGCCACATGTGTGGCCCTAAAAAAGAAAAACAGAACATACAGAAATTCTTTTTTTTTTTTTTTCTTTTTTAATTTCCTCTCTCTGGAGCTCTGTTATAGATTTAAGCATTTAGGTCTATTCTCCAGGTCTCTCTTCTCTTTTCATGAATTTTCCTATGGTCATTGAGCTATTTCTTAGACTTGCTTCTCAAGACCACTACTTTAGCACTTAATAATACATTGCTCTTCTTCTATTTATCTTGGGAATTCCTTTTTCTTTTCTTTCTTTTTTTTTTTTTTTTTGTCTTTTTAGGGCCATACTGAGGCACATGGAGGTTCCCAGGCTAGGGGTCAAGTCAGAGCTGTAGCTGCTGGCCTATGCCACAGCCACAGCAACATCAGATCTGAGCTATGTCCATGACCTACACCACATCTCACAGCAACACCAGATCCTTAACCCACGGAGCAAGGCCAGGGATAGAACCTGTGTCCTATGGATGCTAGTCAGATTCGTTTCTGCTAAGCTACGATAGGAACTCCTATCTTGGGAATTTCTTAATTGGTAAACAATATTTTTAGCTTCACAAATTATTTTCTGTGTTGCCCATGACTCCCCTAATTTTTTTTTTTTTCCTCAGTAAATTGTCTGTCTCCTCCAACAGCTTCCCTTCCTTGGGCATGTCTTCTCTTGGTGACAACTTATCAGCCTGTCTTGGATGACCTGCCTTAAGTAGGATTTATTGCTGTTGTTTTTGGTTGTCTGATTGGAGCACCTGAGTGTTTAAATGCCCTAAAAAAAAAAAAATCATAGGAGGAGGGAGGCAAACCAGTCTCCATTCCAGGGAGTTGTGCGTATAGAAGTCAGACAGCCAACCCCCATGGATGTGCGTGGGGAAGCTTCCCTGACACTGGTCTCTGTGTACTTACCAATCTTGAGGAGGGAGAAGGTGGGGGAGAGGGGATTAATTAACCCATTTAGCTTCTTAACACTATGGAAGCCCTGTTACCTGGCATGTTTTGTCAGAGAAGGTAGTGACTTTTCACCCAGGTCTCCTTTTATCTCTGGATCCAGCATTGTCAACCCTGAGCTCCCTGAAACTGGTCTCTAGGCAATCCGCCTGCCCTTGGGAGAGAAAGCCCTACATTGGTTCTCTGCTGAAATCCAACTAAACCGAAGACTTTGCGCTCATCCAGCTTCCAGTAGACCCCAGAAATTGTTTGGTTCAGGAGACCCATACAGATTGGAGCTGGGAGTAAAGGGAAAGACAGGAACATAGGCAGATCCCTATGTTCCCAAAGTGCTTCTGCATCCCCTGGGAGGGCTTATAAGTATTTTTATTTTTCTATTCTAAGGGACAATCTTTAACTCGAAAGTAGATTTTGAATTTTCCCAAATGCTTTGTGTATATAGATACAGTCATGTTTTTCACCTTCGACCTATCGACGGGACGCATTACACCAGCCTCTTTGCCAATGCTGAACAATACTGTCACTCCCAGAATCCTCGACCGAATCATTTTATCAGTTAGGATGTTTTTGCCTAAAAATAACAGAGCCCAGCTTGCACCAACCTAATAAGAACGGTATTGATGTTTATAACCAGAATCGTAAAAGGCAAGGCCAGTCCATGGTATGTGGATCCAATGCTCAGCAGTCACCTTGGATCCAAGCTTTTCTGTCTCTTATTCCTCTACCCACAGCATCAGTTTTGTTCTAAGGCAAATACTCCTTGTGGTCATGGGTTGGTTTTCAGTAGCAGCTGGGGCTACATGCTCACTCACCTTTGGCAGAAAAGAGTCATTTCAGGAAGTTCTCCCATAAAAGCAAGGGGGGAATTTCTTAAAGAACCCTGAAAGTGTCCCTTTGCATTCCATAAGCCTGGGTCATGTCCATGCCCATTCCTGAGTCAGCCACTGTCAAGGGAACAGGAGTTGCCTCTAGAACCATCAAATCTCCTGTCGAAGTTGGGGATAGGATCACTTTCCCGGAGGCAAGTTGGAAAGGGGTGGATAACTGAATACAGTGGGGTTCCATTCATAAGAGAGATGGGCAGGGAGTTCCCTAGTGGTCTAGTGATTCAGATTCAGCAGTTTTACCACTATAGCCCAGGTGCTACAAAGTGTGGCCACCCCCCCCAAAAAAAAAGCATTGAAACAAAATGAGTCCCCTGGTAGCTTAGTGGGTTAAGGATCCAGCATTGTCACTGCTGTGGTTTAGGTCGCTGCTGTGGCACTGGTTTGATCCCTGGCCTGGGAACTTTTGCATTCCATGAGTGCAGTCAAAAAATAAAATAAAATAAAATAGAAAAACTCAAAACACAATAGAGAGAAGGTCAAATAGATGCTGAATAGGCAAGTTGCAATGTAAACCACAGTTGTGAGGTATTATTATTTTAATATGCTGGATTCATGTTGCTAATATCATGTATTGAATTTTTCATATGATTATGTGGTTTTCTTCACTATGTTAATTTTACATAAGATATTTTAAGATCTTTCTATTAAAAACCTAAAATTGCACTCTCCCTCTTCCTCCCAAGCTGTTAGACTTGGGTCTAAGGTCTAATTGTCTCCCGATATTGCTCCTGCCAACTATTTATCCCAAGGGATTCAAATAATTTGCTTTCGACTTGGTCGAATTCAAGAAAGCTACACCAAAGTGTAACACCATATTTTCAATTTTACCCACATGTAATATATTCATGCTGTGTTCTTTGAGCAGTTTACTTGCAAGACCAAATCCCATTGCCTTGGAGGTGGCATGCCGTGATCACACAGCAGTTAGTCCTCTGCGTTGTGTCAGTACCAAATCGCATTTTATTCTCTTTCTAATGAAACTTTTTATTTTGCCGTTAGAAGAAATAATGCACAGAGATCTCATGTACTCCTTCCCCAGCCTTCCCCAGGAGTAGCACAGTGCCAAACTAGAGTGCAATATCCCAACCCGAGTATTAACATCAACTCAATCAAGATCTAGGATATTTCCATCCCCCCAAGGACCCTTCATGCTGCCCTTTTTAAATTATTTAAACATTTTTAAATTGTGGGTTAAAAAACCACATAACATCTTAACATTTTAAAGTGTCCAGTTCAGTAATAAGTATGTTCATATTGTACAACTATTTTTTCATAATGGAAATATAGTTGATTTACAATCCTACGTTAGTTTCAGGTATAAACACAGTGATTCAGTATTTTTATAGATTCCACTCCATATAAAGTTACAACAAAGTGATGGCTTTATTTCCCTGTGCTGTATAATATATGTTTGTGGCTTATCTATTTTATACATAGTGGTTTGTATCTCTTAATTCCCCTATTCCTATACTGCTCCCCACCCCCGTTCACCACTAGGCTGTTCTCTATACCTATGAGTCTTTTTTTTTTTTTTGCTTTTAAAGTCTGCACCTGCAGCATACAGGAGTTCCCAGGCGAGGGGTCAAATTGGAGCTACGGCTGCCAGCCTACACCACAGCCACAGCAACGAGGGATCTGAGTCCCATCTGCAAGCTACACCACAGTTCATGACAATGCCAGATTCTTAACCCAGTGAGCGAGGCCAGGGATCGAACCCACATCCTCATGGATCCTAGTTGGGTTTGTTAACCACTGAGCCATGAAGGAAACTCCATAACCTATCTTTACTCTTGATTGCTGCTTGTTACTCCAGTCTTTGGTAAATATGAATCGTCAGCTCCCACTTGGCACTGTCTCAGATATAGTGGTAGAGTAACATGGAAAATGAACTCTCTGATTACAGGAAACCTTAAGCTACAGGGTAGGGGGAACAACATATACACGAATGAAAAAAAAACTTTTAAAAAGATAGGATATTCCCCAAAAGACAAGTCATAGACTAATTAGACAATTCTGTCTCTTTTCCACTTCCTCCTTTATTTATCCCTTGGTGTGTCTGTTTTTCAGTCTTTCCCAAATTTTGCATCACTCGTTATACATCCTCATTTATTCTTCTATTTTTCCCTAGCTATTTCAGAAACCAAGTTTTTTGAAATTCAATGTGATTATCTGATTAATCACAGTACACGGAGAAGTTTTTAATTTTTTCCACCTGCTGTGAAATTTTCTTAATCACAAGGACTTTTCTTAAAAGGAGTCATCTTTCTTTAGTTATTTACTTGGGTCTGTGTCCAGCAGGTGGCGCTAAAGGATAGTTAATAGAAGTCAAGGCGCATCTCCATTGCGGGCTGAAAATCCATTGGCATTTGTAGCTTTTTGAGCCATTCTGCCTGGCTGCATAATAATCCAAACTTTTGATGGTCTATTTCTTGAATATTTTAGCTCCTGGGTTACTATTACGTTCTCCAACACTCCTTGTCTTGATTCTTGGAGATTTCAATATATATCTTTGTGTGTGTGTGTGTATGTGTGTGTGTGTGTCTTTTTGCCTTTTCTAGGGCTGCTCTCAAGGCATCTGGAGGTTCCCAGGCTAAGGGTCTAATTGGAGCTGTAGCCACCGGCCTGCGCCAGAGCCACAGCAATGCCAGATCCCAGCCACGTCTGCAACCTACACCACAGCTCACGGCAACGCCGGATCCTTAACCCACTGAGCGAGGCCAGGGATCGAACCCTTAACCTCATGGTTCCTAGTCGGAGTCGTTAACCACTGCGCCACGACGGGAACTCCGGATTTCACTATTTTTATGGAAGATCCTTCTCACATCTTCACTTCTTGGTTCAGTTCTTTGACTTTGTTTTTTCCCTGATCTTTTCCCATTTCTCTCTTCTATCTACATTGACCTGAAAAAAATAGACCGCCAGATATTTCTCCAACAAGGATGGGTTAATTTGGGATCAGCAGAGAACTGAAATCGGGTCTGCAACTGTGGCAAAGCTGCATGCAAATCCCTACAGGGCAAGAGAATGATCTCTTTTATAAGGGGACAAAAATGTCGGGAGCGCTGTAGTAAACAAGGAATCCAGGACTTTGCATTGGCTGAGTCCTTGCCAGGAAAGGAGGTTTTCTTCTTGTTCTTGGCTCAAGCATGTCTGGGGGTCTGAGAGCTCCCCCTTCTGGTTTCCCAACTCTATTCATTAAGGGTTTGGCGCACTATTTTTTTTTTTCTTCGTAATAATCACCTTTGGTGATCTCGTCCTGTCTGATGGCTTATATCTGAAGATATAAATTTGCCGTCTACCTGAAGATGACTGGCAAATTTATATCTTCAACATGGACAGCTTCCCGAAGTCTGGGCTCCACTTGGATGTCTCATCAGCCTCTCAGCAGGTTCCAAACTGAGCTCTCTGCTTCTCTCAAAAGCTCTCCCATCTCCACCTCCACCCGCCAAAGCAAGCCTGACATCATCTTTGATCTCTTTCTCTCATGTCTTCGCTCTAGTCCTTAAGCAGATCCTGCCCACTCTCCTTTCAAAATATATCCAGAGTCTGACCACCTCTCACTGCCTATGCACTACATCCATGTCTGAGCCACACCCATCTCTCACCTGGGTTGAGAGACCTCATGGCCCTCTGATTCATCTCCCAGTTCCTGCCCTGTCTCCCTTGAGACAATTCTGAAGACAGGAGCCAGATTGACCCAGTTAAAACATAGAGCTCCTACCACTTTTCTAATCAGCGTTACAAAGCCTTCTCATCTCCAGTGGTGTAAAAGCCAAAATAATTAGTGAACTACAAGACCAGGCCCCCACCCCATCCTGTTCTCCTGGATCTCATCATCTCATACTCTCCCCTTGTTCCCTCTGCTCCAGCCACATTGGTACCCGATGTCTTCAGGCCTGATTCCATCCCAGAGCCTTTGGCTTTTTGGCTTTTCTAGAGCTGCACCCACAGCATATGGAGCTTCCCAGGCTAGGGGTCCAATCAAAGCTGTAGCCACCAGCCTACGCCAAAGCCACAGCAACGCAGGATCCGAGCCGAGTCTGTGACCTACACCATAGCTCACGGCAACGCCGGATCCTTAACCCACTGAGCGAGGCCAGGGATCGAACCCTCAACCTCATGGTTCCTAGTCGGAACCCCAGAGCCTTTGTGGTTTTGTTCGCTCTGCCTCAGAGGCTCCTCCCCCAGGCAGCTGATTGGTCACTCCTCCACCTCCTGCAGGTGGAAGAGCCAGTGAGCTCTTTCCTGACTACCAGGTTGAAAACCAGCGTCTTGCCAGTTGCATAATCCTTTAGCCTGCTCCCAGCTGTATTCTCCAGAGTAGTTTATACACACACCTGGTTTTTTACCCGTGTCTCCCCAACTAGAGTGTAGGGTCCATGCGGGCAAAGACTCGTGTTTGTGCCTGGCGTGTAATTGGCCCTAATTGAAATTTGCTGAATGAATGACTAAATGAGCAATTGACATGGAATTACTGGTTGGATCCCAGAATATTTCTCAGCACACCAGTACCCGCCACCTCTCCTGATATAGTGTACCTTCTCCTCCTGAGGTCCAAGCTCAGGCAGATCTCCAACCCTTAGTCAAGGTTTTATTGAAAGGGAAGACTGAAACTCCCAACAAGCCAACTCGCATGCTTTTGTAAATCATTTACAACAAATACTCAGCCAACACGCCCCGTGCCTTCATCCGGCTTTTCTCTGAATGTTCAACTCCTAACGGCATAAATTCGACAAGGCTGAACACAATGACATGTTTTATAAAATACCAGCCAGTGACCAAAGAGCATCCTCAGCCTTAGAATCATCTATAAATTTAGGGTTCCTCAGCCTCTGCCATTTCTTGGGCCGCTCCTGGGGCATATGGAGGTTCCCAGGCTAGGAGTCAAATTGGAGCTGTAGCCACTGGCCTATGCCAGAGCCACAGCAACACCGGATCTGAGCCGCGTTGGCAACCTACACCACAGCTCATGGCAACACTGGATCCTTAACCCACTGAGCAAGGCCAGGGATTGAACCTGCGTCCTCATGGTTCCTAGTCTGATGCGTTAACCACTGAGCCACAATGGGGAACTCCTGGAATTTATTTTTCAATCATGCTAAATTTCACCTGTGGCCACTTAAGTGTCTCTTAGCCCTCCATACTTGCATCAATCTTAATAAAAAGGAAAGACTTGGGTATCTGTCCAAATTTCAGCGTGTCCTATTATTTTAAGTGTGATGGGTGTTATTACACTTTTTTTTTGGTCAGGTGAAGTAATTTTATTTGCAGTTTATTTGCTCAGAAGAGAGAAACCACACTCTAACTCTCTTTGGTACCAATCAGATTTTTAAATGCTAAGGCCTTTTGGAGGGGGACAATGTAGGGAAGGGAGAATGTGGCATTGATTCCTCTGTGGAGAGGACAGTGGTCTAAGGCAGTTCTTTATGGAAATCTGTACATTTTCCATAGTGTCCAGCCTTGAAAATAGTTTCTAGATCTCCCTATTAGCTCAACAGCAATCTAAAGAGCAATTCCGTCTTTTCACTTCAAGTCCTTTCATGCTTTAAGGAAAAAGTCAACCAACTCTTTGCCTATATAGTTCTTGACCATCCAGTCTTGGAGTTCCCTTTGCGGTGCAGTAGAAACGAATCCGACTAGGAGCCGTGAGATTGTGGGTTCAATCCCTGGCCTCGCTCAGTGGGTTAAGGATCTGGCGTTGCCGTGAGCTGTGGTGTAGGTCACGGATGCGGCTCAGATCCCGTTGCTGTGGCTGTGGCACAGGCCAGCAGCTGAAGCTCCAATTAGCCCCCTAGCCTGGGAACCTCCATATGCCACGGGTGTAGCCCTAAAAAAGCCAAAAAAATAAAAATAAAATAAAACTAGAACTTGACTGTCTAGTCTTTCAGGCAACAAGTGTTCACCTAGCATGTATTTTGTGCTAGGTCTTAGAGGTATAGAGAAGATATAGCGAATAAGGGATAGAACAAAATTTAGCTTTATGTCAAAGGCTCATGATGTGTTAGATATGCAAACAGAATGAAAGTGCCAGGTGCTGGATTCCAGATCAGAGCACAGAGAGGCAGAGAGAGGAGCAAGCAGTATTGCTGAAGGATCCTGTGATGGTTTCATGGAGAAAATGACATTTAAGCAGAATCCTGACTGATGAAAGGGAGTCCACCCAATACAGAAATTGGAGGAGTTCCCTTGTGGATCAGCAGGTAAAGGACCCGCCATTGTCACTGCTGTGACTCTGGTTATTGCTGTGGCACAGGTTTGGTCCCTGGCCCAGGAACTTCCCCAGGCCATGGGCATGAATCCCCTCCACCACCCCCCCAAAAAAGATAGAGGAGAATCTCTTCAGGGGGAGACTTGTATCTGCAAAGACAGCAGATGTGAAGGAATGCACATGGTGGGGGCCCAGGGAAATGCTTTGTGTGCCTGAGCCAGACATGTGGATGGAGGGAGAGGTGGCTGGAAAAGATGAAGTGTTTCAGACCCTGCTCAGTGGTTGGACTTTCTGCTGTGAATGTGCAAGGATTTTAGGCAAGGGGCAAACTCACCAGTCTGTTTTAGGAGGATCATTTCAGTGGGGCACTTCTTGAAGTGTGGCTCTGGACCAGCCGCAGCCTCCACTGGGACCTTGATGGAAATCCAAATTCTCAGCCTCAATTCCAGACCTCAGAATCAGACATTCCAGTCATGCGTCTTGGGAATCTGTGTCATTTCAAGGCGCCCAGCTGATCCCGGGGCACACTTAAGTTCAAGCAGCACTGTTCTCATAACAACATGGAAGATGCGGTGGGATAAATGCAGATGGAAGCTCGATAAGGTGGTTCCAAGCAGCTCAGCCCTGAAAAAAAAGCCAGAGGCATGAGTTGGGACAGGACAGGATGCATCAGAGACGTTTCTGAAAGCTTACATTGATTTGGCAGGAGATAAGCAAAAGATAGCTGAAGCACCAGCGTTCCAATCTCATTGGTTACCAGCATTTTCTGGGTCGCTTTGAAAAATTATGACTTCTGGGTCCCACTCTCATTTTACCAAACAGAATCAGCCTCGTATTTGGGCTCCTCTTCCTCTGCGCTTCCTAGGTCATCTTTGTATTCTGTGGATTTTGTTCATGGAAACTTCCTTCTTGCTAAAATTGTTCTGCAAGTACTAGCTGCTTTCTTTACAGAGGAAGACAGCTTTCCAACATCAGAGCTGGGGGGGGGTGTCACTCCCCAGAGACTGATGACTCAATTCTCACCACTCAATAAATCCCTTGGAGAGTTGGTTTCTTTTAAGATCCTGATGGTGGGAGTTCCCATCATGGCTCAGTGGTAGCAAACCAGCTAGTATCCATGAGAACGCAAGTTTGATCTCTTGGCCTTGTTCATTGGGTTAAAGGATCCAGCATTTCTGTGAGCTGTGGTGTAGCTCCTGGATTGACTTGGATCCCATGTTGTTGTGACTGTGGTGTAGGCAGCAGTTACAGTTCTGACTTAACCCCTAGCCTAGGAACTTCCATGTGCCCTGGGTGTGGCCCTCAAAAGACAAAAACAGAAATTAAAAATAAAATCCTGATGCTCAGGCTCAACTTCAAGCTCAATACATTAGAAGTCCTGGGAGTGATGTATTTCTCAAATGCTCCCTGTGTGATTCTAAGATGCAGCTTGTAATATAGTCCGACAGTTTCATTTTAGTGACAAAGAGAAAGAAAGAGATCCTAAGGTCAAAGAGGAGCAGACCATGTAACTTGAGTCAGATAAGAGCATAGTCAACTGTATTAAAATGCTTAAAGGTGGAGGGAGTGAGTGCAGAGAGAAAGTCATTATATTTGGTGAGGACAATACAATTGGACTTCCAGGAACTGATGCAGAACCAAGACAACTCATGGACTGGATCCCCACGTGCTGAAGCAACAAACAAAATATTGAAAACACACACAAAAGCCAAAGAAACAGTAAAGACAACCAAATTTCCCAGCCTCAAATAAGCGGCAAGAAAAATGGAATAACTTCATGTCAGACACTTTGAAAAAGAGCCATCAGTGGAAGAACCAGATGATGCTAGAGGAGTACGAGGTGATGTGGCTTCGGCTTGTCCCTCCCCAGAAGCACTACCCTGAAGAGAGAAGGTGACTGCCAACAAAATCTTATCTTCTCTCTAACACCTTCTGATCTGCAGAGAAGAAGACCAAAGGCAGAGAGGGACATCCCTGGGAAAGACTAGAAAAGTCTTCAAGATTAGAAGCCCTTTTCTCCCCTGGGCTCCTTGAAAGATGCTAAAACGTCTACAAGGGCTTCCCACCCTCCAAGACATCAGGTTGAGTTGAGGTGATTGCGCCAAACCTCATGGGAGTTGGGTACTTCCCTTGCTGGGTTGAGTTAGTGCTGCTACATTTGACAGAATCTCAAAGCACTTTGCACACGCATGTCTCCTAGGCTCAGGCTTCAGCCCCAGCTTGATTCCACCTCCACCCTCTGCCTACCACCAGGCTACAGAAAAATGAATTAAAGCAACATCTAGCCTTCAGAATGGAAAGGCACAATGGACTCGTCACATAACAAGGTAGGGAGCAGATCAAGTAGAATCCATTCCGCCAGATGAGAGCAATTAGACATCTGAGCAGAGCTATTTAAAGCATGAAGGATTTCTGTCTGCTCTGTAGGTGTTCTATGACTGAAAACAAAACTACACAAAACTAAACTCAAAGAAAATTAGAAGTGAAAAAAAAAAAAAAAGGGAGTTGCTGTGATGCCATGGGTTAATGATCCTGCTTGTCTCTCTGGAGGCACTGATTGGATCCCTGGCCCAGGAGCTTCCATGTGCCTCAGGTGCAGTCATGAAGGACAAAAAAGAGAGAGCATGCAAAAGATGGGAACAGACTGAGATTTAGTGGCATCATTTGAGCCCCTGGGTCAAGTTGGACCTGAAACAGTAAACCACTGGCATTTTCAATTTGGAGAGACAAACTCCTTTTTTTTTTTTTTCCCCCCCAAAAAAGAGAAAGATATCTTATAGGATCCAGCCTGACTTCTATTTCATCCTTCAGATCACAAGGAGACAAATAACTTGGACTAAATAATTTCTTAAATAATAGGTTCCTAACCTTTTCATAGTAAGTTTAATAGTACTTTACTGAATAGTGGTTTACTGAATGTGCATTTAGCTCCATGTATTCACTAACCGGCGATGGATTGTCTGGGACAGGTTTTGCGGTACAGTTTAAGAGCACAGGGTTCGTGAGCAGAAAAATGAACTGTGACCTTTGTGAGGGGCAACAGCTTTGCTTTCTCACACGTAACTGTTTGATAATACTCCGAAGCACCAAAAATATCTATGTAAATTCTAAAAATCTCACGTGGATTTGCAAGATGATCCATATTCACTTTGTAGCCATTCCCCTTCTTGTCCATCCTCTGTCCTACTTGGTTATTTTTGTCGTTGTTCAAGCTGGAGACTCTGATCTGCTGGGGATGCACCCTGCTCCCGGACTGCTTTTTGAAGTGGTCTGCAGGCCCCTTTGAGAAAGTCCAGCGATCTCAGTCTGAAGGGGAGGGGCCTCGGGAAAATTCACCTAAAAGATGAATGGAATGGGCTTCTTGCTTCTCCTCTTTTTAGCACAAAAAGAGAACTTCCATTGGATTTGATTAGCTCCCCTTTCATTGATATCTAGCTCTTGTAAGAAGGGTGCAAGATAGTTTTAAAAAGAGTCTGTGCCCATAATAAGCTCTGATGAAAAGAACCAACAGCTATTTCCAAGGACAGTTTAGATCAAAGACCCCAAAACCCAAGTTGTACCATAATGGGCCAATCAATAGAGGCAGCACATGGATGGGGTGTCAGAATAGCAGCTTTCCTGGAGAAGAATTTTTTGGAATTGAAAGTGTTCCAGGTGATGTTTTAAAAAAATCCAGTTGAGGAGTTCCCGTCATGGCTCAGTGGTTAACCAACCTGACTAGCATCTATGAGGACTGGGGTTTGATCCCTGGTCTCGCTCAATGGGTTAAGGATCTGGCATTGCTGTGAGCTGTGGTGTAGGTGGCTTGGATCCCTCGTTGCTGTGGCTCTGGCTTAGGCCGGCAGCTACAGCTCCGATTGGACCCCTAGCCTAGGAACCTCCAAATGCCGTGGGTGAGCCCCTAAAAAGACAAAAAAAAATTGAAATCATGGTTTGCAAACAGCATTATGTCAAGATTTATTTAGCATTAGAGCATAATGATTTTTATGTGAAACATTTTCATTTCTGTTTCTGACAACCACATAATGTTCCACTTACTGGGTATATGATTTTATCTTTTTTTTTTTTTTCTTGCTTTTTTGGGCTGCACCTGTGGCATATGGAAGTTCCCAGGCTAGGTGTCGAATTGAAGCTATAGCCGTTGACCTATACCATAGCCACAGCAAGGCCAGGTCTGAGCTGTGTCTGCAACCTACACCTCAGCTCACCGAAAAGCCAGCTCCTTAACCCACTGAGTGAGGCCAGGGATCAAACCTGCATCCTCATGGATCCTAGTCAGGTTTGTTAACTGCTGGGCCATGAAGGGAACTCCTAACTTTATCTTTCATTAGCCTTTCTTTTGTTGTATAATACTTTGACTATACCTGATATTGCGCTGTTAGGAATATCCATGATGAATATATTTGTCTGTGCAGCTTTTCCAATATTGTGAACCATTTCCATAGATTCTCAGAGGAATTATGTGGTCAGATGGTAAACATTTTTATCAGCCTTGCTCCATGCCACTCAGTTGATTTACCAAACGGATTTAATCAATTGAATATCAAGTTCCTTCTCTCCCTGTTAAGTATCATTAAGATAATCATTATTGGAATAGGGAGGAAATATTCATTTGAACTCATATTATTACTACTGAACTTTTACTACTACTACATTTTCCATATATTAATTAGTTCCCTTTTTGTGAATTGTTTGTATTTTTTCGTGATAGTGTGCAAACCAAAGTCAGGCTTATTTCTGGAACTTTCTAATGTCCTCAAACTCTTCCTTTCATCTCAACTACCTGTGACTAGCAGGCCAGAAAATGTCCATAATGCTCTATTCCCACCCTAGGTAACTCGGTGGGTAATACTAGGTAACCAGTTCACTGCCATGAGGTTCCAGGCAAATCCCCACCTGCCTTTGTTACCTCCTTCCTTCTTGCTGCCCTCTGCTGCCTCAGAGGAGCGATGCTGCCATTTCTGCACCTGGGAGAATTTGTTTCTGAAATCAGTGGTTACCAGCACTAATGGCACATGAGAACCATCTGGGGAGCTTTTAAAATTCCCAACACCCAGCACATTCTCAACACCAATTAAATCAGAGTCTCTAGGGGTGGCACCTGGCATCAGTGTTTTTGAAAGTTCCCCTGAGGATTCCGAAATACAGCCAGGGTTGAGAACCACTGCTTTAAATCCAAAGACCCTGGGTGCTCAGGCTGCAAAGACCCATAAGCAGTGGCACCTGCCCTCTGGGAGCTCACAGCTGGGCCATCGGGGTAGCAAAGCACATTCTAAAAATTGTTTAAGGGAGAGGTATATATATATATGTGTGTGTGTGTGTGTATGTGTATACACATGTATATATGCTCACACATACATACCTATATGTGCCACTTAATTAATTATAACCTATAATTTGATCAACCAGTGGCATCCTTTCCAAAGAATGGCCTTTAAAGCACAGATTCCGAAGAACTATTTCTTGCCTAAGAAATGCTTGTTATTGTTCCCTATGCTATATTTACTGAAGCAAAAATATATATGTAGTGATTAGAAAACTTATTTAGAAACTAGAGATTTAAAAGGATTTTCCTGTTTCTCAAGAAATTTAAACTCATTCCACTACAGCTTCCTGAGTTTCTGCAGCAATACCCATCTGTCCACTAGGTGGTGCTCTGAGCAAATTCATAAGCTGTCGGGCTTTGCCACGGTTCATGTCCTTAATATATCCTTTTAGAGAAATTCAATTTTTCTGAGGCAGAAATGGCTACTCATTCATAGTCTGGACCTACCACAATCAGAAATGGTGTTTTACCTTTTATTTACAAAGTTAGGCCTGCGTGAACTGTATTTATACTATCAATCCACACACTGTCTTTAGAACTTTTTAAATCTACCTTATTATGTTATTGAATTCTAGGGCATCTCCCTCCAATTATCAAGATGGTTATAGGCTTTAAAATGGCTAAACAGGCTTCATCTTACAGACACTCAGCCCATGCTTTTTCTATTAAAGCCAGTAATGAAATATAGCCCACATCATCTATTTATAAAGATCCAAACACACATTAGACCTCAAATAATTGAATTTATTTTTATGGGTTAAGTCATCTGCAATGTTATCTGAGACGGGATTAAATGGAAAGCATTTCTGACTCTTCTCAACAGAAATAGGTCCATCCTTGGCCCTAGGCCTGGGCGGTTGAGGCCTCGGCTAGACTAATAGACAGTGTTCAGCAAAAGGCAAGTCAGGATGGAGTGGCTGCTCACCGGGCTTGTGCAATTCTCAGGAAGCTTGATCCGAGTTTCCAGAGGCAGCTGGTCACTGCCTTCCCTACAGCTGCCCTGGAAAAGGCAGGTTTCTTGACCATCCAGCAGCCCAAATGCCACAGTGCGTCCTGTGTTCAGCCACCTCTAACTTTAGGACCTGCCGGGTCAGATCCTCTCTGCCATTTTTGTTGATATGGATAGACAATTGGACCGAACTTGGACTCTTCTGTCAGAAAACTAAGCTTGATAATCAAGAGCCAGAAGAGGCCAAAATGGGTTTGCTCCCGTCTTGCACTCCGAGAAATGTCACCTCAGGAAAGCCGGGTATTAAGGAGCAGGGAAAACGACAGTCATATTTCACTGGCATGGCCCAGAGTTTGGCCGGTCTCTGAGCCTGCCTCAGCGAACATGATGCACTTGACATTCACAGCCGACCCTTGGATGAGGATGTTGTGTGGCCATGCCCGAGGGTTGCCATGGCACTCTTTCTGATTGCCCGTTGATTCTCTTTCCCGTCACTCCCAGAGCCCAAGTCAGCCTCTCGCCTGGGAGAGCAGAGCCCTTGATCCGCAGTGGGGCTTTTACGCAAACACTGCTTCCTCCTTCTAAGAAACCTTCCCCAGAGAACATTCGGTCCTTGGAAGGAGCACAAAAGTAAACATGGAGGATGAGGGAACACAGAACTGGAACACCCACTAAGCCCTAGCTTTTCTCAAAAAGAGCAGTGCCGATGTCTCACCTCGATGGTGGGGGCGGGCGGGGGGGGGGGGGCGGCTGTGCCCTCAGGACAGGCGGATGCTCCACATCCGGTGGGCGGTCACCCTGCACGAGGCCCGCCAACCGGCAATGAGCTGCTGTTTATGTAAAACAATAGAGAGGAAGGACCCCGTGGGTTACATAAAGCTGATGTGGATGCACTGAGGCTTTTCCTCAATGCCCTTGGGTTGGGGGGTGGGGGGCGGTCGGGGGAGAGGAGAGACGTGGATGACCCAGAACAAGGAGCGAGGTCAGAGACAGGTTGGGACCAAACACAATGGTTGCTACGTCATGCCTGTCACGTGCTGGTACATCAACGACCTCCTTTAACCCCTCCGTACCCCCCCCCGGGGGCGGGGGTGGGGGACCGTCGTCCCAGCTTTGTAAACGGAAACATGAAACCTTAAAATCGATGAGTACGGCAGTTGGTGCCAGGCCAGAAATGGCCAGGTCTCCATCTGAATCCGGGCCCCTCTGCCTCCAGGTCTCACCTTCTGTGAGATCAAGCTTTTCAGCTTCGTCTTCCCGGTTTCATCCACATCCTTCAAAGGAGGCAAAATTGTATTTCTGTATGAAGTGCTAGTTACCCCCAAGGATTGGGAATGGGGAACGGGCGGGATAAGGGGAGAATTTTGCTCTGTTAAGGGACCATGAAGTGCAACCAACCTGATCCTGATGGTAGAAGCCAGCTTGCCTTTCTGTTGCAGCCAATACTTGGCTTTTTGGAGGATGGTGACACATAGAAACAATGCTCATTCTTTATTTTAAGATATGGGGACATAGCCCAGAGCTGCTTTTATCAACCCCTCCCCCCAACCTCAGCTTTAGTTCCCCAACTAATGAAAAGTGCATTTAAAACAGCCTTATTGCAATTCCCATCATGGTTCAGCAGTAAGGAACCCAGCTAGTATCCATGAGGACTTGGGTTCGATCCCTGGCCCCACTCCGTGGGTTAAGGATCCAGCCTTGCCATGAGCTGTGGTGTATGTAAGTCACAGATGAGACTCCAATCCAGTGTGGCTGTGGCTGTGGCGCAGGCCACCAGCTGCAGCTCCAATTCAACCCCTAGCCTGGGAACTTCCATATGCTGCAGGTGCAGCCCTAAAAAGACCCCCAGAAAAGGTCTGGTTTTTCTTGCTAGACACAATATTACCATACTTATTAAGTCTATAGATTATCTACAACGCTAAGTATCCTTTACACAATAGCACTTAACACAGGATTTTAAACAATATCTGACCCATTTTAGTCAACTGGGAATGGCAGACTTCTTGGCTGAGGTGGATATTTCCACCCGTCCCAGGAATCTTCTACTAGAAGCAAACACCGTGTTCAAAGAGTCCATTTTTCAAAAAGCAACATGTACACAGCAAAATCATCAAGATTTGCATTACACAGAGAGATGATTTAGATGCAAGCACTTCATATAAATTGGCAAAACAGTCCAAAGAAAACTTTTCCACATATTCGAGGATTCTGGCCCCCAGGAGTGATGGGCTTGCCCAAGCTGAACCCACCACAGCCCTTCCGTGGCATTTCACTTGACTTTGGGGCTGGGGAGACAGTGAGTCTGTCCCGTTGTAGTTGTGGGAGCAGCAAGATGTAAAATTTGGGCCAGTGATTCGTGATCATGATGCCAACATCAGAGAACAGCATAGACAAAGCACACATCCCTGTCATCTTCCCCTCTCTTCGGGGGGGGGGGGGGGCTGCATCTTACCCCTCTTGCTGTTTGTCACTTTCCTTTGATGATTATGCCCCATATCATATTAAATTCCTCCTTGTACTTAAGCTCATTTGAGTCACTCTTTCATCACATTCAAACAAAAAACAATTCAGGACTAATGTGCCATCAAACTGAAAATATATGAACTCCTTGTCTCAAGAAATTTCAGGGCTGTTTCAGAATTTTAACTTCTTGATATAAGGAGGTCAGCTTCTTTGACAAATTTGCCAAATGGTCCCTCCCTTAAAAGGGCTCTGTAAGATCTGAGCAAGATGAAAGCAGTCAGAGGATAGTCCTGTTGCTGATCAGACATTTACATAAAAGGAAAGCATTCAGCGCATCTGCATAAGAGCGCACAGCCTGGCTGGTGGAAAATGCGAATAGGAATCCAGCACTCTCTCCGCCAGGGCTTGTGCTCTGTCTCCAGAGAAGTGCACTGAGACATCCGGGAAGCTCAAGCCTTTGAAGGTAGAGATGCACTTTTCAAAAATAGGGCTCGATAGCGAGGTTGAGGCGATTCGATCACTTTCAAGGCATGGCAGTAATTAACAATGATGTTTAGACAGTCAGAGAAAGCCATGCATATGAGGGAATGCCACTAGTAAGTTCTTTTCTGGGCAGGAAGCTCAAACACCAGGCGATCACGTGCAGAACACACTACAACCCAATCCCTGCGAAGCCTGCCCAGGCATCTTAGAATCAGGTCCTCTGTAGGGAGGAGCAAGCAGGCGGGGAAGGAGGGACAGGAGAGAATGTTGCTCAGATGTACAGCAGGTCTAAGGAATGGAAGAGAGCGCAACCCCTAGGCGGGCTCTGCGGGAACCATCTCCTACCCCCTTGGGCCTCATTTTCCAAAGGGAAAAGCCACATCTCACCTGACAAGAGAAGTGGAGAAAAGACCAGTTCTAGAGAAAACATTTAACTTGGCGGCTTGTTCGCGTCCCATCCAGCACCACCTGTCAGGCCACTCCCCTCTCTCTGACTCTCGCAATGCCCGTAGAGTGGCTGAAGCATCCCACACCAAATTCATGTCCAACCAGAATCTCAGAATGTGACCTCGTTTGGAAGTAGGGTCTTTGCAGGTGCAAGTGGTGGAGAAGCTTGAGATGAAATCCTCCTGGATTTAAGAATGGGCCCTAAATCCAATGACAGCTGTCCTTCTAAGAAGAGAGGACACAGGTACAGCGAAGAGGGCTGTGCCAAAGGGCATGTGGACACTGCATGATGCTGCCATAGCCAGGAATTGCTGGGAGCTACCTGAAACTAGGAAGAGGTAAGGAAGGCTTCCTTCAGAGGGGGCGTGGTCCTGCTGACACCTTGACTTTGGACTTCAGAACTGAGAGAATGTGTGTCTTGTTTTAAGCCACCGAGTTGGTAGAGATTTTTCCACAGCAGCCACAGGACACTGATAGAATTTCCAAGCCCTCTGGCATCCCTGCCCAGGCCACACAGGCCTCCCTTCTCCTCCATACCATCTTCCTTCCTCCCCATGCATCTCACCTCTGCCCTCTGCCTTCCCATCCCTATATCATAGGCCCCACTCCTTTTTCTTGGGTGTCTGTTAATCCCAAACTCCTAATTCATCTCTCCCGCACCCCCTTTCCACTTTGGTAACCATAGCTTTGTTTTCCATGTCTGCGAATCTGTTCTTGCTTTGTAAATAAGTTCACCTGTATCATTTTTTTTTAAGATTCCACATCTAAGTGATATCATATATTTGTCTTTCTCTGTCTGACTTCCTCGACTTGGTATGACCATCTTTAAGTCCATCCGTGTTGCTGCAAGTGGCATTTCATTCTTTTTATGGTTAAGTGACATTCCACTGTATATAGGTACCATATCCTTTTTATCCATTCCTCTGTCAGTGGACACTTAGGTTGCTTCCATGCCTTGGCTATTGTAAATAGTGCAGCAGTGAACACTGGGTGCATGTATATTCTTGATTTAGAATTTTTGTCTTTTCTGGATAGATGCCCAGGAGTGAGATTGCTAGATCATATGGTAGTTCTGTATTTAGTTTTTAAGGAACCTCCATACTGTTCTCCATAGTGGCTGTGCCAATTCAGTGGCTGCCCCGTTACTGTTCCCACCAAGAGTGTAGGTGGGTTCCTTTTTCTCTACTCCTTCTCCAGCATTTATTCTGTCTATACTTTTTTTTTTCCTTTTTCAGCCACACTCACGACATGTGGAAGTTCCCAGGCCAGGGACCACATCCTAGCTGCAGCTTCAACCCCCACCACAGCTACCGCAACACCAGACCCTTAGCCCACTGTGCCACAGTGGGAACTCCAGGTCTGGGTATTCTGAGAGTCGGTCCTGTTTCTCATGGGAAGGGTTTGCTTTCAAGACCTCAGGTGTGTCCAAAGGGAAGTATGCCGGTCATGGAATATGTACAGGAGAAACATCCTCTTTCCAACATGAGTGCTGTTCGTGGTAATGCTTAAGGACTGGGCAGTTATCCACACAAAGCCTCAGTCGTACTATTATTATTATTATTATTTTTTACCTGATGCATGCAGCAGCTTGATATAGGATCTCAGTTCCCGGACCAGGGATGGTACTCAGGCCACAGCAGTGAAAGCTCTGTGTCCTAAACATTAGCCCATCAGGGAAATCCCGAAGTCTTGGTCTTTTTCCTTATCTTACTCTGGACCCACCCAGCGCCTCAATTGGGGAAGGTCAAAGAAAAGGAGGAGAGAGGATGGAAGGCAAAGGAAAACTCCAAGCAGACAGGGACAATGGGGACACCCTGTTTGGTAGGGGAGAAATCTGAAGTTGAGCTTCGTTGAGTAACTGGACCAAGGACTGGGAGGTCCAAGGACCCACTCAAACCCAGCTCAGTTTCAATCTATTCTGTCTCATTCATTCTCCTGGGAGATGAGCTCTCCTTCTCCAGAGAGCTCGGCCCTGGGCTGCTGCTCCCTTCATGGTCTCTCATCAGCCAGAGAAGCCACCCCAGCCTCCATCAGGCCCAGCCGAAGGTAGGGGTCACTTTTGGAAGAGGGGTGAGCTCTGGGGACTGGAGAATCAGCTCGCATCTCCCACTGCTTCTGCCCCCACCCCTGCCTGCCTGGCTCAGTCTCTCCCAAGTGTGACTCAGATGCTCAGTTGTGTGGCCTGCCTCTCCCAGTTCGCACTGACCTGGATGGGGAACGAGGCCTGATGACAATGACACAAACTATTCCTCTGGCTCTGCAATCCCCTCCTTCCCTAGCCCTCCTGCCCCCTCTCCCACCTTGAGCCCCCACCCCAGGTGGGGTGAGTAGGGAGACCACCCCATGCAGCCCCCCACCAATGCTGGCATGTCCTCTGGTCAGAACCCTCCTAAAGCACTGCTTGGGGATGCTACTGAAAGGGAGACTCTCTCATGCATCACACAGAAGCCTTTCTGTAGATGATTATTTGGGGTTATTACCTTTATTTCTCAAGGACTTGGACATAAGCCACATGCCTATGCCCCTCTCTCCCTCTTTATTGTTTCCTATTGGTTGAAAAGTGGACTTAATGGTTGGAACTGGAGCCACCAACATAGACCAGGAGGTGACCTTGGAAAATGAAGTCATAGATGGCTGATCATTAAGCCCAAAGGACCCTGAGTTTCTGAGGCTATAGGATAGTATATGGCATCCCGGACTGTTTGTTTCCAGATTCTTCTGTGAAAGAGAAATACATTTCTATCTCCTTTGAACCACTGCTCTTTGGGGGTTTGTCCCTCATAGCTGAACCAAATCCTACTCCATCCCCTAGCTTTGAACTTAATGCCCTCAGTTAAGGATGCTTAGCTGCAAGGGACAGAATAGGTAGGGGGAATTTGATCAAGAGGATGCTGAATTCGTCCCATCTTCTTGGGGTAGGGACCTGCAAAGTTTGGCTGTGGTTCAAGAACACTTGAATTTCAGGGCAGTGTCTTTGTGGAATCATGACCCATTCCTCCTGGTCACAATCTGGCTGCAGCAGCTCATTCTCACACAACAGCGCCCAGAGCAGGAAGGAAGTCTCTCCTTTACCAAGTAGGAAAACTTTCCCAGAAACTCACGTGCCAATATTCCCTTCTACCTCTCTGCTCACCCCCAGTCCTGCCACTACCAACGGCACCAGGATTGGTCCCTGGGGTGGGGGACATTGTCATTCAAACAAAACCACTGTCCCATTAGCAAAGAAGGGGGAATGGCTATTGGGGAGGCAACCAATGATGTCTATCCTACTAATTAAAAAGCGCATTAAGAAGACATTTTAGTCCTTGATTGGATTTCACTCTACAGTCGTGTTGACATTATTCCAAAATGCTAAAACTAATTCCATTCACTTGAGACTTCCAGTGTTTTGAACAGACTCCCATGATTTAAGGCTAAAGAGCTGTGTGTGAACAATATTGAGGTAACCTTACAATTAGAAAAAATTATGATTTGGTCTTTTATGTTTTCAGCCCAAATCAACCTCAGCAAGGAACAAGAGCTATTTATTTTTTAAAAAATACCAAGCTTAGGAGCTCCCGAGCCATACCCTCTCCTTCTGGATTGCTGGTTCTTGTCTTGAGTAGGCCCTTCCTCCAGGGAGCTCCCCTCTCCTCCCCCTCCTCTTCCTCTTCCCTCCCCCCTTCTTCCCTCTCCTTCCAGACTAGCCCTGGGCCTTCTCTCTAGTTACCATTCTTTTTCCCTTTATTTCTTTTGTCTTTCTTGCTCCTCCCTGCCTTTCAACTGCTCCTAATAGTGAAATCTTCCTGGTAGGATCTATCCTTTCATGAGATTTGTTTTATGTTCATTATCCTTATGTTAAAAAGCAGGTGAATGGAATGTTTGGGCATGGTGCTTGCAGAAGAACTCTTGCAAAATTAAACTAAACTAGATGAACATAAAACAAACAAAATCCCAACGTTCCCCATTTGTGTCACGTGATTAATCACAATCAGTATTTGTTCATATAAGGGAAAGAATTAGCAAAAAGCAGGATCCTATTGGGCTCTCTTCTTAGATTTGATCTAATTAATTCAGCCCTGGCAGATAGTGCAAAGCCATATGGGCTGTCATGAAGCCCAGCAAATATTCATGTAGCTGGATCCTTCCAGGTACTTGGCTGCGGACACAGAGATCTGGCTTGGACCCAGCGCCGAGCAGAAGAGTCCTGCACGGGGGTGGTAGGGACTGAACTGTGTCTCCTAAAACTCACATGTTGAAGCCCTCACCCCCCAACATGACTGTACTTTGAGATGGGGCTTTTAGGAAGTAATGAAGGTTAAATGTGTCCATAAGGATCCAGTAGACCTGTGGCCTCTCTCTCCATTTCTCTCTCCCCACCCCCTCATGCCACATGAGGACACATCAAGAAGATGGCTGTCAAAAAAGAAAAAAAAGAAGAAGGTGGCTGTCTGCAGGCTGGACCAGCTAGTACCTTGATCTTATACTTTGCAGCCTATGGAACGATGATAAAATTAGTTGTTGTTTAAGCCATCCATCTCTGGGTATTTTGTTATGGCAACCTGAGCTGATGGATGCAGGGGCATCATGTCAGAGGGACAAGATTAAAACAATGCGGAAGCATTTCCCCATCCACCCTCTTCTCTGTCTGCAGCTGAAATTCCACCTTCCCAAGTAGGCTCTGCTTATTCATCCATGAATCATTAGTGTACACTGGCTTCTGGGGGTGGGGTGGGGTGGGGGGTGAGGGGGGAATGAAACACGCCTGAAACTAATTCTACCTCTTTCACATCTGTGGTGAGTTTTCTGTTATTTCTGGGCTGATCTCTTTTTAAAATTTCATCCATAAAATGTTTGGTATGTATCTCCAAAAGATAAAGGGATTCTTCAAAAATAACCGTAATTATCACATCCCATTAACAGTAATTCCTCAACACCATTAGCTATCTCGTATCCAGAATTCGTTTCCAATTGTTTTCATAAATGCATGAATGTGTGCATTTTTATTTTTTCAAGTTGTTTATTTAAAGCAAGATCCAAATAAGGGCAGTGGTTACTGTATCACTTAAGTCTCTTACAATCTATTGGGTCCTCTTTCATTATTTTATTTCCTTGAATTTATTGTTGTGGTTAACGTTATTGTGGGGAAAAGCCAGATGGTTAATCCTATAGGGGCTTCCCTGTTTGGATTTGCTCATTATATCTTCATGGTATCTTAACCTGTTTCTCTCTCTTTTATGATTTCCTATAAATGGCTAGTTGGATCTGTAGACTTTAAAAGATTCAGGATGAGTTTTTTAAAAACTGTCTGAGAAGGGTGGTATGATCTTCTGTGTGAATGAATAAAATATTTTGTTGTTTTTCTTTGTGGGATGTTGGCAGCCACAGATGATTTATACATAGATCCATGAATTCATTAAGAGATGGAAAATGATAATATGCTATTGATCCTTGTTCATTTACTAGTGAGAATAATCCTATAAAGAGAAACTTGCCCTCAGCTACTGCGTAGTTACCTAGTACGATTCATACAGTAACAGCAGGATAAATGCCTGACAATTTCCCCCTTGTTTATTGGCTTCCAATCAATGTGTTGGTTCACCGATATTCTCCAAAGGCGACCAATTGATAATTAGTCTGAGTTGATTTGGGGGGTGGGGTGGGGGGTTGCCATTACACACTTGTGGATTTTAACATATTTTATGTGTTTCAATCCGCTGCAATTATTATCCTCAGTAATGTTAAACCCGCTCCATCTTTAGTCAGGGAGAGCCTCTTTAGGTGGCCCCTAAGTCTTTTTGACAGGCCTTAGTAAGATGTCTTTACTATTTTCCTTTCTTCCTTGACTGCTGATCTGAAAGGATATTCCAGGAGTTCCCGTTGTGGCTCAGTGGGTTAAGAACCTGATATAGAGTCTGTGAGGATGTGGGTTCGATCCCTGGCCTCGCTCAGTGGGTTAAGGATCTGTGTTGCCTCAAGTTACAGTGTAGGTTGCAGATGGGGCTTGGATCTGGCATTGCTGTGGTTGTGGTATAGACCTGCAGCTGCAGCTCTGATTCAACCCCTGGCCTAGGAACCTCCATATGCTGCATGAGTGGCCGCAAAAAGGAAAAAAAAGATACTCCAGGTTTTTCCTGTACATTTCCTGACCGTGACCTAGGAGGAGTCATCTCTCCAAGGAGCTCTTTCCTTACAGCGGGAAATATAAGATCACAGTCCTGCAGTTCCCTTTGTGACACAGCAGAAATGAATCCAACTAGTATCCATGAGGATGCGGGTTTGATCCCTGGCCTCACTCAGTGGGATAAGGATCTGGCGTGCCATGAGCTGTGGTGTAGGTCACAGACGAGGCTCAGATATCCCGTGTTGCTGTGGCTGTGGTGCAGGCCAGCAGCTGTAGCTCCAATTCGAGCCCTAGCCTGGGAACCTCCATATGCCACAGGTGCAGCCCTAAAAAGCAAATAGATAAATAAATAAATAAGATCACAGTCTTATTGTAAGATCACAGTCTTATTGTAAGATCACCACCTGGCTGCTTGGGATAAACATTGCTGTGAAGTTGATCATTATTTACTTAGCTATTTCTGTAGACAGAACTAGAGATTTTTTTTTTTTTTTTTAGAAAAAGGGTTTTTTTAAAACATTTTTTAAAGGATAAGATATGTCATGATATCATATTACATATTCATATTCCAAATTCAGGAGTGAAGGGTTTATTTAACCTTTTCTATCGTACGTATGTCCTTTCCCCCACACCAATAAAACCTGGTTGTCAGTGACACTGGAAATGATAGGATTAGAATCACACCATTATTCATTTCCTTTATCCCACAATATACTCACAACAGTCTTACAGAAATAATGCCACCACTCACTGAAAACATGAATACTGTAACTAGTGTTTAGATATGTTTTTTTCCTATTATGTTTGTCTTTAAGGTATAACCCACTGCGGAAGTACAATTAAATTATTGTGTTTAAAATCTCTTAGAATAGGAGTTCCCTGGTGGCTCAGCGGTTAATGAACCCAACTATGATCCATAAGGATGCAGGTTTGATCCCTGGCCTCGCTCAGTGGGTTAAGGATCCGGCATTGTCATAAGCTGTGGTGTAGGTCACAGATGCTGCTTGGATGTGGCATTGCTGTGGTTGTGGTGTAGCCCAGCAGCTGTAGCTCTGGTTGGACCCCTAGCCTGGGAACTTCCATATGAAAAGAGTGTGGCCCTAAAAAAAAATAATAATAATAAAAAGAAGAAGAAAGGGGAAAAAAATAAAGGCTCTTAGAATAGTTCTCCTTTGTGTGGTCATCTTTCAGAATGTAGATCCAAGTGGTCTGAGGAGGAGCAAGTCAGAGATAACGCACCTGCAGGGAGAAGGACCACTGTTCTTCCTAAGAGGACCAAATGCTCTCACATCCAGTTTAATTTTATCCTCCTGGGCTCATCATTCTGTCCCCCTAACTCCAAGTTCCCCTGTTACCTCACTCTATTCTCACCATCTCACACTAGAATGTCAGGTCTCAGAGTTCCCGTCATGGCACAGCAAAAATGAATCCGACAAGGAACCATGAGGTTTCAGGTTCGATCCCTGGCCTTGCTCAGTGGGTTAAAGATCTGATGTTGCCATGGGCTGCGGTGTGGGTTGCAGACGCGGCTTGAATCCCACGTTGCTGTGGCCTGGCGTAGGCTGGCGGCTACAGGTCCGATTAGACCCCTAGCCTGGGAACCTCCATATGCTGCAGGTGCCCTAGAAAAGACAAAAAGACCGAAAAAAAAAAAAAAAAAAGAATGTCAGGTCTCTAGAGCAGTTATCTTTATGTAGTCCCTGGGGCTACAGGTTCACAGCAACATTGAGCATAAAATACAGAGAGCTCACATATATCTCCTGCCCCCAATCTTGCACAGCCTCCCCATATCAACATCTCCCACCAGAGTGGTATTTTTGTTGCCATAGATGAGCCTACCTTGGCTTACCATTATCACCCAAAGGCCACAGCTTAGATTTGTATTCACACTTGGAATTGTGCGTTTTATGGGTTTGGACAAATGCATAATGACATGGCTCCACCATTAGAGTTTCATACAGAGTAGCTTTACTGCCCTAAAAATCCTCTGCCCTCTACCTTGTCATCCATTTTTTCCCACTAACAGCTGGCAAACACTGATGTTTTTACTGTCTCCATAGTTTTGCATTTTTTAGAAGGTCATGTAATTGGAAACACACAGTATATAGCCTTTTTAGATTTATTTCTTTTACTTTGTAATATGCATTTACTTTTCCTCCATGTCTTCTCATGGCTTCACAGGTCATTTCTCTTAAGTGCTGAGCTAAATTTCCAGTGTTTTGATTGTACCACAATTTATTCATCCGTTCACCTCCTGAAGGACACCCTGGCTGCTTCCAACTTTTAATTGTGAGTAAAGCTGCTTTAAACATCTGTCCATAGGTTTTTATGTGAACCAAAGATTAAACTCTTTGGGGTAAATACCAAGGAGTATGATGGCTGGACTGTATGGCAAGAATATGTTTAGTTGTGAAAGAAACTGTCAAACCACCTTCCCCAGTGGCTGGACCATTTTGCATTTCCACCAGCAATGAATGAGAGCTCCGGATGCTCTCCAGACTTGTCAGCATTTGGTGTTGTCAGGATTCTGGATCTGGGCCATTCTAATAGGTGTAGTGATAGCTCTTTGTTTTCATTTGCATTTCCCAGATGACATATGATGTGGGGCATCTTTTTATTGCATATTTGCCATCAGTATATCTTCTTTGGTGAGATGTCTGTTAAAGTCTTTAGCTTATTTTTCTATCAGGTTTTTTTTTCTCATTGTTGAGTTTTAAGTGTTTTTGGTATACTTCGGATAAAGGTCCTTTTTAAAATTTATTTATTTATTTATTATTTTGACCATGCCCACAGCATGCAAAAGTTCCCAGTCCAGGGATCAAACCCATGCCACAGCAGTGACAATGACAAATCCTTAACCTGCTGAGCCACCAGGGAACTCCTGGATAATGGTACTTTTTTTTTTGCTTTTTAGGGCCACACTCACAGCATATGGAAGTTCCCAGGCTAGGGGTCAAATAAGAGCTGCAGATGCTGGCCTATACCACAGGAACTCGGGAATCTGAGCTGTGTCTGTGACCTACACCACAGCTCACGGCAAAACCAAAGCCAGTTCCCAACCCACTAAGTGAGGATACTAGTCGAATTCGTTTCCACTGCACCACAACAGGAACTCCCTGGATAACAGTTCTTTATCAAATATGCCTTTTACAAACACTTTCTCCTAGTCTGTGGTCTGTCTTTTCATTCTCTTGACAGTGTCTTTTGCAGAGAAGAAATTTTTAATTTTAAAAAATGTTTATGGCTGCACCCATGGCATATGAAAGATCCCAGGCCAGGGGTTGAATTTGAGCTGCAGCTGTGACCTACACCATAGCTGCAGCAACATCAGATCCTTAATCCACTGTACCGGGCTGGTGCAGCCACTGCAGCTGGATTCTTAACCTACTCACCACAGTGGGAACTCCAAATTTTTAATCTTAATGACGGTCCGTCTTATCAATCCTTTCTTTTGTGGCTCATGCCTTTGATGCTGTATCTGAAAAGTCATTGCCAAACCCAAGGTCATCTAAATTTTCTCCTACTTTATCCTCTAAGGGTTTTATGGTTTCGTATTTTGCATTTAGGTCTGTGATCTATTTTGAGTTACTTTTTGTGAAGGGTGTGAGGCCTGTGTCTAGATTCATTTTTTTTTTTTTAACGTGGATGTCCATTTGTTAGAAAAATAATCTTTGGGAGTTCTTGTTGTGGCTCAGCAGGTTATGAACCCGACTAGTAGCCATCAGGATGTGGGTCTGATCCCTGACCCACTCAGTGGGTTAAGGATCCGGCATTGCCCTGAATTATGGTGTAGGTTGCAGACCTAGCTCAGATCCCATATTGCTGTGGCTGTGGCATAGGCCAGTGGTCACAGCTCCAATTCAACCCCTAGCCTGGGAACTTCCATATGCCCCAGTGTGGCCCTAAAAAGCAATTGACTATATGTATGGGTATGTGTTTCTGAGGTCTCTATTCCATCCCATTGATCTATTTGTCTATTCTTTCTCCAATACCACACTGTCTTGCTTACTGTAGCTTAATAGCAAGTCTCAAATTCAGACAGTGTCAATCCTTATTCTTGCCCTTGAATAATATGCTGCCTCTTCCGAGTCTGTTGCCTCTCTGTATGAACTTTAGAATCAGTTTGTTGATATTCACAAAATAATTTCTGGGAATTTAACTAGGATTGTATTGAATCCATAGATCAAGTTGGGAAGAACAAGTATCTTGATAATAAGTATTGATTCTTCCTATTAATGAGCATAGAATATCTCTCCATTTATTTAATTTTTTTAATTGATATATTAATGTGATAATTTAATTTCTTATAAGTAAATCACCCAAAGAAGGAAAAAACATATATGCAACATTGTTTTTAATAATTCATGGGCTGGAGAGATTTGAGGGATTAAGATGGCAGTATAGAAAGACTGGAGCTCAACTTCTATCCTAAAAACAACAAAATTCACAACTAAAGCCTGAGCAGTCTTCAACCAAATGGACCGGAAACCTTAAAAAAGATATCCTACTCCAGAAGAAAAAGAGGAGGCCACATCAAGAGGTTGGAGGGGAGATTATGAGATATAAGCAACCCCATACTTCCCAGATGGGAAGCCCCACAGACTGGAAACTAACTGGTTCACAGAGACTCACCTATAGGAGTGAGAGTTCTGAGGCCCACATCAAACCCCCATGTGTGGGGATCTGGCACTGGGAGAAAGCACCCCTGGAGCATCTGGCATTGAAGGCCAGTGGGGTTTGTGTGTCCATGGGACTGGGGGAAATGGAGATCCCCATTCTTAAAAGGTACACACAGACTTTCATGTGCACTGGGTCCCAGGGCAAAGCAAAGGCTCCATAGGAATCTGGGTCAAACCTAACTGCAGTTCTTGGAGGACATCCTGGGAAAACAGGGGTGAATGTGGCTTGTTGTGAGGGAGGGACATTGAAGGCAAAGCTCTTGGGATTATTCAGCGGCTGCCTTTCTCTGGAGGTGGCCATTTTGGGAAAATCTGGCCCCACCCATCAGTCAGTGCTGAGAAGCCCCAGGGCAAACAACAATCCAGGTGGGATCACAGCCCCACCCCTCAGTAAACAGGCTACCTAAAGACCCCTCAGGCACACAGCTGCCTCTAATCCCATCCAGAGACTAAGCCCCACCCAACAGAGGCATTAGAATCAGCTCCACCTACCAGTGGGCAGGCATCAGCCCCTCCCATCAGGAAGCCTACGGCAAGCCCCCATACCAACTTCAGCCACAAGGGAGGCAGACACCAGAAGTAAGAGAGGCTACAACCTTATTATCTGTAAAAAGGTCACCACAACAAAAACCTATAAAAATGAAAAGACAGAGAACTATAACTCAGACGAGGAAGAAAGAAAAAACCCCAGAAAAACAGCTAAGTGTTGAGGAGATTCTCAGCCTCCAGGAAAAAGACTTTAGACTGTCCATGCTGAAGATGATGCAAGACATTGGAAATAAACTGGAGGCAAAGATGGATAACTTACAGGAAACACTGAGCAAAGAGATCCAAATATAAAACTTAAACAAGAAGAGACGCAAAATACAATAACTGAAATAAAAAATTCACTAGAAGCAGCTAACAGCAGAATACAGGAGGCAGAAGAACGAATAAGCGAGGTGGAGGACAGATTAGTAGAAATTACAGATGCAGAACAGAAAAGAGAAAAAAGATCAAAAAGAAATGAAGAGAATCTCAGAGAACTCTGGAACAAAGTTAAATGCACCAACATCCTATAATAATAGGGTGCCAGAAGGAGAAGAGAGAGAGAGAAGGGGACAGAAAAAATATTCCAAGAGATAATAACCGGAAACTTCCCTAACATGGGAAGGAGCCACTCACTCAAATCCAGGAAGCTCAATGAGTACCATATAAAATAAACCCAAGGAGGAACACCCTGAGACACATATTAATCAAACTGACCAAAATCAAAGACAAAATCTTGAAAGCAGCTAGAAAAAGAAACAAATAACATACAATGGAACCCTGACAAGGTTATCGGCAGATTTTTTCAGCAGAAACTCTGCAGGCCAGAAGGGAGTGGCATGATATACTTAATGTGATGAAAGGAAAAAACCTCCAACCAAGATTACTTTACCCAGCAAGGCTCTCATTCAGATTTGAAGGAGAAATCAAAAGCTTCACAGATAAGCAAAAGCAAAGAGAATTTGGCAACTAAACCAGCCTTACAACAAATACTAAAGGAACTTCTCTAGGCAGAAAAGAAAAGGCAGCAACCAGAAAAAATATAACACAAATAAAAAGGCTCACCAGTAAAGGTATGTATACAGTAAAGATACAATATCATCCATGCACAATTATGCCACCAAAATCAGAAATCATGAGAAGAGGTGGGTACAAATACAGGACACTGGAGATGAAGTTGCAATTAAGAGAACAACAACTTAAAACAATCTCATATACATATAGACTCACATCAAAACTTCAGAATAACTGCAAACCAAAAATCTACAACTTATACACAAACAAATAAGAAAAATCAACTCAAATACAACACTATAGATAGTCATCAAACCAGAAGAGGAGAGAACAAGAAAGAAGGGAAGAAAAAAGAGCAACAAAAACAAATCCAAAGCAATTAATACAATGGCAATAAAAACATACATAACAATAATTACCTTAAATAATTCATGGGCTGGGAGTTCCTGTCGTGGCTCAGTGGTTAACGAATCCAACTAGGAACCATGAGGTTGTGGGTTCAATCCCTGGCCTCGCTCAGTGGGTTAAGGATCTAGCATTACCCTGGGCTGTGGTGTAGGTCGCAGATGCAGCTCAGATCCCACATTGCTGTGGCTCTGGTGTAGGCAGTGGCTACAGCTCTGATTAGACCCTGAGCCTGGGAATCTCCACATGCCACAAGTGCAGCCCTAGAAAAGACCAAAATAATAATAATATCAATAATAATAATAATAGTGATAGTTCATGGGCTGCAAGATAGGTCGGAAATTTTAAAATGAATAAAAAATTTTCCTAGGAAATGTTTAAAATGTAGATTTTTTTTTAAAAAAATTGTTATATCCTCAGAAAACTAAAAATAGAACTACCATTTGATCCAGCAATCCCACTCTTGCACATCTATCCAGAGAAAACCATGACTCACAAAGACACAGGTACTCCAATGTTCATTGCAGCACTATTTGCAATAGCCAAGACATGGAAAAAACCTAAATGCCCATCAACAGAGGAGTGGATCAAGAAGATGAGGTACATATGCACAATGGAATATTACTCAGCCATTAAAAGGAACAAAATACTGGCATTTTTAGCAACATGGATGGACCTAGAAATTATCATGCTAAGTGAAGTCTGACTGAGACACCAACATCAAATGCTATCACTGACATGTGGAATCTGAAAAAGGACAGAATGAACTTCTTTGTAGAATAGATACTGACTCACAGACTTTGAAAAACTTATAGTTTCCAAAGGAGACAGTTTGGGGGATAGAAATCCTATAAAACTGGATTGTGATGATCATTGTACAACTATAAATGTAATAAATTCATTGAGTAATAGAAAATGTATTAGAGTTGATTTACAGTGTTGTGCCAATTTCTTTTGTACAGCATAGTGACGCAGTTGTGTGTATATACACGTAATTTTTCTCATACTACCTTCCATCACCTCTTGTCCCAAGAGATTAGCTATAGTTCCCTTTGCTGTATAATAGGAACTCATTGCTTACCCATCCTAAATGTAAAATATAGATTCTATTGGTGGCTTTAAAGTCCATTTACCTGACCACCAATTAGATTGGACAGCTTCTCATCTGTCTATTGGTTATTTTATTTCCTTTTCTTGTGAAGTGCCTGTTTATGTGGGCATTTTTCTTATTTTTTTTTTCTATGAGTTCTCAGTTCTTATTGATTTATAGGAATTTTTAATATACTCAAGATGCTAGATTTCTTGGTAATATATGTTGCAACTATTTTTTTTTTCTATTTTGGTTTCCTTGTTTTTTGTTTGTTTGTTTTGCCTTTTCACTGTATGATATCTTCTGGTTAACAGAATTCTTAATTTTATTAAAGTTCAATTTATCAACCTTTTCCTTCTTGATTAAGAAGTTCTTCATTATTTTGGGGTCATTGATATTGTCCTGTATTCTCATGTGTTATAATTTTGCCTTTTACAAGTAGGTCTCTTCTTTAGCTAGAACTGATTTTTGTGTGTGATATAAGGTGAGAATCCACTTTTACTTTTTTCCATGTGGACCTACTTGTCCCTGCAGGACCATTTGAAAAGTCCGTTTTCCTCCACTGAGAAGCATGGTGGTAACATACAAATTTTCTGTATGAGCATATCTGTTTCTGTGGGTCTTTACTCTAGCACAGCACTGGTCACAAAATGAGAGATCATTAAATATTTGTTGAGGAGCTCCCATCGTGGCTCAGTGGAAATGAATCTGACTACCATCCATGAGGATACAGGTTTATCCCTGGCCTCGCTCAGTGGGCTTAGGATCCGGCCTTGCTCTGAGCTGCAGTGTAGGCGCAGATGCAGCTTAGATCCTGCATTGCTATGGCTGTGGTATAGGCTGGCGGCTACAGCTCCAATTTGACCCCTAGCCTGGGAACCTCCATATGCCATGGGTATAGCCCTAAGAAGACCAAAAAAAAAAAAAAAGTTGAATAAATAAACAAATGTTCTTTATAATTATGTGGTCAAATATTCTGTTCCGCTGTGAATTTTCTATTTGTAGGCTCCAAAGTTAAGAAAGTCATTCCTATCATTCATGCATTAAATGTAAGATATAGTCTGAAGTAAGAAAAAGTAATCAGTATTTACAAAATATATAATAGTGGCAAATATAGGTGACATTAATACAGACATTAGGAGTTCCCGTTGTGGCTCAGTGATTAAGGAATCCGACTAGGAACCATGAGGTTGTGGGTTCGATCCCTGGCCTCGCTCAGTGGGTTAAGGATCTGGCATTGCCATGAGCTGTGGTATAGGTCACAGACACGGCTCAGATCCCTCATTGCTGTGGTTGTGGTGTAGGCCAGCGGCTACAGCTGCAATTGGACCCCTAGCCTCGGAACCTTCATATGCTGATAGTGCAGCCCTAAAAGGACCAAAGATGACAAAAAAAAAAAAAAAATACAGACATTAACTTTCTTTAGCCAACCTGATCATGCGCCAGGCCTCTAAAGACATTCTCTGGTTAAAGACCTCATGGCAGGTGATTAACATCTTGATTTATGTCTTCCTGCTCTTAAAACCAGTTAATCACATTGAGAGATGGGTCTGAACACCGCCGAGAGCATTCTATCAATTTACTTATTGAGGACTTTTTTCCTAGCCCCTCTAAGGACCTAAACCTTGGAAACTCCAAACCAGTTTTAGGGCATAACTTGGCAAAGGAATTCAGAGGCTTCCCCCAGCTTCCCCTCAATTCCCACAATCGCTTTCCCCTTCCCACCTACCGTGACTGAGGGGCAAGGGGGACAATCAATGTCCCTCTTAGTGATGGGGACTGGTACTCACAGCCTGAGCTCCCTCACTCCCAAATCCAGGGAGCACGTCCCCCACTTGGTGAGGTGTCCTGTTTACACCAGTGACCTTCCCTGTGTTCAGAACTTGAACAGCTGCACAATATATATAACGGGATGGAAAGTAACATGACACACATTTCAAAGAGAAAACTGGAAAGGGATATGAATCCTACCTTCCTTCCTGCTCTACAAAGCTATGCTTCTTTGAGTTTATATCATAAAAATAACAAAGGGGCCAGCGTGGAGCACGATGGAGGAGGCTGTTTTAGGGAAAATTGTTTTGAGTCTCTAAAGCCTGAAATAAAGAAGAAAATATTTAAGAAAAAAAATTACTGATAAAGACTCTTAATGAAGGGTATAATTATTCTCTTTCTGAATTTGAAATAGTGTATTTTAAAAGGTATAATTTGGGATTCCCTGGCGGTCTAGAGGTTAAGGATCCAGTGTTGTCACTGCTCTGGCACGGGTTTGACCCCTGGCCCAGGAACTTACGCATGCTGTGGGAGTGGCTAAAAAGACAAATAAAAGGTACCATTTAGTCTATTTAATATATTTTAAAATGATTATAGATGTATTTATGGCTACCCTGGAGATCCAGGATCATGTGTGCATGACTTTGTATCTTCAGGGCCTGTCAAATATAATGCCACACATATAATAGTTACTCAATTCACATATTTGTAATTAATAAATTGTGACCAGTGGCAGAGGATATGTGTGTTGTGTATAACACAAATGTAAGTACATGAAATCCTTAGCACAGTGCTCTAGGGGTTGAGACCTTATATGAGAGAACACAGGTCTCCAGTAAAGGAAAGACACTAGGCTTTGTGACAGGATAATGACAGGGTATGAAACTATTTTACTATTTTCATCGAGTTTTTTTTTTGGCCGCACTCATGCATTTGGACATTCTCGGGCCGTGGATTGAACCTGTACCACATCAGTTACAATGCTGGACCCTTTAACTATGAGGCCACCAGGGAACTCCTTGGGGTGTGAAACTATTTTAAACCATCATTTAAAACATTTTTTATTGAAATATAGTTGATTTACAATGTTGTGTTAATTTCTGCTGTACAGCAAAGTGACTCAGTTATACATATATTATTCTTTTTCATATTCTTTTCCATTACAGTTTATCACAGGGTACTGAAAATAGTAGGATCCTGCTGTTTATTAAATCATCTTTAATTATTCATCAAATTAAATAAACTCTTTTCTCCATCACCAAAGAGCTCCCCCGTCTGATCAGTTTCACACTGACCTCATCTCTGGCTCCAGAGCTGGAAAATTAAGGTTAAAGGCAAGGACCCCCTTGTTGGTCTGGCACCCATCCTTCCCCACCCTCCCCCCAATCCTTGTGACTCCCTCTTCCCCATTAGGCACCTCTATTCATCTGGAAGCAGATGTGAGCTGCTTGCTCAGGTTGCTACAATTGCTAGACGAGGCTGTGGAAGACACAGCCCCATACTTGTATCATCCTTGTTTCTGAAACAGTCTCCTTCTTTCTAATAGTATTGCTGGAAAACAGTAAGGTTGTTTGGTCATTATAAAACAGTCAGTGCTGCTCAGTGAAAACACAAAGTGCACTCAAACACATGAATATGTTCAAATAATTTGGAAATATGTTCTCTTAATATAGGAAGGGACACAGGGACGTATTTCTTTCTATCATATCTCTCCTGATTTTACTCACTAGCCAATCTCCGGAGTATAAAATTAGTTGCTGCTGCTGTTCTTCTTTTCAGAGAAAGTAGGTTTTGAATGGAAGCATAGGAAGTGCTTTTACCAATATGAAGAGAAATCTTGTTTCCATAACTCAAATGAACACCCAGGTGGAAATATGGCAAAGGAAAACAGATTTGCTTGACTGTAAAATTTGGTGGGGGTGGGGGCAGTTTCTAGACAGACCATAAGTCCCCTTTCTGCCCTAAAATTCTAAACTTCTCTGATTTGAATGAAGAAAGGTGGTAAGGAGAAAAGGCAAGTGAGTAAAAATTGGAAGCTATATCAAGAAGTGACTATTATTCTCTGTGTTGATTATAGAGACCCAAGGCTGACCAGGGAGGACCAAGATCTAAAAGTAGAGCTAGTTTCTGCTTATTTGTTGGGTAAGAAGAGGCCCAGGAAGAATGCACCTACCTTGGGAAGCCGGGAGGAGGTGTAGAGGCAAGAAGAGACTGAAATCGGTCTGACCAGACAATGCAAAGTGGATAGCAGAGCTAGTAGATCTCAGAGAGCAGATCAAGAACAGGAACTGAAACACGAAGAGCTGTGAATTTTCAGAGATCCAAGCAAAACAAGGGGAAGGTGGCATTGCAGAGGTTGTCTGGGACTTAGGTTGACTCCAAAAGTTGGAATCTACTTTTCCCAGTACCCAAGAGAATTAGATTCAGGGCATACTTTCAGGCCTCAGAAGAGAAAAAGATCAGATTTTCCAAAGTAGATATAAGAAAAGCTGGGTGGAGGGTACATGGTGGTCTATTGCGATAGATTCATGATAGCCGTAGTTCTGATACTCCTTCCATCAAGAGATGGGCCCTATGGCCTCTACCCTTGCATCTGGGGAGGCTTTTTGATGGATGGGACCATGAGAATCTGAGAAGATGCTATGCCAGTTCCTTGGCCTAGGCCTTCATCAACTGGCAGCTTCTCTACTTCTTGCCTCTTAGCACACTCATGGTTGGAAACCAGCTGCCATATTGTGAGGAAACCCAAGCAGTCCTATGAAGAGGCTACAGGTAGAGGAACCACGGTCCCTGGCTGACAATGCCAGCTGGTTTTCAGCCAACAACCAGCACTAATTTGACAGCCATCTCAGAAATGGAAACTCCAGCCCCAGTCGATGACAGAAGGGAAAGACTAGCTGTCCTAATGAGTCTTGCCTGAATTACAAATTCATGAGCAAAATACTTGATTGTTGCTGTTTTAAATAACAGAATATGGGGGTGATTTGTTATGCAGCAATAGAGGACTAGAATATTCTTTATACTATGATCTCTATTGTTATGGGTTATGAAAATTCCTACATTATAAAATGTTTTAAATGGGTACAGGAACACAGCAGCAAGGAGTGACATGGTGTTTAAGTGCTAGGAAGGCAGCATTTCTCAAACAGTAGTTGGGGAACCATTTGTATTAGCATTGCCCTTGGAGTCCTTGTAAAATAGATTATTGGATCTAACCTCAGGCTTAAGGAGACAAGAACTCTTAGAAAGAAAGAGGAATCTGCATTTTTCACAGGCACAGACAGGGAATTTTGAAACCCCTTCAAGTTTAAGATACTTTGGATTAGAGCAGAGGTTTTCAACTTTGGCTTCACATTAGCATCAGCTTGGAAATTCTACAAAATACCTGTGCCTGAGTTCCACGCCCAAAGTTACTGGTTTAATCAGTTTGAGATGCACCTGAGCGCAGGGTGTTGTCAGAGCTTTCCAGATGATTCCAACAAGGAACACAGTATTAAGAACTACTGATCAGGAGAGTCAGGATCTGAGGGTCTGCAACATTTGAGCTGCCAAGGCATCAGCTGGCACCAGGTATGTGAGGAAGAGGGCTACCTACAGAGACTAGAAAGCTGGCAGAGTCCCCTGAGAAGTCTAGGTGGATGTCTAATTAGGAAGAGAATGGGGAGTCTTTGTGAGACTGTGTGGCAAGGACTAAATCCATCAATCCAGGTGGAACCTGGAAGAATGTGAAAGGAAAACTCGATTGCCACAATTTTGGACTAATGGAAAAATGAAGGGACCCTAGCGCCCACTAAAGTTTTTCTTCACCCTGGAATAGAAAACAGATGTTTTTCTGCTGAGAGAGATTCTGATTTTAATTTCTCTTTCCATTTTTTTTCCAGCCCCACTTTGTTTTCATTTTTCTTTTGCTATTTCAGGGGACTTTGTGAGCCTGATTCACATCTGGGCCTCTGATTTGGAGTGGAGGGTGAGTGATGAGTGAGAGTGTGGAGAGAGGTGCTAAGTACAGGCCTATGCAACAGGCTTCATGGATCACAAGGAGGCCAGCAGGACAGGGCACAAATCGTTAGCCCTCCAGTATTCACGGCATTGCCCACTGCTAAAGATAAATGCTTGATTTCAACTCTCTTCCACCCTCACCCCTCATCCCCGAATGGAAAGTGGTCTAGAATGGAGAAAGTTGGAAGGGAGGGAAGATACCAAAAAACTATACTGGCTGCTTGTTGAGAGAATTTTATTCTGGATCAGCTTTGAGGTGTGAGAGTGTTCAATGGAAGAGAAAAAGTGTTACTGTGGATTCTGAAAGGGCTCTCTTTTGACATTCTCTGAGAAGCCAAATGAGGGGATGGAGTTGCTTTTTAAGTACTTTCATTTGCTCTATCAATGCAACCCCCACTCTGGCCCTCAAGACTGCAAGTATCAGCTAAATATGAATCTAGTTTGGGGAGCTGTAGTGCTACCCCAAGGATGCAAGGTCCTTGGCCAACACTTCACCCTTTCAGCATTTATATACACTGCATTTATATACAATAGCTTATTAATAAAAAGATTTTATTAATACGCTGTTACCATGACTAGTTGATTTTTCACCATCAGGAGAGAAAAGCAAAACATTTGTTCTTATTATGTTTTTTACACATTTTACTGAATTTTTAACAAATTGAAGGTTTATAGCAACTATGTCAAGCAAGTCTATTGGTGGCCATTTTTCAAACAGCGTTTGCTCATTGTGTCTTTGTGTCACATTTTGGTAATTCTTTAAATAGTCAAACTTTTTCATTAGTGATCTTCCATGGTACATCAAGAACTGCTAAGGGAAGCCCACATTAGGTGGTGACAAGCAATGATACGTTTTTGCTACATTAAGCCAAGGAGAATTAGAGCTTTATTTGCTATTGAAGCATAACCTAGCTTTATCCTGACTCACATAGTCCCTGGAGAAAATGGGGGAGTGATTCTGTTATCCATCGTACTGGAAAATGGGGTACAGGAGGGAAAAACTATGGCTACTCCTTTAGAAATCAAGTCCAGAAGGCTAACTTCCTACTTGGTGGGAACTGAAAAGACAGATGAGATACAAACATTGGGAGGCAAGATAATTTTGTATCAATTTGCCCAGTTGATTTCTCTGGGGTCCTGGCAGATCTCCCTGACTAGTGCCTTTTGCAAACAACTTTTCAGTAACCATTCCTGCATTTACCTAGAGTCAAGCCTGAGCAGGATTCTGTGCTGAGAAAGACATGGCAATACCTTTGATGAAACCCCTGGTTTTCTTCTGTTTAATGATTTCAACTCTTCCTCATTTATTCAATTGATGTTGAAGACTTGGCTACAGCACTAGGCTGCCTCCAGTTTTCCAGTAGCTTTCGGTCAGGGCAGGTGCTTCAGAGAAAAACTGACCTCTGGGCTCTAGGCGCTCAGGATTTCCAAGCAGTGCTGTGGAATATAGCATTTTATTATTATACCAATAACAGCCAGTGGTAAATTAAAACAGATGAGAACTCAAAATGAACCCTTTTTACTTAAAACTAAGAACTTTCCTTCAAGACCTGCTTAGGTAATGCTTTTGAAGCCCCTATTGGATAACACACTTGAAAGGGATTTTGGAACCATTTATTTTTGCTCCCATCCACAGAAATGCTCTCTTCCTTGGCTTTAGAAAAATAGAGACTATTCACCTTATTTTTAAGACTGATAACCTCAATAACCATTTAGAATTGCTGTCATGCTGCCGGCTGCCTCATTGTCGCCTTTGTCTTTATCTGATAGAGTTGTGGATGTCCCCTCTCCTCCTGTCTCTTTCAATAGTGTGCAATCTGGTTATTACGTGAGTTTTATTTTTTAAGCACCACAACTCAGCTTTTAGCCCATGGGTTTCTTTATTACCATCTAAGGAGTCCTGGCAGACTGGAGCCATTTTTCCCTCTGACAGACTTTTAAATGATTCTTCATGCTTTTGTCGCATAATTAAAATTAGATTACTTTAACTCCCTGCTGGCTGGCCTGAGTGGGGGCCCTTGTAAAGCCTCCAGCTGGCCGAGGGGCCTTTGAAAGGAGGAATACGGTCCAAGCGCACTCAGCCTCTGGCTTACCCCACCCCCAGTCTGGACTCCATTGTGCTCTCTGCCAGTTAGACAAGATTTAGCCCAGGTTTATCAATGGCTGCTTATTTTTTTCTAAGGGTTGGATTTTCTATTCAAAAGACTCGGAGTCAGGGATTGGTATGTTTGTTTCGAAGGAGCTGAGGCTGTTCTAGTCCCCATTCTCCAGCACCCAGAGAGCTCACCTCTCAGTGCTTTGCCTGGTGGCTCTGCTGAAATGGACCAGAAAGTCCAAACATACATGTTTGCTTCCAAGTGCTCGATTGGTTTCTCAATCCATGCTGAATGCAAACTCCCTTCTCTCTTCTCCTTTAAACCTCCCCCTTCCCCTCTGCTATCAGGATGCTCCCTGGATGCAATTCTAAGAGCAGCCTCAATGAGGTTTCCACCTAGAGCAGCAGCGGGAGCTCCCATCCCTGTAGAGGGCATACAACCACTCTTCCCAACACAGCCTACTGCTGCTGAATTCTTGACACTTGCATTTCTGTTGGCTTCTCAATTTCCCTAAGGAAATTTGGAGGTAGGACAGGTAAAGTCCAGTGTTACTACGCTGCCAGGAATCTCAGCTCCCTCTGCTAAGAGAACAGCTCTTACTGATCATGCTTGGTGTTTTCTCTAGGCAAATGCCTCCTCACAACCTCTACCTGGATCATTTCATCGGTCCATCTCTCTGCTTTTCACCCATCCACTTATTATTACACAGCCCAGCTGTGAGAGAGCATTTGAACTTGATAACGTGTGGGCTGGACTCTTGTAATAGCAACTTATTAGGGCCGTGACCTTGAGCAAGTGACTTAACATCTCTGAACTATATTTTCTTATAAAACATGAGATAATAATACCCACCTCCAGCAGTTCCCTGGTGGCCTAGCAATTAAGGAATCCGTGTTGTCAGTGTTGTGGCTGGGGTTGCTGCTGTGGCTAGGGTTCGATGCTTGATGCAGGAACTTCTGTGTGCAGTGCGCATGGCCCCCTCCCCCCAGAATTACCCACCTCCAATAGCTGTAGAGAGGATTGGGAATAACATACTTAATGCCTGGCTTATAGCAAATGCTTTAACCTGGCTTCTCAAAAAGGCAGAGAAATCACATTCTTAGGTTTAGTCATTAAACACCCCTCTTTCTGTAAAGGCAGTTAATTTCCCTAGTCTATTTATTAGTGGTCTTGACTGCTTTGTGATAGGGTAGATCTCCTTTAATCCCCTAAAAAAGGTAGGACATCATTTATGTTTTCCTTGAAGGACAAAGCTGACATTTCTGATGTAGCAACAAGGCAGTTTCTTCCTCTCTTTTGCCATCACAACCTTGGTCACTCTGCATTTTGCCCCCTGCCATTGCGGTGTTTGCCCCTGGCAACCTCCCCACTTCTGATTTTCTGCTGCTAGTCTGTTCCTTACATCAAATGAGACACCAGAGCTGGCTAAGATGAAACGTGGAGTTAATAAGCCCAGCAGGATGGACCTGGAGATGCTCTGCAAGTTCATACCCTTCAGATTCTCTTTGACATTTTCAGTGGCTCAGAGAGCTTCTGCCCACTTTCCGTGGGTGTCTCACCCTCTGGGTGAGGAAACAAGGCAAACATGCAAACAATTAGAGACTCCTACAGATTCAGCTAGAATCAAACACCGCAGCAGTAAACACCGTAGGAGGTCAGGAAAGGGGGGAAGTGGTAAATCAGTCTTCAGTGGGAAACCAAAATGAGTACAGCATGTGGGGATGGAGAGCAGGGACTCCCTGCCCTAGATCCTCCCCTCACCGTTGCATGGAATTCCATAGCCTCCCCTGCCTTGGCTTCCTCATCTGTAAAGTAGGGGTGATAATCCTATGACTTCCCACTATTTTTATGAGAGCTAAGTGAGTGTGTGCTTCTGAGTTCTTAGATTAATGCTTGGCATATGGTTTTTTTTTTAATTTTTTATTTTATTGAAGTATGGTTGATTTACAGTATCATGTTTCAGTTGTATAGCACAGTGATTCAGTTATAGATAGATAGATATGTATGCATATACATACACACACACACACACATATGTTCTCTTTCAGATCCATTTACCTTACGGGTTATTAAAAAATATTGGGTATGAAATATTGACTATAGTTCCCTGTGTTATACAGGAGGTCCTTGTTGTTTATTTTATATACAGTAGTGTATGTATATGTTAATCCCAAACTCCTAAATTATCCCTCCCCACTTTCCCTTTTGGTAGCCAGAAGTTTGTTTTCTATGTCTATTAGTCTGTTACTTTTTTGTAGATAAGTTTATTTGTGTCATACTTTTAGATTCCACATATGAGTGATATCATATGATATTTGTCTTTCCCTGTCTGGCTTCCTTCACTTAGTATGACCATCTCTAGGTCCGGCATTTGTGTTCTTAAATGCTTTCAAAGACATAGGGGCTGAAATTGTCACTAACAGAACAAAGAAGGATGGGAGCCTGGGAGGAGAGTGAACTGTCCAGACAATCAGGATTACACCCACGTTGCTGAGCAGGTGCGCACACCCACACCTGACCATTCCCTGCACCTGCCATTTTTCTGGGTCCTACTCTCGGTTCTCCCTGACAAGTAAAATTCATCTCTTCCTAAAAGGCCATGTATCCTTTTGTTCACTCATCACCCTTTGACTGGGTCTTCAGAGACAACCCGCGAGGGTGTTTATAGACATTTGTCTGTCTTCACAACATATCTGGTCTTGGCCTACATATGTTTCTATCTGTATACCTATATAGACATAAGGACATAGTTTCTACTTGATTCTGGAAATGATTTGAGGCCGCCGGAGAAAGTTGTGTGAAATGGTGCCTATCATCTGCCAAAGGCTGGGCTGGCACGTACCTGATGCCTGTAAAAAGAGCCTTGTGACACGTGTGTTGTGTTGCCCCAGTTGGATGACAAAGGCCAAATCTGGGTGAGATGTCCAGGTGTCTACTACAGCATTACCCGTGTTCCCACCATTCAGCAGGTAACCACAAAACCTTCCTTCCTGGCACTGTGCTTTCTTTTCTTAGCACTAAGCCTGGCAGATGTGAGTCTGGTAGGCATCGTCTGTGGCATTACAGAAGTCCAAGGTCACTTCCCCAGTGGACAAGGTGGCCAGTGCTGGTTGAATGGCCCACCCCCTCTGAGCCTCTGCAAATGCAGGCTAACGAGAGTTGTGGAACCACAAAGAGCAGTGCTCTGTCACTCACCATGTTGCTGGTGTTAAAATGTCACGCCCACCTCTATCCCCAAATTCAATGCCAGGAATAGGTGATGAAGTGTGGTCAGAAGCCTGATTAGGAATGGGTTTCCTCACCTATAGGTGTTGGGAGCAGGGACATCCTTAATTCCTGTTTTGCACCGTCTCAGCACCTCCTTTTGTTTAGCCCATTGCCAAGGAAGTCAGGTGCCCTCAGGTGGAACCTGGTGCGTTAGCCTCTTCAGAGTGGCCTTTGTCTTGCTGACTGTCCAGAACTTTCCGCCTGCAATGTCTGCAGAGACCACTCAGCCACATACTATACAGTTCTGGGAGGGCAGGGAGTCAACACTTTCAGAATCATCCTTGGGCAAGAAAAGTCGAGCCAAAGAGTAAATCCTCCCCTTCCTTCTTTTGGAATAATCCCAAAGAACATTCTAGAGTGTTTCTCAGAGGGACCACAGGGGGCTAGATCCTTTTGATAACAGGAGTAAACAGCTCAATCATGCTTCCTTGAATTGACTTTCCTTCTCTAGAATTGGCTTTCCTTCTTTCTCTCACTCTCCGCACTGCCTCCTTCCCAGCTTCTGTTTCTTGGGCTCAAATCCCCAAGAATACCAGCTGTACTAGTCTGAGACCAGGCTATGTGTTTCCAGGCTAAGATATAGCAGAGATGATCCCAAGAGCAGGATGGCATAAGCCCTGCATGAATTTTAGCCAAGGCTCTGTGACAATGTTACCACACAGAACCCTTAAAGAGAAAACAGATTTCAATCCACTGTCCATTATGCTACGATGTGCTTGTTGCTAACAGCATCACTAACAAGCAAGTGTCCCCAAATGTCAGGCTTGCAAAATTCCAGCCAGTCTGACAAAAGGAGGGCACTTAGAATTGTTCCAAAATCGGTAGGAGGAAAATTATCGTGATTAGGGAAGAGGAAATTTAACATATCCCTCTTATTATTGAGTTTAATGAAATTTCGTCTTCCAAACTAAAATGTGATTAAAATACACGGTGTCCTTAAGAAGAAATCTTCAGCTGAATTCCCAGAATTTCATTTCTTGGTGGAAAACTGCCTACGTTTCACACAAAGTCATCCGCTAACATTTGCGCAAGTGTGTGTTTGTAAGCCCATCTTGAGACACACATGGAACCAGCCTTGTTCTGGTCATAACTTGTCCTCATTTGATGTCATCACAGACAATAACTCTGTCATAATTAAAGGGAATATGACAAAAACATACAGTAAAAACCAATAATCCTATTTTTGAGAGATATATTTGAGGTCCAGGAACTCCGAATTTTGATAATTTTAATTATCATCTGGAAGATAAAAACACAGCCCTAGGAGAACATTTTGCAGCAGTTCAGTAGAGAGTCTTAGTTAATCAAAAGGAGGCATGATAATTGATGGAGTGTTCACAAAGGGACATTTAATGTACATTAAAGGTGATATTTCAAATAAATGGGGACATTTTGAATTATTCAATAAATGGTATTAGGACAAGGAGATAGCCACCTGGAAAAATTAATCCATGTCACTTTCCTTGAATCAAAATAAATTCCATGTAGAAAACATTTAAATAGAAACAATAAAATCATAAAGTATTAAAAGAATTTTTTTGTTGTTGCACCCACGGTATGTGGAAGTTCTCAGGCCAGGGGTCGAACCCTCAACACAGCAACAACCTGAGCAGCTACAGTGAGTGACAACACCAGATCCTTAACCCTCTGTGCCACAAGGGAACTTCAAAGAAAACTAAAAAGTTTTAAATAATTATGGAGTGGCATGAACTTTCTAAGATTTGGAACACAGAAACTATAAAGAAGATAAATTTAACCATGTGAAAATTTAAAATTCTGCACAGCAAAAAAACAAAAATTCAAGACAACCATCAAACGGAAAAGGAACTGCAACTAAGTTCACAGACATGGAGATAATTTCCTTACTATATAAAGACTTTCAAATGGCTCTTAAGTACGTAAAAATATTCTCAACCTTACTCATACAAAATGAAATACAAAATAAAACCATAAAGAGACACAGATTGACAGCTGTCAGTGAAGAGGCGACTAGAGTTCTTAAATTTTACAGGCATAGCAACCACTCAGACATGATTAACTTGCAGATTCAGTCTGGGGTGGAGCCTGAGAATTTGCATTTCTAACAAGCGTCTTTGTGATGCCTAAGCCAGTGGCCCACTGACAACACGCTGTGTAGCAGGCATTGCCCGTGGGCATGTAAATTTATATTATCCGTCTGCAGGGCAATTTGGTAACATCTTTCAAAATAAAAATTGCAAAGACTGTCAGAATTCTACTTTAGTAATCCTAGGATAGGAGCAACGGATACAATTGAATATGCAGATAGAAGAAATCCATACAATCTAGATACAATCCATACAATTGAATATGCAGATGGAAAAAAGAATAAGGCTGATACTGATGCAGAAAAATCTCCAAGATACTTTAACCTGATAAGAAAAATTTCCCCAAAGAAAAACTACATACATGTGCATCTCTGTGGATGTGTGTTATTGCTTTATTGAATGGGCTGAAGATACAACTTTTTTTTTTTCCATCCTTACAACCTATCCAAACCCACTTTGCTGCCTAGTTCTGCCTCAGGTACCATGGCTTTCTCAGACACACTTCGTAACACACAAGCACACACACACAGAATCTCGAAGTGCTATTTGCTTCTCATGGAATTCTCTTTCTCTCTGCTCCACCACCATGGGCAAAAGTCGAAGCTTCCTGCCTTTAGATTGTTCAAATATGAATCATCAGGCATCATGTGTTATTTTCCCTCCAATTCCAGGAGACACAGTTCCAGCTCTCCAAGTAGACTCCTCAAAGCCCTTCTCAGGCTTAAGGAGCAGTAAGGCAGAATCTTGTTTCTTGTTTAAGCTATTATTTCGGCAGTCTCTGCTGCTTGCTTCCCTGAAATGGATATAGCCGTAGATCCTATTGCATTGATTCTGATATGAGAGACCCCTAAATCTGTAGCCTCGGCCATGTCTGGCAGCAGGATACTTGGATTTTGTGTTCTTATTTTGTTCAAAATTGTTTCCCAGATTTATTGAGAGAAAATGACACTCACTATTGTGTAAGTTCAAGGTGTAGAACATGTTGATTGCATAATTTTATAAATTGCAAAATGACGGCCACAATAGTAATAGCTACCACCTCCATCCTGTGATATAGTTACATCTCCATTTTGTGCTGAGAACATTTTACTCTTAGCAACATTCAAGGATATGATACAGAAGTATTACCTATAATCACCAGGGTACCCACTAGATCCCAAATTTGTTAATCTTCTATCTCCAAGTTTACACCCTTTGGGCAATGTCTCCCCAGTTCTCCCCACCCCTCAGCTCCCTGTAACCAGCACTCTACTCTCTTGTTTCTCTGAATTTGCCTTTTTTACATTTCACAAGAGATACTTTGACTCTCAGAGTCTTGGTCAGCATTCCCAAACTTGAAGGTTTTGCATAAACTTCCAGATCTCTGTAAATTTGAAAGATCTGCCGATACAGGGCCTGCATTCCTGACTTGCAATATTGGGCTGGAGCTAAGCCATGGTCATCCCTTTAGTAAGACCCACAGGTGCCATTCCCTTGTCTCCAGTTCACTTGCTATTATGCTGGCCCTGTAGTCTTCCTTCCTCCCTCCTATTTCTTTCTTGGGTGTAGGTTTCGAAGGGTGACTCCTCCCCCCACCATAGAAAGCATTAACCACGGAGCAGGGCTGGCCCCAAGCAAAACTGCAAAGCTCCAGGCGTTCCCTAGTGGCCTAGCAATTAAGGATCCGGCCTGTGTTGGATCCCTGGCCCAGGAACGTCCACATGCCATGGGCATGGCCGAAACAACAACAACAGCAACAACAAAATGGCAAAGCTTCGGAGTACCTACTTCTTTCCAAACTACTTCCTTTATTTAATGCCTCTTCCCTCCCTCCAGATCCACCAGGTTGGTGCTTTCCTACTGCCCCCGTTTCTCCTCTTTTTTTTGAAAGAAATGGCATCATCTCATTCACACTGAATTGTTAGTGAGTTAATCCGTCTTTGGTGGAGAAAATAGCCAGAAAATGTTTAGCCTTTCTGAGTGGTGAAATTGCAGCCAACTTGACCCATGGAGGAATGAGGCATTTGGGGGCAGGGACGTCTTCTCTCAGAGCCTCCAGACCACATCTTGTGGACAATTACTCCTTCTCCACTTTATGTCAGCCGGCTAAATTATTTGCCAAAACTATCTAAAGGGCTGTTCCTTTTTGCTTCTCAGGCTAGTGGTTTGCCAAGGAATCCCTGCCCTCCTTGGTTCTCCCTGGGAGAAATATTTATATAACTCATTCCTATTCTGAGATGGGGTGCCCTGTGTTTCAGCTTAACCAGAAGCTTAATATGTGGTAACAGTGCAGTGTAGCTATAAACAGACAGACAGACACACACACACACACATTTGAACATAAACTTAGCCATGTTGTCGGTAAATAAAACATAAGAGGTAGTTTCGTTGAAATCGAATCCATGTCTGGGGATTTGTACAGATCATCCTGAGAGCCCACGTTTTGAGAAGAACGCTGACAAGTTAAGAACATTTTGAGGACAGAAACCAGGAGAGGGGAGAGGTTGGAACCATACCAATAACAAGATTCAATGGCCACCTTCATAGGTTTGAAGGGCTGTCACCGACAGGGAACCAGATGGATTAGGTTTTTATTGTGCCAAAGGAAAAACTAAGACCAATGGGTAGATGTTAAGGATGAGAGTGGGAGGTGGTTTTGGCTCAGAAAAAAAAATTTAACAGCTACTAGAGAGAGATTAGAGGAAAATGACTTTCCCTTTCACTAAAAATATCCCAGGGAGGCTGTTTGACCATCTGTTTGGAATGCTATAGAAAGAATCCTTACAATAGTTGGTGGCCTGATTCAATTTTGTTGGGACTCTTCTTTAAACCAAATTCCACTTTTGTATGATTCCGCTTGCCTCTCACAGAGAACACATCATCCGCAAATGTAGGATAATGTCCCTAGCTATTCCATTTGAACTTTGGTATAATCATTCAGGTCCAGCTACATCAATGTTCTCTTCCAGACCCAGCATCTGTGATTCCTGCAGTTTTGCCTTTATGCCTCTTGGATATTCACCCTTTGTAGTCTTGTCGTCAGTAGGCATGTGAAATAGATTTTTCCCTCCGCTGGTTTTTCCTAAGCACTCTTGCAAAGAAAATGATGCGGCCAATTGTTTATTTTATGGATAGCCTTTTTCTGTCCCCAGAACATGGCCAGCCTATCTATGACTCACATTTGCAGGACAGAAGGATTGTTCTGGCTTGTGCTTTTACTTCTTTTGGCCAATTGGAGAGTTATTTATAAACATTTATTGATTTGGATTCATAAACCAAAGGTGGTGGGGGGAATCTTGCTGTGCTGGTTGCTATGGTAACTAACATTTTATACACGCACTCACCAACCAGCCGTGATGGCTCAGAACAAAACCCAAAGCCTACCTGTAGCTTTAAACTGCATATTTGCTCCTTTTACATTTTTAATTGAAAATCAGTTATTTCCTCCTCCAGTGTCATGTGATCACATATTATCCTGAAATCAAAAACATTTTTTGAGATGGATTCCTGAGATGGCTCTGTACTTCTCATGGAGCATTTTCCCAGACAGCTATGACTTCTAATCAATTTTGATTGTCAAGAATTAAAGAGATTCCACGCCAACTCTCTGCCATGTGTTAAAGGTGATAGGGAAGAAATTTGGGTTCTATTTTTAATCTTCAAGGAACTTATGGCTAGAATCAAGGACCACAAGTAGAAAGCAGCAGACAATAGAAGAAAAATGTAGTTAAGTGCTATACCAAGTAACACAGAGGATGACGGAAGCAAAGCATGCTGGGTGGAACACGGGCTGCAGAATGAGACAGAATGAGTGTGATCTGTATAGCCTTGAGTAAATTACTTCATTTTTCTGTAACCCTCTGAAATGAGCACAAGACCAGCCCACAGGGTCATCTTAAGGATAAAATAACAGAATTATATAAAGTGCCTGAAATAATATCAGACCCAGAGAAAGCACTCAATAATAAGAATTATTATTTTTTTGTATTAGAATAATTTATTGCAATAGTAAATTATGTTCTGTTTTTGCCAGGAAAGGATCCAGGTTTTATTGCTGGGGGAGGGGTTGAAGTTTATACGATTTGTAGGTCCTATTTTAAAAATATAATAAAAACTTATGAATACAAAATCAGGTATAAAGAAGTACAAATGCAAAACTCAAAGCAGACAAAGCCCCCTCAAAACATATTTTATTATTTAATTGCCTGAGGCATGTCTGTAATATTTCTTCCTACACTTTCTGATTATATACCCTTTGATTGCCTCTTCACATGACATTGGTTTTGTAACACATTCTCCAAAGCAAATACAAATATAACTCATTCTTCGAGCAGGGTTAATTGAAATTTTCTTTTTATTATTGATGGCTGAGATGCATAAAACATATGACTTTGCATCAGCTATACTTGCTGTTTCCACTACAGCTTATGTCTTACAAACAGGATTTCTGGTAAATTTTATTTCAAGTGATTTTCTGATAAATTTTATTTCCTGTAAAACAGGAAGAAAAATTTTTAAAAATTGGAAGAAAATATAACGCATATATAATTGTATACACAGCATCATAGAATATATTCCGGAGACAGCTTCTGTTTTGACTAGGCATCCATGAGAACAGAATACTTGGTGTACATTTTTCTATATTTGGTGATAAGAAGAATTTTTCACAGACCACCTTCAAGCTCCATGCATTTTAAACCTTCTTTCTCTTCCATCACTCATGGTATTTTTGGTGCCAGGTACCCAAGGAGATGTGCATACCCTAATTAATCCCCTGGCCTTGCCCAGAGAGTTGGCAGAGTGGCCAATAAGTGGATTTCTCGGAGCCATTCCTACACCAGAATGGCCAGCAATTACCTAACAATATACGCAAGTGATGTCCACCACATAAACATATTCTACTAAATCTGGAGTTCCTGTCGTGGTGCAGCAGAAACAATCCGGCTAGGAACCATGAGATTGAGGGTTCGATCCCTGGCCTTGCTCAGTGGGTTAAGGATTTGGCGTTGCCGTGAGCTGTGGTGTAGGTCGCAGGCATGGCTCAGATGCTGCGTTGCTGTGGCTGTAGCTCCAATTGGACCCATAGCCTGGGAACCTCCATATGCCGCAGGTACAGCCCTAAAAAGCTAAATACATACGTCTATACATACATACGTACATTCTACTAAGTCTAAACTAAATGTCTTTCCAACCCCAAATACTAGGAGAAAGAGAGAGTTGTCTTGCGGATTGAAGTTAGAATATCTTATTCCTGCTAATTTTGCAACCACCACAGGAATACATTGCTAGAGTTCCTGCCATGGTCTTGTGCAAGTGGGCCCGGGGCAAGGGAGGTGTCCTGAAGCTAAACTTCATTACCTCCATGGAAACGCTCTTAGTTCTTTCTGTTTTAGGGCAAAGAGACTTTATTCCCCATCTGAAAAAGAACATGCCCAGGGGCTCGGATGAGGCACAGCCCTTGATGGGAATCTGGGACATCTTCTCACATAAGAGCTGAGTCCTGGTCAATAGGCTGATGAGATCCAACCCTCAAGGACCTTGAAGAACAAGGAGTGAAAGCCTTTGGGCAGGAGAGAGAGTAAATGAAAGCATTTTATTTATTTATTTATTTATTTATTTATTTATTTATTTATTTATTTATTTTTGTCTTTTTGCTATTTCTTGGGCCGCTCTCACGGCATATGGAGGTTCCCAGGCTAGGGGTCGAATCAGAGCTGTAGCCACCGGCCTACGCCAGAGCCAGAGCCACAGCAACGCGGGATCCGAGCCGCATCTGCAACCTACACCACAGCTCACGGCAACGCTGGATCGTTAACCCACTGAGCAAGGGCAGGGATCAAACCCGCAACCTCATGGTTCCTAGTCGGATTCGTTAACCACTGCGCCACGACGGGAACTCCAATGAAAGCATTTTAAAAGACTGGTTTGACCAATTCAAAAAGATACATGCACCCCAATATTCATAGCAGCATTATTTACAGTTATGTACAAGCACCAAAATATGGAAGCAACTTAAGTGTCCATCAGCAGAGGAATGGATAAATGACATCATATGTACACTATGGGCTACTAGTCAGCCATAGAAAATGAAATATTGCCATTTGCAGTGACATGGATGGACTTGGAGGGCAGTATGCTAAGAGAAGTAAGTCAGAGAAAAACAAATGCCATATGTGGAATCTAAAAAATACAACAAACTGGTGAGTATAACAGAAGAGAAGCAGACTCACAGAAATAGAGAACAAGCTAGTGATTACCACTGGGGAGAGGGAAGGGGAAAGGGGAAATATAGGGTGTGGAGCTCTAAGTACAAACTATTATGTATAAAATAAGCTACAAGGTCGAGCTCCCTAGGGGCTAAGTGGGTAAAGGATCCAACATTGTCACTGCTGTGGTGCAGGTTCAATCCCTAGCCCTGGAACTCCCATATGCCATGGGTGTGGCAAAAAAAAAAAATATATATATATATATATATATAATACAGGGAATATAGCCAATATTTTATAATAACTATAAATGGAATTTAACCTTTTAAAAATTAATTTTGGGAGTTCCCATTGTGGCTCAGCAGAAACGAATCTGACTAGTACCCATGAGGATGCAGGTTCTATCCCTGGCCTCACTCAGTGGGTTAAGAACCCGGTGTTGCTGTGAGCTGTGGTGTAGGTCATAGATGAGGCTTGGATCCCACATTGCTGTGGCTGTGGTGTAGGCCAGCAGCTACAGCTCCTATTGGAGCCCTAGCCTGGGAACTCCCGTATGCCACGGTTCGGCCCTAAAAAGCCAAAAAAATTTTTTTTAAATATTAAAAAGTAATTTTGAACAGCTTGAATAACTATAGACAGTTTAGAAATCTTTGAATTTCCATTCTTCATTATTACAAAGAACAAATTTGCATTTGATTCTCTTGACAAAATGGCGTGATCATGATAAAACATGTAATATTTCAGAGTTCCTATTGTGGCTCGGTGGAAATGAACCCGCCTAGTATCCACGAGGATGTGGGTCAATCCTTGGCCTCGATCAGTGAAGGATCCCAAGTTGCAATGAACTGTGGTGTAGGTCGCAGACAAGGCTCAAATCTGGCGTTGCTGTGGCTGTGGGGTAGGCTGGCAGCTGCAGCTTCCATTTGACCCCTAGCCTGGAAACTTCTATATGCTATGGGTGTGGCCCTAAAAAGCAAATAGTAGTGATAATAGTAATAAAATGAAATAAATGATCTTGAAGGCTAGGAAGGCGCAGTCAGATGTGGGGTTGGTCAACCTGCATGACTAAAAGGAATCAGGATAAGGAGAGGTTTTGTGGAAGTGAAAAGCTTTGTGTGGCAGCTATATCAGGGGACAGCCAAAGTGAAGTGAAGGGCCCTGCCTCTTTTCCTATCTCCAAGGCATTTTTCTCTTGGGCCTTATCAATAAGCCATGATCTTAGGGTTCAAATCTTTCTGGTCTTCGGGACCTCCTGTCTGAGAAGCTAGTAGCCACCTTACCCATCAAACCTTGCCTCTGACCTAAAACCCTCTTAATTTTTGGTTCCAATATTTTCCGTTGTCAGCACCACGAGAAGGTAACCTGTCCTAGCTTTGTAGATCGAAGTGGGAATGACTTCTAGGTAAAATGCAGCTGGGAAAACTAGCTTTTCCTCTGTGGAATTTTCTTCTGTTCTTCTTGAAAACCTGACCTTTTCTTCCTACTGACAAGAAAAGGAAAAAAAAAATGCTTTATGGCAGAATTGATGTCATAGCAAGACAAAATGCATGTATGTCCTATAAAAGCTTTCCATATGGAATGTGCCCATATGCAGCCACAACAAGCTATGTCTATGTAAACTGGAGACGATAACAAGACTTACATTTATGCATATATGTAAAATCTTATTAAGGATTCATCAGAGATTGTGAAGCATGTGAAGCACATCTGTTCTATGAGATCTCATCAGACTCAAGGTGATCTTTATTTACATGCCATTAATCAAGGTTTTTAGAGGACAACATTAGAAACCAGAGATGGATGAAACCATCTAGGTGACTCAGAGAAGCTCTGCCTGGTGCCCTGTGCTCACTGACGCTTCTCTCAGGTCAGTTAGAATAGATGCAGGAAATCAGGTTGCCATCAGCTCTGCAGGAGTCTCTCCTTTTTTAGAGTAGATTGAGTTCTCTGGCCTCGGTTCACTCTGATTTAATCTTATCATTGACCCCTGGAAAGACAGTGAAAGTTCTGAGTATACATCCTGCTTATCATGAGTGCCTTTGGAATGCCTTTAAGAGAAGAGGAAGATTGGGGCTAGTAGATACAAACAATTACATTTAGAATGGATAAGCAAGGAGGTCCTACTGTACAGCACAGGAAACTGTATCCAATCTCTTGGGATAGACCATGATGGAAGATAATGTAAGAAAAAAAAAATATATATATATGTATGTATGACTGGGTCACTTTGCTGTCCAGCAGAAATGGACAAAACATTGTAAATCAACTATACTTCAATTAAAAAAATAGAGAGAGGGAAAAAGAGTGGATTTCCTTGTATGGAAACTTTGAGCCAAATGACTCCCCACCACCAGCTCAGCAATGACCTAAACCACAGACCATCACAGAGCCCTTCCCACTTGCCTTAAGGACCAATAAAGAGAGCAACACACACCTCCCAAAAGGGTAGGTAGCTTGACAGGAGATGCCATAAATAAGTAATTCACTCCCAGGTCCAATTTCTTTTGTTTAGTTTAAGTGTCCAAATACCATCTTGTTGTTTTATTAATGCAGGTGTCTCATTTCCATTCTCAGTTTCAAAGCTGATGGAATTGGGGGAAAAAAAACAAAAACAAAAAAAACTTGCATCTATTAGCAGGCCAAAGTCCATCCTGTGAAAATATGTTCATTTGGTCTACTGGCATTGTCTTCAGTTTGTTTGTTCATGACACATATGTTTCTGTCCTGTAGTTGTTTGTGCCTTGGTACTGTCTTAAAAGACGAAGCCCTTCCTGGCTGTATGTAAATTGGCCTCTACCAATCTGTGTGATCAGCTTGCAAAGGAAAATTGGCTCTCATCCTCTAGGGTGGATCATTAAAATGAGCCCCAGATGTGTCTGCGTGATGGTAGAGAAGCTCAAGAAAAGGTCTGCTCAGAGGCAAGCCCCAAAGTTGAACTAACTGAAGGACCTGGAAGAGATGCAGGAAGACTCAGAACTGGAAGGAACTGTAGAGAGGGTCCCGTTCAGTTTCCTCCAACAGCCGAGAAAACTGAGGTCTCGCCAGTTCAAATAATTTTTCTGACACTAGCATGAACTGGGAGAAAAGGCAAGAATAAAACCCAGTCCTCCTGACCTCCGCCCCATGCCAAGACTAACACCTGAGGTTCTTAAATAGAATTACCTAATCCATTAGCTTCATGTGCCAGGAAATATCCAAAGCCATAGCATAACTATGCTACTTCTTTGAAATCTTAAAAATTACCTAAAGATAAGTAAAAACAATTTTTTTATAAAAGCAGACATGTATTTATTTTGCAGAAAAGAAGGAGAAGGAGAAAAAAAATTACATGAATTTTTAAAGAGAATCCACATCTCAAAGAAAGGTTATGCTTGGGGCAGCTAAGCATAGACTCTCAGAAGATACACGCTGCCACTGCTCAGGGCACATCCTGTGCTGGTTTAACACTGCCTCTCGTGCCCAGGAACTCCTTTCAAGTACCACTTTGGCTAATTACTTTTTGTTCTGGCCATTTCCCCTGCTCTGTCCCAACATAAGCAAATACAAGTACCTAAGCCCACATATGCTTGAATCTGCTTGGCTTCCTTCTTGATGGATGGGACTGGGGGCAGGGGGATGCTTCAGTCTCTTATGCTGAAATTTCAATTATTTTTATTTTGTCTGCCATATTCTTTGGGGACTATAGGTCCAATTAAGCACTACTAGGACTAGGAAGGAATAACTTATACACACACACACACTCAATTCTACATAATGCTCTGCATAGTGCTTTTTCTTAGTTTGGATAACAAAGATGTTACTCAAATTCCTATCTACTTGTTTTTCTTCATTTTAATTTACTATCACTCCCATGTTTTAAAGGGTAAACACAATTTTTCCCCTTCACTTCATTTACCTCCTGTCCTAAAAAAAGGAGTTACTCTTAGAGTTTATTTAAAGCCTTTCTGGTATGTGGCATCTGCTTTCTGAAAGTATACACTGAAAGCCTGAACACTTTTACACTCCTTACCGAATGTCTTAAAATTTGGTCAGTACAACAGCTAGAATTATTTAGGTAGGTATTTCTGATTCACTTCTATCCAGAGAAACAGGCTAAAAAGATTTGTCCACATAGCTCGTTGCCCCGATGGCTCCAATTCCTTACCACTTCTTATAACCATGCACTTTCCCTGGTGTCTTTGCAACCCTTCCTAGGAAGTGGCAGAACATACTTCCCTGTTCTTCGATTAGAACTTTAGTTATGTGAATTGCTTTGGCTAATGGTATCTAACAGATATGGCCCTGGCAGAAGCTTAAATGGTGCTTTCATATCTGCCTGCTTGCTTGTGTCTCTGCCATTACCATAAGAAGATCATTCTCAAGCCTGATATACTCAGGAGGAGGATGAGAGACAGATGGAGCAGAATTGAATGGGGGTACCCAGTCAGCTCCAGATGTCTGCGTGAGTCAGCCAAAACCAGTATTTGGTTATTTTATTTGAGAACTTTGAAGATATCATCCTACTGACTCCTGATTACTGTTTTGTTTAAAAATTATCTGTTACTATTAACTATAATGGAAAAAATAAAAATCATAAAATTAAACAATTAAAACTATCTTTTATTGTTTCCCACCTGTCTATTGGCAAGATTTTTTTCTTCCTTATTTTTTAGCAGTTTTAAATGTGATGTGCTTAGACATGGTTTTCTTTACATTTATTTTTCCTGAGGTCTTTAGTGTTTCCTAAATCCGTGGCTCAATGTCTTTCAGGGTTGTTGTTGTTTTTAAATTCTCAGTCCTTATCTTTTCATGTATTGCTTCTGGCTCATCATTGCACTCCTCTTCTGCCAGGATTTCAATAAAATATATGTGTTGATGTTTTTACTATATGCCCTGTCTCATATTCTTATTGGTATTTTCCATTTTTTGTTACTGCTGTTGCTCTAGGATTCAGAATGGATATTTTCTTATGGTTTGTCTTCCACTTATTAATTCTCTTTTCATTTGACTCTAATTTGCTAATAAATTTATTCATTGAGTTCTGAATTTCAGCTATTGTTTTACTTCTAAAATTATCACTTGGTTCTCTATGTTTTCCATTCATCTGTCAAAATACTCACTGATTTTTTTATAATTTCCTGAATATTTCAAATCTCATGTGATACTCCATTTTCTATAGATTTGTTTCTATTTTTAATTATTTCTCTTACGGTTAATTTTTTTTCTTTTTTTCTTTTTTTCTTTTTTTTTTTTTTTTGGCTGCACCCATGACATACGGAATTTCCCAGGCCAGAGATTGAATCCAAGTTGCAGCTGTGAGCTATGCCACATCTGCAGCAATGCTGGATCCTTAACCTACTGCACAAGGGTGGGAGTCAAACCCACATTACTACAGAGATAATGCTGGATGTTTAACCCACTGTGCCACAGTGGGAACTCTGATTGGTTAATTTTTATTGAGTGTAAATATGACATCTGAAAGATGATAAAGATGATTTGAAATTTTAGATGACATTATTTTCCTCCAGAGACTTACATTTGCTTCTATCAGGCTAGGCTAAGGCATTTGCAATCCCAGATCACCTGAATGCAATCAAAAATTGAGATTATTCAAAACTGGTCCGTTTCTGGTTTACCCTTTCTCCAAGGATATAATTCTTCCTGGTCCCAAAGCCTAGGTGAGGGTTTCCAGGGCATTCCCCATCCTTGGCAAGCCATGATCTTCATTGTTGTCCTCCTAGATTTGTGGAGAGATTTTCTTTGATTCTCTACTGCCTTCTCTGAAATCAGCAGCTGCCTCCAAGAGAAAGCAGTCACAAATACTGAGCTTGGCTCTCTGAGTTTGAGTTTTCTTCCAGATTTGTTCCTGTAATTCTTCAGTGCCTTAATAGCTATCTTATGTCTTCAAAAAGATTTTTTTGCCCATATTCTCTCTGTGTTTTCAGAGCGAGAAAAGAAAAATCTCAAAAAGAATATTGAGATACATCGGAAATGTGGACTGGGAGTTTGGGATTAATAGATGCAAACTATTGCATTTGGAGTGGATAAGCAATGAGATCTTGCTGTATAGCGCAGGGAACTGCATCTAGTCTGTTGTGATGGAACATGATGGATGATAATGTGAGAAAAAGAATGTGTAAATACATATGTATGACTGGATCACTTTGCTGTATAGTAGAAATTGACAGAACACTGCAAATCAACTGTAATTTAAAAATAAAAATCATTAAAAAAGAAGTGTGGGAAACTTAAAAACAATGGAATGATACTTTTCGGACATTGGAAGTTTAGAACCTCTCTTTTTAATGAGGGAGTATTTGGTCATTATGTTGTTGTTGACCTTAAGTCATTTCAGCAGAAATTGAATCAGAAAGTGTCCTGATGTAACATTCTATTACGTATCTTTTCTACCTGTTTTCTTTTTTCTATTTCTTTCTTTTCTTTGTGTGTGTGTGCTGTAGTTTTATTCCAATGTATTTAGGTGTGGATTTATTTATTCTGTTCATAATTTGGTTGTATCTGCATGTTTTTCTTTGATTTGAGAAACAACCATCTGTTATCTCTTAAATTTTTGCCTCTCTTCAAATATTCTTCTGTGTGGAACTCCTGTTAGACATATGTTGGGCCTTCAGATTCAATCCTCTTTGTTTCTTACCTATCATTTTCTATCTCCTTATCTCTGAGAATAATTCCCCGCCTGCTCTCACATCTTGTTCTCTTTGGATGAATTCTTCAGCTCTATTCACTGGCATATTACTTGCTCATTCATCTGTATCAAATCTCTTGTTTACTTATCTATTGAGTTTTTATTTAGTTTTTCATTTCCTGAAGTTCTTTTATATGTTTACTTTTTAACTCACAGTATCCTATCTTGCAATGTTCTTTCTTTTGATTCTTTAATGATATAAAATATACTTATAGCATTTTTTCAGTTATCTCTTATGTCTGCTACCTGCTGTACTACCGTTTTTTTGTTGACTGTTTGCTCTCACGGTGACTCATTTCTTTGCATGGTCCATCATTTTTCACTAGTTGTTGACATTTTCCCCTCTAATCCCCGAGAGTACCCCTTAATCCTAAGTAGTGGAATTGTTCCTACAGGATTGTTTGCATTTCCTTCTGTCAAGGCTCTGGACATATTACTGAATGCAGACTGACTTTTGTGTTTGTTTATTTCTAAGTTTCACATTTCTTTACACTGTGGGTAACAAAAATGTGGACTTCATAACTTCATGGAACACAGGTTTAGAACTTTATTTTTTCCCTTATTTTGGTTTATTCACAAATTTACATATACATATATTTGCCCATCATTACTGAGAAGACAACAACCTTCTTTCCAGCTTTCTGGGTTATTGGGCAAGCCTCAAATATTCCCAGATTTAATAAGAAGCTTCATTCCAAGCTCCCCTCAATGCACAGATCCAAGTTTATGCATCCCGTTCCAAATGTGGACAGCAAAATCTTGCCTAGTTCTTACTGTCTGCATTTTGGTCTGGTATCCCCTGGGGCTTTACTGCTTCATTTCTTCTCATGATTCCAACTTTGAGTTTCTTCTCTGTTCTGACACCTAGGCATTTCCCTTTCTATGAAGTGACGTAATGTGTTACATTTTATTTCTGATATTTTCATATGACTTAATATCATGTAGAAGTTAAACATGTGAAGTCAGTCCATCTAGATTTGAATCCCAGCTCTACCGCATATTAGCTATATGACCATGACTACCTTGGAACATAATTTTCCTAATTTGTAAAATATGGCTAATAATACAGACCTCATTGGGGATTAAGAAGAATAAAATAAGTGGAGTGCCTAGAGCAGGATGTGACCCATATTAAAAGTGCAATAAGTTATTAACTCTTATTATTGTTCCTGCTATTTTTCTTACGGTCATCACCACCATTATCAGCTCATGCATTCCCATGTGTTTCTACCAAAAGCAGAGCCCTTTTTTAATGTAAATGCTACAGTATATTTTCTTTTTAACCCCCAAACAGTATCACCCTACCATCTGTCATACTAAGCAAGAATCCCTCCTCTCCAGCTCACATAGGCTCAGAGGATGCAAATCAAGTTTAAATTTAGTCTGTGTAAACTATAATTAGGAAGAGTGAAGTGTTTCAAGGGAAATTTATGTATTTTTAAACTAATAATAAATAATTGTTATTATCTCTCTCTCTCTCTCTGAATCATCTGAATCATGGCTCCTCTACATTAAGGCAAATAATTGAAAGAAAGGAGTTGCAGATTAGTGATACCACCAGTGGCTCAACTATCAAAACACGCTTTGAGTTGAATACCCTGTTGTGAATCCCCTAGAGACAGAGGTCCTCAGACGTGAAGGCCTAGCAAGAATGAACGAAGTGGGGGATAATGAGGGAGGCTTTGTAGCAAAGTCTGATGAATGACTCCTTGACATTCTCTGATCTCTGACATGACAGGCATATGGTGTTTATCAATAAATAAAAAGGATATAATTATGTTGAGGCTGAAGCATTCAGGGCTTGGTAACATTTGGTAAGCTGGAAAGCTGTCTGCCCTGATCTTTCTCTTGACAGGTGGAATAAAATGAAATATCTCCATAAAAATCTACTCCATAAAGAGAAAGTACACGATGGTCTTTGGTCATATTTAGTTTCTCCAAAGAAGCAGTAGGTCATGCTCTAATTTGTGTCCATAGATTTATGTTAATATATTATTTAAATGACACTTCAATGTAATCACAATCAGTCCTTAGAGGTTTCAATGCACAGCTCCTAAAAATATCCCTAGCCAGAAGGTCAGGGCTTTTCATGGCACATGCTTAGGATAAAATCTTTGCTTTCACTGGTAGATTTTTTTTTCTTTCTGTTGCATCTCATATTCAATCTTTAGGAAATCCTGTTGGTTCAACCTTTAATCTATGTCCAGAATCTCATAATTTCCCTCCATTTCTACTGCCACGACCACAGTCTGAGCCTCTCACCTGAATGTTATTATTACCTCTTAATAGTCCCCCTGCTTATCACTTTATGGTCTAGAGTGATCTTTAAAAGGATTTGTTGGAAAGCTAGAGCTTGAGGTAAAGAGTATTGTATTGGAGTTTCCACTGTAGCTCAGTGGGTTAAGAATTGGACTGGTATCCATGAGGATGAGGGTTTAGTCCCTGGCCTTGCTCATTGGGTAAAGGATCCAGCATAGGTCACAGATGAAGCTCAGATCTGGTGTCGTTGTGGCTGTGGTGTAGGCCAGCTGCTGCAGCTCTGATTCGACACGTGGCCTGGGAACTTCCATATGATGTAGGTGAGGCCCTAAAAAGACCAAAAAAAAAAAAGAGGAGGAAGAAGACCCAGATTACCCACATATCTGACCTCTAGTTGTCCTTTTCACTTAACTGTTGTCACTAACTACTTATGCAACTTTGGGAGAGCCAAGGGATGACAGTGTCAGATGTCTCATCTTTATAATGAGTTTTGGAAGATCCATCCATCTCTAAAAGTCTGTGATTCTATATAAAAAGATAGACCAGAAAGTAAAGAGACTATTTTTACAAACATACCAGAAGTTACATGTAATAATAAATAATCAGAATAATTACCCTAATAAGCTATTTGCTTATCCTGATAATGCTACCAATGCTCAAAATATTCTTGAAATTTGTATTTTGAATTTTCTTTGTAGCAGGGTAGTGTTTAAGAATTATTAGGAGTTTCTGTTGTGGCTCAGTGGTAAGGAACCTGACTAGTAACCTGAGGACACAGGTTCAATCCCTGGCCCTGCTCAGTGGGTTAAGGATCTGGCATTGCTGAGAGCTTTGGTGTAGGTTGCAGCCATGGCTTGGATCTCGAGTTGCTGTGGCTGTGGTGTAGGCTGGTAGCTGTAGCTCCAATTCAACCCCTAGCCCGGGAACCTCTATATGCCATGGGTTAGGCCATAAAAAGACAACAACAACAAAAAAGAAAGAATTATTAACAAATGTTTTAATCTCAGCCAGTAAGACACAGAGCTAGGACTTGAACCCAGGCAGTCTGGCAGCAACATCTGTGACCTTAACATCTATGCTATAATTTAATTAAAGTTACATTTCTTTTATGCCAGAGTTTGTGGAATGAGTTGATCTATTACAGCCTAATTTAAGATTATGAAGGTTTATGTCTATGTTTTCTTCTAAGAGTTTCATATTTTTACCTCTATACTTAGGGCTCTCATCCATTTTGAATTAATTTTTGCATGTGGTGTGAGATAAAATCCAACTTTTTTTTTTTTTTTTGCATGTGGATATTCAGTTGTCTTAGCACTTTTGTTAAAAAGATCATTCTTTTTGCACTTAATTATCTTGGCACACTTGTCAAAAATCAGTTGACTATAGGAGTTTCTGCAGTGGTGCAATGGGTTAAGGATCTGGTGTTCCTACAGCTGAGGTGTAGGTAGCAACTTCAGCTTGGATTCAGTCCCTGGCCTGGGAACCTCCATATGCTGAGGGTGCAGCCAAAAAAGAAAAAAAAAATCAGTTGACTATAAATATATGGGCTTAATTCTAGATGATGAATTTTTTATTCTGCTGATCTATATGTCTAGTTTTATTCCAGTACAACGGAGTCTTGATTACTAGTTTTCTCCTAAGTTTTGAAATCAGAAAGTATGAGCCCTCCCACTTTGTTTTCTTTTCCAAGACTGTTTTGACTATTCTGGGTCTCTTATAATTCCATATGAATTTGAGGATAAGCTTGCTAATTTCTGCCAAAAAATAAAAAATAAATAAATAAATAAAAAAGCAGCTGGGATTTTTGAGAGATCACATTGAATCTTTACATCACTTTGGAAAGTTGCCATCTTAATGTTAAGTCTTCTAATTCAGAATTCAGAATCTGGGATGTCTTTCCATATGTGTAGGTCCCCTTTAATTTCCTTCAATGATGCTTTGTAGTTTTCAATGTTCAACTCTTGCTTTGCTTGGTTAAATTTATTTGTATTTTATTTTTGATACTATTATAAATGGAATTTTTCTTTAATTTTATTTTTGGATTGTTTATTGCAAATGTATACAAATGCAATTAATTTTGTATTGTATTTGTGCTGTATTACAATTGGCTTGGCTTTTGGCAGTTTGACTATGAAATGTGTGTAGGTGTGGGTCTCATTAAGTTCTTCTACTTGGAGTTTATTGAGTTTCTCAGGGTGTGGATTAATTTTTTTCATCAAATTTCAGGAGTTTCAGCCATAATTTCTTTAAATATTCTTCCTATTATTTTCTTTCGCTTTTCCTTCTGGGACTCCTATATATGAATATACATTTATGATAGCCACAAGTCTCTGAGTCTCTGCTCGTTTTTTTTTTCCTTTTTTTTTTTTTTTGGTCTTTTTAGGGCTGCACCCATGACATATGGAGGTTCCCAGGCTAGCAGTCGAATTGGAGCTGTAGCTGCCAGCCTACACCATAGTCACAGCAACGTGGGATCCAAGCCACATCTGTGACCCACACCAAAACTCACGGCAACACCAGATCCCTAACCCACTGAGCGAGGCCAGGGGTCAAACCAACATCCTCAAGAATACTAGTCAGTCTCATCAACTGCTGAGGACATGATAGGAACACTTCTGCTTGTTTTCTTATTTCACTAGTCCTTCTCAGTTTCCCAGACTGGATAATCTCAATTCTATTTCTCAATCACTGAAGTTCAGTGATTCTTTCTTCTGCCAGCTCAGATCTGCTGTTGAACCTCTCAGCGAATTTTTCATTTCAGTTGTACTTTTCAACTCCAGAATTTCTAATTGATGCTTTTTATTAATTTCTATGTATTGATAATCTCTGTTTGGTGAGACATAATTCTCATACTTTCCTTTATTACTTTTTAAGATACAGCTTCTTTAGTTCTTTGAAAGTATTTATAATTCCTAATTTGAAGTCTTTGTCTAGTAAGTCCAATTTTTTGGCTTTCTCAGAGATAGATTCTTTTGACTACTTTTTTGCCCTGTGCTTGGGTTTTTCTGCTTCTTGGTATGACTCATATTTTTTGTTAGAAATTTGTTAAAACTGGATCTTTAAAATAATATAATTTGGCAACCATGGGATTCATATTTCCCGTCTCCTCAGTGTTTATAGCTGTTTGTCATTGCTGTTGTTGCTGCTCTTTGTTTAGCGACTTGATGAAGCAATTCTTTAAATTCTTTGTTGTGTCTAGCCACCAAAGTCACTGCCTGGTTAGCTTAGTTATCATCTAACAACTGGACATCAATTTCCTAAGAAATTTTGTGTCCATGTTGGGATATACATTTAATGCTCTAGCAGTGTAAAACTGTTTAGCCTTTATTTCCTGCTTGCACAGGACTTTAAAGTCAGCCAAAGGTGAGATATTAGGGTCTTCTCTGATCTTTCCTGGGAATGTGCACAGTCTTGCAAATGCTTGTGGACTCCTATTTTCTCAAGAATATGGCAGTTTTACAAAACTCCCTATGGATATCTCATTCCCTGGTTTTTTCTTTTAAGCTGTTTAGTCATCATTGGTTACTATGACCTTAGGCAGCTACAATGTTATACAATTGCCACTGAAAGTTTTTTGACAAGTGCCCCAGGAAAAAGACCATGTGCACAGTGTTCTGTGTGAGGTCAAATAAAGACAAGCTCCTCTGTGAGTGGAAATTTTTCAAGAAGCTGTCAGATAGGTCAAATAATGACAGTTCTCTGGGAATGGCGCATTTTATGGATGCTCCAACACCCTTTTGCCCCCTCCAGTGGCTGCTAGGATCCTGTTTTCATACCCACTGTGACTGAAAGGCTATTGGTTTTCAAGACTCCTAGAAAAACTGGACTTCAAGAAATTAGAGAGACAAAGATGGAAATTTGCTAAGATAAAATGCCACAAAGTTCACTATTCTTACCAAGAGTCACCTGCTTTTCTTTAATAAATATGCCTCAAATTTTTGCTGGTATTTGATTAATTTCCAGAATTCTGAAAACACTGATTTTGACAATTTTTTTAGCTGATGCTCTCATTGCTTTTATGTGAGAACAGATTTTCAAAGTTCCTTATTCCAGCAGTCCTGAAGTGTTTTCTCTTCTTTCAATATGTTCTTTTTCTTTCTTTCTTTCTTTTTGGTTGCCGTGCACATGCAGCAGCTTGATATGGGAATCTCAGTTCCTAGCCCAGGGATTGAACCTGGGTCACAGTAGTGAAAGTGCTGAGTCCTAACCACTGGACAACCAGGGACCTCCTTCCGATATAACTTTTGTAATTATAGTTGATTTGCCATGTTGTGCCAATTTCTGCTGTACAGCAAAGTGACTCGGTGTTATGTATATATTCTTTTTTTAAACATTATTTTCCATCATAGTCTCTCCCAGGAAACTAGATATAGTTCCCTGTGCTATACAGTAGGACCATGCTGTTTATCCATTCCAAGTGCAAAAGTTTGCATTTACTAACCCCAAACTCCCAGTCATCCCACAGCTTCCCCTCCCCTCTGGCAACCACAGTTCTTTTCTCTATGTCTGTGAATCTGTTTCTGTTTTGTAGATAGGTTCATTTGTGCCATATTTGAGATTCCACATGTAAGTGATATCATATGGTGTTTGTCTTTCTCTTTCTGACTTACTTCACTTAGTATGATAATCTATAGTTGCATCCATGTTGCTGAAAATGGCATTATTTCATTCTTTTTTATGGCTGAGTAGTATATAGGTACCACATATATACTTTGTATATATGTACCACATCTTCTTTATCCATTCATCTGTTGATGGACATTTAGGTTGCTTCCATGTCTTCCTGTAAATAGTGCTACAATGAACACTGGGGTGCATGTACATTTTTAATTATAGTTTTCTCTGGATAGATGCCCAGGAGTGGGATTGCTAGGTCATATGGTAGTTCTATTTTTAATTTTTCGAGGAACCTCCATATCATTCTCCCACAGCAGTTGTACCAATTTACATTCCCAGCAGCATTATGAGAGGGTTTCCTTTTCTCCACACCTTCTCCAGTATTTATTGTTCATAGACTTATTACTGACGGCCATTCTGACCAGTGTGAGGTGGTACCTCGTTGTAGTTTTGATTTGCACTTCTCTAATAATTATCAATGTTGAGTATCTTTTCATGAGTCCACTGGCCATTGCGTGTCTTCTTTCCCTCCAATATGTTCTTAAACTAAGTGTTTAGACACTTTGATTCCTCTTGACCAAGAAAAAACAAACCGCATTTTTAAAATTATAGTTAATTTACAGTGTTTTTTCAATTACTGTTGTACAGCAAAATGGCCCAATCACACACAGTCCCCTGTGTGAACAGTAGGGAACTGTCCCATTGCCTATCCATTCCAAATATAAAATAGATCATTATTTTGAAAGTCCTGTCTACTTTTAATACATAGCAACTTTTTAGAGTTTTATGATATCACAGGCAACTTCTCCAAATGATATCCTTTTACGTGGGACCCCACCCTTGATTTGGGGTAATGCTGAGCAGCTCGCTGATTACCAAGTGAGGAAAAAGCAGTCCTTTCTTCCTCCTTTTTACTTGCTTTCTAGTCAAAATTTTATTTCTTCTGAAACCTTTATATTCTACCCTCATCCTCCTGTTTACAATAGTTTAAGAATGTTTTGCTGAGCTAAAATATAAAACACCACCAGCATAGCCTAATTCATATTAATAAAAGAATGGAATAGAAATCAGGCTACTGATGAATATCACACAACAACCACTTTTCAGAAAAGTGCCTGACCCCAGTAAGAGATAAAATAGAGCAGTTCAGAGTTCTCCTTGTGGCTCAGTGGTTAACAAACCCAACAAGTATCCATGAGGATGTGGGTACAATCCCTGGCCTTGTTCAGTGGGTTAGGGATCCAGCATTGCCATGAGCTGTGGTATAGGTTGCATATGTGGCTTGGATCTGGCATTGCTGTGGTTGAGGTGCAGGCCAGCAGCTGCAGCTCCAATTCAACCCCTAGCCTGGGAACCTCCATATGCTGTGGGTGCGGCCCTAAAAAAGACCAAAAAATTAAAAAAAAAAAAAAGGGAAGTTCCTTTTTTTTTTTTTTTTTGGCTGCTCCTGTGGCATGTGGAAGTGCCTGGGCCAGGGATCCAACCCACACCACAGCAGCAACCCAAGCCACTGCAGTGACACTGCCAGATTCTTAACCCACTGTGCCACAAGAAAACTCCTTACAATTCCTCTTTTTAACTCATACTGTCTATGGATCAATTTGATCTGAGGAGAATTCTGGAAATCCTTAACCAATGCATTTTGGCATTTAGAGAGTTTTGTGATAGAAGTGCCTAGAATGGTTCAGGAAAATGAAGAGGTAGATGTGGGTCTTCTAACATTTTAAAAAATCTCCAAACTTACCATATTTCCCAATCATAAATATTTTATTCTTCCCAAAATTACCAATATGATTGAGATGATGACACCATATATATATATATATATACATACATATATAGTCACTAAGAAACATACTTTAAGAAAAGGTAAAGATTTAATGCCCATATATATAAATAATACAATATTTAGACCTAGACTGATTTATTTTGATACATGGTACTATGATATTTCTTATAAAGTAAAAGGATCCCAAGAAAAGGTTTGTTTGCTTTTTTCATGTAAAACTGCTTATTGGTCTTTTTTTCCTAAGGAAAAAAAATGACGATTTTTCACTTAAGAAAAGGAAAAGGTAAGTTGAAATTGGAAGAAAAATAGAATTAGAAAAAAAAATCTGTTTTTAAAGCTGTGAGGGAAATATTTTATAAACATTTTTCTAGGATTAGAAAAATAACCAACTGAGCAATTAGTTACATAAGTTAAATAACTTTTATATCCGTGATTCCTCTCTTGAATTGTTCTTTTAAGTTAAAAGAAATCTGTTTTAATTGTGACAGCCTACCTTGAGATGGAGTCTCAATGCCAGTTGAAAATGACGTTGTTCCATATACAAATAGGGGCCAAGTACTTTCATGCAGTGTAATATAAATAGAAACAGAACAGATAAGCCAAAATAAATTATATTCATAAAATGTTTGGGTTGTTTCACTGTGTTTTTGTGGGTATAATTAGATGAATTGCTTTGTTTTATAAGCAGAAAGAAATAGATATCTTAACCATAATTATGCATATCCACATGCATATTAATTTTTATTTCATTATTTTCACTGTTTATGTGATTTAAACACAGTACACAAGCTTTTTTTATTTGCACAAGATCCCCTCAGAGTCACTGCCAGAATCTGACAGAACTCCGGATTGTGTTTGACTCTCCAGTATGTTTCTTAGTTAATTTATTGGCACTTATCTCTTTGGCAGAGCCTGATAGGCGTATATAGACAGACTTCAGGCTCACCTTAACTGACACTCCTGCACTCCCATTAACTGGTCACTGTGCTGTCTCTTCCATTCTTTCCTTCGAGGCTCCAAATTTCTGAAGATGCCTCTCACAACAAGGCCATAGACCTGTGGGTAGGCAGGAATATTGCTGGATGAGAAAAGATCAATATTCAGATGTCAGAGAAAACACTTGTAATTATGTTTTCAGGCCCAGAAATGTCACCTAAAAAGAGAAAGCCAAGTCTCTGTAAAGCACTATGATCTTCTGAAAAAAACCACTTCTAGGAACAGATGTATTCCCATTCTCATCCCCTTCTCCATCCAGTGTAGGCACAACATGGGCATGGGCATGGCCTGGCCAAACACTTCCAGTTCCTCTTTCCCATGTTCTTTAAAAAACTCACATATGTATACCCAAGCAACGGTTGCAAATGCTTATATCAATGAGCCTAAATTTTCTGTGCTGAGAGGTTAAGTACTACATTTGCTAAAAACAAATCTGGTATCTTCAAAGAAAAAATTTTGAGGCAGTGAAGATGTACACTTGAAGCTTATGGATCTCTGGGTTTTGTTTGTTTGTTTCGCCACACCCAGGGATCAAATCTGAGCCACAGCTGTGAACTACCCACAGCTGCAGCAATGCCAGATCCTTAACTGCTGCGCCACAGCAGGAACTCTACTTGTGGATCTCTTAAAAGACAAATTTGCATTGTAATTGTGTCTCTTTATGTTGCTTTTAGTTCATTTTTACTGCTTCTGACATTGTCATTAACACAAGTATGTTCTAAGATAAACTTTGAAATATTATAATCAATTTTGTACAACTTGCCTAGAAATTGATGGATAAGGATGCTGATCTGGAAGTTGACTTTGATGGACTAATTTTTTTTTTTTTTTTTTTACTGCCTCTGTATTTCAAAATCTGAGTTCTCTTGTGGTGCAGCTGGTTAAGTGGCTTGAGTCACTGCTGTGGCATGGGTTTGATCCCTGGCCTGAGAACTTCCATATGCCAAGGGTATGGCCAAAACAAACAAACAAACAAACAAACAACACCTGATTATTAAAACTGATAGTTTCTGGTAGTTTCCCTTGTGGCTTAGCAAGTTAGGTTAGTGTAGGTCAGAGGTCAGATAAGGCTTGGCTGTGATGTTGCTGTGGCTGTGGTGTAGGCTGGAAGCTGCAGCTCCAATTTGAGTCCTAGCTGGAAACTTCCATATACCAAGGGTGTGACCCTAAAAAGACCAAAAAAAAAAAAAAAAACAAACTGATAATTTCTTTGTCTTTTGCTTAAGGCAAAAGTTTAGTGTGAAGAAGATGTTTATTCACAATCTGATAGATTATCTGTATAAATATGTACCTTATAAACACTCATTGCTACATAACAAGCCTCAAGACATGTTTGTTTGATGAATTTTTTAAAAAAAGAGGAGTTCCCGTGGTGGCACAGTGGTTAATGAATCCAACTAGGAACCATGAGGTTGCGGGTTCAATCCCTGCCCTTGCTCAGTGGGTTAAAGATCCGGCGTTGCCATGAGCTGTGGTGTAGGTAGCAGACGTGGCTCGGATCCCTCGTTGCTGTGGCTCTGGCATAGGCTGGTGGCTATGGCTCCGATTAGACCCCTAGCCTAGGAACCTCCATATGCTGCGAGAGCAGCCCAAGAAACGGCAAAAAGTCAAAAAAAATAATAATAATAAAGTAAAAAATTAAAAAAAAAATACATTAATGGAGTTCTCTGGTGGACTAGTGGTTAAGAATCTGGCGTTGTCACTGCTGTGGGTCAGGTTGCTGCTGTGGTGTGGGTTCCATCTTTGACCCAGGAATTTTGTATGCCGTGGGCACAGCCAAAAAAAAAAAAAAAAAAAGTTCAAAAAAAGAAATACATTCATATATTTAGAGTAAAGGAGTTTTCATCAAAAATATCCATACAATTGATTTCAAGGAATTCTGGTTCAGACCCATGATTCACCAGCTGGTATCAGTCTATTATGTGAGATACCAGCCAAAAATGGATGGCAAGTGTTCCACCAAAGCCCCACTCAAAGGTGGCCTTGAAAGACAGTGATAGAGCGAAATTGTCCACTTGGGTACAGTTTAGGCAGAGTCCTAGCTCATCCACATTAATGTGGGAAAAGAAGTGGATCAAGTTTAGAATCTATATAGAGAGGTGGCCGCAAATTATTGGCCCATCTGATCAGGGGCCTGGAAGAAGAAATGTTGGAAGATTGAGGACCAGAAGTCTTGAGAGGAAGAGGCATGTGGATCTCTATAAGGCAGTGGGTACCAAGTGTGAAGACCTCTGTAGCATATATTAATGCCCATCAGAGTGTAAGGTCACAGGGGAATCTGCTGAGTTGATGAAAATGTTTTACATTTTGACCTGGGCAGTGGCTACATAGGTATATACACATGTACATTTAGATTTGTGCACTCGAGTATATCTAAGTTATATCTAAAATTTAACAGTTTTTTTCCAAAGGTAAAATAGGATTTATTTGAATCCCGTTTGAATTTTTTTGCTAGATGCATGACCTTCTGGAAACAATTTCTAGGCCTTGGCTTTCTCAACTCCAAGTGAGAGATTGGACTGGATGATCTTAATTACATGGAACGGGTCTACCAAAACAGTTCTTTGAAGTTTTGTTTTTTTTTTAATTGAAAGAAAAAAAGAAAAAAAAACTATTAAAAAAAAAAAAAAAAGACAGTTCTCAAAAACAAATGGTCCATAGACATATGGGAAAAAACTAAGCAACAAGAAAACCTTTTCACCCCAGAAAATACACATATTTTCACAATTAAATGCTAATATTTAGTGTAGTTTTTTTAATTACTATTGCTTCCAAAGCATTCACCCTATTATTTCTTCTTCCCAAAAGAACCCAGAATCTTACAACCGTAGGGTTTGGTAGGGTTCCTTAGTTCTGGGCCATCACAAGTCTGAGCAAATCAATGTCGTCTCACCTCTGTACCTTAGGGAAGTATCCCACCATGGGCAAACAGAATGGAACCCAGGCCTAAGAAAAACAAGTCACATTCCTTGGCTTCTAAGACTGGCTCAAAGCTTGCAACCTAAGATGATACAATCAAAAGGAAGATCAGACTTTGGTTTGATAATTGGGCAAAAAGAAGTTTTACTTTTCCCTGCCTGTGAACAAGGAGGCTCATGGCTTGAGAACCTCTGGCAGCCAACTTGCTACCTTGAGGGATCTGGCTAAAGAACAAAGCCAACCAACAGAAGAGGACAAAGGCAGGAGGGTCTCAGCAAATGCTGTCATAGTCTTGGTGACAGCATGACCGCTGGGGTCAGACCACAGCTAAAACCTGCCTTGCCTCTGGACTTTTCAATGATAGGAGACAAAAAAAGTCATTTTTCTTACTTGAGCCAGCACGAGTTAGGATTTTTCTCAGTTGCAAACAAAATGATTCTATCTTATACAGCAATATCAGTGCGGATTCTGGGCAATTGACATTAATATGCTCCCGGTAGAAGCAAAATCTGTACTCCCTTTGGCAGGGCAATTTAGCAATGTGTCAAAAGATTTACATATGGGCATACCCTTCAACTTCATATGTAAACTTGTAAGAATTTATTTATTCATTCAACAAATATTTAAGCATTATTCTCGGAGTCAAGGGGTGCCAAACATTATTCTGGGAGTCCAGGGGTTCAGCTGTGAACAAAACAAAATCCCTTATGGAACCAGCCTTAGGAAATAATCAAGGATCCATAAAAAGACTTACCAACAAAGACATTAGGTTCACAGCTCTTTATAATAGAGAAAAATTGGAAACAATAAAAATGCCCAACAAAAGGGGATTGCTTAACCTAATGTGGAGCCACTGACATGATAAAATGCTATTTAGGCATTTAAAATGAACTGTAGAAATTAATGATAAGAAAAAATGTTCACCATATACTATTAGGTGAAAAAGTTGATAGTAACACAAAATGCAGAGGATAACTTATGTTTGTACACTTATAACTGCACATTTATGTACAAAAAATACCTGCTATTAGACACTCTAAAATATTACATTATTCTGGGTAGAACTGTGGGTGATTTTGATTTCACTCTTTGTATATCTTTATGCTTTTTCATCATTGTCTGTCATAAATACGTCTTGGCTCTGTTAGAAGAGGAACTACCTCAAGTAGTTTACCTTAAAAAGTAAATAAATAATGTAACCTGGTATTTCGAATGGATAAGCAATGAGGTCCTACTGCACAGCACAGGGAACTATGTCCAATCTCTTGGGGCAGAACATGATAGAAGATAGTATGAGACGAGAGTTCCTGTGGTAGTGCAGCAGAAATGAATCCAACCAGTATCCGTGAAGATGCAAGTTCAATCCTGGCCTCGCTCAGTCGGTTGGGGATCTGGCATTACTGTGAGCTATGGTGTAGGTTGCAGATGCGGCTCGGATCCCACATTGCTGTGGCTGTGGCTGTGGCCAGCAGCCTTGGCTCCGTTTAGACCCCTAGCCTGGGAACTCCCATATGCCGCAAGTACAGCCCTAAAAGGCAAAAAAAAAAAAGATAGTATGAGAAAAAGAATGTATCTCTATATATGTATGTATGACTGGGTCACTTTACTGTACAGAAGAAATTGACACAATATTATAAGTTAACTATACTTCAATTTTTAAAAAGTAAGTAAATAACACTTGGGTGCCGACATCAGGCTATCTCATAAATGCCAGCTGACTGGCTCAACATCTGTAGATCAAGGGTCAGATTAGCATCTTCCATTCTAGGGTGCATATGGTCAAGACGGACTGTCAAAGGTGTTTCTAACCACATTTGTACTTTTCAATAAAGGAAAGCAAACGAGGTCTTGGAGCTGGTTAATGATGGCTTGGACTGGGCCTTAGTCTCCTGTCTTAGGATCCAGGGCTATTTTCACTACACTGTGTCCTGGGCCTCCCAGCAACATCATCAGAATGAATCTGTCATCCAGAAAAAGTCATTCAATACCATTTGGAGAGATCATCTTCTCCTTAAAATAACTTGGCAACTCCAAGGCTCACTGTTTAAAGACTTAAAACCAAAGTACACCCTGAATTTAAAGTGTGAAGAAACACAGTGGATTTAAACTGTTTGAATTCTCTTCCTTCCCTTTTAGACTTATGTAATAGAATTTAAAGTGTGTGGACACTTAAAGCCACTTCTACACAGGCAGCATGAAACTGTCGGATGGGCGAGGTGGCAGTGAACTTTCTTTGTCCCCCTCACTTTCATTTTCGCCCTTCCCTCATCCTCTAATGTGACACTATTTTGCTGTCTATTTTCTGGACGCTGGATGATAAAAGAGGCATTAGGACTTTCATGATTGAATAACAGTTACAAATTTCCATTTCATTTTACTTACCAGCTTAGATGTGGGTTAATGCAGCATGAACAGAATTCTCCCAGAGGTGGATCTGAGCTGAACTGACTAGGTTTCTGACTGCCAACTCTTCTGCACCCTAAAATAGCAGCATAACCTATTACACACATTTGTTATCTGTTACTAAGAGAAAATTACCAACCCACCCAGAAAAACAGAAATACATCTGATCATGGGACTTCTGCAAAGGGCAGAAAACCTGTTGGGTTTACATCAGAATGCTCACAGACTCTCAAAAGAAGGTAAATATTTCCAAACAACCAAAACAAAAGACGTCATGGAAGCTACATTTTTGTTTTCCAAATTAAAAAAAAAAAAAAAAAAGTGCCTGGCTGAAATATTTTGCAAATGGTTAGTTCTAAGAATGTATTTTCTCTCATCAAGCTTGCAAGTAGATAAGATACTTGTTTTACAATAGCAGGTCTCTCCAATAAATATTTCTTCAGTATTCATGTGTGTGGTACCCAGTGGAAGACATCATTGACCTGCAGGAGATCCAGCAACATCTTAAGAGACCAGCCCTTCCTGGAGGAGAGTAACTGCCCAGAGCAATAGCATCTCTGGAGGAGGCACCTCCTTAACCTGGAGTAGTATTTCCCTCCCTTGGGAAATATTACTCTCTTTACTCAACTTTCTTTATTAGCTCAGAGTTGATCTCCATGATTAAGTTAAGAGGAAGAGGGGGGAAAAAAAACAAACAGATAAATGAACATGAAACTTGGAATTTTGGTTTTAGCCTTTCAGATCAGATAAAGATCTTCAACAAAGTGGACAATAATGTACTGTAAGTAATGAGATAATATTGATCTTGCCATGGAGTTGGAATCGAGGATTCAGGGCCATCCATATGTAGTCACTTGGATATGACAAGCTTGGAACCTATTTATAACTTTTAAAGGATTTTATGGCTCTTCCTTTCTAGAGAAACACACATCATATCGCTGTGAATATACAAGCGTTCTTCTCTGCCAAAAGCAGCCGAGAAAGCAAAAGGATTACCCAAGTATTGTTTCTCAAACCTGAATTTGTAATGGGTAATTATGCAGAAATATTTGGTACTTAATAATCTTGAAACTTTGAATTCGCAAAGATTTTATGTCCCCAAGGCTACATGGTCTGATGGCTCAGGTTCATAAACCCACTAAGAATGAATCTGGCTATTGTAACTGTACCTACTTAAGAGCAAATGTCAAACAAACCCAGCTTCAGCAATGCCTCGCCCTAACCCAGCACCTGCCTGTGGGGGGCGCTCAGTGGTTTGTCAAGCTGAACAGAGTATGACTTCAGCTTCTAGTTAAATTGGTTTGGAAAATAAGGTATCTTCATTCCTCTTAACCTTTGTTTTCAATGGATCACGTAACACCAGATTAAAGTAATGCTTTAATTATCCCTGGAATTCAAAATTCGGGAGATCCAAGCATCATTTCATACAAAATGAAGGACGTTTCAAACAAAGTTATCAAATTTATTGTTGGAAGGACTGCGGAGGACGGCCACAGTAGTTTCTCTGAGACCATGGCAGGGAAGCATCTTTTTTCCAGAAGCCAAGTTCTACCACCCAGGTATCCCAACCTAGGATCAGAATTTCCTTGTAGATTTCACCACTTTACCTCCTGAACATGGGCGCTGCTGGCTACACTTCCAGACATCCACCTCCCTGATATTATCACAGTCTCTCTGGGGTGGGCTCCCCGTCCAGGGAGGAAGAGAAGCGAGACCGCCTAAATCACTGTTCTCAGTAAGTAGCTTCCTCTCACAATAGAGGTTTTGCCTGAGCCTCATCTAAGTACAGTAATTCTTAAGTGACACTGCACGGTGGATGTTTAGAAAAACACGCCTCCTCTGTTTCATGGCCTGCTTTGTTTTTCGAATTTTTAAAAATCATCTTTCATGGTACCAGTACAAAGAGTTCCTTTTCAACCTGTATTTTAACTCGGCAATGAGGAGAGGGTGTTGTTTACAATTTCACTTTCTGGCTCTCAAGCCTGTAAAATCTTTTTCTTCAATTGGATTTTTAAAAGATTTTTCAAGAAACTTTTGATTTCTTAGTCCTCCATAACTCCCACTGGGGGTTCACACTTAAAGAAATGGATGACCTCAAAAGGCCAGCCTCATGTAGAAGTCAGCAAGATGAAAAACAGAATCCAACATATTGCACAAGAATATCTGCATTCCCATTAGCTTTTGCAAATGCAATATATCACATCCTCTTGGGCTGACTGCAAATGTGCCCTGGAGAGAGGAACAAAAGTATGTGCCTCTCTAATAGGTTAACACTGAACTGCTTTAAACTGAATAAATGTTGCTGCCCAGGGGCAGTTACTGTGTGGACTTCAGTGGACACTCCTGGTGGAAATGACTTAAAAGCAAACTGAGTGCCAACAGTAGAGGGTGAAACATTCTGCTCCCATTAAACATCTTCAGCCAAACCTCAAATATGACCATGAGTTTACAGCCTAATGGAATGAACTCTTGATTTAAAAAAACAAACAAACAAACAAAAAAAACTGATCCGAAAAAATAAATATACATGGTCTTTATTTTCTACAAATGCTTAAAGGTTTGCTGGTAGAAACCAGGGCTTATGTAACAAGTCTATTTCAAAAATTACACTTTTACAACTACATCTTGATAAAAACAGTTGGGGTCAAGTCACTAATCATTCCTGTAATTTAAATAGTAGGAAATAGGTTAATTCTTTGCTTAGGGGGAAAAAAGGAGGATTTATGATGCGAAATCTGCATCAATCTTTCCGAATAGTTAGGGAGGACACAAATTTGGTGACTGTGAGATGAAGTGCTAATTTATGGTCCTTTGAAATAGAAGGCTGTGCCTGATAGACAGGTGTCTACGGTAACTTAGCCTGGCTGAGCCTTGAGCAAAGAAAGCTGATGGTTCTCCCCACTACACCCGAGGGCCAGACCATTTTCTCCCTCCTGGCTGTGCCTCTCTGGTTTTGTCCTCACCACCAGCTCTTTGGGGTCAAGGAAGGTTGGGGCCCCCCCTTTTCACTCTCCAGACCCGAGAGTATCCAACTCCGGTGTCCTTGGCGGAGCTCGTGGGCGCCTCGCGCCCCGGAGGGAACTGGCCTCCCAGCGAACCGCTCCAGGCCTCGGGGCCCCCAGCTCTTCAGTCCAGGTCGTCAGCCGTGTCACCGAGGCCGAGCGCAAAGACCTCGCGTGGCCGTTTGGGAAAGAGACGTGGCTCCCTATTCGGGCATAGTCCCCGTGTCCCAGGTCCCGGCTGGGGCCGCGCTGAGTCCCTAGGACTTTGACCGGTTAGGGCCGGCGACGCCGAGAGCCAGGCCGCCTCCAGCCATCCCCAGCCCTACCCCAGCGCCGGCTGCAGAGCCGGAGTCTGGCCGCCCAGCGCCACGCCGCGCGGCTAGAGAAGCAGCTGTTCCCAACAGCTGGGGGGCGGCGGCGCCGGGCGCCCCAGGTGCGGCCGCGGCCAATCGCAGGAGTCCGGCCCGCCCCCTCCCCAGCCGGGCGCCGACCCCCGGCCCGCGGGGGAAGGGAGCAGAGAGGTGGAGAGCTGTCCTCGCCACTTGTCTTCCAGCTTCCGCGGCGGGAGGGACAGAACCCGAGCCGAAGCCGCGCGGAGTCCCCTACCCCCGGCTCCGCCGCCGCCGCCGCCGCCGCCGCCGCGCCCCCAGCTCATCCACCTCCGTGCCAGGACGCTCTCCCAGCCGACCCTACCCACGCCCCGCGCGAGACACCTACCTAATTTCTAGGAAAGAAAAAATCTACCTCTAAACGCACCCCAGTTATCGGCTTGAGGACCACCCTCCCTTTTCATTTTTGGCCTCCCCGCCGGGTGAGTGAAAACCGTTTGCACATCCTAAGGAACCGCAGCCTAACCCAGACGATCGGGAGAATTTGTACTGTGACCGGCAGGGGGGGCGGGAGGAGAGAGCGAAGTCAAGTCTCCCGGGCTGCTGGCGACCTCGGCAGCTGCGCGCCCCGCGCCCTCGGCCGCCCCCGGCCGCTCGTCCCCGCCGCGCCGCCGTCCTCGCCCCCGGGCTCGCCCTTGGTCCCCGGAGGCCGCGAAAGGGTGCGGGAGACGCGGAGCCGGAGGAGGAGGCGCAGCCGCTGCCCAAGCCGCAGCCGCAGCCGCAGCCGGAGCCCGAGCCGCGGGGCCGGCGCGAAGATGCACACGACCCAGAAGGACACGACGTACACCAAGATCTTCGTCGGGGGGCTGCCCTACCACACCACCGACGCCAGCCTGCGCAAGTACTTCGAGGTCTTCGGCGAGATCGAGGAGGCGGTGGTCATCACCGACCGGCAGACCGGCAAGTCCCGGGGCTATGGATTTGTAAGTTGTGCGGATGCGGGGCCGGGGGGTGGGGGTGGGGGAGTGGAGAGGGCGACAAAAAGCCTGGCGGGGAAGTCGAGGACCGCGGAGGCGGGAAAGGGCAGAGTGGCGCTTGGCCCGAGGGGGTCGGAGTTTGGAGAGGGGGGCTCGGAGTGACTGTGCGAGGATCCCCGCGGGCGCGCGCGGTGTTGCCCCTTCGCTCCCGGCTGAACTGAAAGTTTGCGCGCGGAGGAGCTGGGGGAGGGAGGGCCGACGCCTGCCTTCGGGGGCTCGGAGGGGATGGAGAGCACTGCGAAGTCGAGGGACGGGCGGAGCAGGGGTGGAAGGAGAGAACTGTAACCACCGCTGGGTTTGGGGTTGCGGAGGATTGGGAGCCAGGGGCCACAGCCCCTAGGAGTTGCACTCGGGTTGGAAGCCGGTCTGGAAGCGCGCTGTTGCTTTGTCAAGAGGCGTGGGTCCTCCTGGTGCTCCGGCTGGGGCAGAGAGCGGACACCCCAGGAGGTCTGGGCCTCCTCTTCTGCCACCTCCCTCCTCCCTTTTTTTGTAAATTGCAAAGATGCGTTCTTTTAAAAGATCAGCTTCTGGCTCTTTGCCGAACTGAAAGAGAGCCTAGTAAGCTTCCCGGAGATTTCCGCGTGTAAATTCAGCCACCGAGGAGCGGGGAGCCCCAGCGTAGGACAATAGCTATTGTCGTTGGGGAGTGTTTGCGGGGATGGGAACAACGGGCGGGCGGAGGTGCGGCTGGTCTTTCTTTAAAGCAAACTGTGCCTCTCAGGCCGCGGAGGGACCTGGGGAATGGTCGGGGGCGGGGGTGGGGGGGCTGTGGAGGTGTTCTAAGACGGAGTTCAGGCTTCCGAATCTCTGCTAGGCCTTACTAGCACCTTTAGGACTTGGGGGGGGGGGAGTTCCCTCTGTTTTCTCTTTTTGTTTCGGATGGAGGATCAAGTAATAAGTTCCAGCCCCCCACCCGACGCTCCCCCCCAAAAAAAAGAAAGGAAAATTTTAAGAACCCCCTCAGTTTTATTAACATGAATGACTTCTCCAGTACGATTCTTGGTTTCTTCGGGGGTTGATTTAGAGCTTTGTGTGTCTGTCTGTGTGTGTATGTTGCTAAGGTCACCATGGCTGACCGCGCTGCTGCCGAAAGAGCCTGCAAGGATCCCAACCCCATCATTGATGGCAGGAAGGCCAACGTGAATCTGGCGTACTTGGGAGCAAAACCAAGGATCATGCAACCAGGTGAGAAACGCGTCCCTCAAACTACCCGTCCCCCCTCCCCCACGGGAGGACACCCCCCCCCGCCCCGCCCTCCGCCCTCTTCTGAACGGAATGAATGCCTGATGGAAAGACAGTGGTTCCCTGAGAACCTGTAGATGGGTTCAGTAAAGTTGAACCGGGGGCTGGTTATTCAAGGCATTATAGATAAGAGTTGTAAGCTCTGCTTTCCAGACTTGAAATGCCCCTGTGGGCAAAAAATACATCTTGGGGGTGGGGACAGTCTGTACGCACCCAGACTCGATTGAGCTTAACTCATCTGTTTCCTATACACAATCATAGTCCATTCTCCGTTTTCTGGTGTTTAGCCACTTGTAGATCATTCACTTGTGGATTATATGGGCCCAAACTGTCAACTCCAGCTGATTCTACTTCCCTACTTAGTGTTGTCTCTGCTTTTACCACCAGTTGCCCTGTGTTCAGAGCAGGCAGTTGGTTCAGCCTTCAAGTTGAATTGACCCAAGAGGAGGATGGGTGGCAGTGGTGTCTGGATGGTAAATGTTCAAAATAAAACCACAGAATGTTAGTAATGAAAGATAAGAAAGAGATTTCATGTATTCCAGGACCCTTATGCTACAGATGAAGAAACTGATACATAGAGATGAGAAATGGTTTTGTCCAAAGTCACATGGGTGTTAGTCACCAAAAGGGAGAGAATTTTGTCTATGTGAAAATACGACCTCTTGAATTATTTCCTACCCTGGCCTTTGCATTAGCACAAATAGTTGTGAGTTGACCATGGAACAAATGTAATCTGTTTTTTCCGGCACACAACTTTAAGTCAGGCTCTTCATTCTTAAGTCTTTCCATCTGAAATTTGGGAACGAGGTGGACACTTCCATCCAAACAGATTTACTGGGAAGGAAACTAGCTTGTCAAGAAAGGAAGTGTGTGTGAAAATATCCATGAGGATTAAAAAACATGTGTTTGTCTAGTATGGTGAGTGAGTGTGTGTGTGTGTGTGTGTGTGTGTGTGTGTGTGTGTTCGCTACATAGAAAAGAAAGAAGAGTTTGTTTCTGTGGATTTCTAATACCATAATCTTCCAAAACATTGTTTAAAGCATTCCACCATGTTCCAGATTAAAAAGGCTTTTTAAAAAGATCATGATTCAGAATTTGTGGGAAGATTTGTGCCATCTAACTTCATTGTTAAGTCCTGTTGTTCTTGGTTTCATTCCACAAGAACTTTCCCCAGGTCTGATTTTCTAAGGTTTTATTCTGTGTCTGTCAACTCAACTTTGCAGATCATGTTTAGTTTCCACTTGCAGTCTATTAAAATTTGTATGTACTTTGACGATCACAGTAGTAAAATGACTCTTTAAAAATATATTTATAATATCTTCTCTAATGTATTAAAAGAATGACTACCTTTTCTAAGTGAAAGGTGTGATTGCATTTTATATGTAGGAGTAATAAATGCCTAACCATGCACCAATAGAGAATATGGTATGTTTTATTATCAGGTTTTGCCTTTGGTGTTCAACAGCTTCATCCAGCCCTTATACAAAGACCTTTTGGGTAAGTCAATTAATGGGACCCTCCTGAGTTTCGATATGGCTACAGTTTGGTAACCTGCCTTTTTGTTACATCCCGACAAGACCATCATGTCACAGAATGTTCCCGGTTATACATATTTATATATGTCTGTGTATTTTGAATGCTGATAATATAAATATTTTTAGATGAGTCAAGTTATCTGACCCAGTATGCAGCCTCCAAACCAGACACATTTTGAGCTTATGATTAACAAAACAAAACAAAAATACCAGGTATGACTTGTGTACAAGACGATTGTGTCCCAACACCATTACTACTGTTCAACTTGACTCAATTGTATTTGTCTCTTTCTAACCTGACAGGGCTCGTATACAGTTAAGCTAACTGATCAGAAGGATACGATGATAAGAGGTGGAATAGTTCTGTTTGGAATTAAACTCTGTAACCAGTAGACTCAGACACACAAGCTCAGATGGTGATTAACGATGCATGGATGTTGGTGTTGTTGTTTTATTTTTCACAATAGTCAATAGACCTCCGTGTGCTTTATTTCATTTATTACAGTCATGAAGTGGTGTTGATAGCTAAACTGTGTGCTTTTTGACTTAATTGAAAAGAGCTGTAGTGAAAGTGTTTTCTTTTCCTCGGGGAAGGGGCTCTTTGTGTTTTTGGTTTTGGTGGTGGTGTTGACGGGTGTTGACTTTTGACTTTGCCATGGGAAGCAAAGGGCCTTTTTTTTTTTTTTCCTTGCTTTTAAGCTGTAGCCTGTGACTTCCATTTAACCATATTTTTGTAGTGAGTGCTAAATGGTGTGATTTCCCTCTGTAAGAATACAGATTCAACGCTTGCATGTCCTAAGTTTCTGTTTTACTGGGGAGTTTTCCTGAGAATGGGGTTCTTTCTTTGGCAATGTGTATCCACTTTTAGGCCTTCTGATTGAAAGGTTCAACAACTTTCATCAGATAATCACTAACATTAGCCAGTTTGAGGAGAGTAGCCCAAACTTTCACCTTTCAGATTCAAATCAGGTGACTAGCCTGCACCTATTTGTGCTTTCTGGATTCTGTGGCTACCAGCTTTTCTACTCCAAGTTCCCCCATTTCCCTTCCATTTAGACATGATATGGGTGGAAGATCCCTAACCACCCTGATTTATTCTGAACACCTAGGGGGTGCTTTGGCTGTACTCTACCTGATCAACATGGCTGTAACTCTAATACCAGAGATTTACGCTCTCTTTTAAAGTATTCTACCTGTTTAGAAGTGTTTTGTCCTCAACAATAGTTTCTTCTCTAGCTCAGCACCTAAACATCTACACACGAAACCTGGAAGGTTGCCTTCTGTCTACAAAGATAGGTATCTACCTTATGTGTCTCTAAGAAAAGATCCAAAAAAGTAATGATAATTTGACTTGGAAGAGTCACGTTATACTTTCTAGGAATATCTTCTTTATAACCCTCCCTTTAACGTACCAATATCTCACTCTTATGCCAACCCTTCCTTTTTTTTTTTTTTCACTGTGGGAGAGTCTGTTCAGTGTAATTGAAAAAAGCCATTATAGGCTTATAACGATTTATCAATGCCCCATTCAGACCATGCTGGACACTGATGACAAAGAGTGGGCTGATAGGTCCAGCTACCTCTGTGGGTCCCCCTCTCCCTGGTGTTCACTATGTCAAGGGCGCTATTGGAGAGGAGGACCTACATCCTAAGAAGTGATGGGGAACTTGGGATCTCACATGAATAGCCTTGAAGCAGTTGTTATACAACTAAATCCATCAATTGCTATTAGCATGTGTTTATTTTTCTCTGTGCTGGTAGGTGGTGCAAAATAAGATTGCACTTAAGTCTGGGAAGCTAAACTAACACAAACCAATCAGGAACAATTAATTACTGAATTACTTGGTATTGTTTTCAGTACAAAAGGTGTTCAGAACAGCAAGAGAATAGGTGATTTGGAGGAGTTGGTCAAGGCTCTATGAGGATTGGAGCTAGACTTGGACCAATGGGTAGGTGCTGGACAGATAAAAGGACGAAGAGACATGTCTCGTGGGTATAGGACGAGGGGAGTATAAGCAAAGGCACAGAGGCAAAGGACTCAGTGCCTGGAGAAAGCAGATTTTTTTTATGGAGGGTCTTGAGAGCTGAACATAGAAATTTGACTGTGTCCAAACAGATCCTTACAGGTCCTTGAGAAAGAAAGTAGCCCAAGGGAAATAAGAACAACCAGAGTAAGATGTGTCATTGGGGAAATTTTAAATCAAGCATGTTTTGATAGTAACCTTTGGCTTTTCATCCTGTCTCATATTAGCTTGTCTTTATGAAGGATGGTGATTACTACTGTTTGCATAAATTGTTTGGACATGAGATGCCTATTAGACATAGACTGCATTCCAGATAGACCAAGGGAGCCTTCTCTTTCTTTTTAAAGGGGTTCTTAATTCCTGAAGTCTGTACCTAACAAATCACACCTTGTCATCCTAAATGCCATTTGAGTGCCACGTGTTCTTATTCTGGATGGCAAAGAAGCTTGAGAATTTTTAATCTTACCTGACTTGTTTGAACTTCTAGGAACTGAACTATTTTTTTTTTTTAAATATGGTCTTTCAGTGGCCCCCAGATTATGCTGGGCCTTTAAAGAGAAAACCTTGGCCTCAAGGAATTGTTGATGTGATACAGTGGGCAGCTGTGTACAGAAATTTGTGGACTTGCTAAGGAATGGCTTATAAGTATTTCATATTTGAATGAAGCATTTTTCTTATTGAAACCTTGCAGAGGAGAGACTGGATCTGTGAGAAGACAATTCCAGGCTAGTTTAGATCAGGTGGAAATACATTTAGTTACCCAGCACTCCTCTAAGTGCTAAGTTTTACGCTAGTTGTGCTAACACATGATAGGTATTATACTGTCTGCTAAGTGAGGCAGGAGGGACAGTAAAACATTACTGAACACCTGCTACCTGCCTAGTACTGATAAAGGATTTACATAAATTTAATTATCACCATAATTATTTAATGAAGGGACTGTTACTGTCCTTTCCATGGGTGAAAAGGCTGATATGCAGAAGAAAGTTAATTAATTTTCCACGTGGGCTATTCAGGCAAAGAGTCTGGTTCTAGGTTCAGAATCACGCTCTGCCTGACCTCAAAAAGCATCTTCTTTCCTTTGTGTCAAGCTGTAGCCAAAAAGACACAATTCCACTCTCTCTTGTAATCTAGTAAGAAAAGTGAGACGCATCCAGAAGGGCTGTCCATATGGCTTCAGATAAGGCAGAGAGACATCAGGTTGGTGGGATCCAGGAAGTCTTCATGAAGGAGGAAAAAGCTGACCTAGATTTTAAAGCATGAGGGAAGCGAGGAAGCTCTTGCAATGAGTATATTCCTCACTGTAGACTCTTCACCTGGATATTTTTAGTTTAATGCACAGCAATTCAGGGTTGGAAATATGTTAGGTTCAGGTCACTCATGAGAAATATGTGAGACGAAAAGGTGAAGAAAATTCCTGGAGGCTTTACACATAGTGAGTGGTAGAGCTAGAATGATGGGATTAGAATTTCAACAGGTAGAGATGGAGTGACGGGCACCCCTGGCAGAGGGGTGAGCCAAGGTGAGGCTCTAGGAGTGTGCGGGGTATCCAGGAAACACTGAGGAGCCCAGCGGACTTGGGTTCAAGGAAAGGGGAGAAGAGAAACTGCAAAAGGTATGTTGAAACCAGAAGTATAAAAGGCCTGGCATGCCAACGTTTGAGCAGTTTGGAGTTGCTGGTGGTTCAGTGGGTTAAGGATTTGGCGTTGTCACCGCTGTGGCTCTGGTTATCCGCTGTGGCATGGGTTCGATCCCTGGTCCAGGAACTTGCGCATGCTGTGGGCGCAGCAAAAAATAATAATAATAATAATAATAAAATAATAAATTTACACTTGGTTTGATACGATTTTAGGGACCTAGATTACTTTGAACAAAGGACTGAGATGAAGCCTGGGTCAGCAGTTTATGTGAGAAGCTGGAGGAGGGAACCCATTAGGACGTCAGAAGTCTCAAAAAGGAGTCCTGTTGTGGCTCAGTGGGCTACAAACCCAACTAGTATCCGTGAGGATTAGGATTTGATCCCTGGCCTCGCTCAGTGGGTTAAGGACCCAGCATTGCCATAGCTGTGGTGTAAGCCGGTGGGCAGCTGCAGGTCCAATTCAACCCCTAGCCTGGAAATCCATATGCCACATGTGTGGCTCTAAAAAGCAAACAAAGGGAAAAAAAAAAAAAAGTCACAGAAAGATGTCAGAGGGACCTGAAGTGATGGGACGAAAAGGAGAACGTGGTCCATTTTCTTTGAAAATCGTCCAGAGCGTCTGCTTTGCTCTTGTGCTTTTGTTACTGCTACTTATGTACCTTCTGTGATTTACCGAGGAAAAGAAGGTTGGTAGATCTCCAGTAGAAGGGAGGTTCCCGAATGGCCTTGTGGGTTCCTTGGACTATTAAAAGAACTCATACAGGAATTGCTTCAGAAGTGCCGCCTCGCCCTTTAGTCCATTTCTGCCTCCCTTCCTGCACTGAGATATTTTCGTCTCTCCATGGTCTTCTGAGCTCTCCTTTCCCTAAGCCTTCAAACAACTCTAGGATTTCGTTTGCCTTCCAGATGTCCTCCTACCCCTTGCCAGACTCCGTGGAGGTTTCTGATATTCCCAGGAACCATATACTCTCACTGGTTGGCCTTAGCAAAGGCAAACTCTTCATGTGGAATCAATGCAGAGATAAGAGTCCTCTAAGAGGCCCTATCTGTCCCGGAAAGCCATCTTCTCACACACGCAATTTTATCCTGCCTTGTCGAAGGCTAAACTGACTGTGCGTTACCACCTCTCTTCAGAGATACCAGCCTAGCAACCATTATGTTGTCTTTGCAACTTCAGGAGCACAGGGGTTAATGTTGCGCTATCAGTGAGGTTCACACTGGCTGGCCTTTGCAGCTGATAGATGTTTTACTTTGGCCTTATAAAGACATTTTACCCGCTGGAAACCCTTGTCGCATGACAGGATCAAAAATAGCCCGGCTGCAGCCCTTGCTGTCCATCACCACATGCAAACTGGCAGGAGCGGAGGCTCTCTTAGCCGTGTCTGCACATCATGGACAGGGCCGGCCTCCAGGGCCAGTGTTTCATAAAGCCACACCTGTCGTTGTGAGCGAGCCAGTCACCTGACCTGCAGGGAAGTTCTGAGTTGTGTGCATGACCAGGCATCTGGTTTCTGACAAGCAACTGAGAACATCTCTAAGTGTCCTCAGAAACACTTGATGACGTTGTTTCTCCTGGCACTGGGAAAGATCTACAAGTCTAGTAAAAATTGAGTGTATTTTTATCATCAGGGTCAAAGTTCACCACCCGCTGTGATAAATTCATCTTTTCCATGGATGTCCGTTTCATGGGTGCTTTCAGTAAAACTCTGAAAAGGCAAAGCAAAATTTATGTTCACAAAATCTGAACGTGGAGTTCTCTGTTCGGAGTTCTTTAAAATTTGAAGATTGGTACTTGTGCTTGTATTTCTTAAAAGTTGCCTTTGGCAACAACCAGATGGCATTATAGTGTGATATTTTTAGAAATCCAGGGGGTTTTGATGGAGATTATTCTAAAGAAGGATGAAAATAAATCAGATACTCACGGTAGTGTTTTAACTGGGCAGTTATGAATCGCAAGAGAACTGAGATGCATGGTTTTTTTCAAAATGCCTCTTGCGATTTATTTTTTTTTTAACAAAATTAACCTTTACGTAAGGTCGTTGGAGTGTGTCTTGTATGTAACCTCTGAATATGTAATTGTAAAAGGAACTTGGTTTTGTTTCACTTTCTAGAACTTTTGCAGGATAATACATAATAGAATTGGTTTGTATAAAATCTCTACCTGTAGGGAAGATTTAAAACAGCTATGCTAATAAATCTGTTTCTGTTGAGTTAGAGGATAAGAGGTAGTTGATGCGCCACAAGAAATGTTTCCTTACGCTTATTATTATGTAACCTTTTAAAGTTGATATTAATTTTAGAAATATTTAGTTCTGTTCCCCTGTCGCTACCTTTTCCCTCAACCTCATCATTTCCCCCAAACCCCTTCTGTCTGTCTTGCATAGAGATAAACAAGCTGGCTGACCTTCGGTTGCCTGATAGTCAAACAGGTTTGATTGACCCTTGTGTCCTTATGAATTTAATGGAGAAAAAAGAAAGAAAGAAAGACAAAAAGCGTGCTGCACATCTCTTTGGGAATCACTGCCATGAATGTTAATAGCATTTCTGTAGCTTCCCACAACAGCCTCTTGTGATAAGAGTGAGCTCTGCACTACAGTTCGTTTGAGAAGTGTGATTCTGCTGTGTTTACCACACTTGTGAACTTTTAAACTCCTTTTTTTTTTATTTTGTCGCCTGCTTCTTTTTTTTATTATCATTTTTAATAAGGGTGACTGAGGTTGCAGAGAGATTAATGTGTGCTGAGTCTGCATAGCAATTTCCAGTAGGGTTGCCATGATAACAAACATACAGATTTTGTCAAAATGTATCGTAGCTTCCCGAAACCGGCCATCACCCTTAATGGAACTGCATGATCACGGACTCCCTTTTGAGTCCTATCTTCCTGGCGAAGAATTTCTCTATTGGCCGAATCGTCTGTTGTTGTATGAACTCCCTGCAAAATTGTTCTCAAGTCTTAAACAATTAAGTATGTATTAACTCTCTTCTGGGAGAGGCCCTCTCGAGCCTTGATTCCTCTTTGCCAACTTGGGCTCCGTGCGCTTTTACCGGTTCCAAAACGATGCCAAACAAAAATTCTAGCAGGGAGGGTGGCGTCTTTTTGCTTTGAGCTTTTCCTGCTTCCAAAATGATGCTCAATAAAAATTCTAGCAGGGAGGGTAGCCTCCTTCCGGGGCACTCCACGATTTGGGCTCCGGCCAGAGTAGTTTCGCCGATCACTGGCAAGTCGATATTGTGGCAACCCTATGCTCATAATAACCACTAAATTTGGGGTTTGTCTGATCTCGGAACAAGCCACGCTCCAGACAGGAGGCACCTCCTGCCTGACTCTGTTTTCCATTTCTCAACAGGATACCTGCCCACTATGTCTATCCGCAGGCTTTTGTGCAGCCTGGAGTGGTCATCCCCCACGTCCAGCCGGCCGCCGCTGCCGCCTCCACCACGCCGTACATTGATTACACGGGAGCTGCGTACGCCCAGTACTCAGCGGCCGCCGCGGCCGCCGCCGCCGCCGCCGCCTACGACCAGTACCCGTACGCAGCCTCCCCGGCCGCCGCGGGCTACGTCACGGCCGGGGGCTACGGCTACGCGGTGCAGCAGCCAATCACCGCCGCCGCACCTGGGACCGCGGCCGCCGCCGCCGCCGCCGCGGCCGCCGCCGCCGCCTTCGGCCAGTACCAGCCTCAGCAGCTGCAGACCGACCGCATGCAGTAGGCGGCCCTCCCTCCGATCCACGTCGAGTTCGTTCCTCTTTCCCTCCCGAGGTCCCCCCGTTTTCAGTAGCGAATAAGAGCGTTAACCTGGACTTAACCGCTTAAGAAAAAGAAAAAAAAAAAAAAAAAAAGCTATGCTATTGTGAAGCAGAATTATGATTATTTTTTTTATACTCCAGTAGTCTTCTAGATGTGCAAGAATTGAGAATGAAGGGGAGTGGGCGCAGGTTTGGAAATCAATCCCAAAGAGCCTGAAGTCAATCAAAGGCCGCGATGGAATGGTGGCAGGAGGAACAATGGAACTTCACTTTTATAATGGGATTTTTACTTTTGCTCTTTTTATAGTATCAGGGAAGCAAACTGCCTTTTACCAGTTAGACGATGCTATTTGAATCTAGTTGAACCAGGGAATACAGAGTGAGCAATATGTAGCTTGAATTACATTTAAAAGCAGATTTTTTAAAAAAACAAAACAAAACGGTGAAAGCACTGATTGTCATGTTTAGCAGTCACTATGGCCTAGAGAACTTTTTCAAGTAGGAAGGTAATGTTCTTACTCTCTCAAAAATGGGCATCGAACAATCAATGTAGGAGCGTGGCAGTGGGTAAAATGATGGACAGGCACCAAAGCTATTTTCTCATCCACCCAGTGGACGAGTGGGACTGTGAAACAAGTGATGTGGAATGAATGGGTGCAACAGCTGTACAGACAATCAATAACACACACAGTTCTGGAAAGAACACATCACTTGTGCTTGTTTGATGAGCTTGTCACATTCTAATCCCTCTCCCCATCCTGTTTCAATTTTGGGAAACTTGTATCTGCTGGTGTCAGCAATTCTGATTCTGAAATAGGATCAGGCTTTTACTACAACAGCCTTCTCTTTCTATTTATTGTGTCGACTCGTGGCTTATGATTAAAGGCAGGCAAAGTTTGCAGACTCTAAACCCTTAAGAACTGTCTTAAGGATGTTTATTTTTTTCCCCTTTTTAAATAATTTTACACTTTTTAGTATCTATTTCAGAGTCATATTTAAAACTATTTATTAGTGAATACAGTACATGAGACAACAAGGTTACTGAGATTACAATTCTTCAGTGGTTAATGATAATGTGGTTTATACTGTGCCTTAATAGTAATGCTATTTAAGATATTTATTTTTAAGTTTTACTATGCTGCACTCTAAAGAAAGGAACTTTAGATGTGACACTGTAAAATTATGTATTCATCTCATGGCGTAAATTATTTAGTAGGTCTAGATGTAGCATATTAAATATTAACCTATTCAACTAAAGATGTTGACTTGGATTTATTTAAATTCATATGTGCACTGTATAAGAGAGTACTCTTAACATTAACACATTTTAGTTTAGGTTTTTTCTTTTTTTTTTTTTAAACAGGCTCTATTGCTAGTTTCATGCTTCCTTCTCTGATTTTTTGCCTGTGTAGCCCTCATTATTGGTACTTCATTAGTTTAACACTCTTCTTATGTAGTTTATGGAGTTTTTAAATGCTGCTTTACATTTTTCTTCTGAAACTGCAATACTTGCGATTTTTATTCTTAAACTAAATTGAATACTATTTTACACTGTATTGGATTTTTATACTTGAACAATTTCATACAAGGGAAGACAGGTTAGCATTTTTATGGACTTTCTCCATTATCACTGGATTTACTTTAAGTATTCCCATATTAGACAGTGTTATGTAATGTAGACAGGACTCTCCTGGGCAAATTATTTATTCATTGTGTCTATTGCTTTATAACATTTCAGATCTTCTAATCTATTCACTTGTATTAAATATAATTTTTAAAAACTTCTGTGGCATTGATTGTTTCTAATTTTGTTGTGAAGGTGGAATGATTTCTCCCTTTGATTAGAGTTAATGGCCGGGATTTACAGGTAACATTTTCAGTGAGCAGAAATTTTCCCAGATGCCCTGTTGTTTTGTTGGTTTGTTTGATTTGGGGGGGACAGTGCCTGGGAGGGGGGTTGTTTGTTTGTTTTGTGTTTTTCAGGCCGCACGTGGCATATGGAGGGAGGTTCACCAGGCTAGGGGTTGAATCAGAGCTGTAGCAGCCAGCCTATGCCACAACCACAGCAACGCCAGATCGGAGCTGCATCTGGGACCTACCCCACAGCTCACGGCAACGCCGGATCCCTAACCCCCTGAGTGAGGCCAGGGATCAAACCTGCATCCTCACGGATACTAGTCAGATTTGTTTCCCCTGAGCCACAACGGGAACTCCTCAAGTGCCCCATTTTGATACCTTTTAAATGGTTTCCTTAACTCAGTTTCTGCCTTGTATTTAGCAAATGCTATAGGTCCTTCCCCAGTTGTGAACCCTAAGGGACTATTGATGGCACTGATAACCGGTGACCTGAAGACGGCTTGAATGGAGTGGGCAGTAGAAGGGAAGAGACGGTTCAAAGCTGGAGCAGCACAGTGATGCTGAGGTCAGGTGAATGAGGTTTGGTGCTAGCCTCTCCCACCTTCTAGCAATGTTGGTGGAACACATCGCTCTTTGTAATCTACTTTGGAGGTGAGGTTTATATTGATTTCTCACCTATCATATTGGGACAGTAATACCTATCTTACACGGTTACTTAAGTTTTAAAGTATATCATCTGCTTGGCACAGAGTCAAATACTTGGTAAGCTCTAGAAGAATGATTCCTGGTAGCAGTTATTGTAATGCCTTATAGGGAAAGGAAAGCAAGGAGGTCACCAGCGAGGCTATTCCCATTTTTTAATGTCTGTCCACAGTGACGGGGCTGCATCTAAGGCGGTGTGTCTTAGACCAGCCAATGAATGACTATCACATTGATTGTCTTACAGCGTATGTATTATGTTAACTATGGAATGGGTGGTCTTTTGACCTCTTGATCTTCATCTTTCCCAAATCCATGATACGTTATCTTTTATTTCATTCCACTAGTTTCCAAATATTATAAGCAGCACAAAGTTATGATAACAGACTCCATCACGCTTTCCACTTGATGACATCATAGTCCCCAACTTTAATTACCTTTAATTTACAAAAAAAAAAAAATAGATACCACCTTATCCCTGGAGAGAGCTATAATTGCACCCCAAGGTATTATCTTGGATCAGTAAAATAATTGCAAAGTTACTTAATTCAGTCAGGGCATCACTGATTATTTTATTCCAAAAGACATGTTCTACATTTAATAGTTCAGATTTATGAAAGGTCACTTTTGTCCTCTCTCTCTAATATATTGATGGCTGAGCTTTAAAATGAAACATTATTTGATTTATCAATGAAAAATAGGTCAGACCATTCTGGGAAAAGCTTGTCCAAAACAGCCAAAAGTCCATGTACACTCCGGTACCGAATGTACCTTTCTTGGAGGTATTTGCTGAGCTATGCTAATATCAATATAAGCAGTTACTTATAAGACTTTTACTTTATAATGCTACAGGATACATTTCTAAAAGTGAGTAAATAACCATTCTTAAGGTGTCATAAAGGGGGGAGAGTACCCACGACGGAAAGTCTGTCCTGGTGAGAAGGATGGTTGTGGTTGTGGTCGTAGAGTCGGAGAAAGCAATTGTCGGAGACCAAAGAGCTGGCTGAGTCCTGGTTTCTTTACTTGTACCCAGGGTGATCTTGCCCCCCTCTGTCTTGGCAACATGTAAGTTGACAGAACCCAACGTAGTTGTTCTGTTGACTTCTCAGATGGTACTTAAATGAGTTAACGATATGAGAGCATGTTAGAAATTCCAAACAATTAGGCAAATCGAAATTATACTGTGGGAATATACACAATATGAATTTGGAAATTGACCTCTGTTTTCTTGTATGACATGACCTTCCCAAAGAGGACAACACTGTCCTCTCATGATGCTCTCTTTATTCTGTCCCAACCAAGTCACAGCTAAACTTGCTGTACAAGAGTGGCACAGAAGCCACATTGAAAGATGGAGAGATGGCCTGGCCAGGGGAGAGAAGGGGAGACAAGATGATGGGATGTATTTCTCTCACAAGGGAACCTTATTCAGCCCCTTCCTCACTCCTGTCAAATATTAGGCTTCTTAATTCCCTTGGATGCTTGAAAGCGTTCAAGATGACAGCCTAAAGTTCGGAGGGGCAGAGGTGAAGAGGAGCCAAAAAAAAAAAAAAGAAAAAAAAATGCATGTTCATGCTTACTTTTGTCCTCTCTTCTCCTTCAAGAGTTCCAGGCTGTTTCCATGGAAATTCTAACTTCGTTTTGCTTAAGTACTTCATGCAGAAGAGGTTTCATTTCGGGTATTTGTTCTGAGTTGAATTTTAGAAGTTCAATAATGATTTTTGGCTCAGTCATTTACATTCCAGACTTTGACATCCCAGTCATAAATCAAAATGGGAAAGAAATCAGACAATACATGTTTAAGATAAGAAAAGGGATATATAGCTTTCATACAATAAATTCGTTCTTAAAATTGCACAGCATTTGGTCTTTCTTGACCAACGTCTTCAGAGAGGAAGTCTATAAAGTCTCTTTCTTTCTAGTCTCTTCCATCTCGGAAGATGAATGTCATAGCTTTTTTTAAATCTAAGATGCTACCACTGAGCTATGAGTGTGCTTTAAGTGAGTTGGAGGGTGTGCCTTTTTTTTTTTTTTTTTGTCTTTTGTCTTTTTTCTTGTCGTTGTTGTTGCTATTTCTTGGGCCGCTCCCTCGGCATATGGAGGTTCCCAGGTTAGGGGTCCAATCGGAGCTGTAGCCACTGGCCTACGCCAGAGCCACAGCAACGTGGGATCCGAGCCGCGTCTGCAACCTACACCACAGCTCACGGCAACGCCGGATCGTTAACCCACTGAGCAAGGGCAGGGACCGAACCCGCACCCTCATGGTTCCTAGTCGGATTCATTAACCACTGCGCCACGACGGGAACTCCTGGGTGTGCCTTTTTTTCCATTTTTCCACTCTTAGAGGTAATTCTGATTGTGTCATTAACAGAGATGGAGTAGCAATCGTTATTTCTTGTAGTAGCTCAGATAATGTTGTTCATAAAAGGACAAATATTTCAAACCGACTTCTAAAATGAGCGTGAAATACAAAAATGTAGTTGTGCCAAGTAGACAGTTGTGTTTTAGCTCCCTGTTTAAACTAGGTTCATCCGATTGTCCTAACCAGGAATAAACTTATTTCCTTTCTGAATATTGTCACCTTTGGATCTGCCCCCTGTGCTGTAGGTGGCTCGGGTGAGGTGGAAGGGAGAGAGACGGTGCCTTTGGAGAGTCGTAGAGTAGGCACTTCCATTCTGCATTCACTTATAGATATTTTGAAATTCTAGAGGGGAGAAGGACATGGAAAGGAAGTAGAAGAAAAGAATGAAGAAAAGAAAAAAGCACTAAGGTCAAAAGCCTCCCCTGAAAATAGGTGAAAGGCACTAAGATGGAGCAGTGGGAGCCGCATGGGCTGGATCACGGGAGGTGAGCTTGACACTAAGGGGCCACATAAGGAGGAAAAGGGGAGGTGACTGGCTGGGGGCCAGGAGACTTCATCTGGGGATGAGACATGGGGGAGCATTTAAAGGACACTAATTAGACATCTAGTTTTCTAAACAAAAGACATTCAGAGAGTTCCCTGGCGGCTCAGGGCATGGCTCAGAGTCGCTGAAGGGCTCAGGTTCGATCCCTGGCCTGGGAATTTCCACAAGTCATGGGCATGGCCAAAAACAGAAGAAAAAGAAAAAAAGCATTTAGAATAACAGCTGAAATTTTTATTTTTGGCCCCACCGTTGGCATGCAGAAGTTCCTGGACCAGGGGTTGAATCCTGACCACAGCAGCAGCCTGAGCCACTGCAGTGACAACACCAGATCCTTAATCTGCTGAGCCACCAGAGAGCTCCAACAGTTGACATTTTGAACTATGCTTGCAAAGGTTTAGACATTGAAACAAAAGGAGTATGTTCTTTGTAAATAAAAACTTTTAGAAACCAACACTTATGGTGCCCCTGGTAGGATCAGATAGAGCTTCAACCTGGCCTTTGGGCCTCCAGGGACAGGGATCAGAGCCTTCTTTCATCAATTGTCACTTTCTATTTTAAGCAGACAAGTGAGTCAGAAGAGTGAAAGGGAAGATTTAAAGAAAAATGTATTTACTTGCTAACCAGTATACTTTCCTTCAAGATATGAAAGGATCATTTGTGGCCAAGAAGGGTGAGCTCTTAACAGCGGTATTTGCACAGGCTTTGCTGCTTCTGCCTTCACTCCTGTTGATGGGCCTTTGGAGAAATAACAGAAAATTTGCAAAAGGATGCAAGGGGAGCAGCCTGCACTACTAACTACAGCCAGTGTACCAGGTAATTGTATTTAATCCTTATTAAATGTAAGGTAGGGAGTTCCCTTCGTGGCACAGTGGTTAACCAATCTGACTAGGAACCATGAGGTTGCGGGTTCGGTCCCTGCCCTTGCTCAGTGGGTTAACAATCCGGTGTTGCCGTGAGCTGTGGTGTAGGTTGCAGACGAAGCTCGGATCCTGCGTTGCTGTGGCTCTGGCGTAGGCCGGTGGCTACAGCTCCAATTGGACCCCTAGCCTGGGAACCTCCATATGCCACGGGAGCAGCCCAAGAAATAGCAGAAAGGCAATAAATAAATAAATAAATACATAAATGAATGAATGAATGAATGAATGAATGAAAGGTAAGTAATGGCATACCCATTGGGCAGTAAGCAGCCTGCCTGAAGCCACGAAGTCAGCCTGGTGCAGAACCAGGATTTCAAGGTGGGTGGCCTGAGATTACATCCTGTGTGCCTTGTCACCTCACTGTGCTGTTTCCTGACCCTATTCTTTCCAGTGAACCCTGTGTGCTTCCTGGGTTTCTTAGGCAGAGCCAGGGGTTCCCTGTCCTCAGTCTCCTGTGGCCTATGAGCCAACGGACCACTGAAGAAGTGGAGGCAGAATTCACGTAGGTGTGAATTCCCGAGTAGAATGGGGGTAGAAGGGACTGAGGAAGCTTTCAGTGTTGCCTGGAACAAATTTGATTCATTCCCAATTACAGCTGAATCTACTCTTGTGACCTGTAGCCTGACAACTAACTGTATTTTCTGTGCCTGTGGGAACCATATTTTAAAAATCTAATGCTGGAGTTCCTGTCGTGGCTCAGTGGTTAGCAAATCTAACTAGGAACCATGAGATTGCAGGTTCGATCCCTGGTCTTGCTCAGCGGGTTAAGGATCCGGCGTTGCCGTGAGCTGTGGTGTAGGTTGCAGACATGGCTCGGATCCCTTGTTGCTGTGGCTCTGGTGTAGGCCGGTGGCTACAGCTCCAATTCGACCCCTAGCCTGGGAACCTCCATATGCCATGGGAGTGGCCCTAGAAAAGGCAAAAAGACAAAAACCAAACAAACAAACAAAAAAACTAATGCCGATTTTCCACACCATGCCTACTTCATCAATAATATTTTTAAAACATATAGAGAACAAGTGGTTACCAGTGGGGAGAGAAAACAGGGGAGGGGCCACACAGGATGAGAGGTTTAAGAGGTACAAACTACTCTGTATAAAATAAATAAGCTATAAGGATATTTTGAACAGCACAGGGAATATGGCCAATATTTTATAATAACTATAAATGGAATATAATCTGTAAAATTCATGAATCGCTGTGTTAAACACCTGAAACATATAACGTTGTAAATCAACTATACCTCGATTTAAATAATAAGCACATCAATAGAAAAGGCTCCATATGCTCATCACTGACCACGTTCAGCAATGTGCCCGGCACAAACCAATGCCCAGTGGAAAGATAATGTACGGGGAGGATTAACTGGCCAGACGGGAAGTTGAAGTAAGTGTCTGAAGGCCCAGGACCACTCGGAGGGGCATTTTTAAGTACAAAACCTTACCTTACAGAGCTTTTGTCTGGTGTGTCCCCTGCAGCCTTTGCTGTCACTTTCAAAGAGGCATTCTGGGTCATAGATCTGGATCACAAGAGGAACGCTGGAATTGGTCAACATCAAATGGAACACCTCTCTCTTTATTACTGTCATTTGCTTCTTGACTTTAAACGTCTATATTTTTGGAGTTCCTGTTGTGGCTCAGTGGTTAACGAACCCCCTCGCTGGTAACCATGAGGTTGCAGGTTCAATCCCTGGCCTTGCTCAGTGGGTTAAGGATCCGACGTTGCTGTGAGCTGTGGTGTAGGTTGCAGACATGGCTCGCATCCCGCATTGCTGTGGCTGTGGTGTAGGTGACAGCTCCCATTCAGCCCCCTAGCCTGGGAACCTCCATATGCCGTGAGTGTGGCCCTCAAAAGACAAAAAGGCAAAAAGAAAAAGTCTAGATTTTTGCTTAACATTTAGTGGGCATCTGCTTAGACCAGACACTGCATACATTATGTATGTATGTATGTATGTATTTCTTGACTTGCTTGTTTTTCAGGTCCACACCCGTGGCATATGGAGGTTCCGAGGTTAAGGGTTGAATTGGAGCTCTAGCTGCCAGCCTATGCTACAGCCACAGCAACATCAGATCCAAGCCGCATATGCAGACTACACTATGGCTCATGGCAACGCCGGATCCTTAACCTACCGAGCGAGGCCAAGGATTGAACCAGAAACCTCATGGTTTCTAGTTGGATTCGTTTCCCCTGAGCCATGGTGGGAACTCCCTATTTTCTTTACTTAAATTGAAGTATAGGAGTTCCCGTCGTGGCGCAGTGGTTAACGAATCCGACTAGGAACCATGAGGTTGCGGGTTCGGTCCCTGCCCTTGCTCAGTGGGTTAACAATCCGGCGTTGCCGTGAGCTGTGGTGTAGGTTGCAGACGTAGCTCAGATCCTGCGTTGCTGTGGCTCTGGCATAGGCCGGCGGCTACAGCTCCAATTGGACCCCTAGCCTGGGAACCTCCATATGCCGCGGGAGCGGCCCAAGAAATAGCAACAACAACAACAAAAAAGACAAAAGACAAAAAAAAATTGAAGTATAGTTGCTGTACACTGTTATATGTTATGGGTGTGCAATGTCATGATTCATAATTTTTGAAGATTATACTCCATTTATGCTATTAGGAAATATTAGCTATATTTCCCATGTTCTACAGTATATCCTAATAGCTTATTTTATATCTAACAGTTTGTATCGCTTACTCTCCTACCCCTATATTGCCCCTTCCCTCTCCCCACTAGGAACCCCTAGTCTGTTCTCTATATCTGAGTCTGCTTTTTTGTTTTATTCACTAGCTTGCTGTATTTTTAGATGCCATATACAGGTGATATCACACAGTATTTGTCTTTCTCTAACATATTTCACTTAGTCTCATGCCCTCCAAGTCCATCCATGTTGCTGTAAATGGCATCATTTCATTCTTTTTTATGGCTAACATTCCATTGTGTGTGTACCACATTTTCTTTTTCTTTTTTTTTCTTCTTCTTTTTTTTTTTTTTTGGTCTTTTTGTCTTTTTAGGGCCACGCCCACAGCATATGGAGGTTCCCAGGCAAGGAGTTTGTATATTACCACATTTTCTTTATCCATTCATCTCTTGATGGACACTTAGGTTGCTTCCCTATCTTAGCAAGTGTAAATAACTACATACATTATCTTAAATCCTCACAACCTCACCATAGACTTGGTGTTATTATCTTCATTGGACACAGATGTTAATGTAAGTTGCCTAAAGTCATAACTGAAGATGGTAGAACTGTGAATTAAAATCCAGGTTAGGGGAGTTCCCGTCGTGGCGCAGTGGTTAACGAATCCGACTAGGAACCATGAGGTTGCGGGTTCGGTCCCTGCCCTTGCTCAGTGGGTTAACGATCCGGCGTTGCCGTGAGCTGTGGTGTAGGTTGCAGACACGGCTCGGATCCCGCGTTGCTGTGGCTCTGGCGTAGGCCGGTGGCTCCAGCTCCGATTGGACCCCTAGCCTGGGAACCTCCATATGCCGCGGGAGCGGCCCAAGAAATAGCAACAACAACAAAAAAAAAGACAAAAAGACAAAAAAAAAAAAAATCCAGGTTAGGATGATGCCGAAGACTAACTGCCAGTAGATTATTTTAGCAGTCTCTTTCTGTGTCACTGGGAATAATCTTAGAAATTCTACGACAAGTTTAATAAACATGACTTCAGTTCTATAGACCCTTCAAAACCAAATCTAACGACCCGGAGGCAAGCTGTCTGCATGATTAAAACCCTTAAAATATATAAAAATAGCTCAGACAAATGCCTCTAGGCTCATTTTCTTAATTTAATTTCTGTGGTCAATATTTGTTTAGTCATCGTACTCAGGGATTATGACTATTTAGTCATCTTGACCTCCATCCATCTGCTTGTGCTTTTTTTGGGAAAAGTATCATACTGTAATTTATTATTACAAAAGACTATAAAACTGAAGAAGCGTAGATGTCAAAGAATGTCAAATAATTATAAACGTTGAAGAAACAGTGCCAATTTTAATAACACCACCATGGGATTTAAACGTAGACTAGAGTTGTTAAAGGTATATGGTTCAAGTCATCTGCCACGAATAAATAGCCTGAGGGTCTCAATGTCAATGAAGAAAAGATGAAGGAGGGAAGGGAACCTTGAAGAAGAAACACTACCAGAACCAGGAGCCACAGCAGCCTGGGAATGGCTGAGTTGGGAGATAGGCACGGGGTCCTCACTAGCAGAGAGTTTGAGGGGTAGGACTAAGGAGTAAAAGAAGTCATTGTGCTTGTCCCTTAAAGCACCCATGTTTTATGGCTTTATGTCCTGGGCAGATGGGGAATCTTGATAACTCACACTTTCATAACAGCTGCATTTCTTATCATCTTTGGCGTATTCAGAGGGCGCAAAGCCTCTTATCTTGCAAACATTCTCTCTCTGGACTGCTGTCTCTTTCAGCTGCTTAAAAGCCACATCCCTTAAATCTCCCAGCTGTCTTTCTTACCTTTCAGCCCTTGCTTCCTTTATCTGTATATATATATATATATATATATATATATATATATATATTTTTTTTTTTAATCTTCCCCAGTTGCCACTTTTGGCACATTCGTTGTTTCTCGGTCCACGCAGAGTGAGACATTTCAGCATGCTGATGTAGGGAGGGAACAGAACCATTATAAAAATGGGTTTGCAAAATGAGCTCTGAAATCTACCAAGAAAAAAATTCCTCTCAGCCTTCCTACAACCTGTGCTCCGTGAATCAACCCGCGCATATCTGAAAGGATGGGACACCTAAGCGGCTTGCACAAAGAAATGCCAGAGAGAACCACAGGGCACCTAATTGCCCCAAACAAGAGATTTTTCCCCTTAGAAATGCAGATTCTCTGCCACAGCAGCCTCACTGAGCTTATGTAACACCCTCTCAGTTGGATAACATATTAACTGGCAAAACTACTGTTTACAGAAATTTGGTGACAAATTTCACTTCATGTGGAAAACCAATGTGGTTTCCCTTGCTTACTACCCATACGTGGAGTTGATCCTAAGCTTTTGTGATCAATGATCACATATCTGAGGTTAATACAGAAGAGAGCAATATGCACCAACCCCAAAGAGAACCAGGGAATTACCCAGGTCATCTGTACTTTTGGAGCATTTCTTGAGTGGGAATAAATGAGTGACAACTGCCAAGCCAGAAGCCTCTCGCTGTGCCTAGCAGTTTCCCCTCTGTTTTTCAGAGATCTTCAAGCTCTTATTACATAATTTTTTTAAAAATCCCCTTAAACTAAAATTATATTGTTTCTTTTAATCGCTCAGAATCCATCATGTGAAGAAAATCTGGTAACTCCATAGAAAAAGTAAAATTGTCTTAAAGAATTACCCTGAAGCATGGCAGTCACATTGATTATAATCTGCCAGAAAGAAAATTTGAAAACACACACATACACACACACACACACACACACACAATAGCATGCACACAACTCCACGTTACAAAGTACAAACTCTTTCTAGCTATTGCGAATTAGATTACAGTTTGGATCCTGATAGAAATACTTTCTGTTAGAAGGATAGAAGCTCTATAAATTTAAACAATGAATTGGTGTCATAGGTGAGATCCTGTGATTCCAAACATTATCAGCTCAGTACTTCATAGCCTTGGGACAGACAAGTGATACAGTCAGTGGATTCTACAAATGACAATTTGAAAACTAAAGTTATAACTGTTTTTCATTTCTGAAGCCATTCTTATTCTTTTTTGTCTTAACCATGCTCCATTTTCCTTTTCTGCAACACTAAAATCTAATCTTTTTTATTTTTTTATTTTTCTATTACTCAATGAATTTATTACATTTATAGTTGTACAATGATCATCACAATCCAGTTTTATAGGATTTCCATCCCACACCCCTGGCACATCCCCCCCCCCCACCGAACTGTTTCCTTTGGAAACCATAAGTTTTTCAAAGTCTGTTAGTCAATATTTGCTCTGCAAAGAAGCTCATTGTGTTCTTTTTTCAGATTCCACATGTCAAAGATAGCATTTGATGTTGGTGTCTCATTGTCTGACTGACTTCACTTAGCATGATAGTTTCTAGGTCCATCCATGTTGCTAAAAATGCCAGTATTTCATTCCTTTTAATGGCTGAGTAATATTCCATTGTGTCTATGTACCACATCTTCTTGATCCACTCCTCTGAAGATGGGCATTTAGGTTGTTTCCCTGTCTTGGCTATTGCAAATAGTGCTGCAATGAACATCAGAGTATATGTGTCTTTTCGAGCCATGGTTTTCTCTGGATAGATGCCCAGGAGTGGGATTGCTGGATCAAATGGTAGTTCTATTTTTAGTTTTCTGAGGCATCTCCATACTGTTTTCCACAGTGGTTGCACCAATTTACGATCTCACCAGCAGTGTACTAGGGTTCCTTTTTCTCCACACCCTCTCCACCACTTACTGTTTGTAGACTTTTGGATGATGGCCGTTCTGGCTGGTGTAAGGTGGTACCTCATCGTGGTTTTGATTTGTATTTCTCTAATGATGAGTGATGTTGAACATCTTTTCATGTGTTTTTTTGTCCATCCATATGTCTTCTTTGGAGAATTGTCTGTTTAGATCTTCTGCCCATTTTTGGATGGGGTTGTTTGTTTTTTTTGGTATTGAGCTGCAGGTGTTTATAAATTTTGGAGATGAATCCCTTGTTAGTCGATTCACTTGCAAAGATTTTCTCCCATTCTGTGGGTTGTCTTTTCATTTTGTTTAGGGTTTCCTTTGCTGTGCAGAAACTTTTAAGTTTTATTAAGTCCCATAAAATCTTATCTTTATTGAGCATTGTTGGGCATTTCCTATGTAGAAGACACACTAAACATACTACATCTTTCTGGGATTTTGCTTCTGTGTAAGAGCCAATATATGGCAGCTAATATTCCCTTGATGTTATTCATTTTACGAGATCTTCAAATCAATGACTTTTTAAAAATCTCCGATAGAATAAAGTAGGAGTAACTAAAATGGTGGGAGCTGGCTTTTTTGAAAGTGAAAATTTCACTGTTTTATAGATCAGTTATCTTTCTTATCATTATTCCAGAGGAATTATTGGCAAAGGTAACCATAACATTTTAATCATTTTCATGATTTTGGTTATGTCAAATTAGATATACCTAGTACATGTTGATAGATTCTTCAGACGCAGAGGAGATGTCAGTTAGCACAGCCATGAATCCAAGCATAAAAGCTGTAAAAAGACCATAGGAACATGCATCAAAGAATGACGCAAAATATTCTCTGAGGGTGGGAAAATAAAAAATAATGTGTACTGTGAAGAAAATAAAAAATAATGTGTACTGTGAAGAATTACACATTTGAACAAAGAGAAGCCTTGAACTGTTGTACTGTTTCAGTGTCTGTTGCGGTATAACAGGCCACCCCAAAACCTGGATGTGTAAAATCAAAAACAGCCATTTGTTTGTATTGGCTCTTCTGTGGGTCAGAAATGCAGACAGGACATAGAGGGAATAGCCCTTCTCTGCTAGAACGTGTCTGCTCTAGAATCAGCAAGCATGATTAGAATGGCCAAGGGGGTTGGAGGGCATATTGGCCCAAACAGCTGGGCCTTGGAGGGTCACTTCCAAGATGGCAGCTCCAGCATGGGGGCCTCAGGACTGTCTGACTTCCTACACAACAGCTCAGAACTCCAGTGAACAAGGTGGAAGCTCCATGACCTCTCCTGGCCCATCCTGAGAAGTTATGTGACATTGCTTGTGCAACAGTCTAAGGATTCCAAGTGAGTCACTGCAGACAACCTAGACTCAGTGGTAGGGGACTTGGACCCCACCCCTTGATGGGAGGAATAAAAAGTGTTCGGCACCATCTTTAAAACTGCCATATTAATAAAGATTTTTTTCAATATAAATTCATTTACCTTTAATACGTTTTTCAGCCTAAATCTAATTTGTAAAAAATAAGTTTTCTTCCCCTTTCTGTGGCTGTATTTGCTCCTTTTGAAATGTAGGAATCGGTGTGCTGAGTTATGAGTGGTAGAATGCTGGGATATAGCTGTATGAGAGGTTACTGGTTACTTCCAACGTATGAGGCTCAAACCCGCACCAGATCCTTAACCCACTGACCCACCAGGGAACTCCATTACTGACAAGTTTTAATAACAAAATAGAAATTAAAACTGACTAGTTTTAATAACAAAATAACAAATTAGGATGTGAGTCCAAATTCCTAGAGTTGGGATGTGCACCAGAGGAAAAGTAGCCAGACCTATGGAGCACAGAGTTAATCATGACATTAAAGGGCAGGAATCTACGTCCAGAGGAAGCCAGCAGACTATACAATTAGAAGGACATTGGTCCAGGAGGTCAAGAGCTGTTAGTTCAATCCTTGTCCCACCACTAATCAACATTGTGTGCTTGGGCAAGTCCCTTTACTTCTTTGTCTTCTGTTTCCTTATCAATAAAGAGTTTGGCTGGGTAACTTCAGGAGTTGCTTTCTTCCAATTATAGTGACACTATGATATTAATTCAGGTCTGTTCTACCTTGCTCCTAATAGAGCAGCTCTTAAAGCATGTATTGAAAAGAATATAGGAAAAATAATTAGAATCATCTCTTTGGTAACTACGTTATTTTACAATAGATCTTCTAGCACTTTGCATGTTTCAGTGCATTTTTACATGTATTAAAATGTGTTTACTTGGAGTTCACATCATGGCACAGTGGAAACGTATCCAACTGGGAACCACGAGGTTGCAGGCTCGATCCCTGGCCTTGCTCAGTGGATTAAGGATCCAGCATTGCCGTGAGCTGTGGTATAAGTTGCAGACATGGCTTGGATCCCGCTTTGCTATGGCTGCAGCTCGGATTCAGCCCCTAGCCTGGGAACCTCCTTATGCTGTGAGTACAGCCCTAAAAGGATAAAAAAAAAAAAAAAAAAGTGTTTACTTAAGAGAAGAAAAACCTGGAAAAGTGCTTGCAGAGAAGGTATTTTGGTGCAGATAGGTTACAGTTAAGATACCCCTCGTGGCTCAGCAGAAATGAATCTGACTAGCATCCATGAGGATGCAGATTCAATCCCTGGCCTTGCTCAGTGTGTTAAGGATCCAGTGTTGCTGTGAGCTGAGGTGTAGGTCACAGATGCGGCTTGGATCCTGCATTGCTGTGGCTGTGGCATAGGCCTGCAGCTACAGCTCTGATTTGACTTCTAGCCTTGGTACTTCTATATGCTGCAGGTGTGGCCCTCCCTAGAAAGCAAAAAATAAAATAAAATAAAATAAAAAATTAAGCCTTAAGAAGAAGAACAACAACAAAAGATTATGGATCTGTGCATCAACAAAAAAATTAAAGTAGCAGGTTAAGCCTATTGAAATTGGAAAAAAAAAAGACTTTGGGTCCAGAGCGAGCTTCCTGGTCAACTGAGAGGCACCCAGTAATGCTGTCTGTCTAGGGTGATGACAACAATAGCCAGTGTCCCTCCCTCCCCTTTCTCTCTTCATTCTGCCAGGGAAAAGGTGCTCTTCCTCTGAGATGCAGCTTGAATGACAGTCCCCATAACATTCCTTGGGCAAAGATGCACATGGGCTGCTGGAGGGGCCATCTGTGCCTGCGAAAGTGAGGCTGCAAAGCTGTGTCATATTTGTCTAAGGCAGCAGGGGCCTTGCCTAACAGTGAGATCCATCAATAATCCATGGCCCCTTGGAGAAAGAACCCTATTAATAAGAAATGTTGCTGTTTGTAGAAGCCAGAGCCAATGATGTCCTCGTTCCAGGGAAACTGAATATGCTCAGAGTGACACAGCACTCTCTGAACTTTCCAGTGACACCACCAGAGAGCTGAGATCAGAAGCAATTTTAGAAGGTGCCTTCAACACACAACAGTCCTTTCTGCCAGCCTAATTTTTTCAGGTCAAAGTCTGGTCAGAAGCACACTTGACTAATGTGTCAATTATACCCCAATAGAGCGAAAGAAAAGAAAAGAAAGAAAGAAAGGGAGGGAGGGAGGAAAGAAAGAAGGAGAAGAAGGAAGGAAGGAAGGAAAGAAAGAAAGGAAGGAAGAGAAAAAGAAAAAGAAAGAAAGAAAGAAATAACAGAGACGCTAAGAAAGAAAGAAGAAGAAAGAAGAAAGCAAGAAAGAGCAAGAAAGAAAGAAAGAGAAAGAAAGAAAGAAAGAAAGAAAGAAAGAAAGAAAGAAAGAAAGAAAGAAAGAAAGAGAAAGAAAGAAAGAAAAGAAAGAAAGAGAAAGAAAGAAAGAAAGGAAGAAAGAAAGAAAGGTTTGCTTATTGAAGACTAGTCAAGGGTACTGAGTTAGTCTGAGGCCTTAGCCTTTATATCAGATCACTGATATACTCACAAGTATAAAAATGTTATCTTCTGGTTCTAGATCCAATATGGAAGACTGAAAGTCAACAGCATTCCCAAATCTATTTTTCATTCCATTTAGAGCTCATAATCTTCTAGATCTGTCTAGTTCTTCTTTATGGTAACATTTAATTATTAATCCTTTCTTACTTTTGGGTTCTAATTTAAGCGCACATTAATAGATTGCTCCCTAGGGAGTTTGCCAAAATCATGGCAGGACAAGGTCATTAGTGTATGATGGCCAGGAGCTCAGACTTGGAGGCAGACTTATCTGAGGCTGAGACTGGGCTCCACCACGTGCCTGCTGAGTGACCCTAGGCAAGTTATATACCCTCTATGGGTTTTTATTTCTTTCTTTGTAAGGGGGGGTGGTGGTGCCTCATCAAGTACAATAATGTCAAGCGTTGAGAAAGGCAAGGAGTAAGCACTCAATAAAGGTTAGGTTATTTTCGTTATTTTTCTTAATTGTTCATCTGACAGATATTTATTAACTGTTTAATTGTACTAGGCATTGCTTTATTTATTTACTTATTTATTTATTTATTTTCTGACGAGAGGCCTTTGCATACTTATTACTGAGGCAAAGCACTATGCAGAAACACCAACACACAGAGGACCCGTTTCCTGATATATCCAAATGTGACTGTGATATTTTCAGTGTGATATAGTAAGATGCAAGTGACCAACACAGCATAAATACATGTGCCACCTCATGTGTCCAGCGCTCCTTATAGACCCAGCTCTGTTCGTCTCCAATGTCTTCAAGTTGTACCTGATTTTTTTTTTTTTTTTTTGTCTTTTTAAGGCCACATCCACAGCATATAAAGGTTCCTAGGCTAGGGGTCTAATGGGAGCTGCAGCTGCCGGCCTGTACCACAGCCACAGCAACACTGGATCTGAGCCACGTCTGCAACCTACACCACAGCTCACGGCAATGCCGGATCCTTAACCCACTGAGCAAGGCCAGGGATTGAACCTGCAACCTCATGGATACTAGTCAGATTCATTTCTGCTGAGCCACGACAGGAACTCCTGTACCTGATTTTATTACCAGTTTTCACTGGAATCCATTGGGGGAGGGGACACTTTTACTTCTTGGCCATGAATCGCTTGATCCTGAAAGTCTTATGAGAACACATGGCAAGAAGCCAATTCAACCACACATAGGATGGTGGAAAAGAGACTAGGCATTTTTTTAGGCATTGGGGACATAGGAGTAGAAAAACATACAGCTTTGGTACTCGTGGTACTTACATCCTGGCAGCAGGGAGACCAAAAATAAACAAGTAAATATACTATTCCAGTAGGTGAAAAAGTAATGATAAAGAATAAAAAAGGAAAAAGGACTGAAAGTGATAGAGATGCCAAGTGGGTATTGGTATCTTATCAGTTTCCATGATAAGATGAAGTTTAGACAGGGAACAAAAGAATGTAAGGCAGTAAGCCATGTGGACATTTGTAGGCAAATTATTCAAGGCACAGGGAACCACAAGTGCAAAGGCCCTGGGGCAGGAGTGTGCTTGGTCTGTTCACGGAAGAACAAGAAAGAACCTGTAGCTAGAGTGGAGAAAGTAAGGGGGAATGTGTCAGGAGACGGGGTCAGGGAGGTGACAGGGAGCAGCCAGAACACACACGACTTTCTATGCTTTTGTTCTTTGTTTAAATGTCATTTTATCAGAGATGCTTCCCAGACTCACCAATCAGAAACACCACCCCGATTCCTACCTCTGTCTCTCCTGCTCCATCCCTTTTCCTTCTTTATTCTGTGTCATTACCTTTCTCACTTACCTGAGAAGTACATCTGTTTGCTTATTTGGTTTTGGTCTTCTGTGCCCCTATAATTTAAGCACCACAAACATCAAATCTTTGTGTTTTGAGGAAGGAGGTAAAGGTCTAAAATAAAAGTCTAAGAGAGTAGGATTGTGGTGAGAAACAGTAGCTCTCAAGGCCTATTAAAGTTAATGGCCACGAGAATACTATATCTTTTCAAAAAGATGCCAATATTTAGAATTATCTTATTTTCAACCTGGAAAAAAATATGCAGCTTGGTGAAAAAACAGGAGAAGTAAGGGAAAAAAAGGTCATGAGGGGTTCCAAATGTGGCACAAAGGAAATGAATCTGTCTAATATCCATGAGGATTCAGGTTCAATCCCTGGCCTCACTCAGTGGATTAAGGATCCAGTGTTGTTGTGAGCTGTGGTGTAGGTCACAGACGCGGCTTGGATCCAGCATTGCTGTGGCTGTGGTGTAGGCTGGCAGCTGTAGCCTGGGAACCCCTAGCCTGGGAACTTCTATATGCCATGAGTGCAGCCCTAAAGAGACACCCCCCCCCAAAAAAAGGGATGAGATGAGATTCCTAATGAAATACCTTGGTTGTAATTCAAATGATGTGCTGCAGTTTTCCAAGAGCCCCAAAGCCTGGTATCTTAGCTAAAGTCTTTGCTCCCATGGTACTTTCCCACTTCCATAGCATCTACTTCCTATGAGATACTATTGCTATCATTTTTTTAGGAAAATCAAAGAAACAGTCTGGACTGAGGAAGAGACTTTTCCACTCTCACTACAAAAGGATGAACCATAGAAAAAAGCTATCTTTACTTGGAGCTTTTCAGGTCTCTCTATATAAAGTCGAGTGTTTGATTTCCCCCTTTTAGGATGGAGTCACCTTGAAGGCCCGTCAGTCTTTGCTTATAACATATATGATTTATGCCCAAGTTTAGTTTTGCAGCTAACTTAAGAGGCTAGCATGACAGAGACTGTGTTCCTATCATTCGCTGAGAAAGAAATGTTTTCAGTTCTGGAAGCGGTGAATTACATCAAGCTAATATGCTCTCCTTCTTAGAATGCATCTTAGATTGCCTTGATCATGAATGATAGGGTTTTGGTGCGCCTGACCCCTGCTATTTTAGTAAATGATTGTCTTGAACTTCTTTGTACAGAAAACTCAGCCCAGCATCATTGATCAGCCCTCAGAGGTATGCATTCTAAACAGATTCCCATATCTCAGTATTTGTTATGATAACAGAGTTTGAATCTCACTCAAGTTACTAGCGCAATGTGTTTGGCTGTTGTGCTGTTTCACGTCATCTTCACTCTGGTTCCCAGGATACCCTGGCAGAGACTTTCTGGAATGTGGCTGGTGACAGAAGGGAAAGATTGCCGCAAAGCGCAAACTCCTCTTAAACTTGTGCGTGAATGTGATATGCATCAGTTCTCCTAGTCCATTGCCAGAAGCAAGTCTCCTGGCCAAGCATGACTTCAGCGGGTTGGGAAAGCAGATTCTTCTCCCAGGAAGGACAAACTTATGTTGGTAAACTGTAACAGCTTCCACCAAAGGAACCTCCCCTAGTCTTCCCAGATAGAGTTCAGCACTGCTTCCTCTGTTTCACTTCTAGAACTTCTATATGCTTCTATTATTACCGAGGTGTTTATTTACATAGACCTGGGCTAGACCTGGGACTCCCTCTTGTGAAGATTAGGACTGCCTCTTGTTGCTTGCACAGTGCCTGGGACACAGCAGATGCTCTTTTGAGGGTGATCGTCTTGGGTGGATTAAGATTGGCTGAATTGAATAGACTGGATCAGATTGATGTAAAGCAGAGTATTTGAATCCATGTGTTGGTGGGTGGTTCGAATAATTAAGCCTGAATTGAATATAGCATAAGGCAAAACTAAACGTAGATGGGACCTAGAATGCAGAGAGCTCTTTGCTTTATGATGATGCTTTGCTGATGAGAAAATGAAAGTCCATGTAGAAGAGATAACTGGTCTCACATCACCTAGAATCAGCTTTCACTCTCCTAGTTTGGTTCTCTTTCTATCATAACTGGAAGCCCCTTTTGGAAAAAACAACAATACCCTCAAGATCTCTGCTTAGCTACTTACTTGATATTTACTTATAAAATATACATTCAAAGTAAAATTTTAAATAATAAAAAAAGATACACAAATCCTCACATCTCCCCTCTATACCACCTCCAGACAAGTAACCGCTGTTAACAACCTGCTTGTGTGTCTTCCCGAAATTTTCCATCCATGCATAAGAATATATATATGATTGTTTCTTTCACAAATTGTATGATACATATACTATTTGTTTTTTATTTTATTTATTTATTTATTATATATATATATATATATATTTTTTTTTTTTTGCCTTTTCTAGGGCCACTTCCACGGCATATGGAGTTCCCAGGCTAGGGGTCAATCGGAGCTGTAGCCACTGACCTACACCAGAGCCACAGCAACGTGGGATCCGAGCCGCGTCTGCAACCTACACCACAGCTCACAGCAACGCCGGATTGTTAACCCACTGAGCAAGGGCAGGGACCGAACCTGCAACCTCATGGTTCCTAGTCAGATTCGTTAATCACTGCACCACAACGGGAACTCCACTATTTGCTTTTTATATTTAACCAAAAATCATAAACATCTTTAACATCAGTCTATGTGAATCCACACCCTTGTTTAATGGCTACATGATATTCCATTATGAATATCACTATTTATGTACATAGCTAGCAATTATACATTTAAATATTTTATATCTTTTAATTTTACAAATGATGAAAACTATCACCTATATGCTCAGACTCCCTAATTTATACCCTGTAGCCTTGACCTCTCCTCCAGATTCCTGTGCTGTCTCTCTACTTGGTATCTTCACTTTTAATATTTAACAGGTATCAGAGTACCTGTTGTGGCACAGTGGAAACGAATCCGACTAGGAACCATGAGGTTGCAGGTTCAATCCCTGGCCTTGCTCAGTGGGTTAAGGATCCGGCATTGCCGTGAGCTGTGGTGTAGGTTGCAGACGTGACTTGGATCCTGAGTTGCTGTGGCTCTGGTGTAGGCTGGCAGCTGTAGCTCTGATTAGACCTCTAGCCTGGGAACCTTCGTATGCCGCAGGTGCGGTCCTAAAAAAAATATATATATATATGTATATTTAATAGGTATCAAACCTGAAATAGTCAGAAAGAGAATTTTTGTGTGTCCCCATCAAATTTTTCCCTTCCTAGTCTTCCTCTTCTCAATTAATAACATCTCTCTCCACCCAATAATGTAGACTAAGATATTAGCAGTCATTCTTATTTCCTATCTTCACCTCTTATGTGCAATTTCTCATTGGCTCCAGCTCCAAAATAAATCATGAATTTAACTACTTTCCTTGACCTCCATTGCTGTTACTCTAGGCTAAGTTCTTGCCATGCTTCACCTGGTTTACTGCAATAGCCTCCAGCTGGTTTCCCTGCTTCCACCCTTGACCCTTTTGGTCCATTCACATTCACTGCAAAGTAGCCAGAGTGATCATGATCTGTTGTTGATTTTATTATCAAGCAGCAATGTATACACACACACACACACACACACACACACACACACACACACACACATATACATACATATGAATATACATCCATGAAATTTAAATGAAATGCACAGACTTTAGTTTTCCTGTTTTATAAGTTTTAATCCTATCAAGTTAGGGAAGAGTAACCTAACACTAGCACCTTTCCTCATGTTCCTTTCCAGGCAGTCGTGTCCCCTCTCTCCAACCCTTGCAATATCAATTGTTCAGAATTTTTCCTCCTTAGATAAGCGTAGCTCATTCTAGAATATCCTGTAAATAGGATCAACTGTTTATGTTCTTTTGTGTGAGGCTTCTTTCACGGAGCATAATGTTTTTGAGATTTATTCAGGTTGTTACATGTATCATTAGTTTATTCCTTTTTCTTGCTAGCTAGTATTCTACTGTGTACATATACCACTATTTATCCATTCTTGGGTTAATGAACGCTTGGGCTGTTTCCAACTTAGGGTTATTATGAAAAAAGCTTCTATGAACTTTCCATACAAATCAACTTTCGGACATATATTTTCATTTCTGTTGGGTATAGACCTCAGGAGTAGAATTGCTGGGTTATAGGGTAGGATGATGGGAGGTTTTATAAGAAAGAGGTGGACCATCTTCCAAAATTGTTATACTGATTTATATTCCCAGCAACAATGTTTGGGAGTGCCTCCTTTCTCTTTCTGCACTGTGTTTTGATTTCTCCTTCACTCTTTAAGATCCAGCCTTTGGGGATCTGAGCTGTATATAGAAGTTCCCTGTAATACTCCCTCCTTCTCTGTGCCTGGGCACCAATCAAATTGGAGATTAGGAGTTTCCATCATGGCACAGCAGAAACAAATTTGACTAGAAACCATGAGGTTGTGGATTCGATCCCGGGCCTCGCTCAGTGAGTTAAGGATCTGGCATTGCCATGAGCTGTGGTGTAGACTGCAGACTCTACTCAGATCCTGCATTGCTGTGGCTGTGGTGTAGGCTGGCAGCTGCGGCTCCAATTAGAATCCTGGCCAGGGAACCTCCATATGCCCTGGGTGCAGCTCTAAAAAGCAAAAAAAAAAAAAAAAAGGTGATTAATATTCACTGAAGTTGAGCAAACATCCTTAGGATAAAAGCCAGTCTCAAGGATGTACCAACTACGACCCCTGATTTTATTTCATTTTGGCTTCTGCAAATTCCTTACTTACTTGAAATATTTTTTAAAGCATTAAAAATATAAAATTATCCAGAATTTTTAGTTGTTTTTAAGGAGAGGTTCATTTCACATTTCAATCAGATTAAATTCCATTTAGGACATCTAGCCTGCCATGCTGTCATAATTAAGTCTTCAGAATATACTTTTTAAAAATGCTAAGTGGATCACATCACATCTCTGATTAAAATTTTCCAATGATTTCATATAGCACTTAGAACAAAAGGTTAACTTTCTATTTTGACCTTCAAGGCCCCACGTTATATGATCTGTACTAACTTCTCTGATTTCATCTTTTTTTTTTTTTGGCTCTGACGAACAATGGCTTAATGTGGGATCTCAGGTCCCAGACCAGGGATTGAACCTGGGCTGCAGCAGTAACGGTGCCAAACCCTAACCACTAGACAGCGAGGGAACACCATGTGATTTTATCTTAAAGCATTACATTCCTGCTACATTGGCCTTTTTTCTGACCCTCAAACACATCCAACTTCTCTTCATTTTACGATATTGCTGGTTCTTCCACTTGCCTGCCTCTTTCTTATCTTTAATATCTTAGGGACTTTTCCTGACTTTGACATCTGAAGTAGCCCCACTCACTACCTATCACTCTTTATCTCAAAAGACTTGTTATTTTCCTATAGCTCTTATCACCATAAGAAATCACATTATTATTTACTTGTTTATTTGCTTGTTGTCTGTCTTGCCCTGTTAGAGATTGTAAATTCCATGAGAGCAGAGACTGTGTCTCTTTCCCAGTACCTAAAACTCTCCTGATAACCTAGAAGCATTCAATGAGTAATCATTAAATGAATGAACAAATGAACATACTCTGCAGGTCCTAACCTATATTCACCGTAAATGTACCCCTGCCTGCATAGATAAATATTTTAAAAATAAATTGATTTCCTTTTATTTCTCCTTTCCCTGGTGTTATTTGGATTCTTAAAAAATTTACTCTAGGTGCATAGTATCTATGAATCGCAGGGACATGACTATTTGTTGTATAAAGAAGATGCTTCTTTTCAAAGGGTTGAGAACCACTGTGTTACGTGCTCATGATTCTCTATAATCTAAGCACGAGACCCATATTTGTCCATTGCTCGACTGAACACTTCACCCTCAGACATTGTGTGGCATCCTCAACATGTCTAAAGCGAATTTCACCATCTGGCTTCACAAAACTTCCTCCCTGTGCCCTGTGCTTAGTTCCTGAGTGCTACACTCTTGCTTGCCATCATGCCTCAGCCCCATCATCATTTACTTAGGCATCAAGTATTATCTGCCTGCCTCTTTGGCATCACTTATGACCATCTATTCTTTCCATCCCCAGTACTTTGCCTTCATCTCAACGCTCATCATTTTACTCATGAAACTTTGAAACATTCTCCTTTTGGGTCTTCTTACCGCCCTTCTCTCACTTTTATCCACAGACTGTATAAATATCAATCATATTATGGATATTGAATACAAAAGAGGCTACTGTGCATGGCATTGACTGTATTACAAAATTCATATTACACGGTGATCTTTCTAAAGGTTCAAATCTGATTGCATCCCTGGCGCCATGTTGCCTACCCACGGCCATAGCGCCCTGTAGAACAAGGCCACTTCTGAGTTCTTTAGCCTCTTCCCCAACTCCACCTATGCCCCTATACTCCAGCCATACAGACCAGATCTGCCATTCTCAAAACATACTCTTAGGTGTCTGAAAAGATTTGGACATGTTTTCTCATTCAGAGTCACTCTCGTCCCATTGTCTCTTGCTTGCTGTTGAAATCTGGAATCATCCTCCAAAACTTAGCTCAGCTCTTTCTTGAACCATGGAGCTTTCCCTCATCTCACCAGGCTGCATTGTCCTGGTTCTGAAAAGGCTGAAATCTTCTCCCATATGTCCTTGAATCATCACACTTGCTGTGCTGTACTATAAGTCCTTGTGTACCTACCCCAACTATAATGTCAGCGCCTCATAAAATCACAACCGGCCCTGTCACATAAGAGATATGTAACCAACATTCTTTGAGTTGGTGAATGAATCTTGCACTTGTATGGTATATTTCTTCTAAGGAGTATCATTTCCAATCTCTGGTCCATGAGCTTGATTTAGTATTTCCCCATAATATTTCTTACCATGGTACTTGAGCCTTCTTTTATAGGTCCTTGGAGTAGAATTTAATTAAGCCATACTTAGTATGATTACTGCATATCTGCCGTGGGCAAAACAATCTGTGCTTCAAAACAAACAAACAAGAGACAGAATCAATAGCATTGTGAAGCTCACAATCTTATGAGGACGTGGTGGCATCATAAAACTTCAGAGCTGGAAGAGACTTTTGAACTTGAATCCAGCCTATCATTTTACAGGAGAGGAAACTGATGGGAGGAGAAGCCTCAAAAACACGTTGTAATAGAAGTAGACTAGAGCCAAAATTTCCTAGTAGGAAGAATACAGTACACACACAAACACACCCAGAAAGCAGGGGAATGCTCAAAGTGCAAGCAACATGCATGTTTAGCCAGTGAATGACACCTACTTTAAAAATTGGAAACATTAATAAAGTGATGAGACCATCGTGTAGCTGTGGCCAAACAATGTGTGTGTGTGTGTGTGTGTATATATATATATATATATATATATATATATATATATATATATACACACATTTAATTTATCTGTTTTACGGCCACACCTGTGACAAATGGAATGTCCCAGGCTAGGGTTTGAATTGGAGCTGCAGCTGCCAGCCTGCACCACAGCCATGGCAACAACAGATCCAAGCTGCGTCTGTGACCTACACCACAGCTCAGGGCACTGCTGGATCTATAACCCACTGAGTGAGGTCAGGAGTGGAACCTTCATCCTCATGGACACTATGTCGGGTTCTTAACCCACTGAGCCACAACAGAAACCCCACTGACAGCAATTTAGACTCTGTGCCTCAGTTTCCTCACTTATAAAATAGGGACAATAATGGCTCCCTTCTGGAGTGTTGTGGGGATTATAAATGAGGCACGTAAAACACTCTAGCAGCTGGGGATGCTTTGGCTGCAAGCGACATAAAATGCAACCTAGAGCGTCTTAAACAAATAAGCATGGTTTTCAAAATATATTTTAAAATATATATTTAGGAATTCCTGTCTTGGTTCTGTGGTTAAGGACCCCGACTAGGATCCATGAGGACACGGGTTCAATCCTTGGCCTTGCTCAGTTGGTGAAGGATCCAGCACTGCTGCGAGCTGTGGTGTAGGTCACAGATGTGGCTCACATCCCACATCACTGTGGCTGTGGCATAGGCTGGCAGCTATAGCTCCAATTTGACCCTTAGCCTGGGAACCACCATATGCCACTAGTGCAGCCCTAAAATAGTAATAATAATAAATAAAATAGAATAAAATATATATTTAAAGTCTGGACATAGGAATTTGCTGACCTTAACCCAATGGTGTGCATCCCTGAAAGTGTCTTGACCATTCCTTTATGTTTGTGGCCTCCTGATGGCCACACAAGTGTTTAAAGGCCCTGATGTCATGACTGCATTCAAGACAGGAATGAGGGGGAAAGAGAAGGGTCCTTCTAGGACATCTAGCCCTCACTATGGGGACAGCAATTTCATCTAGAAATGCCCAGCAGATTTCTGCTCATCTCATGGGCTATCATCTCACCAGCCCTAGCCCGACAAAAAAACACAAAACACACTCTTTGGCTTTTAAGCCTCTGTAGCAGGAATGTCAGGAGAGAGGAAGTGGGGGATCGACCTTCGGGTGCCAATGAATGGGACCTTCCACAAGAACCTGCCATATGAGAGGCTTATTAAAGGGCAGTTATTGAAATGTTAAATCAACCTTGAGGTTTGCCATGAATCGGTGCTCTTGTCTTGATCTCTGTGCCCTTCAACAATGAACTTATTGCAAAGACTAAACAAGAAAGCGTTGGCTGGTTTTGGTGTGTGGACAGTGGCTTTATGGAGTTGCATCTTGTAATGATCCTGGGATTATGGGAATTCAGTGACTTGGGTCATGAACTCCATTATGTTGACATTGGCCTTCAAGGTAAAGATCCACTATTAAGCTGGGTTTTATGTCTATTTTAACACCTTGGACTTGCAAGTAAAGGAGATTAGATGAAACCCCCAAACACACTGAAGATCGTGAAATAATGAAAATGTAAGTGGAAGCATGAAAAAGCATCCTTTATCATCCTTAACAGCTTAAGTAAAAATGACTGACTATTCTCAGAGTCAAAAATAATTCAGGATTTAATTGGCAAGGGTATTTTAAGGTTCTGTCTTTTTCTATTTTCCTCCTGCCTTGGTGAAGCTATGAATTATGTTGCAGGCACTGAGCATCTTGAAATAGTAGTTACTAAGACAACGTCTTGAATTAAGAATTAATTGAATTTTTAAAAATTTTCCTGTATATGCATACAAACATCTTGGCATGGTGCTTCTCTTTTTGTCTTGGCCCAACATCTTCCTAACAGGAGACAAGAGTCCTTAGATTCTAAAAGTTAGTGTTTTCACACCTCCATAAGTAAGTAGAATCCTTTCAACTAGATAATCTTTTTCCTCAGGGAAAGCTACTTACTACACGTAACAGAGTCATATTATATCCTTAGCAGGTCTCCAGGCTGCTTTCCCCCAAATTACAGTAAATAGCTACTATTATCCAAATGTCGATTCCAGAGTTCCCTTGATTATTTGTCAGCGATGCCCAGGCTTGTTTACTGTTTATGTTTCTTAATTTCTTGTGTGCACAGGAGGTTCCCCTAATGTGGCAGATTATGCATCTTGAATTTGAGCTACAGAAGAGCTGGCTGATGAGATGAACTAAGTATTCCAGCAGAATGTTTCTGTTCTCTCTAGAATCATAAGCCTGGCTGTAGATACAGAAGGTTAGGGCAGAAGACACTGCTAAGAACGCACAACTCAACCCACTTATGATAGTCATAGAAAATCAGCACAGATTAGCTCAGTCACTTTCCCAGAACTGTTAACTAGTGGCAGAAGTAAGACGAAATCCCAGGTCTTCATAAGCTTGAAACGCTTTCACACCCGTTCATGGAGAAAATATGCCAATGGCCCTCTCCCCATCAGCCTCATTCCCCACCTCTGGGCCAAGTGTCAGGCATCATACCAGGTGCTAGAGATACTAAAGAGATGGAGACATGAGCTTAAAGAACTCATAATTTTTAGAACCTTTCAGAGGAGTGGGAAAGCCCTGCAGGAAGTAAAGTCCTCTCTGCCTATGTAAGAGAGAGAACAGTAGCGTTGGTGGGGATTTAAATTAACTGAAGTCTCTACTCTTACTGATTCTGTCTTCTCGAAATGGTCTTTCTCGAAAGGTCATGTAATGGCTTTGTGTCCAGCAGAATGAGAAAACAAATCTTGGCTGAGTCTTTTTACCTCTCGGCATCTCAGTGTCTTTATCGATAAATAAGGGTGATGACAATGCTTAACCCTTAGCCTTGTGACAATAACAGAGAACCTCTAATGTGTGCATTAAGGGGAGACCTTTCTCTACATCAGGTGGCCTTCAGAGAAACTTGTTTTCTTTGTATATTTATCTGCCTAGTTTTTTCCTCCATCAGTTTGCCCTTCAAGGCTGCCAGAAAACTTGCCTCAATACCCTCCCTTTTGTGCCTCTTGGATCTGGTGACTCCCAAAGCTGCTGGCAAAGCAGAACCCTTAGAAATTTACAAGAGTGATTGTGGGTTAGAGGAGGGGAGAGCTCCGTAGGATGTGTGGCATGGAGAGATGGGAAGAAAGTTGCAGCAGCCACCATGATTGAAGGGTGGCTGCCAGCCCTTCAACCCAGGCCAACTCTAGAGCAGATGTTTGAATACAGAGCCTTCAAGCCCCAATGTTCAGGATTTCCACTCCCTGTTCATACCTCACCCCCTGCCATATGGGTACCACCGGGGGCTAGTGTAGCATGATTTAGGCAAATGTCATTCTCTATGCTGAGAATAGTTGGAATCTTCCTAGGTTTTTTAATAATTCTAAAACAAATGGTGGTTTTCTTCATTGTAAAACAGAATACATGTCATTTTTAAGAGTCAGAAAAAGAAAAATATTGAAATACCAACACCTAATAATTCGAAACTTGACCATCTTCTAACACAAGCATGGCAACAAATTGTGGAAAAACGCTTTAATAAATGAATACCAATATTTTAGCACTGTTACAGGCAAAAAAATGCTTTTGTTGGCTTAAGCTTTAAGGTGTCACAATAGTAATACATATGTTCAGAGAATTCATTTGCATCATTTCAGTATCTTGATCGGTATATATATTATGTATATTTAGTATAGTATGCATATTTTGTGCCCATAAATTGGGGAACATAAGTGAGTATACATTATGTCAAGGACAACTTTGATCTGTAATCATGATAAGTTAATATTTAGTACTTTATGCTTTCTGGACATTGTGAAATACAAAAATAAATGCCCTCGAAGAGCTCAGAGTCTAGTATGGGAAACAACCATTTCGTAGCTGCCAGAAACTGACCTCATTGTCTTGCTAGCAGCTACCGACTTGGTCCAAGATTCTAAAAAAAGACATCCCAACTCACAAATCAACTCCAATTTGTAGAAGAAATGCAGTTGCACACTTACCCCTGGTTCCATTGTCTTCTTTTTCTGTCTCTGGCTACCGCATAAACTGCCTACTCAAGGAGAAATGCAGTGTTGCTGAGACGTTGTCCTCCTCACACATTAAAATGTAGGGTTGGAGGACATTATGCCCTTGGGTCAAGCCATTTGGGCTTTTACATTTTTAGATTATTCATAGACATTTTTGCCCTAAATTACCTAAATATCTGCTTTAGTTCTTTAATTTTATGTGTCCTCATAGGATAGGATTGAGTTATATTCAAAAGAATGTTTGTTTATCCAGCTATCTAGTAGACCAGAAAAGGGAGACATATTTACCCAAATCGGAGTTGCTTGGCAACTGCATCAGCTCTCCATTCTAGTTAACCAGCTGTGGATGGAGCTGTTAGGGTCCAAGGATTGAGCTAACTCACATATTTACAGGAGGTCTGGAGCGAAGGCCAGCCTGAGGTATGATCTCAATAGAATCAATGCTTCTGGCATTTACAAGATAATAGACTCTCGGATTTGAAAGGGGCCCAAAATGTTATTTAATATAAGTGCCATGCTGTCTGTAACTTCACTGCTTAGCTGTGGACCAACTGCTGCATGAACATCTGCCAGATTCAGTTGAACTATTAAACTCAAAACTTTTTTCAAACAATGCATTAGCATACTTGAGTTTAAACAGATGGTGAGATTTCCAAACAATAACAATGTTTATATTTCAACATTTTTTGTTCTCTGATTTTTTTTAAGGACACACATTCTTTTTACAATGAAGAAAACCCTTATTGTTTATCCCATCTTTGGATAGTTTTTACCCATAAAAATTCTTTCTTAAGACTGAGGAAAAAAAAAATCTCTCTCTTAATTCTTCCCATTAAAGACAGTTTACCTGTTGGTACCTTGTAAATCAAATTTAATTTCTTTCCCAGATGACAGCTTAGCAATACTTTAAAGTTTTTTCTCCAGGCTAAATTTTCCTTTTCTTTAATCACACCTTACACATATAGTGCCAAGTCCTTCATGATCTTGGCCAGTCACCTCTAAACTCAAACTCGTTTTCATATATTGTTTTTAAACTGGGATTCCGATTGTAGATTGTAGCCTTCCAGGAATCACAGAGTACACTGGGATGACACCCTAACTTGAGTTGATGCCATGCTCAGCTGATACCATGCTTCCATTAAGGGAACTCAAAACTGCAGGACCTGTTTGATACAAACAATATTTGACGTTGATACATACTGAGTTTATTGAAGACCAAAAACTTTTGGGGCTTGTCCACATACATAGCTATTAAACAAAGTCTCCTCCATGGTATGCATATGTTTTAGAGTTTTTTTGGACCTAAATGCAAGGCCTTAAATTTACCTTGCCAAAATCGCATCTTATTTAATTCTGCCCCTCCAGTTAACCAAATCTCCCAATTCTTCCCTCCAATATGTCCTTTCTTTCAGCTTGGTGTCAAATAAATATATGATGAATCACATTGTTGACACTCTTACCCAAGTAGATGACAAAAATGTTTAATGGATAAAAAAGGCAGAGTCCCATTGTAAGACTTGAAATCTATCACCAGACTGACAGTGATCCATTAATCCACCCTTGACTACAGTTGTTAAAGCTGTTACTAATCCTTGCCTCTCTTCCTAAGGAATATATACTGTGAAGAACCTTGTCACATGCCTTCCAGGAGCCAGAAGAGAGAACTAAGATGGCCACCTCTGCATTCAAGTAGTTTATACTTGTTTATTCAGAAAATAGTTACCGATCATGCCACATGCTGTTCTAGGCTCTGGGGGATGTAGAGTAAAACAACGAATAGAGAAGCAATGAGATCCTACTCTGTAACACAGGGAACTATACCTAATCTCTTGGGATACAACTTTATGGAAGATAACATGAGAAAAAGAATGTCTACATATGTGTGTGACTGGGTCACTTTTGCTGTAGAGCAGAAATTGGCCCAACATTGTCAATCAACTATACTTTAATTTTTTAAAAAAGTGGTTTCTTCGTACTACCATACATACAAGTATTATCCTTTATCCTCATTTTGCAGAGCAGAAGAATGAGGCCCAGAGATGTGAACTAATTCCCAGAGCAAACATATAATAGCATCGGAGCCAGGATCCATTCTTAATTTTGACCATGTAAATATCTTTTTCACTGCTGGATGCCGTCTCTGAAGTCCGCACCCACTGTAGCTGCCCCACCCTCAACACTTCAATTTCTTCACTTTTTTGCATTCTAAGCAAAATGATTTCCACTTTATTAAAAGTCCTATCTATAGAGTCTATACCTTAACCCTAAGGAGTGATTAATGGTGGGGATTATAGGCATCACAGTAAACTGATAGGGAAAATGTTGGGACAACCAGGCTCTTCATTTATTAGGAATCACTAGCTTTCTATGTTTTCCTTTGCAGCTGCTCACTTTTGATCTGATTGTTATCCTCTTAATATGAATCCACTTCTTGGAAAAATGAAGAAGAGCTCTTGAGGGGGTGGTGCTGCGGGTGGATAGACAGGCGGAAGCACATTCGATTTCATACTCGTAAGTAATAAAATGTGCCTCGATTATGGTAAGTGATTGACTGAACCATAACCCCGAGTCATGCCGTGGAAAAGAGGAGAGTCAAGGATGTTCAGTTCTCTTGGGTCCCAGAGAAAACACGACTGCTGGGTTTAATGTAAAAGATGCCAGCAAAGTAGTTTAGCATCTCTTTATTCTTTTGGTAAGAAAGTTCAGTTCATGTCCTTAATCTTTCGCAATTAGCCTTTCCCCTCTAAGAGAATCATAATGAACTAGACTTTTATTGAAAAAGTAATAAGGGAAATTGGATTAGTGTTTTTTAGCAGAACAAAGAGTATAAAAGAAAAAAAGAATCCTCCCAAATTCCTAGGTCTCTGTGACACTCAGAAACAACCATTGATTGTAGTTACACCTGTGTTCTTCTACGCCTCATTGTGTGTGTGTGTGTGTGTGTGTGTGTGTGGCTTTTGTCTTGCAGTTCTTTCCATGTAAGACAGGAAGTTGCCACATTCTCTTTAATGCTTGCATTGTATGCTCCTGTATGAATGTATAATATCTGATTTAACCAGGCACCTCTGATGGACATTTACCTTGTTTCTAATCTTCACAATTGAGAGCAATTACTTTTATTTATTTATTTGGTCTTTTTGTCTTTCTAGGGCCGCACCCACGGCATATGGAGGTTCCCAGGCTAGGGGTCGAATCGGAGCTGTAGCCGCCGGCCTACACCAGAGCCACAGCAACGCGGGATCCGAGCCTTGTCTTCAACCTACACCACAGTTCACCGCAATGCTGGATCTTTAACCCTCTGAGCAAGGCCAGGGATCGAACCTGCAACCTCATGGTTCCTCGTTGGATTCATTAACCACTGAGCCAAGACCGGAACTACAGAGCGCAATTGTTTTAAATTAATTAATTATAATTATATAACATGGGTGTTCCCGTTGCAGCTCTGCAGGTTAAAAACCTGACAGTATTCATGAGGATGCAATTTCGGTCCCTGGCCTCGCTTGGTAGGTTAAGGATCCAATGCTGCTGCTAGCTTTGGCATAGGTTGGCATGTGGCTCGGATCTGGCGTTGCTGTGGCATAGGTCTCAGCTGCAGCTCCGATTCGACCCCTAGCCTAGGAACTTCCATATGCTCCAAGTGTGGCCTTAAAGAAATAAATACAAGAAAAAATAAAGTAAAATAAATAAAAGTATATAACATGTACCAAGTGCCAAGCCGTGTTCTAAGTACTTACAAAAGTGAGCTCATTTCATCTTTGAAGTAGGCACTGATATTATCACCTCTGCTTTACAGATGAGGAAACTGAGAATAGAGCAATGAAGTACCTGTCCCAGGTCACACCACTGTAAAAGCCAGAGCGAGACTTCACACCCAGGCTGTTCTGGCTCAGGAATCCATCCTAACCTTTGATGGGCTTTGATTCCTCTTCATTGCTGCCACACAATTGTCTATTCCTGAAGCAGATCGGTTGCTAAGCATAAGGAATAAAAGATGCTTTGGGTAGCCAGCATTAGCATGCGGGGGGGAAAAAAAAACTGAGAAGAGAAAAAATAGATGACAAAATGCATAGAGAGCCACTTTTATTCCACTCTATCACTGCTGATTCTCAACAACCTCTGCAAAGCATTTTGAAAGGCAGACAGACCAAACCGTAAGTGATAAATTCCCCTGCAAGTATGAAGTCACTTCAACCAGACATGGTGAAGGAGTGGAAGCAACAGCTTTTAAATCTTGCAGAAAAACAGTACAGACATGAATGCAATTTTATACAAATATTCATTGGGATGCATGATTTTAAGTTAAGGGTAAATAATCGAATCTAGGCTTTTTAAAAGAAGAATTTGTCTGAAGACATCTTTTTTTTTCTTTTTTCTTTTTTTTTTTTATCAGAGCTACAATTCTCAGTCAGAAGAGAAGCAATTTGGTTGTTCTGAAAAGCTCAAAAGCCAAAATGCACTCGAATCTTTTCCCCAGATGCCATGCAGTTGGTTCTCTGGTGCCAGTTTTATATTTCTTAAAGATAACATTGCATGCTGCCAGTAGTAATACTATTTGAATCTCATAAGTCTTGAGGGGAACCTTGTCAACGCTTTAGGTTTTAAACTTGACAACCACCACCCTCCTGTTCTCAAGTGGTAAAAACAAAAAATAACTGCCAGTTTCATTTAGTTAACACTAATTAGTTCACTGCTCTAATTTTACGTCTGGCCTTTGGCACAGCTGAAGCTTTGCGGGTAAGTAGTCACGACATACATGGTTGCACATCTTTGAAAGTCTGAGGGAGTTCCTCTGTGGCTCGGTGGGTTAAGGACCCAGGGCTTGGGGTACTGACATGGTGCAGGTTTAATCTCTGGCCTGGGAACGTCTGCAAGCTGCAGGAGTGGCCATAAAGAAAGAAAAAAAAAGTTTAAGGGTATTAATCACCTTGAGAAAAATAGCTTTGATCAGAACACGAGAGCTCTCCGCCCGAACAATGTCTTTACTGTTGTTACGGGTGGTGGGAATGCAATTTGAACTCCAGGATGAAAAAATTAGAATACATGGAGGCAGTTCATGCAAAATATATGCAACTCTTGGCAGCCAAAAGAGAAAAATTCAGAAAAGGTGGGGCTCATCTGGAGGACATGAATTAATTTGGTGACCTGATAAAAGAAAAAAAAAAAGATTTTCCAGGATTTAGAAGAATTTACAAAGTTCCAGGAATACTGAAAATCTTTGAAAGTCTTCTCAATGTTTCCTTTGACAACCCCAGAGGCCATTCCCACCGAAGATTCAGTCTGTTGTCTGCCCCCACACTTCCAACTCCAGGATCTGATGCGCCCCTCTATCTGATAATTCCCCTCCCATCTAGCATGACCTCATCACTCCAAGAGGGAATGTGCGTTCTCACTGGCCATTTGAATCTTCTGCATCCGTGACTGACCCTCCCACGTCAGTCCCCAACAAGGGTTCTTCTGCCCAGTGTCCTTGGAGCCAACAGAATGAGACAGAGTTGGTTCAGAAGCCAAGGAAAGCTTTTTTCTTGGACCAAAGCATGGAGAGGTGAGGGCTCCCGCCCTCCAGAGCAAGCTCTCCCCACGGGCCGTGGGTGGAGCAGCTTTATAGGGATCTGGTCAGCAGGGAGGGGAGGGGAGGGGAGGGGAGGGGAGTGCTCGCAGGAGGGCGGGCACAGCTGAGCTGCGCCTGCTCTAGATGGCACCAAGGCCTCCGCATCTCTGCGGAGGCCCACCGTCGCCATCTTGAATCAGGGTGTCGATGGCAGCATCTCCGCTCACGGCCGGGTGGGCATCGGGACAGCCATTTCTCAGTAGGAACGCAGGCCTGAAGCGCCGGATGGAAGGCCTCTGCACGCCTATGAGCAAGTGAAACTGGACTAAGCACAAAGGAAAAGGAAAAAAAAAAAAAAAAGGTGAGACTTTATTACCCAACCTCTGTTTTACTTTCCCTGGGAATTGTTCATGGGCTTTGCCTGGTGACACTTCTGCAAGTAAGAGATGAATCTTCTCCAAAAAATAGATGTAAACCATTGCTCTTTTTGCAATGAAATCAAATCTGATCAAACACCAGAAGTACTAAGAACTTCAGACAGTCGTGGGGATAATTGTGTTTGATTTTACATTATCTGTGTGGGAAAAATTTGTGAAAGCCTTTGAAATGTACTGAAAGATTCCTGCGGGTTTTCAATGGAAAATATGTTCAGTTTAGAGCACACTCTTCTGGATTATCTGGTTCGTTGGGGCTCGTATCTTTTATTGCCTTTATTTTACAACTCTGTAATTTGTAGGTAATAAATGCAATGCTAATATTTTTTGTTAGTAGACCTGCTGCTGACTGGGAAAGGGACAATTGCTATCTCACTGCTACCCTGCAGACCTAGCCATTTTTTTGCATCTATTTGCAGATTTGTTTCTTGATTTTTTTTCTATGCCTACACCTTTTAAATTCTCCTTGAAACCAGCTGTAACATCTTAGTGGTTCCCTTAGTAATTAAGGAGTTAAATTTTTTGGCACTCATTTTAGATGTAGTATAAAAAGCCATGATTTTGTCTTTTATGAAAATTATTTTTAATGATTTAACAAATTGCTATATATGCCAATTAATTTACTTTTAAAATTACTCAAGCCAGCACTTCATTTTGCAAGAGAATCTGTAGGTTCTCTTTCGGAGGAATAGGATGTGGAAATATGATTATTCCTCCCAGCTCTGCTCATCATTCTTATCTTGCAAGTAAATTTTTTCTCTATAATTTCATAAGATCTTTTGTGTCCCTTATAAATGTTCCATTCATCAACTTCCTTGGGGCCTTAAGTCGGGAAAACTCATTAAAGAAGAGACATTACAGCTCTTCAGTAGTGGACTAGGTTTTCATTTTTCCCCTTCGCTTTTGTTGTTCTTTTTAATATCAATGCAATCCTTTTCTTTCTTTTTTATAACTAATACTTATATAGAAAATATGTTTGTGATGGGGCCCAAATTCAAAAAATGGTCCCGTAGAGATCTTTAAGTTATACATAGGTCCTGCATAATTTGTTCAAATTCTCCTTGTGCATAAATTAATCTTGAGAGTATTGGATATTTGAGAAAATAAGATATCTACCTTCTAGGAAATCTTAGGAAATAAATGAGTATTTTAGGAAATTAATGAGCATCGCAGTTCTTTCAGCATAATTACTAAGGTCTTATATATTATGAAAGCCATACATACACATATGCCCTCACCCCAAAAGAACTGAAAAAGAAATATATATTTATCATTGAACTTAATTTCAGTTTGTGAATTCCTTTAAAGTTGCAGTCAGTGTATCTTTGAAATAAGTGGAAACATTTGGGGCATTCCTCTAATATTTGAAAATCAGGAGCAGACAAACCAGCAGTGTGGAATGACATAATTTTATTAACAACTTAAAATTATTCTTATGGAGCCTCTAAAGGGTCGTAGGAGGGAGAGACTCGAGGAAGGTTAGTTAACCCTAGTAGTGAACCACGGCACTCCTAGCATCCTCAGCAATCTCTTTACAAGGGTTGAGAATCATGAGTTAATTTTTTTCTTTAACTTACTCTTTCAAAAAAATCTAGAAATAGGAATTGTTGTCAACTCTGATCCTTAAGCTCCCCAGAAAACAGAGTATTCATGGGAAGAAATAGACCCAAGAATGCTACTTATGTTTATAGATAAAGCAATTTTGTTTTCGTTTCTGTGTACTATGCCATAAATAACTGCACTTTCTACAATGCTGTTTACTTAATAGCAAAGTGATGCTGTGTGTAAAAATCTCAGCCCTGCTGAGTCCCTTTCTGAACCTCGCAGTAGTTCTGCTGTTCACCTGGAGGAAGTATAGGGTGGTATTTGAAAGTCAAGCCAGATCCCACCACTTACTTAATCATTTATTCAATCCTCATTCTGGAAAATGGCTAATAATGGTATCTAAGAGGGCAGCTTCAAGGATTAAGAAAATTGATGTGTGTAAAGCAGGCATGTGGGCTTCAGTAGGCACTCAGTATGTTCATTAGCAGTACAAAGGTCAAGATTGACTCAAAAATTGGTGTATACAAAAGCAATAATCCAGGAACAATGTACTCCAATTGACATGACTCTGCCTTCCCCCAGGAAGCAGAGGAGCTCTCTGCCTTGAGACATGGTGGAAGGTGAAAGGCAGAGGGGGTACCCCCACCCCCACTCCCACCCCAGCCCCAGCATTTCTTAAAGGCTCCTCTGAGATGGTCGTTCTCAAGACCTGCACAGCTATTTCTCTGATGCCTCTTCAATAGCCTTCAGGTGGTCTGTGAAGATCCCCCTAGATTAAAGCAAAAATGAGAAGACTTTGAGAGAACCTCACTGCTCTGAATAAATTCAGGTCTCCTGACCCAGGTAAATGATGCTCAGGAAATGGGGGCACCCAGCAGAGGTATCTGTTAAATTATTGTCAGTTGTCTTTAAAAAACCCTGCAGAATGAAAGATATGCCAAAAGATTCGAGAAGGAAAAATATTATCTTTATATTTGTAAGGAGTAGATTGTGTAAATTACCACTTTAGGCCTTTTGTAGAGATCACAGACAAAATTCTAGGGAATGTTATCAAATAGTTTTTAAGTACTTGGAAGTATAGGAGAAAGACTGATGATATTTTAGGGAGGAAAAGAAGATATAGAGCAATTTTATCGAACTTTTAATGATCAGGTGAATTACCTTGAAATCTTGTTGGCAGATTCCTATTCAGAGGATGTAATGGGGCCTGAGAGTCTATTTTTTCTGTTTTTTGTTGTTGTTGTTGTTGGTTTTTTGGTTTTTGGTTGGTTGGTTGGTTGGTTTGTTTGTCTTTTTAGGGCCGTACCCGCAGCATATGGAAGTTCCCAGGCTAGGGGTTGAATCAGAGCTATAGCTGCTGGCCTGTGCCGCAGCCACAGCCATGCCAGGTCTGAGCTACGTCTGCAACCTTAGACCACAGCTCATGGCAATCCTGGATTCTTAACCCACTGAGCGAGGCCAGGGATGGAACCTGTGACCTCATGGATGCTAGTCAGACTCATTTCCGCTGAGCCACGATGGGAATTCTGAGAGTCTATATTTTTAACAGACTCACAGAAGATGCCAATTCTACGCCGTAGGACCACCCTTGACATAGCTAGGCCATAGCGTACTATCACATACTCTTGAAAGAAATATACATTGGAAAAAAATGTAGTGTTCATTATGATTTTTTAATATGTCTTTTAATACAGCATTTTCACTTCTGGGACTCTGAATTCTTTCTCATTTGTTGGAAGGTAAAAGTATGTTCATAGCAGCACTGTTTATAAAAGCAAAAATTTGGCAACAGCCTAAATGTCCAACAATAGGGGAGTAGTAAATTTTGGTAAATTGAAGGCTGTTTTGAAGCCATGAAAGAGAATGTTACTGTCATGTCAGTTTAGTACATGAGATAATATAGAGCACTATCCAATATGTATATTTTTAAGATGAAATGTGTGTATCAACACATAGGCATGTACATATATAACGAAGTATCCAGAAGGGCCAGTGTTAATTTCACAGTGGTTTCCTCTGAGTAAATTAGGCATGGGACTAGAAGAAGGAAGGGAAAAGGAACCTTTCACTTTTCAGTTTTTTCTTTCTATATTTTATACATGTTAGCAAAGAGGATTCATTTACAGCTGGGTAACTTTTTTTAATAAAAAAGTAAGAGGTGATCAATGGAAGTTGCCATGGGTTTATTAGGAATGTGTTTATGGGGAGCTCCTGTCATGGCTCAGTGGAAACGAATCTGACTAGTATCCACGAGGATGCAGGTTCCATCCTGGCCTCCTCAGTGGGTTAAGGATCTGGCGTTGCCATGGGCTGTGGTCGCAGATGAGGCTCGGATCTGGCGTGGCTGTGGCTGTGGTGTAGGCTGGCAGATTCAGCTCCGACTGGACCCCTAGCCTGGGAACTTACATTTGCCTCGGGTGCAGACCTAAAAAAAAAGATCTCCCCCACCCCCAAAAAAGGAACATGTTCCTAAACGATGTCTTTAAAGAAAACTTTTCTCTACCACTTATACCAAATGTGTGGACTTCCACACCAGGCAATTCTAACTTTAACTGCCTGGAGTTAGCACAGACCCCGCAAGTTACAGGCTCCATTAAATACTTTACCCCACTTCAGATGACAATTGCAAGTGCAGGCCTTCAGTACTTCTGACTAAATCAGGGCACCTGAGACCCTCTCCTCAGATTTGGTAATTTGCTGGAACAACTCACAGAACTCAGGAAGGCAGTTTAGTTACTATTACTGGTTTATTACAAAGGATACAACTCCGAAGCAGGCATGTGGAAGAGATGAATGGGGCGAGATATGGAGAAGGGGCTAAGTTTCCATCACCCTCCCAGCACCTTGATAAACTCGCTGAGGATCTTTTCTGGAGGCTTTAATTTGGAGGAATAATTGATGAAATCATTGGCCATTAAAGATCAACCAACCCCAGCCCCTCCTCCATCCCTGGAGGTCAGAAGGTGGGGCTGAAACTTCCAACCCTAATCACCTGGTTGGTTTCCCTGGCAACCAGCCCGCATCCTTACAGGCTTTCCACAAGCATCACAGTAACATAAACCCAGGTGTGGTTGATGGGGTTTGTGATGAATAACAAAAGACCCTCCTCCCCTTATTGCTTTGGAGCTTATTTCAGGAACTAGAGACAAACCCCAAGGGTTATAACAAAAGACAAACTCCTATTGGTCTATTGCTTAGGAAATTACAAGAGTTTTTGGAGCTCCATGCCAGGAACTGGGGACAAAGACCAAATAAATAGACGTTTCTTATTATATCACAGGGTTCTTATCAAGGAACTGGATCCAAGGACAAAGAAGTGAATTTGTCGTTGTTAGAAGCAACCAAATCCAGATTCCATTTCCATAGAGAGAGGTCTCTTGTGGTATGTTCAGGGACTTTTTCGGGTTTGTTTTAAAAACACATTTACTGTGACCCTCATAGGAAAAGGAAAAGACATTTATCAATTTTTCAAATGATGTGTGGCTGGAAAAAATAGTTAATTCTTTGGGTAATAAAATTAGGAATTCAAAAATATCTTGCCTGTCTGGAAACATTGATCAGATCTAAGAGAATGAAATTGATTTGGGATAAATATGAAGTCTTACCCTTAAATTTAAAAATTCAACAACATAAGTAAAAATTGGGGGAAATACAGTGTAGTAAACTCTCATTTGACACGTCAGGAATTCTAGCTGACTGACACTTTAAATAATCCGAGAATATAATTTGGCTACCACAGACATTTGACTACATGGTTGAAAGAAGGTTCTTCGAGGTCCAAACTAGAACCAAAGAAGGGAACTTTTAAGAGGACAAGTCTCAGGTCAATATAAGGAAAATCTTTGTCTAACAATAACATGAATTGTTTTGTGAGATCTTGTATTTCCCTCCCTGGAAATGTTCCAGCAGAGACCAAGCTACTTCTTGCTCTAAATGAAGTAGAAAAGCATCAGCTAGACAGTCATTAAGACCAATCACAGGATTCTAAAAATGTGTAGTTTTATGACATGAATTAATAACTGAGTTTGCTGGTAGTCTAGCTGTTAGGACTCAGTGCTTTCACTGCTGTGGCCTGGGTGAAATCCCTGGTCTGGGGACTGAGATCCCACATGAGGCCACTGCACACGATGGTCAAAAACAACAACAATTGACTTGTGATTTTTTTTTTTGTCTTTTTGCCTTTTCTAGGGCTGCACCTGCGGCATATGGAGGTTCCCAGGCTAGGGGTCGAATTGGAGCTGTAGCCGCCAGCCTACACCACAGCCACGGCAACACGGGATCTGAGTCACGTCTGCCACCTACACCACAGCTCATGGCAATGCCAGATCCTTAACCCACTGAGCGAGGCCGGGGATCGAACCTGCAACCTCAGGGTTCCTAGTTGGATTCGTTAACCACTGAGCCACGATGGGAACTCCCTGACTTGTGATTTTTAATGTTTAAAAACCATGATGTGATATCATATCTTAAATATTCATTTGGTCAATTCTATCAAAAATGATAGAGTCCTGTGATCGGCATAGGATACATATTAGGTGCCCCCCCAGGGTTTTCTGCCTCCCTGAATAGGGTGCATAATTCTTTATTAAGCATACGTCCTTAAATCCCAAACCTGAAAGAGATGATGAACATCTAGTCTAGAACAATCTCATCGAACATGAAACAGAATTGTGTGTCTGAAGCAGATAAAATCCTTTGTGCTCAAACTCAGTCTCTCCCGAGTGAGGATGAGGAGAGCTTCTTTGCATTCCTTTGCCTGCTGTCCTGGCTACAGGCATGCAAGGGCCCAGGGTCAAGGATGGCTGCTTACTCTTTGAGATTCTGGTAGTGCAGCAATTGCTCTACCATCCTTACATTCTAACGGTGGGCTTTGGTGATATTTTGAAAACAAATCCCCTTACTCCTAGACAATGGAGACCTGAGCTGTAGATAAATTTTCGGCCCTGAACCCAGCTTCCAGTGAAGGAATGTACTTTGTTCTAGATCTCCTAACATTACTGATGCCAATGTAAGCTTTCCTGCAAAACCACTTCCACATTACCCTTATGCAAAACTACTGTGCCATGAATTTGTTAATCCTCCTTCCAACCAAAAAAATTATTCATCTAAATATTTGTGTGGCTTTATTTTCGTTGGCCATGAAATTTCTACTGGCTTCCTTGGTTTTGGTGTTAGTGTCGGTGGACATGCTGTTGTCAAGTTAGGGGAAAAATAATAAACCTTCAAAGAAAAAAATATATATAGGCCCATTTGGGAGACTCATATTGTACATGAGAGAAAATAGGTTCTCTGTGGGTAATGGTGTCACTCTAAAAACGGAAGCAATAAATAAGTAAATAAAAACTAACGCAAGTGGGCAGAGTTATGCTCATAGTTGATCAATTACTCTCGATGAAGAAAAACAAACACTTCTGTATAGCATATGCCAATTTTTTATGTTGCCAATACTCCTACCATGGTTGATTTCAACCTGCTAAAATAGACCCCACTGAACTTGGGGTTGGGAAGAGATAGATTAATCGGCTTTGAATAGAGTGATCCTCTTTTTTTTTTTTTTTTTTTTCCTTTTACAGCCACACCTGTGGCATATAGAAGTTCCCAAGCTAGAGGTCAAATGGAAGCTGCAGCTGCCAGCCTGTGTCACAGCCATTGCAACTCAGGAACTGAGCCATCTCTTCAACCCATGCTGCAGCTTTCCGTGACGCCAGATCCTTAACCACTGGGCGAGGCCAGAGATGGAACCTGTCTCCTCACGGATGCTATGTCGGGTTCTTAATCTCCTGAGCCACAGTAGAAACTCCCAGAGCAATTCTCTTGAACTGGAAGAAGGGAACAAATTGAGTTGGATATTTGGAGTTAAAAAAAAAAAAAAACCCAACAAAACAAAACCTGCCTGTAACATTTGACACTTACAGTGAGTGCTTCTTCATAAAAGATTTTACAGAAATATTTCAGACTGGTCTGGGCCTGGCACATTAAAATAAAGCCATATTTGTTTCTTTTTCCTGTCCTTTTGCCAACTATTTTGATCAGCCATCTAAATTTGCTTTCCTACTAAAAAGTATTTTAAGAATGAGGATTGCAGCTTTTCTAATATTTATCTTGAGGTCTTTCCCATCATTGTGAAGTTTAATCTGTATTTTCATATCAAAGAAGAAACTTTAATAGCAAAGCTATGTGGCTGTAAGAAGAAACATAATTATATCTCTTTAGAGTGATTCATATAGCAGGAATACACATTCATCCATAAAATATATACATAAATAGTTTGATCCCATTCAATATAAAGAAATCTATTATTTAATGTTCTTATTCTTTGGTGGAAAAGAAGTGTCAGACATTCTTGGCTGGATATCCTAATACCCATTCCTTATCCCTCTTCCTTGTCTTCCTGAAAAAGGACTGGAAAACTAAATGAACACTTACCCATATTTCCTCGTAGCTAAGCTAGACAATTCCATGTGTACTATGTCTGATGGCTCAGTGGGTTAAGGATCCAGCATTGTTACTGCTGTAGGTTGAGTCTGCTGTGGAGCACATTTGACCCCTGGCCTGGGAACTTCTGCATATTGAGAGTTTGGCCAAACAAACCAACAAACAAAAAACAGGTCTAATGGGATGTAACATGAAGCCTCCTTAGAGCTTATGGGGAAAAAGGGAATGGACACAACTTTCAGCATTTTCTTTCCTCCCCCTCACTTCTGAGTTGAATGTGGGCCTAGATCAATGGCAGGCTAAATTATAAAGCATGAGGATGAAAGCTACCATCATAAGGATGGCAAATTGGCAAGGGAAAGAGATTAGACGAATTCTGACAAAATGGTCAAACCATTGACTAGACCCGGAGTGTATGTCTAGATGTCTTTTTATATGAGAAAATAACCCTATCTTTGTATAGGTTCATTGAAGTGTAATTTACATGCCATAAAACTCACCTATTATAAATATACAACTCAATAAATTTTAGTGAATTAGTAGAGTTGTGTAACTATAACAATTCACTTTTCCCCACAAGCTCATGTTCAATTATTCCCCATTCCCAACACTGCACCTAGGCAAACACTGAGAAGCTTTCTGACTATAAACTTAATTTTTCCTAGACATTTTATAGAAATAGAATCATGTGATATGTAGTCTTTTTATTTTTTAACTCAATGAATTTTATTACATTTATAGCTGTACAGTGATCATCGCAACCCAATTTTATAGCATTTCCATCCCAAACCGCTTGCCCATCCCCCCGTCCCCAGCCTGTCTCCTTTGGAAACCATTAGTTTTTCAAAGTCAGTGAGTCAGTATCTGTTCTGCAAAGAAATTCACCTGTCCTTTGTTTAGATTCCACATGTAAGTGTCAGCATATGATGTCGGTGTCTCACTGTCTAACTTCATTTAGCATGATCATTTCTAGATCCATCCATGTTGCTGCAAATGCCATTATTTCTTTCCTTTTAATGGCTGAGCAATATTCCATTGTGTATATGTACCACATCTTTATCCACTCCTGTGTCAGTGAGCATTTAGGTTCTTTCCAGGTCTTGGCTATTGTATATAGCACTGCAATGAACATTGGAGTACATGTATCTTTTCTAGTCATGGTCTTCTCTGGATAGATGCCCAGGAGTGGGATTGCTGGATCAAATGGTAATTCTGTTTTTAGTTTTCTGAGGAATCTCCTTACTGTTTTCCACAGTGGTTGCACCAATTTACAATCCCACCAACAGTGTAATAGGTTTCCCTTCTCTCCACACCCTCTCCACCATTTATTGTTTGTAGACTTTTGGATGATGGCCGTCCTGGCTGGTGTAAGGTGGTACCTCATAGTAGTTTTGCATTTCTCTAATAACGAGTGATATCGAACATCTTTTCATGTGTTTTTTGGCCGTCTGTATGTCTTCTTTGGAGAATTGTCTGTTTAGATCTTCTGCCCATTTTTGGATGAGGTTGTTTGCTTTTTTGGTATTGAGCAGTAGGAGGTGTTTATAAATTTTGGAGATTCGGGGATCATTTGCTTCATTTGCAAATATTTTCTGCCATTCCGTGGGCTGTCTTTTCATTTTGTTTAGGCAGTATGTAGTCTTTTGCATCTGGCTTCTTTCATTTACCATGATGTTTTTAAAGTTTATCCATGCTTTAGCAGGTACCCATATTTTATTCCTTTTTAATGCCAAATAGCATTCTGTTTGTTTATCCATTTGTATGTTGATTAATAATTGGGTTGTTTTCAGTTTGGAGCCATTACAAATAATGCTGATAAGAAAACTTATGTGTAAGTCTTTTTGTGGACCTATGTTTTCATTTCTCTTGGCTAGATTCCTAGGAGTGAAATATGGTAGTCCAGTAGAAGTTTGTGTCTAGCTTTTAAAGAAATTGCCAAACTGTTTTCCAAAGTAGCTATGCCATTTTACATTCCCACTGGCAGGGTATGAGAGTTTCAGGCTCTACACACCCATGCCAATACTTGATGATATTTGTCTTTTTGATCACAGGCATTCTTAGTAGGTTGTCCATAATGTGGTATCCTACTGTGGCCTTAGTTTTCATTTATCTGATGACTAATGAGATGTTAAGTACATTCTCATATGCTTATTATCCATTCATATATCTTCTTTGGTAAAATATTCTATTCGAGTCTTTCGCCCACTTTTAATTAGGTTGTTTGTCTTATTATTTTTCAACTTTAAGAGCTCTTTATATTTAAAAAGCCCTTTATAAGATCGTAGATACATGGTTTTAGCAGATACATGATTTACAGGTATTTCTCTGAGTCTATGACTTATCTTTTCACTTTCTTAATCTTGTCTTTTGAAGCACAGGTTTTTAGTTTTAATGAAGTATGGCTTGTCAATTTTGTCTTTTAGAGTTTACAGTTTTAGTGTCATGTGTGAATTCTTTGCTAACGCAGGAACATGAAGATTTACTTTTACCTGTTTTTCTAGAGTTTTCACCATTTTAGTATTTTTAAGACTCAGATTCCTTTGGAATTAATTTTTTTAGTATAGTGTGAGATAAGATTCTATGTTAGTTATATTATTTATTCAGTATATTTCTGTTTTTTGGCATCAGGATAGTCAATAGCCTCATCACTTTTTATTTTATGATTTTTATTTTTTCTGTTATAGTTGATTTATCATGTTCTGTCAATTTCTGCTGTACAGCAAAGTGACCCAGTCATACATATATACAGTCTTTTTCTCACATTATCCTCCATCATGTTCCATCACAAGTGACTAGATATAATTCCCTGTGCTATATAGGATGGTCTCATTGCTTAGCCACTCCAAATGCAATAGTTTGCATCTATTAACCCCAAACTCCCAGGCAATCCCACTACCTCCCCCTTCCCCTTGGCAACAACAAATCTGTTCTCCAAGTCCATGAGTTTCCTTTCTGTGGAAAGGTTCATTGGTGCCTATATTAGATTCCAGATATAAGTAATATCGCATGGTAATTGTCTTTCTCTTTCTGACTTAGTATGAAAGTCTCTAGTTCCATCCATGTTGTGGCAAATAGAATTATTTTGTTCTTTTTTGAGGCTGAGTAGTATTCCATGATGTATATATACCACATCTTCTTAATCCATTCATCTGTCAGTTGTCGTTTAGTTTGTTTCTATGGCTTGGCTATAGCAAATAGTGCTGCAATAAATGTACAGGTGCATATATCTTTTTCAATGAAAGTTTTGTCTGGATATATGCCCAAGAATGGGATTGCTGGGTCATATGGTAGTTCTATATTTAGTTTTCTGAGACACTTACATACTGTTTTCCATTGTGGTTGTACCAATTTACATTCCCACCAACAGTGCAGGAGGGTTCTCTTTTTCTCCACACCCTCTCCAGCATTTGATATTTGTTGACTTGTTAATGATCATCATTCTGACAGGTGTGAGGTGGTACCACAGTGTAGTTTTGATTTGCATTTCTCTAACAATTGGTGATGAGCATTTTTTTCATGTGCTTGTTGGCCATCTGTGTATCTTCTTTAGAGAAAATGTCTATTCAGGTCTTTTGCCCATTTTTCAGTTGGATTGTTGAATTTTTTTGCTGTTGAGTTGTATAAGTTGTTTGTATATTTTAGAGATTAAGCTCTTGTCAGTTTTATCATTTGCAATTTTTTTTTGTCTTTTTTGCTATTTCTTGGGCTGCTCCGGCAGCATACGGAGGTTCCCAGGCTAGGGGTTCAATCGGAGCTGTAGCCTCCGGCCTACGCCAGAGCCACAGCAACACAGGATCTGAGCCGCGTCTGCAACCTACACCACAGCTCACAGCAACACCGGATTGTTAACCCACTGAGCAAGGGCAGGGACCGAACCCACAACCTCATGGTTCCTAGTCGGATTCGTTAACCACTGCGCCACGACGGGAACTCCTCATTTACAATTATTTTCTTCCATTCTGTAAATAGTCTTCTTCTTTTTTTTTTTTTTTTTGGTTTCCTTTGCTGTGCAAAATTTGTCAGTTTGATTAGATCCCATTGCTTTATTTTTGCTTTTATTTCTGTTGCCTTGGGAGACTGACCTAAGAAAGCATTTGTATGGTTGACTTCAGAGAATGTTTTGCCTGTGTTCTCTTCTAGGAGTTTGATGGTATCTTGTCTTACCTTTAAGTCTTTAAGCCATTTTGAGTTTATTTTTGTGCTTGGTGTGAGGGTTTATTCCAGTTTCATTAATTTACATGTGGCTGTCCAGGTTTCCCAGCACCACTTGCTGAAAAGACTGTCTTTCCCCCATTTTATATTCTTGCCTCCTTTGTCGAAGATTAATTGACCACAGGTGTCTGGGTTTATTTCTGGGTTCTCTCTTTGGTTCCATTGGTCTGTATGTCTGTTTTGGTACCAGTACCACACTATCTTGATTACTGTAGCTTTGTAATATTGCCTGAAGTCCCGTTATGCCTCCCACTTGGTTTTTGTTCCTCAGGATTGCTTTGGAAATTCTGGGTGTTTTTATGGTTCCATATAAATTTTTGGATTGTTTGTTCTGGTTCTGTGAAAAATGTCATGGGTAATTTGTTGATAGGGAGTGCATTGAATCTGTAGATTGCTTTGGGTAGTGTGGCCATTTTTACAATATTAATTTTTCCAACCCAGGAGCATGGAATGTCTTTCCATTTCTTTGAATCCTCTGTAATTTCCTTGATCAGTGTTTTATAGTTCTCAGCATGTAATTTGTTAACCTTCTTGGTTAGGTTTACTCCTAGGTACTTAATTTTTGGGGTGTGATTTTAAAAGATATTATATTTTTATTATCCTTTTCTCATATTTCATTGTTAGTATACAGAAATGCAACTGATTTCTGAATGTTAATCTCGTATCCTGCTACTTTGTTGAATTTGTTGATCAGTTCGAGTAGTTTTTGGGTTGAGTCCTTAGGGTTTTCTATATATAGTATCTTGTCTTCTGCATAGAGTGACAATTTTACCTTTTCTCTTCCAATTTGGATACCTTTTATTTCTTTTGTTTGTGTGATTGCTGTGGCTAGGACTTCCAATCCTGTGTTGAATAAAAGAGGTGAGAGTGGGCATCATTGTCTTGTTCTAATTTTAGCAGGAAGGCTTTCAGCTTTTCTCTATTGAGAATTATATTTGCTGTGGGTTTGTCATAAATGACTTTGATTATGTTATGTTCCTTCTCTACCCACTTTGGAAAGAGTTTTTATCATGAATGGATGTTGGACTTTGTCAAATGCTTTTTCTGCATATATTGAGATGACCATGTGGTTTTTGACTTATCTTTTGTTAATGTGGTGTATGACATTCATTGATTTACAAAGGTCGAAGCATCCTGGTGAAACTGGGATGCGTCCCACCTGGTCATGGTATGATCTTTTTTATGTGTTCTTGGATTCGGTTGGTTAAAATTTTATTGAGAACTTTTACATCTATATTCATCAAAGATATTGGCCTATAGTTTTCTTTTTTGGTGGTATCTTTGTCTGGTTTTGGTATTAGGGTGATGGCGGCATCATAGAATGTCTTTGGGAGTGTTCCTTCTTCTTCAACCTTTTAGAAAAGTTTAAGAAGGATGGGTATAAGTTTTTTATATGTTTGGTAGAATTTGCCTGTGAAGCCATCTAGTCCTGGACTTTCATTTGTGGGGAATGTTTTTTTTATTACATGTTCAATTTCATTTCTAGTGATGGGTCTGTTCAGTTTATCTTTTCTCTTGATTCAATTTTGATGGTCTGTAAGTCTCTAGAAAGTTGTGCATTTCTTCTAGGTTGTCAAATTTGTTGGCATATATTCATAGTATTCTCTTATGATTTTTTTGTATTTCTGCAGTATCTATTGAGATTTCTCCTTTTTTATTTCTTATTTTGTTTATTTGAGTTCTTTCTCTCCTCTTCATGGTGAGTGTGGCCAGAGGTTTGTCAATTTTGTTTATCCTTTCAAAAAAACAGCTCTTGGTTTTATAGCTTTTTTTCTCTATTTTTTTTCAAATCTCTATTTTATTGACTTTCTCTTTGATCTTTATGATTTCCTTCCTTTTGCTGACTTTAGGTTTTGTTTGTTCTTCTTCTAATTCATTTAGGTGGTGGGTTAAGTTGTCAATTTGAGATTTTTCCTCTTTTTTGAGGAAGGTCTGTATCGCTATGAAGTTCCCTCTAAGTTATGCTTTTGCAGCATGCTATAGATTTTGAATGATTGTGTCTTCATAATCATTTGTCTCGAGGTATTTTTAAATTTCCTTTTTGATTTCCTAATTGACCCGTTGGTTTTTTAGTAGCGTGGTACTTAGTCTCCATATAGTCAGTTTTTTCTCATTTCTTTTCCTGTAGTTAATTGCTAGTTTCATGCCATTGTGGTCAGAGAAGATACTTGCCTCATCACTGTTTATTGAAAAGACTATTCTTTCTCTATTTGTCTTGGCACCTTTGTGGAAAATAATTTTACCATAAACATGAGGATTCATTTCTAAACTATCAATTCTATTCCATTGATCTATAACAGAGGCAAAGTAGAGTCTAAAGGCCAAAAACCAGCCCACTACCATTTTTTGCTATTGTCAATAAAGTTTTACTGAACATAGCCATTCCCATGTGTTTACATCTTGTTTGAGGTACTTTTGCACTAGGATGACAGAGTGCAGTCATTTGCAACAGAAACCAAAAAGTCTCAAATATTTACTCCATGGAACTTTATAAAATTTTTTGCTAACCCTGATCTATATGCTTATCTTTATGTCAGTACCATATTCCTGATCACTGCAGCTTTATTATAAATCATGAAATAAGGTTGTATGAATCTTCCAACTTTGTTCTTTATCAGAACTGCTTTGCCTGCACCAGGTACTTTGCATTTCCATATAAATTTTAGGATCAGCTCATCAGTTTCTGAAAAGTAGCATGCAAGATTTTGATAAGCATTATTGAGTCTATATATCAGTCTGGGGAGAACAGTCATCTTGGTAATACTAAGTTTTCCCATCCATGAACATGATATCTCTCCATTTATTATATCTTTAATTTTTCTCCACAGTGCTTTTTACTTCTAAGTGTACCAGTCTTTGATTTCTTTTTGTTAAGTTTATTTCTAAGTATTTTATTATTCGTGATGCTACTATAAATAAAATTTTCTTAGTTTCATTTTCAGTTTTTTTTTATTGTCGCTATTATGATAATTGTATAGAGATACTATTGATTTTTGCTTATTGATCTTGTATTCTGTGGACTAAAATAGTGTATTACTTCGCTTATGTTTTTATCAATTTTTAAAGGATTTTCTGTATACAGGCTCATGACATATGCAAATAAACAGAGTTTTATTTCTTCCTTCCAAACCTGGGCTGGATTTTTTTTTTTTTTTTTCAAACTTGTTACACTGAGTAGAACCTTCAATCCGTTGTTGAATAAGCATGATGAGAGTAGATGTTGTGGCCTTTAGGGGAAAGCTTTTACTCTTTTACCATTAAGTATGAGTGTACCTATAGGTTTCTCATAGATGTCCTTTATCAGGTTGAGGAAATTCTCTTCTATTCCTAGTTTGTTAAGTTTTTTTAAAAATCCATAAATAGATGTTGAATTTTTAAATACACTTTTTTTCTGAAACAATTGAGATAGTCATGTGATTTTCATTCCTTACTGTTTTATTAATATGGTATTCTATATACATTGATTTTCAGTTGTTAAACTAATATTTTATTCCTAGAACACCTCACACTTGTAGATGGTGTGCAAGTCTTAATTCACTCCTGAGTTATTTTTCTAATATTTTGTTAATGCTTTTTGCATATCTGTTCATGATTTTGGCTAGTTTTGATTTCTTGTGGGGTTTCTGTCCATTTTGTTACCAGAGTTATACTGGTCTCATAGAATGAGTTGAGAAGTGTTTCCTCCTCCTCTATTTTCTAAAAGACTGTGAAATATTGGCATTATTTTTGAATATTTAAATTTATCATTGAAGCCACTTAGACCTGAGTTTCTCTTTAAGAGATTTCTAATTACCATTTCAATTTCTCTTGTTATAGATATATTCGTATTTATCATTGCTAACTGAGTCTGTTTTCATCATTTGTGTCTGTCTTGGATATTTTTCTATTTCATCCAAGTTATCTAATTTGTTGCTGTAATATTGTTTATAATAATACTTATAGACCTTTAAATTTTGACAGGGTCAGTAGTCATATTTGGTAATTTGCATCTTCTCTCTTATTTTCTTGGTTTGTTAGTTTCATTGCACTTATAGTTTACTCTGTTTTCTCTATTTTTTTTTATTTCAATGATTTTTCAACCTAATCTTTATTAATTCCTTCCTTTTGTTTGCCATAGGTTTAGTTTTCTTTTTCCAGTTTCTTATGCTGGAAGTTTATTTCTTTTCTGAAATTAACACTGCTGTAGATTCGATGTTTCTTAATGAATTCACTTTAAAATATCAGACTAAGCATCACTTACATGTGAAACTTATACTGTAGTTAAGTCGTTTGATAACAACTGCTGTTGTTTAAATTACAAGTAAAATCAAAATGTTTTGTTCCTCTCCTTCTGGTAAAAGTTAAAACAAGAATGATTTTACAAGCTAATTTTCAGTGATTTATATTTTCTGATCTTAAACTATAAGAGAAGAATCTAATAGAATTTTATAAATGCTTTTTAAGTGATGAATATATTCTATTAAAACCATGTGATTGTAGTTTGATATTTGTTAGTACCTCTCTGTTTAAAAAGACATTTTCAGGGAGTTCCCACTGGTGTTGCAGCTCCAGGGTCTTCAGGGGTGAAAGTTTTTTCCCTGGCTCAGTGCAGTGTATTGAAAGAGCCAGTGTTGTCACAGCTGTAGCTCAGATTCAGTCCCTGGCCCGGGAACTTTCATATGCCATGGGTGTGGCCACTTAAAAAAAAAAAGAAAAAAAAAAAACCTTTCAAAGGTAAAATACGTAAAATCTTATGACAGGTCAATATTAACAGATAAACATTTGCAATTGACTGTTTAGTAGATTTGAACTTTAATTAGACAAAATAGCATCCTCTCAAAGGAAGTTCCCCACATTTTTATGGCTAGGCCTCAATTATTATGATTATATTTTGAATTTCATCAATTTTCTTGTTATATAAATATATACATAATATCTTTGACTTTGCCTCTTAGCCTGTAATACTATCTGATTCCTTACAAAAAGTTTCCAAACCCAGGCTAAGATGATATCTGCCTAGAAAATTAAAGATTTAAAGATTTACCCTCTTTGGAAGACGATATCCCCGGAGCCTCTGGAATTTTGCATTCAGAAAACAGAAAATTCAGAGAAAAATGACTGGCCAGTCCATGCAAAGAACTAAACAACTGAAAACCAGGAGAAAAACTACAAATGATGGCAGTAAAACTGTATGTGTTCCCAGTATTGGAGTTATCAAGCAACAATTTTATTCAGACAAGAAGATACATAAATTTTTTTAACTTTTTTTTTAACCTTTTTTTTTTTTTGGGCCATGCCTGCAGTATGTGGAAGTTCCCAGGCCAGGGACCAAACCTGAACTACTACAGTGACAATGCTAGATCCTTAACCCACTGTACCACAAGGGAACTCCCCAAATCTCCTCTTAGAACAGTTACCAATAACTTGACTCTACATGAAAGTGACTATAAACCACATAAACATATCCTTATAAAGCTAAGTTAAATGTATCCCTAACTCAGCTTCTCCTGGGCTAGATTTCAAAACTAGATGCAATCTGCTCAATCCCCACTCAAATGAGGGAAGATACAATGGAGGGAAAGTTGAGTGGAAACAGATAATGGTCTGAAGTTACTACTGCTGAAAATATTTACTAAAATTAATTTGTAAATAAAAATACATTTTTATTTACAAAAATAAATTCATTTGTCATATTGCATCCACCCAGGGTTTTGGAAGGGACCCAGGTGAATAACGTTGTGAAGCTTAAGCTTTACTAGATAGAAGAAAAAATGAAACAAACAAACAGTAGTTATGCACTGGAGATTTGGGAATTGAGAAAAATTGGAGGCAGGTGTAAGAGAGAAACTTTCCATTGTATGCTTTTTTTTATTATTTGGACATTTATATGCCTATTGAAAATTAAAATATCTTAATTGAGGTCAAATGTTCTAAACTGGAATGATTGGCAATGCTGTTGAACACTGACTAAAGCCAGAAGACTAACTTTCCAATAAAAAGGAAAAAAATCAGTAACAGACAATGATTATGAATAAAACAGTCTATCCAAGAACTCTGAGGGCTGGCATTAGGCCCCAAACACTGAACAAGTGGTGAGATAATCAGTTCTCATCAACCCTCAGTCTCTCCCTGCTTCAAAGGCTTCCACAAATATTATGCTGAGATGTAGCTGATTATTGCATGATGTGATTTCATGGGTGCAGAAATTCTGCTATTATAAATTCAGGAGATATAGAACTCTAGTTATGCTTTAGCCCAAGCATGTGTCTAGTGGCTTGTACAAGCTGAGCACTCGAAATGTGGCTAGTAGAAATTGAGGTGTGCTGGAAGGGTAACATACATACTGTATTTCAAAGATTTAGTACAAATAATAATCTCAAAAATTTACAAAAAAATAATTTGATTATATGTTGAATTAATATTTAGAATATATTGGGTTAAACTATTAAAACTAATTCCACCTTTTTATTATTTAAAATGTGATTTAAATAAAATCACATTTTTTTGATTTAGAAAAATTAAAACTGGAGTTCCTGTTGTAGCTCAGCGGTAATGAATCTCACTAGTATCATTAGGACGTGGGTTCGATTCCTGGCCTTGCTCAATGGGTTAAATATCCGACGTTGCCGTGAGGCATGGTTTAGGTCTCAGATGCCGCTTGAATCAAACATTACTGTGGCTGTGGCTGGCAGCTGTAGCTCCGATTCAACCCCTGGCCTGGTAACTTCCATATGCCCCAAGTGTGGCCCTAAAAAAAAAAGAAAAAAACGAAAAAAGAAAAGTAAAAAAAGAAAAATTAGAATTACATGTGTCCCAATTTAAATTTCTATTGAATAGTGCTGCTCTAAAGGCACAGTTCCTTGTTCCTCCGATTTGGAGGACTGCTGAGGATGTAACCTGATGCCAGCTTTATCACTTTGAAAGAGAAAGTTAAATTTTAAAATATCGAGCTAAAAGACTCCCAGAATGAGAAAATTACACATCTATCACTACAATTGAATAGATCTATTAAAGTGTTATGTAATTACATTGTTTCACAAGTTTGAAATCATCTCAAGAATTTTCTTTAAAGTAATAACTAGTTTCTCCAAATAGTTCATTCTAGTTTTTTTAATTACCAATTCACTTTATGCCTCTCTAAAATATCTTGTTATGTAAAATGAGAACGATAGTCTTCCATAATCTTTAAAAATAATATTATAAGGAAAAAGCTATAGGCAAGACAAAGACACACAAAATAAATCGCTTAGAGTTCTTCAATAGTCAAAAGCATTTATTACAGTAAATATTCTACTGGCTCATCCTTCAATATCAGCTAATCTACAGATCAAAATTTATGTGATATGGTTCGACATGAAAATCAATCAGGGGAGTTCCCTTCGTGGCTCAGCAGGTTAAGAACATGACGTTGTCTCTGTGAGGATGCAGGTTTGATCCCTGGCGTTGCTCAGTGGGTTAAGGATCCAGTTGTGCTGCAAGCAGCAGCGTAAGTCACACATATGGCTCAGATACAGTGTGGCTGTGGCTGTGGCATAGACCTGCACCTGCAGCTCTGATTTAACCCCTAGTCCAGGAACTTCTGTATGCTGCAGGTGTGGCTGAAAAACAAAACAAAAAAAAAATCAGGCACATTTCTGTACACTAACAATGAACAATCTAAAAAGACAAGAAAATAATTTCATTTGCTATAATATTGAAAATGATAAACTACTCAGTTATAAACTTCACCAAGGAGATGAAATACTTGTACACAAAAACTACAAAATATTGCTGAAAAAAATTAGAGACGACCAATGAATAATAAGATACCCATTTTCATGGGTTGAAAGACTTAATATTAAGATGTGAATGCTACATGAATCAATCTTCGGATTCAATATAATTGCCAAAGATTTTTTTTTTCCCAGAAATGGAAAAATTCATCCAAAAATTCGTCTGGGGTCTCAAGAGACCTAGAGTAGTTTTTAAAATCTTGAGAAACACAATGTTGTAAGTGTCACAGCTTGTGATTTCAAAACTTACTGCAAAATTATGCTAATTAAAATAATGTGGCTCTGGCATAAAGACAGACATAGATACTAGGAGAATAGAACAGAGAGTCCAGGAATAAACCCTCACACATATGATCAAATGATTTTCAACAAAAGTACCAAGATTGTTAAATGGAGAAGAGATAGTCTTTCCAACAAACGGTACTGGGAAAACTGGATAGCCATATTAAAAAAAAAAAAAAAAAAGATGCTAAACTCTTGCATTACTCCATAATACAAAGGTTAACTCAAAGCTTGCCAATTTTAGAACATTTTCATCAACTCCCAAAAGAAACTGCATATCCGTTAACAAATCTTCCCCATTTTACTCTCCTCCAGGCAACCACCGATCTACTTTCCATCTCTGTGGGTTTGTCTATTCTGGACATTTCTTATAAGGGAAATTATACAATGCCTGGCCTTTTGTGTCTGACTTCTCTCACTGTGCATGAAATTTGCAAGATTCACCCATATTGTGTTTTGTATCAGTATTGCATCTGTTTTTAAGGCTAAATAATATTGCATGGATGTACCACATTTTTTTTAAAATCCATGCACCTGTTGACAGATATTTAGGCTGTTTTCACTTTCTGGATATTATGAATAATGTTTCTGGGAACGGAGTGGCTGGGTCATAAGCAGAGTCTATGTTTAGCATTCCGAGGAACTACCAAATTGTTTACAAAGTGACTGCATCGTTTTTCAGTCCCAAAGGAAATGTATAAAAATTCCAATTTCTTTCTTTTTTTTGGGGGGGGGGGACCACACCCTTGACATATGGAAGTCCCCAGGGTAGGGATTGAATGAGAGCTGCAGCTGCTGTCCTACAGCATAGGTACAGCAATGCCAGATCTGAGCATTCATCACAGCTCAGGACCATGCTGGATCCTTAACCCACGGAGCAAGGCCTGGGATCCAACCCATATCCTCGTGGACACGAGTCCAGTTACTTCTGAGCCACAATGCGAACTCCGGAAGTGCCCATTTCTGCACATCTTTACCACCGCTTGTTATTGTTTGTTTTTATTTCATCCATCCTTGTGGGTATGAAGTGGTAATTTGTTGTGATTTGATTTGATTTCCCTATGGGGTCGTGTTGTTAGACATCTTTTCATATGCTTATTGGCCATTTGTATATCTTCTATGGAGAAATATCTACTCAGTGGGTTATTTTTATTTTGATTGTATTATTTGTCTTTTTATTGTTGTTTTCAGACTTCTTTATGTCTCTTGATACCAGACCTTTATCAAATACATGAGTTGAAAATGTATTATCTTCTGAGTTGTCTTTTCACTTTCTCAATAGTGTTCTTCAAAGCACAAAAGATTTGAGTTTTGATGAAGTTTAATTACTTTTTTGGGAGAGCGGAGGGAGGGGAATGCTTGTGTCATAGCTAAGAAAGCATTGCCTAATGTAAAGTCTTAAAGATTTATACCCATTCTTTTTTTCTAATAGTTTTATAGTTTTAGATCTTATGATTAGGGCTTTAATCTATTTTGAGCTGATTTTTATATATTGCCTGAAGGGGAGGGCCACATTCATTATTTTGCATGTTAATCCAGTTTGTGGAAAAGATTATTCCTTCTCCACTGAATTTTCTTGCCACTCTTATCTCAATTCTGTGGTTCATAAATGGGAGAGTTTTTCTGAACTTTCTATTCTATCATCTATATATCTTGCCTTATGCCAGTGCCATGCTCTCTTGATTTCTGTCACTTTTTCGTAAGTTTTGAAATCAAGAAATGTGAGAACTACAACTTTGTGTTTTTAAAGATCGTTTTAGCTATGCTATGTCCTTTGCAATTCCATCAGCATTTTAGGATTAGCTTGTCAGTTTCTAAAAAGAAGACAGTTGGGATTCTGATGGAGATTATATTGAATCCATAGATTTAACTGGGGAAATTGACATCTTAGCAATATCTTTTTAATCTATGAATATGGAATATCTTTTCATTTATTCAGATCTTCTGTAATTTTTTCAGTAGTATTTTATAGCTTTCAGTGTACAAATCTTGTACTTGTTAAAAATCTACTTCTAAATATTTTATTTTTGAAATAAATTCTTTTATAAATAGAATTGTCTGGAGTTCCTGTCACAGTGCAGGGGAAACGAATCTGACTAGGAACCATAAGGTTTTAGGTTCGATCCCTGGCCTTGCTCAAGGTTAAGGATCCAACGTTGCTGTGAGCTATGGTCACAGACGAGGCTCTGATCTGGAGTTGCTGTGGCTGTGGTGTAGGCCAGCAGCTACAGCTCTGATTCGACCCCTAGCCTGGGAATCTCCATATGCCACAGGTGTGGCCCTAAAAAAAAAAGACAAAAAGACAAAAAATAAAAATTAAAAAAAATTAGAATTGTTTCCTTAATTTCATTTTCAGATTTCCCATTGCTAGAAATATAATAGTTTTTTCTATATGTTACTACTGTATCCTTCAACCTTGTTGAACTTATTTATTAGCTCTAATAATTTGTGTGTGTGTATTTCTTAGGACTTTCCAGGTACACAATCCTATCATCTTCAACTAGAGATGGTTCAACTTCTTCCTTTTCAAACTAGATTTTTTTACATTGCCGTATTCCTGGAGTTCCCGCTGTGGCTCAGTGGGTTAAGAACCCGATATAGTTTCTCTGAGGATGTGGATTTGATCCCTGGCCTCCCTCAGGGGGTTAAGGATCTGACATTCCCACAAGCTGCTGCCTGGGTCACAGATGCAGCTAGGGTCTGGCATTGCTGTGGCTGTGTTGTAGGTTTGCAGCTGCAGCTCCAATTCAACCCTGGCCTGGGAACTTCCATATGCTGCAGGTGTGGCTGTAAAAAGAAAAAAAAAAAAAGTTACTTTATTGCTCTGATTATAGCCTTCACTGTTATACTGAACAGAAACAGTGAGAGCAGACATCTTTGTTTCTTTCCGGTGTTGGAAAGCTTTCAGTCTTTCGCTGTTACTTATAACGCTAACTGTGGTTTCTTATGGATGCCCTTTATCAAGTTAAGGCAGTTCCCTTCTCTTCCTGTTTTCCTCATAGGGGGAGCTGGATTTAGTCAAACATTTTTTCTGCCTCTATGGAAAGGATCATATGCTTTTTGTCTTTTGTTCTTTTGTTTTGTTTATATGGTGTATTACATTGATTTTCTTATGTCGAACCAAGCCTGCATTCTGGGATAAATCATCTAAAGTTAGGTATGTTGCTGGATACAGTTTGCTATTTTTTTTGGGGGGGGGGGGATGTTGGTATCTTTAACCACAAGGGATACTGATCTGTAGTTTCCTTGTTGAGGGAATGTTTTTGTTGCTGTTGGTGTTAGAGTAATACTGGCTTCATAGAATGAGTTGAGAAGTGTTCTCGCCCCACCCCATTTTCTAAAAGAGTTTGTGAAGAATTTGTATTATTTGTATTGACTTGTATTCAAACCATGTGATAAAATTAATCATTGAAAGCCACCAGAAATTGAACTTAATTTTCAGAGTTCTAAAAAATTTTATTCTGGAAAACTTTCCACTTGTTCACCTTACTTTTACGGAGGAGAGGATTTCTGGAGGTCTTACTCTGTAATTGACACTGACATTCATTTCATTTTTTTTTTTTATTGTACTACAGAATCAGCTAACCAGTGTCAAATGTTTCAGTTAGAAACCCACACTTCACATATTTAGTTCTAGATTTACTCCTCAAGTTCCTAAAATATCATCCAAACTTTCTCACTACTGACAAATGAACATTCCCTAGATATGGAGGTTTTCTCAAATGGAAGTTCTTTCTAGACTAAATTTCTTGAATCTTAAAGTTTGATGACTTTTTACTAAAGGTATTACTTTTGTTACTTTTCATTTGAAAGCAAATTTAAAAATACTTTTTAGGAGTTTTCTTGTGGCTCAGCGGGTTAAGGATCTGGTGTTGCCACTGCTCGGGTCCCTGCTGTGGTGCAAGTTCTCTCCTTGACCCAGAAACTTCCATGTGCTGTGGGTGTAGCCAAAACAAAGCAAAACAAAAAAACACAACAAACAAACAGCTCCCATCAAAAAAACAAAAAAACAAAACCCAAACCTTTAAAATTATAGAACACCATAAAAAATATGAGATGATATCAGTATCATCACCATTTATGTGATAATCATTTCACAACAGTATAGTTACATTGCTTTTATTTTTTTCTTAGGAAAAATAGAAGAACCTCACACTAGAGCTGAATTTAGTGATTTGATTGTCAACTTTGGGTCACCAATCAATGATCTAATCCATGTCTCCTGACAATAAGATAAAGCACAGATGTACTTAAAATTTAAATATTCCTAAATGACATCATCTATTCACTTGATTTAAGGGTCTTATCTTTCTTCCATTTGTTGGACCTCAGCAGTTTGAGTTTCAGCCTTCATCTCTGTGGCTTCCATTGCTGCAAGTCTTCTCCCTGAATAAGACATACATGGGCCAAGTTCCTGAGCTTATTCGCAGTGGGAAAGGCACAGCTATTCTGGAGAGGAGTTTGATTCTGAGCTAAGATAGCACCATATTTAACCTCTGAATTTACTATTCTCTTTTTCTCTTTCCTGAGTTCTTTTTACCTCCTGTTACCCTTTCCTAACGATTCTCTTCTGTGACTCCCTACAGGTTGAATTCCACCACTTGCTCATCTCACCTTTGACAGTGAATAATTAAAAGTGACCTATTTTTTAACTAATCACAAGACTTTTTCCCACTTAGCCCTCATCCTTCTGAAATACTCTCTTATGAAGCAATGCGTTCTTTTAGCCTTGATTCAGTTGGTTCAATTGTAGGAATGCTTGTGTAATGTTATCATTCTTAGATAGCTGTGTCTAAGATACTGCAGAACACCTCTGTTTTCCTTGAAATTCTCTTTCTTTCCTTTTTATTTTATTTTTGTCTTTTCTAGGGCTGCTCCTACGGCATATGGAGGTTCCCAGGCTAGGGGTCTAATCGGAGCTGTAGCCACCAGCCTATGCCAGAGACACAGCAACGCAGGATCCGAGCTGCATCTGCAACCTACACCACAGCTCACGGCAACTCCGGATCCTTAACCCACTTAGCAAGGCCAGGGACTGAACCCGCAACCTCGTGGTTCCTGGTCAGATTCGTTAACCACTGCGCCACGACGGGAACTCCTCTCTTTCTTTCCTATAATGCTTCTCTCTCCTGGTTCTTTCTTATTGTAACTTTGGGTTTCCTTTCCCTCTTTGACCTTTCAGACTTGAGTGAGGGGCTTCCCTGAGGTTCAGTCCTCAAGTTATTTGTCGTTCCTTCCTTTATGCTTGAAGAGATCATTCATCCTATAATCCAGGCTTCGGAGATCTTAAATGGTGTTATGTTAATTATCATTTCTTCCCCAATAGCTGAGGGACCTCTGTGTCTCTCCAAGAACACTATCCTGAGCTCAGATGCCCATGAACTGCCTATTAGGCATATCTACTTGGCTATGCTTCACTTACCACAAAGTCAACAGACCAAAGTCAACTCATCACCCTAACCTCTCCTCCACTAATCCCACCTCACCTCAGAGCTCCCCTTTAACTTTTCTGTTTCTGTAAATGATACCACAGTTTTCTCAGTTCTCCAGATTTCAGAACTGGGGAAAAAAAAATTTTTTTTTTTTAATCTTTCTGGAGAGTTTCTGTTGTAGCTCAGGAGGTTAAGAACCCAACATAGTGTCCATGAGGATGCAAGTTCAATCCCTGGCCTCGCTCAGTGGGTTAAGGATCTGGTGTTGCCACAAGCGGCCTTATAGGTCACAGATGTGGCTCAGATTTTCCATTGCTGTGGCTGTGGTGTAGGTCGGCAGCTGTAGTTTTAATTCAACCCCTAGCCTGGGAATTTCCATATTCTGCAGGTGTGGCCTTAAAAAAATTTTTTTTTTAAATTCTCTCTGGCTACTTGCTCTCTGTACATAGTCATTTAGTCATGTATTGATTCTTCTTTCAAAATTTCTTTCTTCGTTCACATTTTTGGTACATGATTGTCAGGAGCTATTAAAAATTTTGGTGAGAATATTCTTGAACTCAAGATTTGTATTTAAAAGAATTCATCATACCAGCTTTACTTGAACAACTGGGAGAAGGCTTTTACACATTCATATGTTTATTTCAACATAATTGGAAAAGGAAAAATTTGAAAACAGTCTAAATATCTACCATATAGGTGACTGGTCCTACCTGTACCAATATGGTAACATATCTATTCTGTTACATGAAAAAAGCAAGTGGCCAAATTAAATTTATACTATTATTTCATTTTGTAAAACAAAAAAAGATGCACACACACATATACTGGTATATGCACAGGCACTTTTTGTGACTTATTTTTCCCCATTAAAAAATTAATTTATACTTTCCATACAATAAAATTCACCCTCTTCGTGTAAAATACTGTTTTGACAAATGCATAAAACTGTGCATTCACCTCACAATCAAGATAGGGAACACTTCTGTCACTCCGAAAACCTCCCCTGTGCCACTTCATTTATTTCTTTAGCTGTTTCGGGCCTCACCCTTGGCATATGAAAGTTCCCAGGCTAGGAATAGAATCGGGGCTGTAGCTGCTGACCTACGGCAGGACCCGAGCCTCGTCTGAGGCCTACACCACAGCTCACGGCAGTGCTGGATTCTTAACCCACTGAGTGAGGCCAGGGATCGAACCTGCATTCTCATGGATGCTAGTCTGGTTTGTTGCCACTGAGCCACAACGGGAACCCCCTGTGCCACTTTACAGTCCACCTCAGCCTGCACCCTCAACCCCTGGCTCCCTTTGATGTGATTTTTGTCCCATATCGTTTTACCTCTACCAGAATGTCATAGACATGGAATTATACAGTGTAGAGTCTCTGGAATCTGACTTCCTTAAGCTGGCAGAGCATACTTAGATGTATCACTCTTGTTTGATGCATCAGTCATTTTTTCCTTTTATTGCTCAGTAGTAGTTCATTACGTAGGCAGACCACAGTTTGTTTATCTGTTCTGCAGTTGAGGAATATTTGGGTGGATTCCAGATTTCGGCAATTATGAATAAAGCCAATATAAACCTTTAGGCATGGGTGTTTGTGTCAACATAAGTTTCTCTTGGGTGAAGCTCTAGGAGTAGGAGTGATGGGTCAAATTGTAAGTGTATGTTTAAGTGTGTAATAAATTACCATACTTCTTTCTCAAATGACTGTGCCATTTTGCTTTTCCATAACCATTGTCTGAGGGTTCTAGTTGGGCCACATCTTTGCCAGGATTTGGTATTGTCAGTTTTTATTTTTATTGTTTTAGTCCTTTAGTATTGCTTTGTGGTTTAAATTTACATTTTCTTAATGATTGATATTGAAATATTTTCCTGTGTTTATTTATATATAAGCATTTTTGAGAAACACACACACATATTCCCACATTTAATCATGACTATTTCAGTGCTGCATTGGGAAGGATTTGTAGTAACTGGAGGTGGAAAAAAACCTTACACATTTCTCATTCTACTGTTTATGTACTATTTAAATTTGGTCAAGAACATGCTTGACATTTTTTAAACAAGTTAATTTTTTTAAATTTCTCTGTGCTTGATTAATCCTCTAATAGAGCTCCACCTGTAAAATCCATGTTTTTCTCCTATATCATCTTGGACAAGCAAATGCTATCCTGTGCGAAACAGTAGCCACTAGCTCAGGTGCCTATTGCACCCTTTTAATGTGTCCAGTGAGAAGCTGAATTGTTTTCTTTAATTAATTAATTATAATTGTAATAGCCACCTGTGAGGTGGCTATCCTATTGGACAGAACAACTCTGGAACACTTATTGCTAGAAATCTTCATCTTCATTCTTTGCCTGTCTGACTGCTATTTTAATTTATTTATTTTTTTTCTGACAAAGATGATTCCTGGCAGTGGTGGAGACTTCTTCTGCTCTGAGAGATAAAGGGGTGGGGTTGGGGAGGGGGGGATGGGAGAGGGACGCACACCTGAACTTTTCCAATCACACTTAGATGAACACCTCCGTCATTACAGAAAGTTCTTTTGGACAGCACTGCTCTCTAGAGGGTTGCTGAAGGTGTTTGAACATGACAGGTTTGAACTCACGTGCAGAATGAACTTTGCTGTCTGCTTCCTTCCAAAGCCAGGAAGTGGAAGAGTCAGTGAACTGTACTGGCTGCCTGTCTTAAAATACACAGAGCAAATGCTCCAGTGAATCAGTCATCCTTAAGTGGGCCCAAAACGCAGTCTGGTCATCATTGCTCCAGCCACCAGGGAAAGATGAAACCTGGGACCTTGGCACTAGGGTCGAATTTTCTGTGGAGAGTTGAAAACCTATCTACAGAATGTACTCTTACATAATAAATAAGCTTCCCTCACTGATAAATGCCAATTTTCCAGTGGACCATGGAAAATTGGCTATTTTTGGCCACTCGGTGGGAGGCTATGGAGCTCTAACGTGTGCTTTGAAGAGCCCTGCAAAATGGGAAAATGCAAATCTGTGTCAGTATTTGCTCCAACTTGCAACCAGTTCCCTGTCTCTGGATGGGTGGGAGGGCAAAAATCTCTCAATGGATATTTGCAATCAGATCTAAATAAATGAAAAGATTATGATGGTGCAGTTTTTTTTTGTTTTTTGTTTTTTTTTGGTGTGTTTAGGGCTGCACCTGTGGCACAGGAGGTTCCCAGGCTAGGGGTCGAATCAGAGCTGTAGCTGCCGGCCTACACCACAGCTCAGGGCAACCCCGGATCCTTAACCCACTGAGTGAGGCCAGGGATGGAACCTGCATCCTCATGGATACTAGTCAGATTCATTTCTGCTGAGCTATGACGGGAACTCCATGATGCTGCTATTCTTAGTAAGTTTTATTCAGGTTCTGGTTTCGCAAGATCAAGATCGAGGAGATGGTGACTAAACATTTCAGCCAGACAGCTACTTCCTAAATCACTTGTTTTCCGATGACAAGAGGGTCATGATTATAGGTCCTTCTCTTTGCAGCTGTCTTTAATGACCGCATCAGACCTCACGCAGAATTCCTGAGTATGGGAACTGTCAGGACCTCCAATCTTTCCTGAGTTATAGAAGGTAGAATAAAGAAAGACAGATTTTAAAATTAGGGTTTTCATGACACTAACAGAGTTTGTATCGTTAAGACGTCTGAATACATGGACATAATGCAAGAAAGTACATAAAACAAGAAAATTCCAAGTGCATATTTATGATCGTAGAAGGCTTGTCCAACATGTTGGAATGACACCTCACAATTATTCAGATGTCGCTGTCGTTACTTTTGTAAAAAATTTGGGCAGACTAGTCTTATTTTTACAGATCTCTTTAACACTTTTTATGAGGTCGTAGGAAATCATTCGAGACTTGTGGAATGAAGAATGAATTGTCATTGCTAGGTCTGCCCGAAGTAAGAAATTCCTCCCTTCTTGCCCCCAGAATCAGCTTAGAGTTAAGCCCCTGTTTTCTCCTCCTTCTTCATCATGGCAGGAACTGGAAAACTGTCAGCTGTCCTCCTTTCTGTGCCATAACACCCTCTCCCTTCCCATCGCTCAGGCTCTTGCACAGGTGTTTACAGAGGTTACATTGATTTTCTATCACCATTAGGAGATAATCCACCAAATTATAGTTACATGCTTCTTCAAGCTTCAGAAATTCAGAATTTTACCTATTCATGCTTTTATAATTCTTAAAACATGAAATCAAAAATGCAGCCCTCCTGGGCTCTTGCCATTTCGATTCAGGGCTGATTTCAGGGAGACCTGCCACACAGTCATGGTGGTGCCCTTGGAAGATTTTATTCCAGCCAGGCTCTGGTTCCAAACCCCCGAGATGCCCACAGTCCCGCCCGCCAGCCCTGGCACCATGGGCTGGTCCTGGCGCTGGTTCTGGCTCTGGTCCTGGCTCTGGCTGTCCTCTCTGTCTTGCTGCCTTCTCCAGGCCTCCCTCCAGGCATGCACTGCCAGGTTTCTTCATGAGTATCTTTGCCTTTATTCTCTTAGTCGCCATCTCTAGTTTCTCCAGCCTCCAGCCCTCCTGATCCTTGAAAAGTAGATGAATGGGCAGCGTCAGTGTTAAGCAGGGGCCCAGCTTCTCAGTCAGAGCCTCCTCCTTTCCTCCCACTGTTGGTCCACTGACTATTAACAGGTTCAGTAGGACCCAGAGAATTTCAAAAATGGGGTAGAGTGAACAAGGTATATTCTCTTTACATCATATAAAACCCAGCTGCCAGTGGTCCGTAAAGAAGAGTCCTGTGGAAGCTAAAAGACTAGCAACAGCAAAAAACAGAATTTGGTGTGGTTTTTTTTGTTGTTGTTGTTGTTTTTGTTTTGTTTTGTTTTTGGCTGAGGCATGCAGTGGCTTGATGTGAGACCCCTTAGTTCTCAGACCAGGGCTGCAGCAGTGAAAGCACTGAGTCCTAACCTCTCGACGACCAGGGAACTCCCCCAAAGCAGAGTCTCTACTGTAGTTTCAGGCATGGTTTGGGGAGCACTGGTGGATGCAGGCTGAGGTACCCCCTTGACCACTGCCAGAAGCCCAATGGTATGATCAAAAGTCGTGCATGTTGACTCTCTTTCCTTAATTCAGGAATTTCCCTGTGTTTGATCAAGGTCTTGTGTTGGCAGCTGAGAAAGTCTCTGACAGCTGGGGAGTTATTTTCTGCTTTGGTCACAAGATGATGGAGATAATCTAGGGAGGGAAGTGTGGGGGAGAGAAGGAGGAGGCAAATGCTTGCTGCTCTGACCAGAATTGGGTAAGAAGACTCGCATATCTTCCTTTCCTGTAGAGCAGACCCCTAAATAGCTCATGAGTCGATCCTTTACACTTGATGAGAAACAACCAGATCACAGCAACAAAACTCTTGCGGTGCCGTAAAGAAGGATCAAGATTTAAATTAGGCTTTCCCCCCCCCCGCCACCTCCTTTTTAGGATCATTACAAAATACTTAATCCGGATTGAATTGTTTCCAAAAAAACTGAGGCATCCACAAAACTCAATAGAGTACTATTTTCCAAGTATGAGATCTAGCCAGGAAAATTATTTGAAGTTAATCCTTCCTGTTTTGTTGAGGACTCTTGAACTAAAATAGGCAGGAATTTGGATATCTAGAGTTTTCCATTGTAAATCATGTTTAGGTGCTCTTATTAGGAATATACCTGACTAGAAGGAGTTATTATTTTGGAATTTTCTACTTGCTGTCTTAGAGATGCCATGAAATTGCAGGTCAGCCCATTATTTTTATGCATTAAACATACTCTTTATGTAATATGTATGCACAATATTAAGTTCATAGTATTATATTTCCTGTTTAAAATTATTTTGAACATTGAAAGTTTCTTCTAGACCATGCATATTTTCCATATTGTTCCCTAACTGAATGCTATGTTCAACCAATATCTATTGAGAGCCTTCTGTGCCAGGTGGATGGATATTTTGGTATGTCCATCACTGAAAGGAGGGTGGTTGATTCTGGCTAAGTTCTAGGTAGACGTCTCCATATCCTTCACTTTTTCTTCCCCATCATTAGCTGTCCCACTTTCCTGCAACAGAGCATCACTTCTGCCATGATCAAATGAGAGAGTCAAGTGTGTTGCACTTGATAAACATAATGTTGCTTTTTAAACTGAAATCTCAGTCTCTATTTTAGCCATAAGTTTTGACTTCACTTTTAACTTACAATGACAAAGTAGATCACATGGAAAATATGAAAAGAAATGAAAGAATATGCAAATACAAGTATGTCACTTTAGGATGATATGATTATTTTTGTTCTATATTTTAATTAAAATGAAAGATAAATAAACTTGCCTTTTTAACTAATAAATCCTTGTCTACCTATCAGTCTCAAGCAATTTACCTTCTCAAGCCTTCTTTACAGTCGGAAAAATTAAACACCGTGCCGACCCCTTTTTCTGTTTCTGGATTCACACTGGCTTCTGAGTCTCTTAAATTCTCTTGGAAAAAAATCTCTCTCCCTTAGACTGTCTCTAAACTTTTGGAATCTGGCTCTTGTTAATTCCATTTTATTATTACAGTTATTACCATAATTATTGATTAATTGTAACTAGTTATAACTCTATTCACTTCTTCTGTTTCCAAAGTCATTATATTATTTCTTCCCAATAATTAGAATTTTTGAAAATATATTAAGCACCGTGGGAATAGCTTTTTTTCCTTTTACTATTTCAGACACACTTGTCTATTTCTGAGCTCTGACTTTAAATCTGGGTTTATTTCAGTAAGCAAACTAACAGAACTGCCTACTGACCATTGATTGCATGTCATGTTCTCCTTGGTTAGGGCCACGATGTACTGCTGTGTAGACATGCCTGACACAAGGGCACCTGGCCAACAGGTGAATGGAGGCTATTTGTCAACATGGGCCAAGAGGAAGAGAATAAGGCAGTGCATTCTGTTTTTAGTTTTCTGAGGAATCTCTGTACTGGTTTCCACAGTGTTTGCACCAATTTACAATCGCACCAACAGTGTACTAGGGTTCCTTTTTCTCCACACCCTCTCTAGCACTTTATTTATTTATTTATTTATTTATTTATTTATTTTATTACTCAATGAATTTATTATATTTATAGTTGTGCAATGATCATCACAATCCAATTTTATAAGATTTCCATCCCATACCCCCAGCGCATTCCCCCACCCCCTGAACTGTCTCCTTTGGAAACCATAAGTTTTTCAAAGTCTGTGAGTCTGTATCTGTTCTACAGAGAAGTTCATTGTGTCCTTTTTTCAGATTCCACATGTCCGTGAAAGCATTTGATGTTGGCATCTCAGTCAGACTTCACTTAGCATGATAATTTCTAGGTCCATCCATGTTGCTAAAAATGCTGGTATTTTGTGCCTTTTAATGGCTAAGTAATATTCCATTGTGTATATGTACCACATCATCTTGACCCAGTCCTCTGTCGATGGACATTTAGGTTGTTTCCTTGTCTTGGCTATTGCAAATAGTGCTGCAGTGAACATCAGAGTACATGTGTCTTTGCAAGTCATGGTTTTCTCTGGATAGATGCCTAGGAGTGGGATTGCTGGATCAAATGGTAATTCTGTTTTTAGTTTTCTGAGGAATCTCTGTACTGTTTTCCACAGTGTTTGCACCAATTTACAATCCCACCAGCAGTGTAATAGGGTTCCTTTTTCTCCACACCCTCTCTAGCACTTATTGTTTGTAGACTTTTTTTTTTTTGTGGTTGTTGTTGTTGTTGTTGTTGCTATTTCTTGGGCCGCTCCTGCGGCATATGGAGGTTCCCAGGCTAGGGGTCGAATCGGAGCTGTAGCCACCGGCCTACGCCAGAGCCACAGCAACTCGGGATCCGAGCCGCGTCTGCAACCTACACCACAGCTCATGGCAACACCGGATCGTTAACCCACTGAGCAAGGGCAGGGACCCAACCCGCAACCTCATGGTTCCTAGTCGGATTCGTTAACCACTGCGCCACGACGGGAACTCCCTTTTTGTTGTTGTTGTTGTTGTTGTTGCTATTTCTTGTGTTTGTAGACTTTTTGATGATGGCCATTCTGGCCGGTGTAAGGTGGTACCTCATCGTGGTTTTGATTTGCATTTCTCTAATAATGAGTGATGTTGAACATCTTTTCATGTGTTTCTCGGCCATCTGTATGTCTTCTTTGGAGAATTGTCTGTTTAGATATTCTGCCCATTTTTGGATGGGGTTGTTTGTTTTTTTGGTATGGAGCTGCAGAAGGTGTTTATAAATTTTGGAGACGAATCCCTTGTCAGTTGATTCATCTGCAGATATTTTCTCCCATTCTGTGGGTTGTCTTTTCGTTTTGTTTAGGGTTTCCTTTGCTGTGCAGAATCTTTTTTAGGTTTAATTATGTCCCATTTGTTTATTTTTGTTTTTACTGTCATTACTCTAAGAGGTGGATCTGAGAAGATGTTGCTGTCATTTATGTCAGAGAGTGTTTGGCCTTGTTTTCCTCTAAGAGTTTTATCGTGTCTGGTCTTATGTCTAGGTCTTTAATCCATTTGGAGTTTATTTTTGTGTATGGTGTTAGGGAGTGTTCTAATTTCATTCATTTACATGTGGCTGTCCAGTTTTCCCAGCACCACTTATTGAACAGGCTGTCTTTTCTCCATTGTATATTCTTAAGGCAGTGCTTTCTTTAGCATTACATAAGGATATAAAATAAATTTGAGAGTCATATGTTCCTGCTTTTAGGCATTTAAACACAGACAAAGGAGACATGAAAAACAGAAAACAGGGAAGAATTTTTAAGAGTACTTTATAATTTAATGAGTAAACTATAAACTGATTTCAAACTTCAAAGGTATTCAGTGAAGGAAGAGATGAATGTAGACTGGAATATTTAGGTATAGCTCCCACAAATCAGTGAAATATAAAAAGAATCCTCAGGTTTAAGACCAGCAGTCTTATCTATTTCTAGCTACATAAAATTTTCATGGAGGGGCAGTCTTATCCACAAAGTGCACTTTTCAGAGACATGCCCTGTGGTTTGAGTGTTGTCCAGTAACCATCTTCATCTTCTCAAGTGCCTCTAAACCTTTCCCCATCCCCCACCTCATTGCCTGGGATTACTGAGTTATCCCTTTGAATTAAGGTATGACCATTGCAAGATGCCCTTTAAAAAAGAAAGATATTTCCGAAAGATTGAATACACTAAACATGACCTGCCCAAACAATTCTGCTCAGCAAGGCTGATTGCATCTCTGGTCTGGAGAACCAGATCCTGTGTTCACTTGCGCCTGAGATGCTGTCTTTGCAGAGGCACTTGGAAAGAAAAGGCAGGAAAGAACCACTTCTCTGTTTTGCGCTTCTGTAAAATCATTGCTATCTTGATCAATTTGTAGACATAGATGATGCCGGAAAAAAAAATGATAAAAGCTATGGATCATCTTCTCAGATAAAGGCACAAAACCTAAAACATTACATACAATTCATGGCGCTCACAGGTTCTCAAAACCTATCTAGGGAATCTCGGGTTAAGAATCTCTGCTCACTGAACAAATGAAAAGTGTCGTTCTTGGTGTCTGCGGTACTAGGGAAACTGGCATTTCTTACCTTTGCTTTCCTCTAATTATAGTTCATCTACTCACCTTCTGTGCTCATGGTTCCAACCCTCCCACCCCCATTTGTGGGTGGACAGAACCATCAAAATAATGACTAAGAATCCTTACCTTGACTAAGAAAAAGAAGACTGTATGCTGCTACCTCCAGTTGGTTTCCATGAGCTAGAACCATGTGTCCAAGAACAAGGTGTAGCCACAGGAAGCTGGGACTGTGTGTAGTGGTGGAGGGGAAGGTGGGCGATGGAAGTGATGTTGCAAAGGTTATATGACGCGGCCAGCTCTGCCACACTTTGTAGCTGCTCCATCCAGTGACCGCTCAGGATAATGACTTCATATCAGGAAAATCAGATCATGGAGTAGCCATCAAAGAGTCTTCTCTTTTACAGATACAGGGTCAGGACACATGGAAGTAAATAAGGGAGAAATCTTTACCAAGGACTTCACACGGCCTAAGTTTGGAAAATTTTTAATTTGTAGAGTTCAACTTCTCGAGCGCAAGTGTCCAGTGCTCCAGTGGAGAGCAGGAGGGTCAGGATGCAAGAGTTGAGCTGCTCTGTTCCCTCTTTGAGAAGAAAGAAGGTGAAGAACTCATCTACACGGTAAGTGCTCAGTAAGTCTTAGCTATGAGTATTATTCCCTGTTTGTTTGGAGTGTGGCATCCTCAGCACGCACAATGTGTGCATCAACTGCTGATAAAATGACCATTGGTGACTTTCCAAGTGGGAGTTATTCAAATGAAAGGCAAACTCCCATGAGACGTTGGTAAGGTGTTCTTCAAAACTCTAACTCCTGAGAAGTGTGTTTGTGGAGGCATATCACCATCATCCTTTCTTCCTCATGGGCTGGGTAGAGGCCCCCAAAAGAACACTGAGTTCATTGCATGTTCTCCATTTGCTGGTATGGTCTCTTACTGGAAAGGGGGAAAGGGGATTCAGGAAAAATAGCAAGGGGGCCATGATCTGGTCTTGGTATCTCAGCAGCCATGAGGATGGAAGAGGCTTCACAGAGACCTGGGGCCCTAACGTCACTTCATTTAGGGCACAGCTTAGAATCCAGGGACCCATTCTCTCTCTTTGCACTTCTTTGAGAAGCATGAACACCGCTTAGGAAGAGGGTATATTTAGGTTCTTTTGTTGCCATCCAATACACCCTTTTGTGGGAGAATTCTTCACCAAGCCAGCTCATAGACAGTTAGCCTCCTACATGTCAAACTGAGCCACAGGTGTGCTTGGGCCTCAGGAGCAGATTCTGGGAGAGAATCATGGAAGCCTGGATTTCACTTGATTTTAGTAGGTGCTTTATAGACTATGAATTTCAAGGTCCTGAGTCACCTACTCTGTGTTGAAGTCCCGATGAAACCCCTTCATATAAAATAGTCAACATAGGAGTTCCCTTGTGGCTCAGCATGTTAAGGATCTGGCATTGTTACTGCAGCAGCTCGAGTCACTTCTGTGGCTTGGGTTTAATCCCTGGCTCAGGAACTTCCATGTGGCGTGACCATGGCCAAAAAACAAAACAAAACAAAACAAAACAAAACCCAATCAACTTAAAAACTTTACATAATATAAAGAAAGGCAGAACTGCAGAACCATTCCAGTGATGCACCCCCACCCCCACCTTCCACTGTGTTAGCAGCGTTCTGGTAGAGCCCTAGATGGTGGCAACCAGGGTGTTATCCAGAGGGACAAAATCAACGGAGAGGGGGAGTCTTGGGTGCAGTGTAGAGGCCCAAGATGGAATAAGATAAGAATGTTGTTAGCTTTGGCAATGAAGGGAACATTAATTCAAATTAAATATGAGGCAGCAGCCTCCTTGTCAGCACGTAACAAGGTCATCTGCTAAGGAGAAAGGCAAGCATTTGGGTTAGAATCTCAAGGTGTGAAAAGATTTTAAAAAGCCCAGTGTCTGTCTTCTTTCCAACTCCACCACTTATAGAACAAATCTTGTAAAAGAAAAAATGTATCAGTAAATATGTATTCAGTGACCTTTCTGTATTCGCCTTGGGAAAATCACCTTGAACTTTTTAAAAGACTTGATCCCTGCTTTCTTGGGACTTTTAGGTCTAGTTGGAAAATATGAACCATAAATGTTAGAGAGTTGTGAGGAAGAAGAGTTCACTGGGGGGGGGTAGCCCCACTGAGGCGTCCGTCACATCACACACGGATGCTACACGAGTTGGAATTAGTTACATTGGAAGAATTTAGGCAGCAGGTTAAGACTCACTCCTTTCTCCTCCAAACTAATGAATTATTTCTTAGAAGATTTCTCTGCCTCCTCTTTCCAATCCTAGACAGCACCACCAAATTAACTCTCATTGTCATAATTCTGTTCCACACCTGTCAATAATCCCCCCATGCTTGCCCCTTAGGGTTCCAACAACTTAGGCCAACATTGACGGCCCTCAGCACCTGGGACCTATCTTTGCTTCCCAGATCTGGGACACCCAACTCTCCATTCCAGCTAAGCTCGCTGACTGTCCTTTGTACCTGTTCCATCGTTTTTCACCTCTCCACTTTTGTCCCTGTTGTTCCTTTGATCTTAAGTACGCTTTCTCCACTGCCCATTCTTATCATCTTATTTCTGCTTGAAGACTCAACTCTTACCTCCCCCAGGAAGTACTCTTTGGTCCCTGGTGCTGGAAGCCAACTCCCTCTTTTCTGCACATCCACAGACATTGTTCATACTTCTCTCAGGACAAGTTTTGTAGTCTTCCTTACCCTCTGGATATTTTTATACTCTGTTCATCTTCTCATTATACTATAAATCTAAGGGGAGGATGTGTGCCTCATTCACCTTTATCCTCTATAATACTTTATACTCCAGTGCTTGGCTAAAAGAAATGCTCTATTAATGATGATTGAAGTTAATGCTAGAGAAAAAAAAAAAGTTTTGTTGGACTGGATGCTTGGAAGTTTGTCTTATGTTACCAGTGTCATAAACAATGCCACTTTGTTTCCCTTCTTTGTCTTTCCGGACAAAGGGGAGCAAAAAGACACTCCCCATCACGCTTCTGGACTAGAGCCATGTGTAATAGGCAACACCCTCATTTAAGTTGTGACCTATAGGGTCAGAATAAGCCTTGGAATGCACAGAACCAAATTAGATGCAATTCTAACCTCAACAGAGAGTACTGGATTTGTAGACACTCATCCTAGTGTGTGTTTAAAAATTTTGCTTTAAGTAATATCAATTACCCTCATTTTCTGTAATTATTTCCCTTGCATTCAGTCAATGAAGAGCTTATTCCAGATTGAAATGAACTAATGAAAACTGAAAATCAGTGTTTTCCTTCTAATAGTGTTAACAAACAAGTAAAAACAAAAGCAAAAACACCCAATTTTGTAATTATAATCAATGTATGAAGAAGAATGGCTACAAATTCACATTAAAAAGAAAAAGCACATTTGGTTGGGGATACCTTTGTTTTGAAATAATCGGGCAATTTTTAACTTTTAAAGACGTATGTAAAATACATTTAAAAATACATTTTTAAAATACTGTTATAAAATATGAGCGCATCTGAACTTGATGTCTAGCTAAAGCATTACTTGTCCACCTCCCTCTCCAGCCAGGACCTCTATACCTCCACTGGGTTGGGGAACACACAGGCCTGTCTCTTCCTTCCTAAGGACCCATCATTTCTCTACAAAAGTCTTTGAGGATCCAATCTGTGGCTCCTTCAGCCAGGAGCCTCCCGGATCTTTCCAGACTTCATCGCAATACTGCCTGATGCGGTGAATTCATTTCTTTCCCAGGCTGGCACTTGGCAGGCTCTCTTTCTCGTCCTCTGCCTTCCTCATCTCCCTCTCGTTTCTCCCACGGCCCATCTGCCCCTCCTTTCGTCCATCCCCCTCTCCTCTCTGCTCCCCTTTATTTCCACTCTCCACCCGCGGAGCTTGGCTCTCCTCCCTCCCTCCCGCTCCCTCTCTCCCCCTCGGCTTGTCTGTATTTGGAGCTCCCGGAAGCCGCCGGCCACTCTCCCCGGAGCAGCGTGACTGACACGGACTCCTACTCAGGGGGGGAGGAGGAGGAGGAGGGGTGGCGGGCAGGCAGGAGGAGGGTGCGAGTGGCCGAGCGCGGCATCACCGAGCCGAGCACCAGACCCCAGGCCCCCAAGCAGGTAATCCGGAGCGGCTGGGCCCTGCGAGGGTGGGGAAGGGCCGAGGTGCAGGTGGAGGGGGTAGGGGTACCTCGAGGTGGCCGTGCTTGGAAGTTGCGCTCAGTGGGTGGGGTGCAGAGGGGCTGGGGCGCGGCGGGTGTGCAGGGAATAAAGGAGGCTCGGGCGCCTGTGGGGTCAGAACGCCGCGCGGACAGCGAGACTTTGCGGGGCACCGGCGGAGCAGGGCTCGTGCCAGCGAGCGCCCCATCTGGGTCAGTGCAGCGGCCCTCCCCGCCCCCGCCGCCTGCCCTGCTGGAACGGGGTTAGATCCTGGCCTCCCCCCCGCCTCGCTGCTGCTGCTGCTGCTGCTACTGCTGCTGCTGCTGCGCGACAGGCCCATCTAACTTTGGAGGTTCTCTTCCTCTTGGCTCTGAGCTTCAGGGCAGTGCAGAGATTGAGGGGGACTGTCATTGCACTGGATCTGACCGTCTCCAGAGAGGACTGGAAAGAAAAGGACCTGGCTTCTCTGCAGAACCTGACTCGAGGCCATGAGTCACTTTCAAAAAATGCAAAGGCCACTGAGGCATTGAGGGACAGTTCAAGAGGGCACCTTGCCGCTCAATTCCTGTCTCCTTTGGATAGAGGGTGATTCATGGAAGTAGCCTCGTTATCACCACTTTGGGGACTAATAATCGCATAAGCAGATGGCCTTTGCTTTATTGCCACCAGAGTGGTGTCTGACAGCCCCAACAGGCTGCAAGTTTTAGCAATATTTGAACCGATGGATGCATTCTCTAAAATGAGTAAATATGGGTGGCTACATTTAGGATATTGAACGAGGGTTAGGTCCAAACAGCCAAAGTAGAGATGAACATAGCATAAAAGAGCAAGACTCTTTGGTGATGTAGGGAATACAGAAGCCTATGGAACTTAAAGCCCCAAAGTTTACCAGAATTATTTACAGAGTGCTATTTCTTGACTGCTTACATAAACTTTAGTTTAAGGAGCATGGCTTCAAATTTCTGGTAACGGGTCTAAGCCCCTTTAATGTAAGATTACAACTGTGGAGTGATCTTTGGAGGAATTTTTCTTAGAGTTACCAGAGTCTAATTAGACTGTAAGCCTCTTGAGGGCAAGATGGAGTTTTTGGTAGTTTTTACTGTACCAAGCAGTATTTGACCCACAGCTTGTAATGAGCAGGCAATAAAAGTTTGTTAAAATGATTAACTCAGTGGTTTGAGTGAAGCTGGATCATGATTTTTTGAAGATACAGCATTATTGTGCAAGGAAGGTCTCCTCTATGATACACAAATCTAAAAATCCTAAATAAAATTAAGTCAAGGTGTCATATACATATTTATTAAAGAGAAAAAAAAGTTGACTACGAGAAATCATGACAGTGACTGTCAAGGTGGTTTTGACTGGTAGGAAATAGGTTTTTGCTGCCCATTGTCAAAGTGAGAAGTAATTGAATTTGTTGACATATTTTACGGTCTGGCAACCTTTTTGAGTGAAGGGCTGGAGAGTAAACGTGTAGGTTTTGCTGGCTAGATGGTCTCTTGAGTAACAGCTCATCTGTGCTATAGCTTAAAAGAAGCCATAGTCAATACCTAAAGGAACGGTATGACTATATTTCACTTATTTGTGGACCCTGAAATTTGAAGTTCATACAATTTTCACCAGTAATGAAATAGTCTTTTTTTTTTTTCAGTCTTTAAAAAAATGTGATATTCATTTTTAGTTTAGAAGAAGACGGGACGATCACAAAAACAGGATGGGAGAGGGGGCAGGTTTGTCCTCTTGGTACTGGTATGCTACTCCTCTCTACCATGTGGTAGAGTTTGGAGAGGAACCTTTTGAAAAGATTAATGGGCCAGATTCTCCAAGTGCCTAGGTCATATCCAGGAGTTAAATGCCTTCAAGAGAAGCCGTAACCTATTTTGGGCATTACAGTGTTTTGTTTTGTGTTGAATATTTCCTAATAGACATTTTTATACATGAGGTTTTGTTTTTAATTCATTCATTATGTAATATACATAAAAACAATATGCTAGATGTATGTAAGGCATCACCATTACTTTCAAATGACCAGCTATAACCTTTTCACAGCTTTAAAAACTTAAGAACTGGATGATGTGAAAAGGTAACTTACAGAATGGGAGAAAATATTTTAAAATTCTCTATCTGGTAAGGAACTTGTATCCAAAATATATGACGAGTTCTTACACCTTAATAATAAAATGATAAATGTGAAAATGGTCAAGACATCTGAATGAACATTTCTCCAAAAATGATATACGAATGGCCAGTAAGCACATGGAAAGATGCTCAACATCATTACTCTGATGCTCAGCATCAGAAAAATGCAAATCAAAAACACAAATGGTCTATGAGATACCACTTCACACCCACTGGGATGGCGAGAATCAGAAAGTCAGATAGGAGTTCCCGTCGTGGCGCAGTGGTTAACGAACTAGGAACCAACTAGGAACCATGAGGTTGTGGATTCGATCCCTGGCTTTGCTCAGGGGGTTGGGGATCCGGTGTTGCTGTGAGCTGTGGTGTGGGTTGCAGATGCGGCTCGGATCCCAAGTTGCTGTGGCTCTGGCGTAGGCCGGTGGCTACAGCTCCAACTAGACCCCTAGCCTGGGAACCTCCATATGCCACAGGAGCGGCCCTAGAAAAGGCAAAAAGACAAAAAAAAAAAAAGTCAGATAATAAGTGTTGGTGAGGACATGAAAGAATTGGAACCCTTGTATGTTGCTGGTTAAACTATTAAATGGTACAACTGCTTTGGAAAACAATTTGGCATTTCCTCAAAAATTAAACATCAAGTTACCATATAATATAGCAATTTTACTCTAGGTATCTATATTCAAGAGAAATGATATCGTATGTCAAACAAAAACCTATACGCAAATATTTATACCAACACCGTTCATAACAGCCAAGAGATAGAAACAGCCCACCTGTCCATCAACTGATGAATGGATAAGTAAAATGTAGTAGAGTCATACAGTGGACTATTATTTGGCCATAAAAAAGAATGAAATACAGATACATGCTACAACATATATGAACCTTGAAAACATTTTTCTAAGTGAAAGACGCTAGTCACAAAAGACCACACATTGTATGATTCTGCTCATATGAAAATGTCCAGAACAGGGCACTCTATAGAAACAGAAGTAGATTATTTGTTGCTTAGGGATGGGGTTAGTTGTGGTGGGGGTGGCAGTGAAAGGGCACAGGGTTTCTTTTTGAAATGATAAAAATGTTTTAAAATTGACTGGTGATAGTGTCAAACATCACCGGATTCAAATGAGTGAATTGTATCATGTGTTTGAGTTGTATCTCAGTAAAGCTGTTAAGGAAAATAAACAGAAGGCTAGAAAACAAGAACTAGATTGTTATTTATGCTGTTGTATCTGTCTTTATGCTTTTCTCCAATGCCATTCCTCTTGTCTCTCCCAACTCTGGATTTTGCATTAGTCATTGCCTGAGTTTACTGTAAAATAGTTTTCTGACACATGTATGTGTTCCTAAATGATATTGTTTAGATTTGGTTGTTTTTGATTTATAAAAGCATATACATAATCTTCTCACTTTTAAAAAACTCAAAATTAATTTTATTTAATTAATTAATTAATTATTTTTTGGGTCTTTTTGTCTTCTAGATCTGCCCCCGCAGCATATGGAGGTTCCCAGGCTAGAGGTCTAATCAGAGCGGGCTACGCCAGAGCCACAGCAACACAACACGGGATCCAAGCCACATCTGCAACCTACACCACAGCTCACGGCAACGCCGGATCCTTAACCCACTGAGCAAGGCCAGGGATTGAACCTGCAACCTCATGGTTCCTAGTCAGATTCGTTAACCACTGCACCACAACGGGAACTCCTCAAAATTAATTTTAAAGAATTACCTATATTTTTGCATGTAACTATTATTTGTTGGTAAACATTCCACAATTTATCCATTCTCTTATTTTTATTTTTACTTTTGGTCTTTCTTTTTAGGGCCACGCTTGCAGCATATGGAGGTTCCCAGGCTAGGGGTCTAATTGGAGCTATAGCCGACAGCCTACATCACAGCCACAGCAACTTGGGATCTGAACCGTGTCTGCTACCTACACCACAGCTCATGGCAGCACCAGATCTTTAACCCACTGAGAGAGGCCAGGGATCGAACCCACAACCTCATGGTTTCTAGTCTGATTCATTTCTGCTGCGCCACGATGGGAACTCCTCCATTCTCTTATTGATGGGTGTTAGGGTTGATTCTCATGTTTTGCTGCTTTGAAGACTTTTTCCATGTGTCTTGGCACACATGTGCAAGTTCCTCTGGGTGAATGTGAATGTGCCACATATTTTAATGACAAAAAAAAATTGATTCTCCTCTGACTTAATGGTATATCTCCAGCTTATTCATTTGCCCAAACCAAGTGATCACCACTGAGATCCTGACTTCTTATCCTATTTAAATTCTTACTGTATTTCTATTTTCTCATGTCCTGAGAAGTGTGGGAAAACACTATTCTAAAATTTTGCAATTGAATCTCATAGCAGGACCACTTAACTGAATCACTTATGAGCATCTTCATCCCCTTGGTTTTAGGATGGGACAGAGAACTCGTTTATTAAAAGGACATTACTTTATGCAAGATACATAAGCGGTTACTAAATTTCACGAACATTTTCTTCATATGTGTTTGCTGCTGGCTGGTCCAGTATTTCTGACATAATTCAGTTTGGTTATTCTGGTAACAATAAATCAATTGGAAATGTGGTGTTGTAGCCCTGGGCTCTTTCTAGGTATGCCCTGATTTAGGCTGTGAACGGTTGCAGTCCATCTGGGAGATTTCTGCTTGTACTTAGGAAGCGGGCAAGCCCTATAAGGTCAGAACAAGCCACTATATAAGAGGTTTTTTAAAGGTTTTTTAAAATTGTGGTAAGATATACGTAACCTAAAGGTTACCATTTTGACCATTTCAAGGTATACAGTTCACTGGCATTAGGGGCACTCACAAAGTTGTGCAACCATCAGCACCATCCATCTCCAGAACTTTTTCATCATCCCCAACTGAAACTCTTTGCTCATTAGTGATACCCCCTGACTCCCTCTTCCTCCAGCCCTTGGCAACCACAGTTCTACTTCCTGTCTCTATGAATTTGCCTATTCTGGGTGCCTCAAATAAATGAAATCACGCAATATTTTTTCCTTTACATGAGCTTTTATATCCCAGGGAATTCCATCCTGTTTTGTTTTTCTAAAGTAGACCCTTTCCCTACTAATGGAAAACATACCTTCCTTTACTGAGGTATTATGTAATAAAAACAGTTTCCCTTTCATTATACAGCCCTATATAGGAAGGGGCATAGGACATTACCTAAAACAAGAAGAACTTGCAATTACTATGGATGTGAACTTCATCTGCCCTGTTAGCCAATTAGATGTCTAATAATCCTCAACTCATCACTGACCACTTAGCCAAGAGGAGAAGGTGCAGTAATCCCTAATTCTTAAAAGTTCAGACCTATCCGATGAATAGATGAATGAGGTAAACTTTGAGCTTCCTGATGCCTCCAGCGTCTCAGAATTAAAAGGCCATTCTGCAATATAAAAGCCTAATCTAAAATGATTCTTGTTTTGATAGGAAGGCATATTATAAAGCAGGAGGGTTTGGGGAGACTGAAAGTAGAAGTGAAGTGTTAAATGGTGGTATTGAAGAGGAGGATGCTCCCTGGCAAAGCTCGATGCTAGAGACGCCAAAGACAGACCTTGCCGTACATAGACAGTGTTGGTTATCTTGTGTCTATACTCGTGCATACTTTCATGAGAAAATAACCTTTATTACTTTGCATCAGTCCACGGAAATCCAAAGAAACTCTGGGATCCATTGATGATTTATTCATTGCGCCATATTGAATGACTGTTACATGCCCAGCACCATGCACGTCACTGGGGATCCAAAGGTAAATATCAATGAAGGAAGATACGACGAACATGAAACTAGAACACAGGTCTCCAAGAATCAACTTTGGTGGTTGTCATCGTTAGTTCCAACTTTGTTTCTATTTGGTTGTATTCAGGGAAGAATCACTAGGTTCTTAGGAGATGAATTGGTTATTTTAATCTGAGTCAACCAGAAGCAGTCAAATCAGACCACACTAAAACTGACTAGTTAGATCTTCCAGAATGAGGTAAAATGTGCTTCAAGTGGCAGATGCATATTTCAGTCTGAGTATAATACATTACGTAATTAGCAATGTCCATTTTATGTAGTCTCAATTTAAAAGTCTGTGTATTGCCCAGAGTATGTAGGTAAGGGGTTAGTGTGGTGTAAGTGTGGTCTTTCCAGCTAATGAATACTGTCTAGGACTTCTGCTCACCTCTGTCCAGTGCAGGAAGCTCAGATATCTGGCATAATGGGTAGGTTGATGGAAATGTCCATTTAATTGGTTACTTGGTATTAAGTAGACTAAATGCAGGTGTCTTTCTCCTAACATTATCTTCTAGCATGGATAGGATCTGTGGCTAGAGATTTTCAGGGGTTCAGTGCAGGTTCACAAGTATTTAGGCAAAGTTTTTTAAGTTTGAACATTGATCCCCCCCTTGTTTGCATTTCTTATGTGGTTCTTGCTACCCTCATGGTCCCCTTTGGCTGTTCAGAGTTCTCTCTATGTGAGCAAATTTCCATTCCCTGTTTTTCCATCCTGCTTCCCTTAGCCTCTCACTTCATTGAGACGACTCCTTTCTCAGTGTCTCTTATGAATGGAAGGTGGGTGATTATCTAAGTAAAGTTCTTCAGAAACTGAAAACTTTGCAAAAGAGGTTTGTTAATGCAAATGAGTCTCTAGGTAATACAGAATTAAGGGTGAGGCTCATTCTTATGCTTCTTACTTGAAGCCCAGTAGTTTTCAAGCTGGGCATATTTACTATATGCAAAGACCTCCCAAGGCCCATGCACATGAGTGTTTGGAGAACATAAATTTACAAACCTTCATCTTTCATAAGTGCTTTTTACCTAAGACTAATCTTAGTGAGGTTTCTTAGTAATCTTCTTGAGTGGCTTATAAGAGAGAAGCAAGTTCCCTATAATGCCCCCTTTTCCTCAATCACCTTTCTTTCTTTACATGAGAAAGGCCTTTCTCTAACTCATCTTTTTAGCCCATTTTACTAAAAGGCCTATTTCTAACCCATTTTACAAAATTGTGTTGCTCAAGGATGAAGAAATCTTGGGGGATGGGAAGGGCAAAAGGGGGGGGAGCATTTCAGAATATCAGTTTTAGGGGTGACGAGAGTGAATGACTCTAATGCCTGGACTGAGATCCTCTTACAAATCTTGTATTTTCCAAATCTTTGTTTTTTTAAAAAAAAAAACAAAAACAAAAACAAATAAACAGCTGAAGTTCAATCTAATCAAATCATAAACTGATATTAAAGGATAAATTTTAAAAGACACTAAAATCTTTAGTTTCATAGATATAAAAAAAAGAACATGTAAAAATGATTTAAAAATGATTTAAGAATGAGAGAGCCAAAAAGGCTTTATGGTCTGTTCAGAGGAGACCATTGATAGCAATGCTAAAATGAGTTTGATATTTAACATATATAAATTAGCTTCTTCCAGAGTGGGAGACGGAAATCCATTGAACTTCCACAGGATAAATTTTTTTGCATGCATTATAGACATATCAGTTGTGTATAGGTTAACTTCTATCTCTGCAGAATTATAAAACAGCCTAGTCATAAAGAACAAATGGCTGAGATAACCCAGATGATGTGTAGTCAGGATACTCAGTAAATTTCAGTCTTCCACAATTTTTCCTTACATTGATAGTTTAAATAATTTTGATACTTCATTATTACATGATGTTTAGTATATAACTCAGAAGGCGTTCAAAGAATTGAGTGACATTCCTCTTAGAAAATTTCATCCATTTGCATCTCCTTGTTATATGAACCGTTTCCCAGAATCTACATTGATAAAAACAAAAACTGAGAATCAAATTGATGCTCAACATTGACTCACTCTAGCAGTAACATATGCATGAAATAATTGAGAAATAAAAGAGCTCATAAGAGAGGGGTTTCCATTAAAAATGTTTTTTATTTACATTTAGTAATTGTCAACGTTTGTAATATTTGTGTTATTTTGATGAGTTCATTCTAATAAAAGCTACAGGGATAACAATCAGAAGAGTAATTTTTACCATTGAATTTAATACATACACACACACACATTTGATACAGAGAAGTGTGATAGGGTAATGAATAAAAGACATTAAATCATAAAATATAAATACGTAAAACTAGGATAAACTCTAACATGGCAAGAAGAATGGAAATATAAATTCAAGGAGAAAATAATGATCATGCAAAATTTGTGCCTGTCAAAGAGCAGCTTGTTTATGTATTCTTTTTTTTAGGGCCATAGGTGCGGCATATGGAAGTTCCCAGCTGCCAGCCTATTCCATAGCCGCAGCAGCAAGGGATCTGAGCCACATCTGTGACCTACACCACAGCTCATGGCAATGCTGGATCCTTAACCCAAACCCACATCCTCATGGATACTAGTCAGGTTTGTGACCCACTGAGCCGAAATGGGAACTCTTATGTATTGTTTTAAAATGAATAACAGTGGATTTCGATGGATGTATTTCAGCAAGTGATAAAGTAGTTTTACATTTACATGTCAGTTTTTACAGAGTACTGGAAGTTACATTCTTCACAATTCACATTTTGGTGAAAGTTTTTCCATGTCAACCTAAAAATGTGCGAGAAGGTTTTACGAAATTCTCTTGGGTTGTATACAAGTAAGAATTTGCAAATCCCTTTGTAGCTCATGCTGCCTCTGTTTTCTGACCAAAAAAATCAAAAGTCTGTGATGTGGCAAGCCATTTCTGCAAGTTTAGTGTTGATACATAAACTAAATTATTGATTGACACATTGACTCCTTGTTCTGCTAGATTTAGAGAAGACTTTGAAGAACCAAAGTTCTTGATACTTTCGATGCCTCTACAAAGTGAAGATAGCCCATCATGCTTTATTTATTTCTTTTTAGGCAGTTACGTCTTCACTTTGTTCATCTTTCTTGTTCTCCCCTTGGAGGCACTCACTCTAAGGCATTACATGTGTGTGCATGTGTGTGTAATGACAAGAGAGACAGCACTGTTTGGATCTGTAAATGTATAGCTTTCACCAAGTTTGGGAAGTTTGGAGCCATTATTTCTTGAAGTATGTTTCCTACCTCAATCTATTTGTCCTCAAATGACACTAATACTAAGTCTTTTAATATTGGCCCACAAGCTTTTTAAGCTTTGTTCACTTTTTTTGTTCAGCCTTTTTTTTTCTCTCTATTCTTGGATAATATCTATGTCATCAAGTTTACTGACATTTCCCTTTGTCATCTCTGTTCTGCTGTTGAGCCCATCCAGTGCATTTTTTAATTTGTTATTGTATTTTTCAGTTCTAAAATTTTCACTTGTTTTTCTTTCATAGGTTCCATGTCTCCACTGAGAATATCTATCTTTCCATTCATTTCAAGAGTGTTTACCTTAATTTCCTGGAGCATAGTTAAAACAGCTCCCATAAATCTCTCTGATATTTCCAACATATGTGTCATCTTGATGTTGCCATGTGTTAACTGTCTTTCCCCTTGAGAACTGGTCACATTTCTTTGGTCTCTTGAATGTCAAATTTTTTTTATTGAATTCATGTCATTTAAGGACATTGTGAAACTCTGGGTCCTTTCAAAATGTTCAGTTTTTTTGCTTTACCAGGCAGTCAGCCCAGTTTTATCTTGCATTCTGTGAGCAGTGGTTCCAGCATCAGTTCATTTTTCATAGTTTTCGCTCTGCTGCATTGAATTCCATGAAAGCACAATGTAGGGGCTAGTCTGGGACTTGAGCAGAGCTTATACCATAGTTCAGTTCTCAAAGCCTTTGGATCTGTCCCATGCATGCACAGTTCAAGGGCAAGACTGGGGTTTGTGCTGGTTCATACACAGCATCTAGGGACCCCCTTCTTCATCTCCTTCCTCTCTAGAATTCCTCCCACACTCTCCTACTCCCATGAACCCCACCCCCACTCCCGCACTGCCTGGGACTTCTGGCCAGAAAGACTAGCTTTCTCTTGAGGTTTCAGTGGCTCATGCAGGTACAGTTTAGTTCCCCAGGACAGGGGCCAGCCTCGGGGCAAAGTACTAAAAGAAAAGAGGAAAAAATGACAGGGATTCTGCCTACACTCTTTGGATCACAAAGGCCCCCTTACCCTGATCCTTTGGCAGTAAGACTAGGTTTTTCTTGGGGAAATTTTAGCTTCCTGTGCTGCTGCTTTACTGCAGCTAGTCTTGGGAGAGAAAAATGAGGGGGAGAAAACCCCAAACCCCCAGACAACCCAGACTTTCCTTCACATTCTTCCACTTGTAGCGGCCTCCTTTCCACCTCTTCTGGCCGAAAAAAAGGCGATTCTCTAGGAGTTTTTGTTGCTTGCACCTCCATTCAGTTCCAACATCAGGTCATTTCTGAAGAGAAAAGAGAGAAAAAACCGGAAATGAACACCCACATGGGTCCCTTTTTCAACTTTTGATTGCCCTTCTCAATTTCCCTGCTGTTGTTTATCCTTCAGAGTCAGGGAGTTGCTTTTTGGGTTTTGAACACAGTTTAGCAGTAGGCAGTAGTGAGCTTACTCCCTAGGGAGACCTCACTGGCAGCCCCGCCCCCTTCCCTTATTCACTTATTCCCTTTCCCCTTTGTTTTCCCAACACCCCACCATTCTTTCCTTTCTGCTTTGCCCTCTTTCTCTGTTCCCCCTTTCCTTTGGGCTCCCAGGTCCAAAGAGCAAAAAAGAAGAGCCTCTGGTCTTTTGGTGGTCCACAGCTCTATTTGAAAACTCTGGTTTTGTCACAAGTAATAAATCAAAATCAAGTATGAAAGACCCAAGAGGCTGGAGACACAAGAAGAAGCAAAAAAAAAAAAAAGGTTAGAGGAGAGCTCTTGGGCCAAATGTAACACCTGGCTATTTTAAATCAAATGATCACCTTTGCAGTTGTTGCAAATATCCATGCATAAAACAAGACGTAGCACAAGAACTGATTCTTAGAGCTTTTAAGAGAGTTGGTGGATCTGTTATTTATTTGGTATATAACTCCTACAATGAATACCAGAATTTTGAGATTAGAAGACATTTCGCCAAACCTTGTACTTTCATTATTCCCAAGAGAAGTGGCATTCTTAAGTGGAAATGGCAGCATTTAATAAAGTAAAACATTTCTAGTCATGTTGCAGGAAACAACTGACCGTATGAAATGATATCCCTTTTTTATACTTCTGGTCAGTAGTGTGTCTGCAGTTTATTTGTTCTGTGGTTTGGCCTTAGAAGTGTAGTGTTTGAGATGTTCCCATCGTTGTGTTTGGGGGACAGGAGAGGTGGTAACACATGTGATAACCCCTGAGCATTTACTGGGTACAGAGCATAGTGATTGATAAGTGCTAAGGAGCATTCAGAGATAAGTTATAATAATGGCACCTAAGCATCACTTTGTAGTTCACAAAGTCCATTTCATCACCTCCTTTAATCTTCCCAAGCATCCCGAGGCTGTTATTATTATTATTAGGTAAGTAATGCTTAAATTCCATTCTAGAATCCCTGGAGCTGCAGGTCCCTACTTGCAGCTGCCAACTATCATCTCATAAAATTGTAGGCATTTCAAACTCAGCTCCTGTCTTCATTAGCCACCTCCATTCTCTATCTCCATTTTTCCTGGCACCACCCTATCCCAAAGCATCTACGACATCCTACTTTCTCCCTTTCCCTCTCAATTGCATTTAATCCCTTCTCAGATCTTCAGCCCACTGTCGTGTTCCTAGTGAATCCCCAAGTCTCTTCCCAGCTTTATCTACCATTCATTCTAACTACGCATCCATCCCTTGTTCCTTCCTGACACAGTGAATGTTCAAAAAATATTTTCGGGCTGTACTGCCTCCGTAACTTGGCACATGCTGTGTGTGGGCTCAGGAATGCCTTCAACCTAACTTTCTTCCTCTGAACACACCCTCCTTATCCTTTGAGATGTAGTTTATCCTTCCTACTTCCCAAGGCCCAGTCGAGTACCACTCTTCCTGACTCCTGCCCCCATTCCTACATGCACCTGCAGCATTCCTGGGCAACTCTATTATACTCTTTCTCAAAATATGGGTCCTTGTTCTCCAAAGTGTGCTGCTTAAAAACACAGATTCCTGAGAATACTCAGAACCACTGAATTAGTATTGCTGAGAGTGGAGCCCAGGAATCTGCATTTAGGAGGCCCCACTTCTTCCCAGTGATTCTAATACACAGGAGATAGAGGAGCACTGAGAACTGTGCTCTGTTATGTTACCTGTCTTGGCCTCTACAACTGGTTTCCTGGAGCAAGGGATGCAGCCACTCAAGAGCCACCTCTGGTTAAGTTTAGTTATCACCTCTGACTTCGTTGGGAGATGAAAGCAGCAAAGTCACTCAAATTTAACCAATTTTCAACTATATCTTTACAAAAAGGAGAAGTGCTGATTTTTTGGTTTGTTTTTTCATAGCTTTATTGAGGTACAATTTTATATACTATAAAATTCACCCATTTTAAGTGCACAATTCAATGATCAGTACATTATGCCACTGCCACCACAATCCTATTTTACATCATTTCCATCTTTTCAGATAGAAATTTTGTGCCCATTTGCAGTCACTCTTCATTCCCCTTCCCAGCCCTAGACAACCACTCATCTACATTCTGTCTCTACAGATTTGCTTTTTTTCTGTATCGTCATATACATGAAATCGTACAATGCGTGGTCTTCTGTGTCTGGTTCTTTCACTTAGCATAGCGTTCTTGAGGTTCGTGCATGTTGTGACATGTGTCTGTACTTCATTCCTTTTGATGGCTGAATAATATTCCATTGTATGGATAATACCACATTTTGTTTATTCACTCATCAGCCAATGGACATTTGCATTGCTTCCATCTCCTGTGTGTCTATCGTGAACGATGCTGCCATGAACATTTGTGTACAAGCCTGTGTGTGCTGACATATGTTTTCATTCCTCTCACTTTTTTCTCCACAGTAGGATGTTATTATAGGCTTTCTAGGAATCAGCTGGCTAATCAGAATCTCATACATATTTTCTCCAGTACTGTGAAAATTTAAAGTGTTCTTTTACTTCCGTCACTCTCTAATGTCTCCCATTCTGATTACACTGTTTGGAAGCTCAGAGGCTCTTGAAACTTCTTTGCAGTAGAAAGAAAATGGTATCTTTTTTTTTTTTTTTTCCCCCCCTGTCTGATGAGAAGCTGACTCCAGAAATTCCCTGTAGGAGACTAAGCAAAAGATAGGAAGGCAGGTACCTTGGCGAGGTGAAAGTGTGTTTCAGTGAGACAGCTCCCCGGCTTGGCTGAGCAGGGCCTGCTTTCAGCCCCTTCCCACCACAGCTGGGCAGGGTCTGTGTTTTCACCACGTTTGATTTCTAGACATGAGCATTTTCTTAGCAGAGAGTAGGGACCAGCACAATGAATGAAACAAGCATATTCAATGAGCCAGTCAGTAAATGAATGAATAAATACCCTGGCTTGTTTCTTCTATACACACCATTATCCTAATTAGTAGTCGTGAATCGCAAGGTCACTCCCTTCAGTGATGGGTAGTTTCCAGAGAAAAGATAGAAGGTAATTGATACAGTCTCAATACAGGGCAAAAAACAACCTAGGAAAGTCTGGTTTGATGGAAGTTTAACAAATAATTTTCAATTTGGGCAGACCTAAAGACAATAGTCCAGTGTGGCTTTTTTCGGGTGGCCACACCTGCGGCATATGGAAGTTCCCAGGGGTCAAATCAGAGCTGCAGCTGCCAGCCTATGCACAGCAATACCGTATCAGAACCAGGTCTGTGGCCTACACCACAGCTCAGTGGGTTAAGGATCTGGATCCTTAACCCACTGAGCGAGGCCAGGGATCGAACCCGCATCCTCATGGATCCTAGTGGAGTTCATTACTGCTCAGCCAAAATGGGAACTCCCCATTGTGGCTTTATTGTTTGCAGAGCGCTCACATATAGGCCCGCTGCCCAGCCACACCATGAGAAAAAGTTCGAAAGTCTTCCATTTCCTGTTACTTCAAGTCTATTTTCTATTTAATCTTAGCCTTGTGACCTTTGAAACCCCTTGGATCTGGGTGTCCCTTACAGAACCCGAGGAGAAGCTCTCACCAGTTATTTCTGCACCTTTGGCCTATTAAGAACTTTAAACCGGCAACCTGAAGACTTAGCTCTTTTATTTACCTGAAAATGTTACCAAAAGAGCATTCTTCTTTCCTTGTTTTATGAACTTGCTGTGGGCAATTTACCAAACTCTCGAGACAGTGTGGAGTTTTTAAAATTTTGAAATCCTAAAGGAAAAAGAGTTTATGGAAGAACCGGAGGTCCACTTCAGAGGGAGCAAGTGTTGTCTTTCAAATCACAGGAGGAAGCCATTGCGCTTTTAAGTGGGAAAAACTAATCTAGTATCTCTTTTAAATGGAAATTTCTCCTGTGAAAATCTGGCTTTCCGCCTCATCTAGGATTATGCCAGTGAGTGGGTAGGCGAGGGAAAGGCACTAAGTGCTAGCCAATTAATTAGTCAATCAAAAAATATTTATAGAATTCTCCATGTGCACGGCAGCATGCAGGCTCAGTGGGAGATGCACAGAAAGTAATACCACCTCAGCCCGTGAAAAGCTTGGACTGGTCTCCTTGGGAGGCAAGGTTTGCATGTTCTAGCAGAAAAGATGGCACAAGGCAGGATTTTAATTGGGCATTATGTCTTGTAGATACCAAGTGTGTAATACAGACGAATAGGCTGTTATTCGAGGCTTATCACATTTTACTCTGTGCCCTGGGGTGTCAGTTGTCAAAGCAGCTATGACAGCTGCTTTTTATAACTGGTTAGACTGAATAGTTAGGCCCTCCACAGACCCCTTGCCGCTGAGCATAAGATGGTTTGGGTGAGAAAATATGAGGAATGAAGGAGTGTCATTTTCCAAAAATGGTTCCACAGAGATTGTGCTTATATCCTTCACAGAGGACTATTTAAAAGCAAAAGAGTCATTGTAAAAATGTTTGCGGTGGGGGGGTGGTTCCCATCATGGCACAGCGGAAACGAATCCAACTAGGAGCCACGAGGTTTTGGATTTGATCCCTGGCCTTGCTCAGTGGGTTAAGGATCTGGCGTTGCTGTGAGCTGTGGGGTAGGTCACAGATGCGGCTCAGATCTTGTATGGCTGTGGCCCTGGTGTAGGCTGGCAGCTGTGGCTCCAATTCGACCCCTAGTCTGGGAACCTCCATATGCCACAGGTGTGGCCCTAAAAAACCAAAAAAAAAAAAAAGTTTGGGGGGAGACTTGATGGTTATAAAATTACTAATTACATAGCAAACATTTTATTTTATGGTAACCATTACACATGGACTTGAGAAAACCTCTTTTAGAAATGTTGGAAGAATAAATCCATGGACAGAGGAAAGTGAAACACTGGAAAAATATAATAATAAAGGTGTATTGGCCTGAAGTTTTCAGCTAGTCATTTCCACTGGCCGGATCTTCTTGGTGATTGCTCAACATGTCAAGTGCACAAAGACTTGACGTGAGGGTATGTAGAACTAACTATGCCCATGAGAGCAATGTGAGATGGGGTATCTTCATGACAGCAGCTAACATGTTTGTCACGGATTATGTACCTGACTTTTTAATGCCTTTACGTGCATATTTATAGCCGTCCTATGTACAGGTAGCAACTAAACCAAAACAAAATTAAGCTGTCTTCCCAAAATCCCCCAGCTCGTGATTCTAAAGCTAGATCCCTCTCTACTGCCCCAGCTAAAGATGAGCAAAGCAATTGGGACCTTATAAAATGCTTGAAAGTGTGGGGAACTCTCCCTTTTTGGAAAGTGCTATGCAAAAGGAAAGAAATTCTATTTCTCTTGGTGCTTTAAGTGTTGTCCTTGTACTGCTGGCATACCATTGGACTTAGGATGTAAAATTGGACCGTGTTACCAACTAAATATCTGGACTTCAGTGATGGGTTTTATAAGATGACCAGAGAAGCAAAAATCTTTTTTTTTGTCTTTTTTTTTTTTTTTTTTTTTTTGCTATTTCTTGGGCCGCTCCTGCAGCATATGGAGGGTCCCAGGCTAGGGGTCTAATTGGAGCTGTAGCCACCGGCCTACACCACAGCCACAGCAACGCAGGATCCGAGCCGCGTCTGCAACCCACACCACAGCTCACGGCAATGCCGGATCGTTAACCCACTGAGCAAGGGCAGGGACTGAACCCGCAACCTCATGGTTCCTAGTCGGATTCGTTAACCACTGCGCCACGAAGGGAACTCTGCAAAAATCATTTTCAAAACAAGAACCGCTGCCTTTTCTCCTATGAAAGTTTTTCCAGGACACCTGATTATTCCAAGACAGTAAATGAGAAAAATACTGACTGGCTATATTCTTATCAAAGTGTATGAAGTTTTCGTAAATGTATGCCGTTGATGGGAGAGAAGTTTGAATTGTTTCCATATTTAGAATGCTAGCTTATTAATTTAAAAAAAAGACCAAACTTGTTTTACAACCTCACCCAGAGACAAACGATATGCCATTTCCCATCACCAATCTTTTCTGCCCTCCTGAAAACCACTTATAAAGATAATATTTGATCAACAATAAAGCTTCATCATGCAGGTTCAAAACTCTGGGGATAAAGAGAAGATCCCCAAAACCTCCTTCAGAGAGGAAAACAGAGGTTACATCTGAAGGACGAAGAATGAGAATGGCTTTGGATTTTTCAACAGCAGCCTGGGAAGCTAGAAGAAAATGGGAGTGAAGCCTTTAAAATTCTCAGGAGGGAGTTCCCATCGTGGCACAGCAGAAACAAATGTAAGGTTTCAGGATCAATCCCTGGCCTCGCTCAGTGGGTTAAGGATCCGGTGTTGCCGTGAGCTGTGGTGTAGGTTGCAGATGGGGCTGCGATCCCGAGTTGCTGTGGCTGTGGTGTAGGCTGACAGCTAAAGCGCAGGTTCAACCCCTAGCCTAGGAACCTCAGGAAAACTTCCAGCCTGGAATTTTATACTCAGCCAAACCAGCACACAAATGTGAGGGGAAAATATAGATATTTTCAGACTTGCCTCAAAAAAAATTGACTTTTCATGTGCCTTATTTCATAAGACAATACTCTTCCCAGTTAAGAAAGTACCCCAAGAAAGGGGGATATAGAATCTGAGAAACAGGTGATAACCACGTAGGAGGGAGAGCAGGCGAGTCCCCAGAATGGAGGTGGAGGCAGATCCCAGGTTACAGGGGTACAGCAGACCTGCAGAGCAATCTTGCAGTTGAAGTGATTCTCCAGTAGAGATGCTTCTGAGAACCAAAAAGCTAAGAGAATTCCAGATAGTTTGGCCCTATTGAAAGAGACTTACGCAACTGGGGGAAGCGCTTGGAGATGGAGATGAGTGATTATCCAAGTCCATAGAAAACGGAGAAGCTGAAAAACATGGCTCTAGGAAAACAGGTGATGCAAAAAATGGAAAACAATCTTAGTGTACCTCGCGACTCAGCTGTCAATCATTGTAATTGTGTTAACCCCGAGTATTGGTTGCACAAAAATTGTGACATAGCACTATTCGAAAGATGGGAGACAAGGAAGTACGCATTAATTTGCTGATGGGATCGGGCAAAGGAAAAGTAAATGCTGATTTTTTTGGTGGGAACTCAATCGATAATGCCTAAAACTGAAGAAAATAAAAAGATGTATAAAGATATAACCTTGCTATTTAGTGTTGAGGAGGTAATTACTAAAAGAAAGAGCTACAATAATTAAACATGGCTGACGCTCAAGACAAAGAATGGAAGGTGGCACTCGGGCCTTGTGTTTTTGTGATAAGCCTTGTAGAGCTATTGACTCTTTAAATTCTGTGCATTCTTTGATAAAAAGTAAAAAGTAAAGCAAGAAAAAAATTACAAACAAGGGTGAATTACACTTTCCATTATAAAGAAATGCAAAATAAAATATCCAAAAATGAATACAAAACAAGGAATTAAGATTCATCTTACGTATAATTTCCTAAAACATTAAGAAGAGAAAGTCATGGAAGTCTGTGTTCCTCTCCCTTTTTCTTTCCACCTGCCTTCACACCCTAGTCAAATGTTTGTGTTTATCCTCTGTAAGCCGTAGGTTAGAGGGGGACCTCAGCTTGGGATTGGCTTCTTCTTGAATTGGAGGCCTATAAAATCTGGAGGCCAAGTTTGAGTTGCCGCATCTAACCCAGTCTCTTGTTTCTCCGCTATGTATCTGACTTCTCTTGGCTTCTCTGGTTCTGAGACTGTGTAATATCCAGCTATCCTGCCGTATCCCCTTCCTCTGCTGGCTTCCTGATCCAGGCTCATCTGTCTCTCCACCTGGCCCTGACTCATTCCTTACCCTGACCTTGTTTCTACATTTGCTTTGACTGCCATATCCATTTCCTCAGCCTGATTCTTAATTCCTGGCTCCCACTTCCTCATCCACACTTGGCTAAATCCACTTCGGAAAACCAAGGCGAATGGAACTGCCTGGGAAGAATTTGGAGCATCTGCAGATCTGTCCTTTCTTCTTTCTTGAGAGCTATTATAGCAGCTGAGGGCACATGTGTGTGTGTGTGTGTGTGTGTGTGTATTGGGAGAAGAGGGCACAGCCGTCTTAGGCTCTGTCCTTTTCCCTGGGAATGCTAGCATGTATATTTTTGATATCCTGATGTTGTCTTTCTTTTGTTTGTTCTCCTGTGTCTCTTAGAAACTGTTCTAAAACTTTAAACCCAAAGGCATCGTTCCAGCTTCCTGGCGTGAGCTGTATTTTGACCTCTGAAGAGGCGGTGGCCAGACTTCAGCTCATGGGGATTTTACATGAAGCGACATCTGATTCGCTTTTACACTGCATTCCACACCAATCTGCCCAGCCCTGCAGTTTCTGGGCTAACTCCTGTTGTCTTTCACCGTATGGAGCACCACTAGATACTGTGAGTTTGAGTCTTGTCAGGGTGGCTGATTAAGCCACCGTCAGGGACAGCAGTCCTGTGCGTGAAAAGTCCCAGGCCTTCCTGAACACCCCGGGAGCTGCTGGAGTGGTTGGTGCCTCTCTGTTGGGGGATAGGGAGCTTGCTAACTGAACAAACACATTTTTTTCTATCATGGGCTAGGTCTATGGTGGTAACATTTGGCAAGTTGAGTAACAGAGAAGATAGATAACTGTGAACAGATGGGCAACTATTAAAAGATTTGGGGGGCTTTTTATCATTTCTCAGTTGGCCTTCACCCAGTTCCCGTGTAAGATTACGTAAAGGATTCGATTCAATGTCTTCTTCCTTTTTTTTTTTTTCAATTGCGATGGAAGCGAAAGCTCTGACGTTAAAAGGAAAAGAATAGATGAGAAACTTCTAATTTTGAATCCCCTCGGGATTAGATGCTGATTTCAGCTGCGCAGAGAGCACTGCCCCATATTTTGAAAGAGTCGCTCCTGGCAGGTTCAGAGGAGACGACTTTCCAAAATACACAGTGAACTCCCTCACCTGTATCTGATGACCACCTGACGTCCCCATGTTTGGATAAGTATAACCCTGCTTTTAAAAATGGCAGTGGCAAGTCACTCTTACGCTTGAGCCCAAAACTAACGGAATACAAAATACGGGAGAGAAATGCATTACCGGTTCTCAGCAGCAGTAGAAAATATTTATATATCTCAGAGCAATAAAATTTCCCCACACTCTGGGGCAGTATTTTCTCTGATGTGGGAGCATGCTAGTCCTCCCTGGCCCAGATGATACTTGCAAAGTTCGTGAGATTAAGAGGAACTATGGACACTGATTAAGATGAGACATATTCTGAAAGTTCCCGGGTGGTTAAGGGTCTGGTGTTGCTGCAGCTATGGCACAGGTCACAGCTGTGGTGCGGCTTTGATCCCTGGCCCAGGAACTTCCACACGCCATGGGTGTGGCGCCCCCCTCTGCCAGAAAAAGAGACATGTTCCCCCTTTCTCTGGGGCAACAGCCTGGTTTTGCCCAAAGTGGTCAGAGTTACGGTACATATACACTGGATCTCATGAAACTGGCCAAATTAGATTGGGTGCCGTTCATCAGCGCTGACCTCAATAACATTACATTTTAGGGCCGATAACTTTAAAGTTCTTGTCCTGTGTACACTCAGTGTAGCTATCGAAGATCTGTTTGGAAGCAGGAAGGATGGATACCCAGCCCCACCTTTATTTTCAATCCCTCAGTCAGCTTCCAAACCACTTAAGGAGGTCCCATCATGGCGCAGTGCAAAAGAATCCAACTAGGAACCATGAGGTTGCGGGTTCAGTCCCTGGCCTCGTTCAGTGGACTGTACCATGAGCTGTAGGGTAGGTCGCAGGTGCAGCTCGGATCCTGCGTTGCTGTGGCTATAGCTCTGATCGGACCCCTAGCCTTGGAACCTCCATATGCCACGGGTACAGCCCTCAAAAGACAAAAGACAAAAAAACAAAAACAATTTATCCCAGCCCAGAATGCTGGGTAACTGAAGACCCCTGTCTCCAAAACCACCCCACTTAAAACCAGTTTTTTTCCTAAAAATAACCAGCAACAAAGGGAAATAACCACTTTTATTATTTTAAATTAAAACCTTCACTATTCAGAATAATCGTAATTTAAAATAATTCATCAACAAAAACACGGAAAAAAATTATAATAAGTAGAAGACTGCTAGCTTTTGGAGGTGATGGTCTCTGCTGCCTGCTAAGTGATGCCGTTTGGTAAACTTATACTTCTGTGCTGGGCTCTTCGGTTTAAGGTAATTGAGCAAATAAGGATTATCCATGGGTTTAGTGTCCACTGGAGAATTATATTTAACAGAATTATTGGGAATAGTTAAAGTATGCTGTCACCATTTAGCAGAAGGGTTGGCACTATTAATGATGAGATATATGTTGATGGGCTTTTAAGTAAGTGCTAGCCATAAATTGTATCATAGAACAAAAACAGCATCCGAGGCGATACTTGAAAATGGTGTAAAGAGGGTGAATATTTGTGTATTGCAATAGGAGGCTTGTAAATATCGTCCAACTGAATAGAAAATAAGCTCAATATATTTCGTTATTTTTTTTCTGCTCAGTTTTTTTTTTTTTTCATCTATTTTTCCTGACGTGGACGAGCTCTCTAGGTGATTAAAGCCACTTTGAGTAATTTTTATTTTCCCTCTTGCTGCTGTTAAGTTTAATGTTTAATGGCGTCAGCTTGCTAATCCTTCCTGATGCTCACGGGGCCTCTGTTCGTGCTGTGTTTTTCTAGAATGGCGGAGATGCAGGGACTCATGGAAAGACTGGAGCGGGCTGTCGGCCGACTGGAGCTGCTCTCTGCGGGGTCACACCAGCCTCCTGGGGACTGTGGGGGAATTAACGGTGTCAACGGAGGTAGGGCCACAAACCGCTGTCATTACTGGCCTCTATGTGGATCCCTTAATTTTGTCCCCATTGCTCAGTTCTCAAGAAATATTTCGATCGACTTTAACTCCCTTACTCTTTCCTTTATGTGTGACTGTGACACTAACCAGACACAAGCGACCCCTGAAGAGAGAGAAAAGGAAAAAAGTTTCAGCCCACAATCCACAAAAGTTACCTGTCTCTGTGCCTGTTAAGAGCATAATCCATGAGCCACATGTCATTATTCTTTCATGTTTGTGTCTATACTGTTCTTCCACATGCAGTGACTAAATATATTATCTAAGTAATTATCAGAAGGAAACGAATGTTCTCGATCAGAATGTAAATTGGAAGGAATTATTCTGTATATTTTAATTCTAAAGAGAACAAGCCATTAAATTTAAGAACTGCAGTTTTAAAGGAAGAGAGTCTGACGTGAAGCCAAATATTACTTCAGTGTAATATGATCACATCACGTTTTTTAATTTTTGCCTCTTCCTAGCCAAATACATTTTTAAAATGATATGCTAATACCACACTTTAAAAAGAGAAAGGATTTAAAAAATTATGTGATCAAACACAAGACGTCAACTACTTCTTGAAGAGGATACCATGCATGGCCAACTCTCTAAGTTATCTACAGTAATTTTTCCAACTTCTTGTCTAAGGTTGGCGATTTAACCAATAAGAATACAGGACATCCCTTGGAGTTCCCGTCGTGGCGCAGTGGTTAACGAATTCGACTAGGAACCATGAGGTTGCGGGTTCGATCCCTGCCCTTGCTCAGTGGGTTAACGATCCGGCGTTGCCGTGAGCTGTGGTGTAGGTTGCAGACATGTCTCAGATCCCGCGTTGCTGTGGCTCTGGTGTAGGCTGGCGGCTACAGCTCCGATTGGACCCCTAGCCTGGGAACCTCCATATGCCGTGGGAGCGGCCCAAGAAATAGCAAAAAGACAAAAAAAAAAAAAAAGAATACAGGACATCCCATTAAATTTGAATTTCAGATAAACTACATTCATTTGGGGGGATAGAAATGTGTTCTGAATACTGCATGGAATGTACTGCATGGTACACCCTTATTCTAAAAATTCATTCATTATTTATTTGAAATTCAAATTTAACAGGGCATGCAAAAAAAATTAACTGGGTGATCTGTATTTAATCTGGCAACTATTCTTGTCTCACATGCATTTCCTCCTTATCTGACCCACTTTGAATTTTGTCAGGCTTTGAGGGGGTTGAGAAAAGCCTTGGGGAACACGGGGCTTCAAAAACTGCATTTATCAGACAAGATCCGCATTGGTGCTTCTAGAATTTCAGGCGTATTTGGAGCTGTGCCTTGAATTACATGCCTTGGGACAAAAATTACTGTGTGAGCACAAATGCACGGGCTGGTTCCCCCCCCCCAACATAATGAAAATCAAAATGCTTAGAATGAATTGAAAGGGGGTGTTGTTTAAAGGAAGGCTGCCAGGAGCCTGTAAGTTTTTTCCGCATCAACTGAGGCACATCTATGATTTCATTTTAAGCCTCTTTTTGTTAACTGTACAGTGGTGTATGAGATTCAGGAAACCTTATTGGTAAGAAAATATTTTCATGTTGTCTTCAGTAACTTTGGCTCCTTATGCCTCTGGCATTAGGTGATCAAAAGGCACTTCTCTGAGATTGCTAACCACAAATAGAAAGTCTGAATACATAAAATAAAGTTAAAATCTGACTCCTGGAAGATTGTGTAGCGTTGCCTAGTAAAGGAGAAAACCTCCAGTAATTTGAACCTCACTTACTCAGAGGTACTAGACTGCATATTGTAGTTTCTTCTTAAAAAAAAAATAATTTCCTGAAGTTCCCATCATGGCTCAGCAGAAACCAATCTGACTAGTATCCATGAGGATGCAGGTTCAATCCCTGGCCTCACTCAGTGGGTTAAGGATCCACCATTGTGGTGAGCTGTGGTGTAGGTCGCAGATGCGGCTCGGATCTGGCATTGCTGTGGCTGTGGTGTAGGCCTGTGGCTACAGCTCCAATTCTACCCCTAACCTGGGAACCTCCATGTGCCATGAGTGAGGCCTTAAAAAGACAAAAAAAAAAAAAAAAAGAATTTCCTGGGAAAGTTAACAAGCTAAGCAAAATTGGAAGGCATATATTAAATTACTTAAGTATTTAAATATATATTTTCTAATGTAGCAAATCATCTCAAACCAGTTATTTAAATAAGATCTCTTAAAATGACTTAGCCAGGAGTTCCCGTCGTGGCACAGTGGTTAACGAATCCAACTAGGAACCATGAGGTTGCGGGTTCGGTCCCTGCCCTTGCTCAGTGGGTTAACGATCCGGCGTTGCCGTGAGCTGTGGTGTAGGTTGCAGACATGGCTCGGATCCCGCGTTGCTGTGGCTCTGGCGTAGGCTGGTGGCTACAGCTCCGATTCAACCCCTAGCCTGGGAACCTCCATATGCCGCAGGAGCGGCCCAAGAAATAGCAACAACAACAACAACAACAACAAAAAGGACAAAAGACAAAAAAAAAATGACTTAGCCAGGAAAAAAAAAAAATGACCTAGCCAGGGATTGGAGTTCCTGTTGTGGCGCAGCAGACTCCAACTAGGAACCATGAGGTTGTGGGTTCACTCCCTGGCCTGGCTCAGTGGGTTAAGGATCCAGCATTGCCGTGAGCTGTAGTATAGGTCGCAGATGCAGCTCGGCTTGTTGCTATGGCTGTGGTGTAGGCTGGCAGGTGTAGCCCCGATTAGATCCCTAAGATCCCTAGCCTGGGAACTTCCATATGCCACAGGTGTGGCCCTAAAAAACACACATACAGACACACAAAAGCAACCAAAAAACTACTTAGCCTGGGATTTATTATCCTATTTGAAATGAAGAAGGTAATTAGTAAAATGTATGAATGATATCCATATTTAAAATATTTTATTTATCCTAAACATGACTTCCATTTCTTCTTCATTAGCCAGCTTTGGTAACTTTCTAAATTCTTTTTTTTAACAAATCTTTAAGGACAAGCTCTCACTTTAAATGTAAATGTCATCATTACAATGATATTACTAAAGTCAAATTTTTCTTTTTAATTTTGAAAGCAACACTGAGAAGGAACCCAATCCATTACAAAGCTATAGTATGCACAAATCAAAGAACTCCCTTATGAAAAACTGGTGTTAGGATGTGTTTTGCCCCCAACCTGACAATCAAGTAAGTTTGGCTCAAGAGTTGAAGAAATATTTTCATGCCTGCCAATTGACAAGTACCATGCTAGGTGCTGGAGGACCTAAGATGAATTATACACAGTCCTAATCCTCCAGAATCTTTGGTCTCCATGCATTACTATTCAGGGCCTCAAGTGCTTTGATTAAGAGATTCTCAAAGAGTATAGTCTGGGGAGAAAGGCAAGTCATTAAAGGCTGCCCGGAGGAGGTGTGAGCAGAGCTGAATGATGAAAGGAAATTGGAAAATATTCCCTTTTATCCTTGTGCCTTCTGTATAGTGGTCTCCATCACATTTTTAAAACTTTCTCTCATTTTAAACACTCAGCAGAGACCGCTCAGACCTCTCCCATGGGAACAAACAGGTTTATCTCTTTCCAAATGGACCCGTAAGGCATCTTGGGGTTTTCACCCCTTTAATGTTATAGAGGTTGGTATATACTATATTTTGAACTTTAGGATAACTCAGCTTCAATAGCCTGCTTAGAAGTTAGACTATAGGTGCAGAGAGCTGTAAACAACTGTTTCCATCACTCTTTGGGCAATAGAGAACAAGGGAAAAGAAGGGAAGCTTTATCTTACAGGCTATGAGCATGGCTACTTCTGTCCAGTATAAGAAAGAGAATTCTAGGTTTTGGTTTGGATTTTCATAGTCGGAAGTGCTGAATTTTCTCTATAGGTGCAGAGAGCTGTAAACAACTGTTTCCATCACTCTTTGGGCAATAGAGAACAAGGGAAAAGAAGGGAAGCTTTATCTTACAGGCTATGAGCATGGCTACTTCTGTCCAGTATAAGAAAGAGAATTCTAGGTTTTGGTTTGGATTTTCATAGTCGGAAGTGCTGAATTTCTCAATATTATCTTTCTCAATATTAGGGATATGCAGTTAGGGATATAGCCAACATTTTTTTGTTGTTGTCATTAATTAAAAGGCAACCATTTAACACCAGGTTGGACAACTGTTACTTCAGCTTTAATAGTAATTGGGCATATCAAAATTCAGTGTGTATTAGCTCAGCAGTCATTTTTATGCCCGCCCTCACTGTCTCTTCTCCTCCTGGGAAGTGAAGAAAGAACAAAATGTGTGAAATCAGCTTTCTTTTCCTACTCACCCTTTTAATTGTCCTGAATAATCTTGGCAACTATTTTCAAGGTGATTATAGCTCCCGGACAGGTCAGTATAGAAGGTACTCTGGCTTTGGATTCTTAAGGCTTGGTTCAGTTTTTGGATCTACCTCTCATTTGATAGATAGCTTTTTTAACAAGTCATGGGCTCTATTTTGACTCTGTTTCCTCATCAAAATGTGCTAGTGCTACTTACCTCATGGGTTTGGGATAGAATTAAACAAAATTATGGAGGTGGAAGTGCTTACTCGGTAGGGAAAAAATAGGAAAACTCTGTCTTCTTGAGCCCCTGGGAATGTTTAATAAGTACTGATGGAGGAAGGATGACTTAATGGATAGAGGAGAGTGACATGAATGACAGTAAACTTCAGGATTACCTGTGGCAGAGCAGTGCCAACTTTTCACGACACTACCAGGGAATAACAAAATGTTCTTCCTCCAAAGGCGTGGCACCCTCGGTGGAGGCCTTTGATAAGCTGATGAACGGCATGGTGGCTGAGTTTTTAAAGAAGAGTAGGATCCTGGCTGGTGACGTAGAGACACATGTGAGTATTTTCCTTCCCTGTTCTCTATGGAAAGGAGAACAGCCACAACTATTATTAAAGGTTTTTTTTAATAATAATAATAAGTATTGGTGAAGGAATGGAGAGAGTGGGACCTCTCTGCCTTGCTGGTAGGAGTGTAACATGGGGCAGCTAGTATGGAAAAGAACATTTTCCAAATTTTTTCCTCCACAGCTCGAAAGTGGAATTGCCATATGATCCAGCAATTCTATTCCGATAATATACCCACAAGAATTGTGAAAGGTAGATTTCAAAGAGATATTTGTCCACCAGTGTTCAAAGCAGCATAATTCAAAATGGCCAAAAGGTGGTGGCAACCCAAGTGTCTGTTGAAAGATGAATGAAAGAACAAAATGTGTTCTATACATACAAGGGAATATTACTCAGCTGTTAAGAAGGAAATTCTGAGCACTTCCTTGCTTGTCTGCTTGCATCTCTCAAAGCATCCTATCTTACTAAATCTACTTCTTGCCTATCAAAAAAAAAAAAAAAGGAAGTTCTGACATGTGCAAAAGCATGAATGAACTGTGAGGACGTTGTTCTAAGTAAAGTAAAATGAGCCAGTCACAAAAAGATAAATACTGTATTTCATTTCTGTGAGGTACGTAGTGTAGTCAAACTCATAGAAACAGAGACTGGTGGTTGCCAGGGGCTGGAGAGGGAGAAGTGGGAACTGGTTTAAGGCGTATAGAGTTTTAGTTTTTTGGTGAAAACTAAACTCCAGAAAAAATCCTGGAGATCTGATGCACAGCAATGTGACTATACTAACACTACTGAACCGCACACTCGATACGGTACCTTTTGTGTTGTGTGGACTTTACCACAGTTTTGTTTTTGTTCTTCAAGTGCAGCCTGTGGAAAAGCAAAGTCATAGAATTTTATCATCTCTGGATGGGTAGAGACTTTAATGATACCAGTGCCAGCTTCCCAGTTTTACACACTTTTTATACATTTTAAAATGCTCAGCATCCTTCCTGAGGCTAGTCATGATGTGCATGCATTTAATGAAAATCTAAAGTAAAAAAGCCAAACCAATTAAAAACCTCAAAGAAATTTATTGCCGGTTCTTCTTATTCATTTGCCTTTGTTTCTGGCAAAGGATTGAATTCCAAATCCATCTGCTTGTAGATTTCTCAGCAGTGAGGGAGTCCTGGCAAAACCATTTTCAGTAGAGACTCACAAAGAATCTGGTTCTTAAATGAAGTTGTCGTTTGGGGTAAAACAAACAAAAAACCAAAAAAGTAAAAGGGGATTCTGTTTTTGCTCTTTCTCCAATTAGGCATTATATGCAACACCCAACACCAGTCTTCCAAGGGATCTGGTGACTCAGGTTATGTGCTTGGTTCCAGAATTGTAATTAAATGGGTGCTTATCTCATCACATTTGCAACGAGTTTGTTCACCACGTCTAAGAAAAATGAAGATTCTTCTCATGGCCTCCCTTTTTATTTAATAGCTCTGTTGAGGATTTCCCATTGTGGCTCAGGGGATTTAGAACCTGACGAGTATCCATGAGGATGTGAGTTCCATCCCTGACCTCAGTGGGTTAAGGATCCAGCTGTCCTGTAAGCTGCAGCATAGGTCATAGATGTGGCTTGGATCTGGCATTTATGTGGCTATAGCGTAGGCTGGCAGTTGCAGCTCTGATTCGACCTCTAGCCCAGGAACTTCTATATGCCAAAGGCATGGCCAAAAAAGTTAAAAATATATATACATTAAATAGCCTTGTTGAAATGCTCATTGGCAAAAGAGGGGAAGCTCTGATGTACATGAGTTCTAGAAAAGTCCATGCAGTGAGACATATTCACTTCAAATGTATCACAGAGCTCTAGAATTGCTCTGCTCTGTTCTTGAGCTTAATCTTTTTAAGAAACCTGGTCTGCAGTAAGGTAATGCCTGAGCTTCTTATGTTGAGACATGGTAGCCTATGAAAGCTAATATATAAAATGAAATATTACCCCCAATATACTAAAAGAAAATATTGAGTGACTGAAGAACAATTTCCTGTCCTGAAAACTACAATAATCATTAGATCACTTCTGTTATCATTAATATTGACATTGTGTTTCTGAGGTACACAGTACATTATAATTCTTACTGGTAATAGCTCACAAAATTCTGCATTATGTTTTTTACTGGGAGATAATGAAGCCTATAAATAAGTATATGTAACTTTGCCTTTTTAAAAAATGTAGGATTTGCATTTAAGTCTCTTCAAATTGTATAGTAAACAGCGCCTTTAAATTCTTTTTAGAACAAAGTAAGTTTTAAATAAAGTATAGCCTGATTTATATTTTTTTCTTCTCTTCATTCAACAGCCTGAGAACAGTATGACTCAAAGGAAGGAATATTCTCAATAATGAATATGTAATGCTTAAAGAAATTTATGTTTTTCACTAATTAGTTTCTTTTTAAATAAAGGAAGGAAGGTGGGGAAAGAAGGAAGGAAGGAAAGAGAGAAGACATGAATAATTATATCCAGTCTCCTGGGATATATATGAATGACTGAGTTAGTTTGCTGTACAGCACAAATTAGCACAACATGGTAAATCAACTATACTTTAATTTTAAAAGAAAAAAAGAAAAAGGGAGAGACAAGAAAAGAGAAAGAGAGAAAAAAACTCATCATCTGAAAAGTGTAGGCTCTGGTTCTACAACACAAAGAAAAGGACAGGCAGCCATCGTCCATCTGCCCATTACATTAATACATTGAACAAATAGTTTATTTTTTTCTCTCTTATAAAACCATGTGTCACTGACATTAAGCTTGCAGCTGCTGCCTCTCACATAAGCCAGAAGTGGGGGTTGAACTTTGTTCCAAGAACACACCTGTTGCCTAGAAGAAAAAAAAAAAAAGTCCTCACATACCTGATTGTACAGTATGGAAATTTGAGAATGACACAAATGTGCATCATGTTAAATCCTGTCCCTCTGCTTAAAAGCTATTTTACAGATACTAACAATGAATATGGGCAGCTGAGCTATGATTTAACATCTGTCTTCATGTGCTGGCTGCTGGTTGGGCTTAATTTACTGAATACTCAATAGTCTATTGACAGAACAGACCACAAAAAAAGGGGAAGTAATAGCTACAATTAGGAAGCTCTGCTGAACCAAAGGACATAACAGGTTTAGAAAAGATTAGATCTTGTAAAGCCTTCTTGTATGCAACATAAACTGAAGAAGGTCTTTTTAAAATTACCCTTCAACCCAAGAACACTGGCACAGCTTGCACCCTTTTTAAGAAAGTATAAACAATGTATGACTTTATAATAGATGTTTAGGGTAAGTATAGTCCTCAGTGTCAAAGGAAAGGATCTCCTAGATACTGACCCTACAGAATTCTAAGAACCTTGGTCAGCCATCATTTATCCTTAAGTGGATGGATGTGATTTTTTTTTTTTTTAAACAGAGCGGTCCTTTTGCCATTTATGGTATATGGAACTAATCTCAGGTCTCTTTCTAAAAGGTTTGACAATCATGAAACAACTGCAAATCATATTGCTCGTCCTTACTCAAGCTCTTTTTGGAGATTTATAGTTTACATTTCAAATGTTTGTACAAGCCTGGAACATTTATTTCTTATCATGATTAAAATGGATAAATAGATGCTCTTTTATTAATAGCTCAATAAAAGTGAGAGACCCACAATTGAACAAAAGGGCAATAAAATTCAATGAAAAAAGTAAAACATATTACGCATGGGAGAATTAAATCATATTGCATGATATTATGTCCTTGAGTTCCTGGACTTTATAAAGGATGACCCTTTTTAGACAATTATTGCCATTCTTTTGATGGGTCATGATCGCTGTTGTAGACGTTGCTAGAATTTTTTATTTAAATCATCTACCAAGTGTCTTGTGTATTTTATGCCACGTTGATTAGGTAACACGTTCAAAGGGTGGGAGAGTAAGAATGACCACTTCTTGTTTGTATTTGGATTTTCAAGCTGGCTCTGCTTTATATAGCATGACCTTGAGCTGGTCCCTTATCCTTCTCAGTAATGAGACCGGACGTCATCATTTCCAAGGGCTCTCAGAACCTCTTTGAGTGACTCACCCGTTGTCTCAGTGTAAAAGCATGAGGGAGTTAGTTTTCCAAACCAAGAGCTTGAGATAGAACAGCATCATCACCATTAAAAAAAAAAAAAAAAAAAAAGCACCTTGAGCTGCGCCAGGGAAAATGCCTCAATCATCTGAACTTGCAAAACAAGCAGAAGGAAACATGTCAGGAAAAGGATACACAGAATTCTAAAGATAATGTATCACTCTGCTTTATGATGATACGGGGGAAAAAAAATCAGACTCCTTCATTTAAAAAGACTTTGAGGCTTCCATGAGTCTGTCCTTCTTGGTCTTCTCCGTTGTCACTTCTCCCTTTACATGGACCTATCTCTAGAATAATAATGCAAAAATGTCCATGTGTTTATTTTACTAATTGTATCCATATTCTTCCTTTGATTTTAGAACACTTGTATGAGTAATTTGTACTCACTTAAAAAAATGACCATTTGCATTTGTGGTGCTTTATAATCTGAGTCCATATAGAAACCCTCCTGCCTCCACTGGGGGGTGGGGGTGGGGGGAGATCAGAAGCACAAGTTCACAAGTTTGGAGTTGACTCAGTGAAACAGCCTGTTCTACACAGATGCTTCTCACTCTCCTGTCTGCCTTCAGCCAAATTAGTCCTCCCATTAACTAGTTTCTTGCTAATAGTTTTAATCTGAATGTTTATTTTTATTATAACTAGATGTGAATACCTTGGCAATCTCAGTCCCCAAGGATCTGTACATCTTTTCCATTCTCCACATGTCAAAGATCCAAAAAAATGAATTCTGCATTTAGATTTCATACAGGCTTTATATCAGGAATCTCCCATCTTACCGTCTTAGCCAGTTATGATAGAATTATTAGAGCGGGAAATACCATAGAAACCCTCCAGTCCAATATATATAACATTTCATTTTTTAAAAAAAATTGTTTTTCTGCCTTCCTTTCTTCCTTCCTCTCTCCCTTCCTCTCTTCCTTTTTCCCTTTTTCTCATCCTCCTTCCTTCCCTCCCCCTTTCCTTTCTTCCTTTCTACTTGTTTTTCTCTTTTTTCAAAGAAAGAAACCCCAACTGGAGAAGAAGGTGATATATATCTATATCACCTTTGATATAGGTGTATATCACCTTTGATATAGTGCTGCATTGATGCAGCACTGTGACCCTGTGGCAGAGCCAGGAATCTGGTCTCCAAATTCTCCATCCATTGTTTGGGAGATGCCTGGCTTAGACCCCCTAGGCTGCTGTCTCCCGCTGCCTTTGTAGGCAAGGGGATCACTAGTAAGAAGCAGTGCCACTTCTTTGTACTCTGCAGTTGTTACTGTTTCCCCTACCAAATTTCCACAGTATGTGGAAAGGTTGTGACAAGGGCAAGCTCAAGCACAAGGGGCCAGGAGAGGGTCGAGCAACATTGTAACTTGTGTCTTTCATGTCCCCTGAGAGCAGCACTGAGCAGGCGACAGGGAGAATGGACAGGTTCATCTCCAGAACAGGTGAACTGTGTTCCTCAGGGGTCCTCACTTCTCCCTCATCACACTAGCTTTGTCTCCGCCTGGTCATCACTCTGTGCTATTGACACCCAATTTGCACAATTCAGAAATGCTACAGAGGGGTCCGTCTCTGCTATCATTTCCCCCAAGAATGTGGAGAATTTTTCTTCTCAGCACTGAACACATACTTTTCTAACCAACTTATGCTTTGACTCACAGCCCATTCCTCTAAGTCACTGGCCTTAGTTAGACGTCCCTATGACTGCTTTTTAACTTAAGGATGTTTGCTTTTATAGCATCTAATCCCTGCCTCTTTCCTTGAACATTTTAGTTTTGTAGCACATTTAGAGCCTTGGAGAGGCTCTAAATAAAGAGCTGGACTTGGAATCTAAACATTTCTTCAAGGTCCACCAGGTATCACTAACCACCGGGACCTCCCTGTTTACTTCACTGCAAATAAAATAAGTCACCTCAATATTTTGCTCAAACAATGAATTAGGTTCCATAAATCTCCCAGGTTAAGATGATACCTGCGCTTTTCTTTCCACTTTTTAAAGGAAACCTTCTAAGAAGACCTATGGAATGCCAGGGCTGATTATCCTCTTCTGTTCTGTGTTCACTGGTGTAAGCCAAATAGAAGAGCTGAATTATGCAGGGATGTCAGGCTGCTGGGGTTGGGAGTAAGCTATGTCACCCGCCAGCTTAGGTGGCACCTCTGGATCTGCACCTGGAGAAAAATTAGATCATTGAGTCTCACAAGTATGTAAAAGCATAGCAAGTATCTGCAGCTTAGTCTGCATCAGGAGGTCCTGAGGGTAACTATCAACTTTTCTCCAAACATTTTACCCCTCAGAAATTCCCTTTCACTCCTAGACCTATATCTGAACAAAGCTGTAATTTAAAGAGATACATGCACCCCTATGTTCATAGCAGCACTATTCACAATAGCCAAGACATGGAAACAACCTAAATGTCCATCAACAAATGAATGGGTTAAGAAGATGTGGTGCGTATACACAATGTACTACTACTCAGCAATAAAAAAGAATGAAATAATGCCATTTGCAGCAACATAGATATAACTAGAGAGTATCATGCTAGGTGAAGTAAGTCAGATAGAGGAAGATAAATACCATATGATATTACTTACATGTAGAATCTAAAATATGATACAAATGAACCTATCTCCGAAACAGAAACAGACTCGCAGAGGTAGAGAAGGGACTTGTGGTTGCCAAAGGGAGGAGGTAGAGGGTGGGATGCACCGGAAGTTCCAGGTCCATAGATGCAAACTATTACATTTAGAATGGATAAACCATGAAATCCTGCTGTATAACACAGGGCACTCTATCCAGTCTCCTGGATTAGACCATGATGACAATAATACTTTTAAAAAGCATGTATATATAAAAAAGAGCTTTGTGTAATTTCAAAGAAGAGTTCACTAAAGCCAACTCACCTTATAATATATGGCCTCAGAAAACTAAAAAAAGGAAAGACCCTTTTAGAGGATTGTTTCCCATATTAGAATTTAATCACGTTAGCTAGTACTGCAAAATATAGGTTCTTTCCTTTCTTTTGCCTTTTTTCTCCCCCTCCCATCTTTCCTTCTCTCTAAAACTATGCCAATAATTAGAACATTTGTTGTTGTTTTCTATCTAGACTTCAGGATAATTTAATTGTGTGCCTGGAGGCTGCTTAAGCATCTGAAAATTAATACTTTGTCTGAAAGTAATGACCTGATTTCATTTAGATTATCTTGCTATTTCTATTCAAGCAAATGTTCCCACAAAACACATCACACACACACACACACACACATGTCCACACACACTTGTATATCCACTCTTCACCTAAGAATTCCCTCTAATGCTATAATAGTTACATATATATGGATACTGTGACCCAAGGGTCACTAATTGTAGGATATGTGTTTGCAGATTTCTTAATTGCATGTGGCAAGTGTATTTAGTGTCTTTTTCCCTTTCCAGTTGTATTTAGATTATGGTTTTACATTGTCAGTTTTAAAATGACACATTACAAGCCAATTTTTTTAATATATCAAGTGTAAGATGTTTTGGTGATGTAAAAAAAAAGAGTACTCATTATTACTCATAAGTATTTACCATAGAAATCCTGTCCCTTGCCAGACACACTTCACAAGATAAATATTTTAAATGGCAAGGTACTTGGAATGCTGAGTGTTAGCTTTTAATTGCTTTGATTAGAACAGCTTACCATGCAGGCAAGGTAATATGATTTACCCCTGTTGAGTGTTGGGATCTATTTTAAGGTCCCAGGAGTATGCTGTTTTCCTTTTGCCCTCTCAGTGTCTAGCACTGTACCCCTAATCAGTGGTTAATCTATGTTCGCTCAATGAATGAATGAAAGTGAATGTGTAAGTAAAGGGAATCAAATCTTTCGAGTATTATTGACTCAATGGAAGACCATATTATTGAATCAATGGATGACAGTGCACCAGGGCTGACAATTCACATCAAGCAGTACCCTAGACCCGGAGTTAAGAGACAATCTAGGCCAGGCTTTCTGTCATGAATTAGCAAATGAAATCTGGAGAAACAAAGGTTGTATAGATTTTTGGTTATCACACACACAGAGGCAAAAGTCCTGATTTTATCAGAGCTCTGACAATCTAGGACCTCCCTCGTTTCCATCATCCTCATTCTTGTTTTGTGAGGAAAGTAAGCCTTTGAAAGACTAGAGCTCTCTCTAAGGCAGCTTAAGAAAGCTAGACAAAAATTAAGGAACAGGACAACCCATCAACATATTGACCTGAAGTCTGGTAGAAACCCCATGAGCGCTATCTGTGACAGGGTATGCCTTACTATAAGTCTTTTAAACTGAAGGTCAGATTTAGAAAAGAAACAGGATTTTGTTTGGTTTTTCTCTTTGGATTGGGCTTTGGCGTGTTGCTTTCCCCTTTGAACACGAGCATTCAAATGATAGCCATCAGGCAAGAAATAAAGTTGGGGACTGAAAGGGCAGTTGGGAAATTAAAATTTTTATCCAGGATTTCATGGTATATTTCCAGTACTCAGCTCTCCCTGGTTTCGAGTCTTTAGTTGTATTAATATAATTTTAAGTGTCTGGGTGAAAACTGAACATTTCAGTGGGTTGTCTCAATGTGTTCAGCACAGACAGTCCCAGACTTTCACATGGGCACTCCCACCTAAAGTTCATCCATAAATTAGTTCTTAGGAACTTGCAAGACACTTGCCCATAGTCCTACTTTAAGCAATGGGTAGTTTGTTTCCTGTGCAAAGATGCAGAAGGGGAAGTTCCTGTTGTGGCTCAGGAGTAACGAACCTGACTAGTATCCATGAGGAAGTAGGTTGGATTCCTGGCCTCACTCAGCGGGCTAAGGATTGGCCGTTGCCATGAGCTGTGGTGTAGGTTGCAGACGTGGCTTGGATCCTGTATTGCTGTGGCTGTAGCATAGGCCTGCAGCTGCAGCTCCAATTCGACCCCTAGCCTGGGAACCTCTATATGCTGCGGGTGTGGCCCTAAAAAGACAGAAAAAAAGAATATGCAGAAAGATATTAGCACAGATGTAGTACACAGACCACCGCCATCCACAAACCCTGCTAAGGCTCTGCCATGAGATAAGTATAGAAAATATGAGGGGGAAAAAAAGTGTAAGACATTGAAAGCTTTCGTAACAATCCAACAATTTTAAGTCTTTTCAATCTGATACTTTTAAAAACTTGGGCTCGTACTTTGTGTGTCTGGGTTTTATTTTATTTTCCTAGAAAGGCTCTTTTATTTATTTTATAAAATTATCAGTTTGGAATAGATAAGTTGAAAAAAGATCTTCATCAAAGGTCTTTTGTGCAGTACTGTGTAATGCAAAATGCTAGAAAAATTCTTCCACTATGTTTTTAGTTAAATTAAGCAGAAAAACAATAACATTAAATGAAAAACAGTTATTTATTATGAAAAGCAATAACATTAAATGGAAAACAGTCATTTGTTATAATACCTGGAGGATGTGAATTTAATTAGAGAAAAACAGAGAACCAGATAGGAATGTCTATACAGATGATGCATTTTTCAGCTGTTTGGGGGCCCAAGTCCTTTCTACTTTCACTACTAGAGACGGGATTTTCCTTTATATGAGTGTGTAATTACTTTCCTTTAATTATAAGGATAACTTTGGAATTCACAAATGGGACCCAAAAAAGGTAGGAAAAGAGATTTTCTGAGGATAACTGTGCAGGAATTAAAAGAAGAGAGGGTAGAGGGGATATATACACTTAAGAAAGATATGCCTTATTGAAAGTAAAGTCTGGAGGGATGCTTACTGAATTGCTGACAACAGTCATTTTAGGGGGTAAACTTACCCAAAGCTTTTTTTACTTCCTCCTTAACATCCATGTCTTTGACCTTTTTATAATAAGCAGTTGTTAACTGTTATCATCAGAAGAAGGGGAAAGAAATATTTGGTATTTGAAGAAAAAAATCTTGGAATCAAGCTATTGCCTAGAAGAGTTCACTGAGCAGCAAAAGACAAATGAAAACACGTGTGCCCCAAGTAGTGTTGATCCCACAAATCCTGGCTGCAGGGTGACCTCATGGTCAGTGGTCCAAGGTGCCTGGGGATCCACGGGGGGTTGGGGAAGCCAGCGTTCAGCAAGGATTTTCATGGGTTGAGTGTTTATAGTAAGATCTCAGTGTGGACAGGTTGATGTCGGGTCTATATGGTCGATGAATGCACAAAATCTGGCTTGTAGCCGCATCTTATAGTCACTAGAGATGGACTTCATTTCTCTGCCTTGTTTGAATTTTCTGTTAGTGAGAGAGGCAGATGTAAAGAAGAAGAAAGGGAACTAGCATTTGTTGAGGACCTGCTGTGTTAGGCACTTTGCATTTCTTCCCTTGATCACCAGGAGGACCCTTTAAGGTAGGTCGTATTTAAGATAAAGAAGTGGGGCCTCAGAAAGGTTGAGTAGGACTTCCTGTTGTGGCACAGCAGAAACAAATCTGCCTGATATCTGTGAGGATGTGGGTTCAATCCCTGCCCTTGCTCGGTGAGTTGAGGATCTGGTGTTGCCCTGAGCTGTGGTGTGGCTTGCAGATGAGGCTTGAGTCCCAAGTTGCTGTGGCTGTGGTGTAGGCCAACAGCTGCAGCTCCAATTCGACCCCTAGCCTGGAAACTTCCAAGTGCTGTGAGTGTGACCCTAAAAAGCAGAAGGAGAGAAAGAGATTAAGAGAGAAAGAGAAAGAGAAAGAAAGAAGGAAGGAAGGAAGGAAGGAAAGGAAGGAAGGAAGAAAGAAAAGAAAAAAGAAAAGAAGGAAGGAAGGAAGGAAAGAAGGACAGAAGGGCAGAAGGAAGGTAGGAAGGTTGGGTAGCTTGCTTATGACCATGCATCTGTTAATGTGTAGAATTAGATTCTATCCCAGGCCCTTCTGAAGATCTAAAGTGCAGTTTCTGTGCTACACCATGCTACTCTCCCATGATGTCAGTCATCCATTATTCAGGATACTTACAAAGACCCTTCTATATATGCATCCACTGGCCAAGAGTATGGCTTAAAGAACACAGAGTGAAAGAACTGTGCTTAACATTAGGGTACATTCTAGAGTAAAGAGTACTTGTTGCCTCTAATTTTTCTGAGTGGTTTTAGAGCAGCTAAGTATCCTTTATTTGTGCAGACCTAAGATTCATCAACCCTGAAGCAGTCCTGGCTTCCTGAGTCAGAAGATTTGGTTTCAACATGTTGATAAAATGCTTTAGATTTCTCAAGTATTAGAAAAGCAAGTTAGAGAATTTGGAGAGGGGCCAATCTGCCAAGTGTTTTGTAGCTACACAATGATCACATTTGAAAATGAAGTAAATTTCAGGGAATAGTTTTGTTCAAATTACAAGTCTGTGACAATATTCATACCTGTCAGAAAAGTAAAGAGATGTTTTCTTTTTCTTTTTTTTTCTCTTTTTTTCTTTTGGAGGGGGGGAGGTTTAGGGCCGCACCCATGGCATATGGAGATTCCCAGGCTAGGGATCCAATCGGAGCTACAGCTGCCAGCCTATGCCACAGCAATGCCAGATCCGAGCCACGGCTTACTGCTTAATCCACTGAGCGAGGCCAGGGGTCAAACCTGCAACCTCATGGTTCCTAGTCAGATTCATTTCCACTGCACCACGATGGGAACTCCTTTTTTTTTTTTTTTTTTTTTTTCTATTCTGATGCCTTGGAAAATAACCACTGGTTTTAATTCTTTTGGAGATTTGATTTGTTTTTTGTTTGTTTGTTTTTGTCTTTTTGCCATTTCTTGGGCCGCTCCCACGGCATATGGAGGTTCCCAGGCTAGGGGTCTAATCTGAGCTGTAGCTGCCAGTCTATGCCAGAGCCACAGCAACGCGGGATCCAAGCCGTGTCTGCGACCTACACCACAGCTCACAGCAATGCCGGATCGTTAACCCACTGAGCAACCTCACGGTTCCTAGTGGGATTCGTTAACCACTGCGCCACGACGGGAACTCCTGGAGATTTTATTTTTAAAGCAATTATTTGCAACAGTTATTTAGAAAAATTATATTTGGGGCTTTTTAAATTACAGTGATTGGTTTTAGGTTGTAGATTTTGCAGACTTTTCTCCACATTCTGCTTTTGTGACCTGCTTTAACTTAGACCATGTGTTCTGGGCCTCTTTCCATGTCAGTGAAAGAGGTTTATACTATTATCATTTTTAATGTCTGCATAGTATTTCATTGTATGGTTATGCCATGATTGACTTAGACATCAAAATTGGATAGAGAGGAAATAATACACAGAAGAAAGCAGAGCCCAGACAAGGGTGAGACAAGTGAGGCCAGAGGGTGTAACTCTGAGAGAATGCACACCTGGACTCTCCACCAGCTTCACCTGGTCCCATCCCTGCCATGACGGTCATCTAGTTCATTTATAAACATTTTAAAAATTAGTCACATTTGACTTATTTTCAGTTTTTCCCCATTAGAAATGAAATTCAGTGCATGTCCTTCTACAAATATTATTATAAAATTGTACAATTATTTTCTCAAGGAAAATTCCAAGCATTGCAAGTGCTAGGTCAATGGTAAATGCTTCCTAGTATTTACTGTCCCCTCTGCCCTTCGTCCCCACCATACACATCATACTGATTCATACTCTCAATGTCTAACAGTACTTTAGGCTGTTCAGTGATCATTGCAAACTAGGAAAATAATTTTAGAGACACAATGCATGATTTGAATACATATTACTATTCATGAAATTAATTGTTTAAACATACTTTGTCTTCTGTTGGATGAGCAAAAATATAAAAACAAAGCTATGTGACCTGCTGTAAGTCATCCTTTTTGGAAAAGAAAACCATTTATCAGTTCTACCTTTTATCTATTCGACATGCCAACAAATTTATTTAAATTGCTTCTTTGGGGCTGGATATGACAAGTTCTACATGGGGTTGGTTGGGTGTTACCTTAATGGGAACCGATAATGTAGTGGGGCTATATAATAGAAGATTTCAGACATGAATGTAGAAAGGACATGTTGGAGCTGTTCCTTAGTGTCAGAACTGTGCACTGTGGCTGATGTAAATACTTATGTGAGCTGGAAGTTGCCAAGGCAACAGTCCTATTAATGAAGAATGAACCTATTTTATTATCAGTGCCTGGATGATTTTTTTATAAAATGTGCCTAGTAGTCTCACACTGACATTTTCAATCTACCTACTCATCTTTCCTTTCTAGGCTGCAAAACTATGTAGCTCTATTCAATAAGCATGCATCCTTTCTCTGCCTATGAAAGTGGAATCATTGAAGAAAAAAAAAGTCAACTGTAAGGGCAGTAAAAATACTAATTTATAAAAATTACCTAGTATAAAATTATTGCCCTTTTGATACATACTTTTGGCTAAAGAAGAGCATGATATTGACTGGGACTTCGTTGGTACTTGAGCAGGCCAGAGTCTTTAACTTGTCTTTATGATTTAATGGAGTGTTGCCAACATATTTATAAGTAAGTGGAGTGTGACATTACTGCTTCCCTCTCCTGGTCAGACTGTAAATTTAGACTCTGTTTTATTATGTGCACACTGGATATTTAAAAAAAAAAAAAAAAGCTGTGGTTGACTCATAGGCTTTATGGAACCCCATTGTCTTGAAGAGCCAAAAAGCCATGTTAAAGGGAATAATGGTTGGAAACAACTGGGTACCAAGCATTGCACTTCCTGGGTTCTAGAGAGAAAATGAAAGCTCTTTAAAAAGAATACATTCCCTTTTTGTGTGTGTATGGTGTTAGAGAATGTCCTAGTTTCATTCTTTTACACGTAACTTTCTGGTTTTCTCAGCACTACTTATTGAAGATACTGTCTTTTCTCCATTGTATATTCTTGCCTCCTTTACTGTAGATTTATTGATCATAAGTGTGTGGGTTTATTTCTGAGCTTTATATCCTATTCTATTGAATCTATATTTCTGTTTTTGTGCTATTACCATACTGTTTTGATGACTGTAGCTTTGTATATAGTCTCAGGTCAGAAAGCCTGATTCCTACAGCTTCATTCTTCTTTCTCAAGATTGTTTTGGTTATTTGAAGTCTTTTTTGTTTCCAAACAAATTTAAAAATTATTCTAGTTCTATGAAAAATGCCATTGGCAATTTGATTGAGATTGCATTGAATCTGTAGATTGCCTTGGGTAGTATGGTCATTTTCACAATATTGATTGTTCCAGTCCAAGAAAATGGTATATTTTTCCATCTGTTTGTGTCATCTTCAGTTTATTTCATCTGTACCTTATCGTTTTCAGAGTACAGGTCTTTTGCTTCCTTAGATAGGTTTATTCCTGATTATTTTATTCTTTTTGATCTGATGGTAAATGGGATTACATTCCTTTTTTTTATGAGAATACTTCTTGTCTTTTTTTAGGCTAACAAGATGGGAAAATGTACATTTTCAATCATGGTGATCAGCAAATCATTGCTTTCAGAATTGGGTGTTTGTTATCTGTTCCACACAGCTAGTGACTTGTCACTTGTTACTCACAGTCACTAGTCATTCTCTGGGTTTGCAACTTGTTTTCTTGCATCTGTACCTGTAACACCTAGCCACATAGCAGGTCCTCAGGAATTACCTTCTGATTGTGAAATTAAATAATAAGCTTCTATTATGTTCAGTCATATCTTTTAATTTTTTTCTGATCATAAAACTTAAATGTTTGATGTAGAAAAATTTGATAATAGATATGTGAAGAAGAAAATAAAAACCACTCATTACCCCACTACTCAGAGATAACTACCATTGCTATCATACCACATTTATTTCATTAGCACCTTGTTCAAAGTCCTGTTTCCTCCTCAATAAGATTGAATCAATGCTGATCTGTGTGGGCCATTTGTATAAGGACAAGTGACACATGCCAAGCAGGGTACATATGGCCCAGGGGAGATAGTAAGATGCTGAATGAAATTAAGGGGACAATTGTAGCCCAACAAACTTGGCCCTTAAGTTGCTGTGGCAATTTTAGGGTCAACAAGTAGCAGTCTGATTTCTCATTTCTTAATTTATATCTTTAGGTTACATTACTGACAAAGCAGATTTTGCCCTCCAAACAAGTTTTAGCAGAGCGGTCCAGTTTTCTTTGTTACTGGCAATCCTGGCTTGCTTCTTTTTGCTTTTTCCTATTAGCACATAAGGAAGAGGGAGCCATTTCCCAAACTTATGCAAAATACACAAAAGTCCGTGGGAACTAACGATGACATTGTGTACTTGTATGTTTTATTCTTGGCAGTGACGGTATAAAGGGGCAGTTTGGGTGTTGCTTTAGTCCCCTCCAAGCATCACCATATAAATATGATAAAAATAACAGTAATAACCCCAGGCCTAAAGTCTCATGCACAGAGGATAAAAGTATCTTTAGAGAACTTTGCTATTTTTAACAAACAAAAACAATCCAAGTAAAAATAGAGTGCTTATCACAGAGTCTTTTAGTGACCCCCTATCATCACAGTCCCACTATCCTTTCTACCAGATAACTGCTCCTTAGCCCCTCCTACCTAGGTGTTCATAAACCACCACACTCCCTTATCCACAGTCCTACATACATATATCAAAAGGCAGGTGATGGGGAAATGCTTTGTCACCCAAAGGATAAATCTGGGATGGCAGTTCCAAAATATATGAAAATTGAAACAGAATAAATTTTTTTTCATTCAGAAAAGAAGCGGCAGAAGGACTTCCAGTTTCTGGTTCTGCATGTAAGGAGCTTGGAAGTCACTACTCCATTTTAGCAACAAGGAAAAAGCTGAACATACTGAAAAAGCAACTCTTCTTGGGTGCGTAAGAGAGAACACACAGCAAACTGCTGTTCTCAAGATCAGAGAAACAGGCAAATAAAATGCCGGGCGTTTGGGCTTAGAGAGTGAAACTGTCAGGGGACCCAGTGCACGGGCAGAAACCCTGAACTGTAATTGTCAAAAGTATTGGGAGCTCAGTGCAGACAACTCTGAGAGTTAAGTACTATGGGAGACCCAGTCCTAGGAGACCCCAAAGTATTGTGAGATTTACCTCCAGGAGCACAACCAGGTTCCTTCAGTAAATACTTGGAAAAAAATTCCCCTTGGGCTTCTGACAGGCAGAGGGAAAAAAGATGCATTTTTAAATAAGCCAGGGCACTGTGTTCTTAGCAAGGCCTGCCCTCAGAGGAAACGAGGTAAATAGAGCCTAGCCTGGTAGGGTATGGTCAGGGCCTACGTGATTCGGAAAAGGAATATACTCAGTTCCAATAGACTGTAGTCTTTCACATGGAAGTCTTTTACATGAGGAAAGGAGATAGCCAGGTCCAACCCACTTTCGCCATCCTGTCCCAAATAAGGGGGAAGAAAGAACATGAGAAACATTTGTGAAGTTCACACTCCAGAGACACAGGCTCACTGAAATACTGAGACCCAATCACAGAATTGAAGTACGCTTTCCCTCCTCCAGTACCTCACCACCATCACATTATTACAGTTTCTTTTACCCAGTATATCATGTCCAGCTATCAAGAAAAAAATAACAAGACATACCAAAAGTAAAAGTCACCTTGGAGAGACAAAGCAAACATCAGAACCGGCCATGGCAGGGATGTTAGAATTATCAAACTGGGAATTTAAAACAATTATGATGATGGGCAAAGTAGAAAGCATGCATGAACAGATGAGCAATGTAAACAGAAAGATGGAAATTCTAAGGAAGAACCAGAGAAATGCTAGAGATAAAAAATACTAACGGAATTGAAGAATGGCTTGGATAGGCTTATGAACAGACTGGACACAGGTGAGGAAAGAATCTCTGAGCTAGAGGATAGCAGTTTGCTGTGTGTTCTCTCTTATGGATCAATGGAATCTTCAGAAACCAGAAAACAAAGAGAACCATGAATTTTGTCAAACATTTATGGAAGAAATTATATAAATTCTCTCTAATCTTTTTCACAGGATAAAAGCAGAGGGAATACTTCCTAAGTCATTCTGTGAGGCCCGCATTACCCTAATGCCAAAATAAGACAAATATTATAAAGTGTTTTTCTTATAAAAGAAAACTGCAGGCCAATATCTCTCATGAACATAGATGCAAAAATTCTCAATAAAATATTAGTTAATTAAATCCAAAAAAGTACAAAAGGAATTATATACCACAATTAAGTTGAATTTATCCCAAGTATACAAGGCTAGTTCAACATTCAAAAGTCAATTAATATAATCTATCAGGAGTTCCCGTCGTGGCGCAGTGGTTAACGAATCTGACTAGGAACCATGAGGTTGCAGGTTCGGTCCCTGCCCTTGCTCAGTGGGTTAATGATCCGGCGTTGCCGTGAGCTGTGGTGTAGGTTGCAGACGCGGCTCGGATCCTGCGTTGCTGTGGCTCTGGCGTAGGCCGGTGGCTACAGCTCCGATTCAACCCCTAGCCTGGGAACCTCCATATGCCGCGGGAGCAGCCCAAGAAATAACAACAACAATAACAACAACAACAACAACAAAAATATAATCTATCAGACTGGCAGACTGAAAAAGAAAAATCACATGATCCTATCAAGAGATGCAGAAAAGGCGTTTGACAAAATCCAACACCCATTTCTGATAAAAACTCAGCAAGTAAGACTGCAGGGGAACTTTCTCAACTTGATAAAGACTATAGAAACCAACAGCTAACATCATACTTAATAGTGAGAAACTCAAACCTTTCCCATTAAGATAGGGTTTAAGTCAAGGATGTCCCTTCTTACCAATCCTTTTCACCATCAAACTGGAAATCTTTGCTAATGCAGTTAAGCAAGAAAATGAGTTAAAATGCATACAGATTGGACAGGAAGATATGAAACTATTTTTTATCACAGATGACATGATTGTCATCTATGTAGAAAATTCAAAAGAATTGACCAAAAAACTCCTGGAACTAATTTTTTTTTTCCTTTTTAGGGCCAAACCCATGGTATGTGGAGGTTCCCAGGCTAGGGGTTGAATCAGAGCTACAGTTTCTGGCCTACACCACAGCCACAGCAATGCAGGATCTGAACCATGTCTGCAACTTACACCACAGCTCACAGAAATGCCAGATCCTTAACCCACTTAGCGAGGTCAGGGATCAAACCCACAGCCTCATTGTTCCTAGTCAGATTCATTTCCCCTGTGCCATGAGAGGAATTCCAACAGCTCTTTTTTTTTTTCTTTTCGCTTTTTAGGGCTGTACTTGCAGCATATGGAGGTTCTTGGGCTAGGGGTCCAATCGGAGCTGTAGCTGCAGGCCTCCACTGCAGCCACTTGGGATCCAAGCTGCATCTGCACCCTACACCCTAGCTCATGGCAACGCCAAATCCTTAACCCACGGAGCAAGGCCAGGGATCGAACCTGTGTCCTCATGGATGCTAGTCAGATACATTAACCACTGAGCCACAACGGAAACTCCTGGAGCTAATTAAGTGAATTTGTCAGAATTGTAAATTCTTGGTCCCACCCAAGCCTACTGAATCTGAAACCCTGAGGGTGAGACTCAACAATCTTTAGCAAATCCTCCTGGTGACTATGATGCAAACTCAAGGTTGAGAACTGCTGGTGTAAGTTTTCTTCATGGCTCTTTGTATGTCAATTCAGATGACTTTCATAATCTGACTTTGTAGCATCAGTGCTTTTGTTCATGTCTGCAAAATTAAGCATCTTTAATCTTGTTTTAAGCAAAACTGTGGAGTGGGTGGAACTTGTCTTTGACAGCCTTTTGTTGGCCCATTTTCCTGTCTTGCTTTCATCTATCAGTTCCCCTTTTACCTCTTCATTCCCTGAAACTCAAGGGACTTTTCCTCTAGAGTAGATTAGAGGGCCCTAAGGAATAAGATTTAAAAATACAATATCTCTAATTATGAAATACGTGATATTGGCAGACTCATTGAGGAGGAACATTAAGGTGACATTGTCAGGAGTTCCCGTTGTGGCGCAGTGGTTAAGGAATCCGACTAGGAACCATGAGGTTGCGGGTTCGGTCCCTGCCCTTGCTCAGTGGGTTAAGGATCTGGTGTTGCCGTGAGCTGTGGTATAGGTTGCAGACATGGCTCAGATCCCTTGTTGCTGTGGCCCTGCTGTAGGCCTGTGGCTACGGCTCCGATTCGACCCCTAGCCTGGGAACCTCCATATGCTGCAGGAGCAGCCCTAGAAAAGGCAAAAAGACCAAAAAAAAAAATTTGACATTGTCAGTGACTTTCCCAGGGCCCACTAATTGTAGCCAATAAGCAGATGCCCATTCCCCTGACCTTAGACAAAGGAAGAAGTCTCCTTTTTCTTTTCTGTCTGGTTTTCAACAAGAAGGCTGCTACAGTTTCAGAAGATCTGGAAATGCCTTCAGCACAGGCACCCTGGCTGGATGCTTTTTGCATCTCCTCCAAGTCTTACCTGTACCCTTTCTGCCAGTTATACCTGTTCATTTTGTCATCCACATGGTACTCTGTGGCCTGTACCTTTCCCAGTGAAACAGTGCAGAGATGAATATTCAGAGATCGACGGGGCTTCCCCAGAGAACCAGCTCTTTCCCAAGGGGATTAGATGGAAATAAGTCACATTACCTGGTGTCTGCTTGTCCCAAGGCTTGCTTTAAACTGATTACCAAAATTCATTCTCCTGCTCTCTCCCCTGGGACCACAGAACAAAATGGTCCACCAACCTAGTTGTCCAATAATTCCGGCTGCCTGAGTAATAACTGATAGAGTTCAAGCAAAATGCAGAGCCTCGACTCCTAATCAGAACTGTCCCTTTCTTCTCTGTACACACGTGCTCCTAGGCATTCAGATGTGCATGTATACCCACAAAGGTCACTGAGGCTCTCTGAGCCCTGCACATGTGTGATGGACAAACTCAGCAAAAGCCCTCAATTATTTGTCGTTACTGAAAATCCCTACGTTTGGCTTTTTCTTTCACAATGTTTTGAACTGCCTGAGTGAGCCAAATTCTCCCTTTCAAGTTATCAGAACTCAGCAGGTTCAGTGAAACTGCTCCTAAATAGGATGTGATCTGGCTGAGGGAACGCATAGAACTTTACAGAAGTAAGAAGCAGGTGGATCAGAATATCTTAAAGGTGGAGTGAAAAGCCTTTGAAATGTGGGCTGAGGAGGTTAAAAATGAGTGTGGTTTAGAGTCTGCTAGTCATGCCATGCCCAGAATTGCAGGGAGCTGGAAGAAGGGCACAGCTGAATCCTGAGAGAGATTCGTCTACATGAGCAAAGCAAAAGGCAGAGCTGAAGCAAAGAGCTAGATATTCAGCCATTCTGTGCTCCAACCTCCACCCCTGTTGTTGAGTGAAGGGCCATGTGGGAGAAGAGCCTAATTAATGAAATTGGCCATCGTCTCTAATCAGACCTGCCAGAAAATTGTTCTATTAGCAACAGGCTAAACGCTGTTTCTAGGGGAAATTTAAAAGGCCAGTGATAGTGTTCATCTTGGGGTAACTACCAAAATGTTGTTAATGCCACTCTGAGCTGCAATTTTAACTACAAAAGTCAGCCGATCCCAAATTACTCTTCCCACAGCAGCTATAATTCAACTCCACAAGACTTGTCATCAGCGAGGACCATACGTCCATATTATTGTTGCTGGGAGAAGTGCAGTTCTTTTATTTATATCCAAGCTGTGCGAAGTTTCATTTCATAATCTTCTTTTTGGAAATGCGGTCATTAGAGACTGACAGAAGTCCTTCTACACCACTGAAAATGTACATTTTGATGTGCGTATAAACATTCATGCACCGCAGAGCTTCACATTCATAAGACCATAAAGCCCTGCAGAACAGTAAAACCTGAAAGTCCTCCATCTCCCTAAGGTATGTACGAAATTTGTGATTTTGAGCAGTATAATCCCAGCAGTCGGGCTACCAGGACAAAGACGAGATGGTAGACTCCAAAATGGAAAACACACCCTCATTTAAATATTCATAAAACTTAATCTGTTATGTGGATGATGATGAATTCGTGATTTTAAATGTAAATGGTTACAAGTCTTGATTTCAAGCACTTTCTTCTCAGTAGAAAATAAAACCTTGGATGAAAAACAATGAGAAAAGTTAGAAACAATTAGATTAAGGTGCTCATTTTAGTAAATATTTTTAAAATTTCTCAGGTGCCGAATTGTGTCAATGAAGCAGAATGACAAAAACTAGTCAGTTTGTTAATACATTTACCCTTCCAGCCCAGAAAATTGTCTGACATTGACACAGGGTTGAAATGAATCTAAACTTATTGCTGCTATTTTAGGTATCTGTTTTTGAAAATGTATGAATTTGGTTATACTGCTTATCTCTCTATCAGAGAAATGGTGTATCCAAGATGGCAGAGAGAGAGACAGAAACTGCCGCAAAGCATATGTGAAGCTAATCAGAAGCTAATCAGGAGGTGATAAAAGATGAAATCAATAAGCATAAAAGACAGAAATTTATGACCAAATAAAATTGAATCAGAATTTCCTACACCCACAAACAAACAAAAAGAGGGGGAAAAAAAAATTTTAAAAGTTCACTGATAGTAACTAAACAAAAAAGCCAACATCCTGAAGCAATGTATTTTGGTAAGTGATGGCTGAATAGCTTTCCATTCCTACCTCTGTCCCTGTTCTCATCTCCTTAAAGCCATACCCTAAGAGAAATTAAGAGAGAAAAATATGAAACAGGACAAGGAGATCATGGGGCCGCTTTCCTCTGTAGAAATAAAGGCTTATGTCTGGGGCCTGAACTGGAGAAATGATCTAAAGTCTGAGAGGACCACTCCATCAGAATGGTCTGTGTTCCAGGAATGTGGAACAAACCCTGGTTTAGGATTAACATATTCCCAAAAGAATGAACAAGACCCAAATGCTCAAATAGAGACAGAACAGTAGTTTCCTTCATGGCACAACGGAAATGAATCTGACTAGGAACCATGAGGTTGCAGGTTCGATCCCTGGCCTCGTTCAGTGGATTAAGCATCTGGCGTTGCCATGAGCTGTAGTGTAAGCCATAGATGTGGCTTGGATCTGTCGTTGCTGTGGCTGTGGTATAGGCCAGCAGCTGTAGCTCTGATTGGACCCCTAGCCTGCGAACCTCCGTAAGCTATGGGTGCGGCCCCTAAAAAGAAAAAAAAAAAAAAAAAAGACTGAACATCACTTGGAGTTCCCTGCGGGTAACCTAGCAAGTTAAGGATCTGACATTATTACTGCTGTGGCTCAGGTTCAACCCCTGGCCCAGGAACTTCCACATTCCATGGGCATAGCCAAAAACAAACAAACAAAAAAACCTGGAAACTAAATATTACCTAAGCACTTTCCTTTCACTGTTCCATCAAGCCCTAGAAGAATAGGTAGAACACACTTGCTTGAAATGGAAAATAAACCAGTCTCCAGTATGGTGGCAAAAGACTCAAGGAATCACCCACATGTTGGTTCAAAATAATGTGTCAGAGAAGAGCAGAGCACGCAAAGGGAAGACATGGGCTCGCCCTCAAAGAATGTAAAACAATGAACAGAAACAGATTCCTCATGATGGCTTAATAGGAGTGTAACTTGGACTCTTCAAACTTAATAAGAGTATAAATGTATTTTTAAAATAGCTTAAGGAGGGAGTTCCCGTCATGGTGCAGCGGAAACGAATCTGACTAGGAACCGTGAGGTTGCGGGTTCGGTCCCTGCCCTTGCTCAGTGGGTTAAGGATTCGGCATTGCCGTGAGCTGTGGTGTAGGTTGCAGATGCGGCTCAGATCTGATGTTGCTGTGGCTCTGGTGTAGGCCAGCAGCTCCAGCTCTGATTAGACCCCCTAGCCTGGGAACCTCCACATGCCGTGTGTGTGGGGCCTAAAAAAAAAGAACAAAAAGACAAAAAAAAAAAGTTTAAGGAGGTAGAACAATAAGGATGAAATGCAAAGGGAAATTGAAGCCTAACAAATCAAGACCCAAAGCAACATTAATACAGAAATGAAATATGAATTAGAAACGTTAATGGCTATGAGACCGTATTAAACATTTGCTTACTAACAAGAGAGACAACTATTGATTTAATCACAGTAAATACAGATGACAGACAAGGAAATGAAAGGCAGAGAGAGAATCTAAACGATATGAAAACATTTAAATATTGTACAATCTAAAGATTGTAATAATTGGAGCCCCTGAGTAGAGAGTCTAACAAATCGAACAAAAGATAAAGTAGAAAATTTCCGAGAAATGAAAAACGGACCAAATCTATTCCAAGAAATATAAGGTAGAATGCTCAAAATCCAAACATAACTTAGTGAAGCTGTTTAACTCCAAGGATAAAGAGAGAATTCTTCAAGGGTCACTTGGCTTAGATGTCTCTGTTGCTGCATGAACTACACCACGTTTTCTGCGGATGGTGAGAAAGAGGGACCAGGGATGTCATGTCCAGCCAAGATGTGAAAACAGAGAGACAAGAGGAGACATGCTTGCAACTGAAAAACTTAAGCAGCTATGAGACCTTTCTGAAGAACATACTTCATAATGGGAGTCCAGCCAATAAAAAATTATCAAAATACTTTAAAACTGGAGAGGTCACGGTAAAACCACTCGTTGAGAACCACTAGGTATGTTGAAACATCAAACTGGTTCTCAACAGCCAGGGGAATTAATGTTACAATAAAAATAATAACTAAGACATATAAAAAATGTGGAAGATAGGGATCAGGGAAAGGAAGAAGTGGGAACGTACTTATCTCCCAGCAGCGAGTCAATCAGGATTGTCTAAATTTGTATCATGTAGTTTAAAGTATAAACACATGAACTGGGTCACTTGGCTGTACAGCAGAAATTGGCAGAAGATTGTCAATCAACTCTAATAGAAAAAGTAAAAATCTTAAAAAAAATTAAAAATTAAAAAGTTTGCCTATGCCAAAAAAAAAATAAACACACATTTACTCCAATCTCTTAAAATTGTCTGTCTTTTACCTTAGAATGAGCATGTAGGGCATAACAATTTTTATAGTATAGAAATTTCTACTTGAAGGTTGTCACCTTTTTCCTTCTCATCTTCAGTATTCAATTATAATTAAAATCTATACTTTTATTGAGAAAAATAACACCTACCGTACAGTCCCATTTTACCAAAGTCTCTTTGTGTCTATATCTTAAAAAGTGGCTGCTATGATGTTCATCTAATATTAATAATGATTATTTCTAGATCATGATGCCATTTTAAAACTAATCTTTGTAGCTTGTGGCATTTAAAAAAAAATTATTCTAAATCATTATGCTTTGTCTCACGAAAACAAAGGTATGAATTTTCTCTTTTTTTTTTTTTTTGGCCATCCCACGGCATATGGAGTTCCCAGGCGGGGAATCAGATCCAAGCCACAACTGTGGCAGTGCCAGATCCCTTAACCCACTGTGTTGGGCTGGGGAGCAAATCTGCATCCTGGAGCTGCAGAAATGCTGGTGATTCCATTGCACCATAGTGCAAACTCCAGTTTTCTTCATTACTAGAGAAATTTGCCAAAAATGACTAATTGTGTATAACGTGAATATTTAGAATTATTTTCTTCTTGGTATTCTTCTGTAACTTTTTAAATTTAAAATATAAAGAATTAATTAGTTAAGAGTAGGTAGAAGGTAAGGATAAGAAAATATGGTACCATGTGTTTAAAGACATTCCCATTACTCAACTCCTTTTTGGTCGGTTGAGTCCAGGTAGCACAGAAGTTTCCAGATCTGTCTTTTTAAACCATTGTAGAAACCACTAGCCCTCGGTGAGCATATCTTTATGGGAATGGCTTAAGGGACAACTTTCTTTCCACTCTAAAGTAGGGAACAGATTGGAGCATGAAAGAGGACAAGAGAGACACCCTTTGGAAAACAGTTGCACTTTGGGGCTCACACGTTTTTTAATAGCTTTGTTGTGTTAAAATTCACATATCATGACGTGCACTCCTTTGAAGTGTACAATTCAATGGTCTTTAGTATATTCACCAAGTTTGTGAAGCCACCACCACCGTCTAATTCCAAAACATTTTCATCACCCCAAAAGAAACCCTATTCTCATTAGCAGTCACTCCCTAGTCCTCCCTCCCACCCGCCCCTGGCAACCACTAATCTACTTTCTGTCTCTGTAGATTTGCTTATTCTGGACATTTCATATAAATGGAATCATACAAATGTGGTCTTTTGTGACTGGCTTCATTCACTCAGCATAATGTTTTCAAGGTCCCCCCCATGTTGTAGCATGTATCAGCACTTCATTTCTTTTGAATGTGGAATAATATTCCATTGTATGGTTATATCTCATTTTGTTTATTCATCAATTGATGGACAGTCTGCCTCTTTCTACATCCTGGCTATTATGAATATGCTGCTGTGAGCACTTGTTTACAAGTTTTTGTGTGGATTTGTGTTTTCATTTTTCTTGGGCATATTCCTAGAAATAAAACTGCTGGATCATATGGTCACTCTCTATTTAGGAGCTCAAACAATTAAAGTTTCCTCTTCCTTTTTGTTCCTAGGCAGAGATGGTGCATAGCGCTTTCCAGGCCCAGAGAGCTTTCCTTCTGATGGCCTCTCAGTACCAACAACCCCAAGAGGTAAGAGTGTATCCTGAGCCAGGCCTGCCTAGAGAGTGAGCAGTGCAAGACAGAAATTAAGGGAGCAACATAACCAGTTACTGTGAAAGAAATCCTGAATAGGAGAGGTTCTGTCTCCAGTCCAGACCCTACTATGAAACATTTCTTCTGTCTTCATAGTCTTATTATGGCCAATTCATCCTATAACAATTGACGACACCAATTTAAAAGACATTTATTAATGTCGTCTGTAGCCTGTTCTTTTTACTAGTTCCACAACCATTTAATAATCAAGGAAGTGTTTACTTCTGATTTTTTTTTTCCGTCTTTTTAGGGCTGCACCCGTGGTATATGGAGGCTCCCAGGCTAGGGGTCCAATCAGAGCTGTAGCTGCCAGCTTATGCCAGAGCCACAGCAACTCGGGATCCAAGCCGTGTCTGCAACCTACCCCACAGCTCACAACAACACCGGATCCCCAACCCACTGATCAAGGCCAGGCATCGAACACACAACCTCATGGTTCCTAGTTGGATTCGTTTCCACTGCGCCACGACGGGAACTCCACTTATGATTCTTAGTTCATACTTGGTGCTACTTTGTTATCAAAAATGGCTCACATCTGTCATCATCTGTACATTGTATGTATGAATTTGATTAGTTCCTATTTAATAAATGGCATTGACAGGCTAGGTCAGTGAGTAATGAATGAAATTATTAAAAAGCAGATCTACTTACTACCAGCATACCCTGTTAAGAAAAAAATAATTGTTTTGACTAAATACTCTGCATCTGAAGTTTGGTAACCACGCTATAAATATATGATTGAATATTCATTATAATACAACAGCTTAAATTTAATAGCTTACTTTAAATTCTAAAACAAACTCCTGAAATTGAAAAAGTTGAGCTGAAATCCTGGGAAGCTGGGATTTGACTTTCAGGGGATGAAGCTCAGTTCCATAAAGAATCAAGACCTGAGACCCTAGACCCTCCCTGGAGCAGTGGTTCCCAGCCCCTCCCATGCAGTGGAATCATGTGGAATTTTTTTTTTTTAATTCCAATGCCTGGATCTCACTCCAAGAGGTTCTGGTTTAATTGGTCTGAAGAGTGGTCTTGGCCTTAAGAGCTTAAAGATTCCAAAGGTGATTCTGACTTACCTCCAGAGCTGTCAATCCCCAAGCTGGATGGATGTGTCCCTTCCTTCATGGGAAAGGAGTTAGCACACAGCCTGGGCAGTCAGCTTTGTAGGGATGGAGATATTCTTGTTCCATTGTGGCTGCAGGTGCAGCATATGGAAGTTCCCAGTCTAGGAGTCAAATTGTAACTGCAGCTGCCAGCCTACACCACAGCCACAGCAACACTGGATCCTTAACCCATTGAGCAAGGCCAGGGATTGAACCTGCATCTTCATGGATACTAGTCAGATTCGTTTCCTCTGAGCCACAATGGGAACTCCCTCAATCCCTTTTCTAAGTGCAGAACAAAGGGCCTCTCCACTGGCCTTGCACATAAAAGTTACTCATTAAATATTGGATGATAAAGTGAGTGACTGAATGAATGCACTGGGACTGTGGCATCCCCAAATAAGGCACAGTCAGTGATATTGTGTGGCTCAGCACTTGGCTATGCAGGTTCTTGGGTGTAATATCTGGAACTGCCCCTTCTTATCCACTGCATTCTTTTCTAAAAATTTTTTTAAATTATAGTTGATTTACAATATTGTGACAATTTCTGCTATACAGCAAAGTGACTCTGTTTTATATATATATATAATATAATTATAATTATATATATATAATTTTGTATGTATTATTTTCCATTGTGGTCTATCCCAGGGGATTGGATGTAGTTCCCTGTGCTATACAGTAGGACCTTACTGCTTATCCATTCTCAATGTAATAGTCTATAGCTACTAACCCCAAACCCCCCGTCCATCCCCCTCCCTCTCCCCTCCCCCTTGGCAACCACAAGTCTATTCTCTACGTCTATGAGTCTGTTTCTGTTTTATAGATAGGTTCAATGTGCCATATTTTAGATTCCACACATAAGTGATATCACATGGTCTTTGTCCTCTTTCTGACTTACTTCACTTAGGATGATAATCTCTAGTTGCATCCATGTACTCTTGATGAAAGGAAGAGAAATGGATGTTTCAGGGGACATGAACCCAGGAGTGGTATGTGCTGGTAATGTTCCCTGTGGCACTTATCACAGTGTTCCAAGAGTGATGAGCCCCAGCAGGATCAGGTGGACAAAATGCAAAGCAGTTGTTTTTTTCAGTTGGGTTTTTTTTTTTCTTTTTTCTTTTGGCTTTTCTATGGCCGCTCCTGCAGCATATGGAGGTTCCCAGGCTAGGGGTCGAATCAGAGCTGTAGCCGCCGACCTACACCACAGCCACAGCAATGCAGGATCCAAGCTGCATCTGTGACCTACACCACAGTTCACGGCAACGCCGGATCCTTAACCCATTGATTGAGGTCAGGGATCGAACCCGCAACCTCATGGTTCCCAGTCAGATTCACTAACCACTGCACCAGGACGGGAACTCCACAAAGCAGTTTTTTTATGCCTGTCTCCCTTTCTGTCCCCTCCATCTTCACCTAGAGCACTGGCCTAGTCACTTCCACTCAATAGAAAAACAGGTTTGAGACGTTACCACCAGAGGAGCGAAACAGTCCACCAGGCCTAGATATTCCCAGTGTGCATTCTAGAAGAGACATCATAAAGAAGATTATCATAAAGCAGGTTGTACTTTCTCATAGGAACAGTGTTTTAATTGTCCCTGTCTTCCTATCTTCTTTCAGGAGAATATTAACTCCTGCAGTGTCAACTCTCATTGGTGTACAGTAGTGGTCCCCACACTTTAGCAGTATGAGAATTACCTGCAGGGGTGTTACAACACAGATTGCTGGGCCCCAATTACAAAGTTTCTGAATCAGGAGATCTTGGGTGAGGCCCAAGAATCTGCATTTCTAAAATGTTCCCAGATGATGTTAATACTGCTGGCCCAGAGACTACACTCGGAGAGCTGCAGTGTGTGGGTGGCTCCACAGTTACGCCTCAACCTCAGATTTACTTCACATGCTGCCTCTGGACCACTGCTTCTCAAACTCTAACCTTTATCTGAATCACCTGGAGATCTTGTTGAAGTGCAGACTCAGGGTCAGTCCATCTAGGATGGGACCCAAGAGTCTAGAGTTCTAACAGGTGATGCTGATTCTGCTGGTGCTACACTTAGAGCAACAAGACGTAGGCATCCCCACTTGAAATCCCTGCCAGCTCAAAATGCCTTTGTAGTCAAATATCAAACTCATGTTCTTTTTTCCTAGCATGTCTGTATCAAAGCAGGCTGTGTTATTTGCCATTACAAACATTTCCAAAATCCTGGTGACTTATAACAGTAGGGGTTTATCTCTTGCTCACCCTATAGTCCAATGTATGTCTGAAAGTAAGATGACTTACTTTCTAGAGGATGAGTTATTAAACAGTTACTCATATAATTATTTACTTAGATCTGTTGTAGGGCTCTGAGAGAAAATGGTAGAAAATGAATAGGAATTCAAGCTTTGGGAAAGGAAAATATTTTAGGGCAAGAGCACCTTTCCTGTGTACCTCCCATCTTGCTAATGAAGGGGACCACTTATGCTATAGACGCATAAGGCAAGGCCAAACCAACATTGGTAGCCACATGTGGTCTGAGGGTTGGATAAGCTAGATGCCCAGACTGGAGCTTAGCAGCCTGGCCAGCTGGAAGCTAGCAACTTCCTTACAGCAATGCGAGCTTGCAGTTGATCAGTCAACAAATACAAGTGCCCACTGTGGGCTAGGTACCATGAAAATATCCAGGAGATGGGGCAGGACTTGGAGAAAGGCATATATAGGTTGTTAGATGGGAAGAGATCTTAGAAATCATCTCTTGCAGCTCTCTCAATTGAAAGGTGAACCAGGAGAGGTTCAGAAAGAGGATACCTGGTTTTCTTACAGTCCCAAAGCTGATGAATTGCCTCCCAGAACTCTGATCCCCAGAAATCTCAACCAGCATGCTTCACCACCACACAGTGATCACCAATACTCTTCACTGTTGCTTCACGCCAGAGTGTCAGCCCTCAAAAAGATTAACTTTTGTAGTGGGTCACCATCAAAAAGTAAGTTTTTTTTTTTATATTTACCAAGTATAAGCAGATAGCTAACGGAAGCAAGGTATAAACCATTAGGACTACCAAAATTCAAGAAAGTAAGGATCTTGTAGATAAAAGTGATCAGGAAAGGCATCATAGTGGAAATAAAATGACTATCGAAGAGCCCTAATACAACTGCTTCCGAAGTAATATTAATATTAATAAAGTGATGGATTTACTGGGCATGAACTCAAAATTTTTTCCTGGGTTAACTATGTTTGGGAAAAATCCCACACTCTGTTTAGTGAAGAAGCATGTTAAACGCTATTGAAACCTGTGTTTTCACAGATTCATTTGACTGTGGAAGCTTTTTGTAGGTGGGACATCCATTCATACCCTGCAGGAGGCTGGTGCATATTTGTTGTTTTAAATGCTTGATGGTTGTTGCTTTTGGTAAATTCTATTAGCCATGAAGTCCTAATGTACATGCAAGAGTCCTAGTGTACGTGCCTAGTATAATCCCCTCCTCTTGAATGTGGGAGTGAGCTGTGAAATTATGGGATATCAATCCTTTGATTAGGTCAAGGATCAGGGTGCTGACATAGTGACTCCAGTGATTATGTCACATGAGACTGCCATCGTGCCTAGAGATTCTCCTGCTGGCTTTGAAGACATGAGCGACCACTTTGTAAGAGGGAAGCCTCTAGAAGCTGAGAGGGACCCTCTGCCAACAGCCACCGTAAAACAGAGACTTGAGTCCTATGAGTGCAAGGAACAGAAGTCTGCCCGTGACTACATGCTCCTCGAAGGGGACCCAAAGCTTCAGATGGAAATGTGATCCTACCAGCACCTAGATTTCAGCCCTGTGAGGCCCTGAGCAGAGCACATAGCTTTGCTTTGCCCAGATGCCTGACCTCCAGAAGCTGAGAGATGCTAAATGAATATTATTTTAAGCCACTATATTTGTGGTTAATTTGTTATGCAGCAATAGACAACTCATACAGATCACCTTGATTCCCTTCTCCTGGCTGGGCTCTAAAACAGTTAACTGGTTTTTTAAATAAGGCCGTGAACTTCAGACCAAAATGTGAAGCTGCCCTACCATTCATTTTTCCTTCCCTGCTTCCCAGTTCCTCTACCTTCACTCCTCTGTTTGTCCTTGGAGAAGCAAGGTAAGAGATTCATCTATAGCTCTGATTGACAGTGATGACATCCAGTTTCCAATTTTGACCCACAGGAAAAAAAAAATGTATTTCTATTTCATCACCCAGTTTGCAAAACAACAGGTATCCTTAGCATATGTAGTTCATTATGATAGTTTTCATCTAGTCCTTTCTATTGCTAAGCTTTTATATTTACCATGTATAAACAAATAGCTAATCAAGCAAGGTATAAACCATTAGTACTGCCAAAATTCAAGAAAGTAGGGATCTTGTAGATAAAAGTGATTAGGAAAGACATCATAGAGGAAGTAAAATCCAATTTTTTTCTTTCTTTTTTTTTTTTCCCAAAACTCTTCATGTCCCAGTGAATCAATTTCATGATGTACTAGTGGGTACAAAGGGCCTCTTGCACTTTGAAAGCACCTGTGTCATATTACATACATTTTACAATGCTTGTGATGCAGAATAACTTATAAAACATATATAAGACATCTCAGGGGCTTTTCTTCCCTCCTCTTGTGGTCATTTACAAAAGTGATCTTTGGCCAAAAGATCGTCCTCGTCCGTGCAGTATCATTGTTAAAATTTTCAGAGATCATTCATCAAGCCAGTCCTTTTCCAGTTGATAGAAGGAGACGCCCATGGAAAATGGCCAAGACACGCCTCTTCCGTGTGTGCTGGATTTTTCAGGGGACCCCGGTACACTCAGCTTTTCATTTGCTTTTACACCAGGCGGGCCTAAGGGGAAATAGAACATTTCTAATTCACAGGATGAAAAATGAAGTTCAGTGACACATTAATGACCTGGCCATGGGACGGAGACCTGGCGCGGTTACCGTACTCATCATCCAGAGTTCTTTTCCCAGACCATACACGTAATAAAAGCCAACTGCGCAGTCATTTGTAGGAGTTACATAGCAAAATAGAACTGCAGAAAGTGTTTAGCTAATAGCGAGAGGGGAAGCAAGTGCTTTTTGGCATGGGGACATCTCACATGACCTGGGAGAGAGATGAAGCATGATCTTTAATCATCTCTACCATGGGTGACCCCAAAACTCTGGCCTGAGCTGAAAAACATAACCTCTACTCGACCCTTGCCTCTGAAGCCCTGGATGGGCACCATGCTCAAGGAAGGCTATCTCTCACGGGGGGGTTTTCGGGAGGTGTCCCAATGGGCCTCACCGCCTCTAGCCCTGGTGAATTTCAGGCAGAAGGGAAGCCCCAGCATGATAGAGAACCGCATCTGTTGCAACCACAGCAGGTGTTGATTTCCCTCCGACGCACGCTTTCCATATTTTTTCCAAGGTGTCTTATGCTCCTAAGACCTGACAGTTGAAATTGTGTGTGTGTGTTTGTATGGAATTCATGTGTACTGATAACACAGAGGGAAAAAATTAACGCTAAGTTTCCCACTAGAGGGAAATTTGTTTATGGTCATTGACTGGCCTGTGGATCTTATTCTCTTAGAAAGACTAGGAAGTCTGCGTTTTTTATTCCTCCAGAAGTGAAAGAGAACATTTCTTCTACCCTCCCTCTCCTTTTCTGTCTTTATTTTTTTTATTCATTTATTTTTGTATGCTGCACCCAGCGGTGTACAAAATTTCCAGGGCCAGGGATCGAACCTGTGCCACAGCAAGCTGCTGCAGTGACAATGCCAGATACTTAACTGGCTGAGCCACCAGGAAAATCCTGGCCTTGCATTTTGAAAGGAGCTAGTGCCTTCCTGTGCATAGACCAGGAATCTAAAATTAATTTTGTCCCTTCATTGTTTAAAAAGTCTGGAAAATTGGAAGCGAAAGGCAGATGAGAGACTCACGTCCATTCCTCCCTCTAGTGATATGCACACCCTCTGCCCAGAGCACTCACTCACTAAGGATTTTCTCCGGCATGGGGCAGTAATCCAGTTTGTTGATAACTTGTTCATCTTAAAACTAAGCAAGAAAGCCTAGTAGCATTAATCTTAAGACTTCAGCTAATTACTTAGGTGCATTGGTAGAGTCAGGTTACTAGTGGGCTTGTGCCCATATGTTTGCGATTTTTATAAAACATGTTCATGTGCGAGGGTGATCAAGAGTGGAAACTTTGGACTTGGGCCTGCCTGGATTTGAATCCCAGATATTCTGCTCATTCCTGCTGCTAACCCAAATGCAAGAAAAACGAATTCATCTGTGTCACCTAAATTTGAGACTCTCTTATCTTTTTCTGGGTGACTATTGGCAAGTTAATCTGATAAAGTTCACAAGACCTTCCCACTGAGCCACTCTAACCAAACCAACTTGCCAAGGTACCCACTTAGGGGAAGGCAGTTACATTCTCTTAGCCCATGTTTCCTTATTTATAAATAGGGATAATAGTTCCTGCCTCCAAGAGTTCTTTGAGGATTGAATGAGAAAAAGCATGCGAGGGTCAGGTGATGGAGTAGGAGAACTCTGTATTAGGGCAGTCCAACTGCTTTAAGAAAAGGTCCTTAAGGAGTTCCCGTTGTAGCTCAGCAATAACGAATCTGACTAGTATCCGTAAAGTTGCAGGTTCAATCCCTGGCCTCGCTCAGTGGGTTAAAGAATCCAGCATTGCCTTGAGCTGTGGTGTAGGTTGCAGATGAGGCTCAGATCCTGCATTGCTGTGGCTGTGGTGTGGGCCAGCAGCTGCAGCTCTGATTCGACCCCTAGCCTGGGAACTTCCAGGTGCCGCACGTGCGGCCCTAAAATGCAGAAAAAGAAAGAAAGTCTTTCATTGTCAATGGCATAACATAGTAGGCCTTTTTTTTTCTTGCCCACATGAGGTCTGCTTCTGGTTGACAGGCTTATGTATGATCGTTCAGGGACCCAGGCTTCTTTCATCTTTTAGCCCTTACCTGGCTCTAGGTTCCTCAGCCACTAAAATGGGAAGGAGATTGCAGGATCATTCCTGGGACAATTTTATGGGCCAGGTGTCTTCTCTACCTTTGTTCAGTCTTTCTGACATTCCCAGGTGCAAGGGAGGTTGAGAAATTTAATCAACCTCCATGCCAGGAGGGAGGAATTCACAGATTTGGTGGACATTTAGCCAGTCTGCCAGACTGGGTAACTTGGCTTGACTAAAATGAGGTCTATCTCAGTGGAAATATATTATCTTCTTAAGTACTCATGTTTTTCTGGGCTAATGTCCCAGTAGCATCCAGGGAAGGACAAGAAAACTTTCAAATCTAACTGCTGAATTTGTTTTCATTGTACTTGGGTATAGAAAAAAAGAGAGAGAGATGCATGTGTACAGATATCTCAACGTTCCTTTTAATTAAAGTGAGTTCATCCTTTTTTGCCTCGGTAATGTTTTACCATAAGGTGTCAAATTATTGTCCAATATTTTAAAGTGCTAAGCAAAGTAGTCATGTGACTTTGATCTCTGAGCGTGCTTCAGGTAAATTAGGAGGTGCTAGTGGCAGGTCTGGAAATTGTAAAGGAAAGGCAAACGAATAACAAAGCCAAACTTGCAAGTGTACCTCAAATCTGTGCCCAGAAAATGTCACCACATAGCTCAGCCAGGACTGCCGAATCTTCTTGAAAGATTTGGCCATGATTAGTGCTGCTAAGTTCTGTTGTTAGGGGGCATGTGACAGGTAACATAATGCAATAAAGTGATTCTGGCCTAGATGGAAAATGAAATGCCTGCTTTAAAATATTGCCTTAAAGCTTTTTGTCTTCATACAAAGATATCAAGAAAATATCCTCTTGAGTAACTACTATTAATTATATGTGCTGAGCAAGTATTTTTCATGGAATTTTTAATATGTAATTCCACATTTATCTGGAAAATAGGGGGAAAAAAACTATAAGAAATGAAAGGTAGTGGGCGTTCCTGCTTTGGCGCAATGGGATGGGTGGCGTCTCTGCAGTACCAGGATGCAGGTTTGATCCCCAGTGTGGCACAGTGGATTAAAGAAGCCAGCATTGACGTAGCTATGGTATAGGTCACAACTGCAGCTCAGGTTTGACCCCTGGCCCAGAAAGTCTCTATGCCGACTGGGCAGCCAAAAAAGAAAAAAAGAAAGAAAAGGTAACAAGTTTTCTTTTTTGTGTTTTTTTGTTTGGTTGGTTGGTTGGGTTTTTTGTGTGTTTTTTTTTGTGTGTGTTTTTTTTTTTGTTTGTTTGTTTGTTTGCTTTTCAGGGCCACACCTGTGGCATATGGAGGTTCCCAGGCTAGGGGTCGAATCAGAGCTATAGCTGCCGCCTACACCACAGCCTCAGCAACACCAGATCCTGGCCACGTCTGCCACCTGCACCACAGCTCATGGCAACGCCAGATCCTAAACCCACTGAGCGAGGCCAGGGATCGAACCTGCATTCTCATGGATCCTAGTTGGGTTTGTTAACCGCTGAGCCACAACAGACACTCCAGTTTTCATGTATGTGTCATGCTTAGTTATATTTCCATTTAGCAGTAGTATTTCCCAGCGGTCTGGGTGGATTGAGTTTGAAAAGGGAGTAGCGCTTTAGAATCTGACCAGTGACACACCTGATGGCCTTTTCCAAATTAACTCTCTATCCTCACTTCATAAACAGGCATAGGTCTCAGCTCTTGTTGTTATTGCTCAAGGGTGGTTCTCTTCACTACCAACTCCAAAGCACCAAAAGCACTATGTGTTTTTAATTTCTCAAGGAGAGTTTAAGCTTAAGACCACCTGAAACATCTGCTCAAATACAATCTATGAAGAGCAGATAAAAACAAGATTACATACTGATACCTTCAGGATTGAATATTTTGTAACCAGCAGCTTTCTGAGTTTCATTTGGTGCTTTCAGAAGCATTTCGTGTTGTAGGTGGAAGTGGGTTTCAGATGAGCTTTTCCAGGGCCAGAGAATTACCTTGGTAATTGCCCTTTCCCCCCCCCCCCCCCCCGCGGGAGGGGGGACTCCATGTGAAGGCTGGCTGTAGAGGCTGGTTAATGAGGAGTAAAGCACCCAGGAAGGAAGGAGAGGAAGAGGTTTATGTGACATCATCAGGGTCTGCTCGAGTTGACAGCCTGAAGCTACCCAGTCAGGGCTGAATCCCAACAGGAAAGCTAATCACGAGTTTATCAGGATGCAGAGAGGAGGATAATCAGAAAGGAGGGTAATTCTGTCATTCTTCTGCCCAGACTGTTTGCTTTAGCAACATAAAGCTGTGAATGAGCCTGTGAGCTGTGACCGTGGGTTAGTAGCTTTATAGGTATTTAGAAACCCAGGCCTATGGAGGCAGAAGGGATTTGCTAAGATCCTGTCCTGTTGGACATCACTCATGGGGACTTTTTTTTTTTTTAATCTGATAAAGCACATTAGCTCATTTCTCTTTGTGTAAGACATGAATTAGATAATGAGTGGCTGCCCAAAGGAAGTGAGGTGGTTATCACACACAAGGGATTTAGGGGATTATCTGAGAGGGTAAAGGTTAATAAAGAAGGATGATATCCTTTGTTTTATCAACAATTTCATACTAAGTTTGTTACAGTTCCAGACTGCCTTGATGGCAAATTCTACATAAAGGTAAGCACCACAGATTCGAGGAAATGTTTCCTACTCTGTTTAGTTCAGTGTTGGGAATCACGTTGTATTTTTAATAAAATAATTTTCAGCTATTTCTCATTCTCCACTGCGAAGATTAATATTTGCTTGCTAGACCTCATAGATCTGATGTTCAAAAATTGGGAGAGTTACAAGTTTTTCTCTTATGGGCCTGATTCAAAAATTAATTTCAAAAGAGGTCATTGAGTCATTCAACAAATCTTTTTCAAAGCCAAACGTATTTCGACCTTCGGATTTGCTTCTTGTTCATCATTTCAGCAGCCTTCGCTTGAGTCCTCTTTGCAAGGCATAGCTTCTGTCATCTGTACAAAGCTGTATATGCGAAAATAGCAGACGGGGAGAAGGTAATTCCAGCTGGCATTCCAGTCTGGATCCGCTGTCGTAAATTTCTTAGCAGAGGGCATGGTCTGTTACTTTTTATGGTCATGTTCTATATTTGTATGTGCTGCAGGACAGATCACATGACAAAACCATCATTTGATATTAGTGTTTATGTGCACCAACTAGTGAGAGCTAGATTTAAGCTTCGCCTTGCAGTACTTTAATCTGTACACTTAGCTCTTAATTGAAAATGCAGACACTTCCCTACGTACTAAAATGACAAGTATTCCAGAAGAAATGTTAGGTAATTGTTTTTAGGAGAAGACAAACTGCCGTATGAAATGCACTATGCCTCCCAGAGATTCTAAAACATAAATTTTGAACGTGGACAAGTCCACATTGCCAGAATAATAAAGACCCAAATCCACCACTTCACATCTTCCAGCCGCCCTCTGAAACTGAACAAGAGTGCACCTTGCTGATGGCAGTTCCTTTTAATGAAGATATATTTCCCAAATGAATCAAGAGAAGAAAACACACACAAACTTTGTTCCCTCTGTAGAGCCCATTGCTTTCCTCAGTGCAGCTGAAAATTTAGGTTTCTAGCAGCAGACACTTAGAGAAGGTACTTCTTTGATGATTACTTCTTTTCATAAACTAAACAGGGAGAAAGAATGTTCTTGTCAGATTTTGGTAGATTAACGGCTGTGAGGATTAGTGTTTCTATATCTGGAATGGCTTATTAGATAAATTTGCCGGTTAGGTAGTTATTTCAGATCTTTGTTCAACCCTGTTCACCTTACATACTCCAGCCCTCTTTCATTTCCTCAACTCGATTAATTTCCTGGGGCTTTTTTTTTTTTTTTAAACCAAACATTTATTGGAGCCCTCCTATATAGCAGTCCCTGCACTTGGCATTCCTGCATCTATCATCTCATTTGTATGAGGACATGCTTTGGAAGAATAGGGTCTGTCTGGGTGATGTTATTTGTCATGATTCATGTATTTCTGTACTTTGCCTTCATCTCCGCCTTGGCCGCCCTCGGGCTGTCACCACGACCACCATTCAGATGTTCCCACCCACCCTCTGTTAAGGAGCATATTAAGGCTGCCTTCTGGTGGTCTCTTTATAGCTTTGAACTTCTTAGCACCTTTACAGTAGTTTCTGTTGAAACAGGAGTGACTTATGTGTTATTTTAGAAACATTCCACCGTTATTTTCTGTGCATATTTTCCATCCCTCAACAAGATTCTAAGAGCTTCAAGGATCTTTCTAGTTAACGTGTCTTTGCTTTCATGACACATTGTGGTCTTAACGATATTTTATCTGATGTCAAGTTTGACAACAAGATGGAGTTCCCGGCATGGATCAGCGGTTAATGAACCCAACTAGCATCCATGAGGATGTGGGTTCGATCCCCGACCTCACTCCATGGGTTAAGGATCCAGAGTCGCCGTGAGCTATGGTGTAAGTCGCAGATGCAGCTTATAACCCATGTTGCTGTGGCTCTGGCGTAGGCTGGCAGCTGTAGCTCCAATTCGACCCCTAGCCTGGGAACCTCCAGATACCATGGGTGCGGCTCTAAAAGACAAAAAGAAAAGTTTGATAAGAAGATGGGCTCCGACTCCTGACACTTTTGGTGGATATGAGGCATAAAAGCTGAGTTAATGAACTCCGGTGGCACAGGAAGGGAGCAGAGTGAAAGGACATTTTTTAAAAAAAGATACTCTTATCTTTTCCCAAAAGAAAAAAGAACTTGCTGTTTGGAGATATATTTTAGTTCAGATGGGGACATCGATGGAGGATATGACTGTAAAATGGAAGTCATGCATCAGTCACACAGAATTAGCCTTGAAAAAAATATTCCTTACGGGAATTTGGAAAAGGGAAGGTTAGAGGAAGAACACGGAATATGCTCTTAGGCGTTTCTTTCAAAGATGCCCTTTCTCTTATGCACGCCTTAAACAAACGGGGGCCTCCGAGGCTCCCACAGAAGGCTTCATATCTGGATGTGTGGAGCGAATGACAAGAAGTGATCACAGCCAGATTTGGGTGACAGATGTAGCTCAAGCATTCAATGATTATAGAATATAGGTTCTGGGAAGAATGTGCTGATTAAATTCACATGGGCTATGGAGATCCAGCTGGCCTGATATTTAAATTGCTGTTGGAAAATGTTCCAATTAGATGGATTCTTCCCTATGTAGAGTTTTCGTGTAAATTGTGACGACTGGTACTTTCTTGAGGCCGAGAAATTGCTGCGCGTGTCACCGTCGGCCTCTGAAGCAGGTAATTTCACAGCTAGAAACACAGCACCCACAGTGCAGAAGAACATCAGACTTTATCCTGTCTTTGTCCAGATGGATTTTCTGCATAGGATAATGGGCAGCACTTCGCCCAGATCGGATTTAAATGATTCAAACACCAGGAGTCCCATCATTTTCTTTGGCTGGATCCTACAGCTGAATGTATTCAGGATTCCTCTTGGAAAGTCAGAAATTGGATTATGGTTTCCCACAGGAACGGGAATATAATTTGAAACTTCCTATTTCAGCAACCTGACGGCAAATGAAGCACAGACAGGGCAAGCTACACGTTATAAAAACCAAGATACAACTAAAGCATTGTTATTTAAAAGGGGGAGATGTGGCTCCAGGTCTGAAAAGTGGTTATAAATCTACGGTACACTTTAATTATGAGTCCCTGATGAATTTTAACTGCATATGCCACTCATAAAAAAAAAGCTGTATCATAACTTTTCATCTGCAATTGATGATGGCTAGAGTAAATATTCATCAGTAATAATTTTCCTTGACTTTTTGAGAATTTGAAGGATCTTTTTGTAGAGGTGTGTGGATGACCCATATCTAAAATACTTTTTGTGGGAAAATGAGAACTCTTTTCTTCTTTTGCTAAGATCTCTCTGGCTTGAACAGAGAGATTTAGAATCATTCTGAAATTCTCCAGTACTCTGCTTGAGACTGAATTGTCCTTTTCGAAAATAGCAACCAAGGAGTTCCCGTTGTGGCTCAGTGGGTTAAGCACTTGACGTGACCCCCTCGCTCAATGGGTGAAGGATCCGGTGTTGCCACGAGCTGTGGTATAGGTCACAGATGTGGTTTGGATTTGGCATTGTTGTGGCTGTGGTGTAGGTTGGCAGCTGCAGCTCTGATTTGACCCGTCTGAGGGTGCAGCAAAAGAAAAACAAAGAAAATAGCAACCAAAGAATCACAGCCTCCAGAGATCTTACCAAGGAGTATGCTCGGGATGGTACTTTTGGCCCCGGCCTTCCCAGTCAACTTTTTTTGGTTGATATTTGGAGGCATATTTGGTACAGATTGAGGTATCCCTCTTTGTGGAGCCAGAGAAGACCAGTCGGAGGAATGGGAGAAAAGAGGGCAGAGAAGGATAATCACATCCCTCATTTTATCAGTTAGAAGGGAGGGTGAGGCAGTTGTAAGCCAGGCAGGTGGCCACACTCCTGGGAACTTTTAGCACCTGATGTCCCTGAACCACTTTGCTCTGACTCTCTTCTCCAAGTCTTTGGCCATCATCACAGCCCCTAAGACCCAGAGAGAAAGGGTTAGGAAGTAAGTGTTAATTAGCAGGAAGGCAGCAATGAAGGAGTGAAGCCGTGAAACATAGGGCTGCCTGTGCTGTTACAACCTGTCGTCAAACCACATTTATTTCCTTTGATGTGTAATTAATATCTTTATTTCGAGTCAGGTTACCCTAAACTTCGTTGTTTCCCCTACATTGCTTGACGCTTGCTCTTAGGTTGTCCCTTGGCACCACATCAATTTGATCGTTGACCCAGGTGATGAGTAAATCACTTCAGTTACTGCCAGTAGAGACCAGGGAGGAATTCATAGAATAGACGGGATTATTCAGTACTTCCACCAGTGAATGTGAAGCTCTGTGTCCAGGGACCATTGCAGGTGCTCAGTAAGAGACTGAGTGAATTAATTAAAACCAGCTAAAACCCAAACCTTCCCCTAAGATCACCTACTCAATGATTATCTGGAAACCTCCTCTTGTCTTCATGTTTGTGGAAACAAAACAGTCCATGGAAATCAGCCCCAGTCACTATTTTTTTTTTTTTTTTGGTCTTTTTGCCTTTTTAAGGCTGCTCCCGCAGCATATGGAGGTTCCCAGGCTAGGGGTCCGATCCGAGCTGCAGCTACTGGCCTACACCAAGCCACAGCAACGCAGGATCCGAGCCGCATCTGTGACCTACACCACAGCTCACGGCAACGCCAGATCCCCAACCCACTGAGCAAAGCCAGGGGTCAAACCCACAACCTCATGGTGCCTAGTCAGACTGGTCAACCACTGAGCCACGACGGGAGCTCCTCCAGTCCCTTTTTACAGTGAGAGAATCTCAGGGAGTCTGGGAGAAGAGAGTCTTCTTTCCAAACTTAAGAGATAAATGTTCTCTGGCACAAAAAAAGGAGATTCATCCTCAACAAGATCCTCATGGAAGATTGTAGCATAATTCTCTCCTGGCCTATGAGGTGGTTACAGAAACATGTGTTATTATTCATATGTGGATATGGAATAAAGCATAGAAAGATTAATTGCCTGGCATTCCTCAATAATAGCAAAAAAATTGAAAGCCAGGGTTGTCCAATTCTGATTATGAATGTATCACCTAAGTCTCTCTTTCATTTGGCTTTTTGCTCCTTTTCATGTTCTTTTTGTTTTTTGAGTTTTTTTTTTTTTTTTAATGGCTACACCTGTGCCACATGGACATTCCCGGGCTATGAATTGAAGCTGTAGCTGCCAGCCTCCGCCACAGCTTGTGGCAATGCTGGATCTTTAACCCACTGAGCGAGGCCAGGAATTGAGTCCTCATGGATTAGTCAGGTTTGTAACCCCCTGAGCTTCAGTGGGAGCGCCTCATTTTTTTAAAATGCTAATTAAATTGTATTCTTCCTACCTGCATATCAAGATAACTGGCTTGTAAGATCTCCCAGTTGGTGGTTTTCACCACGAGCTTTTTATTGCTCTGAAATGTTTTATGTGGTTTTAATCTTCTTTGGTGTTTTCCATGTGGAACATTTGTTTTACTGCTGATGGAGCTTCAGGATAGATTTAGCTCATATGAAGAGTACTTTTGCTGAAATTTTCTAGGGCATGCTCATTTTCTTAATTCTTCAAAGAGGAGGAACATCATTCCCATTTTGTCCCTTATGTTTTTAATGAAAAAAACTGAATCTGGAGTTCCTGTCGTGGCTCAGTGATTAATGAACCTGACTAGTATCCATGAGGACGCAGGTTCGATCCCTGGCCTTGCTCAGTGGGTTAAGGATCCGGCATTGCTGTGAGCTGTGGTGTAGGTTGCAGAAGTGGCTTGGATCCTGGGTGGCTGTGGCTGTGGCGTAGGCTGGCAGCTATAGCCTTGATTGGACCCCTAGCCTGGGAACCTCCATATGCCACAGGTGCGGCCCTAAAAAGACAAAAAAAAAATTAATTTAAGAAATTCTAAAGGAAATAAAGTAATAAATAATATGCTCAGATATTATTTCACAGTCAGTTCTATGTCAAGGTATTTTTTCTCTTCTTTGCATATAACATAATTATTCACATTTTTTGTATCAACCAAATACATATATTTGTAATTTTAACAGACATAGTGTATTCAATAATTTCGTGACATGATTTAATTGGGAACTCTCCTAGTTTTGAGTTACTTTTAGTTAGTCACAAATTTTTATGATCCATACCTTAATTTTTTTGTTCTATTCTTCAATAAATTTTAGCCCATATGTATTAAACCATTCTTTGTATTTAAAAGGAGAATGAGTAGAGAAACCATCAAACAATAATCAGCCTTTATAAAGAGCAAATACACTTCAGCTAAGCTTGCTGAGAAGTCCTAAAAAGTTGGGGTAAAAGACTAGATTCGAGAGGTGAATTTCTAAAAGAAATGTAAGGTACAGGGCTTGGGCCATAGCTTGCCTCTTTTAGTGATATTATGTATAAGAAAAAATTTTACCTCTATGATATTGCTTAAATAGAATTCAGTTGATACCATTTATGAATATTGTAAGTAAATGTTTATTAAATGTGACTTTGTCTCCCTGATGTGATAGATTTTGGTGTTTCATTGAAAAGAAAATATTTTTAATTGTATTATTTAGGTTGTCTCCTGTTAGTTTTTCCTAAGTTATCACAGTTTTCAGTTTTGCCTCGGTTCTTAGTTAAGGCATGTCTTGAACCGAGTTTGTTAGGCAATTACTGGTTTTCTTCTTACAATTTCCTCACTTTTCTAATATGTACTTTTCATGTTGCTTGGAACGTAAACATTTACTATTTTAGATAGAGTATGTCTTTGCAAAATCCTACAGTGACCCTTCATTGCATTTTATTTAGAATTTTTTTTAATCTGATAGCATTATAAGTATCCTTATCTGTTTGACCTCCTAAGTTTCTTCGGAAGCTTATCAAGCAACTATTCCCTTCTTTCTCTCCCTACTGACTCCTGTTTAATCTGTGAACCAAATCAAGTTTCTCTCTCCTTTTAAAAAAACAAGCAAAAACAGCTTCCTTGACCACCTACACTCTCTCTTTCCTCCCCTTCACTGCCAAACCTCTTAAGACTCTGTCCTCTCTGATTTCATGTCCTCACTTGTCACTGTTCAGTCTCCTGTCATCTGTCTTCTCTCCTTATCGTTTTACGAGAAAAAGCATGCCCATTGCCATGGTGTCTTCTTAATTGTTCTCATTCCATTCAGCCTCCTTGGCGAATGTTTATCAATGACTGTCACTGTCCTCAGTGTTTTTCCTTCCCTTGGGAATTAACTTTATTCTAAGGTGTCTATTTCACTTTATTTCTTTCTCTCATGTCTCTTCCTTCCTCTGCCCTTTAAATGTATATGTATCCTGCCAAGATTTCATTCTTTATCAGCAGAAGAGACCTTTCTCAAACCTAGTCTCTCCCTGGTCAATTTCATACGTTTCCATGGTGGCATCAATCGCCTCCACATTAATGATGCCAACCTACCTCTGCAGACTCCAGGCCGGACTGCTTCCTTACTCCTAGGTCTGGATTAACCCTGCGTGAGCCTCAAACATACTTTGTTCAGAGCCACCTGTGCACCCTCACCAAACTCGCTTCTCCCTCCTGGATCTTTTTCTCAATTGTCAGAACCCCAAACCACTGGGTCACTTGAACTAGAAACTCAGAAGTCCTTTTGACTTCTCTTTTTCCTTCATCCCTCATGTCTAACCAGGCTCAGTCCTGGCAACACTTTGACCCCAAGAACCTATGGGATCTGAAACCTTTGCTCCATCCCCAGTGCCCTGATGCAGAAAGGGAGAAGGGGTGAGAGAGAAAAAGGGAAGAAGGGAGGAAGGAATTAAAAAATAATGAAGAGGGGAGGTCCCATCATGGCGCAGTGGTTAACAAATCCGACTAGGAACCATGAGGTTTCGGGTTCAGTCCCTGCCCTTGCTCAGTGGGTTAACGATCCGGCGTTGCCGTGACCTGTGGTGTAGGTTGCAGACGCGGCTCGGATCCCGAGTTGCTGTGGCTCTGGCGTAGGCTGGCGGCTACAGCTCTGATTCGACCCCTAGCCTAGGAACCTCCATATGCCGTGGGAGCGGCCCAAAGAAATAGCAAAAAGACAATAAATAAATAAATAAAATGTCACAATTTCTAAAAAAATAATGAAGAGAGGGAAGAAAGGAGGAAGGAAAGGAAAAAAGGTGGGAGGGAGGGAAAAAGGAAGGAGAGACACAGGATGAAGACAGAAAAGGAGAAGAAAGAAAAATATGGTTTGCTTTTTAAATGTTTTAAGTAAAGGTATTACCATGTGTGCTTAAAAAAAAAAACTGAGATAAAGAAAGGACATAAGTCACCTTTCTGTACAGTAAAAAATTGACAAAACACTGTAAACCAGTTATAATGAAAAAAATAAAAACCATTAAATACAAATAAGTAAATAAAAGCTAAAAAGAAAAAAGAAAGAAAGAACATAAGGAAAAATCCTACCACTCATCAACAAACACTGCAGGTATAGCCTCATGTAACCAGTCTCTCGGCTTCAAAGCTCTGTCTCCTTCCATCTGTTCCCATTCTCTCATCACAGATAACTGTTACAAAAGCAAAATCAACAGGAGTTCCTGTTGTGGCACAGCGGAAATGAATCCAACGAGGATCCATGAGGATGCAGGTTCAATCCCTGGCCTCGCTCAGGGATTTGGCATTGCCGAGGCTCTCGGATCTGGTGTGGTTGTGCCTGTGGCTGTGGCAGAAGTCGCAGACACTGCTCAGATCCTGAGTTGCTGTGGCGTAGGCCGGCAGCTGTAGCTCCAATTCAGCCAGCCCCTAGCTTGGGAAGGTCCACATGCCGCAGGTGTAGCCCTAAAAAGCAAAAAACAAAAAACAAAAAAACAGAATTAATCTGGAATCCTGCCATTGTTTCCCATGGCCTATGCCATCAATTCTCTAGACTCCTTTGGACGACATTCAGGGCCCTTTGCAATGTATTTTTTCTGCATCCGAGTCCTCTCCCTAAAACTGCCCCCACCCCAACAAATCCAGTATTCCAGCCGCAGTAGGGGACCAAAGTTCTCTGAACATGTATGCTTTCATGCCTGTGCATGAGCAAAGGAATGATGGGCCTGAAATCTTCCTCCATTCTCTTCCTAACCCATACGTTTGTCCTTCTGATAGATACATCATATTCCATAATTTGATTACTTTTGCTTGGAAGCACCAAGAGCTGCTTTCTTCAAGAGCTCAAGGTCTAATGAGGGCAAAAGATAAATCTAAATGGGGTACATTGTAATAAATGCTGAGCTGATGGGGGCTCCTAGGGAGCTGTCATGAACACTGCCTGCACATTAGGGAAGTTGGAGTCACAAGGAAGGGGCCCCTTGAACCAAGTCTTGCAAGATAAGCAGAATTCAAGTGTGTGAAATGGCATCTAACAAATGGAAAAGCCTGGTTACCTCTGCTCTTTTATTTAAATGGGTTAAATCTCAGACCATTCTCTCCCATCCCATCTTTCAAAATGATGTGGTGCTAAATGTATTTTTTAAACAGCAGATTGTTGAATTTTATTTTTTAATTCAGTGAATTACATTTTTGTTTTAATAAGCAAAGTTAGGCTGTTCACATTTACTTTTTGATACATTATTTGTCCTTAAGCCCAAGTAAGCTTATCTTTATTGCAGTCATTTACTGATTTCTCTTTTCGTTTTGTGTTTTCTGTGGTAGATTTTAAACTCTTTAATTTCTTTTCGAACTAGGCCAAATGATACCTTAAGTGGTCTGTTTCTCAACATTTTAACAATGTATTTCAGGAAAAAAAAACATTTTAATTGCTTCTATTTACTTCTATTATTAACTAAATAAACTTTGATTCCTTTTCGGGAAACAAAAGGAGTCTTTTGTTCCCCTTCTACTGTTCATTCTTTGTAGTTATTATCTGAGATCCTTTTGAGCTTCTGCTAATACCTGATAGTTCCAAGAAATTATTTGCTAATTTACCAACTGACTGTTTTCATTATTATTGAAAGGATTATTGATTAATCCTTGCTTAATTTTTGAATTCATTTGTTTGTCAAAGAGGCCTTTAAATCTCTGTCTAGCCTTAATTATCTCCTACGGTGGCATAATGAGTGTGAGACTTTGTGGCACACTGGGCACACTGTTCGTACTTTTAATTGGCCAATGGTTTTAAGTCCTCTAAGTCTTGAAACATTATCCTCTGCCTTCAAAGAGTAGCCACCCTGGTCAAGTACTTTCTTTTGGCTTTGTCATAATTTCTCCAACCAACCCTCTTCTACTCCAAAGTTTAAGGAGGGAAATCTAATTACGTTACTATTCTTACATCCTGTCCTATTTGTGATAGCTTTAAAGCTTTGTCTTTTTTCAGCATGATAGAAAAGCAAGTGGAGAGAAGTTTGGGCATGAGAAGTCATCCACCACTGAGTAGATTTGTCTGGCATCTCATGATGTCTATGCCAAAGTTCTATTTACATTTAATTTTTTTTTTTTCTGCTCTCACTGCTCCTAATTTTGTGCTCATCATAGTCCTTTCCTAACTCCATTAGATTCTTGCTCTTCAAAGTCTGAGACTCTTTATTCTATTTCTTAGGTGTATCCCTTTGCTAGGGCTGCCATAACAAGATGCCACAGACTGAGAGTACCTTAAACAACAGAAATTTATTGTCTCACAGTCCTGGAGCCTAGAAGTCCAAAATCGAGGAGTCAGCAGGGCCATGCTCCCTCTGAAGGCTTTAGGGAACTTTCTTTTCCAGGCCTCTTTCCTAGCTTCTGTGATTTTCTGGCAATCTGACATACCTGGCTTGTCGACACATCATCCTGACTGCTGTCTTCATGTTCACATGGCATTCTTCTGTCATGTGTGTCTCTGTGTCCGAATTTCCTCTTTTCATAAGAATGCCAATCATAATGGATTAGGGGCCCACCTTACTCCCATATGACTTCATCTTAACTAATTACATCTGTAACAGCCCTCTTTCTGTATAAGGTTACATTCTACAGTGCTTGGGACTTTCAACGCACGAATTTGGGGGATTACATAATTCAGTGATTAGCACAGGTGTGTCAGGTACTGCTCCAATATTATCTGTATAATACAGCCATAATTTGGGGCCTTGTTCTATCATGTCATGGTGACACTAACCATCTCTCCTTCACCAAGTCTTCTCTTTGTGTTTTTATTCCTTTATAATAGTTGCAAGTTTTGCCGAGCTTCATGCCACTCTATATTCCTCTGTAGGCGCTACTATTCCTTCTGTCTCTCTTTACAATCTGTTGTTACTAGCTCATTCAGATGTGTTCACATGAATAATTCCAGATCTACAGGGCTTTTCTTGTTCCCTTTTAGGTTACAAAACTGAGTCCTAATAGCCTGTTAGGATTCAGGCTATTAACTAGGGATTTTATTTGTTGGACTTATTTATTGTTTATGAAGTTTGTTGTGTGTGTTGTATCTTGTTATTTTTCTTTTTCAGGTCATTTTATTCTTCTCCAAAGTCCAGGGTATATAAAATGCAGCTCTAATTTAATTCTTTCTTTGCCCACATTATTTCTTTTCTAATTCTCATGAGGACTCTATGAGAATCTTTGTTCCTGCCTAAGCTGTCATGTGTACACATGGAACACATGTCATTGTGAAAGGTGGCCACAGTCCAGGGAGACAGAGCCAGCAGTTTTTGCCCTACAGGGTGCTGATAAGGTGATGACAAAGAATACACTTTGACTGGGATTCATTATTACACTGGGATGGGGGTGGGCTTAGGCATTTGTGCCAAAGAACCCAATACTAGCCCATAAAGAAAGGGTGTGAAAGGATGGAAATTCAGCCTGCATGGAGCCCCAGGACCTTTCGCAATAGCATTCTCACATGTCCAGCTCCCACCACTGGGCTTAAAGGCAGTTAGGAGAGTCTCCCTTGGTGTTGCCAGCAGTATTGTTTTCACATCAGGAACCCTCAACTCCTTGTTCAGCAATAAGAAAAGTAGACCATCCTCATAAACTATGTATAAGAGGACCCTAAAAAAAAAAAAATGGAAACTTGCCCTAGAAAATAGCCCTGTAGAGTCTTGGCTGTGTCACTTCTATATGTCTTCTGGTTACATGTAGGTCACTCCCATTTGGAGTTATGCAAGTACAGTGGGAAGAGGGGTTCCAGTGAGCGTAGTGGGAAAAAACAGGTCCATTCCCATATCCTTGGGAGCAGGTCTCATGTGCTAGTCTGAGATAAGAACCATTTTTGCAGACCAAAGTTGAAGGCGATTGATTCCATTTGTTTTCTTTCGAGGACCTTCCTCTGACAGTGAAGATGTTTGTGGGTAGGGAAAGTTAGAAAAGAATAATTTCTGTACCACTTTCACAAGTCTACTTCTGGGTATTCAGCACTTTCACAGCACCTCCCCCACCCCCGGCACCAGGTAAGCTCTTATAATGAGCTCCCCTGTCCTGAATTGTTGGAACCCACAGTCTGGCTCAAATGACCATGGGTACCTCTTTGTCAGACACACGCTGTGCATCTGGCGGCATCACCAGGGGTAACCTGAGAGGGCTCACATTTTTAATTTTAACCAAAAACACATCTGCCGGGTTCATTTCAGCTAACAGGATAAATATCGTATTTCTGTACTAGTTTGTAAACACCTTTCTTTCCACCCCTATTTAACATGTTTCCTGACTGTTTTACAAATAGAAAAAAATCAAGTTGGATCCATATGGGACTGAGCATGTGTGTTGTGTCAGTCAAGTGTGGGAGTAGCTTTATGTGGAACTGGGTCCAGTGTAAGCAACACATATGCACCTGACCAGCACCATAGAATTGTCTAGAGTAAGAAACCCCTTAGACAGTATGCTTTTGAGACCATTCAGCAGCTGCCTATGGACCTGGAGTTGTCTCTGTTATAGATGAAGTTTGGATGTGTCATTGTCTCAGGGTCAAGATCCCATTGCTTCTCCAAACCCAAACTGTTCTCCACCAAAGATGATTTTCTTTCACTGTTTTTGAAAATCATTCTTTTTTTTCCTACTGTGAAGATTCTTCTGAATAAATCCTGAGTGCAAAGCACAAATGTTATCTCTGATTTCTCTACTCACAATGACAGTGCCAAAAGAGAAGGGATAATACACGTTTTGTGAAATTGGGGAGTTCAGCAGGGAAATAATTTGAGAAAATAGAATGGCATATTGAAATGATAAAATAAATAGATTTCCCAGTTCTGGGTTTTTTTCCCCCAATGCTAGCATAAATGACATACATACTAATGACATTTTGTGTGAATATTTATAAGGAACCTTTTAATTCAAGGATTTCCAATTCTTTTATGACCTATTAATTCTCACAATGTCACACTAGAGTGCATGGGTAGTAATGTTATACTCCATCTACAGATGGAGAGATCAAAGCTCGCAGATGTTCAATTACAGAACTTGCCAGAGACCTGCAGTGATCAGCTGGGCTCTTTCCAGCCCAGAGCACAAGCCTCTGGTTCCCAGAGCCACCCAGCTTTCCTCAGCCAGAGCTGGTAACCAGTTGACCCATCAGAGCAGGTGCATTGGTTCTGAGAGTCCAGTCCAGGGCTAGCCCTGGGATACAGTGGGAATGGTGGGCTTGGACCTCATCCCCCAGCACCCTTTTTCCTTCAGGGCAAGCTCCTACTTCCCATGCACTCCTCCTTCTTTTCATTTAGCCATTTCTTGCTCTTGCTTGGTTTCTGCTGACTCTGAAAAGAGGGTCACATGGCGTTCCCTGATGGTTTAGCAGGTTAAGGATGTGGGTTCAGTCCCTGGCCCAGGAACTTCCTCTTGCCCTAGGGTCAAGCCAAAAAGAAAAAGAGTCAAGTGATAACTAAAGGGGTTATTATTTATTAATAAGGTCACAGTTTTCCAAAAATTATATGTATTTTGAAGGGAAAATCTAGGAGTTCCCATTGTGGCTCAGCAGAAATGAACCCAACTAGTAGCTATGAGGACATGGATTCGATCCCTGGCCTTGCTCAGTGGGTTAAGGCTCCGACGTTGCCGTGAACTGTGGTGTAGGTCGAGACATGGCTCAGATCTTGTATTACTGTGACTGTGGTGTAGGCTGGCAGCTGTAGCTCTGATTCAACCCCTAGCTTAGGAACTTCCATATGCCCCAGGTATGGCCCTAAAAAGACTGAAGAACAAAGAAAAGGAAAGAAAAAGAAAAGAACAAAAGAAAGGAAACTGTGAATGGCAGCCAAGCCAGGTCTCCCCAGCCTTACCTCCTCTTCCCTGGTTTAAATGCTCTTTCCCTTTATTGTCAGGAATCAACCTTCTGTTGACGTCTCCTAGAAACAATACCTCTGTGCAGGTGCTGCCAGGCCCCCCCACACAGTGCAGGGGCTTCTGAGGATGAGGAGGGACAAGGGAAGAAAGAATGGAGGGAGGACGTGCATGGTCCCACTATCCACAGCCCCTTCCTCCCGTGAAAGCTGGAAACCTAAACACCCTCATATCTGACAGTCTCCTATGTTGGTGGCCAAATATGTTTTCAGAACCCATGAAATAAAAAATCCTGCAAAATAATGGAAAGTAAAAGTCAAGGAATTTGTGATTATTGATAATTTAAATTTTTAAAGGGAAAGATCTGTAGTTAAGTAACTTATAATATTTAAGCAAAGCCAAGATATCACAAAGAGATTGTGAAAGTGTTGCTTATAAAAAAGCCCCAAATACCATCACATGGGCTCATTAAAGGCCAGGGATCTAGGAGTTCCCACTGTGGTGCCATGGATTAAGAGTCCAACTGCAGCAGCTTGGGACTCTGTGGAGGCACAGGTTCAATCCCTGGCCTGGCTCAGTGGATTAAGGATCCAGTATTGCTGCAGCCGTGGCATAGGTGGCAGCTGCACCTCGGATTTGATCCCTGGCCTGGGAACTTCCATATGCCGCAGGTGAAATCAGAAGGAAAAAAAAAAGTCTAGGGATCTAAAAAGGTTTTCTCTTATTCTGTGACCATAGCCCAAAGACCAGCACAAGTCACTCTGCCCCTGAAGATTCAGGTAGGGTGGCCATGAAGTCTCATTCCATGTCCTGAGGAAACAGATCTCAGGATACCTGGAATCCTTGTGCTGCAGGTTCCATGGCTGCCTCTGGCTTCCAGGATGAGCTGCCATGGCCAGCATGGCCATTTCTGTTCTGCCTATGGAATCCTTCAGTTTTTTTGTGACTTCATTAGCCAAAGGCCATTGCCATCTTAAAAAGCATCCTTCCAACAAGGAGCCTTGGGGTCATCCTCCACGTGTCCCTCTGCCATCACTCTTCAGCTCACCTCATCCATCAACTCAGCACTTAATTGTCAAGTGCCTACTGTGTGCCAGGTGCTTATGATACAGCCAAAAAGAAACAAGATCCATCCCTGTCCTTCTTCTAGATCTGTCCCCTTCTTCTGGTTGCCCTCGCCACTGCCTCCCTCAGTCCCTCCCCCAGCCCTGTCAACACCCCCTCACTGGCCTTGCCCCCTCTGCTTGGGTGTTTCCCCTATACCTTGCTCTGACTCTCCTCCCTCCCAGACTGGTGAGTCTTCCTTCCCTGCTTATAGGCCTCCCCGGGCTCCTTACTAAAATCCACATTCCTCAGCCTTGCAGCTGGGACTCCCAAAAACTATTAGTTGTTCGTCTCGGCCACCTCACCACCCAGAACACAGACAGACTGTATTTCAGGCCATCCAAGAAAATTTTGTTTTCTGCACACAGTGGCTTTTTATGTCTCTATGCCTTTTTGGGGGGAAGGGGGGGTATGTTTGTCTTCTGTTCCCTCAGCCTGGAATGCCTTTTCTGCTCACAATTCTTCTCATCCATAGAGAATGAGCAGACATGGCCCCTCTGGATTGCCCCACCAGACCCCCACCCTCAGCCCCTCCCCCACCATCCCAAGACTCAGTCACATGGCGCCCCTGACCCGGTAACCATGTGTTCATAGACCATCTCCTCCAAGTGCCAGGAACATGGTCACTGTGGGGAGTAATCGTAATTGTGCAATTCATTTTATACCTTGTTGTAAAAAAAAGCTCATGATACAAGCCAACCTTAATTTCAGAGAGAAAATATTGTCTGCCTAAACCTCGGTTTTCTCTGCTGGAAAATGGGGACAGCAGTGCTTGATTTCAAAGTTATTAAGAGAATGAGCATCTGCCGAGGTAGAAGCCATAGTTGTCAGTCACATCGTGTCATCTCACTGAAGAGTAATTCGTGTGAGACATTCAAGTGTGCACTTTGAGTCACCACAGTTGGCCTCAGGTTGTACCTTCCAGAAGTGTAGAGAGGAGGGGGACTAGTGAATATGGAGCCCCTCTTGCTTCACACCTGTTCTGTGAGGAGGATATTATTCTTTCGGTTAATAAGGGGCAGAGTGAAGACTAAAAGCCAGGACTGACTCTGGTGTGTAAGCCTGTGGGATGTCTGTGGTGCTGCCCTTTGTGCCGGGGGTGTTTCTCCTCAGCAAAAGGACATTCTCCCACTAGAGGTGGACATGTGTCTTTTGCTTGTGGCCCACTCCTAGGAACATAAAGAAAGTCTAGAATCTGATATTCCAAAATGTGTGAAGCTGATGGCCACACCGAGCCACAAGAGAAATTGCCTTCAAACAAATCAGCAACACAGTATCCATCCTTTGGTACCAGATCCATCCGTCCATAACATTGGAGTTCTCTGAGTCCAGCATGGTGCCCATGCCTCAGAGGTGATGCAGGTATGCCTGACATTGACTTGGGGCAGCCTCTCCCAAGGACTGTCCCTCGATACCCCAGAGACAGTCGGGCACCCCCTCTGTGCTCCAGCTCATCTAGTATGTTTCAGGAGCACATGAGTAAACTGCCTGGAATTCTAAGAAGAGGAGACCTAAGTTTCTACCGTAAGCTCATCCCTTTGCTGCGTATCATGGGCACTCTGCCCTCAATTCTTTTCTCCATTATGATATTCGAGCAGTAATTCCATTTTGTTGCCTATCAATGGCATACCATTGCTCCGGTATCTGTGGTCAGCAAAATATTTGAATAACGATGCAAATAACAGCAGCTACTGTTTGTCGGCTTCCATTATGTCAGACATTATACACATATTATCTTATTTGGTTGTCCTCAGAACCTTACAGATGAGTATCACTGCCTCCCAAGTTGGTCCCCAGCAAGTGTCCTCCTCCTCAGTGTCACTTGTGCCAATAGAACAAGACCAAGTTTGGTTCAGAAGCCAAGGAAAGCTTTATTCTTTGATCAGAGAATGGGGAGGTGTGAGCGCGTGTTAGGGTTCTCAGCCAGGAGGGGATGGAGCTCTCCCTGCCCAGGGCTGCAGATCACAGTGTGGGTGCCTCACTCTGTACTCAGCCCATGAGCGGAGGTGTAGGCACAGCCATTTTGCACCAGAAACTTGGATCTGAGGTGCTAGGGGCAAGGCCTCTGCCCGCAGCACCCTGTGAGCCAGAGCAATGAGACTAAGCACAAAAGGGTTTGGGGGAGGGGTTAGGTTTATTTAACTGCCCAGATTCTATTTTTAGTACTTAGGAATTGTTAATGGGCTTTGTTCGTGATACTTTCATAGAAGGATACTGGGGCTCACTGAGGGGAGTTAGCCCCACTCATGTCCCTCCCCAGGGCCAATGCTTTTGTCATTGATATGCCTAAGGATATCAGCTTTGAGTGCCAGACATACTTAGGTTGTCTTAGTTCTAGCCAGATGATCTCAGTCAAGTCATGAAGTAGTTCTTGACCTTGTTCCTTTGTTCATGAAACAGGAATAATAATGCCAATCTTTCCAACATTTTGTATGTTTAAATGAGATACAACATACAAGGTACAGTGTCTGAAATTTAGGAGCCAATCAACAATGTGTTTCCTCCCTCTCCTTAAAATGGATCTTCTGATGCTACTCGCCCCAAAGGACTCAGACAGACTTTTGTGGGGCTCCTAACGTGGCCTACTGCTAAGGACCAACCAACCCCCCTGGCCCAACTCCAGCCTGTCCCTATGTTTATTCTAGAAGGACGCTCACTGTACCAGGAGAAAGGAAAGAGTGTGACCTTTTGGCCTTACCTTTGGGGAATTGTATTTTGTACTTTGCAACTCTAATGTGTGATGCTGGAAAGGTACATCTTAGCTATGGACAGAAATCTTCTAACCCAAACTATGGGAAATGTTTATATATTTTACTTCCCTGAAACTTACCAACTTCTCTTGGGCTGTTGACCAGTGTATTCATATTTTAATTTTTATTTTGGGGTCATCATAAAAAGAAACAAAAACTGATGATGTTTAATAAAGTAAGTCTGTGGGCTGGAAGTCAGAAGGACCCAGGGCTGACACAAGATACCTCAAAGAAAAAATTAAGATTGGTAAGACACCACGGTAGTCAAATGGGTACTTGAAACTGCAGCTGGTAGATTTTATCTGCAATTCTAATCAGCAGCAAGCATATTATCTATACTATGTGCCAAGATTAGAACCAAGGAGTTCCGTTATGGCTCTGCGGTAATGAACCCAACTAGTATCCATGAAGTTTGATCCCTGGCCTTGTTCAGTGGATTAAGGCTCCGACATTGCCGTGAGCAATGCGTCTAGGTTGCCGACACAGCTTGAATCCTGTGTTGCTGTGACTGTGGTATAGGCCAGCAGCTGCAGCTCCAATTCGACCCTTAGCCTGGGAACTTCCATATGCTGCAGGTGCAGCCCTAAAAAGCAAAAATATTTTTAAAAAAAATTTTTTAACAGTGTCTAGAATTGAAAATGGACTATATAGTCTGTGAATGGCTGGTTCAGTTTAGCCCATAGGGGAGAAAGGCAACTTTTATCCCCTTCTAGTTGCTGTTTTGCCCTCATGAATGCTCCATGTTCTACTCTAATCAGCTGCTAGCATGTGATAGACTGGCTAGATCAAACAGAATTAACCAAATGGTCCAACAAACCCCAGCCAAAAATTCTACTTAAGCCGTTTTACATTAATTAAAAACTCCCTAGTACCCGTGATCCGCTTTTACTGCTCTACCCCTTTCTTCATAGTATGATGTCTTTATTATGTGTATTGTATGCTGTCTATTCAATGCTTGTAAACCCTATAGGGGAGGGCTTTCTTTTCTCACTGATGTATTCCAAATACCTAGGATTTTTTTTTTAAACTGGCATATAGTTGACTTACAATGTTGTATTAGTTTCAGGTGTACACCAAAGCGAAGCAGTCGTACATATAAATATATCCATTCTCTTTTCCCATGTAGATTATTACAAACCCTTGAGTAGATTTTCCTGTGCTATACAGTGAGTTCTCATTAATCATCTACTTTATACATATACCGTGTATATGTTATTCCCACCCTCCCAATGTTTTCCTCCCCCCAATAGTTTTACCTATAGTAACCATAAGATGGATTTTGAAATCTGTGAGTTTGTTTCTGGTTTTTTTGTTTTTTTGTTTTTGTTTTTGTTTTTTTGTCTTTTTGCCTTTTCTAAGGCCGCTCCTGCGGCATATGGAAGTTCCCAGGCTAGGGGTCGAATCGGAGCTATAGCCACTGGCCTATGCAGAGCCACAGTAACGCGGGATCCGAGCTGCGTCTTCGACCTACACCACTGAGCATGGCCAGGGATCAAACCCACAACCTCATGGTTCCTGGTTGGATTCATTAACCACTGTGCCATGACAGGAACTCCCTGTTTCTGTTTTGTAAATAAGTTCTTATGTATCATTTTTATTGGATTCCACATATAAGTGATATCATATGATATTTATCTTTCTCTGACTTACTTTACTTAGTATGATAATCTCTATGTCTATCCAGGTTGCTGCAAATGGCATTATTTCATTCTTTTTATGGCTGAGTAGTATTCCATTGTATATATACATACCACAGCTTCTTTATCCTTTCTTCGGTTGATGGACATTTAGGTTGCTTCCATGTCCAGATACCTAGGATTATACCTGGTGTATCATAGATGCTCAGTAAACATTTTTACAAATAATAGGAATAAATGATGTGATAAGTGGACACCAAGCCAAAAAGGAAAAAAAAAAAGCTTATGAAAGAAAACAGAGGATGAGGATGTAAAAGAAAATGTCTAATAACTTTGTTCACTTATGAATAAAAAAAAATACATATCAAAACAGGATAAACTATTGCCATCTTAGGTAAATAAGTTAATTTATGCTACCCGGATCACATCTGACCTGTCAGATGGTTCATTTTTATTTCTCACTTCAACATTGATTTGTTTATTCATTCACTCACTCACCTGATATGTGACAAGCACAGTATTTAGCACAAAAAGTGCAAGTTAGGTCACCATTACACACTCATGTAACGTGGTTAGGTCTACCCCAAATCAACCATCTTAAAGACTGTGTCTCCATCTGTTACCTCAATTAGTTAAAATTATGACACAAATAAAGCCAGCTCCAAAGATTTAATCTCTCTGTGGGCCAGCTAGGTTCAGGATAAAGTGAGCAATTGGCCTGCGGGGTTAACAAAAATAATTTTACCGCCAACCACAGAGTAAACGCAGAATTCATGTTAACATTTGCTGCTGGCCAGAGTAGATGACTCAGCACAAGCTATCACCAGGAGAGAAACAGCACAGAACTCACCCGTTGCAGACTGGGGGCCAAAAGTACCATCCTTGCATTCGAAAAATAGCACGTTTGTACATTGTGTTGCACTGAGTTGAGAGTGTGAGAAGATGCTCCCAAGCAAAGGCAAGCTGAAGAGTGGAAACCAGAAAGGGACTCTGCTGGGGGAAAATGGTAAGGACCTCATCAGCCGCACTGCAGATAATATCGTAGTGAATTGTGGCCCCTGGAAAAGTTGGTTAAGGATGGATCAAACAGCATCTCTTAATCTGAGCTCCTGGCCTTCCTGCTAAATCCTGCTCCTTCTGCAATGTCTCCTCAGGTGATGGCAACTCCATCCTTCTAGTTGCTCAGATCAGAAACTGAGGAGTCATTCTGGACTCATCCTTTGCTTGGATAGCCTGCCTCCAATCCAGAATCTACGTCTCAGTCTTCCGTGCAGTCACTCTGGTCACAGCTCCCTTCATCTTTTGTCCAAATGATTGCAGAGTCCTAAATATGATCTCCCTGCTTCTACCATACTCTCTCCCCAACAATCTAGTCTCAATAGCACAGCCAGAGTGATTCTTATAAAAGAAGATCTCATCACGTCATTCGTCTGCTCAAAACTCTGTGGCAATTTCCATTTCATTCAGGACAAAAGCCAAAGTCCTTTCAACAGCCCTCGTGATCTGTGCCCCTGCTCCCTGCTGCTTCCTCTCCCACCTTATACCCCTCGCCCATCCAGCTCCACTGGTCTGCTTGTCACTCCTTGAACACTAGGGACACGTTCCTGCCTTAGGGCTTATGTGACAGCCATTTCTTCTTGCAATGCTTACATCTGTTACCTCCAGATATCCACATGGGTAATGTGTCCTTCAACCCTTTTTTTTTTTTTTTAACCATGTCTGTGGCATGTGGAAGTTCCCCAGCCACAGATCAAATCTGTGCCCCAGCAGTGACCCAAGCCACTACAGTGACAACACCAGATCCTCAACCCACTGCTCCACAAGAGAACTCCCCTCCTCCCACTATTTATTCAGATGTCACCTTCTCAAGAAGACTGACTCTGGCCCTACTTTCTATTGAAACCCACCCCCGCTTATGTTTCTGATCCCCTCACTTGACTCTGTTTTTCCTTATGCCTTTTATCAGCTAACATGCTGTATAATTTAGTTATTCATTATGTTTACCATCTATGTCCCCCTGTGATGATTCATTTCATATGTCAGTGTGACCAGGCCACAGGATGCCCAGGTATTTGGTCAAACATTATTCTGGGTGTTTCTGTGAGGATGCTTTTGGATGAGGTTAACATTTATTTTATTTTATTTTATTTTATTTTATTTTAGTCTTTTGTCTTTTTAGGGCCGCACCCGCAGCATATGGAGGTTCCCAGGCTAGGGGTCTAATCAGAGCTATAGCTGCTGGCCTACACCACAGCTCACGGCAAAGCCAGATCCTTAACCCACTGAGCAAGGCCAGGGATTGAACCCGAAACCTCATGGTTCCTAGTTGGATGCGTTTCTGCTGTGGGAACTCCATGGATGAGGTTAACATTTAAATCGGTAGACTAGATAAAGCAGCATTATGTGTATGGGCCCCATCTGATGGGTTGAAGGCCTGAATAGAACAAAAAGGCTGACCCTCCCCTGGGTAAGAGGGAATTCCTCCTGCCTGACTGCCTTCAAACTGGGACATCAGCTTTTTCCTGCCTTTGGACTCAAACTGAACATCAGTTTTCTGGGTCTCAAGCCTGCTAACTATCATATTGGAACTTAAGCCATCAGGTTCCTGGATTCCAGCTTGCTGATTCACTCTGCAAATCTTGGGACTTGTCAACCTCCATAATCACATGAGCCAGTGCCTTGTAAAAATCACATCTTATTGGTTCTGTTTCTATGGAGAACTCTGACTCATACACCCCCCACCCTACTTGGACAAAGGAGGACAGGGATATAAGAGTCCTTACACTATTCACTGCTCTGAATCACCTGTACTGTCTACTGCTCCACACCTCTGAGCAGCCTTGCCACATAGATGGCACTCAGTATGTATTTGTTGAATAAATGAAGAAACAAGCCGACCAACAGGGAACAATCTTCAGATATGTCTTTAGAGATGTGGTGAACACAGTCATCTCAATTTTATTACATAGTCAGGAGCTATAGTTTTTATATCTGACAAGTGAGCCAGAGGTCAAAGAAGGGTCTTCTTGCTTACACCTCATAGAAAGGAGTTCTGGATGTTCAGCGTGTTTTTTGTTTGTTTTGTTTTGTATTTTGCTAACTTCACACATGATGTTAGCCACACTTTCTCTTTGGGGTCACTGTGAAAGACCAAACACAGCAATTTACCAGCATTGGTGAGACTTCAAATGCATGTAGTCTATAGCCTAAGGGAACCTTACAGCAGGAAAAGCTATGAGATTCCTCTGGACTTGGAAGTAGCCAAAAATCCCTCTTGGGCAGCAAAGAGGCATCCTGTGGCCATGGGACACACAAAGAGAAAAGAGAGTCAAGACTAAAGGCAAATAAATGTCATCATTAGCCATCAGTTTGCTCTGCAGAAGGAATACTGTGATTCAGCAGTATTGTTTCAAAATGGTCTGCCTTTCCAAACATGGGGTTAGATGGGTGCGAGAAGAAAGAGAAAACAAAGAAAGAAGAGGAAAAAGATTCCAACTGCCAATGGTGATTAGAAGTGGGGGCAGGGCTGGCCAAAAAAAGACTGACTGTAAGGCAGCAACAGAAGATAGAATCTCAGTGGAGAGGAAGAGGTTGTGCCAGCAGTCCTCTCAAAGATTATTATAGCTCCTGAAAACAACTCTGTGTGTGTGTGTGTGTGAGAGAGAGAGAGAAGTGAGAGAGGAGAGACTTCTTTGCCTCCATTAAAGACCCTTGAAAGTGTTTCCATGGTAATGAGCAAAAATAACTGGAGAGGAAGTGGACAGATGAATATGCAGTGAGCTGCCCAGCAAGCTCCCTGTGACTCCCTGAAGCCACTTCACAGGCTTCGGCTAGCAACCTTTCCCTGAGTCTGTTCTACAAAATACGAGTTCTCTGCACAACTGGGGTGGGGATGAAAGGTTCTTTGGGGAAAAAAAAATTTGAGAAACATCAGGTTAAACATTAAACAAGTTAAATGAGTTTCTGTAGTAACTCCTTTAGAGTTCTGCGGGGACTCATGACTCACCAAAAGAGAAGGGCCATGTGCAGAATTCTCTCAAATTCCGTGGACCAGGAAACACTATCTGTTCACCCAACTGGGGCCAGGCCACTGCTGGATGCGCCATGGGAAGCACTGCTCTGGAGAACAGCGAATGGTAGAATCTTTACAAGATGGTGCTAACCTTAGAGGAGAAAGATGATTTCTGATGAAGGACAGTTGGAGCTCAAAAATGGTAAATTGACCCTTTGGGATATTTGAAGACGTGCAGGGAAGTTGTTGACATTTTTTTTCACCTCCTGAGGTTGAACCAGAAACTATAGATTTCTGTCATCTCAGCCATGTTTTGACTCAATGAATCTCAGAGAAAAGATCTGGCCATCCCTCTCCCCTGGGTCACTTATCCAGGGGAAAGAAAACGCCCTAGCAAATGCGGTTGACTGGGCAGGGATCCCTCGCAGGGTGGCTTTGGTTGTTTAAACTGAGATTTATCATTAGACAGCAAACACACCTGGAGAAAACCAGTCAACCTGGGGTCTGGCCTACAGTCCGTGCTCAATAAATGTTGGTAGGAAAAAAAAATGTATAGGGGCTGCAGTGGGAGCTGGGAGGGTAGAGATAAATTTGGAATTTGGAATTAGCAGATCCAAACTAGTATGTATAAAATAGATAACCAACAAAGTTCTATGGTATAGCACAGGGAGCTGTATTCAATATCTTGTAATAATCTATAATGGGAAAGAATATAAATATGTATGTATAACTGAATCACTAAGCTGTCCACCAGAAACTAACACATTATAAATCAGTTATACTTAAGTTTAAAAAATGCATAGCAGTTCATGGAGTTCCTGTTGTGGCTCAGCCTGTTAAGAACCTGACTAGTATTGGTGAGGATTCAGGTATGATCCCTGGCCTCACTCAGTGGATTAAAGGATCTGGCAGTGCCTTGAGCTGCAGTGTAGGCTGCAGACTCAGCTTGGATCTGGTGTTACTGTGGCTGTGGCTGGCATAGGTTGGCAGCTGCAGCTCTGATTCAACTCCCGGCCTGGGAACTTCCCTGGGCTGGGTACAGCCCTAAAAAAAAAAAAAAAAAAAAAAATTACAGCAGTTCGGGGTTTTTTTTCTGTCTCAGAGAATTTCTGATTATACTGTATATTATTTTAGGTTTTACGAAGCTGGTGAATTTGAATGGCTTTGGCAGTTCTCTCCTATTTATATCCCTAGAAATTGTTGGTAAGGTCCCTGTGTGTTTAAGTAAAGCACAGTCAGATCTACTGTTCAGCTTTAATGCTCAAAATCCCATAAAGTAAAATTACAGGTGATTATAAAATTCACCACTGTCAGAAGCCAAATGGTACCTACCCGGAGAGGGGGAAAGTTTGATGTCTTTTCAACTGGGTCCATAAAAGGAGCTGAAACAATAACAAAGTACGAGGAGAGATTCTTGTCGGTCATCCAGTGTATTCTCATGCTTATGCTGGGTAACCAAGTTAAGTTTTTGATTTTCAACTTAATTTTTTCTTCTGGTTTCTCTCTGCCATGATTTTGTATGTTTCTGTCAACGCCACTATTGACCCACTGCTTCCTTCCTGGATTGCCAATAAGCTAGCTAATCCGATGCCCCTGCCATGAACCCTTTTTGTCAAGGGCAATGATACAGGAGAGAGAACTGCAGGGTCATGTGTGTCCCAGGTTCAGTTGTTAGCCTGTGCAGCGATGCCTGAATTGGAAAAGGTGTGTTTTCTCTGACTGGACTGTTCTCTTCCTGCACTATCAGTGAAAGACTCGTCCTCTTAGAGCAACCATCATGAGAACTGTCCGTCTCAGTCTGAGGAGCAGTTAATGTTAAGTCTTTTTTTTAGGGCTGCACCCGTGGCATATGGAGGTTCCCAGGCTAGGGGTTCCATCAGAGCTACAGCTTCTGACCTACACCACAGCCACAGCAAGGCAGGATCCGAACCACATCTGTGACCTACACCTCAGCTCACAGCAACACCAGATCCTTAACCCACTGAGCGAGGCCAGGGATCAAACCTGAGTCCTCATGGATTCTAGTCAGATGCATTTCCACTGAGCCATAAGGGGTACTCCCTTTTGTTTGTTTTTTATCGTCTCCTGACCGCTGTAGTTGCAGCAAGAGTCAGGAGCTTAGAGGGGTCCCTGTTGTGGGTCCCTGTGTAAACATTTAGGTTTCCATCAAATTTGTTGATGTTCCCTACCTACCCTTCTGAGACAAACACCAAGAGCTTAGAGAAAATTGTGGCCCACATATCACATCAGCCAAACTGTGTTCTTGTTCTCGAACCGTGTTCTTGTTCTGGTGAATAAATTGTAGGTTTTTAAAGTGAATATCTCCCCAAATCCTGCAGCACAAAAAAAACAAGAAATGATGAGAGATAAAGCTCATTATCTGTGAATAGTAGCAAAGATAAGAAACAGAAAGTGGAAACTGACAAAGGAGTGTCCATTTTTCACTAGGTCAGGGGCCCCCGGATCCTAAATAAGGCTTTGAATGGTTCCAAGAAGTTAAAATATATTGATAAGCAACAGTGTAAACTGTTATCTGAAGAGTGAGAAAATGACCTTGGAGAAGGCTCTTTAGCCTGTGATTTGCTGACTGCTTTTGCAAAAGAGACTTTACACTAAAAATGCCCAGTCTCCAACTGTTCTACCCTTATGAGAGAAATGTCTCAGAATAAAAGAAACCTGAGTGCTAAGTTTAAAAAAATAGGAGTTTCCTTTGTGGCTCAGCAAAAATCTGACTCGTATCCACAAGAATATGGGTTCAATCCCTGGCCTTGCTCAGTGAATCAGGCATCTAGCATTGCTGTGAGGTGTGGAGTAGGTCACAGACAAGGCTTGGGTCCCAAGTGGCTATGGCTTTGGCTGTGGCGTAAGGTTGGCAGCTGTAGCTCCGATCAGTGCCACCCCGAAGGTCCTATCCAAATAACTCTATGTCCCAGGCTTCAGACCTCTGCATTTCCAGCTGTCCTTGGCAAATGTCAGCAAAGAGATATCATGGGGGAGTTCCTGGGCCTCCATGCAATAGTAAACTGTGTTTCATGTACATGGGTGCCTATTATTATTATTTTCTGTGCCTTTCTGTATGCCTGAAATCATTTGTCTTAATGTTATTACTAGGGAAAATGTGGGTTCATAGATTTGCACTGAAAATTTAAGTAGGAGTTTATACATGTTGGAGGCTGCTCTTGTAGGTATCAGGACAATGCAGTTCATTCTCAAAAGCAGTTCATTCCTTTTACTCATCATGGATGATTTTCTTTATATATTTTTTTCTTTATATATATATTTTTTTTTTAATATATTTTTTCTTTATATATATTTTTGGGGGGAGGGGTCTGCACCCACAGCCTGTGGACATTCCCAGGCTAGGGGTCGAATTGGAGGTGCAGCTGCCAGCCTACCAGGCACAGCAAAGCAGGATCCAAGCCACGTTTGTGACCTATACCACACCTCACAGCAATGCCGGATCCTTAACCCACTTAGTGAGGTCAGGGATTGAACCTGAATCCTCACGAATACTAGTCAGGTTCGTTACTACTGAACCACAATAGGAATTTATTTATTTAGATTGACTTCTGTGATAGTTTTGTAAATGTTTTAAATTTTAAAGTTGTCTTAAATGTACAGATGTTTCTGGAAGTATTATCATGAGGCATATTCTGAAGCCACCAAAACTTTTTGGAACAGTAGAAAATTTTTATGTAAGAACAATGAAGGGAAATTAGCCTAAAGAAATACCTACAGTTGCACCAAAGCAAGTTAACTCAAATTAACATTTCTGATTAAAAGTCTTTGCTCTTGACTTAACATGGTGAAAACAATTGCTTCATTTATTAGAATATGCCTAAATGCCATATTTTGAAGTAAACTTCATCCTAAATTAATTGATCATAGATGTTAATGGGTTCATTTCTTGATGCTCCATTCCATTCCATCGTTCTGTATGCCAGTACCACATTCTTTCGATGTTGTATCTTTGTAGTAAGTTTTGATATTGGAAAGTAGGAGTCTTCCAGCTTTAAACTTCTTTTTCACTCTTGTCTTGACTATTAGAAATCACTTGTGATTCCATATGAAATTGAGAAATTGAGGATAAGCTTTGCCTTTTTTAATTTTTTCTTTTTAGGGCCACATGGGCAGCATATGGAAGTTCCCAGGCTAGGGGCCAAATAGGAGCTGCAGCTGCTGGCCTACAGCACAGCCACAGCAACGTAGGATCCGAGGTGCATCTATGACCTACATCACAACTCATAGCAATGCCGGATCCTTAACCCCCTGATCGAGGCCAGGGATCAAACCTATGTCCTCAAGGATACTAAGTGGTTCATTACCACTGAGCCACAATGGGAACTCCTGGCATAAAAAAAAAAATTGTTGGAATTTTGATAGGGATTGCATTGAATTAGTAGATCAGTTGGGGAGTATTGCCATCTTAACAATATTGAATTTGTTCCATTAATATGAAATGCCCTCATTTATTTAGGGCTTCTTTAATTTCCTTGTACAATATTTTACACTTTTCAGAGTATAAGTTTTGTATCCCTTTTATAAAGTTTATTCCCAAGTATTTTATTTGTCTTGATGATACTGTAAATGGGATTTTTCTTGATTTTAATTTTATTTTCAGATTGTTACTGTGATATTTTAAATGAGGTAAAAAAATCACTAAAAGAAACCTCAAAGTTTAGAATTAAAGGTTGTTCATATTTTTAGGTTATTGTTTTTCAGGGGTTCCAATGGTTTACAATGGTTTGCACAGTCATGAAGCTTTAAAAACTATTTCATTAGTATGTTTTGGTAATGTGGAAACAATTGACCGCACTAATGGATTTAATATTATTGTAAAAATTCCAAGTCAACCCCATCCTATCTGAGAAAAGTTAATGTGAAACTGCTTACTTTGGTTCTTCCAGAAACTTGTCTACTAATAAAGTATTTAGTATGCTTCTTGGAAAAAAGAAAGAAAGAAGCAAACTTCATCCTGATTTAGATAACCTTTGCTTGAGAAAATTTTAACTACTATCATTTGAATAATTCATTCTGATAATTTCTGAACATGTTTTCTTGAAGCTACTACCCTCATGTTACGAAAGAGTCTTAATATTTTTGATATCTATAAATTTAATAGCACCCATATGAAGTTCTTTCTACTACGAATGGTATAAAACCAGTTAATAAGTTTTTAAAACGTTTCCCTTTGTTACAAAAGAAATGCATTATGTATTAGAAAAAGTAAATGTATATATTTCCATATGTTTTCTGTGCTGTATATTCATATGCTTATATGCATATGCACTCAAATGGAATCCACTGGTAAAACTTTGTACAAAAACACGTAAGCCAAAAAATAGTGATTGATACTCGGTAGTATGGTTGGCTAAAATGTACTGCTTTATTTGCGCTTTCTTAGAATTTTTTTAATGTAGGTGGGATCCAAATATTAAAAAGTACGACTTTTACTTTAATGCCGTTAAGTCTCCCTGAGTTGTAACAGTAATGCCTTTGTAGTCTTTACATTTAAAACATCACTTCTAAAAATGATAGAGTTCCACAGAACTTTCCAATATATTGATGGATTTTTATTTATTTTTGTGTTTGCTTGTTTTAATTGAACTGCTTGAATTCAACTATTAAGACTATTGCTTTTGGTCTTATTAGCTATTATTATTATTATTATTACTATATATATATATATATATTTTTTTTTTTTTTTTTGCCTTTTAGTCCCTCACCCACAGCATATGGAGCAGCATATAGAGGTTCCCAGGCTAGGGATCGAATTAGAGCTGTAGCCACCAGCCTACACCACAGCCACTGCAACATGGGATCCAAGCCCCGTCAGAGAGCTACACCACAGCTCACAGCAATGCTGGATTCTTTTTTTTTTTTTTTTAATATAATGATTTTTTTTTCATTATAGCTGATTTACAGTGTTCTGTCAATTTTCTCCTATACAGCATGGTGATTCCGTTACACTGAGGCTAGGGATTGAACCCACAACCTCATGGTTATGAGTTAGATTCGTTTCCACTGGGCTACAATAGGAACTGCAATAGCTATTATTTTAAAAGTAATTATTGTCATTTTTGAAGACAGTTCTAATATATCTACAAGAAAAAAAAACCATGTGGAATTAAGGATATTTATTGTTTACTTATGTTTTTCCACCTGTTATTTCCCAGTGTTTCCCAAAAAGCATGTTATCAGAAAAAAAAAAAATTAAAAGAAATAATGGCAGATTGATCCATCTTCTACCTGATGTAGAACCACATAATAAGAGTGGATTCCAGAAATAACAAGTTTATTTCGTTTTACTCAATGACACATCTTTGAGGTCAAACTCCCAGAGTTTGTTCCATTCCTTGCAAAACAGTATGAGTGGGAATTTGGTTTTCCTTTTTGGGTAAAGTTTCTACAAGGCACGCTGATAAAGCTCTTTAATTTTACTTTCTGCAAAGCAATTATTTCTGGAGCTAAACTGAGATGAAGCTGATAATGGGTCTCAATTCTTCAACTTTAAAGCAGAAACTAGGGTCGTAAAGACATGGCGTCCTGAAGTCCTCCCCAAAGTACAGTCCCATCAAGCTAATGTCACCCTGGGAAACATTTGCTGAACCTTGCAGTTCACAATGCATCGCCTCCATTTGGGCTATTTTGACCTTCTGTTGAGGCCACAGAAACCTGGGGGGGCAGGAAAGATTTTTCAGCTCATCTTCATGTGAGTCTTGAAAAAATATTGTTTTCATTTTTGTTTTGTCTTTTCAGGGCCATACCCACACCATACGGAGGTTCCCAGGCTAGGGGTTGAATCCGAGCTGCAGCTGCTGGCCTACACCACAGCTCACAGCAACACCAGATCCTTAACCCACTGAGCGAGACCAGGGATCCAACCTGTGTCTTCATGGCTGGTTACCAGTCAGATTTGTTTCCACTGAGCCCTGATGGAAACCCCCCAAAAATGATTTTCTTTCAGGGGAATGTCTCTCAGAATAAAAGAAACCTGAGTGCTAAGTTTAATAAAATAGGAGTTCCCTTTGTGGCTCAGCAGAAATCCAACTGGTATCCACAAGAATATGGGTTCAATCCCTGGCCTTGCTCAATGGAGCAGGAATCCAGCATTGCTCTGAGCTGCAGAGTAGGTCACAGACAAGGCTTGGGTCCCAAGTTGCTGTGGCTTTGGCTGTGGCGTAGGTTGGCAGCTGTAGCTCCAATTAGACCCCTACCCTGGGGACTTCCATACATTGAGGGTGCAGCCCTAAAAAGCAAAAAGAAAAAAGAAAAAGAAAAAAGTCCAGCTGAGACCTATGTAAAATTGGCCAATTTGAAGTCATTCCAAAGCACACTAGCTTCGACCTGTGCCTGAAGAGCCACCACCAATGCATTCCACTGAAAATACCCAGAATGCCTCTGAAATTTACCTCCTATCAGTGGAGAGCTCTTTTGCAATGTTAATTGACATCAGTGCAATTCAACCTGTGTTTATTGAATACGCTTAATACATGCTCCTTCCAGGTGGAAGTACCGGTAATACCCCCCCATTTGCTTCTCCTCTGCCATCCCACACCATCCGCCTTGATGGAAATCACACCATAACTCTAATGTTCTTTCTCTGTTTTTGATTCCAGCTGTGAAAGTTCAGGATGAGCTGGAGAATGTAAGCCTCCTTCAAAGTACATAAGAAATCTATTGGCACAGAATAAAAGCCGTACTGTTTATTAGGGTTGTGCAAAAAGCCGTTGTACTTAGTCCTCTCAGCATTGCTTTTTTTTTTTTTTTTTTTTAATGAGGACACTTATTCATGCAATTGCCAAACTAAGGCAAAAGGAAACTTTCTCAGTCTTTATGGTGCTTTCATCAGATAACCAATATAAAATATCTTCCAGAATACGCCGTCTCCTCAATGTTTAGAGTTTGTTCTTGGGAAGTTAGAGATAAACAAAGATGGCCTTAATAAATCTACCCAACATTGTGAATACACAGTTTCTGGTTCTTTTTCCCCTTGGGGCAATAGGCCAGATATCACTCACAATTCAGATATCCTGGCCTTTCTCAAAAATGTCATTGCATCAAGAACATCATGGCCGAGCAAATTGTTGAAGAAAAAGAGGATGCTTTTTAGTAGTGTTGCCATAATTAAAAATTATCTGCTGGAGTTCCTCTTGTGGCGCAGTGGTTAACGAATCCGAGTAGGAACCATGAGGTCACGGGTTCGATCCCTGGCCTTGCTTAGTGGGTTAAGGATCTGGCATTGCCGTGAGCTGTGGTGTAGCTCACAGACATGGCTCAGACCACACGTTGCTGTGGCTCTGGCGTAGGCCGGCGACAACAGCTCCAATTAGACCCCTAGCCTGGGAACCTCCATATGCCACAGGAGCAGCCGTAGAAAAAGCAAAAAGACCAGGAAAAAAAAAATCATCAGCCTTCTGGGAAAACCTAAATAACATGCCTTTGACCATGTGTTGAATTTGGACTAAAAAGAAACCTTTGAACAGGAAAACATTTCCTTTCTAAAGAGTGAAATTCCAAGGAGGATATTTAAACCTGACTCTTGGCAGCCATTACCCAACATGGAAGAGTTGTATTTGGAGCAGCAAATGTTTAGAGGGGTTTTGAGTTTTTTGTTTGCTTGTTTGTTGACATTTTAGGGCTGCACCTGCAGCATAGGGAAGTTCCCAGGGGTCAAATAGGAATTATAGCTGCCGGCCTACACCACAGCCACAGCAACACTGGATCCGAGCCGTGTCTTCAGCCTACACTGCAGCTCATGGCAATGCCAGATCCTTTACCCACTGAGCAGGGCCAGGGATCGAACCCAAATCCTCATAGATCCTAGTCGGGTTCATAAACCGCTGAGCCACAGCAGGAACTCCAAGGGTTTTGTTTGTTTTATTGTTGTTAAGGGTTTGAAGATGTTTTTGCTTTTCCTGTAGTGTCATTACAACCTCATACTAGTTAGTGTTGCCAGAATAAAGTACCATGGACTGGGTGGCTTAAAAAGCAGAACTGTATTTTCTCACAATTCTGGAGCTTGGTAGTCCAAGATCAAGGTGTCAGCATGGTTGGTTCTTCTGAAGCCTCTCTCTTTGGCTTGTAGATGGCTGTCTTCTCCCTGTGTCCTCACCTAGTCTTCCCTTGTGTCTATATCTTCATCTCCTCTTCTTATAAGGGCATATGTCATATTAGGTTAGGGTTCAACCTCATTACCTCTTTAAGGATCCTACTTCCAAATACATTTTATAAAGTACGAGAGTTAATCCCACTCCTGGGCATCTATCCAGAGAAAACCACGACTTGAAAAGATACATGCACTCCAGTGTTCACTGCAGCACTATATACAATAGCCAAGACATGGAAACAACCTAAATGTCTATCAACAGAGGAGGGGATAAAGAAGATGTGGTACAGATACACAATGGAATATTACTCAGCCATTAAAAGGAAAGAAATAACAGCATTTGCAGCAGCATGGATGGACCTAGAAATAATCATGCTAAGTGAAGTCAGTCAGACAGACACTAACATCAAATGCTATCACTTACATGTGGAATCCAAAAAGAGGACACAATGAACTTCTTTGCAGCTCAGACACTGACTCACAGATGTTGAAAAACTTATGTTTTCCAAATGAGACAGGTTGGGTGTGGGGAGGATGCACTGGAGGTTTGGGATGAAAATGCTATAAAATTTGGTTGTGATGATCGTTGTTCAACTGTTAAAAAAAATACTAAAGTATGAGAGTTTAGGACTTCAAAACTTGAATCTGGGAAGGACACAGTTCAGCCCATAACAACCCTGATTCAGGGTCTTCCTGTCAAATCTATAAGACCTTTTCTTTATAATGGCCAGAAGGGAAAGTGAGAAGATGGGAAGGCATTCTCGAATTTTCCACGAGACTTGGTTGGCTTCTGCAGCAACCATTTTCGTCTTCTCTCCTCCTTCAATGTGGAAGAATTTTAAAAATCCCCTGACCTCGAAGGCATTATGCTAAGTGAAATAAGTCTGAGAAAGACAAATGCTGTATGATGTCACTTATATGTAGAATCAAAAAAATAAAAAAGAAAGAAAGAAGGAGAAACCCATCAAGCTTAAAGAAAGTACATTGCGGTTTTACCAGTGGAGGCTGGGGGGAGGGGAGGTAGGAGGAAGATGGTCAAAAGATATAAACTTTCAATTACGAGATAAATAAGTACTAGGGATGTAATTACAACACAATAACTGTAGTTAACACTGCTGTGTGATACAGGAGAGTTGTTACAGGTGTAGATCCTAAGAGTTTGCATCGCATGGAGAGATGTTTTCCTTTTCTTTTTATTGTATCTGGATGAGATGATGGGTATTAACTAAGCCTAAGCCTATTTCGGTAACCATTTCACAATATATGCAAATCAAACTATCAAGCTTGTTTGATTTGCATATGTTTCCACCTTAAACTTATACAGGAATGTATGTCAATTATTTCTCAATAAAATGCAAAAAAAAAAAAGGTCCACTAAGAACTTTGAATACTTTGCTTTCTTTCCCTGTATTTCTTTCTGTTTTTCCCAAACAAAAACATGCCTTTGTTCATCTGGAGATCTCAGTTAGGGAAATATTTGTCTTGCATTTGCACATCAGTGATAAGAAAGAACAGGTCGGTGAATCTGGTCCATTAGAGACTTTTGAACTTGCAGATACTTTGGAGATCAATTAACTGTTTGTAGAGCACTCATAACATAGCTGACTCCCTACCAAGCACAGCCAGTCTCTCCCATTTACTCTTTCTAACAGCCATGTGAAGTGGGCACTATTATCAACAGTATTTTGCAGATACAGTCATGGAATCATGAGCAAGTTTGGCAATTTGTGTAACGTTCTAGAGCTTAGTACACTGAATTGCAAGGGCTTGAACCCAAGCAGTCTCATCCAGCCCTGAGCTCTGAATCACTTCCCTTTACCTTCCCCTAACCTTGCTGTCAGAGAAGAAACCTGTGTGTAGAGAGCTAAAAGCACGAATTTCTGAGAATTGTCTCACCAGAGACCTGGGTTCTAGCTGCAGGGCTACGAACGCTTGAAAACTGATCTTAGTAAATTAACTCTGAGCTTATATCCCAATTATGTAAAATGGGAGAATTGGATTAGATCCATGCTTCTCAAACTTTTAGGCTGAGATTCCTAAAAAGAATGCATTTTATTTTGTAGCCCAGCACACATGCATGCACACAAACACTATATAACTGAAAGGTTAATTTTAAAAAAAAATGGCCACCTTTATTACATGTAAATTGCCCTCTGATATCTTCTATTCTATTTCAGTTACTTTTTAAGGTATTAATTGTGGTGTTCCCGTTGTGGCATAGTGGAAACGAATCGCCTAGGAACCATGAGGTTGCGGGTTCGACTCCTGACTTCACTCAGTGGGTTAAGGATCTGGCTTTGCCATGAGCTGTGGCATAGGTCGAAGACGTGGCCCAGATCTGGTGTGGCTGTGGCTGTGGCATAGGCCAGCAGCAACAGCTCCGATTTAGACCCCTAGCCTGGGAACCTCCATATGCCGTGCGTGCAGCCCTAAAAATACAAAAAATAAAATATTAATTGTGATCTACTCAGGTGAGTCTGTCAAAAAATTGACCTAGATGACCTAATTTAAACTCCTTTAACTCTGAAATCCTGTTAGCCTACATGGATGTTTATTGGGAGTCTCTCTTATTTTAAATATACAGTCATTTGTTTGAAGCAGATGAATATTACATATTAGAGAGGACATCCTTTTAACCCCAGTCAGAGCTAATTGCATAATAGTAATAATAATAATCACTTCCATTTTTTGTGTATATCCTTTGTGCCAGAGTTTTAAAATGCCACCTGTCCTGTAGCCTAAAATCTGTTGGTATTAGGTAGGTTTTTTTTTTTTTTTGGCTTTTTAGGGCCCCACCTGCGGCATATGTGAGTTCCCAGGCTAAGGTTCAAATCGGAAGTGTAGCTGCTGGCCTACGCCACAGCCACAGCAGTGAGAGATCCGAGCCACTTCTGTGACCTACACCACAGCTCGCAGCAATGCTGGATCCTTAACCCACTGAGCAAGGCCAGGAATCGAGGAACCCGCATCCTCACGGATCCTAGTTGGGTTTGTTAACTGCTGAGCCACAAAGGGAACTCCCTAAAAGCTGAAGATATTATTAGCTCTGATTTATAGATAAGGAGCCCAAGGCTCTGGTGAAATAATTTGCTCAAGGTTACATAGGTAGTAAGTGGTAGAGCAGAGATTGGAACCAAGGTCATTGTAATTGCCAAGCCCTTATGCAGTTTCTTTCAGGGGAGAGCATCTTACAGGGGTCAAGGAGAAGTGAGGTCTGTAAACCACAGCAGCAGAAAGTTATTTCTTCCCTACGGGTTTTCTGTCCTTGACAGAAAAAACTATCCCTTAGGGTGTTAAACTAACACCGTGGTGGAGTTCCCATTGTGGCCCAGTGGTAACGAACCCAACTCATATCCAGAAGGATGCAAGTTTGATCCCTGTCCCCCTTTGGTGGGTTAAGGATTCAGTGTTGCCATGAGCTGTGGTGTAGGTTGCAGACGTGGCTTGGATCTGGCGTTGCTGTGGCTATGATATAGGCCAGCAGCTCCTAGCTTGGGAACTTCCATATGCCACGGGTGCAGCCCTAAATAAATACATAAATAAATAAACTAGCACCATAGCAGTGGTTAAAATCTGTACCCAGGAGTTTTTCCAATCACCCCAACCCCCCAATCCAGGCCACCTCCAGACCCGTTAAAGCAGAGTCTCTGGAGGCGGGGCCCAGGCCTCTGTTTTGAAAGCTCCCTGTGATTTTGATATGTAGCCAAGGCTGAGAACCTTGTAGTTCTGTTGAGAACCTCTAAAGTCTCTGTTAAAGAAATGGAGTTTTAAGGGGCTTTTTTTTTTTTCTGTTTTGAAAGTACTGCCAAAACCTCTTCAACTGCTTTTACAAAGCTGAAGTACAAACTGTTGCTCTTTCTTTGGGGGAAAATAAATCAGGGGACTTTGTAACCCTTCAAAGCCAAAGAAAGTTGAGAATGCTATGGGGAGATGATACAAGAACCTATCTCTGTGATAGGTCGTAACTCAGCTCACATAATTTTGCAGCATTTTTTTATGTGACTAGAAAAGTTAGTTGTTGAATTAATTAATCAGAAGTGAGAGGAGTAACCAGTAGTTATCTGCCAAGTTGACCAGGGAGGATGTTGAAAGCCAAGCCAGACTAAGGTATCTATAAATATTGTAAGCCATCACATTGTCTTACAAAGAACCTCAGTGAAAGATTTCCACATTTTCAGATGGATTATGGTCATCGTAAAACCCAAGGACCCTCCCTCACATCATTTTCCCACAGGAATAGGAAGATATCCTTTTGCTAACATCCACCCATCCCGATTTCAGGCATGTGTTACTCTGATGTGTGATCTGTGTGTTCTATTTGAAAATATAACTGATCACTCAATTTCACTGTGTTCCATGCAGGAGTCTCCAAAACAGGGGCTATGTCATACTGCTGGGTTGTTTTGTTTTGTTTTTTTTTTTTCCATGTCTCAGGAGACATTATTAATAATGTAAAAAATCTGGAGTTCGTTCCCATTAGTCAGTGGTAACAAACCTGACTTATATCCATGAGGACACCAGTTCGATCCCTGGCCTCACTCAGTGGGTTAAGGATCCAGCATTGCCGTGAGCTGTGGTGTAGGTCCAGACACAGCTCAAATCTTGCATTGCTGTGGCTGTGGCGTAGGTCGGCCACTACATCTCCAGTTTGACCCTTAGCCTGGGAACTTCCATATGCCGCAGGTGCGGCCCTAAAAAGAAAAAAAAAAGTAAAAAATCAGTGCTTAATTTTCACACGTCAGAGAATGAAAAACCAGTTACTGTGAGAAAAAAAAAAAAAATCTGCTCTATTCTGAAAGCGCCTGAGGTTAAGCACGGAGTACCCCCATTTAGGCCAACCTGGATGGAGACCCCGTGATCCTTGTAACAGTGCCCAATGTTTGCTTACAGAACGACGTGGCTGCGCTCCTGAAACCAATATCAGAAAAGATCCAGGAGATCCAAACTTTTAGAGAGAGAAACCGGGGGAGTAAAATGTTCAATCATCTCTCCGCAGTCAGCGAAAGCATCCCCGCCCTCGGGTGGATAGCCGTGGTGAGTTGGCTGGAACGCCGCCCTGCACCTCCTCACGTTTCTGGAGTGGTTTCGAGAACTCACGGCTGCTTTCAGCTCCTGCATCCTCCTCCTGTTACACTGAAGGATGACCCCTGGCAGGCTGAACCCAGCAGCTCTTTCTGCCCCTGTTGGAAGTTCAGGGCTTTGTGTTCTGAGATGTAGAAAGCATTTCACTGATCTTTACAGAGCACATCTTACCTCCAGCTTGCAAATCCGAATCTCCATTGCTTCTCTTCTTCTTTAAGGCATTTTCTTTCTTATCCTCTATTTTTTTTTCCTTCTATGCTTGGGTGATGGTCCTGTTCTCTCAGTCCCCCAAACCTGGTCCTTATGTCAAGGAGATGAATGACGCTGCCACCTTTTATACTAACAGGGTCTTGAAGGACTACAAACACAGGTATGTACCTTCTTTTACGGAACACATTTTCTTTTCTTTTCTTTTCTTTTTTTGTCTTTTTGCCTTTTCTAGGGCTGCTCCCGCAGCATATGGAAGTTCCCAGGCTAGGGGTCTAATCGGAGCTATAGCCACTGGCCTACGCCAGAGCCACAGCAACGCGGGATCCGAGCCGCATCTGCCACCTACATCACAGCTCACAGCAACACTGGATCCTCAACCCACTGAGCAAGGCCAGGGATCGAACCCCCAACCTCATGGTTCCTAGTTGGATTCGTTAACCACTGAGCCATGACGGGAACTCCTGACCACATTTTCAATTGACTGTTAGATATGTATCCCCAAACTTAATCTAGTTCATTACTGATTTCCTTTCAAAGGCTAGTTTAAGGAAAAATCCTGTCTTTGGCAGGTAAGGCAAAATGGAATGTGAAATCAATGATTCCGATAATATGTGTATTTTCGAAAGTCTGCCTCAGTTTTCTGGCAATGAGCAAACTCTCCCCACATGAATGCATGTCACATCATGTGTCCCCACAATGACAAGAGAGATCTGGGATGGCTTTTGATGGACTAGCGCTGAATGGATAAAATTTTTACATTGATCAAAATAGAGTTGGTGAGTGAGCTGAGAGAAGAAAGGAGAACTCAGGAAGTGAAGCATAAATGAGGAACAGAGATGAGAAGCAGCAATAAACCAGGCCATTGAGCGGGAAACCAGAAATTGTGTTAAGATGAAATAGAGTTGGGTGGACAGAGAGATGTCTGTAAGAATAGCCACCGTGCAAAGTGCTGTGGAAAGTACAGATGAGGAGTTCCTCTTGTGGTGCAGGGGATTAAAAATGCAACTGCAGTGGCTTGGGTCGTTGCAGAGTCGAGGGTTCAAACCCCGGCCTGGGAACTTACATCTGCCACAGGTGTGGCCATTTGAAAAAAAAAAAAAAAAAACAGGATAGGAAGAAAGTACAGATGAGACTGAACCAAGGAGTTTTGCCTGGAGAGTCAGATTAAAAGGACATCACATTCTCCAGCACAAGTAATAGATCCTAGAAAACCTCAAACTGGAGCTAGAATTGAAAAATGGGACTGAGTGGAGAGAGGCCAGAGCTGATTAGCCAGGAAGATGTCTCTGAACTGATGAAGGGCTGTCACAAGACCCCTCAACCTCTGACGATGCCGTGGCTGCCTTGTCCACGGCTGACAGGATGTGATGTGGCTGATACCTCATGCGTGGGGAAGGAATGAGGTAAAAATAAGAGCACCAAAGTTCCACCCCCTGCACTCGGGCTCGAGTGTAAATCCCTCTGAGCCTGTAGGGGACAGGAGCAGAAATGATCATTAGTCAGCACATACAGGACTCCTGCATCTCACTCAGGGACCCAGACTGTCCAGATGAAGGCTACTTAAGGACCTGAGGGAGTTCCTGCTGTAGCTCAGCAAGTTAAGGACCCAACATAGTCTCTGTGAAGATGCAGGTTTGATCCCTCGTCTCACTCAGGGGGTCAAGGATCTGGCATTACCACAAGCTGTGGTGTAGGACAAAAATGAGTCTCGAATCCAGTGTTGCCATTGTGGTATAGGATGGCAGCTGCAACTCCGATTTGACCCCTAGCCTGGGAACTTCCATATGCCACAGGTGCAACCCTAAAAAGAAAAAAAAGAGAGAGAGAGAGAAAAAAAAACCTTAAGGACTTGAATAGTCTGGATAGTTGTTTCAATTCACCTCTTTATATTACTAATGTAGATCTAAAAATATGAGCCAGAAGAAAAGGCTTTGAACAAAAAAAGAAAATAACATTATAAGACAAATTTTATATGAAGTATAGAAAAATTGCATAGAATGTGTAGTTCCAGGTCATTGACCAATATTACATATTCAAAATTTTCATAACTATTTTTTAGGTTATTTTTTGTTTTCATAAACATTGAGTAGATGCAGAAGAATATTTATAAATATATGTAAGATATTAACATTACAATTAAAAAAAAAAAAAAACGTGTATCCATCAGTTTAAGAAATTCGTACCAGGAGTTCTCATTGTGGCCCAGCAGAAACAAATCTGACTAGTATCCATTAGGATGCAGGTTCAATCCCTGGCCTCACTCAGTGGGTTAAGGATCCGGCGCTGCTGTGAGCTGTGGTGTAGGCCCGCAGATACAGCTCTGATTCGACCCCTAGCCTGGGAACCTCCATATGCCACAGGCGTAAGACTAAAAAAAAGGCAAAAAATATATATATCTGTACCAATACTTTTTACTATAAAAAACAGCCACACTCAGCAATCCCACTCCTAGGTATATTTCCAAAAGAAATGAAAATGAAACATCCACACAAAAGCTTGTATCTGAATGTCCATAGCAGCATTGTTTATAACAGCCAAAAAAGTAAAAACAATTCAGATGTACATCAGCTGATGAATAGATTTTTTTTAAAAGGTATATCCAAAGAAATGGTATATTATTTGGCCATATTTTAAAAAATGAAAAAAAAAAATTCCTGAGTTCCAGTCGTGGTGCAGTGGTTAACGAATCTGACTAGGAACCATGAGGTTGCAGGTTTGATCCCTGGCCTTGCTCAGTGGGTTAAGGATCCGGCATTGCCGTGAGCTGTGATATAGGTGGCAGACGCAGCTCGTATCCTGCGTTGCTGTGGCTCTGGTGTAGGCCAGTGGCTACAGCTCCGATTAGATCCCTAGCCTGTGAACCTCCATATGCCGCAGGAGCAGCCCTAGAAAAGGCAAAAAGACAAAAAGTAAAAAATAAAAATAAAATAAAAATTTAAAAATGAATGTACAAGTAGCAGTATGGGTGAACCTTGAAATCATTGTGCTGAGTGAAAAAAGTCAGACACAAAAAACCACATATTGTATGATTCCATTTATATGAAATTCCAGAATAGGAAAATCCATAGAGACACAAAGTAGAGTAGCAATTGTCTAGGGTGGGGGGAAAGTGGAATAACTGCTAATGGGAATAGGGTTTCTTTTGGGGTTGATGAAAACGTTTTAAAACTATGGTGATAATTGCACAATTGGAATTAAACTATTGAATTGTATACTTCAGATGGGTGCATTGAATGGGACATGAATTATATCCCAATAAAGCTGTTATATTAAACACAATAAGACATAAAACAGCCACCGTGATCCCCTCCCCTCCTAGAGTTCAGTTTGTGTTAGCAAAACAAGTCTTGAAGCTTTTAGGAAGCACAGCTCTGGAGGCTTGCATGCCTCTTTCCCTCCTGAGGTCTCTTCCATCCTAAGCAAGCTTTGGTTAAAGCACGGATACTCGATAACAGACTTCCTGCATCCAGAGAACTGTGATTGAGGCAACTGTGCCCAATGATACGACTCCAAACGTTGCCACTCTCTGTTAGAGACTGCAGGATTGTGTACAGGCGTCAAACATGCAAGACAGTCTGCTCTTCTCACATAAAAATCACAGTCCAGGAAAGAACAAGTTGCAAACACATGTCAGCATGAGCAGCCCACGGTAACTTCCACATCATAAAAGCCCTCTCTAGTAGCCTTTTGGGGCGGGGGGGAAGATGTACAGACACACACCTGTACATGCCTCTGCAAGACACCATAGGCACCTCCTAAGACTCTGCCCTTGGAAGCCATTTTTATTTTTGTCTCTGTTCATCAGCTCCTGTTCTCCTCCCAGGCCCCACTTGAGTGTGTCTTGGGACCCCAGGGGTAAGTGATTCTCCCCAGGAGGTAGTACAGCCGAGAGGGGTTTCCACATTTTTTTACATACACAAAGGAGGTCTGGTATTTGCTTCTGTACCGCCGTCAACATCAAGGACAATTCATTTCAACTTAATGGGCCCCCTGAAGACTGTATCATATGCTCAGGAAATGCAGGAGTGTGGATTTATTCACCTCGCTTCCAGAAGTAGCCAGACCAGTCCCGAGTCACCATTGAGCTTCCAGGATCAATTACCCAAACAAAGCAGGATACTCCACAGACACTCGCTCAACACCCACTCATGGGTGCACCCAAGCAGGCTTTGTCTTCACGCTGTGTGGGCTCAGCAGGGCTGCAGGTGCTGCCAACTCATTGATGCGGCAGCATCAGCGAGGCAGGCTCATTGCTGCCTACCTGACAGGCCTGTGGGTGGAGGAGCTAAAAGGCAGGCTTCCTGGTGGTTGACTCAGAAGGGCTGTGGCTGGTGGACTCTGCACCTCTTCCGACTCGCTTGACTACTTGTTTGGCTCTTTTTCAAAGAATGAATAGAGCACGTTAATTATTTTGACGTTCTAGAGGTATGACTTCTCCGAGTCATAATCATTAAAAGGCACATGCCCCTCCCACATCTTCTTCCGGGGAAGTGAAAGCTGAGGCTGGGCTTGCAGCTCCGGAGGTGTAGTTGAGTCCTATTCAAATTTGTTGTCTCTTAGAGACTTCATGTTAAAAGGCCCTACACTGTAATACCTTATTACAAGTTTCGCTAGATCTTAGTTCAAGTTAAAAATCATACTGCAGAGGTTAAAAGAAAAATGAATTTACCTGTGCAGGTTTGGACTTCATTATTTGTTAAACTTTTTAAGAGAAGTATATTGAACATGTAGCCTGCTTCTGTAATGCTTGCACACACACGTGTGTTGCATGTCCATACATGTACATACTGATGCACATGTAATAAGTGACCATATATGAAATATGTGGACATGTATATTGAAATGATTTTCATGTTCTAGTAATAGCTGTTGTATATACTGTATCCTGTGTGCAAAGCTCTGTACTGAGACCTTCAGAAAACCCCAGAAGACATATAGACCTATACTGAGCCTTTGGGGTTTTGACTATGAAAGTGAGAGAAAGTGACAATGAAATATTTTGTAGATTTGATTATTACAGTCAGTAAATCTAAAAATGTAGAACAAAATCACACATCTTTCCTCTTTGAGGAGCAGATAGTTATTTATGACTCCAGTTTGCCACTTCCTTTTTGTTTTTTTTCAATCTTTTTTGCTGCACCTGCGGCATATGGCAGTTCCTGGCCCAGGGGTCAAATCTGAGCCACAGCTGCAGCAACCCTGGATCCTTTAACCCATTGCACCAGGCCAGTGATCGAACCTCTGTGCCATCGTAGAGACAGTGCTGGATCGTTAACCCACTGGGCCACAGCAGAAACTCCCATTTCCTTTTCGTAAATGGCATGACAGTTAAATGGGATTCTAAACATGCCGTGGTACTGGAAGCTCTTCAAGGGAAACAAAACAAAATATGTCCAGAGACAAGTCATTTTGGACAAGACCTTGGATAATGGAGTTTCCTTCAGTGATTGTCTTCAGATTAATGGCCCAGGTTTGTGATTATATGTTCGTTAGCTGATCAGTTCCGCATTTACCACTAGTTTATTCAAAGCAGAAAGAAAATTGTGTGAGTAGAAATTAGCCAAAGGGAATGCAACTGTTTCTGTCTATAAGGTTAAGATTTCCAACAGTTCTCCAATCCTATATGTTACTCCAGTTTTAAAAGGTAAGAATTTTACTACTTCTTGGTTCAGTAAAATTGGAGTAAAAATACTAGTCGCACCCTGCCTAGTTTACACTGTTGTTATGAGTATCAAGTTGAGGTAATTGAAGTGACTGTACCTTTAGGAATATTGCGTGTTATCCATTGGTAGGAAATCATTTTTCTTACTGTAGCAACGTTCCTTAGCAGTCCAAAATTTTTCAATTTGGTTACACTTTCAACCAAATAAGTCAACAAATTGTGAGGAAAAAAAACCAAAGGACTTTTTTTTTCTTTTCGATACCATTCTCCTGCCTGAAAGCACATGGATTTTCATTCTGCATCAGAAGCAGCACAGAGAGAAATGGTCTCCCCTCTGTGTCCACCTCCCTGTTAAAAGTGACAGGAGGATGAGGAAACCAGGTTTGGTGGGCACTCTCTCCCTAGGCCTCTCTGCCCCACACTTGGAGCTCAGGGCACTTGGCCCCACTCAGAGGACACCTGGACCACCGTCCTTTGAAGCTTCTTTTTGTAATCAGTCCATGGCGAGTGGACTAGAAAGACAGGTGTTCCAGAATTATCTGGAGCCTTAGTTAATTGATTACCACGCATCCCCCAATGTTTTTTGTTGGTTGGTTTTTTGTTTTTGTTTTTTTTAGGACCTCACCCATGGCATATGGAGGTTCCCAGGCTGGGGTCAAATCAGAGTTACAGCTGCCGGCCTAGGCCAGAGCCACAGCAATGCCAGGTCCAAGCTGTGTCTACAACCTACACCACAGCTCACAGCAACACCGGATCCTTAACCCACTGAGAGAAGCCGGAGATCAAACCTATGTCCTCATGGATGCTAGTCAGTTTCCACTGAGCCATGATGGGAACTCCCTGCCCCCCAATGTTTTTAAAATTGTTATTTTAGATCCTAACTAAAATAACTCTCCCTCTTCCACTCTCTTTGATAATAAAGTGATTTACGCCATGTGGATTGGGTGAAGTCATATTTGAACATTTGGAGTGAGCTTCAAGCATACATCAAGGAACACCACACCACAGGTCTTACTTGGAGCAAAACAGTAAGTACCCAGCCTTCTTCCACCTGAGCAGCAAAAATGCATAAAAATACTCATTCTTGGTAGTTTGGTAATTTTAGAATTTACCTCAAGGAAAGCATAAGATAAAAATATACATGTAGGAACTGCTTATGAAAATGCCATTGTCATAGAAAAGTCCAGATACCGCCCACATGCTGCACAAAAAGATGATGGAGTTGTCCATGGTAAGAACCCAGTGAAACACTCTACAGCCTTTAAAAATGAGGTAGATGGTGGTTTCATGGGAAATCATTTACCCATCAATGTTCAGTGCTACAGTAGAGTGCAAGTTATGAACATTAAGATGGCATCTGTATGAGAAATTGTGTGAGTAAAATTGAAAGAAACAAGATTTTAAAATAGTTATAATTTTGAGAAGATCAAATTATAATAAAATGTCTTCTTTTCAATGTTTTGACTTTCCCTTGCAGCATTTTAAAGTTTATCGTATAATATTTTTGAATACTTTGGATCCTAGTGCTTTGAGCAGTCTCCCATTCCTAAGGATGAAATCCCAGCCTGTGTCAGTTCTGCCTCTGAGGCCCACATGAGAGTCTGGTTTGACTTCTGCCCTTTTCTTCAGCCACCTCTCTCCTCTCTTCCTGTGTCTCTCTGGTCCTGCACTGTCAAACTGCTTGTCAGTTTCTGAACACCATGCAGTGCTTAGATTGAACTGAATCAAAATGTTGTTGTTTCAAAATTTGCAAGTCTCATATGGCTTAACCTTTATTGCCATGTCCTGAACATACATCATGCTGTATGACCTGAGTTCCCTGGAAAAAACACCCTTCTGTCTTCTCCTAAGACACAATTCCAACGTCACCTCTTTAAGAAACATCCAGTGATCTCCACTGGCGCTGTGTCTGGGTTGGTGGTCCTCTTCTATGCTTCCTTCATATCTTGAATATACCTCAGAGTCCTTAACATACAGAACTGTAAATTTCGTGTGTGTGTTTGGAGCTCTCCACTGGATTAGAAGCGCCTCTCTATCTCTAGCCTCTAGCTTAGTGCCTGGTACAGAGTAAGTACTCAGTAAATAGTCTGAACTAAATTGTGAGTTAGGGGGCTCTTAGGATTTCCCTGCCCTTTTAAATCTCTAAACTTGTTATAGGAAGGCATCCCATGGAAACTCTTCCATTAGAAACGGATGTTACCTTTCAGTTGTCACAATGGATGGTCTCTCTGGAGTAAATGATGAGAAGATGATGAAGTGGCGTGTTTGTGAGCTCTCTTAGGGGTGGAACCCTCACTCTCCCCACAGTCATAACCAGCAGCTAACCCTCGCGCTGAATGTGGATGTCAACAGAGCAAGCTTAGTACCGAGGCAGAGTTTGTGATTTCTTCAAGGTTAAGGGGGACTTCTGCCTTTGTTCCCCAGTGCTTGGAATACAAATGTTAACACTGACCTCTCAAGACCCACGTTTCTTTTTATCTTCTACTTTGCCTGTTTTCTCCATATGATGAAATGCAAAATATAAGTTGATTATTTTTCTTCTGCCCACAACATTATGATTTCTATGAAGAGGATTCATAAACATTGGAAGGGCTCTCATACAGAAGGGTGTGTGTGATGTGGGTGAGTGTGTAAACTAATTGGAATTATTTTTCATACATTTCCAATGAGATGCTGTTTTGTTATGGATCAGTTTGTCATAAAGGGGAGTTGTCACGTGTTTGCCAGGGAGATAGGACATCATGAGAGAACAGTAAACTGAACATCAAGAGTCCTTGGATGTCTCATTATTTCATGGTAGATAAATGGAAAAGGAATCAGAATCCATTTGTGGAAAATAATCGTGTCAACAAACACTGGCCTATTAATTCTCTAATAGTGCCCACAGAAAATGAATAGAAAATTACTTTTTAAATGGTTTGAATACCTATAATGCAATGTCAAAGCAGAGTGACTGTGTTTTGAATATAAAAGAGAAGAAACAATTATTAATTATAGAAAAATAAATGCAGTGGTTTTCCTTTGTTCTCAAGTGAATACTTATTATTATAGTCATTAGAAATATATGCTTCGTAACAATTAGTTTGAAACTTTTAAAGGCAACCGATAGTAAGAAATACATTTTACACACATACACCATTTTCACAATACTAAGAAAACTTTCACAAAGCAATACTTTCTTTTACCACATGAAATGCATTCAGGTATTTTCTTTTGTGTTGCATTTTTTAATTAAATTCTGGCTGAGACCCACCAAATTGATTTCATGAACCACTAATGGGCCACATCTCACATTTTGAAAAACTTAAAATATAAATGTTCTATGTATACAAATATAAATATTTCTGTCTTTATATAAAATATAATCTTTAGAGCATATATTAGGAGGCATGGATTGCCATAATAATAATAATGACAGCATTTTTTTATTGAGAACTTGTTATGCTGTGTGTAAATTCTGTTTAAAATGGTCATGATTATAAAGCAGATCATCCACTTCACTTCTTTCATGGAAGAGAAATATGATAAGGTTTTGGCCAGAAATTAAAAGGGAGGAATGATTATGTAAGAAAATGTGGGTTCAGGGGAGTTTCCGTCGTGGCACAGTGGTTAAAGAATCCAACTAGGAACCATTAGATTGCGGGTTCGATCCCTGGCCTTGCTCAGTGGGTTAAGGATTCAGCATTGCCATGAGCTGTGGTGTAGATCACAGACTTGGCTCGGATCCCGCGTTGCTGTGGCTGTGGCATAGGCTGGCATCTACAGCTCTGATTAGATCCCCAGCCTGGAAACCTCCATATGCCACAGAAGCGGCCCAAGAAATGGCAAAAAAGACAAAAAAAAAAAAAAGAAAAGAAAATGTGAGTTCAGAGATAACATCATATGTCTTTTGACAATCTTTAAGATATATGTATAGAAATATATTTCCTAATATTTTGTCCTCTTCTAAAGTTTGGCATTAAAAAGCTATGATAAAGTATATTATAAAAATTAGTTTTTAATTTTAAATGTAAATTATTAAAAAATCATGTAAAAGACTCTAAAACATAATCCCTAGCATAAATCAAACTAATTTCTCCTCACTTCCTATGACCAGTTGATGTGCCAGCAAAATAAATCATAAAGAATGATGGCCAGTTTCATAGCATTCTTGCAAAGAAGAGGGAAAAGCCTATTAGAATTATATGATCATACACCCTTCGGGAAGCAAAAATAAATTAAAAATCATTTCATTTATTTGCCCATTGATCACACCCCTACACAGAGTATGTACCTCTGAAACGATAAGCATCGGAGAGAATGCAGAACGACGGGGTGTCGGCATTCATTGGTAACTGCAATATTCAAAAGTTTTAAGAAATGCTCTGCAGAGTTCCCATCATGGCTCAGTGGTTAACGAATCCGACTAGGAACCATGAGGTTGCAGGTTCAATCCCTGGCCTCCCTCAGTGGGTTAAGGATCTGGTGTTGCCGTGAGCTGTGGTGTGGGTTGCAGACATGGCTCTGATCCCGCATTGCTGTGGCTGTGGCCTAGGCCTGCAGCTGTGGCTCTGATTTGCCCCTAGCCTGGGAACCTCCATATGCCGTAAGTGCAGCCCTAAAAGCCTTTAAAAAAAAAAAAGAAATGCTTTCCATCTCAATGGACAAAGTTGAAAAGCTCATGGCAACTTAACATCTCAAGTATTTTGAGTAACCGTTGTCTTCTTCTATTTCAAATTGGAGTTTGAGGTTTGAGCTCTGTGGGGGTTTAGTGACCAGCAGCATGCTGCTCCAGACACTGCGTGTGCAAGCGTGCAGTGCTCTGAGAAATAATCTTTCCTTTGAGTTAACAGTTGGAACTGAATCGGCTGCTCCCACCTCCTAACCTTTGCTTTGGGACTGCAGCTGTGCCAGGCAACTGTTGCTCCCTTCAGTTGTCCCAGCGAAATGTAAAACTTTGAGGCCAGCGATTTTGCAGGGCAGCGATTGGAGAGAGGGTCTCCGTGTGTGCGCACAAGTGTGCTGGCCTGGGGGTGGGTACGTTTGGGGGAAAGAAGCAGCTGTGGACTAATCTGTCTGGAATTTCTTGTTACATTTACTGTGGTAAATGGAATCTTCTCGTAAGCTTTTCTTCCATGACTGTGGACGAGAAAGACTCTACACCAGAAACTACTTGCCGTTTTCAGTTAGTTTAATTATTAGGAACTTTTTTCCATGTTAATTTACATAGTGTCCTCAGCGTTGGGATTCAAATGCACGTTGTTGAATAAATTGAGCTTTTGGCAGGAACCCAGTAGAGACACTGTTATTTATCATCGTCTGTTGCAGTTGGTCAGATTTGTAATATTCGTTGGCAGTTCCTGCAAAGCAGATAGCTTAAGCCAAAAGACAAAGGCCTAATCTTTACACTTATAATGACCAAAATAACCAGTTCTTTCTACGAATCGTCCAGATCAACATGCCAACTTTTATTCTGTTCTGTGTAGATCTGGCCTGGAAAAGATCAGGAAAAGAATCCCATGAATAGGATACAATGTGGCTGTTTTCTTAACAGTCTAGTGTTAAATTTGTTGACATATTTTGTCCTTTTTTGTGTCTTTCCAAATTACTTTAGTTTGGAAAACAGCTGGGGTCTAACTATTTGTAGAATAGAATAAAACTGCACATAGATGAATGTGGGTAAAGTCTTATGTCGCGGTGATGTAATTCTTTCTGTCAATACTGTGGATTTTTTAAATCTATCATACACCAATCATCATCCATTCTCCAGAAAATGAAATCACTGGGAGTGGTCCCAGTTATAGACAAAGCGGGGTTTTATTTTATTTATTTATTTATTTTTTTGCCAAACAGGACACTCTGTGAGCACTCCTTTTCCTCCAGGCAATATTTCTTTTCAGCCTATTTCTAAACATAAAGGCCAAATGTCCACTAACAAAGCAAAAGTTTAACAGTTTGCTGGTGATCAAATTAAAACACAGCCAGAGGGTATCCTGACTCATAAATAATGTAGATTCTGTAGCACATCATTAAATATGTATGTTTTGTAAGTTTTCAAGTCTTCTGGTCTCTCTGGCTTCCTCTTGATTTTTATAAGCAAAAACTATCTTCAATGTTTAGTACCAAAATTTTCATTTAGCACTTGTACCAAACCTGCACCTTAAGTTCATTAATCAGGGTGATAGGAGAAGCCTCAGCTGGTGGGTTGGTTGTCTGGACCCCAAGCTCATAAGACCTCCTTTATGGATCTGTGAAGAATGCTCTCTCCAGGCTACTGACCACAGCAGCAGTTGGTCTAGTAACTGCTCCTGGGCTTTTAGCTCCCTTTGGGGGCTTTTGGGAGCCAGTTACTTTCCTTCTCCTGTGGAAGACATCCAGGCTGCTCAGAGGAAGTTAGGCATGTCATTGACCAATAGAGAAGCTCTGAATCTTGAAGTTATGTTGGAAATGGCTCTGAGTTCAGCCTGACAGAACCTACAGAAATTAAACAAACATGGCTTGAATACCACCTACTATGCACCAGGTTCTGGGCAAAGTGCTGAAAACACAAAGATGAATACATGATACAGTTGTCACAGTTCCTGTCCACATAAACTCACATTCTAGCTGAAGAGCAAAGAAACATTACAATGTGATAGAATAGGGTGAGTAGCATGCTAGAGGTATTCCCAAAGCAATAATGCTAGCACAGACCAGGAAGACTGGGGGGGACACCCAAGTACAGTGGCTCTTGGACCATTTTTTGGGTAACCATTATTTGGGTAATAACCATTTATTGGGTAACCACTGAGTACAAAGCACACACCAAACATTCTATTATATTAATGCAACAACTTTGCCATCAAGCAGCAAGTTTGAACTGCAATTTCAAAAATAAGTAACACCAGTACAAGGCTTTGTTGGAAAATAAACTTTGCTAATTGGACTTTGGGGTGGGCAGGGAAAACAACAGAGGGCTACATTTGATCTGAGTCTTGGTTTTTTGTTTTGCTTTTTTATTGAAGTATAGTTGATGTATATTAGTTTAGGTGAACTGACTTGGGTCTGAAGGATGAGTAGGAGTTCCCTAAGCTGACAATAAAGGAAAGGGCAATTGTTAGCAGAGAATTCAGCCTATACCCATAGGATGTGAACAGAGTATTTTGAGAGAAAAGTTGATAGTTTTGCAGAGCTGAACATGGTAAGAGGTGAGGCCAAAAAGGCAAATTAGGGCCAGATGGTGAAATCCTTATGTGTTATCCTAAGAAGATGGGTCCACATGTGGTATGCAGGGTTTTTTCCTTCCCCTGTAGGTTTTTTTAAAAAATTGAACTATATAGTTGATGTACAGTGTTATGTTAGTTTTAGGTGTGTTACACTGTGATTTAACATTTGCATACATTATGAAATGTTCACCATGATAAGCCTGGTAATAACTATCATTCCCTAAGTTATTAAATATTATTAACCATACATACTCCTTGTGCTACATATTACATCCCCATGGCTTATTTATTTTATAATTGGAAGTTCTTACCTCTTAAACCCCTTTTTTTTTTTTTTTTTTTTTTTGCTTTTTAGGGCCACACCCACAACACATGGAAGTTCCCAGGCTAAGGGTCCAATTGGAGCTATGGCTGCCAGCCTATGCCACAGCCACAGCAATATGAGAGGTGAGCTGTGTCTGTGACCTACACCACAGCTCATGGCAATTGCCAGATCCTTAACCCACTGAGCGAGGCCAGGGATCAAACCCGCAACCTCATGCTTCCTAGTCAGATTTGTTTCTGTTACACCACGATGATTAACCCCCTTCATTTATTTCACCTACCCTACCCGCCTCCCCGTGGCAACTGCCCATTTGTTCTCTGTATCTCTGAGTCTGTCGTCTTTTTGCGTTGTCTGTTCTTTAGACTCCATATATAAGTAAGATCATACAGTGTTTGTCTTACTCTGGATGACTTACTTCATGTAGTATGATAATCTCTAGGTCCATCCATGTTGCTGCAAGCAGCATTGTTTCATTATTTTTATGGCCAAGTAATATTCCATTGTGTATACATCTTCTTTATCCAGTCACCTAGTGATGAATATTAGGTTGCTTCCACATCTTAGCTGTTGCAAATAATGGTGCAGTGAACATAAGGATGCACCATAGGTTTTTAAGCAGAAAGTTACACACTATAAATAATCTAGGAATTGTGTAAGATAAATGGAAAAGGGGAGAGACTAGAGGCCCTCATATACGTTAGGAGTCTTTAGTGGATGCCAGAGGTGGGATGATGAGTATATGGCCCTGAGTGTAGACCAGGCAGGTGAAATGCAGGTCTGAAATTGCTTGAAGGGGGAGACCTAGAGGTGATAGCTAAACAGAGGAGAAGCTAGAAAGAGAGAATACAGTGAAGGATGAAGTTTGGGGGACACTGGTTATTTTATTTGTTTTTTTGTTTATAGCCATGCCCACAACATGTAGAAGTTCCCCTGTGAGGGATCTACCCCATGCCACCGCAGCAGCCTGAGCCACAGCAGTGACAACACTGGATCCTTAGCCTGCTGTGCTCTCAGGGAACACCGACACTGTTATTTAGAGAATGGAATAAATCAGTCAGAGAGACAAAGAAGAGAGAGAGGAAGAAAACTAAAGAGTCAGGGCTCTCAAAGCTGTAAGAATAGGCTGGCCTATCAATTGTGATGATTTGGGGAGGGTAAGAATTGGAAAAATGCTACCATCATCTTTGTTATTGGTGACCTTTAGAAGCGGTTTCTAAAGGGTTGGAGGTAGGTGTGGTTTTATAGAATTAAGGAGCAAGATTTTGTGTAGTGATCTCTTCATTATTTATAGGCCAGTTGTCTGATTTAATGGATTATTGCTTATAGCCTCAATTTCTGCCTTTCGAAGTTTGGAGGTTATTTGTGGATTTTATTTTTACCTTCACTATATCTTCAGTAAAGTAGGCCCAGAAATAAATATCTACAATTTCATACCCAATAGTTTAGAGTTAGCTGTACTATGAAGCTGTAAGCTTTTTATATTTAAGACTATTTTTATTATCTCATAAATACCTTTGAGTTTTACTGTTAGTTGATAAGAATGCATAAATGTTTTTAGAGTATTTAAATCTTTCTCTCCCTAAATCAAAACAGTAGTGGCTTTTAAAACTGCCTACTTTAATAACGATCAAGATTATTTTATTTACTAGGACATTTTCCTAACCAAGAACTCGAACTCTCTAAACCTGGGGGCCAGCAGGTTAAGAAATGTTCCTCATTTATTTAAACTATCACCTCAGGAATATTTTAATTAAAGTGTATTCATTTAAAATTCTTTAAGGCATAATGTTGAAGACAGAGGTGTAATTGGGGATGTCCTGTTGCCCATTCTTTCCTCTGGCCCCTCTTAGGAAAGTCAGGAGACTGTGGTTTAAGAGTGCAGGCAAAGGAGTTCCCATTGTGGCTCACTGGGTTAAGGACCTGATGTTGTCTCTGTGAGGATGTGGGTTCCATCCCTGGCCTCACTCAGTGGGTTAAGGATCTGGTGTTGCCATAAGCTGTGACAGAGATCGCAGGTACAGCTGGATCTGGTGCTGCTGTGGCGTAGGTCACGCTGCAGTTCCAATTTGACCCCTGGCCCAGGAACTTCTATATGTTGTAGATGCAGCCGTAAAAAAGGGGGGGAAAAAAGAGTCCTGGCAAAGGTGCTTCCCAGAGTTGAGCTGGGGGTGCCTGAATAGGAGAAGACTTGAAATGAACTTGGCTGTCAGTCCCAGCCCAGAAGGGAGCCACAAAGGGAGCCACCCATAGGAGTTCCCTGATGGTGCAGTGAGTTAAGGATCTGGTGTTATCACTGCTGTGGCGTGGATTTGATCCCTGGCCCTGGAACTTCCCCATGCCACATGCGCATCCAAAGAAAACAAAGCAAAATGGGAGTCAGCCGAGTTTTTGTTCATCCCCTAGGTCCCATGCCTCTGGGTCCACCCTCTTGGCCTTCACCCCCCAAGGGACTCCCCCCCCTTCCTGAGACTGGGACTCCCAGTAATTGCTGTCGGGGCTGATGGCTTTATTCATCTCCTTGTTCCTTCCTACCTCCAGTGGGAAAGGCAGTGGCAGGTGAAGTTTCTGGCGCATCCTTTTTAGGTCCTAAGGGCTAGCAAATCTTCCGTCTCTATAAGTAAGTTTTATTTTTCCAAACTTTGGAGAGGTATTAATTTGAGTAGTTCTCTTTTCAGTCAAAAGCAGTAAAGTACAAAGGCCTGAGGGGTTATTTACTGTGTGTGTTTTTGTAAACAGGTCTAAAATAAAGTTTTGACTAGTGGCCATTTCATTAAACAGGTGAGTTGCATCAGAAGTTAATGCTTTGGGAGTTCCTGTCGTGGTGCAGTGGAAACGAATCTGACTAGGAACCATGAGTTTGCAGGTTCTATCTCTGGCTTTGCTCAGTGGGTTAAGGATCCTGCATTGCCGTGAGCTGTGGTGTAGGTCGCAGGCGTAGCTCGAATCTCTCATTGCTGTGGCTGTGGGGTAGGCCGGCAGCTACAGCTCTGATTCAACCCCTAGCCTGGGAATCTCCATATGCCCCAGGAGCGGCCCTAAAAAGACAAAAGACAACAACAACAGCAACAACAAAAAGGAAGTTAATGCTTTGAAAGACAGCCCTTATGTGGATCTCTTAAGTTCTCATGTAATTGCTAACAATTCCGTTGCATTTATTTGTTGTAATGACAGTGCTCACGTACCCCCTCCTGGGACCCCCTTCTTCTCACTTCCCTGTGTCAAATCTGATCCATCCATCCTTCAAGGTCTCTTTCAAATGGTCTTCTCTCCAAGAAGCCTCTCTGGTTTTCTCTGCTTAGCACCATGCCCTGTCCCAAGCTGGAAGTTACCCTTGCCCTCCACAGTACTTCTTAAAATCAGTACTTGTTTTATGATGCTTAGTCCTTTCCACCGTATAAAGCAGTTTCTTATTCACTTCAGTAAATATTTATGCAGTACCTGCCACGTTTAAGGCACTGGGGCACATTACTGGTGACATTAAGCTGCATAATGAGTGGCTCTTCAGAGCTCGGACTAGAGAGGTGACGAAAGCTGAATTCAGACAATAATTACCATATAATGTAAAGTACCATAATAACAGATCCTCGCAATAGGGAAACAGAAAATTTCCTCTCAGGAGAGTTCCAGAAAACCTACAAAAAGACAAGAACTTTGAGCTGAACCTTGAAGATATGTAAGAGTTTTCCAGATAGGAATTTGGGGCAGAGCCTTTCCAACCAAGGCACAGCCCAAGAAGACACGAAGGCTAAGAACCAGGCACCTGCTGTCTGGGAGCATAGAAGTGCCTTCTCTCTCCTCCAAGACCATGACTCATTGAAAGCAGGGTCCTTTCTCATTCTGCCTGGGATCCGCAGCCATGACCACAGGGCCATGAATACAATGTCCAAACACATTTGCTCAATGGAACGCAATCATCGATAATCACATTTCTTTTCCAGAGAGTTGTTCCATTAACTACAGATTGTGTTTACTGTTTAAGAGCCACATAAATGCTCTCTCTTTATTTCTTCTGTCAAACCATGGTCATGGAAAGGGACCGTGCATTTTCTTATAGGCAATGGCGTATTCATCACCATTGCCTCCCCAGCACCTGTCTCTTGCCACCTGCATGCCCCCAATGCACAGTTGGTAGAAACTCAGGAAACACAAGCGAATATTAGATTAAGCAAAAAGTCTTCTTAATAAGATTTGGGGGAAGCTGCAGATTGCCTACTAAAGGGAAAACAAACCCTTCATAGACTATAACATAGGGCTAAACCCAGATTTATTGGTCCAGGTTGCACCCTTGTTATAAACTGAGCTAATCGCAGACCCTTTCCCAAACCTAGCACCACTTACCCTTTCCTGTGAAATCTGGACCTGGAATTGAGACAGATGTTACTTTGTCTTAGTGTGCCTCAACTATAAACCTCAGGAGATGACGATGCTTCTATTTTTTTATTTTTTTCCTAATAATGCACAAAACATAGAGACAAATGTAAATCATCTTTATAACAGCTATCATTTTGCCTCACCCACACCTCTGCCATTTATCAAGCGTATGGATAATTTAAGAAATACAATTGTTTCTTTATGACCCTAAAATCCAGAAGCAAAACAAAAACTTGAACTTGGTGGTAGTTCAGACCGTGGATCTTCTGGCCAAATGAAGTAGTTGCCCGGACAATTCAAGCCACGTGTTACTCTTGGTCATACAACTGTTGGCTATCTATAGTTTGTCTCTTTGATGGGTATACTTTGCTATCTTTAACTCTACAAGTTTTTCCCCTGGAAAATTTAATTTTATCTTTCTTTTTTTATGAGAAATTATATTTTCAAACTGCCAATGCTGGCAGACAAGAAGAAAAGACAATCTGGGAATCCCAGATTTGGTCCACAGAGCAAAAAGGCGAAACTAATCATTAAGGCTGCTTATGAAGACAGTTTATGCAAAAGATCTGGGTCCCTGAACAAATTAGATTATGTTCAACATACTCTTCTGGAATCAGCTCTGAGGGCTTGGTCTGCTTTTATCCAACATCTCTACTTGGGGCATGCGACTCAGGAGTCATCACCTATGTTTTTTGTTGTTTGTTTTTTGTTTTTTGTTTTTTGTTTTTTTTGAAGAGCCCCATCTGGATCTATAAATTAGGAACCAATGAGCATAAAAACACTGCGTTACTAGTTTCCACCAACGTGTATAGACTGTGTAAGTATTCCCAAGCTGTTTCCCAATTTAAAACTGTTTTTCCTTCTCTGAAGGGCCTTTGTTTCTTGTTCTTTTTTTTCAACTACTGCCATTTTTCACATCCCTCCAGGTCATCAGAGGAACGACATACAGAGACCTCAGGAGGGTGGGAAGAATGGGGATGAGGGGAGTTCCCATCGTGGCGCAGTGGTTAACGAATCCGACTAGGAACCATGAGGTTGCGGGTTCGGTCCCTGCCCTTGCTCAGTGGGTTAACGATCCAGGGTTGCCGTGAGCTGTGGTGTAGGTTGCAGACGCGGCTCGGATCCCGAGTTGCTGTGGCTCTGCCGTGGGCCGGTGGCTACAGCTCTGATTCCCGATTCAACCCCTAGCCTGGGAACCTCCATATGTCGCGGGAGCGGCCCAAGAAATAGCAACAACAAGAACAACAAAAAAGACAAAAGACAAAAAAAAAAAAAAAGATTGGGGATGAGGAACCCCTCAGAAGTCATGGGCGAAACCATGAGATTGGGGTTTTTTATTACCTCTTTTCTGGTATTTCTGTCTCGGGCTAAGGGAGTTTGGAGTCTTGCCTCTGAAGAAAAGTGATCACAGTGGGCCCTACGTTTCCTTCCTAAATGTGGGACCTCCTTTTTATTTTGCTTATATATGTGTCCTTGGAATTTTTATAGAAACTTGAAATTTGAGTAGTTTTCTATTACCATAAACGAAATAGGAAATATTCCCTAAATTGACTTTTTAAAAATTATTAATAAATGGATGCTTAAAATAACATATACCACTTCATTGTAATTTTTTTTGACAACTTTGTTTTCTTGGAAAGGTCCCCAGAAACTTTGTTTTCATTGGCAGAAATTTCAAAATTATAGGAAGTGATAAAAATGAGAGAATAGAGACCCAAGTCATAAATTCACTTTGGTTTATACTTATGTTGTACATAATGATCATGGGTTGGTTTATGTACAGTCTTTTTTCTTGAATATGGTTGTCTGCCAGTAAAAGTGTGATATAAATATGAATGTAAAATTTGCAAGTCCTTATAGAAATTGACAAATTTGGAAATGTATCAGTTTTCTCCAAGTTCTTGATCAGAGTACATCTTGCAGGAAAGAGAAACTAGTTTTGATGTCTAAAATATAAACAGGAGTTCCCGTCGTGGCGCAGTGGTTAACGAATCCGACTAGGAACCATGAGGTTGTGGGTTCGATCCCTGCCCTTGCTCAGTGGGTTAACGATCTGGCGTTGCCATGAGCTGTGGTGTAGGTCGCAGACGTGGCTCGGATCCCAAGTTGCTGTGGCTCTGGCGTAGGCCGGTGGCTACAGCTCCGATTCAACCCCTAGCCTGGGAACCTCCATATGCCGCGGGAGCGGCCCAAGAAATAGCAAAAAGACCAAAAATAATAATAATAATAAACAAATAAACAATTTTCTAAAAAATAAAATAAAATATAAACAAACCCTACACCAAGAATTTGTGAAGTATTTTTTACTGCTATGAAAACCAATTTGTGTGTGTGGGAAGTTAGTCTAAAATTCTGAAAGCGGGGTTCTTTCGTTTAATCCCTCCCTCCTCTTGTATGCGAGAGGTTTATCTTCTCCTATTTTACGTGCCATGTTATACAAGGTCATTTGAGATTCTTTGTCTTTGGAGAAATTAACAGCATTGGCCAGAAGGTTCAGTTGTAAAACACCATGAATTCCTGGAGCTGCAGCATGTTGATGTAAGCGTATTTGTGACTGAAATGGCTTTGTGATGTTTAAATGCTTTTTAAGTGTGTAATTGGGCACATATAATGTACCTGGAGAGTAGTAACTGTAAGCCAGGTGATTAATGGACCAAGCTGGCTCTGAGATGGACCACTGAAGAGAGAATCTGACCAAGAAACCAGAGACAGCCATCTGTGTGTGTGTGAAGGGGAACTGGGCATAAGAAAAGGATGGGGGATGGGCAGGGAAGCCCATAAACAGTGCATGTCAGCTGTTTCATTTTGCAGCTTTATCTATGATCTCCACAAATACTTAAAGACAGGTGGCTCAAAATATTACTATCACTAAGCCAGTTTTATAGAAGAAACATCATAACAAAAGTTCTGTTGTGAGGGACAGAATCCACCTGTTCTGAGAGTCTATCACATGATATGGTGTAGGTTGCAGACACAGCTCAGATCTTGTGTTGCTGTGGCTCTGGCGTAGGACGGCAGCAACAGCTCCAATTAGACACCTGGCCTGGGAACCTCCATATGCTGCAGGAGCAGCCCTAGAAAAGGCAAAAAAATAAAATGAAATAAAATGAAAAAATAAACTGATAAAAACACAGGCCAAAATGTCCGGTGCTAGAGCTTTTTTTTTTTTTTTTTTGTCTTTTTGCTTTTTCTAGGGCCGCTCCCGAGGCATATGGAGGTTCCCAGGCTAGGGGTTGAATCGGAGCTGTAGCTGCCACCCTACACCACAGCTCAGGGCAACGCCAGATCGTTAACCCACTGAGCAAGGGCAGGAACCGAACCCGCAACCTCATGGTTCCTAGTCGGATTCGTTAACCACTGTGCCATGATGGGAACTCCTAGATCTATTCTTAAAGTTAGAGATTAACATTATCTACTATATATACATTTCTCCCTCGCTTACATCCCCTTAGTGTCTCTCCCTATGGACCTCAGTCCTCTACGGAGCATTTGATAGAGTGGCCCTGGCCTAAGCCACAGCAGTCTGGCTCTCCTGACCCCAGTGTCCCGAGGAGAGCTGGTCACACCCTCCCTTGTGCCCCCAGGGTCCCCTGTTCATGCTGTTATCTGCATCTACTTGATCAAATTTCATCTGCAACTACTGTTTGTACACTTGACACACTCACTAGATGATGAATTTAACACACAAGACGTACACCTACTTCATCAGTTACCCAGTTCCTTGCAAGGTGGCCCTTGGCAAATGTTGATGGACAAATGAACCTACTTATTCGAATTCATTTTCTGTCTGTTTAAAGCTTAGGTTCTATTTAGACCAAATCATCTGCTACCTCTCTTGTTGAATTTGAAAAATCTTAGAATTTAAAAGGTGAAAGTTGAAAATTTCCAAAAAATGTAATTATTAAGCAGAAAATCTTGAAAAACTTTTCTTTATAGCTGAATTTTCTTTTTCTTTTTTTTCTTTTTTTTTTTTTTTTGGTCTAAACAGCTCTGTTTTACTTTTTTACTTAGTTTCATCACAATGACATAAAACCTCCATCTAAAAGTATCCGATTAGTCCTACTGTCAATAAATTTAACAAAATGGATAATTGGAGTCCTTTTTGTATGTTATTATAGATCCAAAGCTAGACTGTATCTGAACTAACCAGATAACTAAGGCAGTGGTGTATGTTGTGGGAGATAGAATTGGTTGTTGGTAATTACCACCAGCAAAAACAATGTGGAGAGTTCATTTAAGAACTAGAAGTAATTTCCCTTTCAGGATAAAAATCTAAATTTCAAAGTAATAAAATGATTAGTAATTATTTCAAATAACATTTAAAGAAAAAATTCTGATGTACATTAGTACATAAATATATGTAATATAGTTATATAATTTTATATATATTATGTATAACCAAAACATTACAAGCTTTCCACATGCCACATACAATGGCCTCATTATTTCATAGTTGTAGTTCATATATTTAAGATCAGAGGAAGCAGCTGTTCCCAGGACAGTTGAAATTAATTTAGAGAAAGGTATTTGCAGACGTTTTAAAAAGCCCCACCCCGTACCAGACTCCAAAAAAAAAAAAAGTAAATAATCAAACATCTGCTCTCAAAATTAATCTGAACAGAGCCTTCAAAAGCAACACTTTTAGGTTTTGAGCTGTGTTCTTCAACAGAAGTGAACTTTTACACCCTGAATATGGCCATTTAAAATCATAAATGTGCTGCTTTTTTTTTAAATTGGAAGTCACGGTTTTGATGGCTTTTATTTTGTATTTTTCAACTGTTTCCAGTCTGGAGCTCTTGAGATACTTGAGATTCGTTTCATCAAGATAAGGTAGCATCTTTAAGAAGCATTCATGTGGGGGTCATGACTGCTTCACTCAGGTCAAGCCTTTCTCCCTTCAGCTACTTTTTCACTTGGGTCCTCACCTCGCCTTTACTTTCCAGTCTGTGTGACCTTATGCAAGGTCCTGTGATGTGTAATCCTACACTGTAGAAACCAAATTGTGAGGGTAAAACACACAGTAAAAAAAAAAAAAGTTTTATCGAGGATTCTTTTAGAAAAAACAGAAATACTCAGATAATTTGCAAGTAAATGGCATCTTTTATTAAATGTCTTCGTTTTATTCTGCATGTATAGTTCTGACCCCATAGCCTCTGTTCTGGGAACTGAATGCAGTCTGCAGCCTAATTAAAGCTGATCCCCTGTGACTCTCCCAGGACCCTCTCAGTTTCCTGGAATAGGCTCAGAGGCTCTTCCAGGCACCTCCAGACAAGTCTGCCCAGGTGGGAGCATCCTTCTGAATCCCTCTAGGGACCTATCTCAAAGTGTGAGCTGGGCCATCTCCCAGCTCCACTTCCCACAGGGCCCAGAGCTCATTGAGAATAAGAAGCAGCAGATCCCCCAACAAGCAACCAAGGTGGTAGGCTTGATCTGATCCACTACCTCCCATTCAGTCTAGACAGCCCATGTTACCACTGCCATGAGAGTTTATCTCTAAGAGGAAATCATACCCAGAGGCAATGCCCTTAAATTTCCAGTCCCCAGAGGGGGGGTCAGGTCCCATCCCAGAACATCTAGACCCCCAGGCAGGAAACCAAGATTTGAGTGCAAGGACCCCATTCCTGACAACAGTGATTACTCAGGAAAAGTGAACAAGCAAGAGTTGCTAGAATAAGGGCACAGAGCTAACAAACCAGTGGCCAGGGTGACTTGATGCCAAGGTTCCAGTGTCAATACCCAAGACTTCTTATACCCTCTTGGAATCAAGCTTGAGCTTGTAGGTGCTCAGTCAGCTGCTAAGGTGTTAGAGGGTTGGAGAGAGGAATAGTGGAAATGCAAATTAAATTATTATACCACCTCCCAATACGTATATTCAAGCCAGAGCCCTGAGAGCAGCTACCCCTGTTGAGGTGGCCCATGCCTCTGACTCTTTAATTGACTAGTGACTTTTTTTCTTTTTTTTTTTTTACACATCTGAATATAGCATGAAGGTTTTCCCCGAAGAAGGCTTTAGAATCAAGCAAATGTGTGCTGGAATTACGTCTCTGCCATTTACTGACCATTTAATACTGAGTCAGCCTTTCTGGATGCCTGCTTTATTTTCTGTTTGAGAGGAATTTCAGTACAATCATAGCAATATTGTTTGTAATGACTAAGATTAATCTCAGCACAAAGCATAGCGTGGCGGTTTCCCAACTTGTCTGCGCTTTGGCATCATCTAGAGGGCTTCAAGAATCCAGATGCCTATGTCCTGCCTCCCCAGAGAGTGTTCCTGCAGTGTGCCCGGGCTTTGGAATTTCTAGCGGATTCCCACAGATTCTAATATTCAGACAAAGTTGGCATACAGAGCCTGTCCTATCTGAGCACTAAATATCTGTTAAATGAGTGGAAACAATCAGTGCCCAGCACACACGAGGCCTTCCAGAACTCTTGTCTGCCTTCCCTGCCCTGCCCATCTCCCCTCTGTTTCCTGGGAACCCTTGAAGACAGTGTGAGACTGTGATTCCAGCGGATGTGGCTACTGCTGGTGGCCAGGCACCGGAGAACGCGGAAGGCCTGGTGCCAGGTGCTGTGACAGCCTGCAGGAGGAGGAGGAGGAGGCAAAGATAAGCTCATCACAGGGGCAGCCCACGGAGATCCAGTTAAGGGAACATCTGAGTTGGCTCTGGAGGACACTGTACGGTAAAGCCCCTGAGCGCTGACTGTCAGGTCACCCTGGAAAGTAGAGCCTAGGCTTGTGCTCCCATTGGGTCTGGGACTGGAATGAGCCGCCACGCAGAGAGAATAAGCCGAGGGCCTAGTTTCAGCCGGTCCTGAGTTCTCTTATTCTATTGTTATTGTTGTTGGCAGCTTTTTTTTGTTTGTTTTTTTTGTTTTTTTTTTTTTTTTTTAAGGCAAGAAATAGAGTTATTAAGATAGGACACTTGTAAGAGATGCAAGCAGGCAGGCAAGGAGGCTCTGCTGTCGTTGGCTTTTATAGTGAACATTTTTTTGCAGTAAATCCTTTGTTTGGTGTTCCTAGGTCAGCCATGTGAAGGTATCAAAGTTCCAAGAAGTTAAATATGTGGCTTATTGGTTTCAGGGGCCTGGAAAGAGGCTCAGAATTCTGAGTGTGAGGGAATCATCTAAGTGATTCTAAGATTTAGAAGCCAGCGTGTCATCACCCCTTTTCCCCAAAATAGGAGAACTTTAAAGCTGCAATGTTTCAGATGTGGGGGAGGGGCCTGTCCCTTGCTGACTGCATTATTATGTGCTTATGGGTAAATTAATACTTCCTGGCTCTGAGTGTCTGGAACTGAGGACTGGGATACTGTCCGATGCACAAAGCTTACACTTTATGCTGTTTATGATTCAGAAAAGATTCTCACATTTCAACCCAGAAACATAATAGGAAATATTTAAGATACTGGAAAAAAAAAAAAATGGTCTATCTCAAGAACTATGTAATCATTTTCTACTTGACCCAAGAATCCTGATGGACTCGGGCTGTCCTTCCGCATAAACAACAACAAAAAAATCACAAATTATAATTTCAGGTGACAGACCTCCAGCCTGTTCAGTTTTTAAGATGTGCATTCTGAATAAGAAAGGAATCTTTTATTTTTAGGGCAATCCACTTAATAGCGATTATGTAAGTACTCTGAATATAGTGTGGATTTTTTTTTCAACTGAGAACTACCACAGATCAAAATGTCCTGATATTGATACTTTGTGATACTGTGTTTATGAAAATAAGGACCTGCCACTGTCTCTGGTGACACTCAGCACTTAAATGATGTTTTGCATATTGTACTTGGTATTGAAAATGTGTGAGTCTAAGCCATGTTTTCATCATTCTCAATTTTTAAGCAACAACAACAACAAACAACAACAACATCAACAAAAAAAAAAAAAAAAAAGGAGTTCCCGTCGTGGCGCAGTGGTTAACGAATCCGACTAGGAACCATGAGGTTGCGGGTTCGGTCCCTGCCCTTGCTCAGTGGGTTAACGATCCGGCGTTGCCGTGAGCTGTGGTGTAGGTTGCAGACACGGCTCGGATCCCGCGTTGTTGTGGCTCTGGCATAGGCCAGTGGCTGCAGCTCCGATTCGACCCCTAGCCTGGTCGCGGGAGCGGCCCAAGAAATAGCAACAACAACAACAAAAAAGAAAAAAAAAAAAAAAGAAAGAAAGCTGACCACTGAAGATTTTTCCCCACTCGGTCTCATTGGCAGTTGCAATTCCTGGTGTCCCCAAAAGAATCCTCTACTCATTAGGACCACTTTATTCTGATGATTATCCGCTGGCCAAAGCCCAGGTTCATTCATAGCCTGAGCTTTAGACATGAGCCTGTGGATATGGCTTTGTTGGCCTCTGAGTTGGCCATGTGAATCCTGGACACCCAGTTTCTAATGGCAAGGCTGTACAGCCATGTCATGCTCCATGTTCCCAAGGCAAACCCCAACTCGGTCCAGGTTTTCCAAAAAAGACCCATGATGCACAGGGGTACCCCTATGAATCTCAAACCCCACTCCCTCAGTGACAACAGGTTCTAAGTGATCTTGGTAAAATCCTAGCTCACAGCAAGAATATCATCTCAATAGAATGCTTTCTGTCTTCTCTCTCCCACAGGGTCCAGTAGCTTCAACCGCATCTGCGTTGTCCGTCCTCTCCCTTGGGCCTGGCCTTCCTCCACCCCCACCTCCTCCACCTCCTCCAGGGCCACCTCCACTTTTTGAGAGTGAGGGCAGAAAAGAGGAACCCTCTCCTTCACGCTCAGCTTTATTTGCACAACTTAACCAAGGGGAAGCAATTACAAGAGGTGAGGAAACCAGACCTTGAGGCTATCTCCCTCTGGCTCAAGGCACACAGGCACCACCACCACCCCCGCCCCACGGAGCCGACAGTGATGGGTACATCATTCAGCCCGGTCCCCAATACGCAGGGAGCCGGCTCCATGTTTTCATCTCAAAGTGCCTGGGCTTAGCGGGCTGGTGGGTGGATCAGAGATTCTAGGTTCTAAATTGACCACAGCAGCACCACTTCAGCCCCTGATGCTTCAGCATCAGCTACAACCAAGGCATCAAATAAAAATGGCAAACAATAGCATCTCTGTCCTCAAGCAGTGTACAGGCTTATCAAGAATTACATCATTGAACTACCTTTGTCTTCACAGTAAATGGTTAATTTTTAAAATCATGCATTGCATAGAGTCATGTTGCAAAAAACTTTATGCAAATGTATTTTAGCTTTGCATGGGTAATAGGAGTTATGATGTGAGTGTTCCTGTGTGCTGAGCTGGGAGCTAAGAACTCCAAATTCTAACTGTTTCTCTGATTCCAACTGGCTGCCTTGTGTCATCATCTGCAAAGAAAGGGGATGGTTTCATAGCCCTTAAGTCAGTCCATACTCTGACCTATGCTTACTGAGATGCGCTAACTTTTTAGGCTGTACGTGGGGAATGATTTAGCCATGACAGGTAAATCATGGGATCCTCTCTGGCAAGGTGGTTTGCTTTCTGAAGAATTCTTATCTGTCATCTCATCTCCTCCAACGAAGAGGTTTCTCAAATTAAAAAATACTTAACAGTGCTTCTGTTAACTCTCAACTTATGCAGAACTCAGCCTCTGCATACCAAAGACTATCATGAAAATAGCATTACCAGAAATTCTTGTGCTGGTTGTATCATGTTGATCTAAGAAGTTAGGAACACTTCCCTTTGCATAAAATATAAAGAAATATGTCTATGTGTTACCTTTCCAGGGCTCCGGCATGTTACAGATGACCAGAAGACGTACAAGAATCCCAGCCTACGGGCTCCGGGAGGACAAACTCCCTCTCCTACCAAAAGCCACTCTCCAGGCCCCAAGTCTCCTCACTCTCATCCTCCTAAGAAACATGCTCCTATGTTAGAGTTGGAAGGAAAGAAATGGAGAATAGTGAGTGAAGCCATTTAACCTTTATTTCTTATGCACTCCAGTGAGAGCAGCAACAGCTAAATTGTTTGCCAGAGTCTTAAGGATTTCTAGGTGAGATGACAAAGGCAAAATGGTCACTGGCTAAAATAGAAACCAGGACCTTTCAGAACATTCCTGTAGATTTTCTGTTTTTCATTTTTCTCGTGCATTGTCTTCAACTTTTTAAAAATTATTTTTTCACAACAGTTACCATCTTAAACGTTTAAGTGCATAGTTCAGTGGTAAAATACATAAACACAACAGTTACTATCTTAAAATATATAAACACAACAGTAAAATACATAAACACAACAGTTACCATCTTAAACGTTTAAGTGCATAGTTCAGTGGTGTTTATATTCACACTGTTGTGCATCAGTCACCACCATCCATTCACAGAACTCTTTTCTTCGAGTAAAACAGTAACTCTGTACCCCTTTAACAATAATGTCCCCCCTCCCCATCACTTCAGCCCCTGGCAAACACCCTTCTACTTCCTCTCTCTGAATTTGACTACTTCTTCCATAAGCTTTGTGTGTGTGTGTCTTTTTAGGGCTGCACCCATAGCATATGGAAGTCCCCAGGCTAGGGGTTGAATTGGAGCTGCAGCTACAGCCATAGCAACACAGGATCCAAGCCTCATCTGTGACCTACACCATAGCTCACAGCAACACCAGATCCTTAACCCACTGGGCGAGGCCAGAGATCAAATCCCCAACCTCATGGATACTAGCTGAGTTTGTTACCACTGAGCCACAACGGGAACTCCCATAAGCTTTTAATCTATGCCCCCATTCTGATCTACTGTGGGATATCTCATTCTATTCCCGTGATGAAGGTGCTAATATAAGCTACCACTTCACCCACCACTGTCACTATTGTCTGAGCAGAACAAAGAGACTTTTTTGTTTTGTTTTGTTTTTTGGCCAAGCCCACAGCATGCAGAAGTTCCTAGGCCAAGGATCGAACCCAAGCCACAGCAGCAGCTCAAGCCACTGCAGAAGATAACACCAGATCCTTAACTGGCTGAGCCACCAGGGAGCTCCCAAACAAAGACATTTTGAATGAAAGCTGGTGACCCCTGTCAATCAGGGGAGCTTCCCTAAATATTGAGAAACAAAGTCCCTAGAAAGGTTGTCATGGTCCAAAAAGACACTGGGACTTAGAGCAGTGTCGTGACCCTTACCAGCCTATTTTCCCATCTCCTACTTGCAGATATTGCAAGTAATATCACATCCAAATTCAGCGTCCAAAAACAACAGAAAACTCTCATATTCCTGCTCAGTGCCCACCCACTAGCCAGGGTGCCTGATGCCTGAGCATTTGCAAATTAACACCGAACCCAACTTCCGAGCATCCATTCCACTTGTTCCCAACATTATAAGGACAGACTCAGACCTGTGGTTTAGTCCCTAAGAAAACAGTTCCTAAGGAAAGAACATATGGAGAAGCTATAAATAAGGAGTGCTAAACTTCCTAGTAATTTCAGTACACCATGGACTTAATTTTTCTATACCTCCTGTTATTTAATATTTCCATTGTGTTTTAATTTTAGGAGTACCAAGAGGACAGGAATGACCTTGTGATTTCAGAGACCGAACTAAGACAAGTGGCCTACATTTTCAAATGCAACAAGTCTACTCTACAGATAAAAGGGAAAATAAATTCCATTATAGTTGGTAGGTCATAACTGTAGGTCTGTACTTACTATGATAAGTCGCTCTGTATAAACATGCTGGGTATTTAGTAGATTTTTTTTTTTTTTTCCCCAGACAATTGTAAGAAGTTTGGCCTGGTGTTTGACAATGCGGTGGGCATCGTGGAAGTGATCAACTCCAAGGACATTCAGATGCAGGTAGATGACCCTTTCAACCATGCCCGGCCCCCAGTGTTTACAAAGGGCCCAGCACGTCCACCTAGAAAACGTTTATTCTCTTTCCCGCTCATACAGCTCTGTGTTCACCTCCTCTCTTGCTTCTGGGACAATGTTAATTCCTCTTTTTCAACCTTTTATGGCACATCCAACCTTGTACAGCCATTACGAGTTTACCATTTTTATTTTAAGAACAGCTAATTAACCTTTACAGCTCCAGAAACCGGCATAGTACCTACACATAGTAGGGGTCCAATAAATGTTTGATGAGTGAGTGATGGAAATGAATCAACTCATGAATGAACGAAAATACTGAGAGATTCTCCTAGCGTAATAGTACCATGCCAAGGAGAATTTTTTTCCTTGAGGAAAAATTGGTTCTTGGTAAAGAGTACAAAAAGGTTTTCTGAAGCGTCAATGACATTATCAGAAAAACAACCTGGAAAGTAGGATTGGAATTGAATTTGCAAAGCAGAAGAAAATCTGCACTGTTTTAGCAATTTTGATTTAGCCAAATATAATTTTATAATATGCCGAAAGCTAAATGACTTGTTACTTTGACCAACGATAAATGGTATCTTTCATTATACTCTTTTCAGATTGTTAATCACCCCTTATTATCTGATGTTTCCTGGTGTTTGTTAAAATTGGCTTCTAGTTTTATTGATTATTCTCTTTTGTTTTACTAGGCTTTTCACTCTTCCACTCTTTTTCTTTTTCTTTTTTTTAAATGGCCTCACCTGTGGCATGTGGAAATTCCTGGGTTAGGGGTTGAATCAGAGTTGCAGTTGAGGCCTATACCACAGGCAAGGCAACACTGGATCCAAGCCATATCTGTGACCTATGCGGCAGCTTGTGGCAGTGCCAGATCCCTAACCCACTGAGCAAGGCCAAGAATCAAACCCACATCCTCACAGAGACAATGTCGGGTTCTTAACTCACTGAGCCACAGTGGGAGCTCCACCACTGGCACTTTTAATTAGAGCAGTACATTCAGTGGTTGGCGCCTACATGGAGATATATTTTAGGACCATCCATATGGGAAAAAAAAATTGAAGCTCTACTTCATACCACACATAAAAGTAAAGTCCTAATTGTGAAAATAAATACCTTTAAACATTGAGAATAAAATACAGAGGAAAATCTTTACGGCCTCAGAGTAGGGTCAAAAAGCACAAACTGTAAGGAAAAGACAGGTGAATCGAACCACAGTAAAATGTGTGTGTTCAGCAGAAGACATAGACAAAGCCGAAAGGCTGTGGATTGGAGAGTGATATTTGCAATGCAGATAATCAAAAAGGATATATAGCCAGAATTTGTAAAGAACTTAACACAAATCAATAAGAAGACTAACAATCCAGTAGAAAGATGGGGAAAGAATATGAAGGCAATTCAGAGAAAAAAAATGCGAAGTATTTGAGAAATATGAAAATATGTATAACTTACCTAATAGATGAAGAAATGCATAATAACTAGATATGCCTTCTTATACTCATCAGTTCTGAATTCAGGCTGTCCTTGGTTTGCAAAGGGCATGTTAGCTGAAACTCATGCATATCAGAACTGTGCGACGTGAGGATTGCCTGTATATGAACGAATCTCATGGTATAGAGTTGTTATGAGAACCCTGATACGTCAGTATCGGGAGCGCAAATCTTACACTTGCTGTGCAGAGCAAATTGGCACCATCTAATAGAGTCAAAGACCGTCATAGCCTGTAACCGAGCAATTTCACTCTTAGGTGTATACACTGAAGTAGCTCTCGTACGTAGGTTGATGGAGACATGTAAAAATGTTTATTGCAGTATTATTCATAATGGCAATAAAAGAAAAACATTTTGAATATCCACTAGCCGACAATGATAAATCCACTTGGTAGAATGCTGTACAGTAGTTAAAATAATGTATTTTTATACACTTGCAAGTATAAAAAATGGGTGAATCTCAGAGTTCCTGTCATGCTTCAGCAGAAAGGAAGGTGACTAGTATCCATGAGGACATGGGTTCAACCCCTGGCCTTGCTCGGTGGGTTAAGGATCTGGTGTTACCATGAGCTGTGGTGTAGGTTGCAGATATGGCTTGGATCCCACATTGCTATGACTGTTGTGTAGGCTGGCAGCTACAGCTCTGATTCAACACCTAGCCTGGGAACCTCCACATGCCTCAGGTTCAGTCCTGAAAAGACAAAAAAAAAAAAAAAAAAAAAAACTAAATCTTAAAGGCAAATTATAATACAACAAGTACTATATAATGTGTCCCTTTATATAAAGATCAAAAGCATGCAAAAGAAAAATACACACATGTAAAAAGTACTTATGAGGACTCAAGTTTATCATACCCTGGAGACCTGTCTGGTGTGGATTGTAAACACAAAATTCAGAAGAGTAGTTACATCTGTGGAGGGAAAGAGGAAGGTCAGTGAGGTGGTAGATGGTATAGAGGGAGCTTCAACTGTACTGTAAGATCAGAGTCCTTAATGGAGTTCCCGTGGTGGCTCAGCAGTTAACAAACCTGACTAGCATCTATGAGGACGTGGGTTCAATCCCTGGCCTTGCTCAGTGGATTAAAGATCCTGCGTTGCTGTGACCTGTAGTGTAGGTTGCAGATGAGGCTCAGATCCCGAGTTGCTGTGGCTGTAGCATAGGCCAGCTGCTACTGCTCTGAATGGACCCCTATCCTGGGAACCTCCATATGCCGTGGGTGCAGCCCAGAAAAAAAAGAAAAAAAAAAAAAGATTATAGTCCTTAAAAAAAAGCAAATGAGCCAAAATGTTAAACTCTGATAAAGCTGTTTAAAGACATATATTTACATATGCATTATATTATTCTTTGTATGCTTCTGCATTTGAAATATATCATAATTTTTAAGGCTATGGGCGTTAGAATAATCTGGAGGGATAAATCATGGTTATCTGTCCAAGACAGAAATTTGGCAGCGTGGTTCAGAGACAAGAGGCATTTTACTGAACACTTTTCAAACTTCTGGATGTTCAAACCAAGTGAATGTCATTACCTAGTTAAAACATTTAATAAACTATTTTAAAGGGGCCTGGACACAATAAAGACAAAAAGCAGATTAGTGGTTGTCTGGGGATGAGGACAGAGACTGACTCTAAATGGGCTTTAGGGATATTCTGGGGATACTGGAAATATCCTAAAACTGAACTGAAGTGATGACTGCACAACTCGGTAAAAGGAACAAATGTCATTAAATTGTACACCTAATGCAGGTGAATTTTATATGCACGTTTTACTTCAATAATGCTGTTAAAAAGATCGAAAGGCAAGAAGGGGCGTGGAAAAAGTTCAAGCGATTTAGTGTAGTAATTCTGGTTTTTGGCAAACTGTCCTAAAAAAAAAAATAGTACAAATTCTGGTTTTTGGCAAACTGTCATAAAAAAAAAATAGTACAAATTATGGGAGAAACAAACTAAGATATCATGTGAAAAAAAAACTTTAACTTTTATTGAGAAATAAACTTAAGAAACACTAACACAGAGACATGTATGCAATGCTAGAGCATTGATCTGGGTCAGGTCACATGTTACCTGTCACTCAACAGAGGAGCCACTTTTTAGCCCAGTTCTCCTGATAAGAAACCATCTCTGTTCTCAAGTGTTCACAGTCTCCCAAGGGGGGGAAAAATGTATGTAATTTATCCTAATGAAGTATTGACTAAAATGCTGTGGAAATGACGATTCTTATTTTGAAAATTCTACTGTTGATGAGATTTTCAGATACATAGATGTTTAATGCATTTTGCCATAATATAATGATATATGTGGACTTCCCGTGTGGCTCACAACATAATATAATGACATATAAACAAAAGTACAGTGTATTAGCATAGTGTGCTGGCCTCACTCCGCCTCATTAATGAAGAACCTAAGACACGGACAGTTTACTTCTTTCTTTGTGCTCGCCTGGTGTTCATACAGTTCTGGTCGGTATGGAAATACTCTTCATCATTATAAAATAAACAAATCTAGAAATTGCCAAAACATTACTGCTGACACATTCTTGATATAAAGATCTAAGTATTGTTTTATGTTATTTATGGCAAAGCCCTGTGTTGCCCTTAAACTACCTCTGCTTTTTTTTTTTTTTTTTTTCCCCCACTGTGTCTCAATTCCAACTTGGTGTCCAGTTTCTTCAGGGAGAGGACAAAACAGAGAAGTGTGGTGACCTGGTTAGACTCCCCTCAGGAATTCCTTACATCACCTGAACCATCACAGGAGTTGCTCCTTTAATTTGCAGTCCAGCCTTTTCTTCGGGGTGAAAGAGGAGCTGTCTTTATCACTTCATTTTCCATTACAAGAAAGAAAATTATAGAGTTGTAATACGGTCATGGGGGGAACAGTCTGCCCCTATAGAGATTTAGGGGGGAATGTCTGAAAACTGCCTGTTAAAAGAGAAATTTAAAACTGATCAGAATTTTTATAGGACTTGATATTTGTAACAATACAGAGAACCGCCACCTCTCGTGTGTGGTGCTATTTACCTATACAATGGGTGGCCTGAACCTTGTCTCCAGTTTTGGCTCCTGAAATTAATACATTTCAAAACACCTAGACACTGATTATCTCATTTAAGCGTCACATGCAGCCAGTGAGATTTTCATCTAGCAAAGAACTTACGTGAAAAGAATTGTCTGTGTGTTTCTTATTTATTCTTATTTAGATTCAGGAAAAATCTCCTCAGTTACAGAGTAATTTATTTACTCTTAAATGACAGTATTAGTGCAAGTTTTAATCCAAGTTTCCTACAGATTAGTCGAAACTAAAATCTTAAGCACATAAAAGCAAGTGCCAAGCTCTTGTTTCTTTTATCATGAAATCAAATATATGTTTCAAATCCACTAACAGGTTTATGAGAGGTTTTTTCGGAGCATTTAGCTGCTGTTTTCAAATTAGTCCCTTTATTTGGTCTCGGGAAAGAGACCCTGAGGTTTGAGGATCCCCTTGTGTGGTCCTTTCGTTCTGTCCCCACATGACACCTACTAATTGATCCTGGAGACATGGCCGTTCACCAGCCTCTCCAGCCCGGACCCAGCTACTTCCCATGCTTGGTTAGTCCCACGCACTGGCATTTTTATTTATTTGCTTTGACCCTCGATTTTTTTTTTCTTCCATTTCAGGTAATGGGGAAAGTGCCAACAATTTCCATTAATAAGACAGAAGGCTGCCACATATACCTCAGTGAAGACGCATTAGACTGTGACATTGTGAGTGCCAAGTCATCTGAAATGAATATACTTATCCCTCGGGATGGCGATTATGTAAGTACCCTTTAAAAGACTGTGAAGAATTTTGCGTTATTATCATTCTTAGAGACTGATTAATCACCTACCAGCCTTTGAGCCTCCTTGGTAGAATAATGCGCAGGCAGGAGAGGGGGATTCGGAGAGTGACCTCTCACATGTCTGCTGCCTTGTCAGTTTCTGGACTGTGCCAGGTCCTGGATGTGTGATTCTTAAGGCGTTTTTACTAATAATTCCTTTAATGGGCCAGCTCTTATCAAAGAGTACACCATGCGTCTGAGTTCTTGTTATTCAGGATTAAATACTTTCCTTTGCTTTGGTAGGGGCCAACAGAAAAGAGGGAGCAAGGCTTTGAGAGGCAAAGGGGAGGAGAGAGAAGTAAAAAGTAGACCTGTTTGCATAGGTGTTCTTCCATCCTCGGGTCTCAGACTCAGTATTAGAATTAGCTGGGAAGCTTCATGAACAGAACTGCTCCCAAACTTTGCACCTGCAAGTTGGATTCAGGAGGCTTGGAGTAGGGCCCAGGAATCTGTAAGTTTTAAGACATCCCAGACAATTCCGATGCCACCAATCCATCCAGTGACCTTTCTGTGAAACACTAGCCTAAAGGCCACCATGTATTTCCTTTGTCTTTTCTCCCCCGCAAGGCAGTTCCTAAAAGAAGCAGGCAGATACTCTCCCACAATAAATAAATATATTACCTGCATCACGCAATGCAGTGACCTGCTGGTTGCTGCTGTTTGGAAGCAAGTTATTGCCTCCCACTAGTTGTTACTTCTTGAAAGTAGAAAAATAAATGCAGAGATCGCTTGCTCTGGTTCTGAGTGTGCAGGGAAGCAGTGAACCAGGGAAGGAGACGAGAAAATGGTAACCTTTTTTTTTTTTTTTTTGCCTTTTTAGGGCTCCACTCGCGGCATAAGGAGGTTCCCAGGCTAGGGGTCTAATCGGAGCTATTGCCACCAGCCTGTGCCAGAGCCACAGCAACGCCAGATCCGAGCTGCGTCTGGGACCTACACCACAGCTCACAGCAACACCAGATCCTTAACCCAAAGCCTCATGGACCCTAGTCGGTCTCGTTAACCACTGAGCTACAATGGGAACTCCAAGAAAATGGTAACTTAGCAGGCACACCCCCCAGCCCCAATCAGCCTGTGGGTCAATCACCAGCTGTCTACACAGCAGTCAGCACTCAGGTTCATCTCCTTTCCCCACCTGTCAGTAAGCATTACTCTGGCACACACCACATATTACAGCCCAGAATCCTTCATCATATAAAACACAAAACTCTGCAAGTATGGGGCCATGCTTCACCTGGTATCTGTACAGCCTAACCCTGAGCTAGAGAAGAGCCTCCTTCCAGGCTTTTCACCTAAAAATAAAAATAAAAATGACTACTGAAGAGCTAAAGCCAACTCACAACAGCTTCAGGGGAGGAAATCCAAAAATTAGGGTGATTCCTGGCCTCTGCAGCTGTTTAAGCCGAAGGCTCAGCTGCGTGAGATGGATCTGCTAAGAAAAGCAGGGGGTTGGATGAGCACTCCAGACTAATTAAACTAGAATCCCTTGATGTGGTACCCAGACATCTGTAGTGGTTAAGGCTTCCCCGGGGATTCCAAGATTGAGATCTGCTGACCTAAAGGATGAATAAGGCTCAAAACCTGAGCTTTTATGCTACAAAATTCAAGTCCCCCCTCTCTAGGTAAATTATCTTGAGTGCCCTCAGCCCATGGCCCTTCGTACGTTTTCCAGTTAGAGGTAGCAGGGGGCAGGACTGAGGTCCTGCCATGGGCAGGATAGTCTAGGAGTGGGTGCTGGGGATGATTCATCCTGAAAGGAATCAGTCTCCCCAAGAAGACTGATAGTAGTGTCATCCCACTACTGTCGCTTCATTTCCAAAAACAACTGAAAGCAACTGAAGTGCATTTACGATCAAAGAGGTGCCTTTACTCTGGAGCATTCTCTACCTGACTCGGTATACCAAGCCTGGTGTATTCATCCAGCAGAGCCAGAAGCAATGCTGGCCACACACACACACACTTATTCAGACTGTGGCATCTTTGCTTCATCTTTGCACTGCATTATTTCACTCGAGGAGAATTCACCAGTCATGATAGAAAGAATCTTCCGTTAAAATAAATAAAATAGCTTCTTCCAAAAAAATAGTTGGATCCTACATCTAGTAAGATATACGTGTTCATGTATGTATTCCACTGGCACATCACATCTCACCAATAGATACACACAGGCACCAGCTTATCACGTTGGGGTGTGTTTATAGGATGCCCAGGAAGGGCACAAAGCCAGGGCCAAGGGGGTCTGATCCTTACCTTCCTTTTTCTACCCTCTTCTGCGATGGCTGGGGAATCGCTCTCAGGGAAGAGAGAGATTGAGATTCCAAATTACTTTTGGCTCTTCTGCCTTTTTTTTTTTTTTGCTTTTTAGGGCCACACCCGCAGCACATGAAGGTTCCCAGGCTAGGGGTCCAATTGCAGCTGTAGCCTCCAGCCTATGCCACAGCCACAGCATCTGTGACCTACACCACAGCTCATAGCAACGCTGGATCCTTGACCCACCGAGCAAGGCCAGGGATGGAACTCACAACCTCATCGTTCCTAGTCGGATTCGTTTCCGCTGCACCACAACAGGAACTCCCTGAAGCACATTTTTATATTTCATCCAAGAGGAAATAGGTAATACTGAGATGAAGCTTTTGCTCGGTGTGACTGGGATCCAGCAGCCTCAGAATCCCCTTGGAAATTGTTAGAAATGCAGATTGTCCTTCTTTTCTCCAAATCTACTGAATGAGAATCTGCCTTTCACCAAGATGCCCAGCTGATTGTTGGGTGTGGTTAAGGTTGATGCAGAGTCGTGGGTAAACGGCTATCTAAGGTTTGAACTGAATCTGCTCAGAGGCTTAACCTCTCAGGCCTTCGTTTCCTGTAGATGGCATCTCAAGAACCTCTAGCTCATAGCGTTGTTGGACAGATTGCCTACACACATATATATGAATCCACATATAACTGGTGCTAAGAAGAACGCCTGGTTCTTAGCAAGTGCTAGCTGAGGCTGCTGGCTGGCAGTCACAGAGCTGACATGTGACCAGGCATTGCTCCGTGATGCAGGTTTGGGTTCCATAAAATGTCTTTGTCCATTGCGTGACCCTAATCAGCCTTCCATCTGTTTGCAAAGCCTTGGTTTAAGTAACTTTGTTCTTGCCTTTTTCTAGAGAGAATTTCCTGTTCCTGAACAATTCAAGACAGCATGGGATGGATCCAAGTTGGTCACTGAACCTGCAGAAATTATGGTTTCCGAGAGACCACCGAAGCCCCTGAACTGAATCATCCCCATCAAACAAACAAACAAACAAGCAAAAACAGCAGCATTAAAGACCTAGAAGTTGCAGTAGCACCTACTGCTTTAGTTTTAGCCTCCAACAATCCTTTGTTATAGAAACAGCATCATTTCTGGCACGCCTTCATGGGCATTTTGAAATATTTAACGTTTCTTCATGATTTGCCTTTGTGTGTGGTTTGAGTTCCACGTGATGACTTGTGAGCATTATGTATTTAAAGGGAAAAAAAATTCTGTTCCCCTCATATCATTATCACAGTAGCTGAGAGGTAAAAATATTGCATGACTCACTTTTACACTTATATTTAATTGCTAGTTGAAAATCTAAGATGTACATTTTTATCTTTTAGACAGTGTCCATATATGTAGTGGTATTTAGTATGCTCTAAAAAAATGTACGATTTTTGTTTTCTTATTTTTACCACCTTTATCAGCATGACTGCACTGTCAACCTGAATGCATATTTCAACCCCTGTTTTTAAAAAACCTAAGCTCCATACTGAGGACCATATCCAGGTTCTTGATCCTTGAAAGACCTGTTTTCTCTACAGTTACCAAACACCAAAAGTAAATTCTAATGATTTATTTTAAACATTTTTCTGCCGTGTCACTTGACAAACTTTCACTTTTCTGCATAAAGATTTTTGATGCCAAAAGATTGATGGGAGGAAGTGGCGGGGTACATCGAATACCTCACAATTTTGCTCTAAGGACAAAATTGTTGTCTTCCAATTTCGAACCTGTTAAATATCAGCTGCCTTGTAAGTGATGTCTTCAATGTTTTATTCTGACTTTCTTTTCTACTTGCCAGATTTGCTAGCCAGTCTCAAAAATGAAAATGAAAAAGCCATAGTTATATTACAACTTATATAACCCAAGGAACTGTTTGTTGATTTGGCTTGCTGCTTCTATTTTGTAGTATTGATAGTACGTGCTTTTTCAACATGAATAACTCTGATATTCCTTTTTATCTTTTCAGTGCATAGTACTGAAAAATCTGCAACTTCTTGGATCACATGTAATAAATTCTAGTATAATGCTTGCAGACCCAATACAAGCATATATATTGTGCCTATTACAACCTTTGGAATACATCATTTCCGTTTTTTAAATATCTTCTATAACCGTATAGTATTCAAATTTCAAATGCTCCGGCCGTGTACTACAGTTTTGCTATGAAAGTTTTTGTCCATATGAATAATGTTGTAGCTTTAGTAAATATCTTTTTTTCAGCTGTAAACTTACTCTGAAATAAAGGAAAATTCTAATTGTTTAAACACTGATGGATTCGGGGTGTTGAAATTACTTTTTTCTCTCTTTGATTTGCCCCTTGCCGGTATGTCAGATTTAGGAAGGACATCTGAGCCCCTCTAGTGGAATTAGAGAAATTATCCAGCATGCCATCAGCATTCCTGGAGAAGAGCTTACTCTAGATAAATATCAGATAAAGCCATTTGCGTTTGGGAGGACTGTCAGTTCCAAAATTCTGTGATCAAGTTTATTTTTAAATTGAAGTATGATTGATTTACAACATTGCATTAGCTTCAGGTGTACAGTATAGTGAGTCAGTCATGTATGTATATATAAATTTATGTAAATTGTATTCCATTTAGGTTATTATAATATATTGAAAATAATTCCCTGTGCTATGCAGTAAGTCCTTGTTGCTTATCTATTTTATATGTAGTAGTTTGTATCTGTTAATCCCATGCTCCTAATTTGTTCCTTCCCCTACCTTGCCCTTTGGTAACCTTAAGTTTGTTTTCTATGTCTGTGAGTCTATGTTTTATATGTAGAGTCATTTGTGTGATTTTTTTAGATTCCACATATAAATGATATCATATAGTATTTGTTTTTCTCTGACTTATTTCACTAAGTATAATATTCTTCAGTTCCATCCATGTTGCTAAAAATGGCAATATTTCATTCTTTTTATGGCTGAATAATAGTTCATTGTTCATACACACACACACACACACACATCTTCTTAAGCCAATCATTTTTTGATGGGCACTAGGTTGTTTCCATATCTTGGCTATTGTAAATAGCACTGCTGTGAACATTGGGTGCATGTGTCTTTTAGAATTAGAGTCTTTGTTTTTTCCAGATATACACCCAGGGAGGGGATTGCAGGATCATTGGTAGCTCTATTTTTAGTTTTTAAAGAAAACTCTATACTCTTTTCCATACCAATTTACATTCCTCTGAACGGTGTAGGAGGATTTCCTTTTCTCTACATCCTCTCCAGCATTTGTTATTCATAGACTTATTAATGATGGCCATTCTGACTGGTGTGAGTTTTTATTCACATTTCTTCAATAAATAGCAATGCTGAGCATCCTTTCATGTGCCTACTGGCCATCTATATGTCTTCTTTGGAGAAATATCTATTTAGGTCTTCTGCCTATTTTTTGATTGGGTAGTTTATTTTTTTGGATATTGACTTCTAAGAGCTGTTTGAATGTTTTGGATATTACCTCCTTGTCAGTCCCATCATTTGCAAATATTTTCTCCCATTATGTCGGGTTTTTATTTTCTTGATGGTTCCCTTTGCTCTGCAGAAGCTTTTAAGTTTGATGAGGTTCCACTTGTTTATTTTTGTTTTTATTTCTTTTGCCTTGGGGAACTGATCTAAGAAAATATTGCTACAAGTTATGTCAAAGAATGTTTTGCCTGTGTGCTCTTCCAGGAGTTCAATGGTGTCATGCCTTACATTTAAGGCTTTAAACCATTTTGAGTTTATTTTTATATATAGAATGAGGGAATGTTCTAATTTCATTATTTACATGTACCTGTCCAGCTTTCCTAACACCACTTATTGAAAAGACTGTCTTTTTTCCATTGTATATTCTTTTTTGTTTTCTTTTTATGGCTGCACCTGAGGCATATGGAAGTTCCTGAGCTAGGGATCAAATCAGAGCTGCAGCTGCAGGCCTGTGCCGTAGCCACAGCAACACCAGATCCAAGTCACATCTTTGACTTATACCGCACATTGCAGTAACACTGGATCCCTAACCCACTGAGCAAGGCCGGGGATCGAACCCACATCCTCTCGGATGCCATGTTGGGTTCTTAACCCGCTGAGCCACAAATGGGAACTCCCCATTGTATATTCTTGCCTCCTTTGTTGTAGATTAATTGACAGGTGTATGAGTTTATTTCTGGGCTCTCTATTCTATCCCATTGATCTATTTATCTGTTTGTGAGGCAGTACCATGTTGTTTTGATTACTTTACCTTTGTGGTGTAGCCTGAAGTCTGGAAGAGTTACACCTCCAGCTTTTTTTCCCCCCTTAGGATTGCTTTGGCAATGCTTGGACTTTTGTGGTTCCCTGTAAATTTTAGGATTATTTGTTCTAGTTGTGTGAAAAACATCCCTAGGATTGCATTAAATCTGTAGATTGCTTTGCATAGTTTGTTTGGCCTTTTAACAGCATTTATTCTTCCAATCCAAGAACATGGATTGTCATTCCATTTCTTTGAATCATTTGCAATTTCCTTTTCCTTTTTGTGTGTGTGTGTGTGTGTCTTTTTGCCATTTCTTGGGCTGCTCCCGCGGCATATGGAGGTTCCCAGGCTAGGGGTCCAATCGGAGCTGTAGCTGATGGCCTATGCCAGAGCCACAGCAACACAGGATCCGAGCTGCGTCTGCAACCTACACCACAGCTCAGGATCCTTAACCCACTCAGCAAGGCCAGGGACCGAACCCACAACCTCATGGTTCCTAGTCATATTCGTTAACCACTGAGCCACGACAGGAACTCCTGCAATTTCCTTTATTAATGTTTATAGTTTGCAGCATATAGGTCTTTCACCTCCTTGGTTGAGTTTATTCCTAGGTACTTTTTTTTTTTTTTTGACACAATTTTAAACAGGATTTTTTTTTTTAACTTTCTGATATTTCATTATAAGTGTAAAAAAAAATGCAGTGGGTTTCCGTATACTAATCTTGTATCCTACTACATTGCTGAATTCACTTATCAATTCCATTAGTTTTTATGTGGAGACTTTAGGGTTCTCCATATAGAATATCATGTCATGTGCAAATAGCGACAGTCTAAGAATCCAGTTTGAGGGGTTCCCATCATGGCTCAGCAACTGGTTAATGAACCCGGCTAGTATCCATGAGGACTCAGATTCGATCCCTGGCCTTGCTGCTCAGTGGGTTAAGGATCTGGCATTGCCGTGAGTTGTGGTGTAGGTCGCAGATGAGGCTTGGATCCTGCATTGCTGTGGCTGTGGTGTATGCCAGTGACTACAGCTCCAATTCAACCCCTAGCCTGGGAACCTCCATATGCCTAGGGTGCAGCCCTAAAAAAAAAAAAAAAAAAAAAGAATCTGTTTGAGTTTTTGTTTTGTTTTGTTTTTTGATCTTTTTTGTCTTTTCAAGGCTGCACCTGCGGCATGTGGAGGTTCCCAGACTAGGGGTCTAATCGAACCTACAGCTGCTGGCCTACACCACAGCCACAGCAACATCAGATCCTTAACCCACTGAGCAAGGCCAGGGATCAAACCCGCAACCTCATGGTTCCTAGTCAGATTCATTTCCAGTGTGCCACAACAGGAACTCCAATGATCCAGTTTTATAAGTCAGGGACTCTTCACTAAGAAAATCCCCCTTATTGATCTTCGTAAATATCACAGAAAATAAATTTAGTTTATGAATATGATATTATATATACTATATAATGCATAATATAAATAATTTTATAATTTATAAACTGGAGGAAAAAATTAAGTGGAGATAAAAGATTATTTTTAAAAATGCTACATGCCCATTACCTAATAATAATTTTAAAATGAGAAGTTCACTCAGAATTTTTGGAATCTGTCAACCACTTTGAACTTGGCATCACCCTTTCAAAATGTTTCACTGCAGATATTAGAAATCTTTATTTGAGGTTCACATAATTATTTTACCAGCCCTGATGGCTTCCGTCACCTATTGGCTTTTTGAGTAGGTTGGATTTGTTGAAAAAGAGAAGGGAAAAAAAATCTTTGGCAATGTATAGGAAAATAATTACCGGAAACAATGCTGCATTCCCAATATGTCTTTTTTTTTTCTTTACATGCTGTTGAATTCCATTGTAACGCGTGCTGTGGCCTGATAAATATCACCAAAGGGGTAAGAAATTCATACTTTGCAGAAATGCATGTGGTATATGTTCACAAAGAGTCAGAACAAGAATGGGTCAGAAAATTAAATGCCAAGGGGTTCCTGTACTCCTTCACTTTGTAATATTACGAAGTATCATTTTATATGATCAAAATGATAAAATAATCTGCGTTCTTGTTGCCTTGAAAATCCTTTCCCTGATAATACTGTCTCCATTAGCTAATCTATTACTGATAGTCTTCCTTTCACAGCAAGTCATCTTGGAGTAGTCGGTATCAGCCACTTCTCCTTATCTATGAAAATTATTTCTAGAACTGGTAGGAAATACATTTAGGTTTATTTACTCTTTCATTAATTGAAAATGTCTACTTCAACCTCTTAAGAATCTCGGTATGTTTATCTAAGGAATCCCTTCCTTTTAAAGATGAAAAAGCCAAGGTCCAGTGACATTAACTTAAGACAAGTGACATTAACTTAAAGCAAGGAGCAGAGCCCATAAGCGGAACAGATACACGCATACACACACACACATTTTTATCGCTATTGTAATGGGACTTGTAGTCTCCCCAAGTTTCAGAAACTCTCAAAGGTCGTTAAACCCTGTGGCTTTTTATCTCATTCCTCATCCATTGAGATTCCTGATGCATCTCTTTGATTTTGTGATACACAACATACTCCCTGACTCTTGGTCCCTTCTACCTTTCTCCTCCTCTCAAATACTCATTTGTCTCCCTTAGATTCACCTGTCACCTCTATGTCCATGACCACCCAATCCCCATGCCCCAACTCAGATCCATCTCCCCAGATTCTTAAGGGCAGGTGTCCATAGAGCATTTCAACCTGCCAGTCCCAACTTCGTTCAGCATGGCTAAGATGAGTGCACATTACCCATGCATATCTGTGTTTTCCTCATCTGCATTTTTAGTTGCAGTCAGTAGCCTCCTCATACCTTTTGTCATAGATGTAAAATCAGTCCCTTCCTGTGACAGCAAACATGGAAAGGGAACCAGGGTCTGGAGGGATCTATGATTCAGTCTTGAGTGTGTCTAACTCAGGGCATCTTTGTGACAGTTGCAAGTGGAGAACAGGTGCTCAGATGTGAGTCTGGAGTCTTTTTCATTGTCTCTGACACCAAAAACTTAATCATTTCATAAGTATAATATTTTAAAAATGATATTCATTGAACATATAGCATTTCAAAAGAATTATTTTAAACCCTTGGCACTTTCTGCACCACTTCAGATACAGGTAAAATTTTAAAGGCTTTAATTGCTTCAGCTGAGGCAAGCTGACTTCATCGTTGCTCACAGATTGCTTTTGCAAGTTTGGCCATGTCAATGTTTCTGTGCATGATAAAGCCTATGTCTGTGCTACGAGTGGAAAATAAACCAGCTCAAACCTTAATAATTCCCCCAGAGTTCTCCAAATGATTTTTGTTCCTCCCCTAGTTAGTAACTTGGCACAGGATATATAACTAATGAAGGATAATGTTTGCCTGTTGGTAGAGAATTTTTTCAGGTTTCCCTCCAGGACAATGTATTTATATTTAAAGATAATTTTCACCTAAAACTACAACTTTGAATATTTGAGTTCTAAGTCAACTTTTATTTTAATATCTTGCTTTTTAGAACCATCATTGTTTAAAAAAAAAATGATACCTCATGCTGACCTGAAGATCCAGATGAAAGAAACACATCATTGACCACACTTACTAAACCATGATACTAATTATTAAATGTCATTCACAATATCACAGGGGCTTTTCTTTAATTAAAATTCAATGAGAAAAAAATTCAATTAGCAATTTCCCACAAGATCAGGAATTCATTTGGGGAACTAATCAGAAGGTACGCATTTAAGACGTTATTTTTAATAACTCGGTGGCCTCATTTTTTTAACTCATAAGTCAATAAGCATAATGGGAAGTCTTCCCATGAAGATAACACTTCTGTAGATTTGTTTGGGAAGACTGTACCTTCCTGCTTATGGTCCCTATGGGGCATAATCGTGCCCACACATGATGAATGGTACCCATCCCTTGCAGGAGCGGGCTAATGACACCTGTTCCCCAGCAGCCTGCACTGCATGCAGCTGATAGTATAACACCCCCTGCTGCAGCTTAAAATCTATAGAGAAAATATCAGAGTTAGGCAGAGTTAGGTCAGTTCCAGGAGAGTGATTGCCTTCTGCAATCAAGCGTGATGAAATCTATGATCCCGGGGTTCTCATCGTGGCTCAGTATCCACAAACCTGCCTCAGTATCCCTGAAGATTCAGGTTTTATCCCTGGCCTCACTCAGTGGGTTGGGGATCTGGTGTTGCCGTGAGCTCAGTTCCTGCGTTGCTGGCACCTGAATGTCAGATTCGACCCCTAGCCTGGGAACTTCCATATGCCGCGCGTACTGCCCTAAAAAGCAAAAGTAATAATTGTAGTAGTAATAATAATAGCTATAGATATATGATCCTAGAGTACCCTGGGGGCCTAGAAGTTAAGGATCCAGTGTTACCACTGCTGTGGTGTGGGTTCCATCCCTGACCTGGGAACTTCCACATGCCATGGGCGTGCGGAAAAAAAATCTATGATCCTTTGTGGATATTACAGACATTGTTATTTCGTAGAAGCCATGTCTAATATGTATCTTCAGGAAAATGACATAAATGAATGGCAATATGATAGTTAAAGTAGGTGTAAGTTATATGTATTCTCCATATCCTGGGATAGAGAAAAACTGGATAATATACCCAGGAGTTTCCTCCACCATTATGACTCTCATTTCTTTAGCTCTGACTGTAATGGCAAACTCAAACATATTTTTATATTTATCTGGCTAATCTAAGCAAAAAGAAATTAATTGTATAGGCCTATTGAAAAAGAAATAATATTTGAAAACCTAAGATAGCCAAATCCCCTGTCCAAACTAACTGAATAAGTGGTTGGTACTTCATGCTTCATCATAGCTAATATGCAATCCTCTGGAGAATTTAAAGAGAATATTTTCATGTAAGCCCACTTGGTGGATGTGGAACTCGAGATGTCCCATCATTACCACCTAAAATCTGGTTCTCTCCACAGTTATCAAAATGTTCTCTTCTATGTTAGCATCTAAAATAATTACATCACCAATGCGGCCTACATTTTGCAGGCTGTTTCTACCAACTGGCTAGACAACTATTTTCTCAAATTAATTTCATACTCCATAGTTTACAGAAATAAGTCCCTCTTCAATATCTACCAGACAGAATATATTTCCAATAGGACTTCAGGGGGAAAAAAGCTCAGACTTCATGAACACTTCAGAAAGGGAATCAGAGAGCTTTGGCATGGGAATCAGAAGAGCTGGTTTCCATTCTGGATCTGCCACTAACTAGACAAATTTGACAAATACCTGTGACACTTTTAAAGACATGTAATTCTGGAGTTTCCATTGTGGCTCAGTGGTAACAAACCTGACTGGTATCCATGAGGACTGCGGTTCCATCCCGGGCCCCACTCAATGGGTTAAGGCTCTGGCAGTGCTGTGAGCCTCAGTGTAGCTTGGAGACATGGATCAGATGTGGCGTTGCTGTGACTGTGGCTTAGGTCATCAGCTGCAGCTCTGATTAGACCCCTAGGCTGGGAACTTCCATAGGCAGTGTTAAAAAAAAATTTAAATTAAAATTAAAAACAAAAAAGAGCAGCAGAGACAGAAGCAAATCAATGCATTTCGTGTTCATTTGTACCAACACTTGAGAGTTCATAAATATCTGTTCTTTGACGTTCATAATAGTTTTGCACGGCTGAGTGGGTCCAGGCCGATCCTCCTTCCCTTGACCTTTCTGCACGTTGATACACTTTCCAGCTTCGCACAACGGGGCGTGCTCTCTCTGGCCTCTTTCCTCCCTTATGTCTCACTCATTTTCCTCACACACGCTACCAATGTTCGGCTTTTTAGGGTATGCTCTCCATACCTAAAAAGCTTTTCCCTCACCTCCAATTCTCATATTTCCCAAGTCAACTCGAATCCTAACCTAAACCTAAAATAGTCCATTCTTTTAATGGAATTTCCTGGGCACCGTATGTGTAGGTACATGTGACTCAGAGCTCGTCCATATACACAACGGGGAGCCAGTCAGCGGTCCTTGGTGTCTGTTAGTGTAAGTCAGAGAAGACAGCGTGGATGATTTTTAAGATGCTCGGGTGCTGGAGAGCTTAGCTTTGGAAATTCCTCCACCTACTGGCTGCCTGAAGTCGGTTTGCGCTCTACGGTGTTGTGCCTTGAGTCTGCCTATTTTCAAGAATAGCACGTACCTTAGGCGAAGGCTGACACATTGATAAATCATTTTGAATTCCTAAACGAAAAAGTTCTATGATGAAGAAAGTGTATTCTTACAATATTTAAAAGCAGATGATAAATTTCTTAATGCTGCTTAGCGACCACTGGAGGGCAGAAAAGCATCATAAAACAATTCCCTCCAAGTTTGGCTAGAGAAGGAAAGGAGGCCTTGCATGTGAATTTCTAGAAATTAGAAATCAAATTTTTTTCTACATTTAATCTTTCATGTGGTGCATTGAACATATTTTCAGATGAAATCTCTGGTGGTGGTGACACTTTTTTTTTTTCAAATTGTTTTCTGTCAGTATATCAGGTCAAACAAACCTTTGTTCTAAAGTATACTTTAAAAACCAATTTGCCATCAGGAGGTGGGTTGGTCAAATACTACTACTAGAAATAATTGAAATGGAGTACCTATCGGGGCTCAGCGGTTAGAGAACCCAACTAGCATCCATGAGAACGTGGGTTTGATCTCTGGCTTCGCTCAGTGGGTTAAGGATCCAGTGTTCTGATTGGACCCCTAGCCTGGGTACCTCCATATGTCTCGGTGCAGCCCCAAAAGACAAAAAAAAAGACCAAAAAAAAAAAGAATAGTTGAAATATGTTGATTAAACTCTCACTAAAAATTAGAGAAGTCATTACCAAAACAGCAGTTTCATGGCTGCCGGGTTGTTAGGAATCCTTTCAGTTATCCTCATACAACATGGATCCAATCATGGTTTAAATTATTAGCTTCTTCCCTGACAACTTCTCTTCCAAAAGAAGATGAGGCTGTAATTACTATCTCTACTTCCTCACCTTCCATGACCTCTTCAATCAGCCTTTTACCCTTCATCCCAAGAAGCTATTCAGGTAAAGCCATGGGTGACCTCTCAATAGGTGAATCCAATTAATGTTCTTTAGTTAGATGGCTCATAATCCAGCACTTGCCAACTTATACCTAAGAGGAATTTCACAGGCTATCACAGCTTCTGAAATTAAAGGAGGATGTAAGTAGCAAGAGCTAATCAACAATCTTTTTTAGGGATCTCCAGTGGCATTAAATTTATGCTGTCTCTGGATCACTAGATTCAAGTTCCCAAGACCCAGGTAAGCACATCCAATTAGCTGAGCATGGGTCGCACACCCTTCCCATGGCTTAGAATGACAGAGCAGAATGTCCTGAAAGCCCTACCATAGCTTGAGAAAAGGGGCTTTTAAAGACTCCTCAGAGATCATTAGGGTGCAGGCAGAACTGACAACCAAACCACCAGTACTTAGTACTCCTGAAATGACTGCAGCCAGACCTAAGATAATGAGAAGCTGAATGCCCCAGTGGCAAATAGCTCCCTGCCAACAAAAGAGCATTCATATCACTGGACTCTGACCTGGGCACTGGTTTGTAACCAAAGACGCAGAATGCTTCCAAGACTGAACAATATCCATATTTTATGACTCATCTCCAAGGAAGTTTGTTGAAAGCGAATACTTCCAAAAAGCCATAAACAGTGATGCAGACTTTCCTCCACCTCTTGGAAAACGCTGCAGGAGAGTATCTGTGAGCTGTTTGGTTCCCTGACAAGGAGAAAAACAGAATATGAACAAGTTTGGAATCCCACTCTGAATTACTATTTTGGGGTTGTAAAGTAGCAGAAACAAAGGAAAAAGAAATGTCTTAGCTTGAGCAACTCTAAAATTCAAGATGGTAGTTTCAGACATAGCTGGATCCAAGAGAAAAACATATCACAAGTGCTTTCTCTGTTTCTCCATCTCTCAGTTGCACTTTTCTCTATGTCAGTTTCGCTTTCAGGCAAGTTCAATTCATGTAGCATCAAAAATGGTCACCAACAACTATAGGTTCATATCATCCTTGCATGTAGCTAGCAGGCTCTTGAACCATGGGTATCTTCTTTCAGATGCCATGATCCCAGAGATGACTCTATGCAGCCCACCTCAGATCACTTTCCTAACCCTGAGCCTGTGGCTCTTAGGGAATAGAATATTCTCATATGCCCGTAGTAGAGTTGGAGGGCTTCGTTGGTCTCATCTGAATCATATAGATTAGCCAGAGATGCTGCAGAGCAAAAAAAAAAAAAAAAATAAGTGCAAATCCTTGGAGAAACTTGTGAACAGTCTTCTTAGACTGATGCATATCTAACCACTTCCACTCACTGTTCAAGTCCTATTGAGACAAAAATCTGATTAGCCCAGTTGCAAGGAGGAGAGGGTGAATTGGTGGAAATGTGTTTGTTGGACAGACCTACTCTTACAAGAATTGAAAGGATGCGGAAGGGATCCAAAAGTAATCCAAAGCAGAAGCCCAGTGCTGTTGCCGGAGGGAAAAAGGATCTTGGGCAGTAAAAAAATAAAATAAAATTGAATGGGTATAAAATTTCGGTTGTGTGAGATGAATGAGTTCTAGAGATTTGCTATACAACTTGGTGCCTATAGTTAATATCATATTATACACTTACAGCATTAAGAGGTTAGATCTCACATTAAGTATTCTGCTCTCTCCCTCTCTCTCACACACACACACACACACACAAACACACACACAAGCTGTCAGTATAAAAACACTAGCTATTCTCTCCCTCTGCTCCCAAACCTCTGAGGTCAGAGTAAGAAGGGTTAGATAAAGATAAGCCAACTTTCTGAGATCCTGTTACTTATTAACTAAAGATAGCAAATGTGTTTAAAGAAAAAAATGTCTAGTTTGGACCCAAAATTCAAAACATTTAATAACAATTACAGAAAAAGAAATAGAATGTCCCCCTTGATACTTTATGCATATAACTCTGTGCTGCCTTCTAATGCAGGTGTATTATTGAGGTTTCCACATGCATGTTCTGTAAGGAGACCTGGTCAGCTTGGCTGGGGGTAGTTTTTTCCAGCATCGATCACACAAGGAAGAGGAGGATTTGCAGGACCCAGGAAAGATATCAGAGGCGCTCTCTTTCTCTTGACTGATGATCTGGATTTAGAAGAAATCTGTCTGTAACTATGTAGGCAATTAATTGGAGCAGGTCAAGATTAGAGAACCCTGGAGCCTAGAAGACCAGTGGTGTTGTAGGTGGTATTGCAGCTGAATAGATTAAAATTGACGATGATGTGCTTGAGTATAGTAGAGACAGAAAGATGAATTCACTGGAGAATTCCAAAACATGTTCTTTTAAGTAATAAAATCCCACAGTTCAAACACCTTCTTACCCTTTTCCTTATAACCTCGTTTCCATTCCCCTCGATAGGCAACCATGTTATTTCATATCTGTCCTTCCAGAAGTTTTATCAACATATGAAAAGTTCTTGCATTATATAGATATTTTGTTCCTTTCTTATCCTACACAAATGACAGCACACCAGACATGGTATTCTGCACCTCATTTTTGCAGCTTAACTGGAGATAACAATGTAATTTATCTGGGAGATAAGTGCATGAAGAGTTTCCTTGTTTTTCTTATAGCCACATTGCATTGTATGGTATAGCTACACCACGATAGATTTTATCAGTTCCCATTGATGGAATTTAGTTTCCAATCAATAATGCTGCAACTTTGTACATAAGCCATTTTGTCTGCATGCAAATAACTGCAGGGTACACTGCTACATAGGAAAATGCTGGGTCAGAGGGTATACACATTTCTAATTGTGACCAATATTGTTCAATTGTCCTACCTCAAGGTTGTACCAACTTATACTGCCAACAAACTTCAGCGTGCATCAGGACCAGCTGGAAAGTCTTTGATTCAGAAGATCTGGTGTGGGACCCTAGAATTTGCATTTCTAACAGGTTCCCAGGTGGTGTGTCTACTGTTTGCTAGTCCAGGAACCAGACTTTGAAAACCACTGCCATAAAGTGACTTGGCTTCCACCGCATCATGGACCTGTTCGCTCAAGTCGGCAATGTCTTCTTCAACTTCGTGGGCTTTTCTTCCTCTCCACTTTCCTTGACTTTCCGCCATATTTGAATCTGCTTTTTGTGTCTTCTATTCCCACTTGACTCTGTTAGGGTTCTTTCCCATTGTCTTGTTTTTTTCAGTGACTTCCCTGTCCCCTTAACTGATCCAGGCTCCATGTACTGACCCACAAATTTTCACCTATAGAAAGCTCACTCCTTCTAAAGAGTGAATGTAAAGGCTGGAGCAGATCCTAACCAGAGAGCTTGCGTTGCTGAGACAATACAGATCCTGATGACGTTATTTGAACCCTCTATGTAGCCACACCTGAGGTCAGCCCCTCCCTTCACTTTTCCTTCCTCTCTCCCGTCCTCCCTTCCTTCCCATCTCTTTGTCTTTCTTTGTCATGAGAGTAATAGGTATACAAAGTTTTTTTAAAAAATCAAGCAGTAAGAGAAAATTGGAAATTCTGTCCCATCTTTCCCACTCTGGGCCTTCATCCTGCTCCCTGGAAGCAAGCTCATTGCCGTGAGGGAATGAACTGCATAACCCTTGTAGGTGTATTCACAACGCAGACATTATTTTCTTAGAGATGGCAGTGTTTTGGGTTTTGTTTTGCAAAATCAAGATATTAAAATACTTTCCTGACAGTTTTCTGTGTCTTAGAGAAGGCGAGCCTTCCTTTAATTTCCACAAAGTTAACCCTATGTACTGTCCATTCTTTTATTTTTTATTTTTTTGCCCTGCATTCAGCATGTGGAAGTTCCTCAGACAGGGACTGAACCCACACCACAGCAGTGACCCAAGCTGCTGCAATGACAATGCTGGATCCTTAACCCACTGCACTACAAGAGAACTCCAAACTTTCCATTCTTTAGCGCTTTCATCTGACACTGGCTTCCATATTTCTAAATAATACGTTTACTTTGCTTTTTATATATCAGTTTTAGCATCTATTGGCCTCTTAATACAGGAAATCAGCATTTAGCTGATTTATCCCTTCCCCCACTTCCTCTTTCCCATCCTCTGAAAGTAAACACATCACAAATTTTTAGTTAAAATGATAGTATTGATATTGTTATGACTCTGTAGATATCATTCAATGAATAGCCAAGTAGTAATCATGATTAATGTTTCCTTTCCTTTCCTGAGCCTTTTTTTTTTGGTTTTTTAGGGCCAAACCCTTGGTATAAGGAAGTTCCCAGGCTAGGAGCTGAATCAGAGCTGCATCTGCAACCTACACCCCAGCTCATGGCAACACCAGATCCTTAACCCACTGAGCGATGCCAGGGATCGAACCTGTGTCCTCATGGATACTAGCTGGGTTCCTAACATATTGAGCCACAATGGGAGGCCCTTCTTGAGCCTTTTTTTTTTTTTTTTTGCTTTTCTCTTTTTAAAAATTATTTTCTGTTAGCTTTATTTCCATTTTCTGTTTAACAGTCTGTAGAACACTTTAAGACACCTCCCTCCCCCAGTGGTTGTTCCTCCCCATCCAGTGGCGTCAGTGGTGAGAGCTGCAGACCAGTCTTCCTTCAGTGGCCAGCTGAGTGCTCTAGTCCTCAGCAGGGAATTGCTGGACAGGCACAGAGGGCATCTGTGTGCCTTCAGACCAGTCTGTGACTGGCTTGAGTAGCAGTCTACTCAGGAGCTGGAGCCGTCCTTTCATCCTGAAATTCTTCCTCGGTCCCAGCCTTTTCAGCTGCAGCCTGCTCTTTCTGTTCAATCTCCTCAGGATCCTTGTAGCAGTAGAGGTCAGGTGTGACCTTCCAAGGATGGTCACAGGAGATGGTGTCCCACATGGGCAGAATTTCCTGGACCAGCATCCACCACTGGCTGGGTGAGTGTCCTTGTGGTTGCACGTGGCACTGTCCACATAGCACAGAGGAGTGTCCGTTATACATAAGATGCTCTGTGAGAGGCTGGTGGTCAGCCCTGGGACCAGTCACTACTAGAAGTCAGAAAGCCCCTGGGATCTGGCCAGGGAAGGTCCCAGGAGAGAAGGAGTGGCTCCAGCGGCAGCAGTGGGCATACTGGCCAGCGTTCCTGCAGTATTTCATGAGACACTGACATCGACAGGGTTTTCAATGTTAGCAATAGCAAAAGCTGCCAGAAGAAGGTTCTCCCAGGTTCTCTTCTCATTTGTGATGTGGATGCTATCACTTTTGGTAGATACGAAACTGTGGGTCTTCACTAGTTAATTACGTTTCACCTACCTTCACTAACCAAGTTTATTTTAATTGCTTGTCCTTCAAGCAGCACCTAGCCCAAATAATGAGATGTTTGCCAGAGTTGTTTTCAAGGAAGTTGGAATCAGCTGAGTCTAGTTTCATCTGAGCTGATTCAGGCTGCTTAGGACCACCTAGCCTCCAACTGGGCGTGCGCCAGTGTCCATTTGCTGACCTTTTGACATTAGAAGGCTGCAGACTCCGCCCCAGATTATGCTAAGTGCCTCCTTATTTGAATGTGCGGAGGCCTGTAGCTTATTACGCCTGCGCAAAACGGTGATTACGCACTCTTCCAATCACTTCTCTCCACGCTCCCCACACCCCCAGGCCTCAAACCGCCTGCCTCTTTAGTCTTTATCCCAAACTTCCAGCCTCTCCCCTTCAGGGAGATGGGTTTGAGGTATGTCCTCCTATATCCTCGCGCGGCTGCAAACTGCAATGTCTCAGCCTTTCGGCTTGCTGTGCATCCCTCCAAACGAACCTGGTCCAGTAAGAGAGGTGCTGTTCCTTGTGGAAGTCAGTTGATGCTACCTAGGTAAGGTTCCGGCTGTAAAGAATTTGAGGACACCCTTCGCCTTCACTTAAAGAATATCAGGGGCTCTGGACGTTGTGAAAATTTCCTTTTGATTTACTATGGGAACTTAGAACAATGCCACATGGACCCCTTTCTGGGTAACACAGAAAATCTTGCTTTTCCTGGTATTAATGATTGCCTTTCTTTTAAAAATTTATTTTTCTCTATACCTATCCAACTGTTTTTTTTAATTGGCAAATGCTCGTCAGTGTTATTCTCCACAACTCATATTTATAGATTTCATAGTTGTGTTGGGGACTTCTTTCCCTAAGTCTCTCTATTCTTATTTTTGTATACTAATAAGTTTATATATTAATAGGTTTCAGAATCAACTGATAAAGAAAAAATTCAGGGATGAGGAGTTACTATTCAGCATACAGACTTGTATTTAATCAGCTTCCCATAAGCCCTGTGCTCCACTTCCACTTTCCAAAGTACCCTATACCTCCAAGTTCTGAGCCCCTCCTCCTCAAATCAGTTACCTTCTGTCTTGCAAAATTACATCCTGTGTTTCATTTTGATGGATGTTTTGGAAAGAAAATGAGGGCATGTAGTCAATTCATGATGCTTTTCCAGACTCAAATTCATTTAACTCAGGACCTAGACCCTTTCAGGATCCACTTTTCTCAGTCATTTCTCTTTGCATCTCAATTCTTGCTTTGGAGTTCCATTTCCCTCTTTCTAAAGTATATCCTTTAGAGTTTGGGTGTGTGCGTGAAAAATGCTCCATTTTTGACACTTTGGTTAACATCTTCTTGGTTTATTACAGGTGAACATCCTTGTATTCACTTCCCAAATTAATTGTCAGCCACACCAGAAGCCTGTCTATGCTCCATTCAAGTTACAAACCCCTCCCTCCCCCAAATGTCATCACTATCCTGACTTTGATATCACCAGTTTAAAAATTGTCTCTAAGTGTATCTCTAGACACTATAGTTTACTGTACTCTCATCTTATTTGATGTCTTTTTTACATTTATTTTGACATAGTTGACTTACTATAGTGTTCATTTCTTCTGTACAATGAAGTGATTTGCATATATGTATGTACATTCTTTTTCATATCGTTTTCCATTACGGTTAATCACAGGATGTTGAATATAGTTCTCTGTGCTGTACAGTAGGACCTTGTTGTTTATCCATTCTATATATAATAGTTTGCATCTGCTAACTTCAAACTCGACTCCATCCCTCCCCCTTAGCAACCAGAAGTCTGTTCTCTATGTCTGTGAGCTTGTTTCTGTTTCATAGATAAGTCATTTGTGTCATATTTCAGATTCCACTATGTGATAGCAAATAGTGTTTGACTTTTCTGGCTTATTTCACTTAGTATGATAATTTCTAGCTCCTTGGATATTGCTGCTAATTGCATTTTTTCATTCTTTTCTGTGGCTAAGTAGTATTCCATTGTATATATGTACCACATCTTCTTTCTTCATTCATCTGTCAATGGATACTTAGGTTGTTTCCATGTCTTGCTATTGCGAATAGTGCTTATAGAAGTGCATAGGGGTACATGTATCTTTTTGAATTACAGTTTTTTTTTCTGAATATATGCCCAGGAGTGGGATTGCTGGATCATATGGCAACTCTATTTTTAGTTTTTTAAGGAACCCCCATACTGTTCTCCATAGCGGCTGTGCCAATTTATGTTCCCACCAAAAGTGTAGAAGGGTTCCCTTTTCTCCCCACCCTCTCTAGCGTCTGTTATTTGTAGGCTTTTAAGTGTGGCCGTTCTGACTGGTGTGAAGTGCTACCCCATTGTAGTTTTGATTTGCATTTATCTAATAATTAGCAATGTTGAGCATCCTTTCATGTTTTTGTTGGCCATCTGTTATGTCTTCTTTGGAGAAATGTCTGTTTAGGTCTTTTGCCCATTTTTCAATTGGGTGGGGTTTTTTTTTTTGTTTTGTTACTGAGTTGTATGTGCTATTAGTATGTTTTAGAAATTAAGCCCTTTGTCAGTCACATCATTTGCAAACATTTTCTCCCAGTCTATATGTTGTCTTCATTTTGTTGATGGTTTCCTTTGTTGTACAAAAGCTTATAAGTTTGATTAGGTCCTTTTTTTTTTTTTTTTGCTCTTATTTCTATTGCCTTGAGAAATTGACCTAAGAAAACATTGGTATGATTCTAGGAGTTTTATGGTGTCACGTCTTATATTTAAGTCTATAAGCCATTTTATTTTTGTCTATGGTGTGAGGGTATGTCCAAACTTCATTGATTTACATGTGTTTGCTCAACTTTCCCAGCACCACTTGCTGAAGAAATTTATCTTTTCCCATTGTATATTCTTGCCTCCTTTGTCAAAGATTAATTGATTGTAGGTGTCTGGGTTTATTTCTGGACTCTTCCATTTCATTAATCTATATGTCTGTTTTTGTGCCAATACAACACTGTTTTGATTACTGAAGATTTGTAGTATTGTCTGAAGTCTGGGAGGGTTATGCCTCTTTCTTTGTTCTTTTTCCTTAGGATTGTTTTGCCACTTCTGGGTCTCTTATGGTTCCATATAAATTTTAGGATTATTTATTCTATTTTTGTGAAAAATGCCATGGGTAATTTGATAGGGATAATATTAAATCTATAGATTACTTTGGGTAGTATGGCCATTTTATTTTTTAATTTTTTTGTCTTTTGTCTTTTTAGGACCACAGCTGCTGCACATGGAGGATCCCAGGCTAGGGGTCAAATCGGAGCTGTAGCCACCAGCCTACACCACAGCCATAGCAATGCCAGATCCAAGCCACATCTGCGACCTACACCACAGCCCATGGCAATGCTGGATCCTTACCCCACTGAGCGAGGCCAGGGATTGAACCTGCATCCTTATGGATACTAGTAGGGTTCGTTAACCACCGAGACAAGATGGGAACCCCTGTATGGCCATTTTAGCAATATTAGTTCTTTGAATCTAAGAGCATGGGATATCTTTCCATTTCTTTGTATCATCTTCAATTTCCTATATTCATGTTTTATAGTTCTTAGCATATTAAGTCTTATACCTCCTTGATCAGGTTTACTTCTAAATATTTTATTTTAAATGCAGTTTTAAAGAGCTCATTTGTGTACATTTCCCTTTCTGATATTTCATTGTTAGTATAAAGAAATGTAACTGATTTCTGTATATTAATCTTGTATCCTGCTACCTTGCTGAATTTGTTTCAGTGGTAGCAGTATTTGTGTGGAGTCTTTAGGGTTTTTTATATAAAGTATCATGTTATCCGCATATAATGACAACTTTACTTCTCCCCTTCCAAGTTGGATACGTTTTATTTCTCTTATCTGATTGCTGTGGCTGGGACTCCCAATACTAATGTTGAGTAGAAGTAGTTGAGACTGTGCATCCTTGTCTTCTTCCAGATTTTAGCGAGAAGTCTTTCAGCTTTTCACTGTGTTGAGTATTATATTGGCTGTGGGTTTATTATAAATGGTTTTTATTATGTTAAGATATGTTCCTTTCATACGTACTTTGGTGACAGTTTTTCTCATGAGTGGATGTTGAATTTTATCAAATGCTTTTTCTGCATCTATTGAGATGATCATGTGATTTTTGTCTTTTCTTTTGTTAATGTTATATTACATTGATGACTTTGCGCATGTTGAACCATCCTTGTGAATTTGGGATGAATCCCACTTGGTCATGGTGTATGATCTTCTTTATGTGTTATTATATTTGGTTTGCTAAAATTTTGTTGAGAATTTTTGCATCTGTATTCATCAAAGATATTGGCCTGTAATTTTCTTTTTTTGATAGTGTCTTTGTCTGGTTTTGGTACTGGGATGATGATGACTTCATAGAATGTCTTTGGGAGTGTTCCCTCCTCTTTAGTCATTTAGATGAGTTTGAGATGGGTCAGTGTGAGTTCTTCTTTTTCTGTTTTGTAGAAATCACCTCTGAAGCTATCTGGTGCTGGCTTTTGTTTGTAGGGAGTTTTTAATCAGTGATTGGTCTGTTCAAATTATCTATTTCTTCTTGATTCAGTTTTGGTGGGCTCTATAGCTCCCATCGTGGCTCAGTGGTTAACGAATCCAACCAGGAACCATGAGATTGCAGGTTTGATCCCTGGCCTCGCTCAGTGGGTTAAGGATCTGGCGTTGCCATGTGCTGTGGTGTAGGTTGCAGACATGGCTCAGATCCCACGTTGCTGTGGCTCTGGCGAAGGCTGGCAGCTACAGCTCCGATTAGACCCGTAGCCTGGGAACCTCCATATGCTGCGGGTGCAGCCCTAGGAAGAAAAAAAAAAAAAAAAGGCAGTTTTTATGGGCTGTGTGTTTCTAGAAACTTAACCATTTATTCTACGTTCTTAAATTTGTTGTCATATAACTGTTCATAGTATACTCTTACGGTTTTGTGTGTGTGTGTGTGTGTGTGTGTATTTCTGCAGTATTGCTTGTTATTTCTCCTTTTTCGCTTCTTACTTTATTTCGGCCCTTCCATTTTTCTTCTTGGTGTGCCTGGCTAGAGGTTTGTCAATATTTTTACCCTTTCAAAGAACCAGGTCTTGATCTTTCTAATTTAAAAAATATATATATTTCTTTTCTGATCTTTATTTCCTTCCTTCTTCTAACTTTAGGTTTTGTTCTTTTTCTAATTCTTTTAGGTAGTATATTAGGTTGTTAAAGACTTAATTCTTGTTTTTTGAGAAAGGCTTGTATCACTATAAACTTCCCTCTAAGAACTGCTTTTGCTGCATCGCATAGATTATGTATGGTTGTTTTCATTGTCATTTGTCTAAAAATATTTTAAATTTCCTCTTTGATTTCTTCATTGACTCATTGTTTTTTTTTTCTTTTTTTTAGTAGCCTGTCATTACTCTCTGTGTAATTGTTTTTTTTTTTTCCCTTGTTTCTTTTTCTGTGGTTGATTTCTAGTTTTACGTTGTTATGGCTAGAAAAGATGCTTGAAATAACCTCTATATGCTTAAAAATCTGTTAAGGCTTTTTTTGCTCCCTGTATATGATCAATCCTAGAGAATGTTCCATGTTCACTTGAAAAAAATGTGTATTATGGGGGTATTTTGGCTGCAATGTCCTAAAAATGTCAATTAAGTCTGTTCTATTGTATCATTAAGGATAATTTGATGTTTTTTAAGTCTCCTTTAATACAATGGTTCTCCCATTCTTTTTCTTAGAATGTATCTATTGAATTCAGCTATCTGACTTACAGTGTCCCCTGTAGTCTGGATTTTGCAGATTACACACTCATGACGTGTTCTTTCTTTCTTTTTTCAATGGCCAAACCTCCAGCATATGGAAGTTCCTGGGCCAAGGATGTAATCCAAGGCAAAGCGCAGCTGCAGCCTAAGCCTCAGTAGTCAGATTCTTAACCCACTGTACCACAATGGAAACTCATCATGATATATTTCAATATGCATCTTTGTCCTCTGTTTCCTGTAAATTGGCAATTGGATCCAGATGTTTGATCAAACTCAGGTTTAATCCCTTTTGTAAGACTACCCATTATTATGAATGTACATATTTAAACTTATTTAATGGGTTTCAGTCCATTCTAATTATTACCCTTGTTGAAACTCATTGTCCCATCTTTGGCCAACAGCAAGCCTCTTAAAGTTGGTTCCTGGTCCTTTGGACATGACCCTACAGAATTTAGTAGTTCTTATGCTCTCTAATATGACAAGATATTTTAGACTCATTCTACACATTTCCTGCCTCAGACAGAGAATTAACCACTTGTCTAAGAAGCCTTTGTTTCTTGAATTGGGACTTGGTATTTCAAGACCATAATCCAGATAATAAGAATGAGCATTGCTACTGAGAAGATGTAGGAAACTAGATTGTTCATACTTATGATAATTACCCATTTTACCCCATATTACACATAAATTCTCAAGATACTATTACCACCATAAATATACTGAAAAGTTAAAATTTTGGCCAACACTTTCCCAATACATCGCTCCAGTTTTTAGTCATTTTGAACCAATATTTCAGAATGTAAAACCATGTCAGATTATACTCTTTGACACTCTGCTCCACATCTTGGCTTGATGGGCAGTAATGAAGCTGAACTCTGTACATACTTCTCCCACGCTGGCTGGTTTAATGTTAGGCTTTATTAGTGGTGGGCACTCTTGGAGGATGGGGGCAGGGAGGCATTCAAGGAGGAAGAGGCTTCTCTTTCTGATTCTCATGTGCTTATCTCCTTGGGCTCCTACAGAGTGTGTGGTTACTTTCAGCAGTGCCCAGTAGCCAACAACAAGTGGCAGCTTCCCCCAGCACATTGCTTTTTATGAAGCTTCAAAGAGCAGTGTGTTGCTGGCAAAGAACCTTCCTGTAAGTGGCTTCTCTGGGCACTTTGCAATGAATTCTAATAAAGCCAGCTCCCTGTGGACATTTTCTTAAGGAACTCCTGAGGATTTCTTCTTTTTTTTTCCTTTTTTTTTTCTTTTTAGGGCCACACCTGCAGCATTTGGAAGTTCCCAGGCTAGGGGCTGAATGAGAGCTGCAGCTGCCTGCCTATGCCACAGCTACAGCAATGCCAGGTCCAAGCTGCATCTACAACCTACACTGCAGCTCACAGCAATTCCAGATCCTTATCCCAATGAGTGGGGCCAGGGATCAAACCTGTATCCTCATGGATACTAGTCAGGTTTGTTACCACTGAGCCACAGTGGAAACTCCTGAGAGAGGATTTCTAATGGATTCCACTGAGGCCACAGAAGTAAGCCACAGTCCTGCCCTCTCCAATAAGGAGGTGGCTGGTGGAGAGGTTGGGGGAGGGTGTTTCTTGGCCACTCTATTTCAGTCCAAAGAGTGGTGGCTGCTCCCTGTATCTACTATTCCTATATGGTAGGAGTTCTTTGTGCCTTTTACTAGCAAAAGGAAAAGAGCATTTTAGTTCTAGCCAGCTCCACTTTATTCCAATTCTATTAATAATTCTTCATAGTAAGTGTTCTCTGTTCAAATTGCCGAGCAGTTTCTATCTCTTGGCTGCACTGTGACTGAAACGAACCCACATTTAGTCTTGGTTCTAGATGTAGTATTTAAAGTTTACTAACTGTCTTTCTGTTGCTGTCAGTAATTTTGGTTGCCAAAATTCATTGCCTAGTAGATTCCTCAGGAAGAACTCAAATGAATAAGATTCTGAGTTCTTTTACTTCGATAACTGTCTCAACAAATATGTATTTATACTAAGTCAGTTTTGCTGGATACAGAGTCCTTGTTTTTCACTTTCTTCTTTGAGTATTTTAAATGTTTCACCATTTTCTCCTTACATGAAGTGTTAATGTTGAAGTCCTATGGTAATCCAGTTTTCTTTCTCTCAAAATTGTTTGGCTTAAACAACCATTTTTCAAAATGCAAAGTCGAGTGGTTTTACTAGAATAAATCTTGTTCATTCTCATTGTTTTCAGCTACACAATATACTCTTTAAGTAGAGGTTTCAAACATATATATGAATATACATATAAATATATGCGAATATATATTAATAGATATACATATTCTATTCCAGGAAAAGTTGTCTTGAATTTTACAGTGTTGTATTTGTTCTGTTAGCTAGCTCTGGTTTTTTTTTTTAAATCAGGAACTCTTTATCCATATGTTGGATCTTCTTTACCTATTTTCAGCATTTATCTTTTCTCAAACATTTCTACCTGTTTCTGTCTATCTTTTCTTTTAATTTGTTTTGCTTTTTAGGGCTACACCCGTGGCATATGGAGGTCCCCAGACTAGGGGTCGAATCAAAGGTAGAGCTGCCAGCCTACACCACAGCAACATCAGACCTGAGCTGCATCTGCAACCTGCACCACAGCTCACAGCAATGCCAGATCCTTAACCCATTGAGTGAGGCCAGGGATCAAACCCGCAACCTCATGGTTGCTAGTCAGATTTTTTTCCACTGTGCCACAATGGGAACTCCTGTATTTCTTTATTTAAAATCTCAAATTCTAGCTCTCTTGGTCATCATCTGTGTTTGTTTGCTCCTATGTTCCTTCTAGTTTAGTACTTTCTGAAACCACATTTTCTCTTATTTTTAATTATTTCCCAAGTTTCTTCTGAATTTTTCTTATTCTGATTTTTGTTCCACATCCTATGTAATTTTCTTAATACCTTTACAATTTTGATCTGATGGGGGGGACATTGTATTAGTGGTTTGATCCTATCCTCTTCTGTTTTGGGGTTTTTAGAGTTATCTGTTACCTAGTTTTGTTGAAAATGGTGTTCCATGCCTTTTTGGTTTCATTATACACAGTATTTTTTTGATGTGGTGATTCATGGAGATTGAAAATTCATGTACAGCCATATTTCCAGAATCCATTTATTTTATTTCCTCACCAGCAGCATATGGAAGTTCCTGGGCTTGGGGTCAAACTGGAGCTGCAGCTGCTGGCCTACACCACAGCTGCAGCAATTCTGGATCTGAGCTGCATCTGCAGCCTGTGCCCCAGCTTGTGGCAATGCCAGATCCTTAACCCACTGAGTGAAGCCAGGGATGGAACCCACATCCTCATGGACACTATGTTGGGTTCTTAATCTGCTGAGCCACAACAGGAGCTCTTGTGTTATTGATGTCAGTCCTTAGCTGAGTGTGATGGAAAGGGACTAGAGTTGATCCGAATGTTGTTTGGTGCATTACACCACATCCTCATTCTTGAGTGCTGGTTTACTTGCTTATAATATTATAGGTTGTCCAGTTTCCTCACTGTACTATTATGCGTTATACTATCTTCAGCATATTTTTACTTTTGACAATTTGGCTTCCAGTCTAAATGTCATTTCTTTCCAGTTAGGTTTTGCTTTAACTGCTGTTATTTAAGATCATTTTTCTCTTGAATTTCATCATGTATATTCATGTATGTGTTATATGTATATATACATTGTTTATCCAAGACTTGATGCACTTCTTCAATCTAAAGAGTTAATATTTCTTCAATTCTAGAAAATAACTGGCCATTATTTCTTTTTCTCTCTTTTGGGATGCCTATGAAATGTACTGTTAACACTTTTTTTTTTTTTTTTTTTTAAGGGCTGCACCCGTGGCACATGGAAGTTCCCAGGCTAGGGGTCAAATCAGAGCTACAGCTGCCTGCTTACACCACAACCACAACAATGCCACATCCGAGCTGTATCTGCAACCTACACCATAGCTCACAGCAACACCTCATCCTTAACTGACTGAGCAAGGCCAGGGATTGGACCAGCATCCTCGTGGTTAGTAGTTGGGTTTGTTTCCACTGAGCCACAACAGGAACTCCCTATCAACGCTTCTTATATAGAACCTCTGAATTTGTTGGTTACAAAAGGCAATGACTTTTTTTTTTTTTTTTGCTTAAGCCCATTAGAATTAAGTTTCTCACTGAAACACTCTTACTTTCTCAAAAGCAAGTCAGAGAAAGTTCCAGGAATTGCCTGTTTTTCTCTACTTGATTATCTATAAACTTCTGAACATGTTATGCAAGTCAGTAAATTCATTTACTTTTTCTCCCTTGAGTCAGTTACAACTGGGTTTCTGACAACTGCCACCAAGAATCTTGATTAATATAAAGGTCTACTATGTGAGTGATAGTATACCAGGTGCTACCTCTTCAGTGGCATTCAACACACAGTCTGTGTCTCCAATAACCACAATATTTCACAATCATTCTGTGTCATCTTCACTTCTTTATTCCTGCTTCTCCTGCCTTCCCAACCCAAACTTGGAATGCAAGTTTTATTGTTACAACTTCCTCACAGTTGATTTGTATAACCACATTTGGAAGGATAACCTTTCTAGCTATATGGGCTTTCTCATGTTTTGGATTCATATTGCACTGGTATTATCTTAAGTAGGTCTTCAAGTGTTTCATGAAAATGTCCGTTTAAAACAAACCCCTATATTAGCTTCCTAAGGGCTAAGGTTAAGCTTTTTTGTTTACTGCACCCACGGCATAGGGAAGTTCCAGGGCCAGGGACTGAATCCAAGCCACAGCTGCAGCATCACGGGATCCTTAACCCACTGTGCCAGGCAGGGGACTGAATCTGCACTTCCCCAGTGATTCAAGCCACTGCATTCGGATCCTAACTCCTAAGACTTTTACTTTTATCTCCTAGAGCAAAGTCAATAATGATTCTGGGAATCCCTCTTAACAAATAGACCTACAGTATAGACCCACAGTACTAAGCCCCTGTAGATCTTTTGTATGGAACTGGGGATACAAAGACATATTTCTATTACTTAACCAACTTAAGGACATAGGAAAGTATATTAAAATATAAATACATAAGGTACCATATATAATTCAGAAGAAGAGGAAACCATGCCTGATCTGTGATAGTGGGAGCAGATTCCAAAGCCCTGAGATATGGATAGGGCCCTGCCTTAACAGAAAATAAAGGAAAAGGCAGGTGCCAGAGGGCGAGACCGTGGGTCTGAGGAAAGGCACGGTTTTGCTGGCGTATCAGGCTTGTGTGTGCAGCACTGGAAAGTAGGATTTTATGAACAGAAGTTAGCTCCAGAATCAAGACAGAGTCTAGCTCTTAAAGTAGCATAATCTCTTTCTTATTACAATGAAGATCGCTGCAGCTGAGCCATACTATCCTGATACGTCTGTTTAGTTTGGTTATTAGTTTCTAATTCTCTTAGAGGATTGGCTCGTATCACCTTGCTGAGTACAAATGGGTGAGAACTACCTAATGGAATGAATGCAGACAGAAATACGCAACAAGCCCCGTGTCTAGTGATCAAGACAATCGCGTCTCCGTAATAGAAAGGGGGGCACACACCCTTAGGACTTCTCATAAATCCCCCTTTCTCCATCAGCTGTTTCTCCCGGGACAGCCCCAGTCCTCAGCCGGTGGGAATATCAAGAGAAGCCTCAGCCCTTAATTAAAAACACAAGAGGTGTACGGGGCGTGGGTGTTGGCGGTGACAGTCTGGACCTACAACTAGTAAGCGCAGGACGCCCAACTCCAGCGTCCTAGCCTCTGAAGCCAGCCCGCGAACACGAAGGCCCCCTTCCCTGCCCCGCCTCCTTGCCCCGCCCCGCGCCGGCGACGCGGAAGGGGGGTTTCCGCTTCCGGTGGTGGATTGTTGACGCTCGCGGCTGCTGCGGTGGCTACGGGGCCGTTGGGGAGGGGCAAGCGGGGCAGGAGACGGCGCAGTGACAGGACCGCCGAGGGTGCTGCTGAGGCGACGATGGCAGAGGGGCCGGAGGAAGCCCGAGGCCGCCCTCCTGGGCAGGACAACGGTGGAGGGGACCACGAGCCCGGCCCTGCCCTGGGAGGCCTGCCTGCTGCCGCCGCCCCACGCCCCCGAGACGAGCCGCAGGCCGAACCCCAGGCCCCGGGCCGGCCCCCAGCCTCGGGCCTCGCGGCCGCCGCCAAGACCTCGGAGCCGGCGCGCGAGCCCGGGAATCGCGGGGAGGCGGGCTCCGGCTCCGCCTCCGGCTCCGGCTCGGGAATGCAGGCGCCGGCAGGCTGCGAGGCACCCGAGGCCGGGGCGCCGCGGGAGAGGCCGGCGCGGCTGAGCGCCCGCGAGTACTCCCGGCAGGTGCACGAGTGGCTGTGGCAGTCTTACTGCGGCTACCTCACCTGGCACAGCGGCCTGGCCGCCTTCCCCGCCTACTGCAGCCCCCAGCCGCCCGCGCCGAACTACAGCTCGGGCGCCGCCGCTGCCGCCGCCGCCCCTCAGACCGCCGCGCCTCCGCCCCTCCAGCTGGGCTACTACAACCCCTTCTACTTCCTGAGCGCCGCGGCGGCCCGGCCTGAGCCGGGGGCGGCCACCGGCGTTGCCACTCCCGCCCCGGTCGGTGGCCCGGGAGGCCGCGCCCCTCACGTGCAGCCTTCGGCCCGGGCAGCCCCAGTGACCAGGGTAGGATCCGCCGCCGCTTCGCGAGCACCGAGCGAGACTGGGCGGCAGGCAGGTGAGAAGGCTCTTCAGGGAAGGACCTGCGTGGGGGTAGAGCCGGCGCGGTTGTTTCTCGTCCATCAGCTGGGGTTGGCCCAGGCCTTCTGTTCCCCAAGTGTACAGCCAGGTTCTAGTTTCCTTTTTCTTTAGACCTGGCGGTCCCAGTTGACTCCTGGGACTAATCGTTTACACGTGTAAAGAAATCTCTGCTCTTCAAACCATTCTCTTACTTTGACCTCCATGCTCTGGAGTGAGTTCCAAAGCTTAGTTCTCAGATGGCAAAGTTCACCATGGAGGGAGGAGGAGTTTTGACTGGTAATGCTGGAAATAACCCAGACATGGCTTTATTATATATATTACCCAACATATGATAACACAGGTGAAATATATATAATTAATAGCGCTTGTGTGTATTAGGGACAACGGAACTGACGGATAATAAGATTTACACGAATCCAAATGGAGTTACAACCTTTGGGCCTTGGCTTAATCTTGTAGATTGTTTACTTCTGTTTGGGAATTAGAATACTTTTAATTATTTACACTTTTTAGTTTATTGTTTAGACTTTTTATTTTGTTCAACCACAGATAATATGGGACAGACCTAGTTGCTAGAATTTGCAAGCTCCCTGAGAATCATTGGGTTTGTTACATAGAAAGCAAGACAAACTAAATGAATAAGGGTGAGATGAGGAGCACAGGGATTTACTTTGTACTAATTGTCTAAACTTAACCTTGATATTTTGCTAACAGATATTTAATTTTGTGTCATAGTCTTGCAACCACCTGGATTCTGCCCATTTGAATCCCTAGTGAAATGTATTGAGTACCTTAAGTAGTGAAATTTATCTGTGAAGTCATTTTGAAACAGTAAGGGGGTAAAAACAATTTTAAAATGCTCAGTTAAGGAGTGAAGTGGTGTTGCTGTATTTTAATAACATGCCTTATTGGAGTCAATTTCAACAAATGTTGCAAAAGTTATAATTTTTTTTTTTTAATCAGCAAGTTGTACCTTGACTTTATACTCCTCATTCATTACCTAGCTTGGGTTCCAAGGCCTGTGCGCAATGACTAGTTTTCCTAATTTTTTTCTTTTTTTTTTTTTAATTTACAGGCAGAGAGTATGTTATTCCATCCTTGGCCCACAGATTTATGGCAGAGATGGTGGATTTCTTTATTCTCTTCTTTATAAAAGCAACCATTGTCTTAACCATTATGCACCTCAGTGGAATAAAGTAAGTTAAGGCCATTTGCAGAAAGGTTTTAATGTCTAGAGATCTTGCTTTAGTTCTTTTCATGCCTGCTTGCGACCATATGGATAATTTGTGTGCCATTATTAACAATTTCATTATAGGAGCTTTGTCAGGTTTATTTTCTTGTTGGTTTTAAGAAATAACTACAAAAGGGAGAACAAGACGTAATCAATTCTGTAAGGTGTGGGGGAATTTTACCTATCAAAACTAAGTAAAAGGAACCTACAACCCTGAATTTGAATTTATTCACTGTTTTCTTAAGCCAGTTACTAATTTGTCTCTTACAGTCATGTTCAGAGTGGAGTATCTAAAGACCAAGGCATAAAGAGTTTTTAGTAGATGAACTATTAAATAAGCAGCTAGGTGGCACTTGCAAATGGGGTTGCTTATACTGTCAGGCAAGTTCCCAGTAAATTGAAAGTGAGCCATTTATCTGAATAATCTTCCTTTCAGATTAGTAATCTTAATAGCAGTTATCACTTCCTAAGCACTTTCTATAGGCTAGACTTCATATGGATTCTTAATTTTATTGGAGTATAGCAGACTCACAATGTTATGTTACTTTCAGGTGTACAGCAAAGTGAATCAGTTACACATTCATTCCTCTTCAGATTTTTTCCCATATAGTTTATTACAGAATATTGAATAGATTTCTCTGTGCTATGCAGTAGGCTCTTGTTAGTTAGTTATTTTATATATTAATGTGTATATGTGAATCTCAAACTCCTACTTTATTCCTTCCCCAGTGTTTTCCCTTTGGTAACCCTAAGTTTGTTTTCAAAGTCTGTGAGTCTGTTTCTGTTTTGTAAATAAGTTCTCTTGAATCATTTTTAAAATTAGATTCCACATAAAAGTTTTATCATATGATATTTGTCTTTCTCTTAGTGTGATAAACCTCTAGATCAATCTTGGATTACTTAATCTTGCCACCACTGTGTAATAGAGGTTAAAACCTCCATTTTATAGAAAACTGAAATTCTTCCAGAAGTTAAACTCAGCATTTACCAAGTTACAAAGGTAGTAAGTTTGACTGTCAAGGTCAAACCTTTGTAGTTATTTAAATTTCAGGGCCTTTTCCGGGAACTTGAATATTAATCTGATTCTTCCCTGTCTCCCTCCCTATGGGCTAAACATCCAGTCAGTACCTACCACCTCCTTTCTATTCAATCTCCTGAATAACCTTCAACCTGTACCATTTCCTCTTCAAAGTCAGAAATCCATTTTTCATCATCATTGCTTCTCCCTAGTCCAGTCACTGTCATCACCTGCTTGGATTATAGCACAAGTCTTCTAACTGGTATCTCAGTTTACTGTCTCCTGTTTTATCTTAATTCAATCTCTGGTGTAAAACCAGAGATCATCATTTCTGATTCTGCCATTCTCCTGCCTTAAAAGCCTTCAGTAGTTTCTCATTGCCATCAGGATAGTCTTAATGTTTTTATATGTTTTAATAGATCCCTTCATTTCTTTTATTTCTTTTATTTTTTGTCTTTTTTCTGTTTTTTTAGGGGAGGTTCCCAGGCTAGGGTCGAATTGGAGCTACAGCTGCCTGCCTGTGCCATAGCCACAGCAATGCCAGATCCAAGCTGTGTCTGCAACCTACACTATAGCTCATGGCAATGCCAGATCCCTAACACACTGAGCGAGGCCAGGGTTCAAACCCGCAACCTCATGGTTCCTAGTCAGATTCGTTTCTGCTGCACAACAGGAACTTTTTTATTAATTTTTATTTGTTATAGTTGATTTACAATGTACTGTCAATTTCTGCTGTACGGCAAAGGGACCCAGTCATGTGTGTGTGTATATGTGTATATATACATATGTACACTTATACATTCTTTTTCTCACATTGCACTCCGTCATGTTCCATCACAAGTGGCTAGGTGTAGTTCCCTGTGCTATACAGCAGGATCTCATTGCTTATCCATTCCAGATGCAATAGCTTGCATCTATTAACACTAGGCTCCCAAGGCCATCCCATTCCCTCTCCCTTGTCAACCACAAGTCTGTTCTCCAAGTCCATGAGTTTGTTTCTTTTCTGTAGATAGGTACATTTGTGCCATTTATTAGATTCCAAATATAATATCACATGGCTTTTGTCTTTCTCTTTCTGGCTTCACTTAGTTATGAGAGCCTAGTTCCATCCATGTTGCCGCAGATGGCATTATTGTTCTTTCTTAATGGCCAAGTAGTATTCCATTGTGTATATATACCACATCTTCATTCATTTGTTGATGGATGGACATTTAGGTTGTTTCCATGTCTTGGCTATTGTGAATAGTGCTGCTATGAATATAGGGGTACGTGTATCTTTTTCAACAAAAGTTTCTTCTGGACAGATGCACAGGAGTGGGATTGCTAGGTCGTATGGTAGTTCTATATAGTTTTTGTTTGTTTTTCTACATAGTTTTCTGAGGTACCTCCATACTGTTTTCCGTAGTGGTTGTACCAATTTATATTCCCACCAGCAGTGAAGGAGGGTTCCCTTTTCTCCATACCCTCTCCAGCATTTGTTATTTGTTGACTTGTTAATGATGGCCATTCTGACCAGTGTGAGGTGCTACCTCATAGTAGTTTTGATTTGCATTCCTCTAATAATTAGTGATGTTGAACATTTTTTTCATGTGCCTGTTGGCCATCGGTTTATCTTTGGAGGAATGTCTATTCAAGTCTTCTGCCTGTTTTTCACTTGAGTTGTTGGACTTTGTTGTTTAGTTGTTTGTATATGTTAAGAGATTAAGCCCTTGTTGGTTGCATTGTTTGAAACTATTCTCTCCCATTCCATAGGTTGTCTTTTTGGGTTTTTCAGTTTCCTTTGCTGTGCAAAAGCTTATCAGTTTGATTAGGTCCCATTGGTTTATTTTTGCTTTTATTTCTGTTGCCTTGGAATACTGATCTGAGAAAACATTTGTACAGCTGATGTCAGAGAATGTTTTGCCTATGTTCTCTTCTAGGAGTTTGATGGTGTCTTGTCTTACGTTTAAGTCTTTGAGCCATTTTGAGTTTATTTTTGTGCATGGTGTGAGGGTGTGTTCTAGTTTCGTTGATTTACATGCAGCTGTCCAGGTTTCCCAACACCACTTGCTGGAGAGATTGTCCTTTCCCTATGTTATATTCTTGCCTCCTTTGTCAAAGATTAATTGACCATAGATGTCTGGGTTTATTTCTGGGTTCTCTATTCTGTTCCATTGGTCTGTATGTCTGTTTTTGTACCAGTACCACACTGTCTTGATTACTATAGCTTTGTAATATTGTCTGAAGTCTGGGAGAGTTATGCCTGCTTGGTTTTTTTCCCCTCAGAATTGCTTTGGCAATTCCGGGTCTTTTACGGTTCCATATAAATTTTTTTGCCTTTTTGCCTTTTCTAGGGCTGCTCCCACAGCATATGGAGATTTCCAGGCTAGGGGTCGAATTGGAGCTGTAGCCACCAGCCTACGCCAGAGCCACAGCAATACAGGATCTGAGCTGTGTCTGCAACCTACACCACAGCTCACAGCAACACCAGATCCTTAACCCACTGAGCAAGGCCAGGGATCGAACCTGCAATCTCATGGATCCTAGTCGGATTCGTTAACCACTGTGCCATGACGGGAACTCCCAGTTCCCTATAAATTTTTGGCATGACATTTTTCACAGAACTAGAGCAGATACCTTTACTTCTTAATCACTGTCATTTCTCATACTTAATATTTGAGCCATATCGAGCTGCCTACAGCTTCCATCACACTCTTGCTTCAAGGCTTTCTCTCAGTGCCTCTGAAATGTCTCCCTTCTTATTAGTCTGGCTAACTTGTCTTCTTCAGATCTCAATTTAAATGTCACTTCTGGGAAGCCTCCGCTAAGTTAAGTGTGCCTGGTGTGTGTTTCCAAGTACCCAGTGGTTCTCTGTTATAGCCTGTACTTATCCCACTTCAGTATTATTTATTCTGCTTTACCTGCTGGGTTAGAATCTCCATGAAAGCAGACCATGTCGAATCCACTTATCATATTCCCAGGCCTAGCACAGTGCCTGCTTATTTGTGGAATAAGATAAGTGTTTTGTGAAATTAGACAGTTGGAAACATAAAAATTATTTTTTTGGGGGGGGTGTATATATCTTTTATTGGAGAGAGGGCTATAATTCAACTATATCGTTTATTAGGAAATGTACAGAGTAGCTAAAATTCTAGGGGGTATAGTTTTGGAAAAATTATAGTGGATGTTCATTAAATAATTAAGATCCTCTTTTAATGGCTTGGAAACAATAGAAGAATAGAATTCTTCTATTCTTTTTGACCCAAGTTTCATAATGTTGTGAAATTATAATAATGCTTTTAAAAATGATAATTTCAGTTAAAGTTTATGATTTATAATCATAGATGAAAAAGTCAATGCAGTTGCTCTGGTAATCAATTCTTTTTAACTTCAAACTATTTATTTTGTGTAGGGATATCTCTAAGTTTGCTATGCATTATATAATAGAAGAAATAGATGAAGACACATCAATGGAAGACTTGCAGAAAATGATGGTTGTGGCTCTTATATACAGATTATTAGTTTGTTTCTATGAGGTAAGCTACTGTCTTCAGCAAATATTAATATTTAACAATCTAATTTTAGATTATCAGCCCAAGGCAAAACAAGTAATAGAAAATTATAATCATGTATTTGTCAAAAGTCTCCATTTTTTCTAAATATTCTTTAACATAATACTTTTCAAGTAAAAACTTTCTGGGGAGTTCCCTGGTGGTTTGGTGGTTAGGACTCAGCATTTTCAGTGCTGCAGCCCAGGTTCAGTCCCTGGTCTGGGAACTGAAATACCACATCAAGCTGCTGCATGTTGTAGCTTAAAAACAAACAAAACACACTTTCTGGAGACATTTTATAATTTCTTTTTTTTTTTTGCTTTTTAGGGCCACACCCACAGATATGGAAGTTCCCAGGGTGGGAATCGAATTGGAACTATAGCTGCCAACCTACACTACAGCCACAGCCACGTTGGACCCTGGACCCACTGAGCGAGGCCAGGGATCTAACCCACACCTTCATGGATACTAGTCATACTGTTTCCACTGAGCTACAATGGGAGTTCCTATTACCTCTTTGTAATACATTTCAATCTTGTCCAAAAATAAAGTTGGTTATGGAACTTGAAATGTATTTTTATACAGAAACAACTTGCTAAAAAATATAATAGGTCAAAGAGAAATATTATGATATCTTGTGGTATCAGAAATGTTAGAGACCTGCAGAAATGCATTGAAAGGTTAACCTTATAAGTATTAAATTCTTTCAACTTGAAATTTTTAAAACATGAATCATATGGCAGGAAAATTTACCTTTAAGATTGGTAGAGTTGAGCCAGTAAATTATTTTAAAATTATCCTTCTTTCCTTAGATAATTTGCATTTGGGGAGCAGGTGGAGCTACCCCAGGGAAGTTCCTGCTAGGGCTTCGAGTTGTGACATGTGATACATCAGTGCTTATTGCACCAAGTCGGGTTTTAGTGATTCCTTCCTCAAATGTTAGCATTACAACGTAAGTTCTTTTCTTAGCTTAATCTACTATGTACTTATGAATTATATTGATTACTATACTTATTTACTTATTTTCATAAACTATACTGGGGTTTTTTTGTTGTGTTTTTTGGTGTGGTTTTTTTTTTTTTTTTTTTTTTTGCTTTTTAGGGCCACACACCCATGGCATATGGATATGGAGGTTCCTAGGCTAGGGGTTGAATCCAAACTGCAGCCACCAGCCCACCCCACAGCCACAGCAGCGTGGGATCCAAGCTACGTCTGCGACCTACACCACAGCCCATGGCAATGCCAGATCCCCAACCTACTGAGCAAGGCCAGGGACAGGGATCCAACCCATGTCCTCATGGACACTAATCAGGATCATTACCACTGACCCACAACGGGAACTCCTAAACTATACCATTTGATAAAGTATTTTTAGGATGTCAGTTCTTCATGGCATATAATAGGCTTACATTTGTTAAGTGTAAGTTTGGATGTTTTCAATTATGATTGTAGACCTCTCTTCACTGTGCATCAACTGTAAGTCGTACTAGTGAGAAGAGGATTTGGGTGTGGATGCTCTCTACATCAGTGTTCCACACCTAGCTTTTTAGTCTCTAGATCTGTGGATACTGGGGTTATGTTACTGATCTGCCTTGAAGCCTCCATTTGGTAATAGCTGTCATTATCCCATCTTGAATAGACAATAAGTTTTGACAGCTGTACATGCGGATATCCTGCTCCTGCTCTTAAAGTCATAGAGCTTGTAAAACTCTCAGTTCTCAGGGCTAGCTGTTGAGAAGGTACAGACAGTGGTAATGGGAGTTGTGGAGGTGAGTAGGTGGTAAAACAGTTGAGCAAAACAAGATACTGGCTGGAATTGCTGCCAGAATGATTCAGAATTGGATTGTTAAATAAGACTCTAGAAGAAGCCTTGAGTTTGCTGACGTGCAAAATTTCCTTATATTTTTGTGGCTTCTACTGTTAATGAGAAAGGCAATAATGGCTAATGTTTATTGAGCACCTCACAAACTAGGCAGTTTAGAAAACACTGCATATGTATTAACTAATTTAATCCTCACAACCTTATAAGATATGTACTATAATCTTTATTACAGGTGGGGAACACAACGAGTAGTTGTGTTGGTAGAAAATGAATCTAAAATCAAGTAGTCTGGATTCAGAGCCCACACTCAGCTGCTATGCTATTCCTTCACTGCACTAAAGGGCAGAAACCTAATGTTAGGATACTTCTCTATTCTGAGCTATTGCTGAAAGCTTTTTAAAGCTTCCCTTAATCACAGGGCCCCACAAAGAGAGCTGAAAAAGAATACAGTAGTTTGAAATGCGAGAACTCTTCATAGAAGGTAGAAAGTGGGACTGTTAACAAGCATACTCAGAAGATAGAGAAAACACTAAAAGATACTGACTGAAAGTAGTAAGTGACTGTAGAATAGGTAGGTAAAGGGAATAGCTATTCTCTTCTTCTGGCAAAGTACTAAAAAATACTGTTAAGTTTTTAGTACACATTTTAAGACATATTTGTTACTGCTTTTCATGTAAAAGTTCAAGGTGTATCTTCTATGTAATGAAGTCTTTAGAACTAGCTCAGTTAGTTTGACCATTATATAATGCAACTTGAAAGTAATCACATATCAAAGGTAAAACCCTTCCACTTTCAGTATGTTTTAAATACCTTTGGAATTTGATAGAATACTATTAATCTATTTGTAGTTGATATACAACTTATCTGATCTTTTTTGCTTTAATTTTTTAGGTCCACTATACGAGCTTTGATCAAGAATTTTTCTATTGCTTCTTTTTTCCCTGCTTTCATCACACTGCTGTTTTTTCAGCATAATCGAACAGCCTATGACATTGTAGCAGGAACTATTGTAGTAAAAAGAAATGGGGTTAGATGATGCCCCAAAAGTCCTGAATTCCATAGTTTCTGGAATAATGACAAAACTATGTATCAAGGCCATCAGTATCCCTGGGTTACATTAATTGATGATTTAGAAATTAAAGCAGTCGCTCCAGTGTGATGCAGGTGACTATGCTGAACGTGTTGACTTGACTTGAATGCCAAAGAACTTTTCCAGAGGAAAAACCTGTTAAGTTCAAGTGTTAAAATTTTTAGATCGAAAAGAAGGCAAGTGGTGTCATAATCAACCATGAAGAATATGTACTTTCTTAAGATCTAAAGCATTAGAATTTGCTAAAAGCATTTTCGGCTTTGAAATCTCCAAATGAAACTTTAAAAACTTATTTTGGTTTATCCCAAAATGATGGAAAATGTCCAGTTGTGTTTTGTAAACACATTCATCTTTGAGTTTCCTTCATCTTCTTGAAATTTGTCTTTGCTTTTTGAGGGGAGGGAGTGGGGGACATACCTTTGATAATAATCCACTTAGCTCCCATCCTAGGAGGTGGTGAGTTAGCTGCAAGAGAAAGGGGAAAGTGAGGCCGGCCCAGCAATTCCCTAACCTGAAATGTAACCATCAGTAAGTACTGCAGCCTGCAACTTTGGGGGCAAGTTTTGCATGATGATGAAAAAGTATTGTGTCATATTACTATCTTATCGTTGAATTTTTTTTTTTTTTAAAGGTAAGTTAGTGGTTGCTTTTAATGGGGCAGGGGAAGTAAATTTTCACTGTAAATTTAGCTTAATTCATGTGCAAACGTCTTCACTGCCCTAAATCAAACCATATGTGGGGATTTATGTCCTGTCAAATTGTTGCATATTCACAATATTCCCAGTATGTGTGCAGCATGAAGAAAGTATTAGTGCTTTTCAGTGTTCTGAATATAACTTTATATACAGTATATTCACATACTAGTTAGTTTCCTTTTATTATATTGTTTCATAACTTTTGAAACATCAAGAAGTTAATCTTAGTATTTCATTATTTAAATACTAGTAGCCTGTGAAATACTTAGCAATTTTCCCATTAGGGATTGTTCTTTGTAACAAGGAAGAGTAGCATTTCCAGACATTATTCTAAGTTCTTTGGGCCATCAGCTCATTTGGAGCCTGGCAGGGATGATGTTTTGAGGAAAAATATTAACACTTCGTGTATTGCCATTTTAATTTATTCTTCCATTGCAGAGTTGTAGAGTTTTAAGTGTGTGTACGTACTTTTGTTAGATGGCCCAGTTAGCTGTGCTGATAAATACCTGAACTAAAAGTTTTGATTCTTAGGAATTTTCTGCATCTCTGATATTTTCCCAAAAAAAACACTAAACTGTACTGGACAGTTCATAATTAGGGTGCTTATAGGATCAATCTAGGCTTTATTTTGATCTTAATAGAAAATAATTTTGCTTATTACTATATCAATTTTTAAAGTGGGTTTTTTTGACATTTAAAACTGAAAATATTCACGTTTGTTTATAGGAACCTTAACAATGTCCTTAATGCTTTTTATTGTAAAATTTCATAAACCATATTTTTCATAGTAATTTTATATTAAATCCATCACAGAAAGCCTATTAAATATGTCAAAGTACTAAACAGATCATTGATTTGTAACCTCAAAGAAGATAAAGTGTTATGATGGCCCTTCTTAGTCAATAAACCAAAACCACCCAGTAACTTTTTAAATTAGAAATTATGAAATGTTACATAAACTTACCGGTGAGCAGTGTATACAACAGCACTGGCATATATACCCCTTTTGTCTGATGGGGAATTCGAGCTGAAATGTATCATTCTGAATATAGCTCTGGAATATATCTTTAATGTATAATTTCCTCTTAGATAATTGGATAGTTTGCCATCTAGACTTTTTATTTATAAAATAAAAGTAAATGCATACTCCAATTTAATTTGGTTTATACTTTATAGTATTGCACATTTGCTATACCTACGTGATTCAGATTAATTCCTGTGTAGGTGCATTTAGACCCATCTCAGGATTCATGTTATACTCTGGAGCCCTATCAAAAAATATTACTTTGTCTGCCTTTACAACAAAATCCAAGTCCATTTCCGAATTCAGTACTTAGGGAGATTTTGATTCACAAGTTGCTGGAAGAAGGGAGGGGACCACATTTTTTTCTCTTGGGGATGGGGTGGGTGGAGCCTCCCTAATTTCATCATACTTTATATTTCATCTTATAGAAATGCTGACTTTTCTGTCAAAATAGAATCCTCATACTGAAGCTCTATAACCTTTTATAGGATAATGAACATGAACATGCCACCCATAAACCCATAGAATAGGCAGTTAACTTAGGCATCTAGAAAATCTACCCATCCTGAGTGGCTAGTGCACCTTGAGGAAAAGTCCGAGTGATGGCAGGCAAGCCATGTGACTATATAATAATCTATAACTCGTGGCATTCATTCAGAAATTACTTCTGTCTACCCAAACATTCACCTTCTAGTTTCACCCAAATGAATCTTTAGGCGTTTGTTTCAAACAACAGTAAAAATTTTTAACTCTGCTTAAAAGAATTTTTCCTTTAAGTAACTTGTTGGGGTGCTTCACTTATGCATAAGTATTTCCAGCAAAAAGGAAGACAGGAAGGAGTTGAGTAATGGGCTACTTGGAGTAACAGGCTCTTTGGTAGGAATATGGATATTAAGTATTTCCATTCTGCACTTATCCCTATGACAACAGGCTATTGTTTCTTTTAAAGAATATGCCCAAATAATAGCAGTATTCCTAAAATCTGACAAGTATTGCAGTTACTTGTTTCCCACCGCCCCCCCTCCCCATGCCAAAGGCCAAAATCTTTGCCATATGTGCTTCCTTGGGTCAAGTTCTTTATCTCAAACTGTGTATATATTTCCATGTAGTTCATCACAGCAGGGCTTGACCCACAAAAAGTATCTGATGGCCTGCCCATAAATGAAATTCAACATTCTATTTTTAATCATTTGTATGCCACCAATTTGTATTGTCTCAATAAATACCTGGATGCCAATGATTTGTGTTTTGCATGTTTCTTTGAGATTTGCTCTAGAATATCTCACTTCCAAATACAGCTGCTCTAGCATTCTCTTGCTATCAGGGGACGAGTGCTTTCAGAAATAGAGATCTATCCAAAAAAAAAAAATCATCCACTTTGCAATACATTCTTTTAGCAAGTCACTCAGATGTTAGCCGTAGATGACTAAGCATTTAATGTTAAACTAATCCAGTCAAAGTTGCTAATCCTTCCAACCACCATGCAAGATGTTAAGGACCCATATTACACGTGAGGAACCAGAAATTCAGTCTCATAGCTAATAAAAGACAAGGGCTGGGTGATTTAATTTCAGTCTGGTCTGACAAGCATTCCCTCTTCCAGCCTTTCTAAACAAAACTAGAACAGGACACAAAACAGATCCCTCAAGAAAGACTAAGATAATAAAGGATAAACTCATGGTCTAAGTCCTATAGACAGTATACACTGTTAGGAGTTCGGCTAGGAACTGCACATTCTGGAACCACAGTGGACTTTTTTGAGATAAAGTTTATAAAAGTTGCCCCATAGTACAAGGAAATGAAAGCTCTGACGTGCTATATATAGCTGGTGTGTGTAGATAGACATATACTTTTTTTTTTCTTGCTTTTTGGGGCCACACCCACGGCATATGGAGGTTCCCAGGCTAGGAGTCGAATCGGAGCTACAGCTGCCAGCCTACAGCACAACCACAGCAACACGGGATCCGAGCCGTGTCTGCAACCTACACCACAGCTCATGGCAACACCAGATCCTTTACCCACTGAGCAAAAACAGGGATCGAACCTGCAACCTCATAGTTCTTAGTCGGAATCATTTCCACTGCACCATGATGGGAAATCCAGCACATCCATTTTCTCAATTTTAGTGTACCACATTTGTCAGTTTCCATTCAACGGGCCCAGCACACGACATCCTAACACAATGAAAGAAAACGCAAGTTCTTCCCAAGCTAAACCAGGAAGTTTATGGCCTGGTTACATTTTGTTAAAATTAGTTCAACACTTATTTCAAGTAATAAAATCCTAATTTTATGAGCAACTTACAGAGGAATTTGTAATAAATATTAATAGGTAAAGACATTTCAGTTATCTGAATTGTACTTTTTTCCCTTCATGTCCCAAATTGTAAATTACTTAAATCATCCTAGCACTTAAAAGTTCTAGCATTCTCCCAATTGTCCCACGTGCTTATGTAATGATTTTTGGACCCTATCTGGACCCAACAAATGCACGAGTTTTTGATGAAGATGACTCAGAATACACATCTGACAAACCCCATCAAACACTGAGGTACGTTTAGTGAGAACGACTGACCCACTTGTCAACCAAATTATATAAATGTACCTGATTATTCAACCTTCCTGCACACGGCTTTCTTTCCCTCGGAGAGTAGTCAGTTAAAAACAATTCCTCATTGGTCCAGCATGAGAAGTGGGCTTTTACTGTCTTCTTTTCAAAATGTTTCTCCTTCTTCCACAAACAGCACTTGATTTCACTTGTGTGCAGAGCATAAAACCCAAGGCTGCTAGGGGGTCTGCAGCCTGAGCCAGTCCAGTAAAGAGATGCTGCTGCTGAGCTGAAGTAGGGAGAGGTTTGCAGGTGGAGTTGCCACAATGAATGTGTAGTCTACAGCTGAGAGTTAAAGCAGTCAGATGGAAAAAAACAGGTCCCAAGTCCCAAATACAAGTCTAGTCCTACAGATCTCCGTTCTGGGGGCCAGAGATTTCATTTTTTAAGACAAGCCACCCTGAGTATGGTTTTCAGTCACCTGCTTAGAAACAAATTACTGGCAGTTCCTGCTGTGGTACAGTGGGTTAATCATCCAGCTTAGTCTCTGCAGAGGCACGAAGGTTCGATCTCTGACCAAGCGCAGTGAATTAAGGATCCAGAGTTGCTGAAGCTGTGGTGTAGGCTGCAGCTCGGGCTCAGATGTGATCCCTCTCCCAGGAACTTTCACATGAAGCAGGTGCAACCGAAAAAGGTGGGGAAAAAAAAATTACTAAATAAAATGCAGTATTTCTAGCACATTTGAAATGAAATCTTCCCAGAAAAAAAATCTTCCCCAGAGTAGAGAGTCATCCATGTGAGCCTAAAGGATGGGTAAAAATGAACAAACCTGCTACAACTCAGTTAGGCATTTTCTCAGCATCAACACCGCACAGGTTTCCGGCTTGCTTCTCGCATTTGTCATCATCTTTTGTCCCCAAATAATGCACATTTGTCCACATCAAATGTGTATTATTTAATGAGGTGAGAATTATAAACACAAAATCTCTACTCTGAAACCAGCATTTGCTGATGGTCTACAATATTTTCAATGAGAGAAATCATTCCCCTGGAAACCCACACAGAAAAAGCTCTTAAACATTTTAAAGTTCTGACTAGACTCAACCATAAGTTCAATAAAATAAAAGTCACCACAGAATACATTCAAATTGAAAAATAAAATTATCAAATGCTGTCCCAAGAGCTCTTGCAAAGGCCACAGAAAAGATATCTGGTTTTAAAAAAAAATTTTGGTAAAAGAACCCAAAAGAAACTCCACAAAACGACCACCAAAGTTTTTGTGGGCTGCTTTGGGCAAGTTCTCCAAGAATGTGATCAATAAACACTGTCGAGTCATCTGTCAATGAAGATACAAGTACAAACAGAAACAGTTGCTTGTGTTTATTTTCAACTTTTAAAAAGGTTTGTCAATTTGTGTGCAAAGTAGGTGTGGTTCCTAGCACCAGACAAAAAGAAAGGTACCTTGAGACACTTCCCCTCCGAATCACGTCAACGTGTTCTTTGGAATCTCTCTTCCGACCACTGTTAACCTTTATAAAAAGGTTCTCTTCTACTAACACTTGACCTTCACTATGAGTTAACACTAGAACAAAAAGTATTTCATAATTTTTTATTGATGGCATTTATCCCATGGTTTAACATGTTAATTATACTGTAATAAACATGGCTTTAATATTAAACTTTTCCTTATTATCCAAAGTCACCACAGTCCATTTCAGTAAATATAAAAATATATGCTTAATACTTTGTACAATACTGGTTTTTGGTCCAAACAAAACTGGATCAGAAAAGCCAATAAATTCACTTTAAGAATCCCCAATTTTTTTTTTAAAGATTTCCAAATGGATTTAGGCAACTTTGAATAATGGGATTTACATAATAAAATCTGAGACAAGACTAAACAAACAACAAAAAAATTTTCTAACACAAAATTAAAATTTCAAGTTCACAGATTTATGTTATGCCAAAAAAGTACAGAAACAAAATTGTATTTACACAAGTTTCATAATAAAATAATGAAAAAGGCAAGACAGGTGATAGTCGGAAGAATGACAATATAGAAATAGCATATAATTATTAAATGGAGAACGAACTAGATCTAAGAAGTCCTTAGCATGGACCATTCTTTAATCAGGATTCCTCTATCAGAAATTTTAGTGCACGATACACCCAACTCACTCATTTCACACATACACCAGCACAAACTCATCAGAGAAATCATTCATTTCAAAATTCTCTAATCTATACAGAATTCCTCAGATATAATTACAATTTCAATGCGTTGTATAAACGCGTATCAACGCACGTGGTGGTGCAGATGAAGAGGTTCTATACAAAGCCATTCTCCGAGCAGACTCAATTCCTGGGTTCGGCCAGCCTAAGCCAAATCAGCGAATAATTTTACTGGATCATAAAATATTTTTGCTGAAGAGTCAGTCACCAGTCTTAGCTATTATTTTTTAAAAAGGGGGGGTAGGAGAGGTGAGGTTGGGGCTTCTATAAAGAAAAACGGAGGAAAATTCCAAAATTAAAGAAGTCCTTAGGCAGATCTAACTTCAGATGACCCAGCACATAGTACAATCCAGTATCTGAAAGCAGGGCACCAGCTGTTGTTAAAATGGTGTACAATCACCGTGACCTTTATTTCCTGCGTCTTACAGCAGTCTTTATCTTGCGACCAGAGAGTGAAGTTCCCGAAGAAGAGAATATGTTTTTCCCATTTGACCTGTGAAAAATAAAAACTTTATAATGTGACATGATGCTCAGATAAAATTCTCCAATCATAAATTTTTTTTTGTCTTTTTGTCTTTTTGTCTTATTGTTGTTGTTGCTATTTCTTGGGCCGCTCCCGCGGCATATGGAGGTTCCCAGGCTAGGGGTTGAAACGGAGCTGTAGCCACCGGCCTACGCCAGAGCCACAGCAACGCAGGATCCGAGCCGCGTCTGCAAGCTACACCACAGCTCACGGCAACGCCGGATCGTTAACCCACTGAGCAAGGGCAGGGACCGAACCCGCAACCTCATGGTTCCTAGTCGGATTCGTTACCCACTGCGCCACGACGGGAACTCCCAATCATAAAATTAATGTGACCAGTGATGGGGGGCATCATCAAAGCAAACCCATTTAGTTACACCTCACACCCTCCAACACCAACACACACACACAGATTGTTTTGTTTTGTTAAGGCTAGATCCTCTCACATTGTAATGTGGTAAACTGATGAAGAACAAACCTGATTTTACCTCAACTATCCGGCACCATGATGACGCTAAAAACAACACACAAACACACACACCTTCATGCACACATAGGCACTCTGTTAAATTCTCCATTTCCACAGAAAGTCCTCTTACCCCACAGTAAACGCCCCTGGAGACTGGTTAAATGGAAAGCCCCCTGAGCCCGAGGGCTGGGCTGAGGCTGCAGGTATGCTGGGATTTGCACCAAATGTGAACACTCCTGATGGATTGTTGTTTGTGAAGTTGAAATTTGTAGTGCTGCTACCGAACTGGAAAACGGAACCTACAACAGTTGAAGCAGAAAAACTTTATTAAGGTAAAAACGATGGTTTTTCTAGTAATGATTCTGACCCTTCATGTACAAAAACATGTAAACGTTTTTTTAAACTCTCTTATGGTCACTTGAAGAAAACAAAGACTTTCCTCCACTGACACAGTACATACCTGACACCCTCCGCAACAAGTCACCCAACTTACCCAACACCCAGACGAAAAGGGCAGAGCCGACTTTTGGTTAAAGACAGCAGAATCAACAAACACATTTAGCTCTAGCTTCTTCAAAAATTATGTTAAAATAACAGTAAAGGGATTTTTACAAAGATAGGGAGAGAGGGGCCAACAGCAAAAAAAAAAAAAAAAAAAAAAAAAGCTGAAAGGCTGGCTGGGGCCAAACACTAAACTAGCAGCAAGGGGAAGCACACAAGTCATTCCATGTACACTAAGGGTACCCAAAAGGTTTAGGTTCCAGCTACGCCTGGAAGTGAGAACAAAAGAACAGCTAAAAGGAAAAAAAAAAAAAGGAAGGATGGCAGAATATCTGTTTAAGAAGCATAACCCAGACCAATCCTCCCCAAAACCAAATGGGATGCTAATTCTCCCCTACTTAGCAGAAGACAGAAGTTCAGCCTCTGGAGAGGCCTCTGGACTGGGGGTTCACCACACATAAAAGCAAGGATACCATACTGAAAATACCAAGATTGAGAGTAGGTTGGAACAACGCATACTGGCAATCAGGAGTATATAAACCCTTCAGGCAGGACTGGAAGAATCTTCTCTGGGGAATCTGAGAGTCTAAAAGGAAAGACCTAAAGAGTATATCAGGAGTATATAAACCCTTCAGGCAGGACTGGAAGAATCTTCTCTGGGGAATCTGAGAGTCTAAAAGGAAAGACCTAAAGACACTATCAACCAGTTCTTTGCAAGCAAATAGGCCAGTTAGATAAACCTACAATGAAATTCAAGATCTGTAAGCCTTACCCATGTTCAAAGAATTATGAAATGGTATTTCCGTGTCCTATACTCAACAAAATTATACATAGAGTGGTAGAAAATATTTGTAAGCCATTTATCTGATAAAGGGCTGATATCCAAAAATATAAGGAATTCCTACAACTCAAGACCATAAAAGCAAACAAAAGAATCCCTCAACCCACCAAATAATCCAATTAAAAAACGGGCAAAGAACTTGAATAGACATTTCTCCAAAGACGGCATACAGGTACATGAAAAGATGCTCAACCTCACTAATCTTAAGGGAGAAATGCTAATCCAGACCATCAAGAGATATTAATTACCTCACACCTCTCAGAAAGCCTATTATTAAAAAACCGAGAATAAGTGTTGGCAAGGATGTGGAGAAAAGGGATCGCTTGGGAAGTTGGTAGGAATGTAAAGTGGTGGAACCACCACAGAAAACAGGACGGAAGTTCCACAAAAAGTTAAAGACAGGACTACCACATGACCTGGCAATCCCATTCTAGGTATTAAGATACTTGGACTCTCTCACACACTGCAGCATTATTCACAATGGTCAAGAGGTAAAAACAACCTCAATGTCCACAGACGGAAGCACAGATAAAGAAAATGGTATACATACACAGAATGGAATATTATTAATCTTGTAATATGGGAAAACTGGAGGACATACATTATGCTAAGTCAAACAAGTCAGTCACAGAAGAACAATACTGCATCATTTCACTCATATGACGTATTGAAAGTAACCAAACCCACAAACTAAGACTGGCTGCCGCAAGGGAGGGGGTGGGGGTAGGAAGAAATGAGGAGTTGCTATTTAATAGGTACCAAGTCTCAGTTATGTAAGATGCCCACCTCCCAGAGCTCTGCTGCCCAGCACTGTGCCTAGAGTTAACAATACTGCACTGAACACTTAATCTGGTGAAAGGGTAGACAGATCTCATGTTAAACATTCTTACTACAATCTAAAAAACCCTAAATGCTGGAGTTCCCAATGTGGTGCAATGGTTAACGAATCTGACTAGGAACCATGAGGTTGCGGGTTTGATCCCTGGCCTTGCTCAGTGGGTTATCCTTGCTCAGGATCCTGGCGTTGCCGTGAGCTGTGGTGTAGGTCTCAGACGCGGCTCACATCCTGCGTTGCTGTGGCTCTGGCATAGGCCAGTGGCTACAGCTCCGATTCGACCCCTAGCCTGGGAACCTCCATATGCCATGGGAGCAGCCCTAGAAAAAGGTAAAAAGACAAAAAAAAAAAGTAAACCAATAAAAAATAAATAAAATAAAAAACCCTAAACACTAGTTTTGAGGAAAATATTTCATAAGAAACACTAAGACCAAAACAATAATAAAGAAATGCAATTTGGAGAAAACTAAGCAAAAGCTCTAAGAGAAAAACAAACAAAAAACAAACTGCATCACTGATACCCTCAAGAGATCAATAGGTAACTCTTTTTTTGATCTTTTTAGGGCCACATGTGTGGCATATGGAAATTCCCAGGCTAGGGGTATCAGAGCTGTAGCTGCTGACCTACAACACAGCCACAGCAAGATGGGATCCGAGCCAAGTCTTCGACTATATACCATAGCTCACGGGAACACTGGATCTTTAACCCACTTGAGCAAGGTCAGGGATGGAACCTGCAACTTCATGGATACTAGTCAGATTTGTTACTGCTGAGCCAGGAGGGGCATTCCCAACAGGTAACACCTCTAAAACAAAAGCTGAAGGATAGATATAAAAAGGAAACATCCACAGAACAAAGAGGACCATTTGGAAATTAAAAAGTACAACTAGTGAAAGTAAAATATCAACCAATATGGTAAAAGATAAACTGAAGAAATCTTCCCAGAAAATACAACAAAGACAAAATGTGGGGGAAAAAAAGAACAGGAGTTTAAAAAATATGAGAATGAGACACAAAATCTTCAAAGAAATCATTCAAGAAAATTCCCAAAAATAAATCACACAAAAGGACACACAGCATTCCTAACATATATGGATAAAAATACATCCAAACCAAGGAACATCCTGATAAGTGAGAACACTAGACACAAATGAAAAGATTCTAATTAGATTCCAGGCAGAAATAAAGGTTAAAAAGCAAAAATAAAAGACAGACTTTGAGGACAACTCTGGAAGCCAGAATATCCACAATGGAGAAATACTTTCAAAATTATGAAGCTGATTTCCAATATAAATCTATATTCAATCAAAATCTTACCCACCATGAAGGCCAATGAAGATCCTTCCAGAAATGTTTAAGGTCTCAAACTTTTCTTCCCTAAATCCTTAAGAAATCACTGGAAGATGTACTCTCTCAAAACAAGGAAATAAGACCAGCAAACAGATTCCTGTAAGAGGAAGCTAAAAGGAATCTGCATTAAAGTAGTTAATAAGAGACCCCCAAGACCAGTTAGACAGCAAACTGAGAAAGTTTGGTGGGAGAAGAGGGTTAAAAGATATGTGAAGGCCATTATTACCCTGATTCTCAGACAACACAAAGATATCAAAAAAAGAAAATTACAGGCTAACATCATTGATGAACATAGATGTAAAAATCCTCAACAAAATATTAGCACGCCAAATCCAACAATACATTAAAAGGATCATCCATCATGATAACCAAGAGCGTAAGAATTTTTCAATACATACAAATCAATGTGATTCATCACATTAACAAATTTAAGAATAAAAATCATATGATCATCTGAAATAGATGCAGGAAAAGCTTCTGACAAAATTCAATGCCTATTTATGATAAAAACTCTCCAGAAAGTGGGCACGGAGGGAACATACCTCAACATAATAAAGGCCATATATGACAAGTCCATAGCTAACAACATCCTGCTCTACTGAAAGCACTTCCTCTAAGATTAGGAACAAGACAAGAATGTCAACTCTCACCATTTTTATTCAACATAGTTTTGGAAGTTCTAGTCATAGCAATCAAGACAAGAAAAAGAAATAAAAATAAATACTGTTTGCAGATGATATGATGCTATACACAGAGAATCCTTAAAGATGCCACCAGAAAACTACTAGAGTTCATTGATGAATTCAGCCAAGTTGCAAGATACAAAATTAATATATAGAAATCTGTTGCATTTCTACACACTATGACACTGAGAAATTAAGGAAAAAATCCCATTTATACTTACACCAAAAAGAATAAAATACCTAGGAATTAGCCTTCCCAAGGAAGTAGGTAAAAGACCTGTACTCAGAAAACTGTAAGACACTGATGAAAGAAACTGAAGGTTAAGACAAAGAGATGGAAAGATATACTGTGTTCATAGACTGGAACAACTAATATTGTTAAAATGACTCAACAGATTCAATACAATGCCTATCAAAATGCCAAGGGCATTTTTTACACAACTAGAACAAACAATTTTAATATTTGTATGGAAATACAAAAACCCCAAATAGCCAAAACAATATTGAGAAAGAACAGAGCTGGAGGAATCATGCTCCCTGACTTTGGACAATACTACAGAGCTAAAGTTATCAAAACAATACGGTATTGGTACAAAAAGACACAAAGACCAATGGAACAGATAGAGAGCCGAGAAATAAACCTACACACTTATGGATAATTAATCTACAACAAAGGAGGCAATTAATATACAATAGAGAAAAACAGTCTCTTCAATAAATGGTGCTAGGAAAACTAGACAGCTACAGGTAAAAGAATGAAATTAGAACATTTTCTCACATCATATACAAAAATAAATTCAAAATAGATAAAAGACCTAAAAAACCAACCTACTAAATGGGAGAAAATATTTGCTAATGATACGACCAATAAGTGGTTAATATCCAAAATATATAAACAGCTTATACAACTCAACATCCAAAAAATAACCCAGTTAAAAAATGGGCAGAATAGAGTTCAGGCTGTGGCACAACAGAATCAGCAGCATCTCTGCAGTGCCAGGACACAAATTTGATCCACAGCTGGCACAGTGGGATAAAGGATCTGGCATTGCTACAACTGCAATGTAGGTCAAAGCTGTAGCTCAAATCTGATCCCTGGCCCAGGAACTCCATATGCTGCAGAGAAGCCAAAAAAAGAAAAAAAAAAGGTGGGGGGCGGAGGGCAGAAGACATGGACAGACATATACCCAAAGAAGAAATACAGGCATATGAACAGATGCTCAACATTGTTAATCATCAGAGACATGCAAATTAAAATCACAATGAGATTGATAAGACTTGGAGGGTATTATGTTAAATGAAATAAATCAGAGAAATATTTTGACATCATTTACATGTGGAATCTAAAAAATACAATGAACTAGTGAATATAACTAGTAAAACTCACATGTATCAAGAACAAACTAGTGGCTACCAGTGGGGAGAAAGGTGGGGGGAGCCAAGACAGGGATCGGCGATTAAGAGATAAAAACTATTCTGTATAAAATAAGCTAAAAAAATATACTGTACAACACAATGAATATAGCCAGTATTTTACAATAACTGTAAATGGACTATAACCTTCAAAAATTGTGAGTCATGGAGTTCCTATTGTGGCTCAGTGGTAATGAACCCAACTAGTATCCATCAGGATGCAGATTCAATCCCTGGCCTTGATCAGTGGTTTAAGGATCCAGCACTGCCATGAGCTGTGGTGTAGGTCCCGGCTGTGGCATAGACTGGCAGTTGCAGCTCCAATTCAACCCCTAGCCTGGGAACGTCCATATGCTGTGGGTGCGGCCCTGAAAAAAAAAAGCAAAAAATATTAAAAAATCTTTTTAAAACTGCATCACTACTGTACACTTGTAACTTATATAATATTGTACATCAATGATATATATCATTTAAAAAGTAAAACATGGAGTTCCCGTCATGGCTCAGTGGTTAATGAATCCGACTAGGAACCATGAAGTTGCAAGTTCGATCTCTGGCCTCGCTCAGTGGGTTAATGATCTGGTGTTGCCATGAGCTGTGGTGTAGGTTGCAGATGCGGCTTGGATCCGGCATGGCTGTGGCTCTGGTGTAGGCCAGTGGCTACAGCTCCAATTAGACCCCTAGCCTGGGAACCTCCATATGCCGCAGGTGCAGCCCTAAAAAAGACCAAAAAAAAATTTTTTTTAATAAAAAAAATAAAAACCAATCTAAAATCTTAAAAGAAAAAATGATGTAAGCTATTTCAGATACAAAAAAGTAGCCAAAGGAGTTCCCGTCGTGGCACAGTGGTTAACGAATCCGACTAGGAACCATGAGGTTGTGGGTTCGATCCCTGGCCTTGCTCAGTGGGTTGAGGATCCGGCGTTGCCATGAGCTGTGGGGTAGGCTGCAGACTCGGCTCGGATCCCATGTTGCTGTGGCTGTGGTATAGGCCAGCAGCTACAGCTCCGATTAGACCCCTGGCCTGGGAACCTCCATATGTCACTGGAGCAGCCCTAGAAAAGACAAAAAAAAAAAGTAGCCAAAGTATTTAAAAATATTGAGAAGCTATCTATACAAATGGGAGAAGACAATAGCAAAGAGAAGGAATCACTGATGCTAAAGAAAACAAAATTCTGTATAGGAAAGAAAATCACAGTACATCATATAACATTTGCATACTCAGCATACTGATCAACCATCTATTAGGACTGAGGGCACTGTTTACCTATGTGAAAGAAAGCTAAACTCCAATTCCATATTGGGGGGGGGGTAATCAATAAATCCCCAAAGTCCCAGTTAAAGTGGTTAACATGTCACAAAAACAGGAGAAATTTTGCTCCATGTACTAACTGACAAAATACTACTAAATACAGAATACATAAAGAACTCCTACAAATCATTAGGCAAAAGCAAAACAACCTATTAGAAACATGACACAAAAAAATTATAAAGAGAATTCAAAAAAATGAAATTGCGTAGAATACAAACATGAGAATCCTCATATAAATAATGTTGGTAGGATGTGAACTGACACAATCCATCAGGAAAAGTTTGTATTGGAGTCCCCTGGTGGCACAGCAGGTTAAGGATCCAGCATTGTCACTGCTGGAGTGCAAGTTCAATCCCCGGCCTGGGAACTTCTGCATGCCACAGATGTGGCCAAAAACAAAGTCTGCATTATTTTTTGAGGTATCAGATGTCTATCTTTCAATCTGTAATCCCTTTCCTGGGTATGAACCTTAGAAAAACATGCCTATGTGTCCCAGGGCACATTTACAAGAACGTGCAGAGTTGCATTTCCTAATAGCTGAGAACCACTCAGTCATCAACAGTACATGGAGAAACTGTGGTATACAGTGATTTACGCTATAGCAATGAAAAAACAAACTATAAGCGATAACACAAATGAACCTTACAAATAAGACAAAGTAAAAGAAGCAAGAATCGAAAGATTGAATACAGTTAAGATTCCATTTATACAGTTAAAAATCAGACAAAATTCTATTTTCCAGAGATGCTTATATCTGTAGTTTACCTTAAACAAAACCCAAGAAAACTGATTACCACAAAAGTCAAGACAGCATCCGTGTGGCTCACAGCATCAGAGAATGTGAACAGAAAGGGGTAAGAAGGGGCTCCTGGGTGGTAGCTACACAAGTGTTTGCTTTATTCAGCATTACACTGTTCATTTATGTTTCTGGCTCCTCTATATGAGATTACATTTCACAAAGACAAAACAGCTGCAGCTCTGATTCGACCCTTAGCCCAGTAACTCCCTTTAACCACAAGAGCAGCCTTAAAAAGTATACACAATGCAACTTATTACAAGGAAGTAACATCATTATAATACAACGTGACCAGCCATATAAAAAAAGCCACAGGAATGTTTATGCATATCCAGTGAAGAGGCTAGCTGGTATCATCAAATAGCAAGTGTCACAAGAGTTCCTGTCATAGCCCAGCAGAAACGAAACCAACTAGGAACCATGAGGTTTCGGGTTCAATCCCTGGTCCTTGCTCAGTGGGTTAAGGATCTAGTGTTGCTGTGGCTGTGTCTGTGGTGCAGGCCGGCAGCTGTAGCTCTGATTCAACCCCTAGCCTGGGAACCTCCATATGCTGCAAGTATGGCCCAAAAAAGCAAAAAAAAAAAAAAAAAAGACAAAGTGTCCTGAACAGAAAAAGACAAATACTGTATGGTATCAGTTATGTGTGGAATCTAAAAAATACAACAAACTAGGGATTACTGGGGGGCTGGGAGGAGAGGTGGGATACCTCAGCTGGACTGCCCTAGGAGAGAGGACTAGGGCTGGGGTATAACCCTCCAAGGTAAATTCAAGCATAAAAAGGATCAGAAAGTACAGTTCAAATTTAGGCTAGAGTGCCCAAAAATTACAATGAGGGGAAATGGAACTGACTGAATCCAGTATCTAAATCAAACAGTAAGAAATAACTACATTTTAATCGAACACTTAAATACCTTAAAAGTGCTTAACTGTGTGAAAGTTGGGAATTATTTATAGGTAAATCTAAACATACATGTCTCTATTCTGTCACGAAAGATGATTTAAAGAAAAGGATATGCATGGTTTCAAAGTTCACAGAAAATAATTAAAGTATGGATATAAACTACATCACAACAACATACTTACTGGAATTAGAAGCCGTTCCAGAGCCAAATGCAGACTGACTAGGCTGCTGTCCAAACACAGGAGGCTGGCTGCTGCTCGACACTGTCCCAAAAGTAGGTGGTGCAGGCTGAGAACCAGTAGAAAATAATGCTGCTGAAGATGCTATAGATCCAAAGCCTGGGGGATTAGGCTGGCTAGCACCTTGACTTTGACCAAATGTTGGGGTCTGGTTAGCACCAAACGCTGGACTGGCAGATGGTGCTGAAGGTCCAGTGCCAAAGACAAAGGAGGATCCTAGAGGTGCAGAGAAATTCTTCAGTCAGCATGACAGCTAAAATGAGAGAATCCTCAAGAAATCTCTGTAAACTGAAAAGCAAACTTCAAGCTTCTTTTCAGACTCTTACCTTGCTGAACAAATCTCATCAATGGCAAGTGTTGAATAGAACACAATTCTCGCTACCATTATTTAGCAAAATCACATAGAATCCACATCAACAAAAACTTCTATTAACAAGACTCCTATTTTGGCAGCCAAAAACTTTTAGGTAGAGAGGTTTATGTAAGAAGACAACTGATCTTCCATCAGAAATTTAACACATTGCAGAAATTAACTCATGTTGTGATTATGCATAATGAGGACTAATGCCTAATAAAATAATCTTCAGTGTCTGGCTATTTACAATTTAACATTTCAAAAAGAACACTTGAAAAAACTAAAGATTACACTCCTAATGAGATTAGAAAAATTTCTTCCAAGAGTTAATTACATTAAATTTGAACACAAAATGTAACTGTGAATAATTACAACATTGCCAGTAGAGATGACCTAAAGGCAGCCGTGCTCTTTTGGGGTATTATTTGCTAAGAGTTAATCTACTTTATAATTAAAGCCAATTCAACTGCAACATTTTCGTTTTTGTTAAACGTACCTGCAGAGCTTGATGTGGTTGTAGCTCCAAAGGTGAAACCAGAGGTTGCAGTATTATTACTGCTGGGTCCAGGACCAAAGACAAATGGGGTGACAGCTGTACCCGTGCTGGACGTGGTTGCTGGTTTGCTCTCTTGAGAAAACAGCAAAGACTGGGATGTACTGGATTCGGCCGAGTTACCAAAGGCAGAGCTGCTCACAGGATTGCTGGCCTGTCCAAACACAAAGGCAGCCACAGGTGCACTGGAGGACGTGGTGGAACTACCAAAAATGCCTCCCCCAGCTGAAGTGGCTGGTGTACTTGAATTGGAAGAATTATTGTTCAAGAAACTAAAAACTGACTTTGCTGCACCTTGATCTGTAAGACAGAAATTAAGAAACAAACAAAAATCTTTTAAGAACAAGTAATACCAGAAAGCATTTTTTTCCTACCCTAAAATCAAAGAGTCCTTTAGAAAACAGAATCATTGAAGTTTTTTATATAGATGTGTTTATCACATGGACATCTGTTCTATTTTATGGCTTATGGATTATGTCTCACATAGCAAAACCTTCAACATTCAGACTAATAAAAATACAAAATATTCCCTAAATCCAAATCTAACTGGATACTGTGTTTGGAGAGCAAATTCAAAGATTAGGAGATAGCCATACCTTTATAAATTTGATTTTATAATTTAAGTTTGCTGGATTATAACTTCAATTCAACTGAAGGGTAGCCAATTTTCTCTGCAGCCTTTTTTTTTCCCCCCTGTGGCCATGCCTGCAACATGTGCAAGCTCCCAGGCCAAGGATTCAACCCAAGCAGCTACAGTGACAATGCTGGATCCCCAAGCTGCTGCGCCACAAAAGAATTCCTCTGCAGTCTTTACTGACTAATGTACTCTTTGCTCATTAATTTGTAACTTTATCTTCAAGACACAATAAATTTCCAAATATATGTACCCTCATTTCCTCTACAGTTACTGTTACCAGACTCTCTTAGGTACTGTAGCTTTGTGGTAGGGTTTGATATTACTAGAGCAAACTTGACTGTATGTCTGCCCTTCTCCCCAAAACTTCTTGTACATTTTCCCTTCCTTATGAATTTTTTTTAGGGTCTTTTTTGTCTATTCAGGGCCATACCCAAGGCATATGGAGGTTCCCAGGCTAGGGATCGAATTGGAGCTGTAGCCGCCGGCCTATACCAGAGCCATGGCAATGTGGTATCAGAGCCACAAATGCAACCTACACCATAGCTCACCAAAATGCCGGATCCTTAACCCGCTGAGCGAAGCCAGGGATCAAACCCACGTCCTTGCGGATGCTAGTTGGATTCATTAACCACTGAGCCATGATAGCAACTCTTTCTCTTCCTTATGAATTTTAAAATTATTTTAGCTGGTCAAGCTCCACAAAAATTCCTCTAAGAACTGAAATTAGCGAGTTCCCACTGTGGCTTGGTGGATTAGAATCCAACATGCTATCTGTAAGGATAAGGGTTCAATCCCTGGTCTTACTCAGTGGGTTAAGGATCTGCTGTTGCCACAAGGTGCAACATGGATTGCAGGTGGCTCAAATCTGGTGTTGCCATGGCTATGGGTTTAGGCCTGCTGCTGTGGTTCTGATTTGATCCCCTGGCCTAGGAATTTCCATATGCTGCACATGCAGTCATTTAGAAGAAAAAAAAAAGAGCTGAAAACTATATTGGAGGTGAGATGGAGAGTAATGGATATTCTCATGAAAGAGCAAGTACAAAATTTGTCTTTTATGTTATCTTAATTATTTAACATGTTGCAAGTTCTACTGACATTATAAAATGTTAGAAAATACAAACGGGATATGCTATCCAATTTTGTTGTGGTTTTTTTAGGGCTGCATCAGCGCATATGGAGGTTCCCTGGCTAGCAGTTAAATCGGAGCTGTAGCTGCCCGCCCTTCACCATAGCCACAGCAATCCCAGATCCGAGCCACGTCTGTGACCTACATACCACAGCTCATGGCAATGCTGGATCCTTAACCCACTGAGCAAGGCCAGGGATCGAACCTGCACCCTCATGGATACTAGACAGATTCATTTCCACTGAGCCACAATGGGAACTCCCGCTATCCAATTATTAATCCTTGCTTTGAAGGAAAAATACAGACTTTTTTTTTCCATATGATAACCCTGAATCCAGCTACCTTACTGAAGATTTTTTTTTAACTTATTCCATTAACACTGTCTCATTTCCAATATCATCTACCAGACAGGGCTGGTCAAATTATAGTATAGGCACTTGCATAACTCACAGAAAATAGAGCATGGTAGCTCACTTTCAAGTTGTTTAATAAGAGGTTAAAAATCTTTAAATGGAAACAGTATAGTGATACCAGGAGTACATCTGATTAGACCCTATCTCATTTTTCTTTCTTTCTAAATAATATTGTATAATTTGGTTTTTGTTTTCTTTGAAGGATGTTTTTAAATTTTCAATTAAAAATTTATAGACAAAAACTGCTCACCACCCATGTGGTAAATTCCATACAATGTCTTTTCAGCTTCATTTTTCATTTTCTTGTGTTTCCAATTTATTACTCAAAAATGCCCAAGTTTTGATTCTTTGCTTGTCTGTATGTTGCTCTTATATTTGATAATATTTGGCTGGTGACAGAATTCTAGGGTTAAGACTTTTTAATTTGAGGACACCACTCAACTGTTTTTAGCATCTGATGTTACAAATTACAAGTCTGACCCTAATCCAATAACCTAGTCATCTGCGGCAAACTGCTTTTCAGCATTCAAGACTTTGGCTTTGGTGTCCTAAAATTTCACTAGTCTTTGACCAATCCTTACATCTGGGAAATTTTCTCCTGTCACTTTGTTGTTTCCTCCACATTGTTCTCATCTTCTAAGCACTCCTACTCCAATGGAGCTTGCGGATGGAGCTTAGATCTCCGTTCCTTTGTGCTGTGTTCTGGGAAATACAGTTCACTCATCTGATTATCAGCTATGTTTTCTTCTGCAACTCAGCCCACATATGATTTTATTTCACCAACAATATGTTTTTAAATTTCAAAAATGCTATTTACAGAGTTCCCGTCATGGCTCAGTGGTTAACGAATCTGACTAGGAACCATGAGGTTGCAGGTTCAATCCCTGGCCTTGCTCAGTGGGTTAAGGATCCGGCGTTGCCGTGAGCTGTGGTGTAGGTCGCAGACACGGCTCGGATCCCGAGTTGCTGTGGCTGTGGCGTGGGCCGACAGCTGTAGTTCCAATTAGACCCCTAGCCTGGGAACCTCTGCATGCTGTGGTGCGGCCCTAGAAAAGACAGAAAGACCAAAAAAAAAAAAAAAAAAGCTGTTTACTTTTTTCTTTGACATTTTAGTTTTCATAATATCTATTTCCAAGGGATTTACTTGTTGTTTATGTTCCTTAAGTGCCAGGTGGGAGTTCCCATTTTGGCTCAGCAGAAACAAATTTGACTAGCATCCATGAAGAAGCAGGTTCGATCCCTGGCCTTGTTCAGTGGGTTAAGGATCTAGTGTTGGTTGCCATGAGCTGTGGTGTAGGAGACAGATGTAGCTCGGATCTGGTGTTGCTGTAGCTGTGGCATAGGCCATCGGCTACAGCTTCGATTCGACCCCTAGCCTGGGAACTTCCATATGCGCTGGTGTGGCCCTAAAAGAAAAAAAAAAAAAGAAAATCCAGGTGAAGACTAGCTGTCTCTACCTATTTGTAAATGAAAGCCTTTACATAAATATTTTATTAGTTTCCTGAATAGTGTATGTCAATTGTGATTATAAAATCCCAAACAGAAGGGAGAAAGTCATAGACAAATGTGCAAATACTGCAGGCTTTCTGTTGGAGTTGTATTTTTTAGATAACATCAGAATCATGGGGGTCTGGAGCAAATGAAATGGAAAATCCTTGGCTCCTCCCCAGAGAGTTCTGTTACCGGTACTGTCTCAACTATGTCCAACATAAACTACTCCTTGACCTGCTGCATGTGCCAAGTTATCAAAGACACCTTGTAAAAAATTGTTTAATACTTACCAGCTGTAGTACTGGTTTGCGCTCCAAAAGCAAAAGTTGCCTTTGCTGGCTGGTCAGATTCTTTCTCAGATGGTTTTGCCGTACTGAAACTAAAGGTTGACTTGGAAGAATCTTCATCTTTGGTTTGCTCTGAATTCCCAAAGGAAAACACTGGCTGACACTTTGGCTCTTCAGTGTCCACTTTCTTCCCAAATACCAGAGAAGTAGAAGTGACAGGCTCTTGCTGTTTCTCTTCTGTCCTTCCCAAAACAAACGAGGCAGAGGGCAGGGGGGCAGAGTCCATGCTGCCAAAAGTGAACCCTCCTTTGGTGACAGGTGTTTCTTCTTTTTTTGCTTCTGGTGTCTTACATGTGAAAGGAGCCACTGAGACACTCTTGGTGTCTGTGGTTCCAAAACTGAAGCTGTTCTTGCTCTCAGAGGTCACTTTGGTGTCAGCAGCAAGAGGGGGAGGGTTAATGACACCGGAACAAAAGCTAAAGCCTGCAGAGGAAGATTCAGGCACTTCCTCTTTCTTTTCTTGCTGCCCAAGATTAGACACCCCAAACTGAAATGGAGCTAAAGGAGCTGGATTGCTTAAACCAGAAGAAAGTCCAAACTTAAAATTATTATCATTTTTACTGTCTTTTTTAACTTCTTCAGGCTTAGAATCAGATGAAACTCCAAATTTAAAATCTCCTATTGGTTTAGGAAATTTAAAGCCTTCTTCACTCATGGGGTTTACAGACCCCAAATCTGATGACACACCTATTTTGAAGCCTCCTTGATCTCCAAATTTAAAATTTCCAGTGTTTGTTAAAGTCTGAGAGGGTGCAGAAGAGGATGATGGGATACCGAATTTGAAGGATGAGGTTGCTGGGTTCAAAGATGAGGAAGATGTGCCAAAGCCTTCAAAAATATAAAGGAGACTGAATTAATATTAGCCTCTCAAAATGTAAACCTTGAAAAGTAAAGGGACACAGTGATTGCTCTGCAAAGTACTGGTAAACATGAACCGAACTACCCATACATTCAGTGGGAGAAGCACATCTTGATCTTGACAACCACACTGATGTGCTACTTTTCATCAGAATGGCAGAGATCCAACAAGTTTGATAAAACAGTGTTGGTGACGAGACTAGGAATAATAGACACTTTAGACACTGCAGGTGGATGTGTAAATTAGCACAAAACTTGCAAGAGACAACTTGTCAGTATTTACTCCAAATCACAAACTCATGTACCCTCTGACTCGGCAATTTTACAGCTGAGTCTTTATTTTTATGATAAACTACTAAATACGATATGCAATCCAGACAGCTGTAAATGATGAATGAAAAACAAACTCTGTGCAAGCTTCTTTGTGGTAAAGCCAAGGGTGAAGACAGTGTGGTATACATCCTTTTCTAACAAGGTAGAAAGAAGCAAGAATATGGAGAAGTATATTTGCTTCTAATGTGCATAAAGCAACTCTGAACCAGTTACGTGAAGCTAACAACAAAGAGCTATTACCTTTGATGGGGGGAAGGATGGAAAATGAGCCAATGAGGACAAGAGACAGACATTTCACTGTGAATTCTGTCATAATCTGCTTCTTAAGTCTTGTGAGTAAATGTGTTATTTATAAAAATTAAAAATTTTCACATTAGGAGTTCCCGTCGTGGCACAGTGGTTAATGAATCTGACTAGGAACCATGAGGTTGTGGGTTCAATCCCTGCACTTGCTCAGTGGGTTAAGGATCCGTTGTTGCCGTGAGCTATGGTGTAGGCCAAAGACACGGCTCGGATCCCGTATTGCTGTGGCTCTGGTGTGGGCCAGCAACAACAGCTCCAATTAGACCCCTAGCCTGGGAACCTCCATATGCCGCGGGAGCAGCCCTAGAAAAGGCTAGAAAAAGACCAAAAAAAAAAAATTTTTTTTTTCACTTCAAAGAAGCAGAATTAGGAGTTCCCGTCATGGCTCAGTGGTTAACGAACCCAACTAGCATCCATGAAGTCTCGGGTTCAATCCCTGGCCTGGCCCAGTGGGTAAAGGATCCAGCGTTGCCGTGAGCTGTGGTGTAGGTTGCAGATGCAGCTCAAATTCCATGTTGCTGTGGCTCTAGCGTAGGCTGGTGGCTACAGCTCCAATTGGACCCCTAGCCTGAGAACTTCCATATGGCGCGGGTGCAGCCCTAAAATAAAAAAAAGGCCAGTGGAAACAATATTTTAAAAGACAAAAATACTATTCTGACAAGATCAGTATCTTGGTTTCGGAATGCTTCTTTAGTGGAATACACCAGAAATGAAGCACCTAAATGACCATCTCAACACAGAAATCATTAAACAGTGCCAAGCTACTGATCCGTTACTCTGCTCCCCCACGTATAAATATAGTGACAGCCATTACCTACCTCACTTTCTTTTCCCTAAGAAATTTATTTGAAAAATTATGTCAGAATTTCAGGAGCAACTGGCCACCCACATGGTCTCTAAAATACCTTAAATGATACAGACAGAAAGCTAAAAATCAAGGTGCCAAAGACATCTTAACTAGTTATCACCTCTGTCTCAAAAGGAAGATTTAACGGTATGGTAATTACTGTATTTACAGGCGGGAACATGGGAAAGGGACCTGAGCTAACAGCTACAGAAGGAGCTTTAGCGCTCTGCTAAAACCCAAATGCAGCGTTTTCTTTTTCTTTTTTTTGTCTTTATCTTTTTAGGGCTGTACCCACGGCATATGGTGCTTCCCAGGCTAGGGGTCTAATCGGAGCTATAGCTGCCGGCCTACACCACAGCCACAGCAACACCAGTTCGGAGCCATGTCTGCCATCTACACCACAGCTCACGGCAACGCCAGATCCTTACTTAACCCACTGAACGAGGCCAGAGATCAAACCCACAACCTCATGGTACCCAGTTGGATTCGTTTGAGCTGCACTACAACAGGAACTCCAAATGCAGCGTTTTCTAAGCCAGCTGTACCCCATCAGTCACGCAATTAATTCAGTGGGTACAACCAGCATCTTCCTTCTAAAATGAAAATGAATAGAAAATATACTTATCTTTACTGCTAACCAGCAAATGACTGGTTTTTATAGTAATTTAGAGACAGGAGCTAAGGTCCAGAACAATACCTCTTTTTACATGGACTTTTTTTTTTTTTTTGTCCTTTTAGGGCCTCGTTAAGGGTCAAATTGGAACTGTAGCTGCCAGCCTACTCCTCAGCCATAGCAAGATCCAAGCTGTGTCTGATCTAGATCCAAGCTGTGTCTGTGACCTACACCACAGCTCACAGCAACACCAGATCATAAACCCACTGATCGAGGCCAGGGATCGAACCTGCATCCTCGTGTCCGGCGTCCTCATGGTTATTAGTCTGGTTCGTTAGCACTGAGCCATGGCAGGAACTCCTCATTTTACATGGATTTTCAATAAAGAACAAATCATTTTAAAACCAAAACTGTTTGCCTATATTTCATTTTAAAGTTGTAACATAAAGAAGTGCTTTACTAAGACCTTACCTTTAAACTCAGACTTGGTGCCTGGTTTTGCACTTTCACATGCTATACATTTGGTGGAATCTGCTTTATTCTCCACTAGGCACACATCACAGTTCCAGTTTCCCTCAGGTTTCTTAAACTTGTCCAATCCTAGGGAGCCTCCAGACAACACAGAGACAGGGACAGTGCTGCTACTTGAAGCAGGTACTGAACTTCCTAAAAAATAATGGAGAAATACAGGAAAATTCCTAATTTACATCACGTCAATATCTCAGTGACACCACCAAGTCATAATTTCCATTCTTATTAGAGTTTTTTTATTAAGATAGAGAAAATGCCAGAAGTCTAAACATTACATTGTTAAAAACAATACAGACATCTCAGATTTCTTTTAATCTTATAAATGAGCAACTCACAAACCTTGCACAATGATGAGCTCCCTCTTAACCCCAAGTATGAAGAGCCAGGATTTTTAAAAATCATGCTCATATATCAGAGCCTAAAAGACTCAATTCTCCTTAAGATTCATTATCGAATTTCATTAAACAGCACAGCATTATACAATGTAAGTTCCAAATTGTAGGCAACAGCCTAAAACATAAAATACAGAGCCCAGACCACATTCATTTCAAGATTGCCAAGGACAGGGCTCTGCCTTGAAATGACAATTTTGCATAGAAATGTTCTACTGGCCACTCTGCAATTCAACTCGATACTACTGACTACCGTCCACAGCATTTGTTATAAAGCAGCTATCTAACAGACATGAATTAATAAGCACCATAACGTTCTTAGGTTCTGGGGGTGGAGAGCAAGATGAATAAAATGTTGCTTAACTTCTAAAGGTGCTCATGGTCTAAAAAGGGGGAAGTAAAACAAACATAAATGCACAGTAGCACCATTACGGACAAAGAGTAACACATGATCTAAACAAGAGGACAAAGAGGAAAGGACTACAGGACAGGAGAAGGAGTCACAGAGCTGATATTTACATTTTTAAGCAGAACTAGCAACTGTGGGGGAGAGGCGGCAGCACAGGAAGGATGGCTCAGCGAGGCGCAGGTGCATGAAGAAATAGTGTCGAGAGCGGAGCCATTCATTCTGGTGCCCCCACTTCTCTAAATGTTCTCCAACTGTCGTCACTTTTCCCAGTTACCTGATCTGCCGTTTACTGGTATGTTCTTTTCCATCCTGCCAATAAAATCGTTCCATCTTTGGTCCACTGCCCTTCTCACAAGCTCTCCTCGACTCCGAACATTTTAATCGCCAACAAAACCATCTTCTGATCTGGACCTGCCACCCACTCTTCAGGTTTCCTCCCTGTGCTGTCCTCTTGTCAGTGGTTCCACTATCCCCCTGGTTACCCTGGCTAGATGGCAACTCTTCCCTTACCCTTACACATTCAATACATTTCATTCTTTTTCTGACCCTTCTCCTGCTATTTTGGTTTGAGCTCCCTCACCTCTTGCTTAATAGCCCTGTTTTTTGTTTCTTTTTTTTTTTTTTTTTAGGGTGGCGCTTGTGGCACATGGACGTTCCCAGGCAAGGGGTCGAATTGGAGCTGTAGCTATGGGCCTACACCACAGCCACAGAAACACTGGATCTGAGCCACATCTGTGACCCACCCCGCAGCTTGTGGCAACACCGGATCCTTAACCCACGGAGGGAGGCCAGGGATCAAACCCACATCCTCACGCACACTACGTCAGGTTCTTTTTGTTCCCTTGAAATCCATCCTCTAAAAAGCACCAGTACCATGTGGTTTTTGATTTCCCTCTCTGGTTACTCCTTTAAAAGATTAACTGTTCCAAAGTTTTATTCCTGCTACTCCCTTAAGGTAGCAGAGTTCTGTTTTAGGCTATTTGCTCTGCTCATTCACCTCACCTCTACGCCCATGACTGACCTGAAAATTCTGGACTAAGGCCTCCCGGATCTGTATCTCCAGCCCAGAGGGTCCAGCGTCAGTCAGTGTAACCAAAGGCTTCACACCTATCTGTCAACTTTAGCAGCTTGAAAGCAACCATGTCTCCAACTGCACATTATTCTACAGCCCCCTCTAATCCTTATTTGATTCCATTAGTACACATCACTAGGATTTCGACCTATATAACTGACGTAACTTCCTAATCTGTCCTCTGGTCTCCAAATTTTGTTGTCTTCAAATCTATCCTCCAAAAAGCCACCGAGTGATTTACCAAAATTACAAGTTTGACCAGATCATTTTCTGCTTATATAATGGTGGTTCAGCTAAAGGATGAAGAGGAAGTTTTTTCATATATATATGAGCTTCCTTTGTTTCTGTATAACAATTTCCTGACTCAGTTTTATTCTCCCATCAACTCAATTAATTTTGGTTTCTTGCATGCATCAGGGCTTTCTTTCTTTCTTTTTAAGGGGAGGAGGAAGAATACCAGATGGGAAGAGAAACCTATTTTAGAATAGAGATTCTGAAATCATTCTTGTGGAGAGGTCTAGTAAGAATTAGGAATAAGGCTCACCCCTTGTATTAAGACAGGGGTCTGAGCTATTAACCCAAGAGTTTTCCATCGCAGACACAAAACCACGCATCCATGAATGAGGCAATAAAAATAGGAAGTATAATTCCCAGGATACTCATAACATGTTTTATTTAGTATCCATGTTACTACATATCTATACCAAATAATTATATAAAAGCATTACAAAAACATCAAAAAGTCATTTCCAAATGAATTAAAGATCAATTTAAATCTTCAGTAACTCTTTCAAAATTGAACAGAGAAACAGAACTCAAACCTAATTCCATTTTTCTGGCTGCCTATTTTAAGATCATTGCAATATGTCTGGCACATAGGCAAATATTCAGCCACAGCCTTCTCATAAAGCAATACCATCTACCCTTTAATGAATCTGTCCCAGAAGTGACCACCAGCCATCCTCACCTCTACTTCAAGAAAAAGAGACAAAGTAATATTTCATTCTGCATAAAGGTTTGAGAGAGACTGTCCCATTCTAAGGCCTTTGCATCTATATTAGCCAACTTTGGAAATGATGGTTCCCATTCTAAGGCCTTTGCATCTATATTAGCCAACTTTGGGAATGATGGCGAAGAGCCAAGTTCCTGATAAAAGTGCATACAAAGAAGAGGTCAAAGCAAATGCTGGACTGATTAACACAAAGCCTATCCTAATAGGACATGCAGTTCCAGTTGCGAGCAAGTCATTTTACTCTCAAGACAGTTTAGAAAAATTAATGTACGAGGAAATGCGCATCCTGAAACATCTAAAACATTGAGGTTATTCTTAGCTGTTTTACAGAGAATAAATTAAAATGTTCTATTAAAGTAATGAACAAAATTATTCCAAACAGCCATAAACGTACCTGGTTTCTCAGACATACAGGACACACATTTATTGTCTTCCGCATTATTAGAAACACAGCACACTGGACACTCCCAAGATCCCACTGGCCTTTTGAATTTATCTGTAAATCCTAAGGCACCAGTGGTTACAGTGCAGCTGGAGGAGGAAGCAGCCATGGTTACAGCACTTTCTGAAGCCACTGGCAACGTAAAGACTCGTTTAACACCAGTTCCAGGTTTCGGTGTTTCACAAGCTACACATTTTATCGCTTCAGGTTTATTTTGCACTAAACAAGTATCACAATCCCAAGTTCCTACTGCTGGTTTAAATTTGTCTCCGAAGCCTGTCCCTGGTGAAGAAAGAGTTGGTTTGCCACTTTTACTTGGTGTCCCAGTTCCCAACTGTTTAGCAGTATCTCTTGGTGGCAACTTTGTTGCTTGACAGGCTACACATTTGTTGTCTGCAACTTTGTTCTGGAGTAGACAAGTATCACACTGCCATGATGGCCCAGCCTTTAAACTTTCCCCAAACCCGATTCCACTGGAAGAAGAGCTACTTATTGCTGGTCTTGTATAAACTATTGGGCTTGTGGTGGTAGGCTGAGCAGCAGGAGAATCTGCCTTCGGTGATGTGAAACCTACAATGGGGTGGGAGGGTTGGGGAGAGTGGAGTGGGAGGAGAAAAGTTAGTTAATGTTTTGATCAGAAAGCCTATTACTTATTATAGTTAATAAATATTAATAATATAAATAACTATAGAGTAGTAGCCATTCATAATAAAAATATTATTCTTGGCACAAAACACCTTACTGTAGAGCTATCATAATCTAAGGTGGACTACTTAAGAAGTATTTTTCACCTAGAACTATATTTCTAGTACTAATCATATAATCAGTAAGCAACAGGCCTAGTTAAAAAACCTACAAAAGACATTTTGTTTATAGTAGATCATCTTCCTCTAGTAATCTATTTACTGTAGTATAACTAATTTGAGACTTAATTTGTACTCCTTCCTGACATACACACCATCCACATTTTGCTCCTTGCCTTTCCTGCGGCACTGAACCGCAGCACAGTCACTGCCGTCCTTCCCCTGCCTATGCCAAATGACCTCCGGTATGGAGCATCTTTGAATTTTTTCCAGTCATAATCCACAGTTTCAGTAAAACCAGCTCAACTGTGCAGGTATGATTATTTGAAAGATGTCCCTCCCAAAGTACAACAGAGTAATAAGGATCATTTTTAGTAACATTAAATTCATACAAAGCTTTAAAAGAGTAATGGTTCAATGACAAATACGATTAAAAATCCCAACAGACGTTCCCGTCGTGGCTCAGTGGTTAACGAATCCGACTAGGAAACACGATGTTGCGGGTTCATTCCCTGGCCTTGTTCAGTGGGTTAAGGATCTGGCGTTGCCGTGAGCTGTAGTGTAGGTTGCACATGTGGCTTGGATCCGGCATTGCTGTGGCTCTGGAGCAGGCCAGCGGCTACAGCTCCAACTTGACCCCTAGCCTGGAAACCTCCATATGCCACGGGTGCGGCCCTAGAAAAGACAAAAAGACCAAAAAAAAAAAAAAAATTCCAACAGAGATGTACTAAAATAACCTGGTAAAACCCAGAAATACAAAAATTAGGGTCCGTTTAATACAGTAATTTCTAGGTCCATTCATGTTGCTGCTAATGCCATTATTTCATTCTTCTTTATGGCTGAATAGTAGACCAGAGATTATCATACTAAGTGAAGTTAGACAGTGAGAGACAAACATAATATGCTATCACTTACCTGTGGACTCAAAAAAAAGGATACAAATGAACTTATTTGCAGAAGAGAAACAAGCCCACAGACTTTGAAAAACTTATGGTTACCAAAGGGGACAGATGGGGAGGAGGGAGGTGGGAACTTGGGGTTTGGGATGGAAATGTTCTAAAATTAGGTTGTGACGATGGCTGTGCAACTATAAATATAATAAAATTCACTGTATTAATAAAAAAAGAACTCCATTATAATTATAATGACGGAGCTGAATAAAAATAAAAACGAAAAAATAAAAATTAGGGTCCAGTATCTCCTAATGGAGCACAAGCTCAGGCTAATTCAAACAGATGTCCACACAAAATTACCAAACACTAATTCAAACAAAACTGCGACAGCTTTCCAATAAAAACCCAGAGCCTACCACTTTGTTAGCCATCATAGGTGTATTTAAAGAGTTAAAGTAGGAGTTCCCATTGTGGCTCAGTGGTTAACAAATTGGACTAGGAACCATGAGGTTGCGAGGTTGATCCCTGGCCTTGCTCAGTGGGTTAAGGATCCGGCATTGCCGTGAGCTGTGGTGTAGGTTGCAGATGAGGCTCGGATCCCATGTTGCTGTGGCCCTGGTGTAGGCCAGCAGCTACGGCTCCAATTGGACCCCTAGCCTGGGAACCTCCATATGCTATGGGTATGGCCCTAGAAAAGACAAAAAGAGACCAAAAAAAAAAGTGTGCACACAGAACCATGAACCATGAAATAATAAAAAGACTTTGTGCTATCAAAACCAACATTGTTGACTTGATTAACTCAAACTACACTTTATTTGCACAAATGACCTTTGAATCCTTTACTCTCCACCAATTTTGTTTTCTATATAACAAAAAAACTCAGTGACCCATTTCTCTAACCTTTAGAAGAGGAAAAGAAAACTAGAGGGAAAGTTGATACAGAAGGTTGTTAGAGGTTTTTCTACCGGTACCAAGAAATAATTCAGCCTAAGGGCAAAACAATCCCATATACCTCAATTACTAATAGCGGACAATGATATACTATTTTGTTAATGATTAACCTGGTCACTGAAGCTGGTAAAATTTTAACATAAACCACTTCAGGGTATTCCAGTTTTCTTTCTGCCCACTTCTTCATATTTTCCTAATTTCCCTTCAGAGAGCATTTAACTCCTCCAAATTTCTGCTTTTTTTTTTTTTTAAGTTTAAAAGTGTGAAGGAGTAGACATTATGAATGCAAAGAGTAAACTTTTTTTTGCCTTGGCCATGCCCCTGGCATGCAGAAGTTCCTAGGCTAGGGATCAAACTCATGCCACAGAGTGACAGGAGCCACAGCAGTGACCGTGCCAGATCCTTAACCTGTTGTGCCACCAGGGAATTCCTCAAAGCGTAAACTTTTATGATGATAAATATATGCATTTGATGCTTATTACTGATTGGTTCATCCCAGTATAGGCATTCTAGAGTCCTTCCCGTAACTGTAAAATCGTCTCTATTACTGAGACGTCAATAGGCAAAACACTCATCTATAAAATAAGATACACCAAAAAAACCTCATTCTTCTACACCTTGTTGTACCAGCCAACCTATTAATGAAACTCTTGTTCACTTATACAGAGCACATGTGTTGGATAAATCTAAATTCCTCCTGAGATACTAGATTATCTTATAACTACTTTTATATCCTTACAGGATACATCCCAATTGGAATTATGCTATCCTCTTGGATTTTCCAATTGAAAACTATTTGAGAACTTCTATTCATCACCATCAAAAAAAAAAAAAAAAAACGCACTAGCATTCGTATCTTGTTTCAAGTGAGTACTATAACTATTCTCTATGTATCTATGCTACAATCAGTGTGTTTTCTTTCTACTTAGCTTTGTTTTATATATATATATACCACAACTGGGAAATAATCTGAGAAGAATAAGGCAGCAGTTCAATGCTCTCAGAGAGAGACATGTCTAGGTACATCACTGAGTTTGTTTTACTTTTTTGTATATTGGCCTCTTTTAACAGGCAATTCACATTTTCTCCTATACTTGTCCCCTAGAGATTTCATTTTAGTGCAGAATCCTTGAATTCTAAAGAAATAGTAAAGTTTCTATCATCTTTCACCTAAAATAATTACATCTGACTATGCCTATATTCAAAAGTCAATCTCAGATATCCCATCGTGGCTCAGTGGTTAACGAATCAGACGAGGAACCTAGTTAAGGATTCAGCATTGCCATGAGCTGTGGTGTAAGTCGCAGACACAGCTTGGATCCCGCATTGCTGTGGCTGTGGTGTAGGCCAAAGGCTACAACTTTGATTAGACCCCTAGCTGGGAATCACCACATGCCACAGGCACAGCCCTGGAAAAATACAAAAAGACAAAAAAAAAGTCAATCTCCCATGAAATCAGTCATCATTTTTTAAAAGCCTGAAGTACAACAAATAATATTAAGATGAGATCATAATTTTGTAATTAAGATTTCAGAGTATCTCGAGGGCAGCCATTATCTTACCAGGGTTCTTCAGAACATCAAGAACACTTCCTTCTTTCAGGGTTTTTGCAGGTCTGAAAAGGCCCTCGCCATCTTCGTCTGCCTTCTTACAACTTGTACTGTTCACTGCAGTGATATCTTCAGCTGTAATTTTTTTAATTGTAAATGATATCATGCAAGGAAAAAGCAACTTATATGTATTAAAAAGATCATTCAAAGTCAATCTGAATCAACTTCTAAAAAGTCACTGCAATTCAAAGATAATGAACAGGAATTCCCATTGTGGCTCAGTGGTAACCAACCCAACTAGTATCCATGAGGATGCAAGCTTGATCCCTGGCCTCACTCAGTGGGTTAATGATCCGGTGATGCCATGAGCTATGATATAGGTCACAGATGAGGCTCAGATCCTGTGTTGCTGTGGCTGTGTTGAAAACTGGCAGCTGCAGTTCTGATTCAACTCCTAGCCTGTGAACTTTCATCATGCTGCACATGCAGCCCTAAAAAGCAAAAACAAACAAAAAAACCAAAGATAATGAACAAATAACTTGTACAGGGTTGACTTGCCATTACAAGAAAGTAAAAACAAAAATACTATTTCCCATCTTGTACATCTTTCTCCTCCAAAAGGGTAAAAAATATATAAACTACATAAAAATCTTTAATTATTACCCAGTGAGTTCACCTGTGATCAAGAAAATAAAACTGAAGCACTGGAGAGGATATGGCATTTGCAGCAGCTCAAACACTGCGTGAAATACGTTCAACTAAGCCAGACATTTCATTTCTAGAAATTCATCCTGTGATTAAAATCTTTCAGTTATTATACTGAAAACCTGAATAACAAATACTCAATAAAAGGGGTTAGCTATACAGATTACAGAACCCTGAAATGATGAAGAGTTATGCAGCCACAGAAATCATTCTTAGAAGCATAGTTAAGGGAGAGCAGGTTCAAAAGTCCAGAAGATTTTGACTACTTACATCTAAAGAATAATGCTTTTACTTTTTATATTTCTTTTCTCTCTTTTTTTTTTTTTTTTTTTTTACAGCTGCACCTGTGGCATATGGAAGTTCCTAGGCTGGGGTTTAAATCAGAGCTGCAGCTGCATGCAGGCCTACACCACAGCCAAACCCACACCCAAGCAGAGCAGCATCTGTGACCTACACTGCAGCTTGTGGCAATGCCAGATCCTTAAGCCACTGAGCAAGGCCAGGACCCAAATCCTCATTGACACTATGTTGGATTCTTAACCCAACGAGCCACAAAGGGAACTCTGTGTTCCCTTTAAATGGTTAACTTTATCTTATGTCAATTTCACGCTAGGAACAAAACAGACAAAAGACCACACCTATCTCTCACAACAGTCTCAAAACAAAGAAAAATAGGGTTTTATCACTTTATCACATTCTATCTTCCTTTAGAGTCAAAATTGAATTGTTTTTGTAATTTGATGTAAATTTTAAGAATTCCTTGAAGTATACTTAAAGAGACAGAAAAAGAAGGCAATGGGAAAACTGGCTCCTCTCATAAAGTAATTCTCATGACTTCCACATTTTCAATCAGCTTTTTAATGACAGGAGTGATGAGAATCAGAAATGTCAACATTAAGAACAATTCCCACAATTCTATACATGCCACTCTCATAATATACTCCTTAAAACTGTGGGTAATTTTCTCAGATATAATGAAACAAAAAAGTTGCCTCAACAAAATATTCCTGATTCAGTTATCACTGGTAAAAAGTGAGGCTTTTAATGCCTATCCCTTGATAACCACGTATGAAAATGAAATTTAAATACTTACTATTCTTGAATGATAACAACATTAAAGAAAAAAAAAAACATGTAGTAAAGAAGTACACCTGAAATGTGTTTGTTACTTTCTCTTACACAGGGTTACTTTATTCAATAAAAATTAGGAATGCAAATCTATCAGTCAAATTCCTATTCTGTGCCACTCTCATAATCTACACCTTATCTTTCACATCACCTAAAGGCAAACATCGTCCTAGCAGTTTTATGTTCTGGATCTTTGATATTTTTTTTAATCTATCTTTTGAAGGAGGATCTGGTTTTTAAAAATTCCAAAACCCAGCAGATAATCAAAGAGACACTTCTTAATAAGGCAACAGCCCGTTAACTGATGTCTCACAGCCTCTAATACCCCACACTCCCACCCACACCCCTACTCAACGCACCTCTGTTACTTCTAGACACTGTATCACCCCCATATAAGTATCACAGTGCTTACCACATTCAGACTAAAATCCAATTCTTTAGCATAGCATTCAAGAATTTTCAGAATTTAAAGTTACTTCTTGGAGTTCCCGTCATGGCTCAGTGGTTAAGGAATCCGACTAGGAACCATGAGGTTGCGGGTTCGACCCCTGGCCTTGCTCAGTGGGTTAAGGATCCGGCATTGCCGTGAGCTGTGGTGTAGGTCACAGGCGCGGCTCGGATCCTGAGTTGCTGTGGCTCTGGCACAGGCAGCAGCTACAGCTCCGGATTAGACCCCTAGCCTGGGAACCTCCACATGCCATGGGAGGTGCCCTAGAAAAGGCATAAAGACCGAAAAAAAAAAAAAAAGATACTTCTCAATCTCATGAAAATTATTTGCCATTTTCAAAGTATGTCATGCTTTTCCTCTTGTTGTCTTGCATTAGCTGTTTATTTCTTGAGTAAAATGCCCTTGCTCAAAATTCTTGACCTGAGTAACTCAGCCCAGCTGGATCCTCCATTTTCCAAAAACCAACACTTGAAAGAAAATCACCACTATTACAACAAAACCTATTGTTTAATTATCTGAATACTCATTTCTTTCCCTCAATTACACCCATTTCTTGAGTTGAGAAATTATGTATCACTGTCTGCAGAGGACAGCATAACACTTATGCATAACAGTTCTTTTGAACTTAAGAGTAAACCTAGAGATGGACTCCACTATAACTACAATGTGGCCCACCCTTAAATTTCTTATAATGAGACTTCACTTACAATAAACTAGCTCCTTATTTTGACTAAACAAAGACAGTGCATAAATTTGCTCCTGTAACTATTCCTTTCACAACCAAAGGGTAAGTAACATTTACATTTGGACAGCAATTTCATTCAAATGAAAGCATTTACAAGAAATGGCAAAGGAGAAAGAATTTGAAATATTAATCTAACGTATTTTTACGTAAAAATTTGTGAGAAAATTTTACTTACCTGAACTACTCATAATTGGTTCTGAAATAGTACTAGAGCCAGAAAGTTCTGTTTTTGCCACAGGCACACTAAATGTAAATCCAATCTGTAAAGAAAAGGTGTCCTTTAACTGTTCATTTATTTTTAAATAATTATCAAATATAAAGCTCTTTTTATTCCAAAGTCAAAAAAGATACTGAATTTCACATATTCCAAGATTTTATTTTTCCTATCTTTAAATCTCTAAAATAGCCGTGTCATAATTTAACAACAGCTTTTCAAATTTCTACAGCACTTTCTTGTTCAGGACAGTACATAAAATAATAATGTGTTCCTAATGCCCAGTTCTGGGTTGCTAAGTGCAATTTCCTAATAATAAGTATGACACTTTACAGATAATGAATGGATCTCAGGCATGCGGCAGGGGCAGAAAAGCTACAAAATGATCTGGAACATATAGTTACGACAAAAAACAGGGACACAGTGAAATACAGAAGGTAACGTTAAAATTATACATAGGCCGAATATGGCTGGGGCATCTCAAGACATTAAACTTAAGTATTAATTCTTACTCAAAATTTTTATCCGTAATTTTGAAGAAACAAATACATATTGTGAGACATAAAAACTTCAGATCCCTCTGGATGAGGAGTTCCTGCAGTGCCATTAAAAGTACACATATATACGGAGTTCCCATTGTGGCTCAGTGGTTAACAAATCACTGAGTTCGTTAAAATGAGTTCCGTAAATGATTGTCTGTCTATTCTGAAGAATATCATATATCCATTATAACAATAACAGTAAAAATCATGAAACAAGGAGTTCCCGTCGAGGCGCAGTGGTTAATGAACCTGACTAATATATATGAGGACATGGGTTTGTTTGATCCCTGGCCTTGCTCAGTGGGTTAAGGATCTGGCATTGCCCTAAGCTGTGGTGTAGGTCACAGATGTGGCTCCGATCGCATGTTGCTGTGGCTGCGGTGTAGGCTAGCAGCTACAGCTCTAATTCAACCCTAGCCTGGGAATCTCCATATGCCATGGGTGTGGCCCTAAAAAGAAAAAAAGGAAAAAAAAATCATGAAACAAGATGAATAAAACCTAAATATAATGTTAGATTTAGTATGATGAATCCAAAATTACAAATATGGTATTTCTTACTTCCAATGGCATTTTGGATTTGACTTTTAAAAAAAAACAATATGCCTTTGAAATCAATAATATGGGAGTCCCCATCGTGGCTCGGTGGTTAACAAACCAACTAGTATCCATGAGGACGAAGGTTCTGATCCCTGGCCTTGCTCAGTGAGCTCTGGTACAGATCACAGACACATTTCAGATTCCGGCATTGCTATGGCTATGGTGTAGACCAGCAGCTGTAGTTCTGAATCGACTCCTAGCCTGGGAACATTCATATGCTATGGGTACAGCCCTAAAAAGACAAAAGAAAAAAGACAAAAAAAAAAGAGAAAGAAAGAAATAATATGAACTACTTCTTGTTTGCTACTTACGGATGATGGAGGTAGTACATCTGCCTCAGTAGATTTTACAATCGGAGATGAAAATCTAAACAAGGGACTGCCAGTGCTGTTCGGAGAGGTCATTTGCACCTGGTTTTTCAAATTATTACAGAAATGATTTAAAAAAAAAAAAAAAGAGCTTTTTAGAAAAAGAAATTGAAAATAAAATAGACCTTAAGCAAACTATTCCCAAGAAGCCAAAAGCAATTTTTCCCCTTTAAATTTCACTTTCTAACTTCTGACAAGTACTTAACCAGTATAGTAACCACTGTTAAGATCTGGCTTGGAGTTCCCGTCATGGCGCAGTGGTTAACGAATCCGACTAGGAACCATGGGGTTGCGGGTTCCATCCCTGGCCTTGCTCAGTGGGTTAAGGATCCGGCATTGCCGTGAGCTGTGGTGTAGGTCGCAGACTCGGCTCAGATCTCGCCCTGCTGTGGCTGTGGCGTAGGCCGGTGGCTATGGCTCGGATTATACCCCTAGCCTGGGAACCTCCATATGCTGTGGATATGGCCCTAAAAAGACAAAAAAAAAAAAAAAAAGATCTGGCTTCCTCTTAGAAGAGGAATATACATGATGTTGGAGGAAGATATTTATCTAAAGGAGAAAAATAACATCTATAAGAATGTGTTCAGAAAAGTCAAAGTCAACAAAAAAGCATAAAATTTTTCAGGAGCAGATTAAAGAATCCTACTCAAATAAAAACATAAATCCATTCTTATGCACGAAACTATTTTATAAATAGTTGGAAACAAACTTATAAATCAACTTTTCCTCTAATGCATTCATAAGAATTGAAGAACATGCCTATAATACGGTTTTTTTAAAAAAAGAAAAAACAATCTTTCCATTTTCTTCCTGAGTTGTTGCTTTCCAGTAGTGAAAATTCATTACTATTTTAAACAAAATGTTATTTTTTCTAAAAAAAAAAAAAGGAAAAACAAAAACCACCTCTATTTGTAAAATGGATTTTTACCTTGTTTGTTAATGATTGTGAAGGACTAATAGGTGATGGAGAGGAAGTTGTGATCACAGAAGAGCTAAAATTGAAGGTAGGCAGTGAAGAACTTGTAATGGGTAGAGAGATTTTCGGTAATACTGGTACTTCCATTTCCTAAAACAGAACAAGTTTTATAATGATATATTTCATTTTTTTGTGTCATTCTTTTATCTCTATTTATTTGCAGGTAGAACTGAAACAGTTACAGGTCAATTTAGAACAGGGATAAGGTAGCACTGTGCAGCATTAACAATGTGGGCTTTTGAATCCAAAAAAACAAAAAAACGAAACAACAAAGGCTCGAATTCCAGCTGTTCCACCAACCAGTCATGTGACTTTGAATTTCACCATCCTCAGTACCTATTTCCTAACTGGTAAAAATGAGAAAAAAGTAACATACCACAGCTGTGGTATTAACAGGAAACAAAGTCATTATTTTTGGTCTTGGTATGTACAACAAGTATTTAGCAAAACATCAGTACTGTCGTGGCGCAGTGGTTAACGGACCCGACTAGGAACCATGAGGTTTCGGGTTTGATCCCTGGTCTTGCTCAGTGGGTTAAGGATCCGGCGTTGCCATGAGCTATGGTGTAGGTTGCAGACGTGGCTCGGATCCAGCTTTGCTGTGGCTCTGGCATAGGCTGGTTGCTACAGCTCCGATTCGACCCCTAGCGTGAGAACCTCCATATGCCACGAGAGCAGCCCAAGAAAATGGCAAAAAGACAAAAAAAAAAGAAAAAAATTGACATAATTCAGGGGAAAAAGACAAATTCACCAAATAAAATTTGACAATTTTAACTCGCATCTCAGTAACAGACTAAAGAGACACACACACCCCCAAAATTTCAGCAAGAACAAAGAAGATCTAAAGAATGTATCTCGCATTTAAGTGACATCTATAGCATATAGAGAGAGGTAAAACATGAAAAAGACCTACATTCTAAACAAGACTACAAAACAAAATACCGATAGGAGGAAAATTAACACTGGATACACACAGTAATTTCAACTAAAACATAATTTCAGTCAACAGAAACTGTTACAGAAGATCTTCTTTTTAAAAAACTAAAAATATACTCACAGTTCTTCATGGGTCAATGAGAAAGTCACAAATGAAATTTTAATTAGAAACAAACCACAGGAGTTCCTGTTATGGCTCAGTGAAAACGAGCCCAACTAGTACCCATGAGGATGCAGGTTCGATTCCCTGGCCTCACTCAGTGGGTTGAGGATCTGGTGTTAACACAAGCTGTGGTGTGGGTCGCAGACAGAATCCCACGTTGCTGTGGCTATAGTGTAGGCCAGCAGCTGTGGCTCCTACTCCCGACCCCTGGCCAGGGAACTTCCATATGCCCCAAGTGCAGCCTTAAAAAGCAAAAAAACACAGCTAGCCTGAAATCTATTTATAAAAAACTGAAATGGGACCTGTGTTCTACTCAAAGTAGTTAGAAAACATATAGTGTAAACTAAACAAAAAGGTTAATTAAACCAACTTCCAACCAACCCCATCATTTTCAAACTTTCATGTTCAGAATATATAAAGAACTCTTTCTAATAAAAAAGATAACCCAACAAAGAAAAATGGATAAAAACCCAAAGGGCCAAGAAACTCACAAAAAGATGCCTCCCCACCCAAGTAATTTTTAATTAGACATGCAAATTAAAAATCCAATGGCACACCACATTCATAACATTAACAAAAATGTGAAAACAAAACAAACAAAAAAAATCAAGAAGTGGTGAAATACATATTAACTAAGAGTGTGACCCTACCTCCTCGTCCTGAGGTTTAGATGCCACAAAGCGGGTTCTCTCTCGTCTCATCTTGCCACCTCCACTACCTACTCCAGAAGATAAACCATTGGCTGCAGACATACTGAAATTTGGGTAAGAAAAGCCACTAGGCAAAGAAAGAGAAAATTAAATGATATATTACTCTGGTCCACAACTTGATAACTGAATACCTAAAAATTAGAACTGCCAACAATTAAGAAAATAAGTGTTCAGCTGAATGTGATTTTAAAACCTGACAGGTTTTTTGTGTGAAGTTTCTATTTTTTTAACATTACATATACTTCAAAAAAGTATATGTAAATCATATAGACCTTACAAACTAACTATAAAGAAGTTCTGCTACAAAGATGACATTACCTCTCTTGTTCTTTATTCTGTCCTGGTGACATATTTTTTTCATAGCCAGTCTAAAAAAAAAAAAAAGAACATATTTACACACTTGCTTATTTAATTTTAACACAACCTATCTCTGAATTTTAATATTTGGAATGAGGACTCTGATTTTTTTTAGTTAATGAATCCTACCTAAAATCTGTAACTTATACCCTGCCTCCTGAAAGATGACCAAGAGTTACAGTCTGATTACATACATAAACTGTCACTAAGCACAGCAGTTCTTTCAACATAAATGGTAACACCTAAATTTAAAACATTTACCAACCACAAAAATACTTTTACTTATCTCTCGTTACGGCCTATTAAATGTGCAAATCAAATTTACACGGATATTCCTTTTGAAATGATTCTCTGCAAGTGCAAATGGAGTTCCTCCATTTAAAGGAATCAGGGTTTCTTGGACAAATGGCTGATTACAGGGCTGGGGCTGAAAACTCAGAAATGAGTCTGGGTATTTTATAATACCAAAAAGCAACTAACTGCTCAAAAAATAATGGATAAATATTAACAGGACACAAAGAAGTCACTTCAAAAGTCAAATGTGGGACAATATGAACATCAAAATAAATTAATACTAATAAAAGATTATAATCTTACCAAATGTAAGAATTCAAGCTGACTTCAACAAATAAATACATGAAGAAGTAAACAGATAAAGAGAAAAAACAAAACTTCTTAGAGCAGAAAACCAACTAATAAAAGTAGAAGAAATGGTGGACTTAGAAAACTACCATTTGACATCTACAAATAACAGATTCAGGCAAAAACCATCAATAATGCTAACAGTAATGGGTGAAAAGGATATTTTTACTCTCAAAGTTCTTATTAATTACAAAAGGTAAAATAGTGACTTTACAGTGAATCATCTCCATCAGCACCACCTTAACTAATTAATGAGCACAGTGTCAGAAATGGGGAAACCGGGTGACACATGCCTCCTACTAGGATACACTGAGACGAGCTCAGAATCTATTCTGTTGTACTACACTACTCAAAGTCCGTAACTGGAATCGCTTCGTGAGGACACATCAAACTTGCCCAAATTGCAGGATACTCTACATAGAAACTTACCTGTACTATTTAGAAATATCAATGTTATGAAATACCAAAAAATAAACGAAATCCTAAACAACTTTTCTAGATTAAAGAATATAAAAGAGAGGGAGCTTCAGTCACGGCTCAGCGGTAACAAACTTGACCAGGATCCATGAGGGTGCAGGTTCCATCCTGGGCCTCAATGAGTAAAGGATCCAGCATTGCTGTGAGCTGTGGTGTAGGTCACAGACATGGCTCAGATCTTGCATGGCTATAGTTGTGGCCAGCAGTTGTAGTATCTGATTAGACCCTTAGCCTGGGAACTTCCGTATACCATAGGTGCAGCCCTAAAAAGCAAAAGAAAAGAAAAAAGAATATAAAGAGATACAACTAGATGAAAGACATGATCTTGCATTTTCTTTCTTTTGAGACAACTGGCATCCAATGATGACATCTGCATAGTAAATAATATACCATTGTTAAGTTTGTGGGATTTTTTTTTTTTTTGGCTTTTTTAGGGCCACACCTGCGGCATATGGAGGTTCCCAAGCTAGGGGTCTAATTGGAGCTACGGGCTACACCATAGCCACAGCAATGCAGGATCAGAGCTGCGTCTGTGACCTACACCACAGCTCATGGCAACACCAGATCCCTAACCCACTGAGTGAGGCCAGGGATCGAACCCACAACTTCATAGTTCCTAGTCAGATTCGTTTCCACTGTGCCACGATGGCAAGTCCCAAGTTTATAGTTTGGATAACACTTCTGCAGTTATCTGACAGAATTCCTTATTTGTAGAAAACACAGAAAAAGATAAAAAGCAAATGCAGTAAAGTGTGGAGAACTTAAGAACTTTCTTACGAGTCCAAAATTATGTTCAAATTATTTTTTAAATTTTGATAAAGCAAATATTAAAAACGTTAATGATTAGTGAGTCAAGTCAAAGGAAATAACTAAATACTGTACTATTCTTTCAACTGTGAAAATTTTCAAGAAACTGCATTGTTATGAAGACTGAATGAGATTAAACATAAACAGAGGCACAAATAGGAAAATGTTACTTAAACAAAAAAATTTACTTTAGTTAAATGATACAGGAAAACAGGCAAACTCAGAATACGAGACGTATAACAGACAACTGATCTAGTCTTTTCAAATACCAATGTGCCTAACAATTCTAATCCAAGGTGTAAGACCCAACAAAAACTAATACATATGTTCACAAAAAAAATCTGTACATAAAACTTCATAGTAGTACTATTCTTCAGCTAAAAGTGAAGACAACCCAAATGTCCCTCAATTAACGAATGAACAAAATTGGTATATCCAAGTAATATTCAGCCATAAAAAGGACTGAAGTTCTAATATATGATGTGAACCTTAAAAACATTATGCTAAGTGAAATTAGTCAGACACCAAGGACCACTTATTTTAAATTTAATTTATATGAAATATCCAGGTCAGCAAATCTATAGGGACAGATTAATGGTTGCCTAGGGCTGGAGGAGGCAGGGTGGGAAGTAACTACCAATGGGTGTGAGATTTTGACGGGAAAGGGATGGTAACGAAAATGTTCTAAAGTTGACACTAGTGATGACAGAAGATGAACTGTGAAGATACTAAAACCACTGAACTATACACTTTAAGTTAGTATTGGTGAATGGCATGCCATGTGAATTATATCTCAATCAAGAAATTATTTAAAAAAACAATGTGGTGAAGATTTGAGGTCTAGAAAGCTAAAACCAAAAGTAATTTGTAAAACTTGCTTGGATTCTGGTTCAAAAAAGCAGCTATAAACAATGTCTGTATATGAACTAGATACTAGATAATATTAGGAAGGAATTAACATTATTAACTTCCTTAGACATGGTAACATAAGACGTGTGTTCCAAAGTACTTTGGGGTGAAGTCACATGACTGAAATTTATTCTCAAATAGTTCAACAACACAAACAAAATTCACAAAGCCAGTCTGGCAAAATTATTTAAACAGTGAATATATACTAGTGTTTACTAGGAAATACTAATTTAGGATTTGACCAAGATGCCAGCCATTTAAAGCCATACCAATTTGCAATGATCACTAATTCATAAACTTTATGCATTACCTAGTTGCTAGACTGCAATAGTTCATTATCTATACTTTACATTCTTATTCTTAATCATTTTAATCAATATTCAAAGACTAGTAAAAATAAACACATACTCACACTGTGCTTTTTATCTACTCTTTGATTAGTCTTCCTTAATTCACCAGATGGTGTCAGAGATGGTTTAAAGTAAACAGTTCGATTTGCTGCTATGGAAACTGGCTTTGGGGTCATGAGTCCCTGAACAGGGGGGTTCTGAGAATCCACCTTACAGAGAGGCAGAAATCAAAGACAAATTTTTATTTCCATATATCGGTGATGCATACTTAAAAATTATTTAACAATAATTAATACAACACAGAGACTATGAGTACTTCCTAGAGAAATACCCAGTAGATGCAAACAAATGCTAAGAGGAAAAACTGACAGTAAAAGAACCAAGGGTGTATATACATGTACTTACATGATTTATTTATGTATGTACTTAGACACCTATATATATATACACATATTATTTCAAATGGTTTTATACACTATTTTATTCTACACCTAATGACTCTTCACACGCATGTTCACACACACACAAAATGGGAAATACTGCAGAATATTCTGAATAATCTAAACTTTTACAGGACGAATTTCAAGCATATGAACTAAAATTGTCACATTTCCCCCAAATTACTGTGTACATTTTCTCCAGCTGTAAATAAATTATCTTTTAACTAGCTGTGAAAATACTTTAATTGCTACAAATTGAGCAAACCTCTCTTCAAGTAAATTTTCTTCCAATGTTATTTAAAACCCAAACCCAAAGCCCTACAATTTAGGCCTAATTAGTAAAGCACTGTTAAGAATTCAAAATATTAAAATGAACTGGCTTTGTTGTCAAAGTATGCAAGCGTCTAGTCAACAGTCTTTGGTACTCTGAAACACAGTCAAAATCCTGTTGGTATAAGATGACTACAAAGCTAAGAGTCTCTACTCTGTCCAAAGATTGTAATGCTATGAATACAATCCTTTCACTCAGCAGCAACAGCTGTGAACAACACTGGTTTCCAGGGCAAAGCCTCTGTACAGTTACCAGCTCTTTCCTAAATCCTCATCACAAATGTGATCCTATGACTCAATGAGAAAGTCTATTTTGTAGACTATTGTGATTACAACCATGAAACCTGAACTACAATACTGTACTCTGGCCTTGCATTTCCTAGCATCCATTACTAAAATCTTATTGATAGTATATTCAACCATTAATTAAATTTTTATTGATGAGAACTTCTATTATGGCACAATTTAATGGGTTCCCTCTTGCCTTATTACAAAGATCTAGGTAATCCTAAAAATTGAGAGGCAATGCTATCCCAAGAAAAAACTCAATTTAAACCTTATTTGCATCAGAATTTCAGTAAAAACAATTATAGTTTACCAATATCTCAAGTATAATTATCCCCACAATTAATTCAAAGAGTTATGATAATTTTAATCAACTATTTCTGGGGTAACATGGTGTCACAATAAATGCTTTCACAAGTAAAACAAGTAAGGATCTGGGAATCGGCTTCCCCTGAAAGATACTTAAGTATAAGTATACAAGAGTTTCCGTCATGGCTCAATGGAAATGAACCTGACTAGCATCCACGAGGACGCAGATTCGATCCCTGGCCTTGCTCAGTGGGTTAAGGCTCCAGCGTTGCCGTGAGCTATGGTATAAGTCGTCGCAGACGTGGCTTGGATCCCGTGTTGCTGTGGCTGTGGTGTAGGCCATCAGCTGTAGCTCTGATTCAACCACTAGCTTGAGAACCTCCATATCTTGCAGGTACGGCCAGAAAAGACAAAAATACATATATATATATATGTATACACACACACACACACATATATGTATGTGTATATACGTGTATACGTATATAAAGTCTGAAGGACAGCCACAAATATAACTGACAAAAAATATACCTCATTAACCCTAACTATCAAGCATTTTATTTTTTCCACAGTAACATTCAAAGGTAATTTTAACCAAACAGAATACACTAAAAAGGTTTATCAAGATACCTATATTATATTTTTATTAGCTCTGCTGTCATGGAACAGAATATTGGCTGACGATGGAAGATTCACCAATTGGAAATACCATCACACATAATAGACTTGATATGTTTGTTTACGACAGAAGTTTATAAAGATAACTACGTTCAATGAAGGCTTTAGTTCACTGAGCTTCTAATTAACACCCACTTCAAGCTCCCTTCACTCATATTTTCATTAATCAAAATTAAGAGTTACTCATAAAGACTGCCAGGATACTGAAGATGGAAATGCCAAATAACCAAGAAAAACTGACTGAGCATCTACTACATATACAGCATGGCTAATGCCCTCATAAGAGACTATAATGTCCAAGTAAAAAAATCTGTTTTTTTCAAACATGTCCCCTAATGGCCATCAACTAAATTCAATTTGTATATTTGCCAAATTAAAAAGAAATACAACATAACTGCCAATACCTTAAATGCTAAAGAAATATTACCTTTCTCCTTTTGGCCTGCAAGTCTGTGGTGTTATCTATCCCACTCCTATCAAGAGACTGAAAAAATAAGAACTATTAGAATAGATGGGAAAGTGAAAAATATGGCTCTCATCACCAATATATAAAAAATATCTCTTAAAAAAAGATTTAAAAGTGACTTACAGAATTCAGAGGAGAAAAAACAGATGGAATTCTTTTTGCATCCTGGTAATATTTAAACAATAACAAAATTAAAATTTTTCACTAAACTCAAATTTTGTTATACTCTTGAATTTAATTATGATTTTAAAAACTTACCGCTAGAGGGCTTGACATCTTCTCTAAAGACTGCAAAATTCTCCGAGCTGTTGAACTAGTCACACCATAGGATTGTGCATTGAGTTGCTTAGCTTTCATCTGTCTTCTGACTGGTGCCTACAATATAAACCTTGTGTTATTTGTTCAAACTGTCAACTCTCAGCACTTATTTCAGGCAGTGAAAATATTTACAAAATAGAATGAATGTGCAAAGCAAAAATTGGATTTAATTGGATGAATTGTTAACAGCAACTTATCTGTGGATGGTGTCATCGAGCTCATGTTCAACTTTTTCTCTTTATGCCTTTATCGAAAATATAATTCTCTGAGAAATCACTCTTACAATCAGGAAAAAATGGTAAGATATCATACACTACTCTAATGATCTGCCAGCTATGTTAAATGGGAACAATGAAAAAACTGGTAAAAAAGTTCTGGCATTACCCTGGTCAATTATCACTGATATTTAAATAAAAGAACACTAAATTAATGAGAACTGCATTAAAGTATTTGTTACTCTGAGTATTAAATATTACTACAGTAAATTCCCAAATGGTTAAACGAGACTGTAGACCCACTACAATGGTAATTAAAACTTAATCATTTATTTATTTTTGCTTTTTAGGGCACAGCCGCTGCATTCAGAAGTTCCCAGGCTAGGGGACAAATCGGAGCTGCAGTTGACAGCTTACACCACAGCAACACCAGATCCGACTAGTCTGCAACCTACACCACAGCTCACAGCAATACCAACCTTAACCAACTGGGACCTTAACCCACTGAGCAAGCCAGGGTTCAAACCTGAGTCCTCATGGATATTTGTCAGGTTTGTTACCACCAAGCTACAATGGGAAACTCTGAAAATCAAAAATTTTAAGCTGACTTCTTTCTCAAATTTTAACATAAGAAAAATTTTAAATATTCAGGCTATTTCTTAATAAATGAGTTTCAAACTTTCTTAAAATTGTAGTTAAGGAGGAGTTCCCATCGTGGCACAGTGGTTAACGAATCTGACTGGGAACCATGAGGTTACAGGTTCGATCCCTGGCCTTGCTCAGTGGGTTAAGGATCCGGCGTTGCCGTGAGCTGTGGTGTGGGTCGCAGACATGGCTCGGATCCCGAGTTGCTGTGGCTCTGGCATAGGCCAGTGGCTACAGCTCCGATTCGACCCCTAGCCTGGGAACCTCCATATGCCATAGGAGTGGCCCAAAAAAAGGCAAAAAGACCAAAAAAAAAATTGTAGTTAAGGAAAAAAATCCTTATAAAGAATAGGCATGTGGAGTTCCCATCATGGCACAGCAGAAACGAATCCAACTAGGAACCATGAGGTTGCAGGTTTGAACCCTGGCCTCGCTCAGTGGGTTAAGGATCTGGCGCTGCTGTAGCTCTGGCGTAGACCGGCAGCTATAGCTCCAATTAGCCCCCTGGACTCTGGACCTCCATATGCCAAGGGTGTGGAACTAAAAAGCAAAAAAAAAAAAAAAGAAGAGGCATGTACCCTTTAGCACACAACCAATGTTTACAAATTCCAGTAGAAATGCTTCCTTTTCTCATAAATGCATTACAACAATTCCTAAGGACAAGACAGTCTTCATATATACTCGCTTTCCTCTCATTTTTCTACCACCAACTGTCATCTCCAAGGGGATTTCCCTCTCCAAAGCCTACATGTTTGAAGTATTATTACACCTCCATCTTTAAAAAAAACCCGAAAGTGTAAGCACCATAGCAAATACACATCAAACAGAACTTTTATGATCCTCAAATAACTCAAGACAAAGCACAGAATGATGCAATTTACCTTAAACTGGTGTTTTTAAAAAAATTATCAGTTTCCAATTATTGTTAATATATGAAATGTAAACACAATTGACTTTGTGTGTTGACCTTTATTCTATGTTGATGTTACCGAACTCATTTGTAAGTCCTGACAACTTCTTTTAGTGTTTCCTGGGATTTCCTATGTAGATAAGCATGTCATCTATCAATAAAAGTAATTTTAGAAGTTCCTATGGTGGTGAAGCAGAAACAAATCCATGAGGTTGCAGGTTCGATTCCTGGCCTTGCTCAGTGAGTTAAGGATCTGGTGTTGCCATGAGCTGTGGTATAGGTGGCAGACATGGCTTGGATCCAACATTGCTGTGGCTGTGGCATAGTCCAGCGGCAACAGCTCCAATTAGACCCCTAGCCTGGGAACCTCTCCATATGTCATAGATGTAGCCCTAAAAAAAAAAAAAAACACAGGAGTTCCCGTCGTGGTGCAGTGGTTAACGAATCCGACTAGGAACCATAAGGTTGCGGGCGGGTTCGATCCCTGGCCTTGCTCAGTGGGTTGAGGATCCGGCGTTGCCGTGAGCTATGGTGCAGGTTGCAGACGCGGCTCGGATCCCATGCTGCTGTGGCTCTGGCGTAATGTGACAATGGGGGAAATGTGGGAATTTCAGTTCATATGCTTGAAATTCATCCTGTAAAAGTTTAGATTACTCAGACAAAAAAAATTTTAACTCACAATGACCCATAGGTCCAAATTAAAACCTAAAACTAGAATCTGAAAATATGTACGTGTGTGTGTTGTGTGTGTATACATACACATACATATAAACACACAAATATGTAACTAAATCACTACGCTGTACACTTGAAATACAAGACTGTAAATTTAATTATACTTCACTCTATTTAAAAAACTATAAACAGGGAGTTCCTTGTGGCTCATTAGGTTAGGAATCTGTGGCTCTGGTTGTTGCCATAGCACAGGTTTGATCCCTGGTCTGGGAACTTCCATATGCTGTGGATGCAGCCATTTAAAAAAAAAATTCTATTCATGAAAATTTTTTTAAAAAACCTAAAACTATAAAGTTTCTAGAAGAAAACAAAAGAAAATCTGTTACCTTAAGTTAGACAAAAATGTACACATGTACCATAAAAAGAAAAAAACCAGTATGTTGAATGTCCTATCAAAAGTAAAAACCTCTCTTCAAAAGATACTGTGAAGACATGTCAGAGAATGGGAGAAAATATCTGTAAAACACTTATCTAATAAAGTGTTTGTAAATATTTGTAAAACACTTGTCTAATAAAGTCCTAATAAAGGACTTAACACCCTGAATAATGAACTCTCAAAACTCATTAATAAGAAAAGAATCTTATTTAAAAATGAGCAAAGGAGAGGAGGTCCCTGATGGCCTAGTGGTTAGGACTTGGCACTCTCACCACTGCAGCAGCCGAGGTTCAATCCTTCTTCCTACTTCCACCTCTTGGCAACCAATGATCTGTTTTCTTTCCCCATAGTTTTGTTTTCTACCCCACGATGTCATAAATATAACCATATACTAGTCTTTTGAATGTGGCTTATTCTACTTGGCATAATGCATTTAAGACCAATTTATATACTAGTATATATCAATAGTTAGTTCCTTTTTATTGCTGAGTTACAGTATAATCTGTTTACCAGTGAGAGGATGCTTGGGTTGCTTCTAATTTTTGTTCACTGTGAATAAAGCTGCTATAAACATTAATTTTCATTTTTCTTGGGTATGTACCTAGAAGTTGGACTGTTGAGTTATATGTTAAATAAACATAAATTTTATAATAAACTGCCAAGGTGTTTTCCAGAGTGACTGCTACTACTGTGCATTCTCACCAGTATTGTAAGGATTCTGGCCAGCACTTTTTGTCATCATTTTTTTATTTTAGGCATGTAGTAATGACTAATAGGGTTGACTACAGAGTTGCACAAGGTAACATTTTGGAGGGCAGGAAATGTGTGTTCAATATTTTGATTGCAGAAGTGGTTACTCAACTCTGTGTGTTCAGTTAAAATTCAAATACTGTAGTAAATTTTACTGTATGTTACTTATACCTCAACTTTTTAAAAAAGGAAATAGATCATACTTCCTAAAACATACATACACAAGTAACGTATAAAATGTTCACTTAGGTCTAAAGTAATATTAATACAGTCCCTAAACAAAAAGAATATAATCCATAGTTCTATCATTTCACCAAAGAGTAAGTGAACCAAAACTCAAGTCTATTCGTGTGCCAATAGTTACTTACTATTTTCTTTAAAAAGTTATGAATCTTTCTCCTATTCAAACCAACCTGATATGGTGTGTTTTGCAGTTTAGGCTGTCTCACAGCAGCTGCTGCTCCACCATACATTGTTTTTCCAGGGTAAAAAGGAGAATCTCCAAGCTGACTTGTTTTAAGGATTGAAGAATTCCCAAGTGACTACATAGAAACATAATGATAAATTATAAGCAACAAACACTGAAAACTAATATGGCTAAATTAAATCAAATCAAATTAGTACTTACAGGAGAAAGTGTTCCAAAGGCAGACAAGTTGAATGCTGGTTTTTTTGAGCTGGTGGCAGTGTGCTGTGAGAGGGAATGAGAACGTTCAGCCTCTGGGGACCACAGAGGTGGCACTGAAGTGTTCTTTGACACAGCTATATCTGAAACAAACACAGCACTAATTACAAGACCTATATGTTTATAAATAGAAAATGACAATGACAACCAAGTTAAAAAAAATTATCCCATGAAACTCATTTTTACTACCAAAATGCTATGCTATCAAATGCCAAGAATACCTTTATCAGAAGCTCTTGAAGAAAAACCACTGGTGGTTGAGATGTTATCATCATCATGCTGAGAGGTAGAATCTTTAATCTCCTTTACAAGGGAAAATCCAGAACTGCCAATTGGGAACGCCGAGGATGTGGAGGGCTGACAGTGTAACGCAGGAGATTCCAACATGGAGAAATTCAGATGGCTCCGATGAAGGGAAGGCCTTGTTAATACATCTGGATAATTTGAAGCAGTACTAGTTGTTGAGGGTTCTTAAAAGAAAAGCATTAATATATTATGAATGTTCAACTTAGAAAAAGCAATACACTATCACAACAAAATAGTGTTTAAGAAAACATACTATATAATAAATATAGCTTTAATTCAAATCACTGAAACTTCCCATGATAAGCCCAATTTTTAAGATATTCTTTAGCCAAACAAAGTTTCAACGAACTGAAATGAACTTGCCTATACTTCAGTGATTAAATACACTTCTAAAAGCACATGGTTCTTTTTTTTTTTGTTAAGGCTGCACTCATGGCATATGGAAGTTCCCAGGCTAAGGGTCGAATTGGAGCTACAGCTGCCGGCCTAAGCCACAGTCACAGCAGCACAGGATTCAAACTGTGTCTGTGACCTACACTGCCAGCAAGGAAGCTCGAAATGCTGGATTCCTAACCCACTGAGTGGGGCCAGGGATTGAACCCATATCCTCATGGATACAAGTTGGGTTTGTTACATGCTGAGCCACAATGGGAATTCCTACAAGTACATGGTTCTTGATTTTCCTTGAATTTGTATTATTATAAAATCTGCTCACAGATTTTTCACAGAAAGTATAAGCAAAGGAGCTATAAAGTCATAAAATAAGGTTAAGTCTGTCCCTCCAGAAATAACCACTATTAAATTTCTATATCCTCCAATGGAATACTACTTTTGGAATACTACTTAGTTGTAAAAAAAAAAGCATGAAATTTTGCCATTTGCAACAACGTGGATGGACTTGGAAGGTATTAGGCTTATTGAAATAATTCAGAGAAAGACAAATACTATATGATTCATTCATAGGAGGAATCTAAAAAAGAAAACTAGTGAATATTACAAAAAAGAAACCGTATCAAAGATATAAAGAAAAAAACTAGTAGTTAAAAATGGAGAGAGAAGGGGGAAGGGAAGATAAGGGTAAGGGTTTAAGATGTACAAACTGGGAGTTCCCGTAATGGCTCAGCGGTTAATGAACCCGACTAGCATCCATGATGATGTGGGTTCCAACCCTGGCCTCACTCAGTGGGTTAAGGATCTGGTGTTGCCATGAGCGTAGTGTAGGTTGCAGACACGGCTTGGATCCTGCATCGCAGTGGCTCTGACGTAGATGGGCAGCTAAACTCCAATTGGAGCCCTAGCCTGGGAACTTCCATATGCCGAGGGTGTGGCCCTAAAAAAAAAAAAAAAAAAAGAGGTACGAACTACTATATACAAAATAAATAAGCTACAAGGATATATTGTACACCATAGGGAACACAGACAATATTTTATGACTACAAATGGAGAAAAACCTTTAAAAACTGTGAATCACTGTTGTACACCTAAAATATATAATACTGTAAGTCAATTATATCGCAAAAAATTTGTGTATCCTCCCAGATATTTTATATGCATACACAAATATTTCCCCTAGCCACATAATCATGTTTATGCATCCTATTATGGGACTTGTTTTTTCATTTATCAACATAATTTAGTCTCTACATACAGAGCATGTTCCCTTTAAAGACCACACTGGAGGTGGCTATGCAGCACAATGCACAGCACATTGGACTTGTAAAGACCACAGTGTGTTTGAGCATACTGATTTACCATATTTATTTATGTAACTGTTTTCCCAATACTCCATATCAAGTATACACGTACTCACATTTGCATACTCTGAAGAGTATTTTTTGGATAAAATCACAGTTCTTTAGGAGTTCCCGTGGTGGCTCAATGGTTAACGCATCTGACTAGAAACCATGAGGTTTCGGGTTCGATCCCTGGCCTTGGTGGGTTAGCAATCTGGTGCTGCCAGGAGCTATGGTATAGGTCACAGACATGGCTTGGATCTGGCGTTGCTATGGCTGTCGTGTAGGCCGGCAGCTATAGCTCCAATTGGACCCCTAGCCTCGGAACCTCCACATGCCGAGAGTGCAGCCCTAAACAGCAAAAAAAAAAAAAGAGAGAGAGAGAAAACAAAAGATTGTAAGTTTTAGCAAATGCCTATTTACTATCTACACAAAAGAAACAACTTATAAGATCATTTCACCTATCAACATGCTAAATTCTATTAATAATTCCCTAATGATTAATGATTCCTTGCATCCCTAGATTAAGTCTGCCCAGTGAGCAAGAAGAGTCTGCATTCTTTACTGTGCTGCTGGACTGTATTTGCTACGTGAAATTACTCTGTAATTTTCTTCTATGTACTATCTTTCTAAAAGCTTGTCTTCAAATATAACAGCTTAATAAACAATACAAAACAGTTCTCGTTATTCAGTTTCAAAGTGCTATTATTACATAAGAAAAGAGGTGCAGACACAAACACTCAAATAGAACTAGAAGGAAATATCAACGTAACAAATCATATATGAAAAACTCATACCTAACATTATACCTAATGGTCAAAGACTGATTTTCCTCCAAAATCAGGAATAAGACAAGAATGTCTGCTTTCCCCAATTCTATTTAACACAGTATTCAAAGTTCTAGTTAGAGTAATTAAGGCAAGAAAAAAGGAACCAACTTAATTCAAATTTTAAAGGAAGAAGTAAAATTATCTGTTTACAGATGATATATCTTATATGAAGAAATCCCTAAATAGGCCACAAAAAAAGTGTTAAAATTAACAAATTAGGCTAAGTAGTAGGATACAAAATCAATATGGAAAAATCAGTTGTTTCTATACACTAACAATGAACAATCTGAAGAGTAAATTAAGAAAGCAATTCCATTAACAATAGCATCAAAAACAATAAAACAGAAATTAAGGAAAGAAGTGAAAGACTTGCACAATGAAAACTATAAAACATTGCTGAAAGAATATAGAGGACATAAACGGAAATACATGCCCCATTCTTAAGACTGGAAGACTAGTATTGTTAAAATGTCAATACTATGCAAAATGATCTGCAGATTCAATGCAATGCTTTTCAAAAGCCCAATGACTTTTGAGAAAATAGAAAAATACATCTAAAATTCTTATGGAATCTCAAGGGACCCTTTGATAATACTCAAGATAATGGAAAAGGAACAACTTTGGAGGTCTCACACTTCCTGCTTTCAAAAACTTATTACTAAATAGTAATCGAAAGTGTGGTATGGGAGTTCCCATCGTGGTACAGAGGGAACAAATTGACTATACCCATGAAGACATGGGTTCGATCCCCGGCCTCACTCGGTGGGTCAGGGATCTGGCAATGCCATGAGCTGTAGTACAGGTTGCAGACTCAGCTCGGATCCTGTCTTGCTGTAGCAAAGCCCAGCAGATGTGGCTCTGATTTCACCCCTACCCTGGGAACTTTCATATGCCATAGGTTTGGCCCTAAAAAAGCCAAAAAAAAAAAAAAGTGGTGTGAAGTTTCCGTTGTGCCTGAGCAGGTTAAGAAGCCAACATAGGGTCCACAAGGATGCATGTTCATCCCGGGTCTTGCTCAGTGAGTTAAGGATCCGGGGGTTGCCACAAGCCGTGGCATAGGTTGCAGATGCAACCTGGATCCAGCATTACCATGGCTGTGGTGTAGGCCTGCAGCTGCGGCTCCAATTTGACCTGTGCGTAGCCTAGGAACTTCCATATGCTGCAAATGCAGCTATTAAGAAAAAAAAAAGTATGGTGCCAGCATAAAGTCAGACATGTAGACCAGTGGAACAATTGAAAAGTATAGAGAGCCCAGGAGTAAACCCTTGCATACACAGTCAAATGATCCCTGACAGGGTGCCAAGGCCACTCAATGGGGAAAGGACAGTCTCTTCAACAAATAATTTTGGGAAAACTGGGCATCTACAAGCAAAAGAAGAAAACTGGATGCTTATCTTCCACTACACTCAAAAAAAATCAACTCAAAATGGATTAAAGACCTAAACATAAGCCCCCAAACTACAAAACTTTAAGAAAAACAATAGAGAAAAGCTTCAAGACAATGGTCTTGGCAATGACTTCTTAGAATATGACAGGCAACAAAAGAAAAAAAGACTCGAAACTCCAACTTTAAAACCTTTGTGCACTGAAAGTCAAAATCAAAAGAGAAAACAAAAGACAGAAAAGGCAACTTAAAGAATGACAGAAAACATCTACAAATCATATATACAATAAGGGGTTAACATCCAGAACATATAAAGGACTCCCACAACTCAACAACAACAACAAAAAAACATGATTAAAAACTGGGCAAAAGACTTGAACAGGCATTTCTCCAAAAACAATACATGGAATAGCCAACCGTCACATGAAAAGATCATCACTAATCTTATCATTAGCTCAACATCACTAATCTTAAAAGAAATACAAATCAAAACCACAATGAGGTATTTTCACACTCATGAGGACAGCTACTGTCAGGAAAACAGAAAGTAAATGTCGGTGACGATGTGCAGCTGGAACCCTTGTACTGTTGATACGAAATGTGAAATGGTGCAAACAGTAGGGAAAACAGTATAGTGGTCCCTCAAAAAAACTGAAAACTAGAATCATCATACGACCCAGCAATTTTACTTCTGGGTATACACCCAAAAGAACTGAAAGCAGAGTTTCAAAATGTATAACCCAGAGTTCCCATCATGGCTCAGTGGTTAACGAATCCAACTAGGAACCATGAGATTGCTGGTTCGATCCCAGACCTCGCTCAGTGGGTTAAGGATCTGGCGTTGCCGTGCGCTGTGGTGTAGGTGGCAGATGCAGCTTGGATCCTGCATTGCCATGGCTCTGGCATAGGCCAGCAGCAACAGCTCCGATTAGACCCCTAGCATGGGAACCTCATGTGCTGCAGGTGCGGCCCTAGAAAAGACCAAAAACAAAAGTGATAGGATGATATTCTAGCTATTGACAGACACCTGCTATATATCTAATATATACAGAAGCTCTACAGAAAAAAGAAAGCTAGTATAATATACTTCTACTGGATGGTACGCTACTAACACAATGCCAGTTTTTTATATTTACAGAGCTTTCTTACTCTCCAAACCAGGCCCAATAGAGAACACATTTGGGGATAGTAAGACTAAATGAGGCCATGTCATCTATAGAGTCACATCAGCCATAAATACGCAGTGTGCTGAAAGTACTCCTATGATCACATGCTATCAATCGGCCAGTGCAGTCTACAACTTCAATGTACTGCTAGCCAGCCAGCTAGATATGCCATTGAGGGGCCCTCAGAGGCCTGAACTCTCACTGAATCAACAAAAATTTAACACGTACATGATTTGAGGTTCTCCTCACTGATCCATTCCACTAAACTAGCAGAAGAAATAATGGCTCACCATCATTAAGACAGTCAATGCAAGGTGGTACATATAAGCAAAAAGCTTGCAGACAAGATCTGAAATGAGCCACAGGTTCCCTAACTGTTCTTAGTGCCCTGTGCTATCTGAAGAATGCATACTACTCTCCAGCTCTAGTTACTATTAATATAAAAGTTACACTGGTAAAATTACTATTTAGTAAACAACTAATTTGAAGGTGATTATCAATCTCCTCCAACATGGTTTCTGTACTATACAATTAGATTTACCACAGCCAAGGATTATAAAAATATTTTAAATTAAGGCATGAAAGCCTATCATTCATAACAAAATATCCACATCCTACTTACCTTCTGTATTACTGACTGTTGGTTCAGGAGTGATCCTCCCATCATGAACACTGGTGCCCTCCTCATCTGCATACATCGTATGGTCATCTTCCCTGTTTTCCGGCCACTGTGGCACCTCTCTTGTGTCTGTTGAGCAGCTACACACATCTTCATTCTTGTTGAAGTATCTCTGTAGCCATCCTGGCACAATATTCTTAACAGATTCTGTAACCCTGCTAAGAATGCCCTGTTGAGGGGGAAAACATGTAAGGCAATTTTAGAAATTTCTCTTTTAAATAAGTACCTATTTACAGAAGGCCATACCAAGCATGTCTCCAACAATGTTTCCTAAAATTCAGTTACTTGAGTTAATGCTGAGTTAATGTATTTTACAAATTCTATAGACATGAAATTCCTACCTTTTTCTTTCTTCTATATGCATATGCATATGTCCATGAGTCAGTAACTGCCCCAAATGGCCACATTATTCTAATCTTTAAAAAAAAACTCCAATAGGCCATCAAAAAGCAACAAATTTTAGATTTAGTAATAAAATATGCACTAAAATGTTATAATCCCAAACGAAAGGCATCCATCTTGATCCCAGCACATTAAGAGAAGCAATATAAGCAATACTTTCAACAGTTTCCATAAGGAATAACTTTACTGTATATTCTTTAAGAATAAAGTTTTTGTTTTTGTTTTTTTGTCTTTTTAGGGCTGCACTTGCGGCATACGGAGATTCCCAGGCCAGAGGTCCAATTGGAGCTATAGCCACCGGCCTACACCACAGTCACAGCAATGCAAGATCTGAGCTGAGTCTGAGACCTACGCCACAGCTCACGGCAACGCCAGATCCTTAACCTACTGAGCCAGGCCAGGGATCAAACCTGCGTCCTTACGGATGCTAGTCGGGTTCATTAACTGCTGAGCCACGATGGGAATTCCAAGAATGACAATTCAGACAAATAAAAATGAGAATTTTTTTAAAACATAGGCAATAAGACAACTAACCGAACATAATAACATGAAGACACAAACTAAGATTTTTTTGATGGTTAAAACTGCATTATACCAAATGTTGCCTGAAAAACCAAGAATTTTATTACGGTTTAAAGGCAGAAAAGGTGTGGCATAACAACTATCAATATTATTAACATTAATCACAGCTTTGCTACATGTCAGACACTGTTGTCAGCAGTTTATACATATTCAATTTAATCCTCACAATAATTTTATGAAATTGGCTTTAATAGTGCCACTTTATAGATGAAGAGAGACAATGAAGTGTAAGTAAGTCACCCAAAGTACAAACCCAAATGCTGTGGTCTATCTAGCAAACAGTAAAAGCATGGACTCTGGGACTGACAGGACCTGGGTGAAACATGAGTATCTCCCTGTACTCTTGATTTATTCTAGGTAAAATAAGAACACCACTTACTACTGAACAGGTGAATATTCAGTAGTAGTTATTCTAAATAGGAGCAGGATAACCCTGCAACTATTCCCTGATAGAATTATGACAAAGATCAAATAAAATAATATGAAAGCACTTCACAATTGACAAAATATAACAGAAACGTGTATTGGTAATTTCACTAATGAGAAAAAAAAAGCTAGCAGAGACAACTTGGGGTGAGATAACCAGTTACCAGTTTTAGGCAATGATTTCCTTCACAGACTACCATTAGCAGGATTTCAGACAAAGTCACAAAAGAGGAGGAAAAAAAAATGGATTGACAGGTACCAAAAAAAAAAACAATCGTTACCAGAATACATAAATCTTCCCTGAAAGCAAACCCAAAACAAAGAGGCCTTGAAAAATCCTCTCAACAGAAATGATGGAAGACACCTCTGATACTGGAACTTGAATAGTATTTCCCTCATTGCTTGAAAAGATGTAGGTAACAACTGGGAAATAAGTAATTATTTTTCCTCCAAACAGGAATTTTGAACAGATCTAACATTGTAAGTTCTCTAGCAACACATGAAGCGAACTAGAATACTCATTACTGAAAAACACAAATACATATGTTGCCTTTTTTTATACTATTACATAGTATTAGTTCTTTTTGAAAGAAAGATTATATACCTACTCCAGGATTTAATATTTATAAAAACATCATATTTTTTGTTATTTATACTTAAATATTTATGTACTCCTCCCCATAACCCAAAATACTTGAAGGTGATCTCAAGACATAGCTGAAGCAAAAAAGTAGGACATGCTTGATAAGAAGTGATAAGATAGCTAGAGCACTAAAGCAAAAATTTAGTACAAAATGTATCTTTTGTTGACTTCCCTTAAGGTGTTTAGCTACTAAAAATATCAGACATTCCGTGATCCCTACCCTCAACTTAACACCATATTCAACCAAAGGTCACTTATATGATGGCTGTTAGGTATTGTGGAGAATTATGTAAAAAATGAACAGTCTCCTTTGTGGCTCAGCGGTAAAGAACCCAACTAGTATCCATGAGGGTGTGGGTTTGATTTCTGGCCCCAATAAGTGGGTTAAGGATCCCGAGTTGCCACAAGCTGCAGTGTAGGTTGCAGGCGCAGCTTGGATCCCACGTTACTATGGCTGTGGTGTAGATCTGCAGCTGCAGCTCTGATTAGACCCCTAGCCTGGAAGCTTCCATATGCCACGGTGTGAACCCTAAAAAGACAAAAAAAAAAAAAAAGTCTATAATAAAGCTCATTCATTGCATTCATTAAAACTCATGAATTGCTTGGAGACCTTCTCTTTTCCAAACTAAAATGTAAGCAATTTATTTAACCTCAGCCCACAGCAGCTTGGTACAACAAAATTTCAGTGAGAGAGGAATTATTAATAACACAATGAATGGAAGCATGAAGCACTTGACAATAAAAAGAAATACAGGTGATAAAATTGACCTGGAACCATTTATTAAAAAGAAATATCCTGGGAGTTCCCATCGTGGCTCAGTGGTTAACGAATCTGACTGGGAACCATGGGGTTGTGGCTTTGATCCCTGGCCTTGTTCTGTGGGCTAAGGATCTGGCGTTGCCATAAGCTGTGGTGTAGGTGACATATACAGCTTGGATCTGGTATTGCTTTGGCTCTGGCGTGGGCTGGCAGCTGCAGCTCTGATTTGACCCCTAGCTTGGGAACCTCCATGTGCAGTGGGTGCAGCCCTCAGAAAGGCAAAAAAAAAAAGAAAGAAATATCCTGATACTTCAATATACCTCTATAGGGTTAATGACCTTAAGTCATCAAGAAAAGTTAAATTAAGACCAGTATCCCTAGCACTAGTGGTTCCCAAGATGTGGTCCCTTTATTATTTGTAATACCATCATCTTGGGTTTGTCCTAGCCCTACTATATTTAGGAGGTAGGGCTTACCTTTTTTAACAAACCCTCCCAAGTGATTCTGATACATTCTATAGTTTGAGGACCACCATTCTAATTCAAGAGATTAGGAAATGAGATACATTTCAAGAAATCACCATACATTTTAGGGAGAAAGTCCCTCTACAACAGGTGAATAAAATTAAATACACCTAAATCTTTTTTTTTTTCCTTTTTAGGCCACCCAGAGGCACATGGAGTTCCCTAGCCAGGGATCAGATCCAAGCTGCAGTTGTAACCTATGCTGCAGCTGCGGCAATACCAGATGGTTAACCCACAATACCAGGTCAGGGATCCAACTTGCATTCTAGCACTGCAGAAATGCTGCCGATCCCACTGGGCCACAGCAGGAATTCTATATACTTAAAACTTTTCTTTCTTTTTTTTTTGTCTTTTTAGGGCCAAACCTGCAGCATATGAAGGTTCCCAGGCTAGGGGTCGAATCAGAGCTATAGCTGCCAGCCTACACTACAGCCACAGCAACACCAGATCCGAGCCAGGTCTGCGACCTACATCACAGCTCATAGCAATGCTGGACCCTTAACCCACTGAGCAAAGGCCAAGGATCGAACCCACATCCTCATGGATACTAGTCGGGTTTGTTAACCACCAAACCACAATGGGAACTCCTGTTTTTTTTTTCTTTTTAGGGCTGAACCTGCAGCATATGGAAGTTCCCAGCTGAGGGGTCGAATCGGAGCTACAGCTGCCGGCCTACACCATAGCTGCCAGCCTACACTACAGCCACAGCAACACAGGATCCGAACCAGGTCTGCAACCCACGCCAGAGCTCATGGCAATGCTGGATCCTTAACCTAGCAAGCAAGGGCAGAGATCGAACTCGAGCCCCTATGGATACTTGTCGGGTTCATTTCCACTACACAGCAACAGGATCCCCCTTTAAACTTAATATTCAGTTATCTGAAAAACATACATGCAGAACACTAGTCAGACAATAATTAAAATCTATTAAATAAAAATGGAGTTCCCGTCATGGCTCAGTGGTTAAAGAATCCGACTAGGAACCATGAGGCTGCGGGTTCGATCCCTGCCCTTGCTCAGTGGGTTAACGATCCGGCGTTGCCATGAGCTGTGGTGTAGGTTGCAGATTCGGCTTGGATCCCACGTTGCTGTCGCTCTGGTGTAGGCCAGCAGCTACAGCTCCGATTAGACCCCTAGCCTAGGAACCTCCATATGCCGTGGGAACGGCCCAAGAAATGGCAAAAAGACAAAAAAAAACTCTAAAATGAATCACAGGAGTTTCCATTGTGACTCAGTGGTAATAAACCCAACTAGTATCCATGAGGAGGTAGGTTCAATGCCTGGCCTTGATCAGTGGTTTAAGGATCCAGTGTTTCGATGCGCTGCAGTACAGGTCACAGATGCAGCTTGGATCTGGCATTGCTGTGGCTGTGGCACAGACAGGCAGCTATAGCTCTGATTTCCTCGCCTGGGAACTTTCTTATGCCGCAGGTGTGGCCCTAAAAAGACAAAAAATAAAATAAAAAAATAATGAATCAGAAAAACAAATCTTAAGTGGACTGTGCTGAATACAATGTGGCTTGTATAACTATTTCCCCAGTGTTTCCCAAACTTTAGCCATGATTTTTACCTGAAATATGACTGGTTTTCTTTCTAACTACTTATTTCTCTTAATAAACTTAGCAATAAAACTATCAAACCAGATTTGACACTGTACTGGTTTTCACTTGCCCTTCCCTGACTCCATTCTTGACTGGCTGTCTCACCCAAGCCGCTTCTGGTAGGACTGGCCTATCAGAGATCTTGGAGGATATGAGCGGATGGAAGGAAACTCCCTCTCTGCTCAGTGCCCCAACTCTAAAACTACAGCTACTGCCAAGCAGCCCTTCCCCCACTCCAGTTACCCCATTTCTTCCCTTTATCCATCTAGTCCTACGGATGGGAGCAGCTTCCTACTATTGCTAGTCTCTGGGCATCCCACTATCCTACATGCGTTCCTTTAACCACCAGCATATCTCCGTGTAGATACGTCCTTCAAAATATCTCAGCTGAACCATCCACAGTGAACCAGTTCTGGCTGAGTCCTTAACTGATCCAGCAGTGTACCTGTTAAATTTGTTCTCTAATTAACTTGAAAATTAACGAGCCAGTCCATTATCAGATTCATTTCTTTAGCCACAATGGACACTGTGCCACACTTGGGGAAGTACTCACATTATCTAAAAGTTATATCCAACCTTTATCTCCGTAAAGCAGTACATAAATGGACCAGGAAAGAGGCTTATCCTGGTGAATAATTTAGAATCTTAATCTAACTCATAGAGGTGAAGGCAAACATTGCTTTTCTTCATTCAATTCATTTCATCAATATTTACTGATTACACACTACATATATGGCAAGAATACTGGATATGGCAGGCAACAAGTTCCTGCCCTTTTAGAGATTAGAGTTTAAGTTACAGAGACAAACCAACTAGTATAATATGTAATACATAATACTGTGATTCAGTGCTAAGGCCAATAATAAAGCAGGGAAGTAAAATGGGAATGGTTGTTTAAAATAGGCAAAGACCTGGAAAAAAAAGTGAGGAATGAGCCATGTACATTTCTAGTATCTCTACTAGAAATGCACATGTACGTTCCAGTATCTCCTCCACTAGTCTTATAGACTAAGGAAACAAAGTGCAAAGACTCAAATGTAGGCGTGTCCTTGGTACATGCTGCCCAAGCTTCTGATAATCTTGTTCATAAATGGGAATCTAACAGACCTGAAATAACTATTTAAATCCTTCACAATTCCCCTTTATTCATGTGTTGTGTGCATGTGTATGTGTGAGTATTTATGTGTAATCTTTTGTTCTGTGGCTCTTCTAGTCACTATAAAAGGACTAAAATACTGGTTCTCAAATTGGAGTCTTCGGACCAGCAGAGTAGGTGTCTAAAGACAAGGGCGTTAGAAACGCAAATTTCTTTTAACAAGTTCTAGAGGTGATTGTTATGCAAATTAAAATTTGAGAACCACTGTACTAAAATCATCTAAAGACTCAGTGACAGGTTTCCCAATTAAGGCCATGATAAACATAACCCTGATTATAAGCTTAACTACAAAATATACCATTTCCATGATCATCTCATTATCAAATATGTCATACCATTATACCAACTTTTATAAACATCTACTTTATAGAAGTAAACAGAAGTAAAACATGAAAGTGTACCTTTGTAGTTCCCACTGTGGCAGCACAATGGGTTAAGAATCTTTGGAGTTCCCGCTGTGGCACAATGGGTTAAGGATCCAACTGCAGCAGCTCAGGTAGCTGAAGGGGTGAAGGTTTGATCCCCGGCCCATCGCAGAAGGTTAAAGGATCCAGTATTGCCACAGCTGCAGCATAGGTCCCAGCTGCAGCTCGGATTCAATCCCAAGCCCAGGGAACTTCCATATGGCACAGATGCAGCCATAAAAAAAAAATAAAATAAAAAGCCTACCTTTGAATCTATTTTATTTCCAGTTAAAGACATAACAACTTACAGTAAATAACCAACTACCAGATATTAGAAGTTTAAAAAACTGCTAGGGAAAAGAAATTTCCCAGTGATGCAAAGAATGGGGTAGACTGTGAGGTAAGTCTCTCAAATAGATTTGGAGGCATCTTCCCCAGCTGGCGATTTTTATGAGCTTCCAAGTACTTCCACCACTAATGGAAAACTGAGAAAGAGCAAAGGGAGCTGGAAAAGTGAAGACATAACTTTCTTATGGGAGAAAAGGTTCCTTTGATTCCATTACCAAAGAAGTCCTATCTTTTCAGGAGTTATGGAGATAACATGCATCAGATCTTTGTAGGAATGGGGCAAATCAGCTTCCTATATGCACCTGAAGAAATAACGTCTTACGATATTAAACCAACAAACAGAGGTACACTGAGTAAAGGTCTACTAAGGAGTGAATACTCAAGTCCTACTCTACCAGATTAGCTTCCTTCCTTTTTTCAGAGGCTTCCTTTAAGCATAACTGCATCACTCTAACTTGATGTTTTCCTTAAAGAAAACCTCTGATCCTCCCATTTGGGACAGTCAGTCACTCGCTTACATGCACCAACAGTGCGCTGTACTGCCTACATGATAGCAATCTATCAAATGGAATGTTAATGACAGTCTATCACCTCCACTAGACTCTCCATCAGCTCTGTGAAGGCAGGAACAGGTCTGTACAGCGCACAGATTAGCTGGTGCATGACTAATTTATCTACAACTGCACTCACTTCAACCAACTTCTTATTCTCACATATGAAAATGCCGTAACAAGTTTCAAAAAAGGACATCATTAATTCTAGAAATCAAAAAATTAGTAATAGGAGTTCCCATCATGACACAGCAGAAATGAATCCAACTAGGAAACATGAGGTTGTGGGTTCAATTCCTGGCCTCGCTCAGTGAGTTAAGGATCTGGTGTTGCCATGAGTTGTGGTATACGTTGCAGACGGGCTCAGATCCTGCATTGCTATGGCTGTGGTGTAGGCTGGTGGCTGTAGCGTAGGTCAGCAGCTGCAGCTCCGATTTGACCCCTTGCCTGGGAACCTCCATCTGCCTCGGGTGCAGCCCTAAAAAGCAAAAAAAAAAAAAAAAAGAACAATACATTTGCTTGATATAACTGTTTAGGCTTAAGCAAATATTATTTTTGTTGCCACACTAATAGACCTTCCCTCCAAAAAAGCAACCTGTGCAGCTATCCAAGAACATGGGAAAACTGAACTATTTTCTGAAACAGTAACACAAAGCCAACCAAGTGAAGAGAAGCAGAAAGTCTGGCCAAAGAAGAAAATGTAATCAAACTCTTAGGAAAACCAACAAAACAAAGGGAGGAATTGAAATCTTAAAAATACTCCTTGTAGCCCTAAAGCAAAGTTTACACCAGATCATCCTAAGTAATGAAGTTACATTCAAGAATTAGAGGAGTGAATCTTTAAACCTGGACTCATTAAAATGATCAGATTTTTTTTCTCCAACAAAAAAAGGTTCCACATTTGTCAAAACATGGCCAAAAAAAAACAAAAAACAAAAAGAAACATCAAAAACGCCACTGAGATTCAGAATAAACATTCAATTTGTAGGCCAGAGGTAAATTCAATACTATACACATATTAAGCACATTCAATTTACAGGGTACTGTGAATATATTGGTTTTTTGAATTCTCTTACTTAACCTGCATGTGAGAGTTAATGAAAGAAGGCTGAGGTGGTCAAAGCTCTTCCACAGTCCTAACTCAGAACACATTATAATGAAAAAGAAATTCCTTTCCTATGCATCCTCTCACCATTCTAATCTCAGAATAACCAAAGACATCTCTTCTCTACAGCCAGCTCCTTATCATTACCATACAGCCTCCCTTCTTATATAAAGCTATCTATTCCTCTTAGTTTTCTTGACTTCAGTTCTATTCAACTTTCTTTTCTGCAAATTATTAAAATTAGTATTCAGATTATAAAATCTCCTTTTTCACATGACTCTACTGGATCTCTAACTATATATATCAAACATAATCCACTTTTGCTTTAAAGGTTCTAGAGCCCTATTCTCCCAGAATACCCTGCTATTTTGATTTCTACCTGCTCTTTCAGCTGCCTTTATTTTGTTGAGACTTGTCACTGACCCTTGGTTTTCTTTCAGGGTTCTATGAACTCTCTCCCCACCTACTCACCTCCTGTGTTAGCAGGCTCTGCTTTCCATACCTTTTTGGGAGTCTCAGTTCACACAGATTCCCTAATCAGTTTTCACCCTGCTGTGTCCAAGCCCCAGTGAAGAAGAACAAGGGAAGAACAACAGTGAAGAGGAACTCCAGACTTCACGTGAAATATCTAACTATAAAAAAATCTTAAACACTAAAGAGTAAAAACAGATGCTACTTTAGTCTTCCAGTAACTTCCGAGTTTTTAAATATATCCATTCTAACATTACTTATAACAATGCATTTCCACTATAAAGTATTCAAATACTAAGGCAGTTACATTGAATCTAATCTCAGCAATCGGATTTTAACCTGTTTTCAACACATTCTACAACCTACAGATAGTCATTCAGCAGCCAACCTTTCCCAGTCCAAATCTTTCAAGCCACTTAAAATCCATACTTTATACTTTTCATTTCTCTTAACTTCAAGAGCTAAGTCGAAAAACATGACCATAAAAGCTATTCCAGCTAAAAAAAATTTAAAACTACAACTGGCCACAATTTTCAACCTCCTTTAAGATTCTCTAACACTAATTCAGAAGGAGAAAGATGACCAGGCTTAGTCTCTTATTTTTAGTGATCCATATGATAGAGATGGGATTAATAATTAAACAACCAGGACAAAAAAAAAAAAAAAGAGTCCCTAAAAGACTTTTCAAACTAGCAACAGGAGACCCAATAAAAGCCTAAAATAATTTAACCCACTAAAATAAAAGTTACCACCAAGATACTGCCACTTTCCTTTCACAATCTGAAAACTGGATGTATAAGTTTACTCCAGGAGTTCCTGTTTTGGTTCGGTGGTTAACAAACACAACTAGTATCCAGGAGGACACAGGTTCAATCCCTGGCCTCGCTCAGTGGGTTAAGGATCCAGCGTTGCCATGAGCTGTGGTGTAGGTCACAGACTCGGCTCGGATTTTGGCGTTGCTATGGCTGTGGTGTAGGCTGGCAGCTGTAGCTCCAATTCGACCCCTAGCCTGGGAACTTCCATTTGCCTCGGCTGTGGCCCTAAAAAGACAAAAAAAAAAATTAAATAAATAAAAATAAAAGTTTACTCCATAAATCACAAGCAAATTGGCAGGGAAACTAAAACATTTATAGACAGAAGGCATTCTACCATCATGTGTATAACAATAAATTCAGTAAATTGCATCTAGTGGCAAGACTTTCACCCTGGCTTCCCAACACAGAAGATTTCTTTAAAAATATTTTACAACCATAACCATAAACTAAGTAACTACAAATAAAACATTTTTGAAAATACAAGGCCATTACATCTTTCAAATGATATTCTGTGCCTAATGAAAATGGTGTTAATTAGTGACATCAGACCAAAGTCTTCATTTTACTTCAAACTAACAGATAATTGCCTCCTCAGAGGACTTTCCAGGAAATGGAGACAACACCTGGGCTTTTGCTGTCATTAGCTTAGAAAAATTGGTGAGTAAACTGATAAACTATAACACACAAGGGCCTCCCATCACAAAAAAACCTACTCTGCATTAAACAATTTAATACTTCGATTTATTTTCCCATATAATTAAATGACTGGCATTTCTATGAGGAAAACACATTAAAAATAAGTCAATAAGGGAGTTCCCATCGTGGCACAGTGGAAACGAGTCCTGACTAGGAACAATGAGGTTGTAGGTTTGATCCCTGGCCTTGCTCAGTGGGTTAAGGATTCAGCGTTGCCATGAGCTGTGGTGTAGGTCGGGAGATGTGGCTCGGATCTGGCATTGCTGTGGCTGTGGCGTAGGCCAGTAGCTACAGCTCTGATTTGACCACTAGCCTGGGAACCTTCATATGCCATGGGTGCGGCCCTAAAAAGACAGTAAGACAAAAATAATAAGTCTCTGAGAGGATAGTTTAAGGTATGGCCTCATCATTCAGGAAACAAGTCTTCAAATCCAATACAAGCCTGTAAAAGACTGAACTTGGGTACATAAAAAAACTACTCAGCAGCAGCAAAATTCAGAGACAAAAAAACATTTAAACCAAAGGGTTCTACTTAACCACAACAATTTCAAGTGAGCCCTTACTATATACACCAGCTGTTCTAAGTGTTTTACTTATATTAGGTCATTTAACCCTCACAAGAGAATTTCCAGAATTTCCAGATGAGTAAATTAAGCAGAGGAAACTTATCTTGTCAAGTCCTGGCAGAACAGTGATTCAAACCCAGATGCTCTAACTGTATTACAGCACATTTTTTTCCTATCAACTACTTCCACTGATAGTATTAATTAAACATCTAAGATAAAGCAAATTAAAAAGTCAAAACTACTTAATGACTTCTGTAATAAGTTAAGTATTCAGTCTTTAAATACCTCTCCTTTTCAAAAGTGAGAACACTCTTTAGCCATCAGATACTGAGCAGTACATTCTTAGATGGGGCAAAGCACCATTTAGAACCTACCAAAACAACAAAAAAACTACACTGTCATATAAATCAGGATTAGGCAAACCATGATCTGTAATCAAATTCAGGCCTCCACCTGTTTTTATACAGACCTTAAGAATGATTTTTACAGAGTTCCCATTGTGGCACAGGGGAAACGAATCCAACTAGTAACCATGAGATGGTGGGTTCCACCCCTGGCCTCACTCAGTGGGTTCAGCGTTGCCATGAGCTGTGGTGTAGGCCGGCAGATGTAGCTCCAATTCAACCCCTAGCCTGGGAACCTCCATATGCCTCCAGTACGGCCCTAAAAAGCAAAACAACAACAACAAAAAAAGAAGATTTTTTACTTTTTTTTTAAAGGATTATAAAAACACAACAGAGAATTCCTGTCATGGCTCAGCAGAAACAAACCCGACTAGTATCCATGAGTACGTGGATTCGATCCCTGGCCTCACTCAGTGAGTTAAGGATCCAGAGCTATCATGAGCTGTGGTGTGGGTTGAAGACGCAGCTTGGATCTGGCACTGCTGTGGTGTAGAGCAGCGACTACAGCGCGCCAATTCCACCCCTTGCCTGGAAACTTCCATATGCCTTGGGTGTGAAAAAACAAACAAACAAAACAGAACCTGCAGCAACAAAATCTAAGATATTTACTATCTGTCCCTTTACAGAAAGTTTGCAGACCCCTGATTTAAGCTACTGAATAAAGGGGTTTTCTTCCCCCCTTTTTTGATATAGCTAAATGCAGAAACTGACTTGTAAGACAAAATATAGGAAGAAAAAAATTAATCAATTCTCTCAGTTCCCAACCAGAGGAGAAAAACCTCTGAAGCATGCTCCCCAACTCCCACCAAAAAAGGGCAAAAATGAGTAATTCCCCTCTCACCAGGAGGTGGCAGTAGATTCCTGCAGAGGCAAGATTCTGATTTGCCCATGGGCTCAAGTGGTAGCTATTAAAAAAGCAGCATGACCTCTCCAAAGCTGACTTTCTGGGCCTGACAATCCGTACAAAAAGGAAATGAGAAAGGATACTGAACAGGTGGCAAGAACTAACCACATCTTCTGTAGCGACCTGTTCAAGCCCAAGCAAAAAAATGGTACCATTTCCTAAATGCACCTAGGACAGGAAAGGAGGCAAGTGGAAATGATGACTTATTCATTCAGTGCTGTTCTTCACTTTTGCTTCTAGAATTCTTAAGTTACTACCTTTCAGTTAGTTGAGTAAGACAATAGATTTTTACCTCCACAACTTCAAGAAAATGCCATTTTAAAGATCAGAAGTTAAAAGGAAAAAGTGTAAACTTGAAATATATCTCAGCTGAGCTAAACCAGAAGTCAAAACAGGAAATTACAAGTCAGTTGAACACATGCAAAAGTCGTACGTTCTGTGTGACTGGGCAAGCCAGTTGGCCTGAAAGGTGATGACAAATATCCATTAACTAACAGTGCCAGATCTCCCATTCTTATTCCAACCCTCTACTACACAACCAAAAACTTCATTTTTGCCCAGAAACCACTGGACACTTAATCAAATAACATTAGTATAAAACATGCCATGTCATGAAGCTCCTTGCTATTCATGATGACTCAGCAGCTGCTGCAAAACATAGAGGTGACAGCCCAGGAAAGCTGACAGCAAGCAGGTAGTCCATAATCCACAAAAGTTCCAGTAAGCACTAAAGAAAGTCTTGAAGATTTTAAAAATCGTTAAATTAAATAGAATATACTTTTGTATATTCCCAGATACTTTTCTTTGGTAGTATCTGCCAATACTAACACAATGTATCTGCAATGTTAATCAAGAAACCGCCAAACATCTTTAATCCCAATTCAAAACCTAAAAATGTTCTTTCTTTTTCAATCAGATGGCTCACGCAAATAGCTGAAAAGTATTTCAGAGAGGGCGACATGATAAATGATCAAGCTCTAAAACAAAACTGCACAGTCTGAAATCCTATCAGCTCTAAGACAATTTGGATCATAGGTGTTAAATGTTGTTAAGGCATCACCTTCCCCCAAGTCAGATTTTTCTCTAAGTACATTTAAAAATAAAGTGCAGTTATAGTTTTTGCTACCTGGAATATATGAGTTCTTCTCTACACTCTGCCCACATCATCCAGTGATCTGTATTTACAACATATCATTTTTTAATGTAGAAACTTTAAGGAGATGTAAGAAAGCACTGAAAGACATTTATTCCTCAGGAAAAACAGAAAGCATGTGTGTCTAAATTCCACTCTCCAAAAGGATTAGGTTAAATGGCCAGTCCTGTGACCTGAATTTTAATCTTAAATCTGTCTGCAAGTACCCCTGCTCCTCACAAAGAAATCTAAAAACCAACCACTCCTGGTATGTATCTGGGGGACAACTGGTGGTCGGAGCTAACAATAATGCCAAAGCTTATAACCATTAGTAGAAAGATACTTACTATTATAAACCAGTTTTTACTGTTAAGAAATTTTCCCCAAATCTTTATTTTTAAAATTCTGTTTTTTCATGATTCAATTTACCACCACTAAACATGTCAAAGTGCTCATATTCATCATCATCCACAACACAGCAATCTAGGAAGTCTGCCTTCAACAGGACGCAACAAGTTTTCAGACCCTTTTGCCATACTTTAGTTTTTTTACAGGTTTAAGACATATACTTCCCACCGAGAAATTTTAAAGGGCCTTTTATTAGAATATTTAACATTTTCCTACTCAATCCCCATAACAAACAATTAACATCTAAAAAGCAGAATTTTCTCAGACTCTAACGTCTCAGTTACAATTAGACTAAACCCCTGTTCATAATTTCGAGCGCCCACGAGTACACAAGGTGACTAAATTATAACACCACCAATATTCCTAGATTAAAAAGTACCTGAACTTTCTAAAGTACGTCCCATAATATTAAAATATTTTGTGCATGAGATGAGAACTGGAGTTCCGGTCAACTGTGCGCAATGGCCAATTCTAGCCTCCAAAATAAAAAGGGGAGGGGTGGACATAAGTGGGGAGGGAAGAGTCTTGCGACGGAAAAAAGACGTAAGTGCGGAGAGGGACTTTCAAAATGCCCCGGTGCCACTAACTATAACCCGGTTAAGAAAACAAAAATCTAAGTCAACGCTCTCCGATCGGGAGGCACCCGGGAAGGGGAGATGGAGAATTAACTAATAGGTTGAGAGTAACTTCTTCCACTTGCCGTTTAACAGCGCCCCCCACCACCACCAACCCCCGGGGGCCCCAGAGGCCGATTCCCCAGGGCAGCCCCCTCCCCACTCACGCTGAAACGCGGGAGACTAGAAAATATCAAACGTAGGGGCCTCCAGCCACATCTTTTCCTTTCTCCCATCGAGAAGACGTGAGTAACACCCTCACACCCCCAATCCCCGCCAAAAACGAAAGAATCCTAGGCCCGTCGTGGCCTAGGATTTCTGTTCCCGCCCTGCGCCGGTCGGGGGAAAGCCCCAGGCTAAGAGGGCTGGGGAGAGGCGGCCCGAACCACACGTGTGCGCCGCAAGATTGGCCTGTCTCAGCCCACTTCCCGTCGCCACCCCAGCAGCCCGAGCTCCCGCCGCCCTGCTCGGGCCTCCTCTCAGGCCCTCCCGTCCGCTCCACGTGGGGCCCCGGACCCCTCACGCCCGTTCCCTCCCCACCCCAGTGCCCGACTCGCTAGGCCCCCGAGGCGCCGGGGTCCCGTACCTGGTGCTGTTGTCGCCCCTGCTGGTAAGGCTTAATTGGCCCCTGGTGGCAACGCCGCGTCCGGATCTTGCCGCCACCGCCCCCTCCTAAGCCTCCGGCTCCCGAGGCCATGGCGGAGCCTCCGCGGCTTCCCCCTGAGGAGCGGGTTAGGGGGCGGGAGAGGCAGAGGCGGCCTTGAGGCCCCCCCCGCCCGGCCCCAGCCCAAAAGTCCGTCCGCGCTGCCCACACAGCGGGTCACAGGCACACCAGGAACCGCGGGTCTGCGAGCAGGAGCCGAGAGAGAATGCGCGCTGGCGGCAGCGAAGGGGGTGGCGGCGACACAGGCCGAGGACCTGGCTCCCGTCCGGCAGCCTCCAGCGGACCCCCGCCTCTGTGTATGTCACCGTCTCTATGGATATTCTCCGCGAGGACAACACAAGAGAATCCAAGCGCTGCTTAGGCCTAACGCGACCGCCGGCTGACGGGGATTCTTCTTCCGTCGCCCTAGCCGTAGCTGCCGCAGTTGAAGCCGCCGGCGCCGCCCGCCTACCCCTCCCCTTTGCGCACAGCGCCCGCCCCGCCGTCGTCGTCGTCGTCCCTGCAATCGCTGCTGTTGCGTCTATTACCGCTGCTAAGGCCGCCGCTGCGGTCGCGAGCCAGGACGCCGTCACTAGTCAGCGCGCGACGAGTTTGCATCATCACGATGTGACCAAGTGATAGGCGGGGAGGTGGGAAGGGCTAGTTGAGCCCGCGCTCTCAGCCGCGCGGGCCGCTGGGAAACGTAGTTCAACGGAAGGAGGCGCGTGCTCAGAACGGAGGACGCGGAAGGAGAACGGCGGTTCCCTGCAGAGGCACAAAGCCAGGGGTTCCGTTCCTTTTAACTGCTCTTGATTCTAAACTTTGAAAGAGGCATTTAACACAAACGGTAACCTCCTTCCCACTTTCCTTCTCTGGAATGGTAAAGCGGGAAGAAAGTAAGCAGATAGTAAAATCACAGAGAGAAGCTAACAATATCTTATAAAAAGAAAAAAACTGGTTGAAAAGACAGTGTCCATGATCTTTAAGCCTAAAACAGAATTAGCAAATATATACAGTTTCATTAATGTTCCGTTACAATAAGGGCTTTGTTGTCAAACACACAAGTGCTGTCTGGCTCCACCACTTAAGTTTGACCTTGAAGTCAAAACCTTCCGCCCCTATAAAATGGGAACTTTAAAATCCACCTTATACAGCTGTTGTGATCATCTACGCGGAGCACTTAGTGTATTTCCTGGCATGCAAGAGATGCAATAAATGGTTACGGTGATGACCTACAGCAGTCAAGCTCACGTTAGAGGTAAGCGGTATATTACCAGTAATAAAAGTATACATATATTTGCTCCAAATAGAAGGCATTATATTTAGCAAAGTGAAAAGTGAGTTAGGCTCAAAGACTTAATCCACAAAGTATAGCGATTTTTAAAAATTGACCGTTAGAAAGATCTGGGTGATCACGTGTGCCAGCCCTCATTCAACGGACAAGACGGAGTTCCGGAGAATTCAGTTGACATATTGGAGGACACTGAACTGGGCAGTCAAAGCCAGGACTATAACCCAACTTTTCTGTAGGAGTTGAAACAAGTAACCAAGTGATTAGAAAGAAAATCTACTTCTGTGAAAACACATGGGCTTAATGTTCCATTTGAGACAATTGATTTTAAAGCTTATAAATAGCTTTGGATTCAAATAAACTTAATTTTAAATCTATCACTTACTAGCTGTGTAGCCTTGGGTAAGTTACTGATCCTCTTTCTACGCTTCAGTTTCCTCATCTGCAAATAGAATGAATATTAACCTCAACAAGTTGGTGGTTCTGGTGAAAGGATTAATATACATAATTCATAATAACTGCTTAGACAGAAAGCATCTAATATCATCCAGTTATCTGATACAAATAATTAACCTCAAGACTTTTATACCATCTCTACCACCAAATTGCATGATTCCAATCGCTATATAAATCATATAAGTCAAAAGGTGAAGCCAAACTTAAGCAGTACCTTAGAATTTGCAGCATCTTCCAGCACCTAAGAAACCATGCCATATCAGGCATAGGCTGACAGAACAAATGGCATCTCTGACCTTATCACCACCAAGACTATAAAAAGTTCCCAAATATGATGGACAAAATTAATCTACTTCCTTTTGTGCTTCCATTTTATACCTTCATGCCCCAACTCCACCACTAACTTCTCACTAGACTCTCCAGGTACAAAAGCTCTTTCCTCAGAGGCACTTCATCCTTTAATACAATTGTTTGTCTTTTGCAATTCTTAGCTAGGTATGTGACAAGCAAAGTAGTCATTCCTAAAAAGCTTTAATACCCAGGAAAGATCTGTACCTGAATCTTTACTTGCATGACGTAAATAGAAGATTGAACTGTAGCCGCATCCCATTTGCCCCTTTCACCCTACTAAACTCAGAATCCAGCACAGGAGTGTGAATGGGGACTCAAAAATCATTCCTTTCTTGGAGGCTGTTCTTTGGTGTTTGGGACAGCATTCATAGCGCTGCTCTGAAAGGAAAGGACATGCAATAGAGCTGGGCCATGTAGTTCCCATTGTGGCTCAGCCGATTATGATTCCAAATAGTATCCATGAGGATGTGGGTTCGATCCCTGGTCTTACTCAGCAGATTAAGGATCTGGCATTCCTGTGAGCTGTGATGTAGGTTGCAGATGCAGCTTGGATCCCTCATTGCTGTGGCTGTGGTATAGGCTGGCAGCTGCAGCTCCAATTCAACCCCTAGCCTGGAAACTTCTATATGCAGCACCTGTGGCAGTAAAAAGCAAGGGGGGGGGGAGAAAAAAAAAAAGAGCTTGGCCATACTCAGCAAGACTTCCGAATAGAATTGATAGGATTCAGGGAGATAAGGAAAAAAATCCACATCTTCCTTTAGCCTTGATCTCAATTGTTTATGTTATAATTATTTCTTTAAAGGCAAACAATATACGAGGGAATAATTACACAGTAGTCCCACACTGATGTGACTGAGTTATTAGCAACTTTACCAAACTTGACAGCAGAGAAAGAACAAATCTGCCTTCAAAACTTCCCACTGCCTAATTTTACCCTGAAATTGTATCAACCTCACTACACGATGAAGTAGCTTCTTGAACATAATTTAACATTCTAAAATAGCATTGTTTTTGCACTGAAATTCAGTTGGAGTTACAAATCACCAAATCTACAATTCCTCCTGTATTTTTGGTACAGAATTCAGTGTTCAGTTAAGGAATCACTAGTGGTAGAATGGGTTATAATAAATTATTCTGATTATAAAACTGCCCACATTCAAACATATAAATAATTATTGAATATTTCCTAAGAGATACTCTGTATAAATTGGAAAATAATCAAATAGCATAGAACCATAATAGGGATTCTTGAAATCCTTCCAGCCATGTTAGGGACAATATGATGACATGATGATAACTTACTATAGTTAGTTTTTGAGGGGTGATAATAATTATTATTACCTAATACTTATAATTAAGCCATTTCTATAAATGATGAAATTCCTACAAAGCCAATGATATTCTGTAGTTCACAGAATTGGAAGCTATCACTTAAAATTCTCCTATTGTAAAGTAGCTATCTTTAGTCATCCTTTATTCATAACTTCTATTCCCATCAATCTTAAGGTCTAGACAAAAATGAAATGGCTCTGGAGTTCCCATCGTGGGGCAGTGGTTAACGAATCCGACTAGGAACCATGAGGTTGCAGGCTCAATCCTTGGCCTTGCTCAGTGGGTTAAGGATCCAGCGTTGCAGTGAACTGTGGTGTAGGTCGCAGACGCGGCTCGGATCTGGTGTTGCCAGTGGCTACAGCTCCCATTTGACCCCTAGCCTGGGAACCTCCGTATGCCACTGGAGTGGCCCAAAAAATGGCGAAAAGACAAAAAAAAAAAAAAAAAGAATGGCTCTGAGAAGTGATCTTGTGTTTTGGGTTGTTTCACTGGGTACAACTGAACTGAACCTAATTTCTCCCCTACTAGGTTTTAAACCTCAAGATTTTTTTCCTCACTGCTATAATCTGAACATAGAACAGTTTTGTCACATAGCAGTAGCTCTACATGTATCACAGGTCATTTGCCCAACATTCAATTGCTATCAGTGCCATCTGTTTCCATTTTATTGTAATAGGTAATACGATGATAAAGCTAATACAGTGATACAGTTAAACTACGTTATATAAACTTTTCTAGCTTGCATATATTCATTTTCCATATTGCATAACAATTGCTATTTCTCAGATTTATTTATTCATGATAAATTATTCATGAGCATTAGTAACAAATCCCTATGAAAATGTAGGAGTTTCTATCCTTTTACATTTGCCATCACTACCATTTTTGTTACCAACTTAGGAACCTGCCTACCGCTTAAACATTTGGGGGGAAAAAGATGTTTTTCCAGTTCAGTGGAGAACTCCATACTTTAGAAATCTCTTAGAGTTACTGTCATGGCTCAGGGGAAAAGAATCTGACTAGTATCCATGAGGACACTGGTTCGATCCCTGGTCTCACTCAGTGGGTTGAGGATCTGGCGTTGCCATGAGCTGTGGTGTAGGTCACAGAGGTGACTTGGATCCCATGTTGCTGTAGGCTGTGGTGTAGACTAGCAGCTACAGCTCCAATTTGACCCCCAGCCTGAGAACCTCCATATGCTGTGGGTGTGGCCCTAAAAAGATAAAGAAAAGAAAGAAAGAAAGAAAGAAATCTCTCTTTCTCTGATGGCCTTCATATTGACTGAAATGTTTAGATCCTGGTTCTGTCTTACTGCATAGTGAGAATGGACAGTTGTCAACTATATTATCGTACATATGATCGCCATTGGAAGGACTAAACTCAAATAGCTGGTTTAGGATCACTGGGAATTCCAGGACTCCCATCCTGGCATGGGGATATGAGGGGATGTTTAGAGATGGAGTGAAGAGTACATCCGCAGAGGCACTTGAGTGGAAAGGGTATCATACATCAGACTCCAAATCGCAGAGAGAAGCCATGTTCACAAAATCAACGGAATTCAACGTATTTGCTTCTATGAAGGATAAGGGGGGGAAAAGTAACAGCTATTCACATTCAGATCAAGTGACACAAAACAAAGAAGGGCAGGAATTCCTTCTTGATAAGTTGAAAACAAAAATTAGACCAACTTCGCTTTTCTTCAATTTGGATCCATTTTTTTTTTTTAAGCCAGAAAAGATGGTGTATTGGGAGAGAGCTTAATGAATGAAAAGCCTGTTATTACCAGGGTCTCTCTTCCCCAAGAAACTTCTTTATTTTTCCCCCTATAGTATGGTATCCATCTGCCAGTTAAAAATTAGCAAATAGGAGTTCCCGTCGTGGCGCAGTGGTTAACGAATCCGACTAGGAACCATGAGGTTGCGGGTTCGGTCCCTGGCCTCGCTCAGTGGGTTAACGATCCGGCGTTGCCATGAGCTGTGGTGTAGGTCGAAGACGTGGCTCGGATCCCGTGTTGCTGTGGCTCTGGCGTAGGCCGGTGGCTACAGCTCCGATTCAACCCCTAGCCTGGGAACCTCCATATGCCGCGGGAGCGGCCCAAGAAATAGCAACAACAGCAACAACAACAAAAAGACAAAAGACAAAAGACAAAAAAAAAAAAAATTAGCAAATAGAGAAAATGCAGACCTTGAAGAGCTAATACCCACCAGTTACAAATGAAATACAGTTTAGCCAAAGTCCAATGTGGATTGAAAAACAAACTTTCTCTCTTCTTCAAAAGGTAAGAAAATTCCAGCCAAAGGAGTATTTAGAGATGACAGTTACAAGAAGTTAGAAAGGTATGTATTTATTTTACCCTACCTACACAAAATGAGGTACATACACAAAGTGAGGTATCTGCTTTGAGATGTGTTGAAGCAAATTATTTTATTGAGACTAGTTCTAGATAGATCTCCACTATCGTCCACAGACATTTCTATGTGCTAATTATTACCAAGACTCTCATCAGATAGAAAAATGGGTTAAACCAGTGGGTTTTTGTTTTTTTTTAAATGAATTATAGGTGTTCCCGTCATGGCTCAGTGGTTAACGAACCTGACTAGCATCCATGAGGATGCAGGTTCAATCCCGGGTCTCAGTCAGTGGGTTGAGGATCTGGTGTTGCCGTGAATTGTGGTGTAGGTTGCAGACATGGCTTGGATCCCACGTTGCTGTGGCTGTGGTGTAGGCCGGTGGCTACAGCTTCCATTGGACCCCTGGCCTGGGAACCTCCATATGCCGCAGGTGCTGCCCTAGGAAAGACAAAAAATAAAATAAAATAAAAAATGAATTATATTATAATGATTACAATGAACTTAAATCTCAGCTGGAAAGTGGGGTTGGGATTCTAGAAAAGTATTGGGTTTTTTGGTCTGTTTGTATTTTAGGAGAAGAGGCCACAGCATTGGGACGATATTTAAAGATGTACATCATTATACTCTCATTAATTCACTGTGTTCTCTGTCATTTGGGAATAAAATAATACTTAAGACTAAATGAATTAACTAGTGTAATCAAATTTTAACTATATGTGTCATTTAATTCCAACATGCCAAATAAGATTTTTCTTCTTTCTGACTGGCTATGTCATTGTACATTAAGGTTGAAGGCACATTTTAAATTCATCAATTCTAAATGGAAATTCAGTTTTACTGAATGAAATCATAACCAAATCCATGACGACTAGTCCTATCCTAATATTTAGGACAGTTCATGAATCAACGAAGGTTAAACACATTTTGGCAGATAGGCCAGATGTAAACTAGGATAACCACAACTGAGATCAAGGCGAAAGGAAGATATAAACATAATCAAAACATCAAAAAAAAGCACTGATCAGGAAGTTCCCGTCATGGCGCAGTGGTTAACAAATCTGACTAGGAACCATAAGGTTGCAGGTTCGATCCCTGGCCTTGCTCGGTGGGTTAAGGATCCGGTGTTGCCGTGAGCTGTGGTATAGGTCTCAGACGCGGCTCACATCCTGCGTTGCTGTGGCTCTGGTGTAGGCCAGTGGCTACAGCTCCGATTCGACCCCTAGCCTGGGAACCTCCGCATGCCTCGGGAGCGGCCCTAGAAAAGGCAAAACACACACACACACACACACACACACAAAACTAACACTGAGAACTTCCTATGTGTTGATTTCTAATCTGATCATTTAGTATATATGTCAGTGTGCAAAACATTAAATCAACCTCTGTCCAAATAGTACCCTATACTTCATCATTTTATTGAATTCTCTTAAAGTTTACTGCATTATGCTCTGTCAACTACGAGCACGTAACACGAATACTTCACGCTCAAAGTCTACATTCTAAACGCTGAACACCTGCTACTGCATTCTTCTCATACAATACATCTATTGGCTTAGTTTAGTTTTTTAAATATAATTTGTCAGGTACATTAGAAAATTGGACCTATCATTAAGGTGGCCATCTATGTAAAATTATAGCATTTGCAAAATTGAGTATGCTCATACTGAGATCAAGCTTTTTATATTTTTTAAAAGCATTTGTAGAGAATGTATCAGATCCTAACTGACCAAGACTCCTTTTCAGGAGCATTCTACCAGTTAATAAGTAAAACAGCCTTATTGTAGCTATTACCCTACCACCACCAGAAAGGCACAACCTACCTAGTTTATTGTGGTGTCTCTTGGTTCATTGCGATTCAGGGGCTAGCAGCACCAGTATGGTGAGCTTGTTAGAATGAAAGATCATCCCAGGCCTACTTAATCAGAATCTGTATTTTAACAAGGTCTCCCGGTGACTTGTATGCACATGACATCTGAGAAGCACTCTTTTAAAAAATTATGCAGGAGTTCCCGTCGTGGCACAGCAGAGATGAATCTGATGAGGAACCATGAGGTTGTGGGTTCGATCCCTGGCCTTGCTCAGGGAATTAAGGATCTGGCATTGCCGTGAGCTGTGGTGGAGGTTGCAGACATGGCTCGGATCCTACATTGCTGTGGCTGTAGCGTAGGCTGGCAGCTGTAGCTCTGATTTGACCTCTAGCTTGGGAACCTCCATATGCCTCAGATGTGACCCTAAAAAGCAAAGAAAAAAAAATTATCAGTGCTGCAGAGTCCATAAAGCACATCTGAAATGTTAATAGCCTGAAAGGAAACATTAGTTATAAAATATAAAGCTTAGATATTTAACGAGCACTTTGCTAATTTCAAAGTATTCTTCTTTTTTTTTTTTTTTAACAATGGAACAAATCCACTTTTACTTATTTACTTTTCAATAAGTTTAAATCCTTGAAGGGTACAGCATCACATGATTTCTGTTGGCCTGAGCAGGAAGGTTGCTTCGGAATTTGGCACGAACCATGCCACTGTTGCCATGAGCATGAGTTACCCTTCCCCAGATTACTCTGGTTTTGTTAGGTTTTCCACCAGGAGTCACTGTGTTATTCTTTGCTTTGTACACGTAAGCGCATCTCTTGCCTACGTAAAATTCAGTTTGATCTCAGGCATAAACACCTTCAATTTTAAGAAGAGCTGTGTGCTCCCTCTGGTTCCAGAGACCCCACTTATAACCAGCAAAAAATGGCCTTGGAACACAATCTTCCCACCATATTTGTTGTTTTAGAATCCTGTGCCCAGCAGGCCTCCACGGGCTCCAAGGTGGCTGCAAGAAAGCCCAACTATCCTTCTTAATTTGTACAAAATTTCTTTTAGAATTAATTCATGAGAAGTAAAAGACATGGATGTAGAGTGAACCATCTCATAATCCAGGAAGCGATGAGCAGAAATTCTGAAAAGAAATATCAGACTTCTTCCTTAGAATTGCTGTGGCTTTTCTCTTTACAAAACACTCAGAAAACCATGTTTAAGGTAAGAACTCTAAGAGAGAATATTCTTGGTACTGGGTTAGCCTCTAACATCTAAAGTGCTGGATAAGGAGTCAGGCAACCTGGAGTAAAAGCTATAGACTGCACTTCCCTAAACTGTAAGGACAGGAATGATAATTGTTTTCTACTTGACAAATCACAAAAGCAATTAAATAGATTACCTCCTATTAGTCTGATCTCTCTCTTTTTTCTTTTTAGGGCCACACCAGTGGTATATGGAAGGTCCCAGGCTAGGAGGTGAATTGGAGCCACAGCTATGAGCCCACACCACAGCCACAGCAACTCAGGATCTGGGATCCGAGCCATGTCTGCAACCCACACCACAGCTCACGGCAACACTGGATCCTTAACCCACTGAGCGAGATCAGGGATCGAACCCTCATCCTCCTGGATATGCTAATCAGATTCTTAACCAGCTGAGCCACCACGAGAACTCTATAGCCTGATCTCGTAATAGGTGCCAAGAAGTCAAGGCAATATTCAGATTTCCTCATTCATTATATTCAGAATTTCCTCCAAAAACTATTTCTGCAAAAAAAATTAAAAAACAGATCTTTAAAGATTCCTTCCCTGAAGTTGTTCATTAAAGGTACTCTTTTCATAACACACCTACAGCTCCTAAGTCTTACAACAGGGAAGGCCTAAAAAGTTGTGCAACACAAGAAATGAGATTTTTTTTTTTTTTGGTCTTTTTGTCTTTTTCTTGAGCCACTCCTGCGGCATATGGAGATTCCCAGGCTAGGGGTCGAATCAGAGCTGTAGCCACCAGCCTACTGCCAGAGCCACAGCAATGCAGGATCCGAGCCGCGTCTGCAACCTACACCACAGCTCACGGCAACGCCAGATCCCTAACCCACTGTGCAAGGCCAGGGATCGAACCTGCAACCTCATGGTTCCTGGTCGGATTCGCCAGCCACTGAGCCACGACGGGAACTCGGAGAAATCTTTTTAAAAGGCTCACACACATCTCCCGTCCTACAGGCCAAAGAAAACACATCTGTTCAAACGAACACTTACACCTCAAGACATCAAGGTAGTGAGTTAACCAAAGTCTCTGTAAAGAGCAGACTTAGAAATTCCTATTCAATAATCTCCAACCAACAATTTAAGCAAGAGTTGAGGAAACCAGCAGTTTACAGAGCATGTAGATTTGTTTCCCTCTTATTTAACATTGGGTGCATTTCACCTTTACCACGAAATCAACAGAAATGAAATTAAACATTTAAAAACTGTCATTAGGTTCTTTTTTCAAAGGAAGCTAGGCTATTACTAGAAATGAAATTGTGAATTTAGCTCCCTCTTACTGTCTGTTATCACAGAGAGCAGCACTGTTTTAACAGAGCAACTAAGCAAACCTAGTCGTTAGGTAACAACAGGATTTTAAGCCAGCACCTATAACCCGTGGCCTGTGTCTTCAAGCTATCTCACCTTGTTTGGGTCCATTATAAGGCCAACAGGATATCGTGAGCCACCAAAAACATTGTTCTTCAAAAACAAATAAGCAAAAAGAATTCTTCTAATATTCTCCAAGGCACATCTGAGTGAAGTTCTATTGTTGTACACGCAATATTAAATAGGCAGCGTTGCCAGGCAAACAAAATCAGCTCTGCAGACATAAAGAAAGCCTGTGAGAGAGACCACCTCCGGTTAGAGAAAGCCACCTCTGCCCGTGAAGGCTTAGATCTAGAATTAAAACATCAAAGCACACCAGAGGTCTCTGCAGAGGCCCCAACGAAGCAACGCACAGCCTCTACCAGCCACAGTTAAATCCCAGCCACAATTGAGATGCTTTAAATTAGTAATAGTTAAACCAGCTCCATTTCACTTGCGTGGTCATAAAATCCTGCCCTGTCTGTGAGTCAGCAGTAACTCCTCAGTACTTTCTAGGAGAAGCACCTGCTTTTAGGCCTATCTCTTGCAGCTGAAGTGCTAAGATCAATGAATGATTTTAATTTCCTGCTAATGCTGGAGTATAATGCCTTGTCTCTCCTAGACCAGACAGTGGCCAACTGCCGGGTGATGGGACATAAAGCTACAAAAGGCCACTAGGAGTGGACAACTGGGAAGGAAAAGCCATTTTTCTGTTTTCACTGTCAGCCTTTGTGGCCCTGCCTCTCCCTTAACCCTGCATCATCTGGGCCCACGCTTCTCGGCTAGGCTTCCTTTGATAACAGTCTCTTCCTTTGCTCAAGGTTTGGTTTGAGTTTACAAACCAAAGGGGGCTGACTCTTGCCATTCATTCGCTCCATCACTCACTTTAGAACAGGATCTTTTGAAAAGCCTAAAAGACTGAGATGGAGAGGAAAAAAATGCCATAGTTCCTAGACGCTTTCTATCCCAAGTTCCAGCTAAGGAAAAGACAAGTATAGCAGCCGGTTCTACCTCAGGTCTAAACAAGTCAAATCAGATCCCTTGTTTTGATTTTTTTCAGCAACATTCACTGACAGCTTCCTACCCATGCCAGCAATATAGAAAAAGAAAGGTAAGATGTTTAAGGAGTGATGTAAGAGAGAAGAAGGGAAGGGCGAGGCGAGAAAGGGGAGAGCACATTTCAATAGTTGCGACGAGCAAGTTCTGAAAACACGGTCAAAAATTCTGCCAGGTCTGCAGCAGTCTGAACTCACCTTCGGTGTGTTGAGCCTCCATAAGTCAGTCTTCTGAGTCCAGAGTGGCTCCTCGTTGAGCCAAATTCAAAAGCTCTAAAACAAACAAAGGAAGGATGAGGGGTACCTTGCAGGAGTGATGCTGCAGACACACAGAGTATCGCTTCCTGCCGTCGTAAATAATGAAGGACTAATAAATAATACACTAGAAAGAAAAGACCCCCTTATTGCCACACCATGGTTTCCTAACATTTTATATTCAGAGTAGCAGGTGCTAAATGGACGAAGGCATATTCACAGAGGTTTTGCCCTTCTTCTTTAGGGGATGGCATGATTTCTGTGTATTTCAGAGATACTTTAAAATCTGTTCAAATCATCTTTTATTATTAAAACACCTTTAATCTCCCCCTTCCCCTCTTCCCCGCCCCCCGCCCCCTGCCTTTAGGGCCAAACATGCAGCATAAGGAAGTTCCCAGGCTAGGGGTGGAATCAGAGCTGCAGCTGCCAGCCGTACACCACAGCCACCGCAACTCTGGATCCGAGCCACATCTGCGACCTGCACCGCAGGGCACGGCAATGCCGGATCTTTAACCCACTGAGGGAGGCCAGGGATCGAACCCGCATCCTCGGGGATACCAGTCAGGTTCATTACTGCTGAGCCACAACAGAAATGGTTGTACTTTCACTTTTAAATATTTTGAATAAATACTTACACAGGTAAATTTACTTTTGGACATATTTACTGCGTAAATGGCTTTAAATTTACATTCTTTAAACACTTTCCAAGCAGAAGAAAAGCTTTACCTAATCCAGCATTGTCCGTACTCACTCCTTGGACTCAGTGGAATGGTGATTAGGACACTCAACTAGAAGATGTGTTGAGAATGCCATTTTTTAAATTTAGATGTAAATAAATTCTTCAGTATTAAAAGCCAGGTTAAAGGAAGGTCCTCTAAGATGTATATTCTAGACACATACACCTGAAGTTGCAACGTGACAAATCATGTCCCCAGATAATTGCAGTGTCCAAGTAGGATCTTTCAGAGGGAAGGAAGAGACCAAGGAATATGATTTAAAGTTTCCCACACTCTCACATAGTAACGAAGTGTGTGAAATCATCGCAGTAAGGAGTAGCCCCTGGAAGCCACACACCTCGCCGTGTGCTTTACCTGCAGTCTTTTTCATCCCTACAACACCTCTTAGGGAATCTTCGAAAAGAGAAAGGTTAGGTAGTTCACTCAAGGTCATATACCTGCAGTTGACGGAAGGGCTCTGAACTCAGGTCTGACTGATTTCAAAACTTGTATTCCTCTCCTTAAGCCAGGCGGCATTCTAGAACTTCCCCAAGCCAATGGGCGGATGCAGGGAGTGGAGCCCGAGATGTTTACGGAAGCTGCTCAGCCCACTGACATTCCTGCCTCTTCTCAACTTCAAGGTTTGTCCAGCTGCTTCTCAGTGAGGGCCTTGGCAACATTTCTGGAACTGCATAAGAGCTCTGCTACCCAGATCAGGGGACAGTGGCAGAAGTCTTGTTGGGACCCCTCATCTGGGAGTTCCTTTCTTTGCAGGGTTGCCAGGTAACATAGAAGCCACCCAGCTACATTGGCAGTTCAGAAAAACAATGAGTAATTTGTTTCCTTTTCGGTCTCACCTGCAGCCTGTGAAAGTTCCCAGGCCAGGGATCAAATCCAAGCCGCAGCTGTGACCTATGCCAGAGCTGTGGCAACACCGGATCTTTAACCCACTGCGCCACAGTGGAAGCTCCAAGCAATGAGTAATTTTTTTTATTATAAGGATGTCCCCCATAGTGCACCTAATGCGTGGGACAACTTAACTGCTAAATCTGGCCACCTTGCATCTTTGCCCTAGTTCAAAATGTCTTGAATTAAAATTAGAGTTGCACCTACGCTCGAATGACTTACAGCTCTATCTGAGATCTTTAAGATATCCTGGCTATTGACTGAAACAGCTGCAGGCCCATCCTCCCTCCCCTACACCTACCTCAGGCTGTGAAGCCATTTATCACCCGAATTCATTTGATTAGCTTCTAATGCAGCAGCCAGGAGTCTAGACCTAACCGAGCAGAGAGCAGACAGGAGTATGTCCATGACTCAGGTATTTAAGAAATGTAATTACCTGAGTTCCCGTTGTGGCTCAGTGGAACCGAATCTGACTAACATCCATGAGGATGCAGGTTCAACCCCTGGCCTTGCTAAGTGGGTTAAGGATCTGGCGTTGGTGTGACCATTGGGGTAGGTTGCAGACACGACTCGGATCCCGTGTTGCTGCGGCAGCTATAGCTTCAATTGGACCCCTAGCCTGGGAACCTCCATATACCACAGGTGCAGCCCTAGAAAGACCAAAAAAAAAAAAAAAAGTAAATTCCTGTTTATTTAACTCGAGAATTTCAGCTCCCAGACCTCATCTATTAAAGGCTGCCAAAACATGAGCTAAGTCCAGTCTCACCAGCCCGCCTTTTTCCTAGAGGGGTCCCTTGGGCTGGCTCACATCATGCTGGGGCGGGGGGAGGGGGGGGGAGCTTCTGTTTGTGGATGCCTCCTGTCCATGAAGATTGTTGCCAAGGCAGCTCACGGTCCTGACCTCCTGGCCCCTTCAGTGCAGGCGTTTGCCTTCCCTCCCTGTCCCTCTGGGCCGAGGTGCACGGGGTAGCCCTTCCCTCTCCAGGGCCTCTGCTTTGGGGAGTGAAGCTTGAGGCTCTTTGCCATTGAATCCTACCGACTTTCTCAGGTTTTGCCTTCTCCCTGGGTTTCCTCCCCCAGGGAAGGGCACTGAGTTCCTCTGGAGGACTCAAGGCCCCCAGTTCTCTTGGTTCCCCTCCCCCTTCTAAACTCCCTCTGCCTTGGGAGTTCCCACTGTGGCACAGCTGCTTAAGGATTCCTGGCCTGGGAACTTCCATAGGCACTGGTGGAGCTGAAAAAAGAAAACAAAAAACAAAAAACTTCCCTCTGCCTACATAATCTTCCTAAATCTTTTTCTTTTTTCTTTTCTTTCCTCCCCACCCGACCCCCCATCTTGTTCTGGACATGGCCCCGCCTTCCCGCTCCAGAGTATTTCTCTTGAGTATCTAACTCTTCTAAGGATCTTAGGTTTTTGGAAGACTTTGGAAGGTTGTTCCTTTTCACCTTGGCTTCTTCTCGAGGCAATGAATACAAAAGAATTTACTTGATAAGGGGAGAGAAAATGAGGAGAGAATAGAGGAAACCAACTTTAAACTGATTTTAAACATCCGCAGACTCCCCCCGCCACCACCCCGCTTCAAAGTTAGAGCTAAAGAATTAGTTCCTGAGTTCCCATCGTGGCTCAGTGGTTGATGAATCCAACTAGGAACCATGCAGTTGCGGGTTCGATCCCTGGCCTTGCTCAGTGGCTTAAGGATCCGGCATTGCCATGAGCTGTGGTGTAGGTGGGAGATGCGGCTCGGATCCCACGTTGCTGTGTCACTGGTGTAGGCCAGTGGCTACAGCTCCAATTAGACCCCTAGCCTGGGAACCTCCATATGCCGTGGGTGTGGCCCTAAAAGGACAAAAGACAAAAAAAAAAAAAAAAAGAATTAGCTCCTGATTTCTTTGGGCACAAGCTACGCTCCTCCACAGTAGCCCCCAAATCTGGCGACAGCATCTGATGGGAAGCATTTCAGACGTGGATTTTCAGGGCCCCACTCCAGACCTAGAGACTCTCTACAGTTGAATCTAGGAATATACATCTTTTTTTTTGTTTTTTGGGTTTTTTTGCTTTTTAGGGCTGCACCTGCAGCATATGGAAGTTCCCAGGCTAGGGATTTAATCAGAGCTACAGCTGTCGGCCTACACCACAGCAACGCCAGATCCGAGCCACGTCTGCAACCTACACCACAGCTCACGGCAACGCTGGATTGTTAACCCACCGAGCAAGGGCAGGGACTGAACCCGCAACCTCATGGTTCCTAGTCGGATTCGTTAACCACTGCGCCACGACGGGAACTCCGGAATATACATTTTAAAAGGCTCCCAACATTTTTCTTCCATGCTCAGCTGCACTCGTTCTCTTGGCTGCTTCGGGGAATGCCTCCCCTTGGCTTTCCCACATCTTCTGCCTCCTTTCCCTTTCCTTCTTATCCCTGGAGCGGCAACATTCAGTTAAAGGTTCCTTGCGTAGAACCAAAATCTCGTGTGGCGTTCTGTATCCATCTTTCAAAGGGAAGAGAACCTGGAGGGCGAGAGGGTGCTCAAGGCCCAGTCTCACTTGCTCCTATCCCGCTTCTCCCATCCTTCAGCGTCCTGTCCAGGCCCCAAGAAGAAACTCTGAGCCTCACCCGCCGAACAGGACCATCCAACAGCATAGCTGCATCCTGTGTCAAAGGCAAAACTATTGCCCAGGGACTCAGATGCTACCAGGTTCTTGAGAAGAATCACCTACATATCTAAGCACCCCAGTTTCTCAAGGTTCGGGATACTTCCAGAGGCAAGGCCTGAGCATTTAAGATATATTCCCAAAGTGCAAAAATTACAAAGTAAAAAAAAGTGGTTTTTTGGTGTTTTTGTCTTTTTAGGGCAACATGCGTGGCATCTGGAAGTTCCCAGGCTACTGGTCCAATTGGAGCTGTAGCTGCTGGCCTACACCACAGCCACAGCAACGCAGGATCCAAGCCGTGTCCGCGACCTACACCACCAGATCCTTAAGCCACCAAACAAGGCCAGGGATCGAACCCAGGTCCTCATAGATGTTAGCTGGGTTCACTAACCACTGAGTTATGAAGGGAACTAAACAAAGTAAAAAATTTTGTCTTTTTTGTCTTTTCTAGTGCTGCACTTGCAGCATATGGAGGTTCCCAGGCTAGGGGCCTAATCGGAGCTGTAGCTGCCCGCCTAGGCCAGGGCCACAGCAACGCAGGGTCTGAGCCACCTCTGCGACCTATGCCACAGCTCACAGCAACGCTGGATCCTTAGCCCACTGAGTGAGGCCAGGGATCGAACCCACAACCTCATGGTTCCTAGTCAGATTCATTAACCACTGAGGCATGACAGGAACTCAAAGTAAAATTTTTAAAAAATTGCTTGACCTGTTTAAATTATTGATCTGTTTAAATTATTGTTGAATATCATCTTAATTTATTTGGAGAGACCAGTTCATCTTTTTAAAAAGGGAATATGGCCAGGTAGGATATGTCGGGCTGGCAATATCATTGGCCTATTTTATTCTAAAACCAGGTTAGGAGTACGGAGCTAAATTGGAGCTCTTAAAGGATTATGTCCTAGAGGGTGATAATCAACACACTAGCTGAAAATCATTCCACAAGTCATGATTCGAAAGACTCACCCCCTGGGATGGTAGTTGATGGTATAAAAGTCAGCTATGCTTATTGACTTGACCCCAACAAAAAGTCATGTATTGTTATTATGACATCAGAATACTACTCCATATTAAATAATACAGCAAAGGGCCTGAAAAATGAGGTGAGGGGTGGTGGACAGGCTGAAACAGGAGCAGAGAAGTCAATGGAGCCTAAGCAGTTTCCAATAATTTCTTTTCCTCAGGAAAGTAAATTTACACTGAAATATCTCGCTCCAGGTTTAAATTATTGAGACATATATCTTTTCCTTTCAAGTTGATTAAGCAGTGACAGAGTCAAATGCTTTATGATTTCAATGAGCTGTGGAATCTAAAAAACAAAACAAATGACAGTAACAAAAGAGGAACAGAGTTATAGTTACAGAGGACAAACAGGTGGTTGCCTGAGGGGAGGGAGGTGGGAGGAGGAGAGAAATAGGTGCCGGAGAGCAATAGGCACAAATGTGCAGCTGCAAAAGAAGTGAGTTGTGAAGATGAAATGGACAGTGTTGGCAATACAGTCAATCACTCAGGGATAGATTTATACGGTCACATCTTATAACCAGACCTAACGTGGGGACCATTTGGAAGTGCATAGAAGAAAAATCACTATGTTGTGTAATAGGAACTAACACAGTGTCGTAAGTCAGTTATACTTCAAAAGCAAACATATGTACAAACTCATAGAAAAAAGGATCTGATTTGTGGTTACGACAGGCAGGAATAGGGGGATGGAGGGAAGGGAACTTGGGTGAAGGTGTCAAAAGATACTACAAACTTCCAGTTATAAGATAAATAAGTCCTATTATGTACCACATAATATAGACAACACAGCTATGTATTACATATGAAAGTTGTTAAGAGTAAATCCTAGAAGTTCTCATCACACACATTTTTTTCTATTTCTTTATTTTTGGATCTACATGTGATGGTGAATCAATCACTCATTACTAATTGTGCTAATCATTTCATGATGTATGTAAGTCAAATCACGCTGCACGCCTTAAACTTACATAGTGCTGTATAGCAATTACATCTTTTTTGTTGTTGTTGTTCTTTTTGTCTTTTGTCTTTTTAGGGCCACATATGCGGCATATGGAGGTTCCCAGGCTAGGGGTGGAATTGGAACTGTAGCTGATGGCCTACACCACAGCCACAGCATAGCAATGTGGAATCTGAGCCACGTCTGCAACCTACACCACAGCTCATGGCAACGCCGGATCTTCAACCCACTGAGTGAAGCTGGGGATCAAACCCACAACCTCATGGTTCCTAGTCGGATTCGTTTCCACTGCACCACGACAGGAACTCCTTTACTTTTTCTGTTACAGTTGATTTACAAGTTCTGTCAATTTCTGCTGGACAGCAAAGTGACCCAGTCATATATATATATATATATTCTTTTTCTCACCTTATCCTCCATCTTGTTCCATCGCAAGTGACCAAATATAGTTCCCCGTGCTATACAGCAGTTCTGTATTTATACTTTAGATAACACCTTTGCTCTTTGTGATGGTTTGCCAGATGGCGAAGCATTTTTTACATTCTGCTATTCATTCAATTCATAAATTCTTATCAGTTACTCTTGTGTTTCATTATAGGCAATTGTGGTCCAGAAGGCTTAGACTATGTATTCAAAGTCACAATTTTGTGACTGAGTCATAGAATAGCTACCTCCTGACTCAAGGTCCAGTGAATTTTACACTATTTGGGGTGTGGTCTTTGTTTCACTGAGTAATTTTTTTTTTTTTTTTGGCTGTACTTGTGGCACGTAGAAGTTTTTAGTCCAGGGATGGAACTCAAATCACAGCAGTGACAATGCCAGATCCATAACCTGCTGAGCCACAAGAGAACTCCCATATTTTTTGTTCCACAACATTGTCATACTTCTACACAAGTTTTGTTCTGTTGATTCTTGTTTAGATTTAACCGTTTATTTCTTCTCTCAACACTTTTTCTTGCTTTTTATTCCTTCCTTTTAGGTTTAATTTTCTTCTTCTTCTTTTTTTTTTTTTTTTTTTTTTTTTCCCCTGGGCTGCACCCGTAGCATATGGAAGTTCGCAGGCTAGGGGTCGAATTGGAGCTACAGTTGCCGACCTACGCCACAGCCACAGCAACGCCAGATCTGAGCCTTGTCTGTGACCTATCCCACAGCTCACAGCAACACCAGATCCCCAACCCACTGCGCGAGGACAGGGATCAAACCCGCAACCTCATGGTTCCTAGTTGGACTCGTTAACCACTGTGCCATGACGGGAACTCCAATTTTCTTCTTCTTGAGTTACTTCTTTGGATGGTCTTTTTGTGGATAGTCTATAGGTGACAAATTCTGTCTTTGCCTAAATGTTGTTACTTATCCTCAAGTTTGAATTATTAACTAACCAGAACCTGATCGACATTCTCTCAGTATTTTGGAGCTATTCCACTGGCCTCTTGATGAAAGAGCATGAGTCTTGGAGATATAGATAAGCATGGTTCGGATAGACAGAAACTCATACAGAGACCCTGGAGCAAGGGTATGACCAGTAAGAAGTAGATCTGAACAGGTGCTTGGAGTCAGACCAAGCAGGATTAGCCTGGTTCAGAAGAAATAGTTGGGCTTTGGAGTCAAACAGATATGAGGTCTGGAGCTGCCATTCACCTGCTCTGACCTTGAGCAATTTTCTTGAATCTCTTTTCTTCCATTTCTTCATCTGTAAAATGGAGATGGCGATGTTTCTCATACAGACTGTTCCAAGGATTAAATGGGGTAACACATATAAAAGACCTGCCAGAGAGTAGGCATTTAATATTCTTTGAGCAGAGGTGCTAACTCTGTTGTTTATGTGAAGTATGGGAGAAATGAGAGGTTAGAGGTGGGGAGATTGGCGTTTTAGTAAATTTTTTTTTCCTTTTTCATTAGTTTTTTTATTTTTCCTTTTTTGTCTTAAAAATTTTTTTCTATTGAAGTGCAGTTGACTTACAATATTGTATTAGTTTTAGGTGTTCAACACAATGAACCAGTTATATTCATTTTTCTCATATAGGTTATTATAGAATATTGAGTAGATTTCTCTGTGCTATACAGTAGATCCTTGCTAACTACCTATTTTTTTAAATTGTTATTTCCCCAATACAATTTTTTTTCTACTGTACAGCATGGTGACCCAATTACACATACGTGTATACATTCTTTTTTCTCACATTATCATGCTCTATCATAAGTGACTAGACATAGCTCCCAGTGCTACACAGCAGGATCTCATTGCTAATGGCTTTTTAGTAAATTTTGGTTTAATTCTTTACAGTTTCATTAGGATATAATTTACACATAACATCATATGAGTGTAAAGTGTACAACATGATGATTTGATGATTATATGTATATATTGCAAAATGATCAGCATATTAAGTTAACACATCCATCACTTCACATGATTACATTTTTTAATGCAGAAGTTTCTGGGCCAGGGATCAATCCAGAGACCTGAGCCATAGCAGCGACGATACCAGATCCTTAACTGTTAGGCCAAAAGAGAACTCCCTGATGAGAACTTTTAATATCTACTCTCTCGGCAACTTTCAAATATATGGCACAGTGTTGTCAACTACAGTCACCATGCTGTACTTGACCTTCCCAGAACTCACAGCTGGAAGTTTGTACCTTTTGCCCATCTTCACCCTCCCCCACCCCTGGCAACCATCAATCCGTTCTGTATTTTTGAGTTCAGCTTTTTTTAATTCCACACATAAATGAGATCGTAAGAGTATTTATTTGCCTTTCTCTGACTTATTTCATTTAGCATACTGTCCTTGAAGTCCATCCACATTGTCCCAGTTGTCCCAAATAGCAGGATTTCCTTCTTTTTTTGTGTGTGTTGGATAATATAGACACATTTGCTTCATCTCTTCATCCATCAATGGACACTTGTTTCCGTGTCTTGATTATTGTAAATAATGTTCATTGAACATAAGGGGATGGTGCTTTCTTTTTCTTTTTTTTTTTTTTTTGCTCTTTAGGGCTGCATCTGCAGTATATGGAAGTTCCCAGGCTAGCAATCTAAGTGGAGCTGTAGCCACCGGCCTACACCACAGCCACAGCAATGCAGGATCTGAGCCACGTTTGTAACCTACACCACAGCTCATGGCAATGCTGGATCCTTAACCCACTGAGAAAGGTCAGGGATCAAACCAGCAACCTCATGCTTACGAGTCAGATTCACTTCCGCTGAGCCACAACGAGAACTCCAGGGATGGTGATTTCCTTCCCTTCAGATATATACCCAGAAATGGGATTGCTGGATCATATGATAATTTTATTTTTAATTCTTTTGAGGAAATTCCACGCTGTTTTCCATAGTGGCTATACAAATTTACACACCCACCAACAGCATACCAGGATTTCCTTTTCTCCGCATCCTTGTTACTTCTTGTGTTTTTGACATCAGCAATTCTAACAGGTGTGAGTTGATCTCTCATAGTGCTTTTGATCTGCATTTCCCTAATGACTAGTGATGTTGAGCAACTTTTCACAAACCTGTTGGCCATCTGAGTACCTTCTTTGGAAAAGTGCCTATTCAGGTCATTTGCCCACTTTTTATTTGGGATTTTTTAATTTTCTTGCTATTGAGTTGTATTGGTTCTTTATATATTTTGGGTATTAACCACTTATCTAATGTATGATTTGCAAGTATTTTGTTTCATACCACTGGTTGGCTTTTCATTTTGTCAATCACTCCTTTTGCTGTACAGAAGCTTTTTAGTTTGATGTAGTCCCACCTGTCTGTTGTTGTTTTTGTTGCCTTTGCTTTAGGTGTCATATCTAAAAAAATTATTGCCAAGACTCTCATCAAGGAGATTTTCCCCTTTGTTTTCTTCTAGGAGTTTTATGATTTCAGATCTTTCATACAAGTCTTTAATCCATTTCAACTTAATTTTTGTGAGTGGAGTAATACAGGAATCTAGTTTTATCCAATCTTCTCAGTACCATTTATTGAAGAGACTGTCTTTTATCCACTGAGCATTCTTGGCTGTCTCGTCAAATATTAGTTGACTGTTTAGGTGTGGGTTTATTTCTGGGCTCTTGATTTTGTTCCATTGGTCCATGTGTCTGCTTTTAGATAGTATCATACTGTTTTGATTACTATAGCTTTGTAATATAGTTTAAAATTAGGACTGTGATATTTCCAGCTTTGCTCTTCTTATTTAGGATTGCTTTGGCTATTCAGTGTCTTTCGTGGTTCCATGTGACTTTTAGGATTTTTTTTTTTTTTTTTGCCTTTTAGGGCCATACCTGTAGCATATGAAAGTTCCTAAGCTAGGGGTTGAATTAGAGCTGAAGCTGCCAGCCTACACCACAGCCACAGCAATGCAAGATCCAAGCCGCATCTGCCACCTAGACCACAGCTCATGGCAACACTGGATCTTTAACCCACTGAGTGAGGCCAGGGATCCAAGCCATGTCCTTTTTAGATACTAGTTGGTTTGTTACCATTGTGCCATGAAATGAACTTCAGGATATATATATATTTTTTGGATTTCTGTAAAAAATGCTATTGGAATCTTGTTAGGGATTGCATCAATTCTTTGTGTGTGTGTGTGTGTGTGTGTGTGTGTGTGGTTTTTGTCTTTTTAGGGCTGCACCCACAGCATATGGAGGTTCCCAGGCTAGGGGCCAAATTGGAGCTATAGCTGCTGACCTATGCCATAGCCACAGCAATGTAGCATCATAGCTGTCTTTGACCTACACCACAGGTCACAGCAGTGCCAGATCCTTAACCTACTGAGCAAGGCCAGGGATCGAACCCACATACTCATGGATACTAGTTGGGTTCATTAACCACTGAGCCATGATGGGAACTCCCTCCTGCATCAATTCTTTGGATAGCTTTAGGTAGTATGGACATTTTAAGCAATATTAATCCCTTCAATCCATGAACATGGGATATCTTTCCATTCATCTGTGTCTTCAATTTCTTTCATTGCTGTCATAGTTTTCAGTGTACAGATCTTTCACCTCCTCAGTAAAATTTTTCCTAAGTATTTTATCAGGGGAGATCAACTTTGAGGCTCTGATAATAAACTTGGCTATTGATGAAAATGAATTATCAAAATATATTTAAGCTGTACCTTATTTGTTCTTAATGCATAATAAAAGAAGGAGGAAGAAGTGGAGGAAGAGAACAGGTGAGCTGAAATAGTATAGAGGCAGAAAGTACCTTTTTGAGAGAAAAAAGCCTTACCTTAATCGAATACCTGTCCAAAACAATCATCCGTTAGCTTGTCACTCAAAGATGTTCTTTTCTCACATCAGCTTATGCTGTTATTAAATCCAACCCCTTAAGCTAGTATTCATCCCCAAACATTCTAATAGTCATTTAAAATGTCTGTCTCTAATATGTCACATCCTCTCTTTCTTCTATTGATACAATTCAAACTATATCATCTCCTGGATTATTGTGAGAGCCTTAAAACTGGTCTTCTCTTTGGGAGTCCAATCTCCTTCTCCTCACCAGGCCAACTCATAATTGTACTTTCAGTCTTAGCCCAAGCATAAATTCCTTAGAAAAAGCCTTTGAAAATCCCTGAGGATAGATTGGATTCCTCTTCTTGTTCATAATCATAACACCCTATACTTTTTCTGTGCATTACTTGTAAATGCAATAATTAACTGCATGTGTCAATAGCTAAGACATGGAAACAACCTATCAAGAGATGAATAGATAGATACAATGAATTTATTTCCAGAACAGAAACAGATTCAGAGATTTTGAAAACAAACTTATGGTTACCAAGTGGACAGGTGGGGAGAGGGGTGGAATGGAGGTTTGGGATTGGTATATGTATACAGTGGTATGTGGAATGATTGGCCAATTGGTGCCTGCTATATAGCACAGGGAATGCTACCCAATATTCTGTGACAATCTATATGGGAAAAGTTTCTGAAAAAGAATGGATGTGTGTATATGTATAACTGAATCACTTTGTTGTACAGAAGAAATTATCACAACATTGTAAATTAACTATACTGCGGTGAAACAACAACAAAAAACCCCCCAGATGAATGGATAAAGATGTGCTACATATGTACAGTGGACTACAACTCAGCTTATAAAAAAGAATGAAATAATGCCATTTGCAGCAACATGCATGCAACTAGAGGTTATCATATTAAGCGAAGTAAGTCAGAAAGACAAATAACGTATGATATCCCTTATATCTGGAATACAAAATATGAAACAAATGAACCTACCTACAAAACAGAAATGGAGCTACAGACAAGAGGAACAGACTTCTTGTTGCCAAGGGGTTAAGGAAGAGATGGAGTGGGAGGTTGGGATGGGCAGATACAATGTATTATACATGGAGGGGGAAAACAGCAAGGTCCTACTGTACAGCACAGAGAACTATATCCAATGTCCTGCGATATATCATAATGGAAAAAATATGTATGTATATATATCACTTTGCTGTACAGCAGAAATCAACACAACATTGTAAATCAACTATACTTCAATAAAAACAAAGTTTGATTAAAATATTGTGTAGTTTTTGCTTGTTTCTTCCCTCACTAAACTGTCTACTCTGTGAGGGGAGGGCCACTGTGTATCCAACAGCAACAGCATTGTACTCCATTTACTAGAGTCCAGTACGTAGTGGCCCTCGGAAGTTAATTGTTAAATGGAGAATAAATAAATACACACACACACACACACGTTTTTACCTGATTGCCTCTTTTGTCCACATTGTATTTAGTCGTCATGTCTTCTTCAGCTCCTCTTGGCTATGACAGTATCTTAAACTTGTTTTGAGGAAAATGATAAGGTATTTTACAGGATTTCTCTCTCCTAGACTGTCTGATGTCTTTCTCATGATTAGACGGAGGTTATAGGTTTATGGGAGGATGACCACAGAGGTGATGTGCCATTTTCATCACATCATATCATGTATCGACATCACTTATCACTGTTGATGTGGACCTTGTTTGCCTGAATGTAGTGGTTTTCTTTTCTCTCTTTTTTTTTTTTTTTGGTCTTTTTGCCTTTTAGGGCCGCACCCACAGCAAATGGAGGTTCCCAGGCTGGGGGTGCAATGGAAACTGTAGCCACCGGCTTACGCCAGAGCCACAGCAACACGGGATGGCGATCTGTGTTCTGTGACCCACACCACAGCTCATGGCAACAGTGGATCTTTAATCCGCTGAGTGAGACCAGGGATCGAGACCCAGTCCTCACGGATGCTAGTCAGGTTGGCTAACTGCTGAGCTGAGCCACAACAGGAACTCCCTGTAGTGGTTTTCATTATAAAGTTACTCTTCCCTCCCTTTCCATTCTCTCTCTCTCTTTTTTTTTTTTTCCTGCTTTTTTAGAGCTGAACCTGTGGCCTATGGAATTTCTCTGGCTAGGGGTTTAATTGGACCTGTAGATGCTGGCCTATGCCATAGAAATGCCAGATCTGAGCCTTGTCTGCAACCTACACCACAGCTCACGGCAACACCAGATCCTTAACCCACTGAGCAAGGCCAGGGATTGAACCCTCGTCCTCATGGATACTAGTCAGATTCATTTCTGCTGCTTCACAACAGGAACTCCATGGCTGTGGCTGGCAGCTGTGGCTCCAATTGGACCCCTAGCCTGGGGACTTCCATATGCTGTGGGTGCAGCCCTAAAAAGGCAAAAAAAAAAAAAAAAGTATCTTTTGGAGTTTCAGCTGTGGCTCAATGGGATCAACAGTGTCTCTGCAGTGGCAGGGACGTGGGTTCAATCCCCAGCCCGACACAGTGGGTTAAGGATCCAGCATGCCACAGCTGTGGCATAGGTTGCAACGATGGCTCGATTCCTTGCCTGGGAACTCTCCATGCTGTGGAGTGCCCCCCCCAAAAAAAAACGAAAAAAAAAAGATGTATCTTTTTTGCGTGCAAATCATGCTGCACTCTGGTTCTCCACTCTTTGTGTCCATGACATGCCTTCCTTCACAGGGTGGTAGCTACTGTCTTGAGCATGGCTTAGCTTTCAGACCTCACCTAGGAAATAAGTAACCTTGAGAGCATGTTTTGCCGAATGAGAAAACAGTTATTTTTAACTCCATGAACCTTCCTTTATATATTTGAGCAAAACTTGGAGGTCTGAGAATGTGTAGAGCCAGAGTGTATGGTATAAAGGTGGTTCCTGTGAGATAGGAAGAGATGAAAAGGAGGAATCAAGAAAGGGGATGACGGAAGAGAGAGACCTCAGAGGATGAGACCATGGTGGGGGATGCTTCCTGGTCTGTAGGAGGAGACCCGTCCGCCAAGTCTTTGTCTGGGTTAAGACATTAGGAAAACCATTAGAAGCTAAGACAGCATGAGAGGAAACTTGAGACTGCTTAGGCTGATGTCTGCTTCTCTGTTAACTCCCTCCCAGCCTTGCTCTGGTGGGATGGAGGGAAGAGATGCACTCCAAAAAGCATCCAGTGGGTTCTTCTTGTGTGGCATGTGTAAGTTCCTAGAAGACACCATGAATGATGCAGAAGAATTAAGAGCTGAGTATGAAGAGTTGCCAGGGTTCACCAGGCATGGACACAGTATAGGAGTGCCATGGAAGGGGGTGTGAGGTGGACAGATCTGGGAACAGGAAGACCTGGGCCTCACAAGTACCTGTGCAAGGCCAGTGGGGGAAGCCCGTCAGCAGAGGGTATTTGCCAGGTTTCCTGGGAACAATTGTCCTGCAAAAAGGTTCTCAGAAGACAGACCATCCCTGGCATCAGTGGTGGATGAAGACAGAAGTCTGTATCCCAAAACTAGATGAGAAAAAATAATCTTCAACCAGGGTCAGCAGGAGGCAGCACAGGGCAAGAGTTTACAGGCACCTATCCTGGCTGACAGGACCACTTCAATGGCCTTTTTAAAAAAATCCCCCTTTCAGTGCAATGCCTATCAAATTACCATGGACATTTTTCACAGAACTCAAACAAAATATTTTAAAGTTTGTTTGGAAATGACCCAGAATAGCTGAAGACATCCTGAAAAAGAAAAATGGAGCTGGAGGAATCAGGCTCCCGGACTTCAGGCTATACTACAAAGCAACAATCATCAAAACAGTATGGTACTGGCACAAAGACAGAAATATAGATCAGTGGAACAGGATAGAAAGCCCAGAATTAAACCCACACACCTACAGCCAACTAATCTATGACAAAGGAGGCAAGAATATACAATGGAGAAAAGACAACTTGTTCAATGAGTGGTGCTGGTAAAACTGGACAGCCACATAGAAAAGAATGAAATTAGAACACTGCCTAACACCATACACAAAAATAAACTCAAAATGGATTAAAGACCTAGATATAAGACTAGCCACTATAAAACACTCAGAGGAAAACATAGGGCAAACACTCTCCGACATAAACGACAGCAACATCTTCTCAGATCCACCTCTTAATGACAGTAAAAACAAAAATAAACAAATGGGACCTAATCAAACTTCAAAGTTTCTGCACAGCAAAGGAAACCCTAAACAACACAAAAAGACAACCCACAGAATGGGAGAAAATCTTTACAAATGAATCGACGGACAAGGGATTCATCTCCAAATTTATAAACACCTTCTGCAGCTCCATATCAAAAAAACAAACAACCCCATCAAAAAATGGGCAGAAGATCTAAACAGACAATTCTCCAAAGAAGACATACAGATGGCCGAGAAACACATGAAAAGATGTTCAACATCACTCATTATTAGAGAAATGCAAATCAAAACCACGATGAGGTACCACCTTACACGGGCCAGAATGGCCATCATCAAAAAGTCTACAAACAATAAGTGGTGGAGAGGGTGTGGAGAAAAAGGAACCCTATTACACTGTTGGTGGGATTGTAAATTGGTGTAACCACTGTGGAAAACGGTATGGAGATTCCTCAGAAAACTCAAAATGGAACTACCATTTGATCCAGCAATCCCACTCCTGGGCATCTATCCAGAGAAAACCATGACTTGAAAAGACACAAGTACTCCACTGTTCACTGCAGCACTATTTTCAATAATCAAGACATGGAAACAACCTAAATGTCCATCGACAGAGGAGTGGATCAAGAAGATGTGATACATATACACAATGGACTATTACTTAGCCATTAAAAGGAATGAAATACCAGCATTTTTAGCAACACGGATGGACCTAGAAATCATCATGCTAAGTGAAGTCAGTCAGACAATGAGACACCAACATCAAATGCTTTCACTAACATGTGGAATCTGAAAAAAGGACAGACTGAACTTCTTTGCAGAACAGATACTGACTCAGAGACTTTGAAAAACTTATGGTTTCCAAAGGAGACAGTTTGGAGGGTGGGGGATGCGCTGGGGTTGTGGGATGGAAATCCTATAAAATTGGATTGTGATGATCATTGTATAACTACACATGTAATAAATTCATTGAGTAATAAAAAAAAAAATCCCCCTATTGGAGTTTCTGCTGTGGCAGTGTGGGTTCAATACCTGGGCTGGGAACTTCCATATGCCATGGGTGCAGACAAAAAAGAAAGAAAAAATTACCCAGTCATTTATATGAACTGAAAAAGAAAAAAAAAAAATTCCTCTTATTAAAAATTTTTTTTCTGGAGTTCCCATCATGGCTGAGCAGAAACTAATCTGACAAGCAGCCATGAGGACGCAGGTTCTATCCCTGGCCTTGCTCACTGGGTTAAGGATCTGGCGTAGTTGTGGCTGTGGTGTAAGCTGGCAGCTGTAGCTCTGATTTGACCCCTAGCATGGGAACCTCTGTGTGCCGTGGGTGAGGCCCTAAAAGACAAAAAAAAAATTTTATTTTTTCTGGTTGCTCTGTTTTGGATTTAAAGTTTTATTTTACAAGCTTCAAGAGCCCTGAACCAAGCCTTTTGCTTATTTCCAAACATTTGGATGTGTATGACATTTTAATAGTAAAATAATCCTACGTTTTCAAGTATCTTCAGCAAAAAAAAAAAAAAAAAAAAATCCTGTGTTCATAAACCCTTTTGTTGGCAGTTTTATTTCTAAAGCTAATCATTAGTATTGCTTGCCTTAAGTAATGATTGTTTGAATTTCCTAAGAGTCATTTTCAGTTTTGAACAAAGCCATCAAATCTATTCATTGTGCCTCTAATGAAGCAAATCGGAAAATAATCAAATGTGAAAATGTAACTATAAATAGAAGCATGCTTAATAGTTCCTGATAATTTCCCTCTTCCAGAAATAGTAGTACATTGCTATTGGCTATAACTCACATATTCAGATCATCCTAGTGTTTTCATTTTTTTTTATTAATACCTTTTTATTCCATGGACATGCAGGCTTTCCTTCTGACCTTACTGTTATAAACAAGTTGGATATCCATATTCATTCATAGGTTCCAGTTAGCTTTGCTTTGCCCCATGGCCTCAGCCATATAACTTGTAAGAAGTTATGGTCATTTTAAAATGTGTCTACACAGCCTTAGGCCTTTCTCTTTTCAAAAGGAAGAGTCCAATTCCTCCCCTGCAGTGGGGGCTGGGTTCCTGGCTCACGTCTAATGAAAAGAACGTGGTGGACGTGACAAAGTGTGACTTCTGAGATGAGGTCATAAAAGGCTTTGTGGCTCCTGTTTGCTCTCTGGGACGGCTCAGCCATCACGTCCTAAGGACACTCAAGCAGCATGGAGAGGTCTGCATGGCCATGAAGCACCAGGTTGCCAGCTGTGGGTGAGAACCACCCTGAAAACGGATCCTCCCGGCTCTAGTCAAGGCTTCAGATAACTGCGGATCTGGCTGAGCCAGAGCTGACTGCACCTCACGAGCAACTGGAGCCAGAATTCCCCAGAACTGCCCACATCTGAATTCTGGACTCACAGAAATTGTATGAAATAAGAAATGCTTATTGTTGTTTCAAGTGGCTGAGTTTAAGGGTGATTCATTTTGCAATAGATTACTAATATTAATGCACCAGCGTTCTCACAACTGTATACTACGGCACAGAAAAAGACTAGAAAAAAATGCTGGTAAGTTGGCATTCTCATATCATTAAGACAGCCTCGGACGCAAGTGTACTGAGGTTAGATCTTAAATCATCATTCTTGGTGATAGTGCTTGTCTTGGCTGTGGCTGTGGCTAAATATTTTAACTCTGGTGTTTCTAAGCAGCTTGGCTTATTTGTGGTTACCTATATGTTTGGTAAAGATTATGCTGATTCAACAAGCTTACCTAATCACTTACATGTGGCTTTGTGCTCAGATCCATTTTTCTAAGCTCTTTAGTCAAGGGAAAATATATATGCTCTCCTGTGATGTTTCCCAAAATGCAAGCTAGACCAGGAAAAGATAAACAATAACAAAGAAACCTAAGAACATCTCGCTATGATTTGGTTCAGGCAGATAAAGTCGTTATAAACACCGATGTTTTCCAGTTTTAAATGTAAATAGTTACAGGGAGTTCCTTGGTGTCCTAGTGGGTTAAGGACCCAGCATTGTCTCACTGCTGTGGTGCAAGCAAAAAAAAAAAAAAAAAAGTAAATACTTACAAGTGTTTTAGGTATTGTGAAAGGGTCAGGTTGGTTTTTAGGACTCTAAACCAAACTGGACCTTTCCCCCTTTCCCAGTTGATCTTCCAGAGACTCCTGTTTCAACTTATCTTTCTCTTTGTGAAATATTCGTTGTTTTATTAATCAGCCTCTCCATGTCTTCCTAAATAGGATCCCATGAAGATTCGAGAGTTTCTTGGAGTTCCAGTTGTGGTGTACTGGGTTCAGGATCCAGTGTTGTCTCTACGGTGGCTCCAGTTGCTGCTGATGTGTGTTCAACCTCAGGCCTGCTGCAGTGGGTTAAGGACCCAGGGTTGCTGCAGCGGCAGCTCACAATTGATCCCTGGCCTGGGAACTTCCATATATATGCTGCAATGTGGCCAAAAAAAAAAAAAAATTTTTTTTTTCTTTCTCCAGGACAACCTGGTGTTTTGCAAGCACCGCGATGATGGCTGTTGCCCATCGAACTGCTTATGGTGACCGAGGTCCCAAAGCATCTTTTTGAGCTGCAGTCTTCTAAGTATTGAATGCAACAGGGACCCCTCACAAGAGGGAAAATAGCTTGTTTTCCCCAAAATACACAGAGTGTGTGTCCCAGAACATCAGAAAGATGAAAACTCAGGTTTTGTTTTTTGTTTTTGTCTTTTTGCCATTTCTTGGGCTGCTCCCACGGCATATGGAGGTTCCCAGGCTAGGGGTCAAATTGGAGCTGTAGCCGCCGGCCTTTGCCAGAGCCACAGGGATCTGAGCCGTGTCTGTGACCTACACCACAGCTCACAGCAACGCTGGATTCTTCACCCCCTGAGGAAGGCCAGGAATTGAACTCGCAACCTCATGGTCCCTAGTCGGATTTGTTAACAACTGCACCACGACGGGAACTCCGAAATCTCAGTTTTATTTCAACTTAAATTAACTCGCTGAGTCTGAGAAAAAATGACCATGAAGTGTCACTCAAATCTACAATTATCTTTCCCCTCAGCTCAGGGAGAAACAAATGACAAGCAGGTGAAATGGAAGACTGGGATTTTTTCACTCCTGTCAGCTCCAGTTCATGAGGTATTGAGGGCAGGACTTGCCTCCTGGCATTCTCCTGGAGTCTTCCACATTCCAGATGCCCCCACCAGCAGGTTGCTGTTCACCCCCAGATGTCTGGTGGGTGCTGCTGGGCATGAGAACAGACTGCTTCTCCTCCAGGTTAGGAGAAAATCTGAGACCAACTGCTATAGATTACAGACTGACTTTTTGTTGTTGTCTTTTAATTTAGGATGTAGCTTCCATGTTACAGAAAAGACTACTTGTGGCATTGCTTGGTAGCTGAGCAGGTTAAGGATCCAGCATTGTCACTGCTGTGGCATGGGTTCAATCCCTGTTGTGGGTGTGGCCAAAAAATAAAAAGGAAAAAGGAAAGACACTTGTGCTAGTGTTAGTGTACTAAGTTCAAGGCTGAATACAAAAATCTCTCTCTGTCCTTGTGTACTGGGCTTCTTAGGGCCACACCCATGGCTTGTGGAGGTTCCGAGGCTAGGGGTCTAATTGGAGCTACAGCTGCCAGCCTATGCCACAGCCACAGTGGATCCTTAACCCGCTGAGCGAGGCCAAGGATCAAACCCTCAACCTCATGGTTCCTAGTCAAATTTGCTTCCGCTGCGCCACAACGGGAATTCCAGTTAGCATCCTTTTCTACTCTTAGCTCTTGGTCCAGGAAAAAAAGAACTCTTAATCAATTATATCTCTTATGACTTCATTTACACGACCAGACAGCTTTACTTTTTAAAAATAAAGATTAATCATGTAATTAATTGTCTCCCCCCCCCCCATAATAGTTTTAAAGCTTGGATACTGTACTTCTCAAAATAAGCACTGGCTAAAGACGGATAATTTTTAGAAGATTGTATCTGGCCTTTACCCACCCTAAATATACTTTATATGAACAGTTATTGACCAAATGGCACTAATCTCATACTAGCAAAGGGAAAGACAATTAGCTCATTTTTGTCTTGAACTGTATTTGTAGTTGTCATGATTTATTTAAACATTAAATGGCTATTTTCCTTCCTCAACTCCCATTCTATAAAATTCAAATAATTTGGGCTTTTCCTCCCATCTTTTTTCCCCTGTAAGTCTGTCTATATAATGCACTCTTCTGTCCAGAATAGACTAGATCTAGCTCCTGATTTCATCAGAAAGGCTGTCGTGAACAACAGAGATGTTTTTGAAAAGATTCTCTCAAACCATTTTTCATTAACTCAGGTTAAGCTATTTGTAACTTCTGGGGTGGCAGGGACTGCTGCCTCCTCTAAAGAGATGCCTGGGAGTTCCTGTCGTGGCTCAGTGGTAACAAACCTAATATCCATGAGGACCTGGGTTCGATCCCTGGCCTTGCTCAGTCAGATAAGGATCTGGTGTTGCTGAAAGCTGTGGTGTAGGCCAGCAGCTGCAGCTCCAGTTCAACTCCTCACCCAGGAACCTCCATATGCTGCAGGGGCGGCCCTAAAACAAACAAGCAAGCAAAAAAAGTGCTTGAGTGGAGTTCCTTTGCGGCACAGTGGGTTAAGGATCTGGCATTGCCACTGCAGCAGCTTGGGTCACTGCCATGGCTTGGGTTCGATTCCTGGCCCAGGAACTCCTACACACTGTGGGAATGGCAAAAAAGAAAAGTGCTTGAGTGTTGGGACCATGAGTAACCCACCCCCTCCCGTCTGATGCTGATACTCCCCGATAATGTTGGTCAGCCTGGGCTTGGGACACTCACCACAGCCCTTCTGCTCTCTGAAGGCGCCAGGTCCTCCCTTAAGAGACCTGTCCCTCTACAACATGTCGCCAGACAGAAGAGGCAGAAATGGAAGTGTGGACCGAATCCCGCCTCTGCCACCCACTCCCAGTCACAGCCTCTCCACCTCCCTCCGTTTTCCATTCATCCAGCGCTTAATAACAACCAAACCCACAGCATCCTCAGCTTCAAGGATTAACTGAGATAAACATCAAAGGTTGGGAACAGTGCCTAGTCCCACAGTAAACCCCCAAGGCATGATTGCTGGTACTATTATTGTTTAAGCTACAGGCACAGGCACACAAATATGAAACCAATGGCAGAGTTAGTAAAGACAACCAACCAATGTTTTTAAATCGGAATTAGACAGTCTGTATTCTAACACACACACACACACACACACACACACACACACACACACAGTCTGTACCAATTAAATACAATAAAGTTGAAAGGGGATATAAATTACAGTTTTTCTTTTTTTAAACAGACAATAGTAAAATACTACAGTCAGCTCACTATACACAAAAATCATGAACAGCAGCTTTTCATTAAAATCTCCAATATCTTACTCATTTACTGATGCTAAGAACTGAAAGGAAAAAGGTACAGCCAACTGTACACACTCTTTCTGGCTCCCACAACACATGAATTGCTGTACAAGTGGACCAGCTGTACAGGCATCTACACAATAGGTACATAAAGTACTTTTGCAACAACTTCTGCATACACAGTCCCTCCAAGCCTCCATCAGTTAAAGATTTTTACAAGTGACGACACCGACAGCAGTGTCATCTGTGTTCCATCATTTCTTGCGAACACGGTCAAGTGGGTGCCCATGAACTTTACAGCTCATTCCACCTCTTCAGTATTTTCCAGAATCGAAGTAAAATAACAAGGGCAAAACCACACCACCACAAAACCTACCAATCCCAAACAGAACCACAAAGAGACGAAAATCAACACCCTCCCGGCCCCCCGCCCGACCCAACGCTTGGTTATGTCGTTGTGTTTTCTTACAGTAATACTGCTCTCTGCATTCTGCCTGCCTGGCTGGGCTGGACCAAGGGACAAGAGATGCTGGGGTCAGGCCCCAGTCATTGTCAACAGCTATAATACACATCGATGTCAGCAGGTGGCGAACCAAGTGGAAGACCAAAGAAGGGAGCTGAGACTTTTCAGTGTGCTTGTGAAACAGAGGACAGAGAACGGCAGCACGTGGCCTGGTAGCCAAGAGGCATATGGCACCGAACTTGCAGTCAAACACATAGGTACACATAAAACAAGGGTGGACAGCAAAAACGTTCAGTCTTGTGTAAGTTCTTTGGTTATAAAGAACGGCATTCTGTAACCTTTTCCACAAAGAGGGGTGTGCAACCTCCTCCTTAGGCAGTACAATCTTTTTCATCTGCTCGTGTTCTGAGCGATCGCCCAGGCTGCTTTGTAACAATGTCCAGTACCTTACGATTTTCTACAAACCACTTTCATCCGCATTTCAGTGTGCAGTCTCGTCTGTCTCCAGACATACTATATAGATACACATTTCATATACATAATATATATTACTTATAAAAAAAAATTAGAGCATTGACTCCAGATTCTACAGTAAGAACTGATTAAAATTGTACAAGAATAAAGTTTGTTTGAATCTGTGGAGGTTTCTACATGGGGCGGGGGTGTGTGTGTGTGTGTGTAGTGAGTGCAAACAAAAATACTGCCACTTCATTAAGCCAGGATTTTCGGTTCTCTGGAAAAAAGCAGAGGTTGCCGATTCACCCAAGTGACAAAGTGCCGCTTCTCCCTGCTCAGGAGGAAGAGGAGGAAGCCCTGGGACAGCGTGGCTTCTCGGTGCTGGTCTGGGGGTCCCGCTGGGCCGCAGCCTGTTGTAGAGATGGGCTGGTGTTCTCGGGAGGCGACTGGAGCAGAGATGCCGTGGCCTTCGCAGGAAGTGCTCGCTGCTCTTACCGAGTGGCCGTGCGCCCCTGGAACGCAGAGGCCGATGAGTTCCAGCTCCTGTGTCCCCACCCCCTCCCTACCCATGGGGACCACCCTACACAAGGGGCTCCTCCCAGGGGGACCCACAGGATCCGATTTACAATGGAATCCAGTGCTTGAATTTACACTGTTCAAGGGAGGAACCTAGCTCCAAGGAGAAGCGTCTAGGAAAAGTAATGCCAGCAAGACCCAAAATTAAAGTAAAACAAAATCACTTCTGGGTCCACACTCTAAGTCGTACCAGGGTGAAAACCAAAGTCAAACAACAGTACTTAAAAAAGTCCTCAAACTTTTTCCCTGTCAAAACAACTTATCACAACCAACAGGACTCCCCTGGTGGCACAGCTGCTTTAAGATCCGGTGTTGTCACTGTTGTGGCTCTGGTTACTATGGAGGCACGGGTTCGAGCCCTGGCCCAAGAACTTCCTCATGCTGAGGGCAAGGCCAAAAATAAAAAAAAGAACTAATAACAAAAATACTACAGTAATCAAAAAGAAAAAGAAAAAAAAATCATCACAGTCCTACATTACCCTGATAAAAGAAATATTTTTAAAAAATGTATTTATTTTTTGCTTTTTAGGGCCACACCCAAGGCATAATATGGAGGTTCCCAGGCTAGGGGTCCAATCGGAGCTATAGCTGCCAGCCTACACCACAGCCACAGCAATGCCAGATATGAGCCGAGTCTGTGACCTACACCACAGCTCATGACAGTGCCAGATCCCACTGAGCGAGGCCAAGGATCGAACCTGCGTCCTCATGGATGCTAGTCAGATTCGTTAACTGCTGAGCCACGACGGGAACTCCCACCAAGAAATATTTTTGTAAATTCTACTTTCAAACCAAAATCTTTGGCAGGGACATGCTATTCTGGAGCCCTTCGAAAGCAGAAATCAGCTTCTGTTCCTGTTACCGGGTTCTAACGAATCCAGGCAATGAAACAAGGGCTTGCTGCCCTCCTCCCTCTTCTATGAGCGGTGCTTCAAGCAGTGCACCTCAGACATGCCACCCCCCACTCCTTCAGCAGCTGGGTTTGTGAAAACCTCACCCCCCCCGTTCCACCTTGTACTGAAGCAAAGTCTTAGGTGTGGAGGGCAGTGACTTCTGGAAATCTGATTTTTTTTTTTTTTTTTTTTCCCTTCAGTGGCTTGATGTGGGATCTCAGTTCCCAGACTAGGGACCGAACCCAGACTGAAGCAGTGGTCAAAGTGCCAAGTCCTAAACACTAGGCCACCAGAGAACTTCCCCGGGAATTTAAGTTTTGTTTTTGTTTTTTTTTTTTTGTCTTTTTTCCATTTCTTGGGCCGCTCCCACGGCATACGGAGGTTCCCAGGCTAGGGGTCCAATAGGAGCCGTAGCCGCCGGCCTACACCAGAGCCATAGCCACTTGGGATCCAAGCCGCATCTGCGACCTAAACCACAGCTCACGGCAACGCCGGATCCTCAACCCACTGAGTGAGGGCAGGGATCAAACCCGCAACCTCATGGTTCCTAGTCGGATTCATTAACCACTGAGCCACGACGGGAACTCCCCAGAATTTAAGTCTTTAAGGGGCATCTTCTCCTGACACCTCCCAGTGAGACTACAGTGCATTTAGGTTTGAGAAGCACTGTTCCAGGGTGAAGAATTAACCCCTGGACCACACTCCTGACCACAGTGTTCCTGGACTTCTTGGAAGAAGGACTGAAAAGCTGTTGTGGGCCAGCAAAGCAGATTCTGCTAAAGATGGGTATAAAAGAAGCTGAAGACTTTGCAATAAATGAATTCTTAGTTTGCAAGAACAATAATGAATACCTTTATCTTATTCTTCTGTTGAGCTAAAAAGTCTTTTTTTTTTTTTTGAGTTGTAAGAGATCTCTGTTCGGTTTTTGCAGTATTTTTATGAATCTGTCGTAGAAACGACCACACACTGAAATTTTAAGGGTTAGTATGGAACACTTGGGGCGGGGGTAAAGCCACCAAACTGGAATGATAACTCCCTCCGCAAAACAGAGGGGCTGAAGGGCACTGCCTTCTCCTCTCCTTCCTACAGCTGCTTTCTAGTTTTGGCAGCTCTTTGTGTGGCTGAGCCTGGTGCTCCGGTGCCCCTTTCATGGCTGTGGCTGGGGGGTGAGACCAAAAAAGCAACCCTGAGTGGGTCTAAGAGACGGTGGTACTCAGAAGCAGACAGCCTCTTATTTATGTAAGTCACTCTTTTCCTTAGGAATATAGGAAAGACTCATTTTGTTCCACTGTGAACATTAAACACGACAGCAAACCAGCCTAGCTAACTTTCAAAACCCAAACCTCAACTGCTCAGGGAATTCAGCTAGGCTTCTCCAAAGTGATTTTTATTCTGGGGGCACTCAATGTGTGTATTTTTCCAAATCTGTGATGTGTACCTCCCCCAACCTGTGCTTTTTAATGCCTCTGAAACTGCTGATATGATGGAGTTGAATGAGAGGTATTTTTTTCTTAATGATGCACACATAAAATAATGGTGTATCTAATAACCAAAGAAATCACAGATTTGATGAAATACGGTAGATGCTACCAGAAAACCTTGCGACAGCCAGTAATTAAAGATCTCAGGGAACAGACACAAGGTTGGCTGTTCCTTACCCACAATAAATGCTCAATTTAACACGAACCCATATGCCAGTTAAAAAAAAAAGCCACAGGTCCTTCATATTTCAGAGTTCCACCCTGAAACTAAGCAAGCAGACTCACAGGCTTGCTCCCCTCACAGAGCATGCGAACGGGGTCCCCAAGTGGGCCCCTCCTCCCTGTGGGGAACATCTGAATGAATCGCCCTTCCTAAGTCACAGGATGAAGGGCCCCCAGTTGGCGGGGCACAATTGGGTGCATCCACGGACAGCCCAGGACCCACAGGGCTGCCCCTGGAATTTATTACCTGGTCATTCCCTGCCGAGGAAGGCGGCTGGCCAGGGTCCTGGGGCCCAAACGGGGCCCTCTTACTGTCCGTTGGACTGGGTAGGGTCCGACTGCTCGAAAGTTCTCCCGCAGAAGGAGCTGTCAAACCATCAAAATCCTTCCCATCGGACACGCCCATAAACTCTGTGAAAGAATGGTCCTCAAGGACGTCCGTGGTGTGTTCCACGGTCACCTCCCTGGGGCAGAATCCTCGGGCCGGCGGGCCCTTTTTACCGGAGCAGGCCTCTTGTCCTGAACACGAGCCGGTCCTACAGAGAGCGGTGGAGTTTTTCTCGGGGGTGCTTTGGGATGATGGGCTCCCTTTGGCTAAGGCACTGTTTTCCTTGAGTGGCACCATCGTCATCTTATCCTTTACCAAGCCTCTGTCTAGTTCTGTCAACTCTTTGCTTGAGGACGGCCGGAAATCATGCACAAATGATGGTCCGGGATGCTCGCTGGCATCTGCGTCCTTCGCCGGAAGGGCCAGCTGATCTGAGCTGTCGCTCGAAGGGACCACCATGTCAGACAGGGTGGCGTTGGAGGCACTGTGGGAAAAGTAGCCGCTGGTGATGCTGCTGGTGGTGGGGCTGCGGGACACATCCTTCTCCGGGACCTTTGAGTTCGTCAAATCGACTTTAGAAGAAAACCACTCCCTGCTCTCCAAGCTGGCATTGTAAACACTGAAGTCGGCAAACTCCACGGGGACATAAGGCTGTGAATTCAGCAGCTTCCTGTTGAGAGCCTCCAGATCGTTTTCCTCCTCCTCAGAGTCCTACAGAAACAAGCAGAAGTCAGCCAGGAGCTCCTTGGAGCAACTTTATTATTGAGACAAGTTTTAAAGACTATCAAAGGCTTTTGCCATCACATGTTTAGCGTTTTTTCTCTCGGAGTTTGGTTCAAGCTTGTCACCTGTTGTGGACACAGGTACATGATCCTCCGAGATCTGTGAGCGTGAACCCATTATGTCCAAGATAAAGGAGATAAAAATTTATTTCTTCTGTGCTCAAGTATTGCTAATAATTAGAAACCCTTCCTCCCCTGGTTGGAGGGAAAGAATGGCAGGAAGTGCAGTGGACTTTTAATTAGTTCCTCGTGATTAGTTTTCGGTTGGATGGTTTCCCTTTTCTAATTAAATGAGTAGAGGGACAGCTAGAGGCAGAGCAGAGCTGCTGTGTCATTTGTTCTTATAATCTTCATCTTGGGGAGCAAAGTGCAGATAAATAAGATGATTTGCAAAAAAGACTTCTGAGCAATTTTATGGGGAGGAAAGGCAATAAAATAAAGACCACCCCCTCCAACAGCAAAAGGGCACAGAACACAATTTCAACACCCATTCTCAGTCTTATACTAAATATTTTAAGTTTGTAAAATACTAAATTCATCTGCAATTACTATTTTCTAAGGTCTTTGAGAAGCATGGATAGGGGATTTGACTAGAAGGTGAGGAAGACAGTGAGATTTAAATGAAAATGTCCTTTGTTAAGTAGCTTTAGGATTCTGTTTACAGAGACTGGTAACTATGGAGAAGTGAGTGTTATTAACTTCCAATCCCTTTCCCTGAGAACTTGATTCTTTTATATTTGGTGGGAAACAATGTAAAACACATGGACATTTTATTTTCAAATAAAAAATAAGTGCTATTACTATCTAGCCATTTCTAATTAACTTCATGAACATCTGATGACAGTGCAAAATATTCCTTGTCTCTTTTGAAACATGACCTCCATTCAACAAATATTCATCAAGCCTCCTCTATGAGTCAGCCATTGTCTTAAGAATCAATGTTGGGTAAAAAAAGACATGGTTCCTTGTCCTCAAGGAGTAACAACTGTGTGTTCTTGCTCAAAGAACAACCGTGGACCCGGCTGGGTGGATGAAATTCCATTCAGTATAACAACAGTGTGACCATGAAGACCTGGAACTAAAACACTAGACTTACTCATTTCAAGGGAGATAGAGAGAGTGAGAGAGAAGAGATAGTGGCGAGAGAAAGGATGGGGGGGGGCAGGGGAGCACGCTCCATGGAGGTGAAAGGTGGCCATTCGCAAATGAACACAGAGTCCATCTAGTGGACTTTTTAGCAATATTTTCTTTTCTATCTCATTAAGATGCTAAGTACCTAAAAAAAGAAATAGCTTAATACTCTTCAATGTTTCTTAGTTTTAAACATAACTTGAATGAAAATTATTTTAAATTATCAGTAGTCTTAATCCCTTGGTGATTAATCAAAGATGACTATCAAATATCAGTGATAAAGTTCCAGAAATTAGCAAAACAAAACTTTTGGCAATGCTAACCTTGCTATCTTATCTTTAGCCGCATTCTAATTAAGTAGCACGGTTAAAAAGGGGGTCGGGTAGAGAGATCATTGCCTGGGGTTAGAGGGAACCTTTGGAAGAGAGCAAAAACTGGACAGAACTGTCTGAATCAGTAACCTTGGTGATATTTTCTAGATTCTCTACTTGACCTGTTTAGACTCAAAATTGGATTTCAGGTGTTTGTTTCTTTTACATTTCCTTCTGATTTAAGCTGGCAAAGAAACATAATCCCCAAACCCAAGAGTCCCTGATGTAATTAACTACTAAAAAATTAGTTGTTGCAAAGAAAACCAAACCTGAAGATGAGAATTTGCAATTTGGGGTTCCTTTTATGTCTGAAGTGATTTCTTCTGAACAAGGTCTGTCCCCCTAAAAATACAACGTTGCTGAGTGAAACGTTCACCCATGAGCTCAATGTGTAGGAACAGGTACATACTCATTAAAAATCCCAAAGATAAACAATGATTCTTCAAGGATTAAAATGACCTTAGTAAAACTGAAGAGTCTACAAAAACAGAGATCAGTACATAGTTCTGCACTTGGGGTGGGGCTGGAGTTGGGGAAGTGACCTCAAGAGAAAGCCTAGTGGAATAGGGACAGCTACTTTCCAGAAGAAAGAAAACTGAATAGATTTCATCATTTTCCAACGTGTAAGAGCAGATGGAAAGTCTATGAAGTTAAGGTTTCCAAGGAGAAAAGAATAACTTCACTGGCTTAACCTGTATTTTAAGGGAATTTGGTTAGATAGGAATTTTTTTTTTTTTGACAGTTATCTCTTGGCTCTGTACATTTTTATTTATTTTAAAATTGAAGTATAGTTGATTTGTAATGTTATGTTAGTTTCTGGTATACAGCAAAGTGATTCAGTTTTGCATGTGTGTGTATGTACACATACATACATGTACAACATACTTTTTCAGAAGCTTTTCCAATATAGGTTATTATAAGGTATTGACTATGGTTCACTGTGCTATATAGTAGGTCCTTTTTGTTTATCTATTTTATATATTAGACATTTTATACCAGAAATATTATTATTATTTTTTCTTCTTAGGGCTGCACCTGCAGCATATGGAAGTTCTCAGGCTAGGGGTCACATCAGAGATGCAGCTGCCAGCCTATGTCATAGCCACAGCAATGCATCTGCGAGCCACGTCTGCGCAGAAATATTATTTATCACTTTACCTTAAAGGAGATTAAACGAAGCACCTTCCTATTACACTTTATGGACAAAAAGAGTGAAAATTCTTTCTAAAAGTGAGACACGGGGTCAAGTTCTCAAGTTCTTCTACAGCTACTGTCTTCATGATTTGGTTTTTGATTATGTAGCAGGTATCTACCTATAGACAAAACACCTTGATTTTAAGAAGGGATCAAAATCCACATTAAAGCAGTGACCTTCTCGAGTTCTCTGGTGGCTCAGCAGGTTAAGGATCTGGCATTGCCACTGCTGTAGCTTGAGTCACTGCTGTGGTGAGGGTGTGTTCCCTGGTCCAGGAACTTTGGCATGTGTTGGGCATGGCCAACAAAAAAACCAACCAACCAACCAAACAACCCCCCCCCCCAAAAAAAAACAGTGACTTCTGCAAGGACTTTCACACGATTAAAATCCTTTTCAGTCCCATTCTAATCAGCTGTCTGTTAGGGGAGACGGCCTCTGTTTTCAGAGACTCCCTCAGCCCAGGGCCCTAGTACTTCTGTCCATGGTACTAAGGAGAGGGTGGCCCCTTTTAAGAAACGAGAACAGCAGGGCTGAAAGACAGAAAATGTACTATCTTTGGGAGTCCCAGGTGTCACAGGGGTCAACTCAGTTCCGCTGAGAGATGGGGCCTTTGTTCTTATGCTCTGATTAACTGTGAGACCTTGGGCAAGTCACTCAACAAGTCTTGTGTTTCTTCTGTAAAATGAGAAACAAAAACCATATGCTGTTTATGCAAGACCCAAGGGAGGGAAAACTGACTGTCTTTATGCTTTTCTTTCTGCCCTGTGACTTAAAAAGACAGACTCCAGGAGTTCCCGTCATGGCTCAGTGGTTAACAAATCCAACAAGGAACCATGAGATTGCGGGTTTGATCCCTGACCTTGCTCAGTGGGTTAAAGATCCGGCGTTGCCTTGAGTTGTGGTGTAGGTCACAGAGGAGGCTCAGATCTGGCCTTGCTGTGGCTGTGGTGTAGGCTGGCGGCTATAGCTCCGATTAGACCCCTAGTCTGGGAACCTCCATATGCCGCTTGAGTGTGGCCCTGGAAAAGACAAAAAAAAAAAAAAAAAAGGACAGACTCCAAAGGCATACTGTTGCTTTTATCTTATTCACAGAAGACACAGTACATTGGTGTATCTTCCCCAACTGATCAGAGAATGAAATACTGCTTTAAGAATCAAGCATAGCTATATTTACCATATTTTATGTGAAATTACAGGTTATTTGGTAATCAGAGGGGCTGAAAAATAAAAAAAGACGATGTCTCATACTGCTTCATCCTCTAATTTTCTAAGAGTGGAAAAGGAAAGCGCACAGGGAACAAAAGAATACAGCAGTTATATCCATTTATAAGAGAAGTAAAATGAAAGCTTCCCAAAGAGAAACAAGATCCTCAGATCAAGCAAGTAATACCCTTAAGATCTACCAAAACATCCTGAAAAAGCTACTCTGTGAAATATATCAAACAGTTTAAAAGTTTTGGAGCTGAAGAGTGTGCAGCAAGCCAGATTTCCGAGGAAAGTAGAGGCAGATCCCTTGAGTAAGATCCCAGCCATAAAAATGGTACCATCGAACCCTGCCCAGTGGGTTTCATGGTGTGTCTGATCACAGATAGTCTAACTGTTCCTCAAAACTTCCTGGGCCAAGATAATCTGGTTCCATCCTACTCTCTGCTAGCTAAAAGTCCTGAGATGGGTTTTATTTTGTTATTTTTTTGGCCATGCTGTGACATGCAGAAGTTCCTGGGCCAGGGATTGAACCCACGTCACAGCAGTGACTTGAGCCATAGCAGTGACAATACCACAATCCTTAATCTACTGAGCCACCAGGGATTTTAAAATAATAAAAGGAAAATAAAGAAAATAACTATGAAGCAAACTGTGAACAGTGAAACTCTCTGCTGGGCAGCCCCAGAAGGGCCATCCAGCAGTCTCTTGATGGCATGTTCCACCAAAATGTATTGGTAAAATAGGTTAATGGAGTTCCCTGGTAGCCTAGTGGTTAAGGATCCGGCATGATCACCACGGTGGTTCAGGTCACTGCTGTGGCACAGGCTTGATCCCTGGCCCAGGAACATGGCCATGGGCATGGGCAAAAAAAAAAAAAAAAAAAAAAAGTTAAAATTTAGCACCTGGGAGCCGTGGTAGTGGGTGCCATGTCAATAAACTGATCTAGCCAGCCAGAGGGGTAATAAACTAGCCACCTGGCGTTTTTAGCCCAGGTCGCAGCCTCCCTTAACTAAGCAGGGGGAGGGCAAGCAAGTGACAGAGGAGTCAGTTCAGGCTGGGAGACATGAAGGGGCTGTTGCTGATGTGCTCATTCCTCCTGCAGGGACTTAGTGGGGACTGTGGGTAGAAGGACGGGGCGAACCCAAAGATGACAAGGGGAGGACGGACAGAGGAGAGAGGAAGATGGGGCCTTTCTGTCTTTCCTCAGGGGACAGGAGGAATGCAAAGATCATTTCTTAAGATGCCTTGGCGCTCCAAGCATGCAGGACGTGGCCTCCTGCCTGTTCGGGTTAGGTCTAGCCAGCTTTGGACAGTTTGCATCAGCAGCATATTCCAGAACGGCTGAAGGACCTCACGCTGACGACGACCCTTCGGAATGGACCTGACAGGGTGCAGCTGGAAAGGAAATGGCCCACACTCTGCCTGCAGAGCAGACCGCATGCACATGTGAACGTCAAGCAGCCCCTCCCGCTTCAAGCGGCCTCCCTTCTTCAAAGCCGAGGAAACCACAGGAGAGTAAAAGCTGCGACACAAAACTAGAGGATTCTTTCCAGACCTGAGAGGACGAGAGTTTTTTGCTTTTAAATGGAGGTATTGTTTATAATCCAAAGTGCCTGGTACACGGAGGTTTAAATTCTCAATCTGGAGATGTGAAAACCAAGTGCTAGGGAATGTGATCTTACAGGCAGTTTCAATCCATATGTAAGCAAGACGGACAAGGCAGGTGCAATCTATTTGGACAGCAAATTAGAAGAAGCTATGGAGAGGGGTACAGATGATGCTGCTGGGCAGTCAAGTACGGCGGAGCGGCTACAAACTACAGGATGATCTTGGCACTAGCATCTGGCAACATATGAGAAAAGCTTTCAAACACACCCACAGCGAAATACGTGATTACTTACTCCCAGTAAGTGCAATTCCTCTAGGTAGATTAACTTCAGAATCTGGGCAAATATGTATAGGCACGTTAGAAAGATTCCAATTAGTTAAAGTGATCTCCGTGTTATTATACTTTGTAAAGACTAGAGTCATGGAAAGTGCCTTTTTCTAAGCAAGTTTCTACTAAGCAAAATAGTAATTAATTAATTAATTAATAAAAGGAATCTCGAGGGGGAAAAATAATCACAAGTCACGGCCACGTCCATGCAAAATTTCATGACCGAGGATCACATGTTTTAAGAAAAGCCAGGACCCAATACATATCTTAATTTCTTCTAAAGTTTTGGGACGATTGTCTGCAAAAGGGCCTGACACCCACCACCAGGCAATATGAAGGAAATGGTTGCAGGACTTACAATCTTCTTCTCACGTTTGCTATTGTGTTCTACTGGCATGCTGCTGCCATTGCTTCCTGAGGGTACAATGCAGCCAGGGTTATGTGCCTGAGGTGGAGGCATGCTCTGCAAAGGTTAAGACACACAGATGCATCACACACGGAAGACGACGGCGGCCAAAATACGTGTTAAGTACGTGTGAGTTAGAAAAGCAATGCAAACACTTTTACACCCTGAGGGGTGCAGCAAACAATGTTGCAGGCCTGAGTTAAATGACAGATGAAACTCAACAAGACTACACAGGTTCTATGGCAAACAGCATAACTGGATTTATCAAATTAAAAAAAAAAAAAAAGCCTTTCCTATTTTCAAAACACCTAGGGCACATCTCTTTCTCACTTGAAAAATAATAAATACTTTGGACAAAACCATAAAACACAAAGAAAACAGCAGTGAGAACAACATGCCAAACATTCTGCCATGACCGTGTGTGCTGGAGAAAGAGGGATTACGGAACAGGATCCACTCAGTGATGACCCACTCATGTCAACATGCAGCCGCTAACTTTGTTAATGCCAATGGTGACTTTTCCACAGGCACAGAGTCCAGTCTGTCGCACATGGGCAGGCACATCCAGCATTTACCTCCTGGCTTAGAAGAGGCTTTGCTTCCAGGGACATCCTTTTCTTATGCTCCTCTTTTACCGGCATTAGGGGCTTGAAAAACTTTGGTGGCTGAGGAGAGAATGCTTTAAAAGGGCTGACTGTTAAGGCATGAGGATTCTCTGATGTACAACCTGGGGAGGACAAGAGGCACGAGTTTACAGGCACAGAGCACTTTACTCAACACACAGGAAGAGAGGTAGTGAACCAGCCAGGGAAATAGCTGATACAACAATGGGATTCAGGGAGTTCCCGTCGTGGCTCAGTGGAAACAAATCTGACTGGGATCCATGAAGACGCAGGTTTGATTCCTGAACTTGTTCAGTAGGTTAAGGATCCAGCATTGCTATGAGCTGTGGTGGAGGTCCCAGATGCAGCCTGGATCCTGTAGGCTGGCGACTACAGCTCTGATTCAACCCTTAGCTTGGGAACCTCCATATGTTGTGGGGTGGCCCTCAAAAGACTAAATAAATAAATGGCTCACAATGACTTAGGAAAAAACCCAAGGGGATGCATAGAATTAATATGCAAATACAGTGACCCTTGAACAACATGGGTTTGAATTGTGCAGGTCCACTAACACATGGATTATTTTCAATAAATATACAATCAGCCCTCTATATTCTCAGGGCTTTGCATCTGAGGATAATGGAGGGCTGATGCAGCGCCCTCTGGTAGATGCAGCGGCCCCTAAAAGCAGTCCACTGAGGATACTGAGAGATGGCTGTATTTGATTAAGGATTAAAACAGAGGCAGGCAAGGATAGAGATGTACCTACAGAGTCAACAAAGCCCTGGAGGGTAGCATAAGAAATCAGAAACCAAATTTTCTTTCCTCTTTTCAAGATCCAGCATACACATCACTGAGCAGACCAATTTCAGCTTATGTTGATTTTTGATTTCTCTGCATTTCAGAGCCCTTATTATCTGCACATGCATTTTGGTACTTTATCATTTACTAGCTTATTTTCTATGTATCTCATTTCCACAGATCTTGGTACCTTTTGGTATCTTTCACTGCACATAGCAAGTAGATGCTCAATAAAGTCTCAAAGATTTAATATTCATGAGTGAATTCTTGCTCTTACTCATTTCTTACATTTTTGGGCCTCTATTTCCCCTTTTATATTTTCTCCTCAATTCACTGGTACAATGGCACATAGTAAGTAAAATAAATATCAGGGGTAAAGTAACAGAGACAATTGACACAGGCAAAGAGTGCTATTTGCTTTGGGGATGGGGAAATTATACACATACGTGTGTGTGTGTGTGTGTGTGTGTAATAATGTTGTCACTGATCAAATTCACTTCTGGTATAATTTCTGAAATTCCTTTAGGAATCAGAGACATGTTATCCTAAAAATCCTTTAATTTGAGTGCAAAAACATGACAGAGGTGGATTTTTTCTGGTAAAAAATGAAATCTAATCATAGTTGATAAGATTTGAGTGTGCCTCAAGAAACTGATGTTAAAGTAAGGGAAGTGTGATATGTGAAATGTGATTTGAAAATTCTAAAGTGTTGCACAAAAAGTCTATTATTATTTGGATGATATAATGGATACCAAGCAAAAAATATCAAATAAGTGAACAGGATATGTTCTCTTCAAAATGAGTTTTGGATCATCTCACAAACTAGAATTTCAGCTTCCTATCTTATCACATGTCATCGATAAAAGAATATCCCCCCCAAGCCATTCCTAAGAAATGAGAAAGAAATAACACAGAAGAACAAGCTCACCCCTACCTTCTTTACTCCTTCTAGGTGAATCCCTGGGCAAAGTTCCATAACACGATACGTCCTGGTAACTGGGGCTGTAGTCAGACATGTCTAACTGGCTCTCTGGCCAACCCTACAGGGTAAAAACATAGATCAACTGTAATTAAGTCTCTGTAAAAAGATAAATGCAGCCCAGATTTGAGTTCCTTCAATTTTTTGCAGCTTGCAGAATGTGAAAGTTCCTGGGCCAGGGATCGAATGTGTATTGCAGTTGCAGCCTGTGCCACAGCTGTGGCTACAGTGGATCCCTAACCCTTTGTGCCACAAGGGAACTTCCATCTTCTATTTTTTAATGGCAGTATGTGCTGTTTGTTTGTTTGTTTTTAGCTGCACCCATGGCATGCGGAAGTTCCTAGGCCAGGGATCAAATCCACACCACATCAGTGACCCACACTACAAGAGAACTCCTGTGCTCTTTATTTCTGTTATAAAATACTTCAAACATGTAGAAAAGGAGTTCCCCTTGTGGCTCAGAGGGTTAATAACCTGACTAGTATACATGAGGTTTGAACCCTGGCTTTGTTCAGTGGGTTGCCATGAACTGCGATTGTAGGTCAAAGATGCATCTCAGATCTGGAGTTGCTGTGGCTGTGGCATAAGCCTGCAGCTACAGCTCTGATGGACCCCTAGCCTGGGAACCTCCATATGCTGTGGGTACAGCTCTAAAAAGCCAAAAAAAAAGGAGACAAGTACTGAACAATATGACAAATGCGGTCATATCCAAGCTACCCAGAGTGAATACATGTTGAGAGTTTATTATATTTGTTCAATATTTAGTAAAGCCACTACAAATAGAGTGAAATCCTCTTTTGAGCTCCTCTAAGTCCCATTCATCCACTTTCATAAATTTGGTGTGTATCTAAGGTGACCAGATAATTTAAAGACCAAACCAAGACACTTTTGAGAGTAAAACAGTTCCATTAACCATTTTTCCTGGGTACTAGGTATAAGCTGGGACTGCCCTGGGGAAAACAGGTGGTATGGTTACTCTACATACACTTGAGATTTAAAAGTTTCAAGCTGGCATAAGATATTGGTATACTAAAGGGAGAAAACTCCTCTTATACATCAGATAAGCTTATTTAATCCTTTTTTTTTTTTCCTGTCTTTTGTGCTTTTTAGGTCCACACCAGCAGCACATGGAGGTTCCCAGGCTATGGGTCCGATTGGAGCTGTAGCCGCCAGCCTCCAACACAGCCACAGCAACGCCAGATCCCAGCCTTGTCTGCAACCTACACCACAGCTCATGGCAACGCTGGATTCTTAACCCACTGAGTGAGGCCAGGGATCGAACCTGCAACCTCATGGTTCCTAATTGGATTCGTTAACCACTGAGCCACGAGGGGAACTCCAAGCTTATTTAATCTTATTTCAACTTCTCAGGAGATGGGTATCTCTAAGGACTAGATTTTCAACTTCCTGAGGACATAATCTCAGTTAGTACTTTTTGAATCATCCACAGTCTCTAGTGCAGTAATTTACACACATGTTCAAGAAAGTTGTATAAAATAAAGCTGCAAAAAGTCCTCAATTTCCGGTATCTAATTTTCTCCATTTGAAATAATTTTCATTTTGCTATGGTAGATGTAATACCTTCTTAAATCATTTAGAGTTAGACCCATAAACAGGGATATTTATTCTATTATATGTGGTAGGATCCTGATATGGAAAGTATCATGCTAAGCAACAATGTAACACAGAGTATGTAGCAATTTCACATTAAGTATTTGAACCTGGACCTGTGGAGACAATAATCCATATCAGATTAAGATGGGAAGTCTAGAGATTTTATTTTATTTTATTTTATTGTCTTTTTTTTTGTCTTTTTAGGGCTGCACCCACGGCATATGGAGTTTCCCAAGCTAGGGGTCGAATCAGAGCTACAGCTGCCAGCCTATGCCACAGCCACAGCCATGCAGGATCCGAGCTACGTCGGCGACTTGCACCACAGCCCACGGCAACATCAGATCCTTAACCCACTGAGCGAGGCCAGGGACAAAACCGTGTCCTCATGGATGCTAGCCAGGTCCAGGTTCGTTAACCACTGAGCCATGATGGGAACTCCCCTAGAGATTTTAAAAACACCACCATACCTTAACATTTTAGACTTAGATTCTGCTAAAAACCTGGCTATACCCATGGCTACCTACCTTATCATCATCATCAAAGCCAGAAAGGTCTGGTCGGCTGGAGGAGACCTGTAAGAGATAAATGGTTTTATCAATGTGGCTTATATCTTCCACACTGTGAACTAAATACATAAAGTGCCATATATACAGTTGAAGGCTATATGACCTCCTTCCCCTCATTTTCTCTTCTAATATGTACAATTTCATTATTTATTTGAATTCACTTTAATTGTACTCTAATATTTATTATCTTCTTGAAAAATATTCTGATTTTCCCACTCAGAAAAATATTTGTCCATGAATCTCTGAAAGATAAGAATTCCTCCTCCCTTTTAAAAATACCATTATCACATCTTTAAAAAATTAATGATTCTTGGGGGGTAGGCAGAGAGAAAATAAGTGATTCCTAAATACTCTTTTTTTTTTTTTTTTAGCTTTGTAGGGATGTATCTGCAGCATATGGAGGTTGCCAGGCTAGGGGTCAAATCGAAACTGCAGCTGCCAGCCTATGCCACAGCCACAGCAACTTGGGATCCATGTCACGTCTGTGACCTATATCACAATTCAAAGCAATGCCAGATCTTTAACCCACTGAGTAAGGCCAGGGATCAAACCTATATCCTCATGGAGGCTAGTCAGGTTCATTATCCACTGAGTCACAAAGGGAATTCCTGACATCTAGTATTCTGCAGTATAAATGGAATAATAGGAAACTTAGGGCTAAAGATTTTCCTTTAAGTACTACTTTGACTACATCTCTCAAGTACTGACAGATATATCATGTTTTAAATGATCATTTAGGTCTAACGACATCCTCATTTCCATTGTGCTTCTTTTCTGATACCTAAATGCACTAAAAAACATTTTTTTTCAATTAATAACTATATGAGTTTCTTAAGACCAATTTCTAATAAGTGAACTGTGGTCAGAAGAAGTAACCTGTATGAAAGTGCTTATAGGGATTTGCTTCTTGGCCTCCTGTAAGACAAGTTTTGTAAATGTTCACCATGTTTTAAATCATCATCTGGCAATTCTTGAGAGTAGGAAGGCCAGTAACCATTTTCCTTGACTTTCACTCTTGCTGTTTCCAGAAAGAGACTATGTTGAAGTGGTCTAGGTACTGCTCTGTCCACCCTTCTATGACAGTGTCCTCTCCCACTAGGAGCAGATTCTTCCATTTGGATTTTCCAAATGAAATGGGTGAGGAAGCCCAGGGACTATGAGAGTGTCTACCTGGCAGTGCCTGGTGCCCTAACACAGTAAAACCATCAGGGCAGCTAGAATGGAGGAAAGAAACAGCTTCAAGAGCAGCAGCCAGCAACTCTGGCAGCAGGGTTTTTACCCGACTCTACTGTCCTTAAACCAACTATATTCAATTCCCATCACAAGAAACCTCTTTCAAGTACTCAGCTTTATGGAGAAAAATTTGCACTACAAGCTGTCATGCCACCTGTCATGGCTCTCTGATGTGCCTCCCTAGAACAGAGGAGCTGGCATGGCACGGCACTCTAGGATGCCCACGTCAGTGCCCAAGGTCCTGTTCCCACCTGTAAACCCTGACCTGAGGCTCAACCCCAAACCCGGAGATGTGCCACTTGGGTGGCAGCCCCTGGAGGGTGGGTGAGCTCACATTGTGGACGTTTGGCGTGCTGAGGCTCCTCCGCAGCTGCCGGGCTTTGGTGGAAAGGGCTTCTTTGACCGTGACTGCCTGTAAATTTGAAATGAACATTTATTTCTCTTCCTCTGATGACAAAATCAGATCTGCTTACTGTGGAAGATTTAGAAAACACAGAAATCAAGATCATTTCCATCCTACACTACTACCTCCCACATTTACAAAACAGGAATTACTGGACCCTTTAGTTTTTTTGTTGTTTGTTCAATCTATCAAAAATATTCTTCACAAATAAAACCAGGAAAACTCCTGAACCAGATATTCATGCTGTGGATTTTTATATAGGTAGGCAGAGAAAATGTAGAGGAAATACCACTACCTATATATCTTCCATGCAAAACCATAATCAACTTTTATGCTTCTTGTGTTTCACTTGAGTGGCAGTTTGGGTGGGACTGCCATGAAAGCAAAATTTTTCTGACAGATGCCAATTTTAAAAAAATTTACTTTAGTTGACTTCCAATGTTGTGCTAGTTTCTGCCATACAGCAAAGTGATTCAGATCTCTCTCTCTATATATATATCTGAAAATATAGATTCTCTAAATGTATGTATGTATACACACACACACACACACACACACACATGCATTCTTTTTCATATTCTTTCCCACTGTAGTTTCTCACAGGATACTGAATATAGTCCCCTGTGCTCTACAGTAGGACCTTGCTGTTTATCCATCCGATACCTAATAATTTGCCTCTGCTCATCTCAAACTTCCAATGCTTCCCTCTCTGATAGATGCCAATCTTAGTCTTCCTGTTATTCAAAGTACACTTTCCATAACTTCAGCTATTACCTCTATCGAATGACATCTCCTATATAAGTTCCACAACCTAGAGGAATATTCTGCTTTTGCCACAGAAGTTAAGCTGGGTCTAAAAATTGGGGCGAGAGTAAATGGTTCCGTGCATGGACTTTGGAGTCAAACTTTCTGGGATCACGCCTGACTTTGCACCACTTCTTTGCTGTGTCGCTGTGGGCAGGCTGGCTAACTTCTGTCAACCTCAATTTTCTCACTTACAAGTGGGAATTATGACGGCATTTGCCCCATAGGGTTATCTTGAAGATGACATAATGTATCAAAATTACATAGGCACAGGACATCCATGGGAGATATTCAATAAGATGTAATCATTTGAACTTCTGCTACTGTTTTGCCAAAGTTAATTATTTTGTCTAATGAGATGCCTATTTGAGTTTCCCTTCTCTGCTAGACTTAGAGAGAAGCTGGTAAATAAGTTCAACTTTGTCCATCTGGGGTGAAGGCTGGGATCTCACCCTCCAGTCCAGATCCTGCAGTTACTTGCCTGCCGGAGCCGCTCCAGACTCAGAATGTTCTCCACCTGCAGCACGCCTCGCGTGTACTTCTCAATGTACGTCTCCCCATCTGACGTGCCCTCGTTCTCACTCCTCGCTGCCATGAGAGCCAGCGTTTCCCGGTCCTCAATCTCCTCTGTTGCCTAACATGACAAGAAGGCAATGAGAATGCTTTCCTAGGAACAACATCTTATCAAAAGCGTGGTGAGAAAATTATTTAAACGTTTTGAAAACTAGCACATCCTCCATGTCTCATATTTTGACATATTTAAAAATATATACCTTTTAAAAAGAACGAGGAGTTCCCGTTGTGGCGCAGTGGTTAACGACTCCGACTAGGAACCATGAGGTTTTGGGTTCGATCCCTGGCCTTGCTCAGTGGGTTGAGGATCAGGCGTTGCCGTGAGCTGTGGTGTGGGTCGCAGACGTGGCTCGGATCTGGCATTGCTGTGGCTCTGGCATAGGCCAGATTAGACCCCTAGCCTGGGAACCTCCATATGCCACAGGAGCAGCTCAAGAAAAGGCAAAATAAATAAATAAATAAATAAATAAAAAATTAAAAAAACAAATAAAAAGAACGAAATATCAGCATTTTTTGCAACATGGATGGACCTAGAAACTATCATGCTAAGTGAAGTCAGCCATACAATGAGACACCAACATCAAATGCTTTCACTGACATGTGGAATCTGAAAAAAGGACAGACTGAACTTCTTTGCAGAACAGATACTGACTCACAGACATTGAAAAACTTATGGTCTCTGGAGGAGACAGTTTGGGGGGTGGGGGGATGTGCTTTGGCTGTGGGATGTGAAATCAGATTGTTACGATCATTACACAACTACAGATGTGATAAATTCATTTGAGTAATAAAAAAAATATATATATATATATATACCTTACCTTTGGTATGTTGGATACTATTTCATAGGTTACACCACAGGAATAAAATATATTCTTCAAGGATATTCTTCTCTTCAAACTCTGGGTGAAACTCTGGTAGGAAAAGAAAGCTGAATTAGGCAATGTGGACAAGGTAAGTTATTTTACAAATTGTAAACACATCATCAGTTACTATGTTTTTAATACACACACACAATACTCAGTAAAACAGAAAAGAAAAAAAAACTGAACCAAAAAATCTTTGTCTCCCATCCTGAAGGACAATAACGTCCATTTGTTATCTGGGGATTAGATTACAGAATTTGCAACCTATCCAGAATTTTTTGTTTCTGCTTTTTAGGGCCGCACCTACGGCATATGGAGGCTCCCAGGCTAGGGGCTGAATCGGAGCTGCAGCTGCTTGCCTATGTCACAGCCACAGCAACTCAGGATCCAGGTTACGTCCGTGACCTACACCACAGCTCACAGCAATGCCAGGTCCTTAACCCACTGAGTGAGACCAAGGATCACACCCGCATCCTCCTGGATCCTACTTGGGTTCATTATTTCTGAGCCACAGTGGGAACACCCAGGTTTTCTTTTATTTTGTGGCTGCTTCTCTCTCTCTCACTTGCTGTCTTCTTGATCTTGTCAGGGTTTAATCAATCTATCCTGGAGAAGAAAACTCGAAGGATCAGTATTGCTGACATTACTCTGAGATGAGATCTGGGGAGGCGTTAGGATGGGGGTTTATTCGGAGCCTGCCTTTTGTCCTGGTTTTGTCACTGACCTGCTTGGACCTGGTATTTAACCTCTTTCAAACAGCGAAATCTCCTAACTCCACTGTCTCCTAGGATTATGGGTCTCAAATCCGTTAAGGTGGAAAAGTCCTTTAATGGATGACATTTACCTCTGTTATCCTCATAACCTTGGACAAATGAGGTTCAGATGATAACCTGGCCAATACAGTAGCAAGCTGCATCGCCACTGTATTAACACCCCAAAATGCTACTCTGTGACAGGAGGAAAAAAATCTTTGCGGTCCTATGCAGTGGCAGACTCAGGCCCCGTTATTACCTGTTTGTTGTAAATATTGGCTGCAATCCGTTTCCGCAACACCAGCTCCATAGCAGCCGGGTGGCTGAGCTGGACCGTGGTCTTCACTATCAGGTAGATCCTTTCGTTCTGTGGGGTGACCCTATTCAAGTGAACCGAATCATGCACCGAGGAGTCCCAAGAGGCTGTGGCTGAAACCTAGGGGTCGGGGAAGGATGGGGACATGGAAACGAGACCACTCAGGTGCAGCAGATGTACATCATGCGCTCGAGAGAGAATGAGTCCAACTGTCCTGAATCACAGATGCTTTTCCTCACCTTTCTGACAATACACATTTTGCTTTGTGCAGGGCCCAGTCCTCTTCCCCAAAGCCCAGACCCCAGCAGTTTAATGAGAAGACAGGTCCACAGGCACGTGCACTAATCCAAAGCCGTCTAAGAGAATCTTAAGGGTCAGTTACCTCCTCATCGCTGTGCTTTATGATGGGCAGGTAGAAAAACTGGCTGCCATGTTCCTTGGGGAGGATGGAGTTCACGCCCGATGCATGGGGGCCCACCAGCTGCTCATTGGCACTGAGGTCGTCCGCTGACCACACCCAGGGCACAGAAGCAAAGGTGAGGGAAAAGTCAGAGTTTAAGCAAGCACCTCAACTTTTTAAATATGCGTTTTACAGATGAAGTTCCCATGTAACATATTTTTATTTTTTTTCTTCATTCCTTACCTGCAGTTGAAACAGAGCCTCCAAAACCCACCACAGCTTCTATCCTTTACACAATGACAGAAGCAAAAAAGGTGCCTTTGTGACTCTTTATAAAATGGACCAAATCTATGCAATATGTAGCCCTAGGAGCAAATATTTTCACCACATAAACATACTGTAGCATTTTGTGGCTTTCTGATGTAAATTCTTCCTACAACATGGTGTTAAGTTTGCTGTCTTACGTATATAACTTACACTAAATTAGAGATTTGAGCGGTTAGAATCAAAGTTCTGAGCACTCAGGAGGAATCTGAAGACCATCTTCTTCCAATGCCCTACCCAGTGTAGGCTTCTCTCTTACGAATATCTGTGTAGTCACCCAGTGTTTGCTGGTACACCTCCAGTAACAGGGAACTCACTGCTTCAGGAGGCAATGGTCTACTTCTAGGCTTTAAAAAAATCGTGCATATAAAGAGCCAAAGCCAACCTTCCCGTGCCTTCCATTCTTCTCTCCAGAAGAGAGATTTTCAGGCTATGCTTTGAAGAGCCCAGGGCTCTGCAGAAGGACTGCCAGAGACTGCCCATCCCCCAACCCAGCAACTTCGCTTTCGTATTCCATTCGTGGGGTTCCATTTACGATTTCATTTTGAAAATGGATTTTAGGAGTTCTCATTGTGGCTCAGCAGTAAGGAACTCGACTAGTATCCAGGAGGACGCAGGTTCGATCCCTGGCCATGCTCAGTGGGTTAAGGTTCAGGCATTGCCATGAGCTGTGGTGTAGGCTGCAGATGCAGCTTGGATCTGGCCTTGCTATGGCTATGGTGTAGGCTGGCAACTGCAGCTCTGATTTGACCCCTAGTCTGGGGACTTCCATATGCCATGGGTGCATCCCTGAAAGAAAAAGAAAGAAAGAGAGAAAATGGATTTTACTGCTAAAACACACTGAAAACTCTTGTTTGAGGTTTGCTCAGGTTCAATATCATTGCTATAGTACAGGACAGCTCTTTATGCAGGGTGACAGGTTATCATGTTCTAGAAACAACACTACTGGGAGTGGGGAGCAAGGGACACCAGCCAGAAATCCAGATTCCTAGGTACCCACAAGGCATAAAGATTCAGAATCTCCGAGGGTGATTATTTTCTCAGGTCATTCCTGCGTCTATTAACGTTTCAGAGCAGTAACTACTCTGATGCTTTTGTATGCAGTTCTCAACCTCTTAAGTTCTCTCTTTTTAAGAATAAACATCTGCATCTGTCTTCTAGTGAGTCTACATGTCATGGTTTTCTATATTTGGTTGGACTAAAAAAGTTGCCTAGATATGGCATGTGAGTGATTCGACAAGTGACTTAAGGATCAAAATCCTGTGGGTCTGAATAGATCTCAAACCCCATTCAATGTGATAAGCCACAGAAAGTCTGGTGTCCACTTACCATTCAAATCAAGGAAGAGAACCGGGATGTGGGTTTCCATGCCAGGTGGTGGGATCCTAAATTTAATAACAATGTTAAAAAATATATATAACAATATTTAATCATAACAAAATATGTGCTTTTGTATCTTGTTAAATAACCAAACACCACAGCAGCATGGGAGTGGAAGAGAACCACTGTGGAGATGCAAGTATACAAATGAAATGTTTTCACAAGTCTTGTCATCCCTATAAACACAAATCATGGGAATTATGTGACTTACAGCAAGAACTACCAGTTACGTGAGTTGCTTGCAATTAACTGAAACAGAGATTCTTCAAAGCCTTTCTAAGAATAATTCTGATGATGGGAAGAATGGAAGGGGCTACAGTTACACGTGAGATAGGGGACAAGATCGATTTGCTTTCGAAGCCTAGGATACCATGCTGTTTCTTCTGAGCATCGAGACTGATTGATCAGGAGCTCTCCTGTGGCACAGTGGGATCCAGCATTGTCACTGCAGCAGCTTGGGTGGCTGCTCTGGTACAGGTTTGATCCCTGGCCAGGGAATTCCCACATGCTGCAAGGCACGGTCGCCACCCTTCACCTCCCCCTAAAAAAACCATTGGAAAAAAAAAGGAGATGATTGATCTATTGATTGATCAACTGCTCATCAATGACATAGTGCTAAGTGCTGACTCTTATGTTGACGACCAAGCTCAACAAGCATGAGGGCAAATAGGAAGATATGTTTTCTGCCCTTTGCAAGTATGCTCTGGAAACAACTTTCTTTTGAGCCAAGACAGGAGCATTTCTGGAGCTCAGGAAGCCATGTCCAAGGTGCTCAGGGCAAGGAACTGAGAGTGTGGCATTTGATTCCTGGTTGGTGATACATGCTCTCTGGCTTCTGTGAGTGGGAAAGTAAGAGGGCAGGGAGCCCTGGGCTGGGCGGCCCTTCCCCAGGCAGCTCAGGGAGCTTCATATTTTCTGTGACAGTCTTGGAAGGTCACTCGGATGACCTGCCACCAGCCAGACCACCTGCACAGAAGCCCAAAGTGGACTCACCAGTCAGCAGGTGCCCCAGGGATCCCGCTGCCTGGCGCTGGCACCAGCACTGCATTCCTCTCCTCCGTCAGCCCCACCCACTGCTCCACCAGCCGCGCCTCCCGCTCCACGTCATCCTCCGTCTTCTCTGTGAGACAAAATGAGGGTGTGAGTCCCCAGAGGGAGAAAGGACAATTTCCAAATTTAAAAGAAGTCGATTTTCTATCAGCAGTAGCCACAAGTGGCTTAAACATCCACAGTGCCCCCAAAAGAATTTGAGGCTTTGAAGTTTTAGCCTGAGCATTCAGAGGAGCTCAGGGAGGTAGGACACTAGCCTGATGGGTCATAAGCCAGGAAGAGCACAAAGAGTGTTGGAACAGGGATTAGAAGACTCGGGTTATTGCACAGGTTCTGTACTTTGGGAAAGAGATTCAGGAGATGAACCTTAGCTTCTTAATTTGTCAAACAGGGATAATGTAAGTCATGTCTACTTCATGCACCTGTCAGAAGGATAAAGCGAAATAAGGGATGTGACAGTGCTTTATAAAACCATACATCACTTTATAAGGCCAGATGATTTAAAAACACCATAAACTGCACCCTGCAAAACTACTTTATTTTCCTTCATGCTCTTTATGAAAGGGATTTTTTTTTCTTTTTACAGCTACGCCTGTGGCATATGGAAGTTCCCAGGCTAGGGGTTGAATCGGAGATGCAGCTGCCAGCCTATGCCACAGCCACGGCAAGATGGGATCTGAGCTACTTCTGCGACTTACACTGTAGCCTGCGGCAACACAGGACCCTTAACCCACTGAGCAAGGCCAGGGATTGCGCCTGAAACCTCACAGACATGATGTTCTTAACCTGCTAGGCCACAACGGGAACTCTTGAGAGGGATTTTATTTGAGCACAAGGCCACTGCCCAATGGTAGCTGGGGCCAACATGCTAAGTGTTGTGATTTTAGAAGTGACCCCTTAGCTGCTGTCAGGCCCAGGTTCTGAGCCTGCAGTACCTCATGTGGAGATACACTGATGGCATTTGCATTCCACAAAACAAAATCTGAGTTTAATGTTTCATGTCTCAATTAACTCAAGAGTTTTTGTTTTGTTTTGTTTTTTGGTCTTTTTATCTTTTTTAGGGCCGCACCTGCGGCACATGGAGGTTCCCAGGCTAGGGGTCTAATCGGAGCTGTCGCCGCCAGCCTATGCCACAGCCACAGTAACACAGGATCCGAGCAGCGGCTGCGACCTACACCACAGCTCAATGCAATAACAGATCCTTAACTCACTGAGTGAGGCCAGGGATTGAACTCCCAACCTCATGGTTACTAGACCGGTTCATTAACCACTGAGCCACTATGGGAACTCCAACTCAAGTTTTATGAAACATCACTTTCAAATTCAGAGCCTATTCATACCAACACTGAACAATATGATTCACAAATATCTATCATTGTCAGAGTCAAAAAGCTAAGACCTGTAGTCCAGCTAAGGGAGGAAAACAGCCTATCACCACAGTCTAGAGTGAAAAAGCTCCTCCCAGCAAAGCGTTTCATCTCACATACCTTTTTTATTGCTGACTTTTTTAATCTGTTCATCTAAGTATTCTCTCCGTTTAATGAGGGCATCAGACCACCTTTCTCTCACGCAGTTTAAATCTTCTTCCTGGCAGCAGGGAGGGAAAACATCTTCCTGTAGATGCATAGACAACTAGTTCTTTATTTTAAGGAAGAAGTTTAAATCGATTAGAAAACTTTTCATTAGGAAAGGCCATTGAGTATTGCCATGTGATTAATATGCAAGAAAGCAGAGAGGCCTCAGTAACACTGCATGCTGATGGAGAATCCTGTCACTCAGAAATCAGAGGCCCTGGATTTCCAAAAGGATAATGATACTTAAAAGCAAGAGAAGCTCAAACTACGCCAGCTGCTGGATGAGTCTCATACGGTATGTCTGCGTATGTATGTAAGTTGTAACTATTTGCTCAGAGGGCTTGTGATTCTAAGCATAAAGACACCAACAACATAGCCCAAATCACAATACAGCATGTGAAGTGGAAAATGATAGGCGCATTCGTCATTCTTAGCTCAATGGCCTGATAGCATGTACTTTCTGAAAGGCCAAGATCACATCTGCCGGGGAACCTTCGGAACTTGTTACAAAGATTTTATCCCCAACCATTACCATGAGGCTAATTGAAAATTTCCCATGCAAAAAGCTAACATGCAGTCAGCCATGCGGAGAACTCCCAGAAGCAGCTGCTGGACTTGACCGTGAACCACGTGGTAGGAAGCGCACAGACAGCCACAGGACGTTAGTGGGTGGTGTTGCTGAGACCCAAGGGGACTCTGGTATTTCCCCTAATATTTGCTTTTACTTGGTTTCTTTCTTCGTAACATCATGCGGTGGGAATGCCACCTCCCTATTCCATTTAGGATGCTCTCTGACTTGCCTAACTCCAGTCTAACCCTTACTGTGTTACACTCGGAGCAGACACCTGAGGACTTCTGAGACTTTCCCTCCAACAGCCCGCTGCTGACTCAGAGGAAGGCTCTCGGGGAAAACGTGCCTTTGAAATTCCTGCAGAGAATCAGTACAAAGACTGGGAACCAAACTCAGAGAACTTCAGCTTGCTTTGCCACCTGGACCACGACTCTTTTTTTTTTTTTCTTTTTAGGGCCACACCCACAGCATAGGGAAGTTCCCAGGGTAGGGGCTGAATTGGAGCTGCAGCTGCCAGCCTACACCACAGTCTCAGCAACATGGGATCCAAGCTGAGTCTGCGATCTGCACCACAGCTCACAGCAACACCAATCCTAAACCCACGGAGAGACACCAGGGTTCGAACCCGAGTCCTCAGGGATACTAGTCGGGTTCTTTACTGCTGAGCCATGACAGGAACTCGCCGACCACTGCTCTTATCCCACATTCCACTGACAGCAGGTCAGTCAGTACTGACTTGATAAAATTTCACATTTGCACATTTTTTCCTCCTTAGATACCCAGAAAAGAAAAAGCTGAGATTTAAATTCTCTGGGTTCTGGATAACTAAGGTTGGCCTTAAAGAGAAAATAAAACTAGCTAAACAAAACTATGTGCGTAAAATGTCTTTTTCCTATCTGGCAAAAGTCTTAAAAAAAAAAAAAAAGACATCTTAGAATAACACTCCTTTTTTTTTTTTCCTTTGTCTTTTTGCCTTTTCTAGGCCTGCTCCCATGGCATATGGAGGTTCCCAGGCTAGGGGTCTAATTGGAGCTTTAGTTGCTGGCCTATGCCAGAGCCACAGCAATGTGGGATCCGAGATGTGTCTGCGACCTATACCACAGCTCACGGCAACACTAGATCCTTAACCCACTGAGCGAGGCCAGGGCTCGAACCCGCAACCTCATGGTTCTTAGTCAGATTTGTTAACCACTGAGCCATGACGGGAACTCCAACACTCCTTTCTTAGATGGAAGGAGTGAATTGTAGGTTCATCTAAGAAAGACAAGTTTACTTAAAGATATGGATGGATGACTATAATTCTTTTTTTTTTCTTTTTCTTTTTATAGCCACACCTTTGGATGCGGAAGTTCCCAGGCTAGGGGTCAAACTGGAGCTGCAGCTGCAGGCCTACGCCACAGCCACAACAACATCAGATCTGAGCCACCTCTGCAACCTACACCACAGTTCACGGCAATGCTGGATCCTTAACCCACCGAGCAAAGCCAGGGATTGAACCCGCATCCGCATGGGGACTACATCAGGTTCTTAACCAGCTATGCCGCAACAGGAACTCCTGAATGGCTACAATTCTTAAGATCACCAACTTAATATAGTGATGGGGGTCTTGTTCAGAAAAGCTTTACAAACTAGTGATTTGAGATGGCACAGCCGAAATGCAGTATCTGCTTATAAAGCCTGATCTGACAGGGAAATCGGTAGAAAGAGTATTGTATCCCTGATTGTGTTTAAAGCAAATCAAAGGCGAGTGTAACTGCATATTCTTGCTCTCTGCTCCTCCGTCCTCCTCCCTGCCCTCTGCTTTGCGGAGGCTGGCAATTAGCAGCAGCTGTGCCCCATGCCACAGGATCGACAGCAGCAGTAATACCTGGTAACTATCCATATCATCACCATCCTCATCATCTCTCTGGTAGGAAAAAAATAAACACAAAGGACATGCATTTTGTTTTTCAAACAGCACACAAGGAAAATAATTCTTTAAGCTTAACACACACGTTACAATGGACAGCAGACACGGCATCAGCAGAACAAAACATTTAACCAAATTTCCAAAACTAGATTTAATTCACTTGCCTATGATTCCTCAAAGATTTCAAGACTTTATTTTTTATTTTTTTTTCTTTTTTGGCCGCCCCAGGGCACATGGAGTTCCTGGGCCAGGGATCAGATCTCAGCTGCAGTTGCAACCTAAGCTGCAGCTGCAGCATCACTGGATCCTTAACCCACTGAGCTAGGCTGGGGACTGAACCTGCATCCCAGTGCTCCTAAGACACCGCCCATCTCATTGTGCCACAGTGGGAACTCCAAGATTTTATTTTATTTTTTTAAATAGAGAAAGCAGTCATTCAAAAAAAGGGGGGGAGGATTCTCTTAGCTGGAGATAGGAACCAACCCCACCGGATCAGGCCTTACCTCACTGTTACACACACAGTTGCTATTTGTTCCTGGGTGAGCTACTGAACTGGGATTTCAAATGGGCTTAGAAAGTAGGATGGCAAAACTAGAAAGGGCTTTAGGGAGTCTCTTGCTCAATCTCTTGATTTTAGCGGTGAGGCAGCTGAGGCCTGAAGGAAGAAATGATTTAAGCCGAGGCTCACAGGCATAGCGGCAAGGCTGGGGGAAAACCAGGCCTCTCTTCTCCCACCTCAGCCCCCTCTTCCCTTGCTGTGCAGTCACAGGAGAATACCTGCTGGGAAGCTAAGACTGGACATACAGTCAGTCCTCTGTATCTGAAGGCTCCACATCTGCTGGTTCAGTCAACTGCAGAATCTTCCGGATATAGGGGGCTGAGTGTACTAGGCCATTCTCTCTCTCTTTTGCTTGTTCTTTAGGGCCGCACCACAGCATATGGAGGTTCCCAGGCTAGGGGTCCAATTGGAGTTGCAGCTGCCGGCCTAGGTCATAGCCACGGCCACGCAGGATCCGGGCTGTGTCTTCGACCTACACCACAGCTCATGGCAATGCCGCATCCTTAACCCACTGAGCGAGGCCAGGGATCAAACCCGCGTCGTCATGGATACTATTCGAATTTGTTTCCGCTGAGCCACGATGAGAACTCCCTAGACCATCTTCTGTAAGAGCCTTGAGCGTTCTCGGATGTTAACAGCCAAGGGGGAATCGATCCCCTTCTGTATACTAACCACTGCAGTAAAAGCACAGCCCGCTCTGTTGGACATACGGCTCTGTTATGATCCACTGCTGGATATAATATATCATATCCACATCAAACAGGTGAGCAAAATCAGAACTGTCTGAGACCCATGTCAACATTTTCACAATAATTACATAAAAGAAGCATTTTGGCAAAAACGTGCAAAACAAAGTCATCATGTTGAAAATGAAAGGGTTTTAGCCGGGACAACGTTCCTTAGAAACAAGACTAAGGAAATGCTCATTGGCAGAGAGAGTTATCCATCTCTGTGGGGGCAGGTTCTACTCAGAATGAATGCTGGGCCACGTAATGACCTTCTTTCATTTTTCTGTGGCTATTGAAGGGTTAATCTTCAAACAAGAAGTGGCCTCATCATAAAAATAAACTTTTTTTTTCCAAGCACTTTAAAGATATAATTGTATTATCTTCATATCTAAGTACACTTCAAGCCTGGGAACGTCCATACGCCCCAGGTGTGGCCCTAAAAAAAAAAAAAAAAAAAAAGTATACCTCAAAATATACTGCTTTTAAAAAGCGCTGTAAAAATACTGTTAAGATTATTTTTTGTGTCATCTTTAAAATAAACTTTATGTTTTTCGTTTGGTAACCATCATTCTCACTGGATAACTCTAACATTAAATGCAAGCCTAATACTGAAAAAACTCTTAATTCCCTGTATTAATGAATAAAGTACAAACAGCTCTAATTTATCATTATTTTTTTAGACTAAAGAGATACTTCTATTAACCAAAAACTAGCTTGAACTTCCATGATGTATAACAATTGTGAAATTAGCATATTCTGGATGGCCTCAAGCCATTGTATCAATATAACTTTAAAGTACTATATTAACAACAACAAAAAAGGTACTGGCCATGACTCTGAGCATGGCAACAAAGAAAAATGAAAGCTTTAAAACAGTTACAGTTTAAATCTGTGTGGCTGGTACTATGCTCTTTAAAAGAGCACTTTGCACTTGGGGAAGGCTGATACTTGAGAGCTCAGATTTTGACCAAAAATCAGCTTGTTTTTGTCTTTTTTTTTAGGGCTGCACTCATGGCATATGGAGGTTCCCAGGCTAGGGTTCTAATTGGGCTGTGGTCGCTGGCCTATACCACAGCCACAGCAATGCAAGATCCAAGCTGCATCTGCAACCTACATCACAACTCATGGCAATGCCAGATCCTTAACCCATTGGGCGAGGCCGTGTCCTCATGGATACTAGTTGCTTTCCTTAACCTGGACGGGAAACACTGGGCCACGAGGGGAACTCCAACAAAAATCAGTTTTAACTCAAGAGGTATAGCTGTTTAATTTCTGTTTTTTTGATTTTCTTTCTTTTCTTTTCTCTTCTTTTTTCTTTTGTCTTTTTTAGAGCCGTACCCATGGCATATGGAAGTTCCCAAGCTAGGAGTCGAATCAGAGTTGTAGCTGCTGGCCTACGCCACAGCCACAGTAACGTGGGATCCAAGCTGCGTCTGTGACCCAGATCACAGCTCACAGCAACGCCCTACTCTTAACTCACGGAGCTAGGCTAGGGATTGAACCCATGTCCTCATGGATGCTAGCTGGGTTTGTTACCACTGAGCTCCAATGGGAACTCCCTCTTATAGCTGTTTTTAAAAGTGTAAATAATCATTCCTTACAATGTTCAAGTGGGAATAGTCAGTCAGTGGATGGTTCGTGTTATTGGTTTAGGACACACAGTTTCAAAGTTTTATCTGAGATCAGAAATTTATTAAGCCACAAAATGTTATGGCAGAGCGGGACCTCAGAAGAGAATTATTGAGTCTACCTCATCATTTTGGAGAAAGAAAAGGGGAACTTTAAGTTTAAATTACTCAGCTAAGTCAAACAAGACTTTAGAACACAGGTCTCCTCACTTCAAGTCTACGCTGCTTCTGCCAGGCCCTGCAGCTGCCCCCAGAGCTGATGGTCAAATGAGGGACAACCCAGGCCCTACTCCACACACAAGGAAAAGTCTGGTGGAGAAGCCTGCCTGGAATCAGCAAGCTCCAGCCTGGCAGCTCTGCTTACACGCTCCCTAGGCTTGGAATCGAGGCAATCTCGGCTGGAATGAGGAAGACAGTGTCTGACAGAGCTGTGCCTTTCTCAAGGCCCAATAAGTCCAAGCCGAGGTTCCTCTTAGCTTTTGGTCAGGTCTTTGTGCTGCCATGAAGCCAAAAGCAAACTGAATCATTTCAAGGGGAATCGTTCTCAAGACGGGCTAGGCTTACGCCCTAACGCTACAGAGAAACGTTTTCTCCCCTTTGTGACAGGGAGCGTGTTCCCCCTCAGGTGTGGCAGTGAGGGAGCCAGAAGTCAATAGTGGCATTCTTCCCAGCCCCAGTTCTATCTGACAGTAAACTGGAGACTCAAGGAAGCACACGTGTTCTTTCAGGCCCCTGGGGACAAGTTCCTGATCTTAAGGTTTATCCTCACAGAGAACTGAAGAGGTGTGACTAGTAAATAAGATGGCTTCTTAGAACTGAAGAGGTGTGACTAGTAAATAAGATGGGGTCCATCTTTTATTAACAAGAACAGAAAAACGGGAACAGAATATTTAACAAAATGAGATTTGGTGAACAAAAATGACCATGAAAATAAGTTTTAATTAAAAAAAACAGGAAAGCTTTCAGGGAGCTGGTTAATTATGCCAGGGCAATTTCATATTAATAAAAGTGGATCATGGCATTCCCGTTGTGGTGCAGCAGAAACGAATCCAACTAGTAACCATGAGGTTGGATCCCAGGCCTCACTCAGTGGGTTAAGGATCCGGCGTTGCTATGAGCTGTGGTGTAGGTCAAAGACATGGCTTGGATCTGGCATTGCTGTGGCTGTGGCGTGGGCCAGTGGCTACAGCTCCAATTTGACCCCTAGCCTGGAAAACTCCATTGGCCGTGGGTGCAGCCCTAAAAAGCAAAAAAAAAAAAAAAGTGGATCAGGCCAGGCAGCAATGCCATATATCCAACATAATTTGGGCCAAAGATAGAAAATACTGCCTGAAATAAGTGGCACTATAGCACTAATGCATGTGTTTATAAGTAAAATTATTATTAATCAGCACTAAGCCAATACAGTATCCTAAACCTAGTAAAAAAAAGGCCTTGGATGGACCTCTGAATGAGGGATGGGCAGGTATATGGTTAAGACAAGCAGTTCAGGTATATCCCCAAACAGGTCTCCAGCATAGATCCCTCAATGCCTTAATTTTCCATTAATCGATCTTTGTGAGAGACGATTTCAAGTCTGGGGGGGTCTCACCTGGTAACTGTCCAGCCCTCTCTGGAGCTTGGTGGACCTGGCAGTCACACAGCCGATGGAGATGGACAGGATGGCTTCGACCATAAGCGGCAGTGTCCCGGAATGCTGGACAGGTTTCACTGTGACTTGCACTCTCCGGGAATGACCCTGCAGAGGTGGGGTGCGATGCGGAAGTGGGTGCCGGGATCAGGAATGGGGTGGCATGGGGGGCAGAGGATACAGGAAGGGAAAAGAATTAGGGGAGACAGAGACAAATTACTAGAAAACCCCCAGAACCTGTGTGTAAGAGAGGGACAGACAGAAAACAGGAAGCAAGCAACGGCACAGGCGGTACCTGTCTGAGTTGAAAGACCCCTCCTGTGTTGACATCTTTCGCCTGGTGCAGCTCCACGGCCGCGTACTCCCCCAGCTCGTTCAGCTCTAATATGGAGATCCACATCTCGATTCTGCGAGTAACTTCATTCCACCTGCGAAAACACATTCCGACAAGCGACATCACTGCCCAGTGACATTATTAGCGATGGGAAGAAGCCCTCATTCACTGAGCACTATGTGCATGGCACTGTGCTATGCATGTCACATAGACTACTGTCTCACTTAACTCTCAAAGCAACCCTGTGGTATAGGTTATTTTATTTTATTTTTTCCCATGGCATATGCAAGTTCCCAGGCTAGGGGTGGAATCAGAGCTGCAGCTGCCGGCCTACACCACAGCCACAGCCACGCCAGATCTGAGCTGCGTCTGTGACCTACCCCACAGCTCAGAGCAGCACCGGATCCACTGAGCGAGGGCCGGGGATGAACCCAGGTCCTCGTGGAAACTAGTCGGGTTTGTTACCACTGAGCCACAACGGGAACTCCGGTTCTTTATTGAGCTATTATAATTTATGTTCAGTGAGTTGTCCAGATCACCAGGGAAGACCTGGATGAGTTGTGACAAGTGCATACACCTGTGCAGCTTGCCCACCAGCAATCGCCACAGTAGGTTTGCTCAGTCCCCTCCCCACTCAATCCCCACACCGGCAGCAGCAGTCTCAGATTAGTTCTAGAACTTCATCTCGGTGGAATCACATAGTATCCTACCCTTCTGGTCTGGCTCCTTTGATTCAGAACAATGTTTGTGAGATTCATCCAAATGTTTAAGAGTGGGACAGAGTGCTTTTACTTTTTATTGTTGAGTAATATCTTATTAAATGACTAATAACAGCAGTCTGCTTATGGACTTACGTTTTCATTTTTCTTGGGTAAACACTTGGGAACGGGACTGCTAGGTCATGGAAGAGGCAAATGATCAACTTTATAAGAAGAGGCCCTCCTGTTTTCTTCTATAAGCTTCATACTTTTTTAAAAAGTATAGTTGATTTACAATGTTGTGCCAATTTCCGCCATATAGCAAAGTGACCCAGTTATATCTGCATACATATATACAGTCCCTTTCTTTTTCTTTTTTGCTTTTTAGGGGATATGGACGTTCCCAGGCTAGGGTTCGAATTGGACCTGTTAGCTGCAGGCCTACACCACAGCCACAGCAACACCGGATCCTTAACCCACTGAGCAAGGCTAGCGACTGAACCCGAATCCTCATGGATACTAGTCGGATTCGTTTCCGTTGCACCACCACGGGAACGCCTACATTCCCTTTCTTATATCATCTCCCATCATCATCTATCCCAATACAGTTTTATCTTTTACATTTAAAGTCATGCCCCACCTCGAATTAGGTTTTGTGTATCATGTGAAGTAAAGATCAAGACTGTTTTTCGCCACGTAGATACACAGATGTTTTGGTCTCTTTGTTGAAAAGACTTGCCTTTCCCCATTGAGCGTTTCCAGTGCCCGGTAGTTCCTTTCAGCATTCCCACCTCACAAAGGAGGAAACGGGCTCAGAGACTCCTGATTCTCAACCATGTCCAAGGGTTGGCCTTGACCCTGCATCTAAGGCTCCCAGCCAAGCACAAACCTGTCATGCAGCGTTCTTGTCTTAGCGTGAAGGGAGTCAACTTCCCAGATGGAGCTGCCATTCCCGGTACAGCGGTGGCCCCACACCTCGATTGCCAGGGCTCCCTCTGATATGAACTCCAGGAATTCCTCTGTTACGTTCACCACATAGTCCTGGGGTGGGCAGGGAAAGGAAAGAACGGCACAAATCATGCAGAAAGGAAATCTGTGTAATCTCCTTCTTTTACTTTTCAAATGTACACAGGGTTCACTTTGGAATAAATTAGCCTGATCCCAACCTTAAAATCATCACTGCTGTTTCATGGAAGACTGCAAAAAGAACAGAATCTTAGACTGGAGGGGATATTCTGAGGTTAATTTAATCCAATTCCTTTCTTTAATAAATGAGGATACTGAAGAAAACAACGTGCCCCGCCCCCACCTCTTTTTGGGGGGTGGTGGTTGTGCCTGAGGCAAGAGGAATTTCCCAGGCTGGGGACTGAAGCTGCACCATAGCCGTAACCAGAGCCTCCCCAGTGATAACTCCGATCCTTAACCCACTGAGACGAGAACTCCCACCTCCCATTGCTCGTCAGACGTAGAGCTGAATCTACCTTTCCCGCCTCATCTCTGTAGCCCACTCTGCCTTCCAGCTCAAAAGACTCATCACCACATCAAGAAAAAAGGAGCTTCTGGTTGTTCCTCGCTATGGCTTAGGAGACTAAAAGCACAATTAAATTTTATATGATTATCCCCATGAATCTGTGCTCCTGCTCTCAAATCTCCCACACTCCAGTTTTTGCTGTGACAGCACACAGGCGTGAAGGGACGGATGCTGAGTGGATGGAGAAGTGTGGCCAGTCAGCCAGAGGCAAGGAACATGCCCACTTTCCATTCTTAGCATCTCGGTGGACTCTCAGGTGAAGACAGCTCCGTGACTCTTAATTTCTGGGAAGGGCTGTGCTATACTGATTTCACCTTGTACCACCTACCTGCCTACTTACTGTCTTTTGAGAGCGCCAGAATTTTATTTCATATATGGCTGTAACTGTGGCATATCAGGCCAGGGGTCACATCAGAGCTGCTTATACCACAGCCATAGCAACGCAGGATCCAAGCTGCGTCTGTGACCTACACCACAGCTCATGGCGACACTGGATCCTTAACCCACCGAACAAGGCCAGGGATCGAACCCGCGTCCTCATGGATACTAGTCAGATTCATTACTGCTGAGCCACGATGGGAACTCCAAGAGCCAACATTTTAGAAGGAAAATAACCTTAATGACCAATTAGCATAATCAATAAATTTTAGAGATAAAAAAAGAAAACACCAAGAAACCCAAGGTGAGTTCGAGGTATGAGGCTAGCAATTGTTAGGAGAATCCACTTAAAATCCAGGTTTCATTCTTCTAAATGAATAGCTTTTTGGATCCAAAGATGGAGAATATTTAAAAGAGTATTCAGAGAACAATAAAAACAACAATAATAAAGATTAATAAATAATTGAGAAATAGGAGTTCCTTGGCAGCTCAGTGGGTTAAGGATCCGGTGTTGTTACAGTTGCAGGGCAGGGTCCATTCCTGGCCTGGGAACTTTTGCATGCCATGGGCACAGCCAAAAAAAAAAAGTGTGTATCACTGCCCACTTATGTGCATGGACGTATGTTTGCCACACACGTACAGCAAATTGTCACTGGTTGTCATGCCTCTAAGGATTAAGATTTCAGGTAGAGGTCTTTCAGATTTTAAATACTTTTCAAACTATTTGAATTGGCAGCAAAGTAAATTTTGAGGTTAAAAAGCCCAATAAACGGGCATTCCTGATGTGGCTCAGGCAAAATGAATCTGACTAGTATCCATGAGTTCACAGGTTCAGTCTCTGGCCTGGCTCGATGAGTTAAGGATCTGGCGTTGCCCTGAGCTGTGGTGTAGGTCGCAGACGTGGCTGGGATTCTGTGTTGCTGTGGCTGTGGTCTAGGCTGGCGGCTATAGCTCCGATTTGCCCCCTAGCCTGGGAACCTCCGTGTGCCGTGGGTGAGGCCCTAAAAAGACAACAAAAACAAACAAATGAAAAAACCCCTCAATAAACATATTAAACCATTCATAGGGGGAAAACCTCTAGGTTACAAGCAGAGTTCTGACCTGAGCCCAGGCCACTTGCCTCCCAAGCAGCTCATTTTGTAAGAGCCTTTGTACCTTACAGTGAGAGAAGCTCACGGTGTACTGGGCATCCTTGGACTGCGGGGAAGGCACCTCTGGGTCCACAACCGGGGCAGCCACGGTGGATTCACACTGGTCCCAGAAGGTGTACTGACAGAAGACGAAGTTTGAGAGGCTTAAGGGCAGCCCGGTTGCCTCTTTAATTTTCACCTGAAGAGGTTTAAAAAAAAAATGCAGATATAATTCTCACAAAGAGAACAAACGGCATTCTTTTCATATCCGACTACCTCACATTTAAGAGTAAGTGGTGAAAAAAATCTATCAGTCATCCATTGGATATTGACAAATATTTCATTGAGTCACTTATCTTTAATGAAATCTATATTATGATTCCATAACTACGGCATATGAGCAGGGCAACAAATGCACAATCCCTCTCACACTTCTCTCAGGACCGAGTTTCTGATACAGGTGCAACATTTACTAGAAGAGCATGATTTCACTAAACAATATACCCTCCTTGCATGCCACACGCAAGGCCTTTGGAAATTTCATACAACCATCATCATAATCTGTGTTGTGGAGTTCCTGTTGTGGCTCAGTGGTAACGAACCTGACTAGTATCCATGAGGACTCGGGTTCGATCCCTGGCCTTGCTCAGTGGTTAAAGATCTGGCGTTGCTGCAAGCTGTGGCTCAAGTCACAAACACGGCTGTGGCTGTGGCTGTGACATAGGCTGGCAGCCGCACCTCCGATTCAACCCCGAGCCTGGGTGGGAACTTCCATAGGGCTCAAATGTGGCCCCCCCCCTTCAAAAAAAAAAGAAAAAAGAGTGTCTTGTACTTCTGGAAAAAGTACTACCCATTACTACGTTTATTGTCCGAAAGTTTAACTTTTCCTACCCTCTATGAAAAAGAGCACAGGAAATCCTGAGGTTTTCTAGCAAATGGCTCTGTGCTAAAAAGTCATCTACGTGAGCCTCCCTCTCACCCGGCACGTCAGTTTTTTGACTCGGTGGATGACCTCCCCGCTGCTGTCCACGACCTCAAGACTCCCACTCTCGCTGGAGTTCTCCGAGGAGTCGTCTTCCACCACACGCTCAGGGACAGCTCCTGTCACTCGCATCACCTCCACGTGAAGACGCCCTGCAACCTGGGCCAAGGAACCAGAGCACCGAGGGGTTAAAAGGCATCCCTCCCATGAACAAACCCGAGCTAAGATGGAAAGCACTGTACCCACAGCCCCACTGTGACTGCAAGGTCAGCTCGAGCTCCGAGAAACACGTTACTTTCAGAGTCACTCCATTCCATCACCTGCCCCCTGCAACCGTCCTGCCTTACCATGAGCCAACCTTGCCTTTCTAACCTGCCTTCTAGAGCCACCTCCATTCTCATCCTTCTCCTCCAGGACAGCCCATGAGCAGTGCAAATGCAGCTGTGAGATGCTACCTGGAGTCATCATTTCCCTCATTCAGATGTTCACACCCTTATCCGTTTGACTTAATGCCTGGCATCACAGGGACCCCATGATAAAGACTGGGGCTCTATTATAAAAAAAAATCTATAAATAATAAATTCTGGAAAGGGAGTAGGGAAAAAGGAACCTTCCTACACTGTTGGCGGGAATATAAAGTGGTGCAGTCACTATGGAGAGCAGTGTGGTTGCTTAAAAAAATGAAAAATAATGTCACCAAATGATCTAGTGAGTCCACTCTGGGCACACATCTGGAGAAAACTCTAATTTGAAAAGATACATGTACTCCAATGTTCATTGCCGCACCGTTTACAACACCCAAGACATGGAAGCAACCTAAATGTCCATTGCCAGAGGAACAGATAAAAAAAGATGTGGTACATACATACAATGGAGCACTATTCACTCATAAAAAGAATGGAATAATGCCTTTGGCAGCAACGTGGCTGGACCTAGAGATTATCATACCAAGGAAAGTCAGTCAGAGAAAAACAAATATGATACTGCTTACGTATGGAATCTAAAAAAAAAAAATGACACAAATGAACTTTCCGAAACAGAAACAGAAAACAAACATGGTTATCAAAAGGGGTGGGGGGAATAAGGAGTTTGAGATTAAAATATACACACTACTGTATAGAAAATAGATAACCCACAAGGAACTACTGTACAGCACAGGGAACTCTACTCATAGCTTGTAATAATCTATGAGGGAAAAGTGTGAAAAAACCCATATATATATATTATATATATGTATATATGATAAATAACTGAATCACTTTACTGTACATCTGAAACCAACACAACATTGTTAAGTCAACTATGCTTCAACAAAATAAAAATAAATACACTAAAAGTCACCATTAGAATGGGGAGAAAACAAAACTCAGACTCTGCTTCCTGGGCACTCACAGGCAAGTGGGGAAAGACGGATAAATAAAAACTCAGGAATAGTGTAGACCAGCGACTTTTCACAAAGATACAAGCAGGTTGTTATGGGATAAGTTTATGCACTTGACAAATATTTACCAAATACTGACCGTGTGCCAGGAACTAGGACTGTGTGCTGCATTTACAATAGTGAACCAAGCAGTCACGGCCACTGGGCTTATGGAGCTTCTAGGCTCTTGGGAGAAGAGAATGCGAATGGAACTCACACTGGGGCTGGGAGCAGGGTGAGGGGGTGAGACAAACAGAATGCCACAAAGGTATAAGAAAGTAGTTACTTTAAGACACATTTTTCTAAATGTTTGCAGCATATGCTGGTGGCTCTCAGTATTGGTGCTAGGTCAGCAGTGTCTCTCTTACAGTTGGTGGCACAGAACTGAATTTAAGGATAGGAATGACCCTGAAATTTGCATTCTCAGAGTGCTGTAACTGGCCAAGTTCTCTTTCAAAACACAGTTGAAGGCTGCAATGACAAGCTGTGGTGGGGACACAGGCTGTGGCAGTGCTGCTGGCATCTTAAATAGTGAGGCTCATCTTCAAAGGTAGCTCAGATCCAACTTCCACAGAGCAATGGGCCCTGGCCCCCAGGACCGGAGAGAAATTAGCTGATGGTGTTTGACAAGTGAGACGAATGAGGCGAAAGGAGCAAGAGGAGGGGAAGAAAATAAATACAAGAAAATCAGAAGAGAGTGGTTTTCGAGCTTTTTCCCCCATGTTTTTTGAGAACCTAATATATTTTTAGTATAATTTCAGGGGGATTAATGGAACACGCAAAGCCCACCATGGATCCTGGCGTAAGAAACCCTGACTAGGAACTCAGGCAATAGGTTTCTTTGCTAGAGGAGTTGTCCCCATTTTTAACATGGGAGAAAGCAACTTAGACCACTAGGTTCCTAGAGCATACTGTTCACAGGTGGGTTACCTATAGGATGTGAGCTGTGTACTTACAAATCCCAACTGGGAACCTAGGGTCTATTTTCTGGGTTCACTTTGGGCAGACTGGCATCTTACTCTCAGCCTGCTCTAAGAATTACACAAAATGACTGAGCATTTCAACTTTGCATGCTATTGAGGGACAACCTAGGAAATAAGGATGTTACCAAATTTAAAATGAAACCCTCAGTTGACGAAATAGATACTATAAAAAGTTTGAACTTGTATATTTTCTGAAATGTTTTAGGTTAACATAAGGCCAATATATCCAAATAACTCAAATATGAAAGACTTTTAAAAAATTTTTAATGAGGAGTTCCCGTCGTGGCGCAGTGGTTAACGAATCCGACTAGGAACCATGAGGTTGCGGGTTCGGTCCCTGCCCTTGCTCAGTGGGTTAACGATCCGGCGTTGCCGTGAGCTGTGGTGTAGGTTGCAGACGCGGCTCGGATCCCGCGTTGCTGTGGCTCTGGCGTAGGCCTGTGGCTACAGCTCCGATTCAACCCCTAGCCTGGGAACCTCCATATGCCGGTGGGAGCGGCCCAAGAAATAGCAACAACAACAACAACAAATTTTTAATGAGAGTATAGTTGATTTACAATATTATGCCAATTTCAGTTGTAAAGTAACCCAGGCATACATATACACACTTTTTCTCATATTAGCTTCTATCATGTTCTGTTCCAAGAGACTGGATATAGTTCCCTGTGCTGTACAGTAGCAGAGAGACTTTTTAAAGAGGGGGTAACACTGTGATGGTTAAGCTTGTTTTCCTTGAATATTCTATATTTCTTTTTTTTTTTTCCTTTTCTTCTTTTGCTTTTTGTGGCCTCACCTGCAGCATATGGAGGTTCTCAGGCTAGGGGTCAAAACAGAGCTGCAGCTGATGGCCTACACCACAGCCACAGCAACACAGGATCATTAACCCACTGAGCGAGGCCAGGGATCAAGCCTGCATCCTCAGGATATAACTAGCAGGGTTCGTAACCACCAAGCCTTGTGGGAGCTCCTTGAATATTTTATATTTCAAAATAACTCTCCCAAGTTGTATCTTATAAAGACTACTTAGGGGCTAGGAAGGAACTAGAGTGTATTACAGAGGTAAGAGATTAAAAGTGAAATGAATATGGGGCACAGAACTGACTCTGGTTTCCAAAAGTTTTTTAAGTTGATTAAAACAAAGAAAATATTTGTGAACCAGAAATGAACAAAAGAACACGTTCTAATAATCTTTTAAAACAATGACTTAATAATGACTTAGTTTCTATTGATATTAGTAGAGAAAAAAGAATGTGCTACTGATACTCACCCTAGTTTTTTGATCTACCTCAAGAAAGTAACTTTGAAAACAAAGGTATGGTTACCAAAAGGGAAGTATGGGGCAGTGGTGGAGGGATGGACTAGGCTTTGGGGCATGGCAAAGGCACACTGCTGTGTATGGAATGGATGATCAAAAGGGACCTGCTGTAGAGCACAGGGAAATCTACTCGCTGTTCTGTGATAACCTATACGGGAATGGATATGTATATATGTAGAATCACTTTGCTGTGCAGCAGAAATCAACACCGTATTGTAAATCAACTATACTACAATAAAATAAAATAAAACCCAACCAAACAAAAAACCAATGTCACTTAAATAGAATTAAAAAACAAAACCCGGAGTTCCCGTCGTGGCGCAGTGGTTAACGAATCCGACTAGGAACCATGAGGTTGTGGGTTCGATCCCTGCCCTTGCTCAGTGGGTTAACGATCCAGCGTTGCCGTGAGCTGTGGTGTAGGTTGCAGATGCGGCTCGGATCCCGTGTTGCTGTGGCTCTGGCGTAGGCCGGTGGCTACAGCTCCAACTGGACCCCTAGCCTGGGAATCTCCATATGCCACGGGAGCAGCCCAAGAAATAGCAAAAAGACCAAAAAAAATAAAAAAATAAAAATAAAAAACAAAACCCAAACTTGAACCATGGTGGCCATGTTCTCCGAGACTGGCTTGTCTTTACCTCCCCCTGCTGGCTGATGATAGGGACTGCATACTGAAGTTTCACATCACAGAAGAGACACTCCAGGAACACATTCGCCACACCAATGAGGTTGTGATTCTCTTGGGCTTCATAGAAAGGGTCACCTCGTTTCCCATAGAGTCGTTTTGCCTGAGCGGTAGGAGAGGTGGGGGGAAGGGGAGTAGGAAACAAACGTCAACTTAAAGATATTTAAAACCAGCATCTTAAAAGGTTTTAGAAAGAAAGCATTTATCCGAAGAAAAAGATGTCAACCTATACTCACGCCACACAAATAAAACAAAACCAGCACCTGGGAGGGGCTTGTTAGCTGGGGAGCCCTTCTGTGCTTACTGCCTGCCCTCCCTCCCCAGGACACCCCACCTGCGCGGTTTCACTCTCTGGGCTTTGCCTCGTTTCCTTCACCGAGTCTTTTTTTTTCCATTACGCATGTCCAAAAAATGGCTTGTGCTCTCTAAAATTATTCTCAGCATCTACCCAGCCACCATCACAGCTAGGGGAGCATGAACACATGCTAATGAGCACAAAAGCCACGCTGGCTCCATCTCAGCTGATCCTTCACAGCTGACAAAACAGCAGAAATTCACTCTGTTCTGCTTCATTTCACTTGAAATTTAGTAAAAATGCAAACCAGTAAGAACATGCTACATGTTCTCTTCCTCTAGTTCCTGTGTGGGGATCGCATGTTTTATGATGGAGCCTGCCAATCCTTTCAATGTCACTTTCACTATACATTTCTTTTCTTTCTTTCTTTCATTCTTTTTCTTTTTTTTTTTTTTGTCTTTTTGTCTTTTCTAGGGCCACACCCGTGGCATATGGAGGTTCCCAGGCTAGGAGTCTAACTGGAGCTCTGGCCACTGGCCTGCGCCAGAGCCACAGCAATGCAGGATCTGAGCCGCGTCTGCGGCCTATACCACAGCTCACTGGCATGACTGGATCCTTAACCCACTGAGTGAGGCCAGGGATCGAACCCACAACCTCATGGTTCTTAGTCGGACTTGTTTAACCACTGAGCCATGACGGAAACTCCTATACATTTCTCATATAAATGTCCCGAGTGTCACTAGAGATAATCACCGACGCCCATGGGTGTGTTCTGATGACGGAACTGCTTATATTTGTCCTTGTGGCAGAACAAGAGCTCCTTTACATTTTGTCTTTCTTACCTCAGGAACTTTTTCCTTCCATTCTTGATAAAGGTCTCTCATGTCTATTAATTTATTCTCCAACTTCTCAATGGTCCACACTTGGGTGCTCTTTCCTTTCCTCCTCACTTGAATAGCCGGCTCGCTCACTATGGCTCCTCTCTGCAGAATGAAGAAAAACAAACAAAACAGCCGCGTTAGGACTTTTTTGTACCGCTGAAGCAATATGTATTATCACAAAGGAGTAAGTTTTTTAAAAAAGCCATCATGTATACAAAAGAAGATGAAATTTCATCGCAGAGGGAATGTTCTGGTTTATTTTCAACCTTCTTTGTATACCCATATACATGTTTTATTTTTATCACAGTCAGGACCAAACAAAAATATAAACCACAGTTCCTTGGTGGTCTAGGGGTTAGGACTTGGTGCTTTCACTGCTGTGGCCTGGGTTCAAACCCTGGTCTGGGAACTGAGATCCCACATTAAGCTGCTGCATGCCACAGCCACCCCCCACCCCAAATGCATATTTCCTATCTCAATCTTCTCTCCATAGTTTTTTTTTTTAATGTTCACTAATAGGTGTTTCATTTTTCATTAAGATTTTTATTTTTTCTATTATAGTTAATTTACGATGTTCTGTCAATTTCTGCTATACAGCAAAGTGACCCAGTCATACATATACATACATTCTTTTTCTCACATCTTTCTCCATCATGTTCCATCACAAGTGATTAGATATAGTTCCCTGTGCTATACAGCAGGATCTCCCTGTTTATCCACTCCAAATGCAATAGTTTGCAGCTACTAACCCCAAACTCCCAGTCTAAAAAATGTGGGACCCTTCATGAATCTGCATGCCATCTTTATGCAGGGGCCATGCTAATCTTCTCTGTATCGGTCCAGTTTTAGTATATGTACTGCTGAAGCAAGCACATCTCTCCGTAGTTTTGATATCATGTTTACCTTCTTGTGTTGTTACATATGCTTCATAAACATGATTTTTAATAGCGACATAGCAATCCATTATAGGGATGTATCACTCATTTGACTATTCTCTTGGTCAACATCATGGCTATTTCAAAGGTCACTATGATAAGCATCCTTGAACAAAAGCACATAAATCTTTAGGAGCACTTCAGAGTTCCTGTTGTGGCACAGTGGAAATGAATCCAACTAGTATCCATGAAGATGCGGGTTTGATCCCTGGCTTTGCTCAGTGGGTCAAGGATCTGGCATTGCTGTGAGCTGTGGTATAGGTCACAGATACGGCTTGAATCTGGCATGGCTGTGGCTGTGGCGGGTGGCTATAGCTCTAATTCGACCCCTAGGCGGGGAACTTCCACATGCCACCAGTGCAGCCTTAAAAAGAAAAAAATTTATGAACATTTCCCTAAGTGCAGATTTAGAATAAATTCCTCAAAGGAGAACTCCTTGATCAAAAGACTAAAATGCGAGAAGACTGATAAGATACTTTCTGACTTGCTTCTAGCTTGCTTGCTGGAGGGGAGAATGAATGGATGAAAGATTATTTTTTTCAAAGTTTCTCCTTCAAGGACAAATTCTTCAAGTTGAAATGATGGGAAACTTCCCAATGGCTGCAAAGAATCCTTCTGTGGACATAAAACCGGTATCAGATGAGTCTTCCTTTCTTGCAGAATTCACTCTCAAAATGGCACTATAACAAATTATACAGACATGCCCCATCTCAGGAGGCATTTATATGAAAGAGAAAGCAGGAGGAATTACTTATATATTTATTTCTAGTATCACTGTTTTGGAGAAAGCATTTAAATTGGCAAGTCCTTTGGCCAAATCCTCATACTCTGACCACAAAATATCCAAGGGCATATATACCTGAGGAGGTCTATAGAGAAGTCTTTATTTTTATTTTTTTAGCTTTTTAGGGCCACACCCGCAGCATATGGAAGTTCCCAGGCTAGGGGTCGAATCGGAGCTGTAGCTGCTGGCCTACACCACAGCTCACGACAACGCCAGATCCTTAACCCACTGAGCAAGGTTAGGGATCACACCTGCATACTCATGGTTCCTAGTCAGATTCGTTAACCACTGAGCCACGACGGGAACCTCGAGGAAGTCTTTTTTAAAAATTTGTTTGTTTATTTATTTTTTAGGCTGCACTTGTGACATACGGAAGTTCCTGGGCTGGGGGGGGGGGCGAATTGGAGCAGCAGCTGCCAGCACACCGGATTGGAGCTGCATCTGTTTCCTATACTGCTGCTTGCAACAATGCCAGATCCAGGATTAAACCCATGTCCTTGTGGATACTATGCTGGGTTTTTAACCCACTGAGCCATAACCAGGAACACTGAGGGAGTCTTACAAAGACAAACATGTCTGCTCGCATGAGGGTCCCCTCTTGGATGTTTTCTGGACGTCAGGTTTCTATTTCCCTCCGGCCCCCTTTTCTCTAAGACCATTCTCACCTTTCTGTTGGCACTGAGGTTTGCAGCAGGGATCTGCAGCGTCACCTGGTAGTCAGTGAGCTTGTTCATTTCCTCAGCTAAGAAGTTGGCCTCCCTAACCAAGGTATTAGCTTTGACCAGCTGCTCCCGCAGTTTTGTCAGGCTTTGGCGGAAGAGTTCATCCCTGTGGTGCAACAGAAAAGGAAATGAGAACATCCGAAAGCAAACCACAATCTTGTTTCCAAGGAAGTCATGTTATTAGAAAGTAGTAGAAAACCTCTTTCAAAGAATATTTTTTCTTTTTTTGCTCTTTAGGGCTGTACCCACAGCATATGGAGGTTCCCAGGCCAGGGGTCGAATCGGAGATACAGCTGTCGGCCTACACCAGAGCCACAGCAACGCGGGATCCAAGCCGCGTCTGCGACCTACACCACAGCTCACCGCAACACCAGATCCTTAACCCACTGAGCGAGGCCAGGGATCGAACCCTCAACCTCATGGTTCCTAATTAGATTTGTTTCCGCTGTGCCATGATGGGAACTCCCAAAGAATATTTTTTCAACCTCCTCTTGCCAATTCACTTCTCATCCTTCCTTCTCCTACCATGGTTCTGGACTAGTCAGGGAGAGAACCATGGATGAGGAGCAAATGTGTAAGGCGACTTAATTGCAAACCACGTTTTAAATTATATAATAGTTGAAAACGACTAGGTTTTGATATGATAATGCAAAAAAAAAAAAATCCCGAAAAAACAAAAACCAAAACCCAATAAAGGAATCCTTTAGGAAAAAGAAATGGTATGACTTTCGTGTGTTTTGGGGCGGAGGAGATGGGCAGGTGAAAGAGATGTGGACAAAGTGTTCTGCATGCTTTCTTCAGCTGGTAAAAGGCAAGAAGGAGGTACTTCTGTGGCAGCAGAAATTCATTTTTTAATTCTACACAATAGCACTCCCTGATAAACGCTCTCTAACAACCCGATTGGGTCCAAAGCCCATTATATTTTTTTCTCTGGCCCCACACCTTTTGCCTCAGTAGTCATTTTTTCATTATTTGACGAATAATTTCCATCTTCTCTAGGAAGCTCAAGGCTCCTCTAGGTCGGGGACTATGTCTTTTTTTTCTTTCTTTTTTTTTTTTAATGGGCAAAACATAACAAATTGTTTTGTTAATATTTAAATTTTTTTATTATTTTTTTCTTTGTAGAGCCGTACCTGTAGCATATGGAAGTTCCCAGGCTAGGGGTTGAATTGGCGCTGCAGCTGCCGGTCTACACCACAGCCACAGCAACACTGGATCCTTAACCCACTGAGCAAGGCCAGGGATCAGGCCCGAAACCTCAAGTGAGCCACAATGGGAATTCCCACTATGTCTTTTTTGTTTGTCATCACATGTAATTCCTGGCCAAGTGCATGGCTCATCATAACATGTTCAAAAATTACCCAGTGAATGAAAGAAAGAGCGCAGCTGACCCTTCAACAATATTGGTTTGAATGGTACAGATCCATCTATATGCAGATTTTTTTTTCACTAAATACTCCAGGAGCATATGATCCATGGTTGGTTGAATCCATGGATGTGGAACCATGGATATTGAGGGCTGACGATAAAGTTATAGTCGGATTTTTGACTGTGTGGAGTGGCAGCACATGGTAAATACTCAAGAAATGTCAGGTGCTATTATAACACGGGTGTTATTAATACAGACAGACCTGGGGTCAAACCCTGGCCTTTTCACTTACTAAATGGGTGACTGAGGGAGGATATTTAAACTAACCGTCCTACCTACAAGATGGAAATCCTAATTCCCATGGCTTGGTGCTATTGGGAACATTCCATAAAATAAGCACTGTTTCTAGAAGGTGGGAAGAATACAATGGAACTTCGCACTAATTTATCATCCTTTCTGTTGGTTCCTCCATTACCTCACTTCTGATACAAATATTTTCAAGTCATAAATTTTAAACATTCACATTTGGGTTACTTGACACTAAAGTTGTATTTAAATGGGATCCAGGAGTTCCCCTTGTGGCGCAGTGGTTAACGAGTCCGACTAGGAACCATGAGGTTGCGGGTTCAATCCCTGGCCTTGCTCAGTGGGTTAACGATCCGGTGTTGCCGTGAGCTGTGGTGTAGCTTGCAGACGCGGCTCGGATCCCGAGTTGCTGTGGCTCTTGCGTAGGCTGGCGGCTACAGCTCCGATTAGACCCCTAGCCTGGGAACCTCCATATGCGGCGGGAGCGGCCCAAGAAATAGCAAAAAAAAAAAAAAAAAGACAAATAAATGGGATCCAAAGCAAGAGAAACGAAAAACGAGAAATGCTTCCGTGCTGAAGAACTATTCAAACGTTCTCTATTTCAGAACCTACCTGTGGGATTCCAACTTGGCACCATTTTTCCTGAAGGGTCAGGGGGCAGGTATAGTCTTTAACAACTAACATCATAATAAACATACTCAGGACAGACAGTATCTTTGAAAGGAAAAGGCAGCTGCCGACAATCCAGACGTGGGAGTAAGAAAGCTTTCGTCGCAAGGTTTGTCCCCCACTGATGTGCCTCACGACCCCCTCCCCCAACAGCCCAAGGGCCTGAGGCCTTGCCCCGGGGCCCCGCTTCCCCTCTTACCTCTCCTCCGCCCACTGCGTCACCTTCTGCTGAGCCGTCTGGCTGCTGAAGGCCAGGCGCTCGGGGCCGCTGCTCTGGGGCTGCCTCTCCGGGGACAGCTGCTGGCGGAGCTGCTCCAGCTCTCGCTCGTACATGAGCCGCTGCTCCTCCAGGGCACTCCTCTTCTCTTCAAGGTACTGTTTCTCCAGGACCTGAACCACATTCTGAACTGGGTCTGGTGAGCCAAGAGACAAGGCAAGGTGCCTTCAGCGGTGGCTAAGACAGGCAGCCTGTCGGTGCTGCTTCCTGCAAGAACCCTCTCCCGCCCCAGAATCCAGCCTTTCAGTACACTGTGAGAGGCCTGAGGGGCCTGGTCAGAAGAAATCCTCTCAATTCTCTTTTCCTTAACAGTTTAGACAAATGCCTTGTTTGTAAACAGTCCCCTTATCTGTTATGGACTTTCTTCAAATTGATGCACTCATTCTAATGTTCAGATAGATGACTCAACTTCAAACAGCACATGGCAGAGGTGTTTCCCTTGTGGCTCAGCGGGTTACACACCCAACTAGTATCCATGAGGACAGAGGTCCAATCCCTGGCCTCGCTTAGTGGGTTAAGGATCCAGTGTTGCTGTGACTGTGGTGTAAGCTGGCAACTGCAGCTCTGATTTGACTCCTAGTCTGGGAACTTCCATATGTCACAGGTGTGGCCCTAAAAAAAAAGCAGATGGCAGAGGAAAAAGGGATGGGAAGTCTATATGCAGAGAAGAAAAACTTGATGAAATCTAAGAAGCCTTCAACAACTGAACTACACAAGATTTGATTTTTACCATAATCAATTTTATGCTCATTTAGCATTGGCTTTGGTACATGGCAAAAGGTTTGTATTTCTCATTTTAGTCACCAATTTATGACTCCTGAATTTCTCTAATGTGGGAGGAATATCAAAAGATCTCAGCATATGTTTGAAAATATTGAGTATCTAGCCTGCAATTTCTCGGGTATTAATAGCCAAGATAGCAATGCACTTGCAAAAATCCACTTGTAAAACTAAAAGGATATTTCTGATTTTTCCTTTTTTTGTTGCATTTTCGTATTCAGAGATCACCTATATACACGTGGGTGAAGAGGTACTGGAAGTACTAATAGATCTTGTTTAAAGGGGCTGTGGTATGCCCAGTGGTGACTGTGTTATAGGCAGGACTCAACCCTAAAAAGCTAATTAGCTTGGTAATGACCAAGAACCTGGATGCCATGGAGAAAGATTAAGGAAGGCACCGACCACCTGTACAAAAGGGAAAGTTACTGACCTTATCTAACTGAACAGACTGTAGGGAAACAGTATGTCAGACAATCTGGGTGGTAAACAAAGAAATTACGAGAATGGCAAATATTTCCCTGAAGTCCACGGGACCCGGAGGAGATGTGTTCATGTTCTCAGACAAGCCTCAGATTCACACACTTGCCTCATATTCGGTGCTATTTGTGTCGTACTGCCACATACTGACTCTTAGTTTAACTTCCAAGATAAGGGTAGGAAGTTAAGAGCAATTTTTATATCATACAATAGCCAGAGATTGACTTTCTCAGAAGACTCTATCAACTTGTTCAATAAGCATGTAAATTTTACTAGTTTTCTATATGAAAAGAGGGGAAAAAATAGGTTAAAAAACAAGGTTAAATAATACCAAAGTAGGAAAAAAAATCACTAGGTATGCAGAGCATAGGTGAGTTGTTTTTAATAAAAATGATGACCACAATAATGGTGATAATAATTCTACGAGCTACTGGCTATATCTCAGGTAGAGACACTCTACGCTTTGCATGCATCATCTCACAAAAGCCTTGCAATAAACCTAAAGACAGACAGCATTCCCATTTTAAAGATGAGACAACTGGGGCTCAGAAAGGTTAAGTAGCTGACCTAAGGTTGCACCGCTAATAAGCAACAGAGGGGGGGTTTTGGACCCAGATCACAGCTAATTTTGGGGGGTAGGAAAAAACTTAGTAACAAAACTGATGCAGTACTCTGACCTCTAATATCTTCCTCAGAATTACTACTCCGGGGAGTTCCCATCGTGGCTCAGTGGTTAACGAATCCAACTAGGAACCATGAGGTTGTGGGTTCGGTCCCTGGCCTTGCTCAGTGGGTTAAGGATCCGGTGTTGCTGTGAGCTGTGGTGTGGGTTGCAGACGCGGCTCGGATCCCGCGTTGCTGTGGCTCTGGCGTAGGCCGGTGGCTACAGCTCTGATTAGACCCCCAGCCTGGGAACATCCATACACCGTGGGAGTGGCCCAAGAAATGGCAAAAAAGACAAAAAAAAAATTACTACTCCGTTAAGAGTATTAAGAAAAATACTATTCTTTGCTGATATAAAATTCTAAAATTCACTATTTTTTCAAAGCAGAATAGTTTTCTTCATAGAGACCTGACACAGAGTCCCTGAAATGTGTTATTTGAAAGGCTAATAGAAAATGGACTCCTAGGGAGTTCCCATTGTGGTGTAGTGCAAACGAATCTGACTAGGAACCATGAGGTTGTGGGTTCAATCCCTGGCCTCGCTCAGTGGGCTAAGGATCCACCGTTGCTGTGAGCTGTGGCACAGGTCAAAGACGTGGCTCGGATCCCACATTGCTGTGGTTGTGGTGGAGGCTAGCAGCTGTAGCTCCAATTAGACCCCTAGCCTGGGAACCTCCATATGCCGCTGATGCAGCCCTAAAAAAAGGAAAAATTTCAAAAAAAAATAAAAAAGAAAACGGACTCCTAAAAAACCCTCTTACACAAAGGCAAACCATGGGTGGGTTACATTTGTTCCATATGGTGAAAATCAATGTACTCCAAAGGATTAGAACCTCTGATTATATAGTCCTATAACTTCTGGGGGCGGGGGGGAAAGAGTAATAAGGTGAACTTTTTTTTTTGTCTTTTTGTTGTTGTTGTTGTTGCTATTTCTTGGGCCGCACCCGCGGCATATGGAGGTTCTCAGGCTAGGGGTCGAATCGGAGCTGTAGCCGCCGGCCTACGCCAGAGCCACAGCAACGCGGGATCCGAGCCGCGTCTGCAACCTACACCACAGCTCACGGCAATGCCGGATCGTTAACCCACTGAGCAAGGGCAGGGACCGAACCCTCAACCTCATGGTTCCTAGTCGGATTCGTTAACCACTGCGCCACAACGGGAACTCCAAGGTGAACTTTTTTTGAGAGAGCTTGAAGAAATTTTACATGTAAGGGCTAGAGAAAAAAGTGATCTCAATTAAAAAAAAAACACATCCGGAGTTCCCGTCGTGGCGCAGTGGTTAACGAATCCGACTAGGAACCATGAAGTTTCGGGTTTGGTCCCTGCCCTTGCTCAGTGGGTTAACGATCCGGCGTTGCCGTGAGCTGTGGTGTAGGTTGCAGACGCGGCTCGGAACCCGCGTTGCTGTGGCTCTGGCGTAGGCCTGTGGCTACAGCTCCGATTCGACCCCTAGCCTGGGAACCTCCATATGCGGCGGGAGCGGCCCAAGAAATAGCAAAAAAAACAAAACAAACAAAAAAAAACACATCCTTCTCAAACAGTATATATATTTTCTCTATTTAGGTTCTGGGTTTAAAAAAGAACAGGGTCCGTTCTTTATTTAAAAAATATTCATCCGTAAAAAAAAAATTCATCAGTATTTATTTAAAAAAAGAAAATAATTTTTTCCCCTTTTTTCTTTTTAGGGCTACACCTGCAGCATATAGAAGTTCTCAGGCTAGGGGTCAAATTGGAACTGCAGGTGGGGCCTACGTCACAGCCACAGCCACAGCCACAGCCACATCAGATCTAAGCTGCACCTACACTGCAACTTATGGCAACACTGGATCTTTAATCCACTGAGAAAGGCCAGGGATTGAACCTGCATCTTCACAGACACTATGCTGGGTTCTTAACCTGCTGAGCCACAATGAGAACTCCACTATTTATATTTAAAAGGGGGGGGGCACTAACTTAGTGTTTAGTCAGCGGTATGTAGAAACACACACGATCTCAAATGGCTGGGGTAGGGGGTTCCAGGCCAAGGCACTGGTAATGGGACTGAGGCTTTTTAAAACTGTTTAGCAGCTACCATGACACAGCGCCCCTACTTAAGGGGCTTTCTTAGAGGTCACAGATCAACATGTAGATATGCAAGAGAGAGCAGCTCAAAGCATTCCTCCTCACCCCCAGCTGGCCCCAGGGCAGCCGGGGAAGGCCTGCCTAGGACTCCGATCAGGTCTGGCTATGCTACACACTGCCTGGTAGGGGTAGAGGGGCTGAGGTTTCCTTCTTTCTTTTTCTCTCTGATCCTAACACAAGTCTGGAAACATCTTTCTCTGAGACATACTTGATAACATTTTCTTTTTGAATTAATTAACCTGTTTTAGGTCTTTATCACTATACAGCATATATATATAGATAAGAAAATTTTTTTTTTGGCCACATGCTTGGTATATTACAGTTCCCAGGACAGGGGTCGAATTGGAGCTGCAGCTGCTGGTCACGGCCACAGTCACGTTGGATCCCTTAACCCACTGAGCAAGGCCAGGGATCGAACCTGCATCCTCATGGATACTAGTCAGCTTTGTTAACCGCTGAGCCATGACGGGAACTCCCAAAAACAGAACCTTTAAATCTCAGATGGAATAAGCTATGACCCTTTACCAGCCCCTCAGCTGCTCAACTTTAGAGCTGCCAGTGACTCTGTGAAAATACTTGAGTGTCTGATTCCTATTTTGAACCCTTGGGAAGAACACTATGGTCGAGAGGTACTAGGTTTGCTTTTACTTTTAATCCAAACGAATTGGGTTTTATTTATGCATGACTGTATGTATGTATTTATCTTTTTAGGGCTGCACCCACGCCATATGGAAGTTCCAAGGCTAGGAGTTTGATCAGAGCTATAGCTGCTGGCCTACACCACAGCCATAGCAATTCAGGATCCAAGCTGCGTCTGCCACCTACACCACCACAGCTCACAGCAATGCCAGATCTTTAGCCCACTGAGAAAAGCCAGGGATCGAACCCATGTCCTCATGGATACTAGTTGGGTTTGTTAACCACTGAGCCACGTTGGGAACTCCATATGAATTGGGTTTTAGATCATTATTTACTCTAGTGATTTAAAATCTATTAGTCTAGTCTATTACTGAAATAATGCAGGTGACTATGTTCCCAGAAATGTCCTGGAGTTCTTGTCATGGGGCAGCAGAAATGAATCCAACTAGGATTCAATCCCTGCCCTTGCTCAGTGGGTAAGAATCCGGCGTGGCCATGAGCTGTGGTGTAGGTCGCAGACATGGCTCAGATCTGGCATTGCTGTGGGTGTGGTATAGGCCAGCAGCTGCAGCTCTGATTTGACCCCTAGCCTGGGAACCTCCATATGCCATGGGTTCAGTCCTAAAAAGCAAAAAAAAAAAAAAAAAAAAAAAACCCACTGTCCTGAACTGCTGCACTGTCAGCAGCAATGAAGCCATTGATGAGAGTAGCAATGATACCAGTGACACTTGTGTGCTGTTGGATGCATGGGGAAAAGAAGAGCTACCAGATATTCACCACTGGGAAGACAATGGACTTGGAAGTGGTCATAAATGAAAAGAGACTATTCCTTCATCAAGCATTCAGTCTCTCTGTTGGGTAGAAATCTTCAGCTTCTTCCCCATCATGTTAGTTAGATTTTGGCCAAAGCACATAGCACAAGCACTCATCAGCAGCAATGCTAAAAACCAGTCAAGCTCTCTCATGCTCATGTCAATTAGTTAAAACCTTTATCCCAGTTTTTGTGGAGGAGCTTCGTCTGAAACCACAGGAGAGGGAAGAGAATCTTCAAATAGGACCACCAAGGGGATGACCACCAGGCCGACAGGCTTATGATCGGGAAGCCACCTAGCAGTAGAGGGGAAGGAAGGGCATGAACTTGGTTCCACCTCTGGCATCTCAGCACTGTATCAGAGGATAGTGGTGTGTCCCGCAGGAGCCCCATTTAGCGGTGGGGTTGGGGAGAGCATAGGGAAAGGGGAAATGTTCCTTTTACTTTTTTGCTTTTTAGGCCTGTACCCGTGGCACATGGAAGTTCCAGGAATAGGGGTTGAATTGGAGCTGCAGTCACTTGCCTATGCCGCAGCTACAGCAATGCCAGATCCAAGTCACATCTGCAACCTATACCACAGCTCATGGCTATGCCAGATCCTTAACCCACTGAGCGAGGCTAGGAGTTGAACCCATATTCTCTCAGATACTAGTTGGATTAGTTTCTGTTCCGCCACAATGGGACCTCCCCAAATGTTACTTTTAAATAGATAAAATCATCCATGGAGAGCAAGGCCTGATCTGAAATACCAAGTGGGTAACTCATAGTAACCATGAGCCAGGCCACTATTGCTTTGGCTAAGAAGACTGGAGGAATTAACACGTACTAAATACTCACTGGTTATTCAGGGAGTTCATATATATATTTGGGAGAAGAAGGTAGTAATTAGAGAAAATTAGATATCTGGGATGTGGGATGACACATGATTAAATGGGTATGACCTGAACATCTGCAGAGTTAGAGAATGGAGCCATCTGGAATTCTGTAACCTCATCTGAAGAAAGAAGTTCTCTTCCAATGGGCGTTCCTCCACCTGGAGTTTGGAGCTGAGTCCTCCTGTCACACCCTGTATCCATCTGGGCTTCCAAAAAACCACTCCCAGGAGACTCGCTGCTCAGGCATGTTGTTGAATGACCCATGAACATGATTCTGATGTCTGAGCATAGCTCTGGGATGTCAGATGGGATTCCTCCCAAATGGGTGAGCAGGTCACAGAGGGGAGTGGAATCTGAGTTTTTGCTGTGGTCTACCCTGTGCTGTGCTGTCGAATGCCCCAGGAGCTAATCTTAACCCCTAATCTTTGTGATGTTCTTTTTTGCTGTTACTTTACACTCTTTCACATTAATACATTACACTTGTTTTTCTGACCATTTCTTTATGCTTGACTTTTATAATCAAAATGAAGGGTCCTTGAAGCTAAAACTCCAGAAATGGCGATGAAGGAAAAGGTCAAAATCTTTATTCTTAAGACAGAATCCCCAATTTGATACGCCAGAGACCTGACAATTCTCTAGCTAGGCTCCAATTCTTCTCAGATAGGCTTATTTAAAGTGTAGAGTGAGAAAGTAAATGTTTAAGGCAAGGGCTCAACTGTGAAAACCAAAACGCTCTCCAAGCATCTCGTCAGGCTGAGGTTGTCTGTCTCTGGGATCACAGGTTTCCAGAGGCTCTCCCTGGTTTAAGATATGGATCTTTAGGTATCCAGGTATCCAAAGAGCAGGTGAATGGGAAAGTGAGCTGGACAAAGTCCAGAAACTAACTCTCTCAGGTGCTCCAGAATCTGGCCTCAACTATATCCCCATGAAATAATTCTCACCCCAAGAATGCTATGTTGTACCTGTGAACCCAGGAACTTTTCTGCCCTGCTTCTAGGTCCCAGGCACCAAGCCTGGGGAGATGGGAAAAGGGAGGGACAGATTTATAAAAGAGCAAGTAAGGAAAGAATCTGGTGTGTATTTTATTTAAGGCACTTAAATGTGTATGAAGAGGTAAAGGATTTCCTTTTAGACACAGAGACAAAGAGCTTGAATACAAACACTGAAAACCTTCTGGAAAGATTCAGAAATGATGTTTTAGGGAGACTCCACCTTAAAGATCAGAGACGGGGTCAAGTCAAAGTGCCTATAAAGCCTTTCATCCTAGCTATCATTTTGCAAAAGTTACCTGGGCTTATTAAATAAGTCTCTTTGATGGTAAAATTTCCAATTGAGTTTATAGTAAAATGTTGTGACTTTAACCTTTACATTAGATTCTATTTTGAAATTCCTGGATTCATACTCTGAACAATTCAGAAATGGTGTGCTCAAAAATGGGATATTTGGAAAGAAATTCCTTCACAATCACTCTGTACTCTAGCACCATGGAATGTTGCCGCAATTGGCTTGGAAACAAAGGGTCTCAAAAAAGGGACTGTCCACTTCCTGCTTATACCAGAGGGAGCAGACCTGGCCCTGGGATATTTTCATTAGCTCCTCAAAAACAATCATCTTTCTAAAGAATTAGCAACTGTATGTGCCTCAGTTTCAGAAGGACACTTAAGACATGCTTATAGAAATTGCTCAAGATGAAGGAATCCAAAGTTGAGGTCTTACCATTACTATTCAGCGTTTTCATGATAACTTCCATCTGTGCAAATTCATAGTTATAGTCTGGTTCTGAGGAAGCTTCACTGGCTGCATCCACGTCATGCTCTGGTGGGCCGGTTTCTTTTTCGAAGTCTTTCAACCAATCTCGCCGTTTCCTCTTCGGTAAGTTAATTCTGTGGGGTTTTTGGGTTTTTTTTTTTTTTTTTTTTAAGAGTAAATCAATGTGTTTTACACTCAGCTCACAAGAAAGATGTGTGAATGAAGACAGCAGTGAACACAAAGCTCTCACCTGAAGAAGTGGTTATTCCCCCACAGGATTCGATCCCCATGCCACAGCTGGGTGGTGCTGCAGACCAGGGTGCCGTTGACACAGGACCTGAAGGAACACAGGATTGGGGGGTCGGGGGCATAGGTCAGCTGAACAGTGAAGAGCACAAAGCCCAGACCCAGGAGCTGAAGCAATAACTGGGGGAACGTTCTCTCACTAGACATATTCGACTAATACCTAATGAAGGAATAACAGAATGGTAACTACTATGGCAACACGAGATCTAGGCAAAGATGATCAAGGGACACCAATAACCCTCAAAAGCAGTTGCACTCCTGAGGGAGATGGACAGCAATGCCTATGGGACATTCCTGACCATATTTGAGCTGAACCTGATCAAACTTTTACATCTAAATACCAACTTCAGAAGCACAGAGGGAAGAGGCTAAATGATACCCCAGGATGCAAGGGGCAAAATGCTAGCTGTCTTCAGCAAATGAAATGCAAGAAAACAAGGCAGGGGGTGGGTGTGTGGAGGAGAGAGGGGGCCTCATGGGCTAAAAGAAACCTAAGAGACATAACAATCAATGACGATGGTCGAATCTTCCCTGGATCTTGATTTCAAGAACGAGCTGAAAAAGATCCTTTATAAGACAATGGAGGGGAGTTCCCGATGTGGCACAGTGGGTTAGGTAATCCAGCATTACAGATATGGCTCAGAGTCAACCCCTGGCCTGGGAACTTCCATATATGCCTGAGTGTGGCCATTAAAATAAAATAAAATAAAATAAATGACAATAAAATATAATATAAATCTATCAAAACATTATGCTGCATACCTGAAACTAATATAATACTGTAAGTCAATTATCCTTTAATAAAAATAAGCAAATAATTAGGGGTAGGGAAGACAACTGTAATAGTCTCAATTACACAGTATATGTCACACCGTAAATGATGTTCACTGGTCTCTGGGTTTGTGCTGGTCTGTGCATCTTGGACTTGTCTGAAACAAATTTTGAAGAAGCAACTGTGGAACAGACATGGGAGGTGGTCTTTCAATAGTGCAGTTTCCCTCACATTGCAACTTTCTACAGCTCATGGGCTATGCAGGGGCTGTGAAGTCAGGAGCCTAAATGAGTTATGTAGGATTTTCTGCTTATTAGAAGATCTCATCAACTGATCCTTTGACACAGGTAAAGCTCTGTCTTTGTGACTTTTTTTAGTGGGAGAGGAAAAGTCCTCCAGAATTTTTAGCATGGACAATTTTAGTCTTCTTATAAATGTTTCCTTCACTTAAAGACATTTACTAGCCTTTAAGAGCAAAACAAAACATTACGGGGATAATTAATTAGTTAATTAACTGAAATTTAATTTGCTAAAAGACTGTCAGGTGAAGTTTGATGGAGAAAAATAAAGAGTATTACTTTGAGTTTTAATTTTTTTGTAAATTGCTTTCATCATATAGTCTCAGCTGGTTCCTCATCTTTAGGGAACTCTCAAGCTCAAAGTTATGGAACAAGGAGCATTCACATATGAAAAATGTTACCACATTTTACCTTTGTGGTAGAATTCAAATCTGGTGACTAAGATATATATATATATTTTTTTTCTTCTTCTTTCTTTTCCTTCTCTTTTTTTTTTTTTAGAGCCACACCTGTGGCATATGGAAGTTCCTGGGCTAGGGGTCAAATTGGAGCTGCGGGCGGCAGGCCTACACCACTGCCACAGCAATGCCAGATCCAAGCCACATCTGCGACCTAGGCCACAGCTTGTGGCAATGTTGGATCCTTAATCCACTAAGTGATGCCAAGAATCAAACCTGAATCCTCATGGATACTATGTCAGTTCTTAACCCACTGAACCACAACAGGAACTCCTAAAATTTTATTAATTAAAAGTACTCTGGAATATCATCTGAAATGTTTTTAATCTGCCATACACAAACAGAGGAAAACTTTGGTGTGTATATTTTACACTAACACGCTCCCATCCAAATGACTCGCAACATTGTGACTCAAGTTTTGAAAGTCTGTTTCCCATCTATTTGGAATTATATTCTGATTTATTCATCTGCCGAAAATGGAAAATGAGATCAGAATATGCATGCACATATTTGTCCCTTGTGAAAATTACTGAAAAGAAACCTTAACTAAAATTGAGGTCAAGAAGCCTCAAGAGGAAACTCACATCCTGCCATTACTTACCTCAAATGAAGGACGTCAGCTATTGACCCCAACAGGAAGAAACCTACCTGTACCCCCACACAGGGGGGGTAAAGTACAACTACTCTGCTACCCCAGCAGGAAGAAGGCAGGCCTCCTTCCTGCCTAGCAACAAGCCCAGCCAATAAAAACGCCACGGCTCAGTCAAGGAGAGGTTGTCACTTGAACTTTTACTTTCCTCCAATGAACTTCCTTGCTAATGATTTCCTTTCCCTGACCCACCCTTCTTATTATGTAACTCTTCCAGGTTGTGTAACCCCTCAGAGGATCGTTCTGTCTGAGATGGTGCCTAATTCACGAACCATTTCATACAGCAATTCCATCTTCAAATTTACTTAAATTTGGAGGGTTTTGTTTGTTTTTTGGCTGTACCCGTGGCACGTGGAAATTCCTGGGCTAGGGATCGAACCTGTGCCACAGTTACAGTTTTGTGCCATGGTTGCAGCAATACTGGATCCTTAACCTACTGTGCCACAAGGGAACTTCCTTGAATTTTGTTTTTTAACACTATAAATATATACACATTTTTGTCAAAAGGATGATAGAAGATTTTTTTTCCAATTGTATAGAATACTTATCTCTTCTACCTAAAAAAAAAAAAAAAATCAGTAGTCAGTTTTTAAGGAAAATATTTTCCCTTTGCTTATTAGAGTGTCTGAAAAACCCTCCAGAAATTCTAGGAATTGCAGTATGATCAGCAGTAGAAATGTGTTACTCAGTGTCCTTTATTATTTTAAACTCTGAATTATAATTTTAAAAATACAATGCTTGGGATTTCCCTTGTGTCACAGCAGGTTAAGGATCTGGCATTGTCACTGAAGCAGCTCAGGGTGGTGACATGGCATGGGTTTGATCCCTGGCCTGGGAACATCCACAAGCCATGGGTGTGGCCAAAAAAAAAAAAAAAATTCGGGTTCTCATTCTCCCTAGCTACATATTAATTTTCAACAGCATCATCTCAATAGTGGCTACCAAATAGTCTTAGCAGATTCAGAAACTTTTCTATAAAAAAGTTCAGTAGTGCAGTGTTATTCTAGAATAAAACTAAAACCAGTTCCAGAGGAAATTAGAGAAAAATATAAGCTTCACCTCTCTTACATATCAATTACTTTTGTGATCATAGGGGTTCTTTAGAGAACCCCTATGTAGGTGGTTACACACACACACACACCCACACCCACACAGCCCTGAACACACATATACACACATCACTCTGCCATTTGAGTATGCTCTTATTACAATAGTAAAAAAAGAAAAAGTTATGGAAACTGCCTGGTTGGGTAGTCAAGCCAAGAAATTAGCATAAAAAGTAATTTCTCTTTGGACACATGCCTAGGGCACTTGAAAGAAACAAATATAAAATCTCTCTGAAGGAATTTATATAGCCGCACCCAGGCCACCAGGACTCCCACAGATAAACTGCTGAAGATAAATAAGCACATCTAAAATATCATGACTGCTTTAGGAAGCAAAGTTATCAGCAGATACAACAAGCAGTTGGAATGAAGGGAATCTTCAAATTCGGAGAACAGGGTTTCCAAATAAGGACAATAAAGTAAGTAAAAATAAAATTATTAAAGCACACATTGGAGTGAAAAACAAGACTCCACCAATAGAGACCAGGCTTATCTGAAAAAGGACTTCCTAAACTTCTGCAAATGAAAAACAGACACTGAAATGCAAAACTTAGGAGAATGGTTAAGCAGCAGGTAAGGCAGGCCAAGAGAGAATTGGTGGATCTGAGGATAGATCTGAGGAAATAATGACTATCCCTTAATCCCTTGGCCTTCTCCTGCTGTGTCTCCCCAAACCTATTTCCATCTTCACAACCAAGAGTCTCCACCTGCTTTCTCACCTCACTGTCTTCCTTCCTTGCATTTTTTTCCTTCTCTAACCACCACCACATGACACCTAAATATCCCATGGTTGCGAGTGTCTTCCTAATTGCTATGTCCAACAGGAGCTCCTTAGCTTCCTCTCTGACTTCTTTAAATGTTCTCTTGCCCTGGATTCCATCATTGTATCCTGCTGTTTACCTCCATGGCTTCTGACTCCTTGCCTCCCCCTCCTTCATGGATTATCTTCAGATCAGTCCTAAAACACTGGTTTAACTCTTCCACTATACACTGCAGCTCCACTTTCAAGACAGGCAATAGTGATAACACCCAGTTCTATACCTTTAGCGTCATTCTACAGCCCTAAATACAATGTGCAACTGGAAATCTCACGTTCATCTCCCATGTCAAAGTATCCCAAACTGAACTCATTACCTATCATCCTCCAAACCTGTTACTCCTCTCATAGACCTTATTTTGATTTAGCAGCACTGTTTATCAAGTCTCTTAGGACAGAAATCTAACATTACTGACTTCTTTTACTGAGTCCCCATCCGGTCCCCAAGCACAAGACTAAACCTTGCTGACTCTCAAGTAATTCTGAAATCCATTTTGTTCTCTATGACTTTTGCTACTGCTATGTTCCCACAACAATATCATAATAATAACCTAACAGATCCCTGACCTCCAGTCCTGCAAACCCTACACATTTTTAGAGTAATCAGATTTGCAGGTTATAAAGATCATTTTAGAAGGAGCCATTATCTCTCTGTATAATAACTATTGTTTCTATCCATTCTCTTCCATCTGACTTTGAGTTACTCCATGTAGGCATTTCCAGCACAGAGCCTGGAGCAAAGTACACTGAATGTATGAACCACTACCCTGAGGTTATAGGAAAGGAGGAAATTGGGCAGGGTGGGAAAAGAAGAGGAGGATAAAAAACATGGAATTGAAATTGGACACGAGAAAATCTACTAAAAAAAAAAAATCATTTTTAGATACAGTATTAACATGAGAATATGATCAAATTATCATGTCCTGTGTATATGTGTCTACACACACATACATACATACACACACACGTATAATTTAGTTCGTCAATTTTTTAAAAAAAGGATAAAAAAAACCCCAGCACTTTTAATAGGGGGATAGAGCATAAAGCCAAATTCTATTTGAACATGGAATAAGCAAAAATTATGGAATAGTATCATATCACTAAATATCTTAAACAATATATCACTATAATGCATGGCCTTTAAATTCCATGAATCATGTATGTTCTTATTGTTAGTTTCATTTTTTCATCACTTAGCAATGTGTACGGGAGTTCCCTTCGTGGCTCAGCATTAATGAACCTAAATAGGATCCATGAGGATGTGGGTTCGATCCCTGGCCTTGCTCAGTGGGTTGAAGATCCAGTGTTGCCATGATCTGCGGTGTAGGTCACAGATGCGGCTCGGACCCTGCGTTGCTGTGGCTGTGGTGTAGGCCAGCAGCTGAAGCTCCGATTCAACCCCTAGCCTGGGAACTTCCATATGCCTCAGGTGCAGCCCTAAAAAGAAAAAAAAGAAAAAGAAATGTGTATGGCTGATATTAACAGAATGAATGCAGTTTTCTTCATAAAAATGTGTGTTCTGAATTATATTTTTTTAAAAAAGAAATGCTATTTTTTTTTTTTTGCCCATTCCTGCAGTATGCAGAAGTTCCCAGGCCAAGGACTGAACCCTCGTCACAGCAATGACAACGCCAGATCCTTAGCTGAGATCCTTAGCTGTTAGGCCACCAGGGAACTGCTGAACTATAATGCTGTGCATCAATGAATATTGTTTTAAGACTTCATTTTAAACCTTTATATTATAAAATAACTCAAAATATCATTTACTAGAAATTAAAAAGTAAATATATTATCCTGTCAATTCTCAATTTTTTACATATTATAGCCTAGTTTTAGGCATTTTTCATACAATGGAGTTATCTGATTAGCTGCTTTTTACACAACACATAACACTGGGTAATCGCAACTAACTTTATTCAATATTTACAGGCATTGAGGCAGGTGATTTATATGTTGTGTCTACTATTAGCTTCATTTATCACACGAGGGAATTGAAGATTAGATAAAAGTATCTTATCTAAGATCACCCAGCCAGTCAAGGCAGAAGCAGCCACCCTGAAGCTAGTGCCCTAAATCTTGATTACACAGCTCTGGACAAGCGGAAAGCAAATCCGGAGAATCAAGTGCAGCCTTACCTTTGACAACACTGGGCAAACAGAAAGAGGCTGTCTGCTTCTGAAAATAAGGCACTTGCTGCAAACAAGCTATGTAAAGACACGTTTAGATAGGTTTTCTTACCTTGCATTTTCTTTTGGGGTGAGGGTGACCTCTCCATCGGATGCAATATCAATCTCACAGTGTTCGGGCTGAATTCCTATCCCAAAGAGCTGGATGTCCTGAGAAGTATCTGCACCTACCCTGGTATGGTCCTGGAAAGAGGTCATGAAAGTAAAGAACAAAATCTGTGCTTACAAGTAACTCAGCAAAAATATATCACCATCAATGTGAATAACCTGACAGCACATGGCTGACAGTACTGCATGAACTGGATGGGAGGTGTGAGATCTGGTTCATTGTCAAAACCTCAAACTTCAGGCATATGAGGACTGTGACTCCTGGTGACTCAGCCCACTGCTCATTCCTGTCCTTTGTTCTGTTGCTCTAAAAATCATTCAGTCGCTCTGATGATAATACTTCCTTATTCAACAGAGAGAATGCAAGGCTTGGTCTTTCAAAATTAAGGTTTCAGAAACAATCCCTTACCCCTTCCTCATCTCCTAAATGAAAAGATCTTAAGTCCATTAGTGGACTCTCAATAAGTCAAGGGCTATTTGTGTCCTATTTGTCTCTGGAAAAAGTAGAATAAAATGGATAATAGAAAATCGAGAGAGCAGAAATGGGTACAACACTGTAAATCATCTGAACTTTAATAAAAAAAAATTTTTTTTTTAAGCAAGAAGACTTTTAAAAGGAGTGAAGGCTCCTTTCTTCATTTCTAGCTTATCCTCCATTGCCTTCTGTATATTCACTAGGCAGACGAGAACCCTTGACAAAGCAGTTTGAGAACTGCTATAACAAGCTGTGCAGCATAGTCAGTGGTAGAACCCTGAGGCCCAAAATGCCAAACCCAAAAGGCTGCTCATCTCTACACAGGAAGGGGATTATGGGACCGCAAGTTATTTCCTGAGGATGTTGGTTTAGAAGGTATGGACATGGATGAACTCTAGCTGTCTAATGGCCACAAAGGTCTGCTTTAGGTTTGTGCAGATGTTGAGATCTCCTTAGAATTACTGAAAAGCATAATGGTGACTCTCTGGAGCTTCTCAGAGTCCCTGTCGCCACAGCCAGCAATCACCCTGACACCCTCACTTACTCATGTGCTTCCGATGCCTGCACAGCAAAGGAGCCCAACTGCACAGCCCCAGTATAACACAAAACAGTTGGTTTTCACACAAAATGGTAACCTGACTGTACTACAAATCTTATCTTTTTTTTTTTTTTTGCTTTTTTAGGGCTGCATCTGCAGCATGTGGAAGTTCCCAGGCTAGGGGTCCAATTGGAGCTGCACCTGCCGGCTACAGCCACAGCCAAAGCCACATGGGATCCAAGCTACGTCTGTGATGTACAACACAACTCATAGCAACACCCGATCTTTAACCCATTGAGAGAGGCCTGGGATTGAACCTGCAACCTCACAGATACTAGTCAGGTTTGTAACCTGCTGAGCCACAGTGGGAACTCCCCAGTCCTCTTACTTTCAACAAGGGCCAAGCTGGATACAAAAAGCAAAATCATGGAGACACGCTCAAGTGGGACTTGCACATGAATGAATCAGGATGGCAACTATCTATTAATATACTCTCTTACCTTTAAATAATACACCAGAAGTTCGTTGAGAGCAGGGTCTGCGTTCAGGTTGACTAAGTAGCACTTGTCATCTCCCACTTTTATACCAGAAGTCTCCAGGGAAATCCCCATACTTTCAAGTTGCCGCTGCCTCTCCTGTGCACAGAAGCAGACAAAAGCAGGGCAGCTCTATTTGCTGCTCTTTTCATGAGATGTATCCATGGAAAGCTTAAGTCACTATTTCTGGGGACAAGGCCAGTGAAATTCTACTCAGCTCAACCAAGTTTATTGAGAGCCTAAAATGCGTGCCATCTTGTGTCAGTGTCACAGGGGCACCAGGGGTGAACCGAGCACCATCCTGCTCTTAAGGGGCTTCCAGTCCAGTGGAGGAGAAAAGACCACACAACTAGAAGCAGAAGAGGAGAGCCCTGTGCTGCTGGAGAAGAACAATAAGCTGCTGGGCTTCAGAGGAAGATCATGATGGGCTAAGAATCCAGGAAAGGCTTTAGGAAGAGAATACATTTGAGATGGTTCTTGAGGCATAAGAAGAATTTCAACAGGAAGAAATGGGGGAGTAGCGAGGTAAGGGCAGAATGTTCTAGGGGAAGGGTATAGGAAAACACAGTGAAGACTCTGGGCACACTGGATGACTTCAGGAGTTACGAGCCCCCAGCGCATGTGGGAAAGTGGTGGGGGGGGGGGCCTGGAAGAATAGGCTGGGTCCCTTCTACAGAGGGCCTGGAATTCATTCACTTTTTGGGAGAAATATGTGTGTTTTAGGTACTGCTCTAGGGCTGGGAACACAACAGCAAATAAAACAAAGCTCCTTCTTTCATGAAAACTTACATTCTTCTGGAAGGAGACCATAAAAAAAAGAGAGAAGTAAAATAAAGAATTTCCAGTGGTGTTATATGCTCTGAAGAAACACAGAGCAATGGAGGTTATTGAAAGTTATAGAAAGTCAGGTGTGCATTTGTCATATCTACAAGAAACACATAAGCAGAAGGCTGGACTAGGTCCCAGTTACTAATTTCAAGCTACCTGATTGGGATGGTCCAAGACTTACACGAGGGCAATTCAAACGTTCATGAAATGCATAGTGTAGAGGTTCATATCTCACACACACAAACTAAGTCACACTTACACACTCACAAATACTTACAGGATTAGTCCTTGCTTTTTATTTTATCTCAAGGAAAGTTCATACAGCATTTTGTAATAAGCCCAAAGAATCCAACACAATAAAGAACGATGATGTGCCATATGTTATTAATTCTCCGCCAATCAGGTAGCTGCATGCTTTCCCAGAACAGATTTTTGTTTAAATGTGAAAAGCTGGACATATTAAAGATATTTCTTATATCCTGTCCATACAAAATCGGTACTCTCCAACAGTTCTGTCAAATACAGGGACCAAATTGTAGTTGATAAAAGACAAGGAAGTCAGTGTCTAAAAGGGACTTTATAGGCTCTGGTTCAGCAGAAAGAGGTCCTTAAAGGACCTTATGAGGATGACAAGTGCCTAAACAGGAAAGACAGCAAATGAAAAGGAATCACAATATTTTAGGCCCAAATTATCAAGCTACCTGTGCAATTTCTTCTGTTTTCCTCAGCTTCTCTTCCCAAGTCACTGTTAATTCTTTTATCAGCTTTTCAGACTCTTCGAGCTTCTCTTTCAGTTCAGGGGCCTTCATAGCCTTTAAAATGAAAGCAGAGATATCTGATTTTCTCATTTTTTTCCACCATTATGTACAAGACAACCCCTTATTGTCCTTCTTAAGCAGTTATCAACTGTCTGTTGGACGCAATTAAGCCACCCACTGTCGGGGGGTGGGGTGGGGTGGATTTAGACTTCTAATAATCAAATGAAAGAGTAAATGACTGCTACTCTACAAGAGAAAAAGAAATTCCAATGCCCTGAATTAAGATGATACAAATCATCCCAGAGTAATTTTATCCATCATATCACGTTTAAAGGCCTAAAAGGTGCTAAAGTTCATCTTCAAAATAGAAAAGTATGAGGACAAGTTACTCAAGTAGATTTCTTCTTCAGTAAGACAGAGATCAACACATATCACCAATAAGCACATTTCAGTTATATCAACAGACCAGGAAAGGGGCAGATTATTTTATTTTTTTCTTTTTTCAGCTGCACCCTTGGCATATGGAAGTTCCTGGGCCAGGGAATGAACCCAAGCAGCACCAGAGAGGCCAGACAGATTCTTAGCTCACTGTGCCACATTGGAAACTCCCAAGATTCATCTATTTTAAAATTTGAGTCTGAGCCATTTAAACTACTTTTCTTACTGATGGTAATAAACTTAGCATATTTATCACTCACTTGGAAGTGGACATCTGGTTAAAAGGGCAGTAATTTCCCTCTGAGTTTGCTCAGTGAGAATAATTAAGAGGTCTAAATATAGATATACGCAGCTTAAGAAATTTAGGGGGGCCTCGGAGTTCCTGTCGTGGCGCAATGGTTAACGAATCTGACGAGGAACCATGAGGTTGCGGGTTCGATGCCTGGCCTTGCTCAGTGGGTTAAGGATCTGATGTTGCCGTGATCTGTGGTGTAGGTCGCAGATGCAGCTCGGATCCTGCATTGCTGTGGCTCTGGCATAGGCCGGCAGCTACAGTTCTGATTCAATCTCTAGCCTGGGAACCTCCATATGCCATGCATGGGAAGCGGCCCTAGAAAAGGCAAAAAGACCAAAAAAAAAAAAAGAAATTTGGGGGGGGGGCCTGCATTTGGCCACCATATGCGTTGACACCTTATAGTAACACGAGCCTCCGCAGAGTATCACCCTATAAACAGGAAAGATGGGAGAGCTCGGACAAGAAGCTGAAGTGGCAACGAGGTGGAGGCTGGCTGAGGATGCTTCAGTCTCACTGTGTTAACAGAGCCTGAGAGTGACGTTTAGTGCCGGGTTCAAGGGGACACACATGAAAATTCTAGATGAACCTATTGTGGCTCTTCTTCTCTACCCTTTCCCCAGGCACCTTTGTATCCATCTGACCTAGATTATACAGTCATAGTAGAAATGCAGATTCAGAGATAAGAAGGAGGATGTAGATTATCCATCTACAGACAAATTCCAGAGCCACTACACTTTCCTCCTAAGATCATGACTCTTATCAAAGTGTATCAGCATTCTGACTTTTCAGGCGTTCTGCTACCTTTCTTGGCATCAATAAAAAGAATTATGCTTGATGCACTCAATGATGATTGTAATGATGATAATGACAAAAAGAGCAACATTTATTGAGCATTTAGGATGTACAGGGCTAAGTGCTAAGTGTGCTAAGTGCTTTGCAGCATCAATGTTGTACTAGGAGTTAGGGATTAAAACAAAATTAATTAAACACAGCTTCCTGCACTTTAGGAGTCTGTGGCTCAGAGGAGAAAGACATGTAAACAAACAGCGTAATGCAACTCCACGGTCACCAATAGATGGAGCATGCAGATCCCTGGCTTTGACTTCTTTTGTTTGTGAGGTCAGCAGAGAGTGGTATGAAGGAATGTGAACTCAGAAGCCTGAGGCACACACCCAGGCAAGGCAGGTGGAAGCACATGGCTGAAGGTAAGGCCCTCGGCCTCCCTCTCAGCCCTATCTGCTACTTCCATGAGACAGTGCCTCAGCTGGCAACAACTCTTTGGAAGGAGGTATGGTTATTCAAGTCTGGGTAAAGCCAAGGAAAGATGGTAACAATGCAAGATTATTGATTTTGTTCCCTGTCAGGAGTTGATATAAATGCAAAACAAAAATAAGATAAAAAGATTTCTGAATTGTTCCTAAGGTCAGTTATTCCTGACCACCGAGTCTTCCATGACGTAACGAGGAGGTGATACACAACGAACGTCTCTGAAAATGGCAAGGCCATGTGGGAAGATAATCTATGATGTGAAGCAAAGGAGCACATTTGGTTCTCAGGATCTCCCACTGGAAGAGATCTGGGCTCAAGGGCCAACGGCCTGACTGAAGCAAACAGGCAGCAGCAGCAGCGACACCCTCTCTTTTTTTTCTTCCACTGGCTTTTTAAACAGCTTTATTGAGGTATAATTTGCATACCATAACATTCACCCACTGTGTCCATAATTCAGTGAGTTTTAGTACATTTTCAGAGTTGTGCAAACATCACTACAATCCAAGTTTAGGGCATTTCCATCACCCAGAAATATTCCCTTGAGTAAATAGGCCGTCAAGCTCTGCCCTCAGCCAACCCACTGATCTGCTTTTCTCTAGCAGCCCCTCTCTCGGTTCCTGGGATGGAGCCTTGTGACACGCACAGCACTCAGCACGGAGAAGACGCCCGTCAACTCAGAGCTGCTGAACACAGGGAGGGGACCCGGAGTAGCAAGCGAGCCGTGGTTGCACTCGGACCCCCCAAGCCAGGGAGCTGGGATCTCAGGGAGCGGGGGCCGGGCGTACCTCAGCCTGGGACAGCTGCTCTCTCAGTTTCTCCACTTCCTCCCGCAGCTCCCGGATGACTTTTGCGTTGGGATCCTCGTTCACCACGGCATGGTTGACGATCCTTTTGGCTCGATCTGCGTATCTCAGGGTGGAGAGGGTCTCTTCGTAGTTGTCTGCTGCTGGGCTGATGGTGGCGATCATAGAGGTCTGGCTGTTGCCCCCCAAATTGTCCTGCGACACATTTCAAACAGCATCTTAGAAACGAGGCCCACTCATTCCATGCACAACACACCCGAGGGGGAGCAGCATCGTGGAAATGGGTTTGTATTTCACAGATAATAGGATGACCACATGAAAGGGTCTCTATTCACAGCCAAGCATGATGCCTGTTGAACAGCAGGATAATGCAAGAAAGGACAGGAGTAAGTTTTCATCCTGTATGTTTAGGAATCAGGATGAAGCACTGCAGGGGGTTCCTTGTGTATTTAGTTAGCTTTACACACACCACTCAGCTGTCACCTTTGAATCAGCCAATTTCTAGTTGGAAAAGAACATGGAACAACGAATTACCTTAAGAAGCCAAGTGAGGACCGAATCACGATAAGGCACAAATTTGTTTTTACCCTTGCCAGCCGCCTGGTCAGCCAGCGATGAGATAACCAACCCCAAGGTTGTCAGTGATCTGCCCAGAGAAAAATTAAAAAAAAAAAAAAATCAGTTTTATGGAGCATTTCTGTTGTATTCCTAAAAGAAGAATCCTTCTAGGAAATAAATATAAAATATGCAGAGAAATTAGTCCCTAGAGTTGATACAATCAGGTCTATAATAATTGTTACGAAGCTGTAAAAAAGGAAAACAAAAACTTCATTAATTTAAAAGAATGAATTTAGAATCCCTGTGGAATCTACTCTGTTCAGTCATAGGACCTGTGAAACATTCATTTCAGAACCTGGAAACATACACTTAAAAGGTCACACTCAAGAATTATAACTTACTCCAAAGATTATGTTTAAAGTCTGAGCCATTTACTCTTTGGGTCTAAATTGGACCATTCTGGCCTCTGATTTTCCCAGAGTAACCTTGTAACTTGCAGAGCCCCCTTCCAGGACACGTTACATGATACATCCTGTTCATCTGCTTAGAGCGGGCAAGCTTGTTTCAACGTGGAGTTACTGCACTTGAACAAAAACAAAGAACTACTCCAGCAGAATCTTGGAGGCTTTCCCAGGCCCACTAAGTCAGAACCAGTGAAAAAATACCTCCAGGTGATTCACATGCACATTAAATTTTGAGAAGCGTGGATGAACAATACCCAGAGTGATACAGACATTCAGGTGCCAGGCCTATGAGTCTCCAAATGTGGTGATTTGTGGTCTTGTTAGAAATGCACATTCTTAGGCCCCGGCTCAGACTTGGTGAATCAGACACTCATAGCAGGACTCAAGAACCTGACTTTTTTTTTTTTTTTTTAGGGCTGCACCTGTGGCATATGAAGTCCCCAGGCTAGGGATCCAATCAGAGTTGCAGTTGCCAGCCCGCACCACAGCCACAGCCACACCAGATCCGAGCTGTGTCTGTGACCTACACCACAGCTCATGGCAACACCAGATCCTTAACCCACTGAGCAAGGCCAGGGATCGAACCTGCATCCTCATGAACTAGTTGAGTTCGTTACCGCTGAGCCACGATGGGAACTCCCTAGAACCTTAGGTTTACCAAGCCTCTCGTGTGATTCTGATGCAGGTAGAGTCTCAGAACCACTGGTCTAGGCTAATGAGTTTCCCCTGATGGTTAATACGTGTTCTCTGCACTTGGGGACGAAGTCAGCAAGGAAACAACAGTGCTACTGTGGAATGAAGGACATGCTTGTGTATCACAACTAAGCACCAATTTCTCTTTTAAAAGGAAATCAATCGGACCCCAAGTTTAGCAGCCACAAAAGAAAAGTCTCAGGACATCTCCCAGGATTGAGAGGAAGGTTACATGATATCTCAAAGACAAATGCTTTATAAATGATTTTAAAATGAAACATTACTCCTTTTTTTTTCTTTTTGCCTTTTCTAGGACTGCTCCTGCAGCATATGGAGATTCCCAGGCTAGGAGTCTAATCAGAGCCGTAGCCATTGGCCTATGCCAGAGCCACAGCAATGCAGGATCCAAGCCGTGTCTGCAACCTACACCATAGCTCATGGCAACGCCGGATCCTTAATCCACTGAGCAAGGCCAGGGATTGAACCTGCAACCTCATGGTTCCGAGTTGGATTCGTTAACCACTGAGCCATGACAGGAACTCCAAACATTACTACTTATTTATAAACACAAGGAAGGGCACAAATCAACCCATGACTCAAGGTTAGCAACTGAAAGACCAGACAGCTCTCTTTCTAATGTTAATAATAGATTTCCATTAAATAATGAAGGGAATAAAAGCAGATTTCCCATAAAACAAGATTCTCTGAAGGTAAGTCACTGAAATACAAAGCAACTCCAAGAGGTAGAAAAGGAGCCAGAATTTTAGTAACTAACAGCCATTACTGCCAAGTGACATAAATATGTACACCATAATTGACAGATTTCAAAGTTAAACAAATCTACCCCAAGAGAAGTGAAAACATATGTCCACACAGAAACTTGTCTGCAAATTCTCATAGAAGCTATATTCACAACAACCAAAATGTGGAAACAGCCCAAATGTCCATGAAATGATGAAAGAATGAAATGTAATATCTCCTCATAAGGGAATATTACTCAGCCATAAAAGTCCTGAAACTTCCCACAGCATGGATGAACCCTGAGAATTTATGACAAGAAAAGTAAGCCAAATACCAAAGACCACTGTCCTGGGTTGAAGAGTGTCCTCCCAAGTTCATGTCCACCAGAATCTCAGGTGAGACCTCATTTGGAAATAAGGTTCCTGCAGATGTAATTGGTTAAGATGAGATCATACTGGCTTAGGAAGGGCTCTGATCCAATGACTGACACCCTTATAAAAACATCATGAGAAGATGCACAGACATGGGGGAAACACCATGAAAATGGGGGAAAGGCTGAAGTCATGCATCTACAAGCCAAGGAACGCCCGCAACCACCAGAAGCCAGGAGAGAGGCATGGCATAGATCTGGCCTCTGAGCCACCAGGAAGGAACCAACCCTGCCAAGCCCCTGATTTTGAACTTCTGGCCTTCAGAACTGTGAGAAAGTTATTTGTCTGTTGTTGGAACCCATCCAGTTTGTGGTAATCTGTTATGATAACATGAGGAAACTGACCAGCCACATACTATGTGTTTCCATTTACATATGAAATATCCAGAATAGACCAATCTACTGCTGAGGGCTGGGGAGGTGGGATAAAAGGGAAATGATCTGGACACCACATTTCCTTTGGCAACGAGGAAAATGTTTTAAAATTAGATCATGGTTATGGTAATACAACTCTGTGGATATCGTAAAGCTACTGAACTGTACACTTTAAAATGACAAGGTACATGGCATGTGAGTGATTTCTTAATATTACCTTTTTTTTTTTCCCCCCTAAATTCAAGTTCAGGGAGTTTCCACTGTGGCACAGCAGAAACAAATCCAACTAGTATCCATGAGGATGTGAATTCTATCCCTGGCCTTGATCAGTGGGTTAAGGATCCGGTGCTGCCATGAGCTGTGGTGTAGGCCAATGGCTACAGCTTTGATTCGACACCTAGTCTGGGAACTTCCACAGGTGCATGTGCAGCCCTAAAAAGCAAAAAAAAAAAAAAAAGAAAAAAAATTCAAGTTAAATCACTCCTCCCAAAGATAACAATTTTAAGAAAGAAAATGGCATGTGATATATATGAGAGGGAAAAAGGAGTTCAGTATAAGGCAAAAACACATTTCTGCTTTGGATGTCACATACATAGAGGGTGTTTTTCACATTTTGCAACTATGGAAATATAATTTCCACTTGGAAGCAATTCTTTGGACCATCCCGGATTTTTCATACTCGAATGCAGCAGAAATCACTTTAATTCGTACCAACTATAAAGAACTCAGTGACTCAGGGGTCAATTCCAGCAGCTCTGAGGTTAGCAGTGGTTCTATAGCTCCACAGCTTTTCCACTTAGGGAAGCGTATCACTCACAGAAGCCAACTCTTTACCTAATGGTGTGCACGCATTCAAGATAAGAATGTCATCTAAACCTATTAGGGTCCCCAAGGAACAAAAAGAAATAAATGGCAGAACGAGTGGGATTCAGTGGTGACTGAGAGGTCACCGGTCACCCCACGCATTCCTTCCATCTAGGTTCCCCCTTAGAAGCAGTGATCCAAGGGCTTCTAGGATCTGGAAAACCATTTGGAAGTTCAATGTCTGGGAGGTGAACACTAGGCTTACATACTTTTAATTTAATTTAATTAATTCATTAATTTATTTATTTTGCTTTTTTTTTAGGGCCGCACCCGTGGCATATGGAGGTTCCCAGGCCAGGGATCGAATCGGAGCTACAGCTGCTGGCCTACACCAGAGCCACAGCAACATCATATCCGAGCCGTGTCTGTGATCTACCCCACAGCTCACAGCAATGCCAGATCCTTAATCCACTGAGCGAGGCCAGGGATTGAACCCGCAATCTCATGGTTCCTAGTGAGATTCATTTCCACCAGGCCATGATGGGAACTCCAAAGGCTTACATATTTTAATGGGAATTTTATTTTCAGGTACCTTAACACAATAATAAAATCACCAATTATGGTCCTACTAGCACTGCCTGGAGGCAAATGGGCAGCTCACAGGTGTCATGATGGGGAGGGAATTTTTGGCCAATTTTAGGGGCTGAAAATGTAACTTCAGGAATCCTCCTTTTTTTTTTTTGTCTTTTGGCTATTTCTTTGGGCCGTTCCCGAGGCATATGGAGGTTCCCAGGCTAGGGAGTCTCATCGGAGCTGTAGCCACTGGCCTATGCCAGAGCCACAGCAACGCAGGATCCGAGCCGCGTCTGCAACCTACACCACAGCTCATGGCAACGCCGGATCCTTAGCCCACTGAGCAAGGCCAGGGATCGAACCCACAACCTCATGGTTCCTAGTCGGATTCGTTAACCACTTCGCCACAACGGGAACTCCGAAAAAGATTTATTAAGCTAGGACACTTGTGAGAAATGCAAGCGAGCAGGCAAGGAGGCTCTGCTCCAGGAATCCTAATTCTAGCAAAGCACTGCTCCTTTACCTAATCGGCTGGAGGTGGGGATAGTGAGGAAGCTCTGAATCCTTACATCACTCACAAGTTCCTGGGTGGGGCTGGGGAAGAGGGGGTGGGCGGGCCAATGGTGAGGAAGGAAGGCTTCAGTGAGGAGCTAACATTTATAAACAGACAGCCTTCTATAACAATGAAGGATTGGAGGTCAAACAATAAATAAAGTCAGGAGGATCAAAAACAAACACTGTCATAAATCAACTTCCTTTTCTTTTTCTTTTCTACACTTTCCTCAAACTTACAAAGTTTCCTTGAAACCTTAACCACAAGATTCCTTCCCTTAGGAGTAGATACAATATGATCTGAGTTATCTGTACCATCAAGGATGGATTTCAAATTTATTTTACCTATGTTTACAATGATCATTTTCTAAGATCATAAGGGCAATACTGATTAAACTTTATTAGTGGAGTTCCCATCATGGCTCAGCGGAAATGAATTTGACTAGCATCCATAAGGACGCAAGTTCAATCTCTGGCCTTAATCAGTGGGTTGAGGATCCGATGTTGCCGTGAGCTGTGGTGGAGGTGGCAGACTCGGCTTGGATCCTGCGTTGCTGTGGCTGTGGTGTAGGCCAGCAGCTACAGCTCCAATTGGACCCTAGCCTGAGAACCTCCATATGCCTCTGGTGCAGCCCTAAAGAGACAAAAACAAACAAAAAAACCAAAACTTTATTAGTGTTAGCTGTATGAGTATTTCTCTTTCTACTGAGACTGTGTTCACCGTGGCGGCAGAGACTACTGTGTCTGGCTTACAGAAAGCACTCATTCAATAACTGCCAAATTACACCCGTTCTAGAATACAAAGAACAACAAAACATGGAACTCTTTTCACTGAGGACTAATTCAACGACGGTTTTGGTACACTCTGTGGTTGTTGGCCCAATATTCATTTTCCCTTTCTTACTTGCTAGAAGAAACCTGATTTTGCTGGGACGCAGGTGCCAAGCTGAAACCCCTACTTTCCAGGGTCCTCTGTAGTCCGGAGGAGCCATGAAACACATTTCAGGCCAATGAGGTTGCAGGGAGGCATCACTGGGAGGGGTTTCCAAGCTGGCTATTGTTCTCCTGATGAGAAAGGTACTTATTCAGCTGGTGATCCCTTCCCCTCCTTGTCTGGAACAGCAGATGAAGGATCCGGTATTGCCACTGCAGTGGCTGGGATTGCTGCTGTGGTGTGGGTTTGATTCCTGGCCCAGACCTTCCACTTGGCATGGATGTGGCCAAAAAAAAAGTACCTACAAATATTTCCAAAAAGAGGTTCTTTTCAACATTTGTTCTGGAGAGGTTAAATAAATACACCAGAATTCCCAGAATCAAATAAATCAGGGAATGAAGAAGTTACAAGGGATCCATGACTGCAAGACTTCTCAGAGCTTTTACCACTGGGAATCTTCAAAGGAAGGGTGATAAGTAGCCTTTCTTAAAATTATTTATCCAGGGTTCCTCTTCTTCCCAGAGCCACCTGAGGAACTAGTCTTTCACAAGAATGCTTTAGCAAATACTGAAGTAACAATGGTACATGCTCCAAAATATGTGACTACTGCTTCCCCCAGAGCAGATTTTTGCCCTCTCCTTTGTGGGTCTCTCGTGTTTAATATAGAGACATTTACTCAGTTTCTCTTGACATGTGGATCCTGTAATGTGCAAGGGGTAAATTAACAAGGACCCCCTGTCCACCTTTGAATAATGTACAGAAGGCAGGCCACTTTTATTTTCCATAGGTACAAGTTCACGTTTGATTATTCAGGCAATACTCACCAAAGTGAGGTTTCCCAGAGGAAATGAACAAGAGCCATGGAGGATACTCCAGAAGGAAAAATTCAAGTCAATATTATGCTTATAAGTTATTATACCATTAATTACATGACAGAATCCTAGGAGTAACATATATTAATATCCCTAGAACAAGCTTTAGAAGAACTCAGTCTGGGAAATGTTTGGCATATACTTTATCATTAACCACAGTAATTGAAATGGAAATGAGACTGGGAAAGGTCTCATTAGACGAATCCTGTTGGCAGTCAATAGCTGGCTGTTGCTGAGAATAAAACAGAACATTTTTGTTTGTTTGTTTGTTTGTTTTGCTTTTTAGTGCTGGGCTGCACCCATGGCATATGGAAGTTCCCAGGCTAGGGGTCGAATTGGTAGTTGCAGCTGCCAGCCTTTACCACGGCCACACAGGATCTGAGTCGAGTCTGCAACCTACACCACAGCTCAAGGCAACACCAGATCCTTAATCCTCTGAGGCCAGGATCGAACCCGCATCCTCACGGATACTAGTTGGATTCATTAACTGCTGAGCCACGATGGGAACTCCTGCTTTTATTTTTGATCCTCCCACCTTTTCAATCCCCAGAACCATTTCTACTGACATTCCTGCAGGTATTAGAGTGCATTCGATGATGAGTTCTCAGAAAAGCGGAACGAGGCTGACTCCAGCGGCAGGAAAGGCCTCATCCGTCCAGCCTCAGTAGATGATTTCCAGATGTGAAGACGGATGGTCTATAGACAACCTATCTCTCCAGGGTTGGACAAGCCCAGGCGGTGCATTATACCTTCTCTGCCTGAAGGCGTCATGTGTGCGGGAAAGCTCTTCAGAGCTTAATTAAGGAGAGATGAAGCTCCTCGATCCAGAGTCCATTAAGCAGACACTCGTGTCTGTGTGAAGTCCCTGGCAGGTCTGCTTAAGAGGATTACTAATGCTCTATCCAAGGAAGCCCCAAGAGGAGGCTGAGGGAAAGCTCAGGAAAAATGTCAGAGATTTCTTTTAATTTTAGTCCTCCACCAGGCACTGATGTTAAGGCTTAAGAAGCCATTTGTGGAACCACTGGGCAACAGTTTCAGTGTATTATTTATTTTACCTTATCAGTACACACCTACATAGAGTGTACTGTGCCACGTAGGCGTGTTCTAAGCATGCTACAAATAGTTACTAGTTTAAGCCTCCTAAGAGCCCTACTCATTACATTGTTTCCTCACTCACATTTCACAGTTGAGGAAACCAAGGCACAGAAAGGTCACATCCCTAGTTTCTGTAACCAAGCAAATCCAGGGTCTCCTCTGGGAAGCCCTCCCTGAACCTCCAAGCTGTGTTGTCATCTGTGTCCCCATCACACCCATGTAATAGTTCCATCCCTCCAAACGTGCATGGCATGGTCTTATTGTGAGATATCCCACTGATTCAGTGACTATGGACCAATGACCACGCTGAGAACTTGGATGTCCCCTGGTGGGAAGCTGGATCTGCAGTGGGCTCCTGGCATGTCTGCACCAGCTCAGGGAGATGAGAAAGATGTGTGGGGTAAAGAAATAGCCCTGGACAGAGGTTCAAGGGAAAGGGCTCAGAGGCAGCTCTACTCCCTTCGAGGCAGCTATTTTGGGAAAAGCACAAGACCAATCTGGCAAACATCCACAGGCTGGTAAATGTGTCCTAAAAAAAAAAAAAAAAAAAATCCCTGCTCCATGCATAAAGGCTGGGTTATGCAGCATTCTCAACATTACTGGGTCAAGAAAATTCTCTTTCCTCCCTTTGTTTTTTCTGTTGAAGAAATTTATTGTATCTTAACCTATGTGCTCCTCAAAGGCAGCAATCATGAACAAATAACCACAGATACAGCACCTTAAAACAACACAAATGTATTATCTTATAGTTCTGGAGGCCAGGAGTCCAGAATATGTTTCCTAGGGCTAGTTCCTTCTGGAGGCTCTAGGGGGAGAATCTGCTGCCTTGCCTTTTCTGGTTTCTACTTTCTGCCCCCATCTCTTGGCTCATGGCCCCTTCCTCCATCCTCACGGAAGTAGTGGACTGTGAGGTCTTTCTTACCCTACATCATTTGGGTTCTGGTTCTCCCATCTCCTTCTTTTCACTTGTAAGGAGTTTGGTGATAACAACAAACCCACCGAAATAATCTTCTCTTCTCAAAATCATTAACTTAATCACATCTGCAAAGTCCCTTTGTGAGTCCTGACATATTTGGGGAACAGGGAGGCAATATTCTGTCTCCAACAATATCTAAATTCCTCTCGCATCCCCACATCTTATGCAGTGTCAGGCACATAGCAGAGGCTTAATAAACACCTGCTCAGCTTTTACTCATACTGCTTAAATATCTCCAGCCAACAGTTTCCTCATCTTTAAATAAAGGTAAATAGATATACAATGAACCTCACATGAAATGATGCATATGAAAGTGCCCCAAAAACTATGAAGGACCTTAAAAATGTAGACATCTCATGGACTAGTAGGAAGAAATACCTACATTCATATAAGTAAAGAAAGATAGTAGGATGCTAAGAGAATTCCATTCACGTAGTCATAATGGAATAGAACCAGCTGCTGGGTTAAATATGCTAAGTCACGTTATCATGTGGCCTTGGGACCAGTTTGGGACACTACAAAATTTATTGTCCAAATTGCAGGGGGCACTATTAATACTTACTCTGGGACAAAAGTACCAATCAGGACTCTTCCAGGCAAACAGAATAGTGAGGCATGTACAGCACAGCAGATGAGCCTGGGCTCTGCAGCTAAACTGCCTACAACCAAATCTAAGATCCATGCTGAGAGTTTTGTGGCCTTGGACATATTATTTAACTGCTCTCTGCCTTGGTTTTCTCATCAGCAGAATGGGGCTAACAAACCCATCTCATTACACTGATCTGAGGATCAGATGAGTTATCACAAACAGGGCATTCAGAACAGTGCCTGGCATGTAGCAAAAAGTCAATAGACGTTAGTGACCACTGCAGGTCAAGGCCGCCACACTCTTAACTTTCCACGAATTCACAGCACACAATTCCCAGTATCCTCCCAGGAGCGGAGCCACGGGCCAAGGGGCTGACATGGCTTAGCACCAGTAAAGTCTTTCCTTTGGCACCTGCTTCCTCATTCCCATTTCTGCTTTCCCATCCCGGTTCTTGTGCTCTGGACCACAGAGCTGTAGTGCTTGTCTGCCCTCCTACAATGCTTTGTCATGAGACAGAGCAAAAGCCCTTGTTATGAGAGCAGGAGACAGAATGATTGGAAGTTAGCCCCCCCCCACCCAGCAGCAGTCTGTGCAGTGAGCATGGCTGCGTCCACCTGAGAGAGGGGGTGATAGTTCACTGCCCGTTTTAAACTTTGATAAACTTTTGCATAATTACCGTGTGTTAGCACCACCCTAAAATGCAAGTTGCACAAACATGTTCCTGAACATATTACTTCTGGTCACCTTCTGTCCTAAACAAAAGCCCGAGTTAGTTCCTTAGCACCACCAACAAAAAATATTACAAATACAAACTAAACTACTTTCTGCTGAACCTGGAATAATGAACATGCTCTTTATATAGATTATAAAAATATTGGCTACAACAATGAATATTTCTTCAGTACATACAAAATGCCAGGCATTGTTCTAAGCACATGACCAGCATTTTAATCCCCAGCAATTCTATGAAGCAGGTACTGTTATCACCCCCATCACAAAGATGAGAAAAATGAAACACAGAGAGGTGAATTCACTTGCCTGTGATACTTACGTGTTTAGTGAGTGGTGGACAGGATTAAACCCAGGCAGCCTTGCTCAAGCACATTTATTTTATTTTATTTTATTTTTTGCTTTTTAGAGTCGCACTTGAGGTATATGGAAGTCCCCAGGCTAGGGGCTGAATTGGAGCTGCAGCTGCCAGTCTACACCACAGCCACAGCAATGTCAGATCCAAGTCGTGTCTGCAACCTATGCCACAGCTCACATCCTTAACCCTCTGAGCAAGGCCAGGGATCAAGCCCAAATCCTCACGGATACTACTTGGGTTCTTAACCCACTGAACCACAACAGGAACCCCCCAAGTACATACTCATAAATGCAAACTCTGCTCCCTCTCACGCTGGAGAACAGGGGGACTTCTGCATACCAGGAAACATGCTGGGATACTACGGGACTGAAAGAACAAGCCCTTCATCTGTGCCTTTGCTGCACCCTCCGCCTGGAGTGCCTTTACCTCACCTCCACCTGGCCAGCTCCGACACACCCTGCACCAATCGGCTCTCCTTCAGCCCCCACTGTATCCTGGGCACGCTGCAGGTACTTATGGCAAAGAATGAGATTTCAGGATGGCAGTTATTCAATAACTGTTACTTTTTTTGTTGTGTGGAGGTGTTGATGTTTAAACAGTATTAGCTTGACAAAGGGGTTTGAAGCAGATTTTTCTTCTTAGGATAAGCGTCTCGAGTCAAATTTAAGATATGATTTGATTTTCAAAATTGGGACTTGCGTTTATACAAGACAACATTATACAGCGATACTCTGGGTGTCTGTACAATGTTTGAACTAGGTCATGCTACGCTATTGTACTTAAATAAACACCATGTATCTCAGTAGAGGCAGGCGGATGTTGTTCTTCAACCCGGTTCACTAAAGCTGCACAGACTCTGAACCACGTGTGATCAGAGCCATGTGGCCCCTGGTAATGGAATACATACCCCTGCCCCCGCCCCAAGACACGCAAGAAGCTGGGGGAGATGTGCCAGCTTCTGGAATGGCCCCGGCCCCCTTACTTGTTAATGTTGCTGCCTTCTTTCAGTCGCTCTCCAGCGGCTCCAGTTTTGGACACTCTTTCGCTACCCGCCAGGTCCACCAAGCTGACCTTACTGACCTTCTCTCCCGAGTTCTAGGCGTGGGAAACGAGAGAAACGACACACCTGAATGCAGAAACCAGAGAGACATCTACATGTGCGCCAGCCGTCCTGCTACAACAGGGCCGACTCCCCAGGAAGGTTTTATGTTTTAATTAAAAAAAATTTTTTAAAGGTTTATTATTTATTTATGTATGTATTGTCTTTTGTCTCTTCAGGGCCACACCCGCAGCATATGGAGGTTCCCAGGCTTGGATCAAATTGGAGCTGTAGCTGCCAGCCTACACCACAGTCACAGCAATGCCAGATCCGAGCGACCTACACACCACAGCTCAAGGCAATGCTGGCTCCTTAACCCACTGAGTGAGGCCAGGGATTGAACCAGTGTCCTCATGGATCTTAGTCGGCTTCGTTAATGACTGAGCCATGATGGGAACTCTGTGCCTAGGAGGGTTTTAAATGTTAAGATTTTAAACTTGAACTAGAAGTTTCATGGCCAAAACACAAGTTGGCGTGGCAGCACGGCACCGAGTTTCACAGCTGGGTAGCAAGTGCTCTGGGTTTCCCAGAGTACAGTCAGGAATCTGGCGCTTTCAGGTGCCTACGAGAACATACCAGGACACGAGGGTTCCTGCACGTTCAGGTCAAATTCCTCCTATTTTGAAAAAGCATTCTTTAGGCTAAATGTTGTGGTTTCCTCTTTAATATCCTTTAATGACTATGAGGTAAACTCAGTTGTTTTCAGGGGAATTTTAGTACTGAAGGATACATATTAAAAGCTGTATGGTGATCTCATCATGGTCTTTAGGGAGTTTACACAAGGAATTCTTTTTCTTTTTTTTTTCTTCTTCTTTTTTTTTTTTTGGCCATGCCTGTGGCATGCAGAAGTTCCTGGGCCTGGGATCGAACCCAGGCCATGGCAATGACAATGCCAAATACTTAACCTGCGAGGCCACCAGGGAACTCAAAGGGATTCATCTTTTTTTTAATTTTAATTTTAATTTTTTTTTGTCTTATTGCTATTTCTTTGGGCCGCTCCTGAGGCATAATGGAGGTTCCCAGGCTAGGGGTCTAATCGGGGCTGTAGCCACCGGCCTACACCACAGCAATGCCAGATCCGAGCCGTGTGTGCAACCTACACCACAGCTCACGGCCACGCCGGATCTCGTTAACCCACTGAGCAAGAGCAGGGACCGAACCCGCAACCTCATGGTTCCTAGTCGGATTCGTTAACCACTGCGCCACGACGGGAACTCATCTTTTTTTTAAGTTATATATAAAGGCAGATCTAAAACGTTAAATGATATAAGCCAAGCAGCTCATCTAGGAAGTAAAAGAGTGGGATAAAGTGCTCAGCAACTGAAGCCTGCCGTGAAACAGTTCACTTGTGCAGGTATTTTGAGTTCTTTCACTGCCACCCAAGGTTCTATCGGATCCCTCACCCCAGACTGCAGGTCATACAGCGTCTGAGTGATGATAATGTTGAACACAGCATGGGAGCGGCTACTTTCTTCATTCATGTTGGTTGCAGCTACCGTCCGAGACTTATTCCCCTCAGACATCAACGACTCAATATCCTAGAGGCAAAGCACAAGGAAAACTTCATCAGCAAAAACCCTAAGAACACCATCCTGCCCATGAGGTGTGTGTATTAATCATGACCCCTCTGACGCATCCGTCACCACCCTTCCATATAAACCTCCCTGCTCTCCTCCGTCGAGCCTGTTTGAGCTTCTGCTCCCCTGGTGCTGCCCAGTGGATGAAATGTTTTCCCCACTCTTTCTATCCCGCAGTCATCTTCCTTCCTATCTTTCCCTGTGCAAGCTCCTAAGGAGAAAAGAGCTAATATTTATTGAACATTCTGGATACTCCGCAATGTACTTAATGTATTTTATTCTAACTCTCCTGTACAGCGATCTACTGCTTGCTCATTTCCTCCCCCTTTCAACACCGTCGCTCTCCCAGGACAGGAAATTCTCCTCATTCAACCTTGCACACCTGCCTTAGAACACCTGGAACCTAATGCGCTCATATAGTGTTTGAAGGATGACGTTTAGAAAAGCAGTATTTTCCTGATTTTACAAACAGGGGCACTGAAGTTCATCGAAGTCAAATAACTTTTCCCATATCTAGTAAGAGGCAGAGTTAGATGCAAATCATAAACTCCCTAGCTCTTACTAATAGGTGACAGGAGGGGATGGATCCTGAGCCCAGTGACACTGAGCTAGGAGCCAGGCATCTTAGCAAAAGTGCTGACTTCGCACCTTCCGGGGGGGGGGGGGTCTCTGCATTTCTCAGCATTTTCAGGGATGACTGCCCTCTACTTCTGATTCCGGTTATACTAAAATTGTCTATGTTTAAGTGGCTGGACAGAGTTATCTTGCAGATTAATCTTAGCCACAGTGAATGTGAGTGACGCAGGGACAGTTACAACACACAGACGGCACATTTAAATAGAGGGGTGCACTTGCTCATTTATTCACCAACACTCTGCAGCAACGGACAGCACTTTCTTCTCCGTGCTTCCCAAAGCAGTGACAATAAAAAGAGGCTAAAACATCCAGCCCAGATGTGAGAAGCCATAAAAACCCAGGAGTAGGAAAAGCAAACAGGTCAGTCAATGGAGGGAGGATGGATTCAGAAAAAGAGAAGAACAGGAAGAGTGAAAAGTAACTCTTTTCACTGTGGAGCGCCAGCCTCTCCTGGACCGAGGGGCTGGTGCAGTCTGTCTGCCTCAGGCCTGTGCCCAGGCCCGCCATGGAAGGGGATGTCCCTGCTACCACAGATGTCCCTGTCCACTACCAGATGGCCAGCCCCCCGCGGGACACCTGTGTCTACAACAGCTGCTACTGTGAAGAAAATATCTGGAAGCTCTGCGAATACATCAAAAGCCACGACCAATATCCTTTAAAAGAGTGTTATGCTGCCTTCATATTTAATGAGAGGAAGATGATTCCTATCTGGAAACAACAGGCAAGACCCGGAGATGGACCTGTGATCTGGGATTACCACACTGTCTTTGATTTTTTTTTTTTGTCTTTTTAGGGCCGTACCAGTAGCATATAGAAGTGCCCAGGCTAGGGGTTGAAATGGGAGCTACAGCTGCCAGTCTACACCACAGCCACAGTAACGCATGATGCAAGTCCCATTTGTGACCTACACTACAGCTCAGGGCAACACAGGATCCTTAACCCACTGAGCAGGGCCAGGGATTGAACCTGCGTCCTCATGGATACCAGTCCAGTTTGTTATGGCTGAGCCACAAGGGGAACTCCATGTTGTCTTGCTTCCTGTTTCAAGCGGAGGACAGGGTTTCATTTATGATCTTGACACTGTCCTGCCATCTATCTCCCTGTCTCTTTGATACTTATGTGGAAGATGCCTTTAAGACGAGGACATCCATCCACAGTTCAGAAGGAAATTTAGAGTGATCTGTGCAGATTCGTATTTGAAGAACATGAAAGGCTCCAGTGGGAAGTGCAGAGATGCCTCTTCCATTCCATCCCCGGCTTGAGACTCAAGATTCCAAAATGAACCTGAGTGACTCATCAGGAAGGATCCCAAGGGAGGATGGGAAGTCATCCACCTGCTATCTGAATCTGTACATCGATTTGGCAGTAAGAACCACTAAACTTGACCTCTGGGTGTAGCACCTCGGAGAAATTCTAGGACGTGAACAATCCACCCCTTCACCTGCGACAGCCAACATTATGGTACATTTGGCTTGGAATTATCTTTTCCTCGTTTAATTCAATTGAGTTGAAACATAAGTGAACAAAAGAATAAATAGAACCAATTGTTTTTTGATATGCCAGGCTGAAACTTGACGTAGTGTGTATTTGCTCAGATATTCCTATAGCTCATTTGTTAAAACATGTGAAGACTTATGCCAATAACTGCTTTTGTTGTGACAGATGTGTGGACTTGGTGTCTGTTTTGGATGTTTTACTTCCCTCCAGCTACACGGTAAGCTCCTTGAGGGCAGGGCTGTGGCCCATTGCTCTGTGAATCTCTAACGCTCGTAAAATGTGCCCATAAAATGTTTGCTAGTCATTGTGCTCCTGCTTGAGAAGGGCTGACGCTGTGAGCTGAATCAGCAATAAGTATTACTCTTTTGGGACCATTACGTTCTTTAAAAAAAAACAAAAACAAAACTGCAGCCTTCTCAGGCTTAAGTGTTTCTTGGCTATGTATATGTTTTTAGATAAAAATGACTTTAAAAAAAAAAGGAACGGAATCGAAGGCAGGAGGCCCTAGCAAAGAGAAAGGGCTGAATTAACTGCCAAGTACTGCTTACGTTTGTCCAGATTTGGCAGATATCACTGTCAAATGATGGACAACACTGGCCACCATGAGGTGGACAGTATCAACAGAGCGCTATTAGTGAAACTATTCCACAACCTCCAAACACTGAGCCTCTCAGCCACACAGTACAAACTTCCCTACTGAGCAGTCTGAAGAAGGTGGCGAGAAGCCCTTCCGTTTGGGATGTGCTGGTACTGGGTTTCTCAGATCACGAATGGCACCGATATGCTATAAGGCAGTCACACCAAGAGAGATTCACCACTACTTATACACTTCAATTTACTACCAGTTTTTGATGACATTAAAAAAAAAAAAAAATGACACTTACCTCAAAACTAGTGACGGCCAGTTGGGATAAACCATCTACGTAGGGTCCTAAAACTTTATGCTCCCGAACTTTAAGAGACTGTCTGCTTCTTCAAGAGAAAGGAAAAAAAGAATGAATTCATCAGACCCAATTTGAAGCTTCTCTTTATAAAAAGAACTTTAAAAAGTACTCAGAAATTAAGATTGCGATTTCCAAAAAAAATTTTTTTTAACAATCAAAAAATATGCTAAAAGCTACTTTATTTGGATTAGCAAAATAGCATTCCTTATTGAGGAATACCTTTCATAGTCTGATTTCTATTTAAAGTAACTTACTATTTTAAAAATTCTATCTCTACTCCCAAGCTAAACAGCTAGCACACAGAATACTAGGTTAGGGGTTAGGTTAACCTGCTTTAGTAGATGAACTTCAATTTCACATGGGAGAAAGGGGAAAAAAAAAAATGAAGCAAAGAATGTGCCAGAATTGAATCTAACCTTCAGGTTATTTTATAAATAAGCATATTCTCACCAAGTAATGTCTTAAAGTTTTGAGCAAGCAGTGAACAATATTAGAGTGTTTTAATTTATATTTGTAAGGCAGCAACATTGATTTATGCTGCTTCCATGCTGACAATTTTATACAGAAAGTGATGTTATATAGTAGTTGTTTATACTATCAGGATGCTGATATTTATCCTATATTTAGAATGGGCTCTGCTGATGAAAATTCTAGGGCTCTTTTGAATTTTATTATTATTATTATTATTATTATTTTTGCTTTTTAGTGAAATGTGGAGGTTCCCAGACTAGGGGTTGAAATCGGAGCTACAGCTGCTGGCCTACGCCACAACCACAGCAATGTAGGAATCTGATCCAAGTCTGTGACCTACACCACAGCTCACGGCAATGCCAGATCCTTAACCCACTGAGCAAGGACAGGGATCAAACCCGCAACCTCATGGTTCCTAGTTGGACTTGTTTCCACTGCACCACAACAGGAACTTCTCTTTTGAGTTTTTAAATGGCAAACTTAGTTTGGGGCCCATGTGAAGAACTTACCAAGAGAAAACTAAGATGAAAAGCAAAGGTTATATATCATGGTGACACTAATTACCTTTCAAATCAAGAGTCAATGCTTGGCATCACCCAAGTGTGGAAAAAAGGAACCAAAAATGACTGAGTGCTTCCTGAAGTCCAGGCACTGTTCCTTAAGAACTTCTCAGTTGTCTCACGTAACTTTACAACCACCCCACAAAGGAGGTTTTACGAAGTTTATTTTAAGGATGAAAAATACAGTGTGACAATGAGCAATTCTGCTGTACTCTAAACAAGGGCAGACCAAATGCACAACTGTAAGAGAGCTGCTTTGATGCACATGGATTCAGAACTCAGCTCACACTGTGTGCACAACCAGAGATTCTTTTTTTTTGTCTTTTTTTGCCATTTCTTGGGCCGATCCCTCGGCATATGAGGTTCCCAGGCTAGGGGTCTCATCGGAGCTGCAGCCAATGGCCTACGCCAGAGCCACAGCAACGCGGGATCCGAGCCGCGTCTGCAACCTACACCACAGCTCATGGCAATGCCGGATCCTTAACCCACTGAGCAAGGCCAGGGATCAAAACCCGCAACCTCATGGCTCCTAGTCGGATTTGCTAACCACTGAGCCATGACGGGAACTCCACAACAGAGATTCTTTAAGGCTATTCTTGAGCAAGAAAAGGTAAATCTAGCACATCAAGAGCTTCTGATGGTGTCTAACATCTGAGGTTCTTATAACCCACTGGTGGGTGTGTGAACTGGAGCAACCATTTTTTTTTGTCTTTTTGTCTTTTCTTGGGCCACTCCTGTGGTGTATGGAGGTTCCCAGGCTAGGGGTCGAATCAGAGCTGTAGCCACCGGCCTACGCCAGAGCCACAGCAATGCGGGATCCGAGCTGCGTCTGCAATCTACACCACAGCTCATGGCCAAGCAGGATCGTTAACCCACTGAGCAAGGGCAGGGACCGAACCTGTAACCTCATGGTTCCTAGATGGACTCGTCAACCACTGAGCCACGACGGGAACTCCTGGAGCAACCATTTTTGAAAGCAGCTTTGCGGTACCAAAGCAGAAGATTCTGTAGCTTGTGAGCCACAATTCTACTCCTGTATGAATTCCCTAGAAACTCCTGCCTTTGTAGCCCAGGAGGACTGTACAAGAATGCTCAGGGCAGCACTGTGGTGGTAAAAAGCAGAAACCACACGAATGACATGAGATAGAATTAAAGAATTTTGGTGTATTCATACAATGGAAGGCTCAAGAGCAGTAAGATTAATATGAATTATTACTTCACATATCAAAACAAATGAATCATTGAGGGGAAAAGTAGGAAGTCACCAAAGGACATATGTATTATGATGCCACTTATACAAAGTTAATAACTCTGCAAAATTATGTGTAAACTCTTAAGGAGGAAGAAGATGAGAAACAAAATTCATGATAGTAGTTACTTTGAGGAGTGGTAGGAATTGACATAGAATCAAAGAGGAACATACAGGTGGCTTCGAAAATACTGGTCATGTTCCATTTATGAAGCCAAATGGTGAGTGGGACAGTTGTTGTTTTATTACTCCTTATACCTTACATGTATTGTCAATGTGCTTTCACATGCATTAAATAGTTTATCACTAAAAGTAAAAATCTTATGTATAATTGGGTAACTTTCTCGCCACCCATAATTTCTGTCTCATACTTCTGACTATACCCTTGATTATACACTACTAAGAGCACTTAAAATATTTTTAATGACACAAGAAAGTATACATCATGTTATATAAAAAATTCAGGATATTCAACTGTATTTCCAGAACAGCCTCAACAACCCCCCCTCCCCCACAGCTTTGAAACAGGATCAAAATGCACCAAAGTGTTAACAGTGGGTTTTGATTTGTTTTGTTTTGCTTTGTCTTTTTGCCTTTTCTAGGGCCACTCCCGAGGCATATGGAGGTTCCCAGGCTAGGGGTCTAATTAGAGTTGTGGCTGCCGGCCTACCCCACAGCCACAGCAACGCCAGATCTGAGCCTCGTCTGCGACCTACACCGCAGCTCATGGCAACGCCGGATCCTTAACCCATTCAGCAAGGCCACGGATTGAACCCACAACCTCATGGTTCCTAGTCAGATTTGTTAACCACTGCGCCACGATGGGAACTCCAACAATGGGTACTTTTGAGCAGTAGGATTATAGGTCATTTCTCTTTCTTCTTATATTTTACCTATTTATTTCTCCTGTCTCTATGAATCAAACTCATCTGTTTTTTATCACCTAGTTTTTAAAAAAACACAGATGCCTGGGTTTCCCCCTGGGTCTGCAGAGTCATAGCTTCTACAGGTGGGGCCTCAGGCCAGCCTATCCTTTAAAAGCCGCCCAAGCGATCCTAATGCACGTGCCGGGAAGAGAACAACCTGCCTAGGCTGGTGGTTTCAGTCCTGCAACTACTTTCCCTGCACTCGGGAGGTGCTGCTTTCCAACATCACTGGAAGGACCAGTGCGTCATTCTTAACTCAATTTTTATGAATGAGCCACAGTGGCAAAAGTCACATCAGTAGTAAAAGAACACCCTTGTAAATGGCATCCATGAGCAACTTCAACATGAATATAGGATAACCTATGAATACGGGATATACCAAAAGGCTTTGAGAAGCTGATGATTTCTTGGTAAATGAACTGAAACCATAGTGGTGACAAGGGCTCCCCTGCAACTTTCACTTTAGGGTCATTTAAACTCATTATCCTGGATAAACAACAAGGTCCTATGGGAGAGCACAGGGAACTCTGTCTCATCTCATGGGACAGACCATGATGGGAAAGAACATAAAAAAAAGAATATATATATATATATAAAATATATATTATGTATAGAAATATATATATAATTGAGTACAGCAGAATAGGTACAACACTGTAAATCGATTATGCTTTAATAAAAATAAATAAAATCATTACCCCTATTACAAGGTTAATTTCAACCACTAACTTACCCTTTGGGGTCTAAAAGATCTCGAACTTTCTCGTTGTAAATTTCCATATAGGATACTTCGACTTTAAAGGTCTGTGACTCATTCTGCTCCAGAGAGATCCTTTGAAATAAAGCACAGCAGAGCCTTGGAATGAGGCCCCGCTGCTCGGCGCTGCCCATCATGGAGAAGGATTTTCCTGAGCCTGGAAAAGGGCAAGCAGAAAGAAAGGAGGATGGAAAGGAAGCAACATGGAATGCTTCAACCCCACGGGCGTTCTGTCCATCAGCCAAGGTCACACAACAGAAGTGGCAACCTGGCTCCGAAAGCCAGGCCCCTGGACACCAAGGCTACTCTTCCTTCTTTTATATTCACTCAATTTTCATGAATGACTTTTACTGTGAGAGCTGGAGGGCACCTCCTTTACAGATGGACAGGTACCAAGGTAACCACTACAAATACCTAATCTTTAAAAGTACAAATAGTAAAAAATAAATATCAACTATACATCAAGTAACATCAACAGTATTTTACCCACAAAGTATTTTGCATTTGTGAAAGTACTTTGAAATGTCTTCTCCTAGTTGTCCTATGATATGACAATAGGCAGCACAGTTACGATTTATGGATTTATTCCAACTTCAGTTGAAATTAAATTAACGGCTGAGCCAGGAGTCTGTTTTTGTTTTGCTTGTTCCAACCAACTATGCCAGCAGCCTAGGTTTAATAACCTATCATCACTTCAGTATTCTGGTGAAAGTCCTCTCTATAGGATGATACTGAGTTTTTCTGCTGTAACATTTATACTGAGAAAGTGGTAATTATATTTCTAGTTCAAATACAGGTTAAAAGTATAATTTAGGAAAATAACACTTAATAGTCTGAAACTAGCTTTGCTCATTAACATTGAAATTACTCAATTACCACAACTGTTGAAACTTCTAAAAGAGGAATTTTTTTTTTTTTTTTTTTTTTGGCTGCACCCACATGTGGAAGTTCCTGGGCCAGGGATCAAACACACACCACAACAGCAACCCTAGCCATTGCAGTGAAATGCCGGATCCTTAACCTGCTGTACCACAAGTGAACTCCAACTTCTGGTCATCTAATTCAGCTAAATTCATGAAGTCAGAAGCATTTTTCTGTAGTTACCAAAAGCATCTTCTGTTTTGTTTTAAGAAATGCACATTTAATATCATTGACTGTAAAGAAAAGCAGCTACTTACCTGTCTGTCCATATGCAAAAATGCAAGCATTATATCCCTGAAAAGCTTTCTCAAGAATTCCTTCCCCAAGGCACTTAAAAACCACTTCTTGACCTAAAAAACAAAGCATATAAAACCTGAAAGGAATGATTTTTCTTGACATATCTGTATTAATCCCTGAGCCCTAATCATTCTTTCAATCCGAAAAAGGTATGAAGTGTATTGCATACCTGCTATGTGTAGGGCTGTGGGTTAAGAACTTAATGTACACAATTTTCTTTACACCTCTAAACTACAGCTGAACACCTGGATCAGTATTGTTCTCCTCTAGGACACTTCTCTAGGCATTAAAGGTTCCTGTCTATTGTAAGGAACTGGATTCCTTCCAAGCATCATTTACATTTGGTTTAGTTCCTTCTCCTGAGTTAGGATGAAGGGTCAGTCAACATAAATTGTCTCATCTCCCCATCTGGTCTCTGGGCCTCTGATGAGCAGGAACCATGCCACACACATCTTGGTGCACGTGTGCACCTCTGTACCTGGCGAGGTGCTAAGTACACGCCAGGGCTGAGAAACTGTTCGTGGCTGGTGGAGGGGATGTGCTGAACACAGACACTGCTGGGCTGTGTTCTCTTGGGGATTCGGGGAGAGATTTCCATCTCTGAGTCCATCTACAGGTTACTGCAGCTCTTGGGGGTGTTCTGTCACGTACTGTCTATTCTAGGGTAGTGTCCAGCGAAAGAGTAAAGGCGTGAAAATCTTCTTAAATACTTAAAGAGGCATTTGCCACCCTTTGAAATAGGTGCCTCTCTAACATTCCTTCTCCACCATTGAGAGAATTAAAGTGGTGCTTTGTGCAGAAACTACTAGTTTAAGCACCTCTTGCCTCCATTAGAATGAGAAGCTCCCGATTGATGTCAGAGACTATATTCTGTTTATCTCGGTAATCCTAGTGCCTAGTACAAAATGCTTAATAAATGTTTGTTCAAAGAATGAGTCATTTTAATCTTTTTATCCTCCATGACAATTCCTTTTACATTTGGAAGCAATGCAACATAACATAAGCTTTTGGGTTATGTTTTTCTATCAAGTAGCTGAGTTTAGCAGTCTCTTGTTATGCTATGACATGTCATGGCTGCAGAATGGGACTCTTAAAAGTGTAAACATGAAACAAGAAATAATATTTTCAATCATGAGGTTGGCAAAAATAAAACTTTTTTTTTTTTTTTGGTCTTTTTGCCTTTTCTAGCGCCACTCCTGCAGTATATGGAGGTTCCCTGGCGAGGGGTCTAATTGGAGCTGTAGCCACCAGCCTATGCCAGAGCCACAGCAAGGCAACACGGGATCTGAGCCGCATCTGCAACCTATACCACAGCTCACGGCAACGCCAGATCCTTAACCCACTGAGCGAGGCCAGGATCGAACCTGCAACCTCATGGTTCCTAGTCAGACTCGTTAACCACTGTGCCACAATGGGAACGCTTTTTTTTTTTTTTTAAATAAACTTTTAACAATATCAAATATAGCTGGATTGAAGAAATAGGTATTTTCATAAGCTGCTGGTGGAAGAATTAACGAATGCAGCCATTCTAACGAAAACCTCAACCAATAAAAGGGGGTATTCCCAGGCTCTCTGACCTACTGTGAGGCATCTGCCCTAGAGACCCACTCCCACAAGAGACCCCTGTAAAAGGATGTTCGTGGCAGCACTATACTAAAAGTTGGAGTCAACTTAAATGCCTCATTAGTAAGGGTGTGGATCAGTATAATGTGACTATTCTTTATGATGAAATATTGTACACCGTGTTAAAAAAACGAGCAAAACAAATCTATGTGTATAAACCATGCTAGAACTCAAACACACTGTTTAGTCAAAAAAAAAAAAAAATCCATGTTCACGCTGTACATATAATGCAAAAAATTTATGCCAAGTAGTGTGTGTATGTGCTAAAGCAAAAAAAAAAAAAAAAAAAGAAAAAAAAAGGATCAGAAGAAAACATACCAAATTTATATAACCTTATTTCTCAACTTCAGAATTCTACCTAAGAGGCAGAAAACGTGATGGCAGAATATGTGGATTTTTTTTTTTTTTTGGAAGGGTGAAGAGGCTTTCCTAAATATAGGGGAAAATACCTGTTGCAAGACCACCTAAAGATGTGTGTGTATGCTCATATACATATACCCTGAGAATAAAGTTTGTGAAAATCCTTATCCACTGAAGACACACTTTCAAAATCTCTTTTCTGTTATAGTTAAGTATGACAGAGTCTTATGCTAACAAGAAAATATCTGACCCATCCTGCTGCTGACCTTTCATGCACATCAATATTTTTTTCTCATACGTGTTCTCAGAAGACGTTTCTCATTCCACATGCATTCCCAAGGCCAACGCCAAAACACAGGCTTAAATCCAGAGCTGAGCCCCATAGCGCAGAAGACTGGGAATTAATCATAGCCTGTGCTCAGGCTTGTGAGAACTGATGGTCCTCAGCCAGGACCCAAGTGCCATCGAAGGCATTCAAAAAGCACCGCTTTCTTGGCACAAACAGATGGATGGAGCAATCTCTTTTGATCTTCCAAAACGGTTAAGTGGCCCCCAGGAAGGGAGTGGGGTGAGGGTGGGGCCAAGACGCTTTAAGACTTGGCTGAGTCAAATGTCCTGACTGTAATTCATGATTTGATTCATATTTAGTAACTTGAAAAAAAGCAAGAGGTTGAGTTGATGAAAGGACTCAAATGCAAAGAAGCACTGTGGTCAGAGAGCTTTTACTATGGCTTCCAGAGCCGAAGTCATTAACCAATCAAAAATTTATATCTGTTCCTTTATCGGGTGGTGAAATGAAATGCTTTCTGGTTTCTGTTCCTGATGCTGAATAGGCTGAAATTATGAGGAATTATTTTCTCAATGTTTCTTTCAAGGGCAAATCACAAGGTTTCTTTTTCCTTGGTAGGAATGGCCTTTTAAAACTAAAGATCATTAGCGGGGGTGGGGTGGGGTGGGGTGGGGAGGAAGCAAAATAAACACTCAGAAATGAATGCTAAAGAGCTGCATGAAATAGGTTTATGATATGTCAAGTGAAAAGACAACCACCACCACCCAGGGTGTGTCTACTAAAATTGCACTAAAGGAGTTCCCATTGTGGCTCAGCCGTATGAACCCAACTAGTATCCATGAGGATTCAGCTGGATCTCTGGCCTCCTTCAGTGCGTGAAGGATTCAACATTGTCATGAGCTGTGGTAGAGGTCACAGACGCAGCTCAAATTCCATATTGCTGTGGCTGTGGTACAGGCCGGCAGATGCAGCTACGATTTGACCCCTAGCCTGGGAACTTCCATATGCCAGAGGTGTGGCCCTAAAAAGACAATAAATAAATAAATAAATAAATAAATAAATAAATAAATAAAATAAAATTGCACTAAAAATTAAAAAATGATCAAAGAATGCTCCAGGATATAAAAATAGCAGAATAAATCTCAGCTTGGCCTATTTCCAAATCATTACAAATACGAAATAGGATTTAATTAACAAATTTAACTTGTATACCTTCATTGCTTATGCTAAGAAGAAAAAAAATTAACTTTTTGTCAACCCCCCTGTTTTCAGTGCACTTCACATATTCTATATCATTGGATCCTTGCAATACCCAGGTATGATAGGTATGGATTGTGACCAATAAAGAGATGGGGGGAGTGCTCTGAAAGAGTAAGTCATTTGCCCAAGATGGGGCCACCAGTGAGGGGCAGGGCCTGGGTCTGTGGGTGTGGACTCTCAACGGGCTGAGGCCCAACCATAATCTGTGACTCACCCTGTGTGGAACTGGAAGTCAGTTACTCCCACCTTTGGGATTAATTGTAGAATGTACACTTTGGTCAAAGTATGGCTGTTTTTTTGAAATTCCAGTGAACACTTGCAAAAAGACTGCAGGCAGTTCCCACTGTGGCTCAGTGGGTTAAGAACTCCACATAGTGTCTGTGAGGATGTGGGTTTGATCTCTGGCCTCACTCAGTGGGTTAAGGATCTGGCATTGCTGTGAGCTTTGGCGGAGGTCACAGATGCGGCTCAGATCTGGTGGTGTTGTGGCTGTGGTGTGGGCCTGCAGCTGCAGCTCGGATTTTACCCCCAGCCTGGGAACTTCCATGTGCTGCAAGTGGGGCCGTAGAAAGGAAGAAAAAAAAAAAAAAAAAAAAGGCAAAGGTCTTATTAAATAAGGTGTGAGGTATGAGTAGACGTGTCAACATAATATGTAACTTCTAATCTAATAATCTTGATAAAACGTACAGATCATAGGAGCGCCTGCCATGGTACAGTGGGTTAAGAATCCAACTGAAACGGCTCGGGTTACATCCCAGCCTGGTGCAGTAGGTTAAAAGGACCCAGCATTGCCGCAGCTGCAGCGTAGATTACGGCTGTGGCTCAAATTTAATCCCTGGCCCGGAAACTTTCATATGCTGTGGGTGTGGCCATAAAACAAAAAAAATTACAGATTACACTGACACCTCTAGTTACCTCATAGACATGGAAATAAAATAAATGTGACTAAAAAAAAAAAAAACTACTGTTTTTTATTTCCACTAAATGTATATATATGCTTTCCAAAAAGTCAAGTTCTTTTACTTAGTTACATTTGACAGAATTCAGATTTATTGTATTTAATAAAGTTTTCATTTTAACTAGGACAAAAAAAAAACTGGGAAACACAAAATGGAATATGAAAAAATAGAAAATAATTATACTGTGTTTCTGAAAAGAATTCTTCTCCTTTCCATCCCTAAATAGCTATTCCAAAGCACAATTTATAAAAGGACAAATATAAAGAACTATAAAGTTCATGTATTTTTACAAATCTAAGCAAGAGTGGATACTAGAGAGACTGGAATCCATGTTATCACTATGGCTTCCGTGTCTCTAGGGAAATTTATTCTCTTTTAAGACAAGAAATTATGAACACTTTCCCACCTCTACAAAGGTACATCAACATTAGCATTTTTTAATAGCTCTGCTTAGCTTCCACTGTATAGTTAACTAACGCAATCAGTTCCCTATTATAGTTTAGATTATTTCCTTTTGCTTTCTGCAAAATTTACCTTACATATTTATTTTTATAAAGTCACTTTTTATAAAGTGACTTTTTATAAAGTCACTTCTCTATTGCCTTTACTAGGCAAAACTCCAAAATATCAAATTACTAACTCCTCCAGCAATGCATGACTCTTTTTCTCCACCTTCAACAACAGTGGCTATTATTCCTCTTGGCTTCACTAAGTCAATAGGAAAAAAAAAGCCTCATTGTGTTAAATTAAGATTTTTGTTTCCTTAGTTTATTGCCCATTAATATTTGTTCTTTAGTAAACTGATGATTTGGGTCCTATGTATATGTTTATAAATCACTAGGGTTGGTCATTGATTAAGTATTAATTTCAAAATGCCTATCATATATTAAGGATATTTAACCTTTGGTCTATTGTATGTTGGACATATTTTTCCCAGTCTGTTATTTACCTTTCAGTCTTTTGTTGTTCTTTGTCATACAAAAGCTTTTGGTTTTTCGTATTTAAATCTCTCATCTTTTCCTTTATGATTTTTGTCTATGGTATATGTTATGCTTCCAAAATCCTCCTGGATTATTATTATCCAAATTACATAACTATCCACCCACACTTTCTTCTAGTTTTGTTTCTGGTTTTTACAGTTTTATTTCCAAACTTGAACTTGACTCCTTACCAGCGGTGTAACCTTGAGCAAGATCTCGGTTCCTTCATTAGTATAACAGCAATAGTTGCTCTCTTACTGGGTTGCTGGTATGATTTAATAAGGCACTTCAGTAAAGCACTTTCCATAGTGCCTGGCCATTATACATCCATAATATATTTTCATTAATATCCATAATTAATGCCATCCCTTAAATTTTTAACCAACTATAATTAATTTTGGTATAAGAAGGGGGAAATCATCTAATTTTTTTCCCTAAATAGTTCCTTCATCTTTGCAACAATTGTGTGAGGCAATCTAATTTTAAAGATAAAAGGAAAGACCTTTATTCTTAGAAAAAAAAAATTAAAGGGGTCATTCATTGCTATTTCTCTAGCTCCCCTAGAGGGTCCCACTTTTTAAAAATAACATTAAAATATCTCAGAAAGGTATAGGGGAAAAGCAACTTAATAAATCATTTCAATAAAATTGTGAATAGAAACAAACTCCATAGAGCTCCCCTTATTCTTTTTATTCTGGTGCCTTTGCAGCTCTGTGAATCCCTGGCTGGGGTGATACTTAATCAGTTCTTTGGTTTGGTGACCTTCAGGGCACTGCTGGGACAATAAATGATTATTTTTAAGAAAGCCAAGACTGTTAATCAAACTAAAGATGTACATTCTATATAGTCTTGGTCCTTCTCAGCTAAACCAGTTTGCCTTTTCCATGCAACACAAATGGTGGCTACATTTCACTCTGTGATGGAGAGAAAATATTAACTATCAAAGACCCTTATATGGTCTATTACGGAGAGTCTGGTTTATCCAAAAGACTGAAGGGTTTTTGTTTTGTTTTGTTCCTTTCTATTTTTTAAACACAGCAGTCCTTTTTTTCAGCATAGGAAAAAATGACTGGCCAACTGCTTTTCGAAGTTTAGTTCACCAAAAAAAAAAAAAAAAAAGGAACTGTTTCTGTCGGATGGTGGGAATCACGGAGTCCATAAAAGATTCAAGCTCCCCACCCTTAATGTTTCCCAACCACAGTTCACGTTCAAACAGAACGAAGTGCCACTTGTCTGGAGGACTGCGTACCAGCCCGAAGTGGAAGTTCAGAGGTCGTGAGGGAAGCAGGAAGGTCTATGAGCATGTGTTTCTATCCCAGACAAATCAAACAAAGGCGCAACACGGTCCACCCCAGAGCCTTGTGGCTTTTGCACAGGACCAATGCCGAAGAGGAGGCGGCCACGCTTCAGATGTCAGCTCCATGTGCCTGGCTCGGGGAATCCACAGGGCAAACCCGACCTCACTTGTTCATAACCATGACCGAGATGCCAATTTCCTCTGTGAGGTTTATGATTAGGCTCCTGTAGTTGTGTGGACAAGTCTTAAAACACAGGCATGCCCAAAGCAACCCACAGTACAATGTCAGGACAATAGAGAGGGTTCTTGTATGGAATATTTACAAGCAAAGTCACAGATCTGACCCACCCAACCCTGAGTCACACAGCATACAGAGCTCTGAAAAGCCAACACTTTGAGTCTGCACACTTGTGCATCATCTGTTCCTACTGAGAATAGCAGCAGTGGCCCCAAAGCGACTAGGCTTGTGTACTGGGAGCTGAGTAACCAAGGTAATTCTCTCTAGAGCAGGGCCCTGACAGCAAAGCACAGAAGAGAAGGTAGGGATGGAAGGGAAAGTGCCCACCACACATAGAACACCAGACTCCTAAGGAGGAACAGGGTGAAACATCACAGTGGGCTATGCTCTAGGAAATGGGGGAACAAAAGAAGAGGGCAGAACCTTGTCTTACCCACAATCTGCATTAAACAAGACAGCCTCCCACAGGTCACAGCTGAATAAGACACTGAGCGTGGCACTACATGGTTGGACGCGACAAAGCAGCGAAGTGGGAGAGCAGTCAAGATTTTAACATGATTTGATCACTTTAAACAGAATCTCCAGTTTTCCTTCTTTTCCCCATCTCTTTTCTCACTGGAGTTAGAGTGGGGGAAAAATGGTTAAGTTCAATATTTATGATTTGGAATTCTTGCGCCTGCACATTTGCAAGGGTGTTTTTCCACTTGTAAACAAGACTAATGGCCCTAGCGATTTTGATGAGTCTGGGCTCGGCAGGTGGCCCAGCTCCAAATGGGAGCACCTGGACAGTGCAAGACCTGTCAGGTTCCTCTCACACCCAAAGGGGTAAAGAATGTCTAACGCAGATGGGGTTTCAGCCAATCTCTCCAATGGTACAACTCTCAGCAATTGTCACGTGTGGTGCCTTTACACCTAGTTTAAGTGGAATGACCCCAAACTACAGAGTTTAGATAAAGGAACTAGGGCTTTAAGGAGTGACTTGATGATGAGACTGAAGGTTCACTCAACTGTAGAAGTTTGCCATTGAGGGTCCTGGACCCCAAGAACCTGGACCATGAGGGTAAAGGCAGGTGTCCAGGAGCCATCAGAGATCAGTGTCCCCGCCCTCAGGAATCTTTGCAGCACAGCCTGGGTGACTCACCCAGATGAATGTCTCCACCTCAGGGACAGCACTGGGGCCAGTCATGAGCTGGCAGTGAACCTCAGCTCCTTTTATTGCGGATAAAGTGGCTGAGTCACGGAGGAGGAGATCAGGCAGTGGGGCCCGGAGGGAAGAGCTGGAGGATGGTCTTGCAGAGGATGCAACTTGGACCCATGCGGGCAGGTGTTTTCACACACACACCTGCTGACCAAGGAGCTGCTCTCCATCTCTACCTGCTCAGCAGCATTTACCGCTGTCTCTCTCTGACTCAGAAGCAGACTTGACTCAACATCTCTTCTGGACTGTGGGGAACACAGGATTTATAGCACTTGAGGGGCGGTGAAAACAAAGCCCAACCCAAACACAGGCATCCAGGACTCAGAGAACTTCTGACAGGAAGGACAGCACTATTTGTATTATTTCTGGCCTGGTTCCCAGCCAGAGACTCCACTCTGATTTCCTAAGCACGGCCTTTTGTTGGGATGGGAGGGAACAGAGGGTTTCTCAGGACTGCAGTAGAACCCATAAAATCTTCACACCTAATAGTCACAGACCCAAAGCCACATGTGCCACTGCTTTTGGCTTTCTCAGCCTCTCTGAGCCTCCGTTTCATCATCTGTAAAATGGGGATGGTGTCTGTTTCTACTGATGGGGACATGTGAAAAGTAAATGACCTGCTGCAGGCAAAGGGAGGAGCACAGCACTGGGAACCTAGTGCTCAGGACTCCACTGTCTATTGTTGCTGTTATTATCCACCCTCTAAATACACTGAACTAAGTTGAGTGATGTCTCTGGGTGCCAAGAAATTCTCTAAGGAAGAGATGTAGATGAAGAAAGGCAAGTGGAAGAAGGTGGCCTTGGGTGGAATTAAAAATCTGAGAGGAGGGAGTTCCCATCGTGGCTCGGCAGTTAACGAAACAGACTAGTATCCATGAGATTGTGGGTTCAATCCCTGGCCTCACTCAGTGGGTTAAGAATCCGGCGTTGCCATGAGCTGTGGTGTAGGTTGCCTATGCGGCTCAGACACCAAGTTGCTGTGGCTGTGGCATAGGCAGGCCGCTGTAGCTCTGATTCAACTCCTAGCCTGGGAACCTCCATATGCTGCAAGTGCAGCCCTAAGAAGAGAAGACCAAAAAAAAAAAAAGAATCTGTGAGTAGAGGGGAGAAAAAAAAAGAAGCCCACACACACTTTTTTAAAAAAAATTTAACAGTATCAGCTTAGCTTACTTTTTGAAGGAAATTCTCCTTAACTGGCTTTCATTGATCCATTTCTCCAAATTAACCAATACTCACTCTTCCATTTGTCAACAGCACCGACGCATGCCTACTGCACCCTGAGCCACCCAGCTGTGGGCGCTCCCAGGACTCCCACCAACTGAGTGATATTCTTACAAGGGGTCAGTTGTGTTTGCTTGTAAACGGGCTTATGTCTGTGGCATGTCTCTGTCATTACAGAATTAACAAACGCCAAGAGAGAGCTGCTGGTTCTAAGAAAACTAGGTTGGATGCTTAGGAACAACTTGATAAAGCGAGGCACTAAAAGAACTGTCAAGTCAGGTACGGGTGAGAGCATTTGGGAAAGAAAAAGAAAAATGTGGAAGTACTCTGCAGGGAGATTGTTTCATGTCTTTTTTTTTTTTTTTTTGTCTTTTTGCTATTTCTTTGGGCCGCTCCCGCAGCATATGGAGGTTCCCAGGCTAGGGGTCCAATCGGAGCTGTAGCCACTGGCCTACGCCAGAGCCACAGCACAGCAACGCGGGATCCGAGCCGCGTCTGCAACCTACACCACAGCTCACGGCAACGCCGGATCGTTAACCCACTGAGCAAGGGCAGGGACCGAACCCGCAACCTCACGGTTCCTAGTCGGATTCGTTAACCACTGCGCCACGACGGGAACTCTTCATAAATGTCTTTTAAGATGGCAGGCACCATTTACAGTGAATTCCTAACAAACTTTTCAAATAGTCAACTACTCCTGCTTCTCATAACCATAGCAAAAACTAGTTTTGATAAACTTCAGAGCTAACAGTTATTGAATATTTATTCTATGCAAGGCCCTTGCTGACGGCTTTATATACACTTGAATAGTAAAATAATGAATCCATATGCTAGGATATTTTTCTTTGTCTTGTGGCTTTTTATTTTAGGGCCACACCTGCAGTATACAGAGGTTCCCAGGCTAGGGGTCGAATCCAAACTGTAGCCACCAGTGTATGCCAGAGCCACAGCAATGCAGGATCTGAGCCAAGTATGTGACCTACACCACAGCTCACGGCTTAACCCACTGAGGGAGGCTAGGGATCGAACCTTCGTCCTCATGAATCCTAGTCAGATTTGTTCCTGATGAGCCAGGACGGAAACTCCCATGTGCTAAAATATTGATTCATTACTTTATAATGGAACTCTGCTTTCAAAATTGGTTCTATTTTGGCTGTCTGCTTTCGGAATACAAATTTTGATGTACAGTTAAACAATATGAAACAGAAATCACTTCTACCTCTGAGCATGCCAACCCTCCCATCTTGGGACCGGAATCAAACATGGCTAGTCTCCCCACAGCAACAGCTCACAGCTAGGAGGTACTCAGCTGTCTCTTTACAGTACAAAGCAATGTTAGTAGAACGTGAATCAGATGTAAAACATTTCTCCTGAAATGCAGGGTATTACAATGCCTGAAAACACAGGCTTCAGCAAATCGGAACAACATACCATATGGCGAGAACTGTTACATAATTTCTAAGTCAACAGTTTAAAATCTCTCAGGCCAGGAAACAAAAATGTTCATATCCACACTGATCCCCAGATATGCCACCGTGAGGCTGATTTTTATTTGGGGTATGAAAATGTATAGAAAAATAGATTTATGAAAAAGGTTCTCCTACGAGGAAGACAAGCAAAAGCAAGGTGACTGAACGTCACTGTTATTTACCTACATGACACGCTTTAGGCAGGGATTAAAAAAATGTACTGATTTATTATTGAGAAGTCTTTAAATGAAATTAGTAGTGACTTAGTATTTACAAAGACCTATTATCTGATATGACACTCTCAAGTTTATCAGTATTCACTATAGTAACTTTATAATCCTAAATGTGAACCTATGTACCTATGTTTATGTTATATATATATACACATATACACACATACATGGGCTTGGGGAGAGGAGGAGAGATGCCATGCTCTAGGTGCCTAATTCTGCAGGTGACTTGTATTTTTTTCTTAGCCCTGGCACAAAGGGCTTTAAAGATCCAGAGCTTTTCGCTTTAAAGATCCAGAATTATGTGCAGAAAGGCATTACCATGACTTGCCAGCCAAAAGGTAGTAAGAAGAGATAATATATTTAAAATGGGAAATGTCTCAAAGCACGATTCAATGCAATTCAAATGGCTTAACAAACGAGCCTTTGATTTGCCTCTGAAAAGTCCACTGCAACAGCTGTGTGGTCAGCATAAAATGTCTGATTCATGTTTAAGCAGAGAGCTGGAGGAGAGGTGAGATCATTCTAGGCCATATATCCTCCTTTCCCAGAGCAAGAAACAGACATCCCCAAAAGTCTGCAGCAAAATGAGGTCTCATCAGTATCAGTATGTTCAGTGAGCATTTTTTCTGAAGGACTGATGCTCATTTCCTAACTACTGCTACACTGTGACAATGATAAAAATGATGATAAATACGAAGTGAGCTTTTCCAGTGTACTGAGTACTGACTTAAGTACTTTATAAGAACAGGTCATTTGGTCCTCAAATCAATGTCATAGTTCCTAGGAGATGGGAACTATTATCATCCTTAATTAACCTAAGAAGAAACAGAACTCATCTGACCTCACACAAATAAAACATGCTAGAGGCAGGACTGGAACCCAGGCAGTTTGACTTAAAAGCCCATATGCTCCCACCACTCTGACCAACCCACTGCAGTGCCATTATACCTACCATGGGGAATTAGAGATTTCTAAATTGGCCTGAGGGTGGAAGCTCTTTCTACAGCTTTTAATAAACAGAGTGACACAAAACACAACTGAGGATTTAACATGTGACACACCGTGAAACGGAGAGCCTGTCTTCGCTCTTCCGATCCTGGCACTCCTCTCTCTCCCCTCCATTCTGCCCCCCGAGTTTTGAGAGCTGCCTGAAGAACTCTGATTCAGTATCAATGCTGCCATTATTCATTGAGCCTGACAATTAGGTCGGTTTCAGGAACTATGCACTTCCCTTCCCTCTCTCTGCTTCCTCTATGTCCCATCAGAGAATGAACGCTTCTATCCTAAGGTTTCTATTCACAATTAAGAAGGAATTGCCTTTTTTTTTTTTTTTTAATTTTGTTGAAGAGAAAGCAAAATCAAATTAGTATGGACACCAATCAACTAATCTGCCAGTCATATATTTACCAGGCAGATTGTGCAAGAAAATCTGAGAGAACAGTGAGCAGGAATCTTACTTTCTGCTGAGGTGGTCATAGCACTGGCACAATAATGGGGATCTCTAAAGAAGATGAGCATTTCTCCCCGCATTTTGGAAAGAGATAGAGCTTTATCAGCCAAGAGAATCCTATTTCAGGGTTCATGGGAACATGGCATTTGATGTCACTGGGCAAACCAAAATTGGTAAAGTTTAGGCTATTGGTATCTTTAAAGATCATTTTAATCTTTTTAAAATACAATTTTGAAAGGTTACTTTCCATTTATAGTTATAAAATATTGGCTCTATTCCCCTTGCTGTATAATACATCCTTGAGCCTACCTTACACCCAATAGTTTGTACCCACCCTCTGCCCCACGGGTAACCACGAGTCTGTTCTCTATATTGGTGACTCTGTTTCTTGTCATATTCACTGGTTGATTGTGTTTTTAATTAATTTTTTATTTGTTTAATTTTTTTATTGTGTTTTTTATATATTTTATTTTATATTTGTCTTTTATCTTTTTAGAACTTTTTGTCTCTAAGTTCCCAGGCTAGGGGTAGAATCAGAGCTGTAGCTGCTGACCTACAACACAGCTCATGGCAATTCCAGATCCTTAACCCACTGACGGGGGCCAGGGATCGAACCCGTGTGCTCATGGATACTAGTTGGGTTTGTCAACCACTGAGCCATGACGGGAAATCCTGGTTGTGTTTTTTAGATTCCACATATAATTGATATCACAGAGTATTTACCTTGCTCTGTCTGACTTATTTAACTCAGCATAATGTCCTCCAAATTCATCCATGTTGCTGCAAAGGGCAAGATTTCATTCTTTTTTTTTTATGGTTGAGTAGTTTCCCAATGTGTGTATGTGTGTGTGTTCTTTATCCATGCATCTGTTGATGGATACTTAGATTGTTTCTCTATTTTGGTAATTGTAAATAATGCTGCTATAAACACTGGGGTGTACATATCTTTTTGAATTAGTACTTTTCTTTTGTTTTGGATATATACCCAGGAGTAGGATTGCTGGCTCACATGGTAGTTGTAAAAAAAATCATTTTAAATCTTTTTGAATATACTATCTGTAAAGAAGACCTACAGAAATGTTGAGTTTCACATTTGAATTTTATCGTCTGTACTTAATACAGTTCTTTCTAGTTAAAAAAAAAAAGTTCACCCTACATTCAGAAATAAAAGTGATATACTGCAAAAGCTAGAATGATCTCTTTGGACAGTAATGAGTATGTGACTTTAGAGATACAGAAAAGAAAGAGAGGCAATCTTCCTAAAGCAGTATTTTTAACTACATCACTCCAACAGTCCCTATTTTTCACCGTATCATCTACATTTCTTAGTCTAGCTTTTAAGATTTCCTATTATCTGGCCTCTCTCAACACGTACAACTAGGTCTCCTACTAATTCCCCCCAATATACACCTTCTGCTCAGACCAGTGTTTTTTTTTTTTCCCCCCAGGGCTGCACTCACAGCATATGGAGGTTCCCAGGCTAGAAGTCTAATTGGAGCTGTAGCCACCGGCCTAAGCCACAGCCACAGCAATGTGGGATGCGAGCCAAGTCTGCGATCTACACCACAGCTCACGGCAACGCCTGATCCATAACCCACTGACCGAGGCCAGGGATCGAACCCACGTCCTCAAGGATACAAGTCAGGTTTGTTCTGCTGAGCCACGACAGAACACCTCAGACCAGACCAGTGTTTTATAGCATGCTCACTACCCGTCTGCACCTTCACTTAAGGAAAAGCCAAACGATGTATCATTTACAGGCACCTTCTATTAGCTTATTAAGTTACTATTTAGGCCTTATGGCACCACTGAAGATGGACGTCATTTCTGTATTTCCCATCTTATAGAAAAGAAACAGCTCAGAGGGACGAAACTGTCTACGAGAACAAGGCAAGTGTCCTGAGATTTAAACCCAGGGTGGACATCAGAGCCCATGTGTTTTCCTTGATGCCATGTGGCTTCCTCTCGTCTGGATGCCCTCCATCGTGCCTTTGGCTAAATCTATGCTCAACTTGCACGGCCAGTTTCAGTCCCCCTCCACGAGAAAGCCTCCTCAGGCAACTTGAGCCTTTCCAGATTTTCTATAGTACTTAAAAACCTATAAAATACAGGAGTTCCTGATGTGGTGCAGTGGATTAACAATCCAACTGCAGTGGCTTGGGGTGCTGCAGAGGTGTGGGTTTGATGCCCAGCCTGGTGCAGTGGGTTAAAATACCCAGCATTGCCACAGCTGTGGCTCAGATTCAATCCCCGGCCCGGGAATGTCCACAGGCTTCGGGTGTGGCCATTAAAAAAAAAAAAAAATCAAACAAAACACCTATAAAATTTAGACTTTAAATATCATCTCAAAGTGTTTGCTGTTGTTTGTTATGCATTATTTTGCTTTCCAATGTAGTTTTTAATTTCTCAAGGGCTTCCTAGGCTGCAGTGAAGTTTTCATGAATACTTAAGGAACTATTCTGAGACTTTCTGGTTTCCTGGGTTAAATAAGAGGAACAAACAATAATGCTGAGCTATATAATAAAGGGCCTCAAATGCCATCTACGGAGTGGAGATTTCATCTACAAGTGATGAGGATCCTTGAAAGTATTTGAGAATCGCAAAATAAGAGTTCTAATTCAGGAAGCTGTACTTGACTATATCTTGAATAACATCTATTGAACAGAGTTAAGGACTGGGCTCTGCACAGCCACAGCATTTGTCCTCATTTGTTTCTGTCACAGTATGAAGTATTTCACTTTTGTTTATTTAAATCCAAAAGCACACACCCAGGACACAAAAATATACACAGTGCTAACAATCAAGGCAGGCTCTTCCAGACTCTGTAGAATTTTTATCTAAAGTTCCAAAGGATTGCTAAGACGACAAATTAATTACAACCAACATTAAGAACAGTTTATTCACATTAATAACATACACCGTTAATGTTGCAGGAATAAGGTTTGGAAAGAAAGGCTAATTTACCCAATGTGAGCAACAAAAGGAATTTTCCTAGGTCAGTATTGTTAACTTTTGAAAAAAAAATTGTATATCAAATAATTTCTCGGAGTTCCCGTCGTGGCACAGCGGAAACGAATCCTACTAGGAACCATGAGGTTGCAGGTTGGATCCCTGGCCTCACTCAGTGGGTTAAGGATCCAGCGTTGCTGTGAGCTGTGGTGTAGATCAGTAGCTGCAGCTCAGATTCGACCCCTAGCCTGGGAACCTCCATATGCCCCGGGTGTGGCCCTAAAAAGCAAATAATAATAATAACAATAATAAATAATAATTCCTCAACAGATTTGCTTTACGTGGCAAGGACTAGTCTATCAAGAAACAAAATTTCCTAAATCGAGTAACTTCCTTTGCTTTTCAATCTTTTAAGACCTATGTCCTCTCCATCATCCCCTGATTTTCATTTTCCCTCCCTTCCTCCCCCCCCCCCCCATAAATGGGTAAGTCATTCAGCTGAAATTCTTGTAAGCAGAAGTGAGGAGAACCAGTCATTAAGACTGTATATCTAAGAAAACGGGGCACAATCAGAAGGGAAGGAATGAGACATCCTCCACTAAAACAATTGCTTCCCTCTTGTGCTACAGTAATTCCAGCTCTTAGGAAAGGTGAAGATTCACAAGAGATCACAAATAATAAAATTAGCAGTCATTTGTATTCAATGGAATAGGGATAAAAAGCCTCAAGGAAGGAACACTAGCAAAATGTGGGACCAGGAGGCAACGTTTCCTTGCGGAATGCGTAGCTTTAGTTCCTGTCACAACTGAGTACTTCAGAGCCCTCAGATGTGAGGAGGGGGTCCTGGAAACCATCGGCATCTGTGCTCTGCGTGTTTAAACAGAGCAGTTCATGCCCCTCAAGTGAGACGAGGAAAGGCAGGCACATCCAACCTCCTCTTCCTATGATAACCACAGCAGCTTCCACTTAGAGCTTGAGGCAGTTCCCGTGATCTCCAAGGCCCGGAACACCTCTTGAAGACATTCAACACCCCCTCTACAAGGTGAAAAACCTGAACCTTAATGAGTGTGGAAACAAAAACAAAAACACCTAACTGTGGCTTCTCCGCAAGTGGCTGAATCAGATCCTGAAACCAAATCTTACTGACTTCAAAGCCCACGTGCTAGAATGGGAAAGAAGGAGTGAGGAATTTTATGGGAAAAACACAACTCCAGAGTAATTAAATCAGACATAATGGAAGAAGAGGCCAGAGGTCCAACCATCAAGTGCAGAGAGCGTGCCCACTTACCAGCATATTTTGTAGTGTTAGATTCATCCATGGACCAAAAGCAATAATCAAACGCAAATACCTGAATGAAAGAACAAAATATTAAACTTAAAAATAAATTAATTAATTTCCATGAGTAAATCAGACTGAGAAAAAAATTTCACTGATGAAGATGAGGATGCCTCTATTGTCTGATTAAAAATCACCACCACCACCATCGGCTTTGATACTTTGTTAACCCTAAGGTTTCTTTCAGACTAAACTGATGGTTATCTTTTTCTATCAGAGTTAAGGTGCATGTGAAAATTACTACTTAACCAGAATTCAAACAAGAAGATATCTTAGCCAAAAAATTTTAAATGACACAATTACTGAGAAAGAACAATGACTTCTCTCCCAAGAACACAGGTCCAGCCTGTGCTGAAACTCTCCAGCTGGATCTTCCACAGCTTCACAAGATAATCAAAAGTGATCAGTGTTCTTTTAAACCAGTTCCTTCTATCTTTCCATGATGCTACCATTTCTGGCATAGCCAAAGCTTTGTCATCACGCTCCACATCCTCAGAAATCTTCCCAGTCTTGGGCCAAGTGTTGTTAATAAATCAATAATTCACTGTTGCATGCGTTAATTTTCTGTAGAGTTACTGAATGCCTACTATGTTCTAGGAATGGCGGATGCTGCCTCCATACAGACCAGCATCTCATCACCGTCTCCCATGCATATGACCACCACTTGTGCTCTAGCCATCAGTAGCAAATGCCTGGGCGACATTCCCCAAAGTCTGCTCCAAGCAACAGGAGATTCACGAGACAGTCCATGGAGTAAATATTAAATCATGTCAGAAATGGTAGATATTTCACTCTGCTTAAGATTTTCCATGCAAGTCTCAATATTGAAGGTTCTGAAAAGTCCTCTAGCAAATAAACTCATTTAATTGTGTAACTTTTTTGTTTCTCCGATTCCTTTTAGCCAGGAGACCCTTTCTTGAGTAACACTATGATCATGCCTCGAAGCTAGTGTTTCTCAGCATACCCCTTAAGCAAACTGGCTCAGCTCACTTTCCTAGCTCCTTGTTTCCTTACCGCCTTTCCCCTAGAGCAGCCGAATAGTAAATTACAATCCTCCCATGGACAGAGAAACTTTAATGCTTAACCATTTCCAAGGGACATTAAGCACTGACAATCAGAACCCAAGCACTGTCACCTGGCACTTGAGACTGGACACACGAGGCTTTTCCAGAACATATCTGTACCTTAGAGTGACCGGGTACGACCCCATCTCTGTCATTTTACTTCTACCCTTCAAAATGCTTCATCCTCCTTGCGGCCCAGTTCAAAGTATTTTTCTTCCAGAAAGCATTTCTTGGTTAAACCCAAAGGGATTAGCTTTCCCTGTCTGAATTTTCAAAACACTACTTAATCCTTTTTTTTGGGTGACTCCAATTATTTTTTTTTCTGTCTTTTTTTTTTTTTGCTTTTTAGGGATGCACCTGTGGATACGGAGGTTAAATCAGAGCACTGCTGGCCAATGCCACAGCCAAAGCAATTCGGGATCCAAGCCATGTCTGCAACCTACACCACAGCTCACGGCAATGCTGGATCCTTAACTTACTGAGGGAGGCCAGGGATCGAACCCTCTTCCTCATGGATATTAGTTGGGTTCTTAACCCACTGAGCCACAAGGGAACTCCATATTTTTCACTTATCACATACAGGATTTGTGCATATGTTTTATCTCCACTGGTAGACAAAGACCTGTGAAGGCAGGAACCATGCCTAATTCATAGTTGTATCCTGCAGTGTCCATGGTAGTTGCTTTATAATTATTATTATTATTATTATTTTTTGTCTTTTTTCTTTTTTGCTGCTGTTGTTGTTGTTGTTGCTATTTCTTGGGCCGCTCCCGCGGCATATGGAGGTTCCCAGGCTAGGGGTTGAATCGGAGCTGTAGCCACCGGCCTACGCCAGAGCCACAGCAACGCGGGATCCGAGCCGCGTCTGCAACCTACATCACAGCTCATGGCAATACTTACATGAACATTCACTAGTCTTATAATAACCAAGGCTAAAACGAACAGCTATGAAACAACAGTTTCAGTCAACAGAGTGTCAAGTATTTACTGCATTCGAGGACTCTTCCAGAGACTTGAGAGACCACACAGGCATAATCCTGTTAATCTTCCTGCCTCGAGGCAGGACTGAACTTCAACACTTTTCCTGAGAGATGAAGATCTGTCTTGTTTTTAAACATTTCCAGAAAGGGAGAGTCTACAACCTCCCTTTAATGGCATCTTATAACGCTTAACTTTCATTCCGAGGACATTTTCCTTTCCTTTTGACCTAAGTCAACTCACCTTACTTTAAATGGCCAGCAAAGGCTACCTTCCAATTTTTAAGTATGTTCTCTGTTTTCTCCTAGAGTCTCAATGTATTCCTCTTAGCAGTTGCTATGTCAGAGAAATAACGTATTTCCTGTATGCTAATTTTGCATACCTACCTAAAACTTATTTTTTTTTAAATGATTTGCTAGTTTGGTTTTTGCTGGTTTGAATTTTTTCTTTTTTACGGCCACACCTGCAGCACACCAGAAGTTCCCAGGCTAGGGGTCGAATTGGAGTTGCAACTGCAGGCCTACGACACAGCTACAGCAATAACAGATCCGAGCCACATCTGTGGCCTGTCCTGTAGCGTGTGGCCACCCACTGATTGAGGGCAGGGATTGAACCCACATTCTCATGGAGACTACATTGGGTTCTCAACCTACTGAGCCACAAGGGGAACTCCCAATTTGCTTTTTTGCAAGCATGGATAGAAAGCTAGAGATTTAACACTCTCTTGAAACAAAATGAAATCCACCCCCAAAATTGGAGGTTCTACCTCTTAGTAATAATCATTCTAATTCTGTGCCAACTTTCATCTCTAGCAAACAGTTAATAGTTTAAAGATGGTTTTGCTCATAAAAAGAAAGATAACATGTTCAGGGAGTTCCCGTCGTGGCGCAGTGGTTAACGAATCCGACTAGGAACCGTGAGGTTGCGGGTTTGGTCCCTGGCCTTGCTCAGTGGGTTAAGGATCCAGCATTGCTGTGAGCTGTGGTGTAGGTTGCAGACGTGGCTTATATCCCGCATTGCTGTGGCTCTGGTACAGGCTGGTGGCTACAGCTCCGATTCAACCCCTAGCCTGGGAACCTCCATATGCTGCGGAGCGGCCCTAGAAAGGCAAAAACAAATAAACAAACAAACAAAAAGATAACATGTTCATTTTAGGCATTTGCTCTCCCACTTCAGACAAATGTTAAAGTCCTCAGAGGAGAAGAGGGCCCTGGGAGTACTGGCAGACTCGGCTGTTCTCTTCTTGCCAAATACTGGCCTCTCCCTGAACTCAATTATGTCTCGAATTTAAAAACTTTTGATCACAAGCATCTGAACCAGTCACAGCATGGAGGTTATGACTTTACTCAATATTTATCAGTAACAAAGTTGAAGCCCAGAAACCTAAGGGATTTCCTAAAAACTCAAAGCAACTGAAAATATTCTTGTTCTCATTTTTTTTTTTTTTCCTGTATTGCTACCAGGGATTGCCCCTTTCCTATGAACTTCTACGGCACCCTGGAGTCCCCGCCGCAGTAGTATGGCCCTATTTGGTGGCTTAGTTTTTCTTTTTCTTTCTTTCTTTTTTTTTTTTGTCTGCTTGCCTTTTCTAGGGCCACTCCCGAAGCATATGGAGGTTCCCAGGCTAGGGGTCGAATCGGAGCTGTAGCCACCAGCCTACGCCAGAGCCACAGCAACACGGGATCCGAGCTGCGTCTGTGACCTACACCACAGCTCACGGCAACGCCGGATCCTTAACCCACTAAGCAAGGCCAGGGATCGAACCCGCAACCTCATGATTCCTAGTCAGATTCATTAACCACTGAGCCACAACGGGAACTCCAGGTGGCTTAAGTTTTTCTTGTGTGGGTCTCCCCTCCACTCCAGAGGTGAACCTGTTGGGGGCAGGGACTCTGCCTCATTCACCTCATAATACCTAGTCAGCCCCACATACAGAGCAGCCACTGTACCTAATATGTTTTAAATAAATAAACATAATACCAGGAGACGTTGGAATGCAAACAAGGATACAGAATGGACATGAGACACTGTTATGAAAAAGTAGAAGTTCAAATTGCAGGGTCGATTTTTAGAGGTTTCATTACTTTCAGATGCATGTTTTTAGGGAACTTGGTTCTGTCAAGGATCAAATACAGATTTGGTCCCTAGACCAGTCCTCTTTGACACCATCCTTCCATGGTTCACGTGGATAAACAAGTATGGCTACATCAAATATAATCTGTAGTTTGCACAGGAATTAGAACAACTTGTTTGTTCCCAGAATATTTATTTGTTAAGACTGTTACTAAAACAGTTTTAAAGATGTTTAAAGTAATTTCTCTGTCTTTGGTAGTCTGATCATTTCCCTTGCAATTTTCTTTGTACTATAAATAAACTTATATTCACCACCTTTTTTTTTTGTCTTTTTGCATTTTAGGGTCACATCCACGGCATATGGAGGTTCCCAAGGCTGGGGTCTAATCAGAGCTGTAGCTGCCGGCCTTCGCCAGAGCCACAGCAACGCAGGATCCCAGCTGTGTCTGCGACCTACACCACAGCTCACAGCAATGCCAGATCCTTAACCCACTGAGCAAGGCCAGGGATAGAACCCACAACCTCATGGTTCCTAGTCAGATTCGTTAACCACTGAGCCACGACAGGAACTCCTATAAACTATCATCTTTCTTTTTATGCCCCCCTCATAATTATAATTCAATCACAAAATGTTCCTTAAAGAAAAGGGACATTCTTTTCTTAGTTCTTACAGAAGTTTTGATTTTCCAATACAAAATCCACTGACATTTCAAAAAAGATAACAAAACCCTTAAGAGTTATCTGTTGGAAACTAACCATGTCAAATAAAAAGGAAATCTTTTTTTTTTTTTTTTGCAAATCCAGCACACTTTACTAGAGAAATATAATACTCAAGATTTCTAACTCATTTCATTAGAACTCCTAAAAGTTTATTTCGTCTATTCATTATGAAGTCACTAGTATCTTAAGAGTGTGGGAGACAAGGGACTTTTTTTTTTTTTTGTAGGGCCATACCCGAGGCATATGGAAGTTTGCAGGCTAGGGGTCAAATCAGACCTACAGTTGCCAGCCTATGCCACAGCAACATGGGATCTGAGCCGCATTTGTGACCTACACCATAGCTCATGGCAACACCGGATCCCCGACCCACTGAGCAAAGCCGGGATAGAACCTGCATCCTCATGGATACTAGTCAGATTCATTTTCATTGCACCATGACGGGAACTCCTGCCGGGGGACTTCTTAATGCATACAATTGAGTAAAAAATTAAATCAAATTTGGATACCAAGTATAACTCTCATATTTCACCAATGCCAATCAATACTGTGAGAACATTTTTTGTAAAGCCATCCACACCTTCCCCAGAGCCTTCAACTAGAAAAAGAGCCAAAGGTCCAGATGCTCCCCAGTGGTTTTTAAAATCTGAAAGCCATTATCTCCATTGTTTTCAATAAAATGTGACTCCACCTTCTCTGAATCCCACTCCTTCCTCTTAGTTTCCAACTTGAGAAATGCAGACCAGCATTTCATTCCCTGCAGCCTGCTGCACACATCTGCCCACCTTCCTCACCCTCTTGGAAATGTTAGCTCTGCATCTTTGTAACACACTGAATATCCAGTAAGGTTACTGCAAGCCGTTTCTAATAAAGCAATTGTGTTTGGGTGACATGTACTCTGAGGCAAAGAGGTCCAGCACTTAGGAGCAGGATGCAGGATAGTCAAAGTCCACTCTTATCTAAAAGTCCCATCTCTTGGGCAACCCAGCAAAATGAAGGAGGGAGGGAAGGAGAAAGGAAGGGAGGGAGGGAGGGAAGGAAGTCATCTTTGTTCCTTGAAGGACCAGAAGTCATCAATGTCCATAATCATTTTCTTGATCCACAGAAACTAAGTGTAAAGGTACTTTCGACTGCATTACCTCCACCCTTTCATTCATCCTTGGTACCTGCACGCTTTCACTAACATTTTTCTCCAACTATAAAGTGTTTAATCCAGAAAGCAGTCAGCAAATTCCTAGTCCACAGCCTTCTAGGCTTTAGGTACTCATGGGAACTCACATACATATTAGGCATGTGTTTTTACCCTCTAGTCACTTAAGGTCTAGTGACAAAGACAAAACCTAAAACAGTTATTCTTGAAAATTAAAAAGCACATTTTTCCCAAAATCATTTTAATAGTTTTCAACCCCTTTCCAGGCAGAAAGTGATTAACTCAATATTTCTCTCCAGATAATTTAATTTGGAGTTTCTGGTGTGGCACAATGGGATCGGCAGGGTCTCTGGAGCGCCAGGACGGAGGTTCGATCCCCAGCCTGGCACAGTGAGCCAGTGCTGCCACAGCTGCTGCGGCTTGGATCTGATCCCTGGCCAAGGAACTCCACATGCCATGGAGAGCCCCCCCCCAAAAAAAATTAATTTTATGCAAAGAACTATTTCCAAACATACACATCAGGTTTATTGCACTGTGAGTCAAAGCCTTTTCCCTTTCGAATTTCCCCTTATTAAACTTATGATGTTATTAAACAGCATCTCAGATGTCACTCCCTTATGAATCCTTTCTTAAGGCCACTATATCTTCTTACTATGAATTTCACACCTGTCTGACTAGACTGTGCAGTATGTACAGGGGAGAGGGAGAGATTCCCTTTGTTCTTCTACGTTATTAATCCTGAGACGTCAAGACCCAGGTTTTTCTAATGTTTTTACTGCCCTTAATGTCACCCAATCAAAAATACTCTGAGAATTTACTTTAAATTATTTTTTTCCATTGAAATATAGTCGATTCACAGTGTTGTGTTAGTTTCTTGTGTACAGTGAAGTGATTCATATATATATGTGTATGTACATATATTCTTTTCCATTATGGTTTAACACAGGAGATTGACTATAGTTCCCTGTGTTATACAGTAGCACCTTGTTGTTTATCCATTCTAAATGTAATAGTCTGCACCTCCTAACCCCAAACTCCCCGTCCATCCCACTCCCTCCCCCTCCCCTCCCCCTCAGCAACCACAAGTCTATTCTCTATGTCTGTGAGTCTGTTTCTGTTTCATAGATAAGTTCATGTGTGTCATATTTTAGATTCCACCCATAAGTGATATCATATGGTATTTGTCCTTCTCTTTCTGACTTACTTCACTTAGTATGATAATCTCTAGTTCTATCTGAAATTTTTCTTTTTTCTTTTTAGGGCCGCACCCACGGCATATGGCAGGCTAGGGGTCAAATCTGAACTGCAGCGTCGGCCTGAGACACAGCCACAGCAATGCCAGATCTGAGCCACATCTGTGACCTATGCTGTCTTGTGGCAACGCCAGATCAGGGATCAAACCCATATCCTCACAGACACTATGCTGGGTTTTAACCTGCTGAGCCACAACAGGAACTACTGAAAATTCACTTTTTTTTTTTCTTTTTTGGTCTTTTCTAGGGCCGAACCTGCGGCACACGGAGGTTCCCAGGCTAGGGTTCTAATCGGAGCTGCAGCCACTGGCCTATGCCACAGCCACAGCAATGTGTGATCCGAGCCATGTCTGCAACCTACACCACAGTTCATAGCAACATCGGATCCTTAACCCACTGAGTGAGGCCAGGGATCGAATCTGCAACTTCATGGTTCCTAGTCAGATTCGTTAACCACTGAGCCATGACGGGAACTCCAAAAATTCACTTTTTAAAGCATCTTCATAGTAAATTACCATTCACTCAATTGAACAGATACATCTGTGTTGTCTCACACAATTGCTGCTTAAAATTGTGTGTGACAACTGGTGAGTGTGACTCCTTCAGCAGGGCTGCAGTGTAGTAGGTAACACAACGGTACCTGGTCAAAGCCTGTTTCCACTCAACAGTGAAAGTGACAAGGCTAGTATCACCCTATAGACATTACTTGGGTATTTGCTGAATTCCCACCGCTTTCCCAAAACACAGGAACACATAACATTACTCCTGTGTCACCCATCTCCTCAGCTCTGAAAGCTTCCACCAATAGCCAAGTAATCCTCCAGGCAGCTTAGACACAGTGGGAGGTCCAGGGGATGAAAGAAGAAAAGCAAATGTAAAAGTCTAAGGGAGGAGTTCCCTTTGTGGCTCAGCAGTAACAAGCCCTGCTAGTATCCACGAGGATGCAGGTTCGATCCCTGGTCTTGCTCAATGGGTTAAGGATCCAGCATTGCCATGAGTCGTGTTGTAGATTGAAGACACGGCTCGGATCCTGCATTGCTGTGGCTATGGCGTAGGCTGCCAGCTATAGCTCCGATTTGACTCCTGCCCTGGGAACTTCCATATGCTGCAGGTGTGGCCCTAAAAAGACAAAAAATAAAAATAATAAAAATAAAAATCTACTGGAATCTCTCCTTCCTGCAATCCCCTCCTCCCTCACCTCCCTGTCATCCTTCAAGACCTTTCCAAATCTCCTCCAATGCTTCTTTGACTTCTGTCCTCTACTCTGTCCAGTCAATAGCCTCACATCTCAAAGACACACTCTACCTAAGTAACTGCTCATCTTTTATCATATTAGGACCATGGGCATTCAAGCCAAGTGTCGACCAATACAACGCTGCCAGCCTACGGCAGCTACTGTCTTCTGTGTTAACCAGGATCTGCTGATGGGCTCCTCTCCCCAGCTAACAGGACAGCTGCTGCTCACTGAGTGTTTATGACGTGCCCAGCACCATCCTAAGTGTTGTACATTCTCATCAAGCTAAAAGGTTTCCTGAGCCAAGGCCTGTGCTAATTCATTTCTTTAATTCTTACGGGCACAGACATAGTAGACAGGTGCTCAGTATTTGCTGGACCAAATGAAAGTGAAAAGGCAAAAAAGGTTCATATGGCCACAAGAAAAGAACTGCCATCGTTTGCTGAGTTCTGTACCAAAAAGATCAGTGCAAAACACACTGTGTACTTTCTAGCTCCTAAATTCAGAATCAAAAGGGCTTCCCCTGGGGGAAAAAGTCCCTCTTTGGCTTGCTTTGCTGTGCACGAAGGAGTGTCTCTCTGAGATCATGCTACCCTGTCATCCTCCTCTCTCGGTACAATTAATCCACTGTTCACATCTGCAGACCCAGCTGCTACCAACAGCCTGTTCTGGCTACGAACGACTTTGGAAACTCAGCCTAAGATCTCTCCACAAACCCTATTTCTCTGGTTTTATGAATATTGCTCAGCCGATGTCCTATTGGTGGTTACTCTGCAACTTTGTGCATTCAAAAGCACACAACTGATAAGAAAGACATGCGCCAAATGTGTTCTCGTGTCACCACACTGTTATGAGAACCAAATCAGACCAAAAAAGAGTCAGGTACTATACTTCATGCCATGTCAAAATTTCTCTTTTAATGCCAAGTTTCAACATTTCCCACTCTTTCATCTCTTTCTCCCAAAATCAGACGTGAAGCATCAAAAAAAAAAAAAAAAAAAAAAGAAGAGTTAAGCTTCGTCCAACTTGGAGAAGCTGGAGTGAAATGGAAAGGAAAGCCCGTGGGATCACCCAAACTGTCTTCACCACTGTTATTGGGAAAAGCAGCTCTGCCAGCACTAATTCCAGTCTGTGTTTGAGCATGTCTGCTCCTGGACACCGAAGGACGATTGTCCTTATTAGTGGTGAGTTCTACTGACAGACACCAGCTTCACATTTAAAAACCTGTCAAGAAGTTCCCGTCATGGCGCAGAGGAAACGAATCCAAGGAGGAACCATGAGGCTGGAGATTCAATCCCTGGCCTCGCTCAGTGGGTTAAGGATTCGGTGTTGCTGTGAGCTGTGGTGTAGGTTACAGACGTGGCTCGGATCTGGCGCTGCTGTGACTGTGGCTGTGGCTGTGGCTGTGGCTGGCAGCTACAGCTCTGATTCCACCCCTAGCCTGGGGATCTCCATATGCCACAGATGCAGCCCTAAAAATACAAAAGACTAAATAAATAAATAAATAAATAAATAAAATAAAGCTGTCAAGTAAGTAACTGCTGTCTTTCTGCAAGGTAAGCAATCATTTGTTTCTTTTATATGCGCCTATATGTGCATACCAGACAATGGTAATATTGCCTGACTATAAAGATGCCAAAGCATCTTAAAGACCCAAAGCAAGCTGACAGCATCTGTTGCCCATCTGCAAGGAGGCATAATTCTTGATCCCAGGAACTTCACAATCTCTCAGAGGAAACAACTATGCTGTGGAAAGTACTGGTCTACACTGCAGTTTGAATTTTTTTTTCTTCTTCACTTTTTAGGGCTGCACCTGAGGCATATGGAGGTTCCCAGGCTAGGGATCAAATCAGAGCTACAGCTGCCAGCCTACACCACAGCCACAGCAATGCAGGATGCAAGCCACAGCTCACAGCAATGCCGGATCCTTAACCCACTGAGTGAGGCCAGGGATCAAACCGGCAACCTCACGGTTACGAGTCAGATTTTCGTTTCTGCTGCGCCACAACAGGAACTCCTGAATTTTTTTAATGTATATTATTACTTTTAAAATGAAAATATAGTTGACTTAAAATATTGTGTCAGTTTCTGGTGTACAGCAAAGTGAATCAGTTATAATACATAGATTCTTTTTCATATTCTTTTCCACTACGGTTTATCACAGGATATTGAATATAGTTCCCTGTGATACAAAGTAGGACCTTGCTGTTTCTCTCTCTTATATACAGTAGCTTGTACCTGCTAATCCCAAACTCCTAACTTATCCCTCCACCATGTAGTTTGAATTTCTAAGGGCTCATGGAACAGTGTCTCTTCGAAGAATTAATTTATCTTTGCAGGGAGTTCCTGTCGTGGCGCAGTGGTTAACGAATCCGACTAGGAACCATGAGGTTGCAGGTTCGGTCCCTGGCCTTGCTCATTGGGTTAACGATCCGGCGTTGCCATGAGCTGTGGTGTAGGTTGCAGACGCGGCTCAGATCCTGCATTGCTGTGGCTCTGGTGTAGGCCGGGGGGCTACAGGTCCGATTAGGCCCTTAGCCTGGGAACCTCCATATGCCGCAGGAGCGGCCCTAGAAATGGCAAAAAGACCAAAAAAAAAAAAAAATTTATCTTTGCATCCATTTAATAGGCATTTACTGAGTACTTACTATGAGCAGTTGGGACAGAAATAAGAATCCCCTAGTTATAGGGCTCTCTCATTCTATTAGAGGGAAGTAACGTAGGAAAGGAAAGAGTGCAGTATGTAGAAGTCAGTATAGTTCTCTCTTGATATCCTTGGGGGATTGGTTCTAGGACCCCCATGGTTACCAAAACCCAAGGATGCTCAAGTCCCTTCCATGAGATGCTGCAGCATTTGCAGATGACCTGTGCACATCCTCCTGTATACCGTGAACCATCTCTAGATTACTTATAAAACCTAATACAACATAAATGCTATGTAACTAGTTGCTCGAGTCCAACAAATTCAAGTTTTGCTCTTTAGAACTTCTTGGAAATTGTTTTCCCTGAAAATTTCGATCTGCAGTCGGCTGAATCTGTGGATGTGGGACCCACGGATACAGAGGGCTGACTGTACGGAGTTTAGCAGGAATACAAAGAATAATTATACCACATGGCTGGGGGTTAGGGGACGAGGCTCAGAAAAGGTTTTTGGAAGAGGCCAAGCTTGAGCTGAATTCTGAAAGAAAATGGGTTTTGTGGGGCAGGGTTCTTTATTTTTTTTTTTTTTTAAGGGCTGTACCTTTGGCACATGGAAGTTCCTGAGCTGGGATCAACTGGAGCTGCAGCTGCTGGCCTATACCATAGCCACAGCAACACTGGATCCAAGCCGCATCTATGACCTACACCACAGCTTGTGGCAATGCCTGTCTTTAACCCAGTGAGGGAGGCCAGGGATCAAAAACGCATCCTCATAGTTGGGTTCTTTACCCGCTGAGCCACAATGGGAATTCCTGAAAGACAACTGTTGAGAAGACAACAGGAAAGTCCTTCTAGATAAAGGGTGAACCTAGCGAGCATCAGAGAGAGGTGGGCAGGATTGGAGTAGTGTGCAAAGAGCAGTGGGGAAGGGAAGGAAGAGAAAAACTTGGGGGCACCAGGTGAGGCCAACTCATGTGCCTTATTAAGAAGCTTGGAACGGAGGCTCCTGGCAAATGACCGGATCATATTCTCACTTTGGAACTTTGGAATGATCACCATGACAGCAACATAGAAGCTGGACTGAAGTGGTACAAGAGAAAAAAAAAAGGCCAAGGAGAAAATCATTATGACGAAGGTAGAAGTTTCAAATACTCAGCCTCGATGGGATGGACATATCTGTAATGAACAGTCACTCTGTTTTGTTTTTTGGTTTCTTTAGGTCCAGGATCCCATACCTCATTTTTTCTAGAAATAGCACCTTTTTCTTGGAGAATTATACACACCTCCACTGCAGCCATGTGGCTCCCATGGGTTGCCACTATATTTTTATATGGCATATAAAATCATATACTGTACATATGATTGCTTGGGGGCGGGGGGCAGGCCAGGAAGACACACAAAGGGGCTCAACCTGGACCACTCATAATTCCATTATCCCTTGACCACAGTTAACTGGTCCCAAGTGGGGGTCGGATGGAGATTTTTGGATTTGGAACTAAGAAAGTCAGACTAGTCTGGGTGCTATAAAATCTGGGACATGCTGAGGCCATGTTTCTAACCACATGGACCAGAGAAGCAGACACAACTGGTCTGCAGTGAGAAGGAAATGAAGGGGACACACACGGGGACAAAGACAGGAGATGGGGAGACCAGGAGAAGCACCTATATTTGAACTGCAGCCACTTGACATCCCTGAGTTCTGTGAGACTTCTCAGCCCTTCCGTACCTTTTTTTTTTTTTTTCTCAGAGCCCTTCTAATACACTTATGGTTCATTTAGTTTGAATTCCTGTCACTTTTAGCTGAAAGAATCTTAACAACTGCAGGGAGAAATAAATATGAGCGATATTAAAGGAAGAGATAACAAGGCTTGATCATCCATTGAATGGACTGAAAGTTACGAATGGAAAAAGACACCCCCGGCCCCCGCGATAGCTCTGAAAACAAACCAGAGGGTTTCAAAAATTTGAAAATAGGAACTAGTTCTCCCAAATCCCAGATGAGTACTTTGACAGATCATAGAGCTTGTAATTCTTTTCTTTTTTTTTTTTTCTTTTTCGCCATGCCCATATCATACGGAAGTTCGCAGCCCAAAGATCAAACCCTCACCACTGCAGTGCCAACTCTGGATCCTTACCCCGCTGGGCCACCAGGAAATTCTAAGTCTGCCATATTTATTCAGCATTAACTCAATTCCAACTCTTTCAGATATTCTATTCCTTTCATGTTTAATCCTTTATCATTCAGTTTTAAATCTGTTTCAATGGTCGCTGAGGGGAAGGGGGAGGTGTCACAAAGGCACAATCTGTGGCATTACTTTCATATCCTGGTTAAGTCTCAGAAAAACCCTAGCCACCCAAATAACTTCTAACAGCACACTGAAAAGGTCATTTGGATGTTTTCAAACAGACTATTTCTCGTCGACCAAAACAGACCAAATGATAAGACATAAATGTCTAAGCATATATTGTACGATCCTATTTTGTCACTAATAAATGGTTATTCTTGCTCATTAATATGGAAAAAACTAAAGCCCAGAATGAATCTGAGTCATCCGGATATCACCCATCATGAGCAATCTCTAGGTCTGGTTTAGAACTTCCAGATCAGGACCTCAGGCTGGGCTGACTCCAAGGTCCAAGGTCACCAGAGACAGAAGCACCTGAGGTGGTCTCTGGCTGCAAGTATTTATCATGCCATCAGATCAAACTGGAAAGATGAACAGGGTTCACTCTGCTGGGAATGACCCAGCCTAAGGGGTCTAAGGACACTCTGCTCTAAGGTCCAGGAGGCTTTCACTGCTCTGGATGTGGAGATAGACAGATGTCAAAGAACAAGGGAGATGGATCTCTTTTATTTCCTGGGGCCTATAATCCATGAAACTGTCAGCTGCCTCTTTAGGCATCTAGAGGCAGGCAGTTCAAGTGAGAAGAAATCTGGCTCTGAACAAAGTCAAGGAGAAGCAAAGAAAAGAGAGGTAGGGCCTTTAGAAATTTCAAGATTGAAGTACACAGCACCATATTTCTGAGGACTTTTTCTTCCTTGGGAGTTTTATTTTTTAAACCACAAATGTGACTTAGAATAACAAAATGGAGTGGATTGAATTACTGTTCCAAATTAGTCGCTGCCCTCCCTATAAGCGGATTACACATGCGTGCCCATCACCATGTGACTGCACTGCTTCTAGGAGGCAGAATATAAGTCTTGACCCTGCTGACCTCAGGCTATATGACTTGCTTCAGCCAATTAAATGTGGACAAAGAGACATACGCCAGTTCAGAGCAACGGCTTCCAGAGGCCGTGCACGGCTCTCTTTCTTCTCCCTTCTGCCAGAGTAACCGTGAGTTCTTGATCAAAGTCACACGGTGCAGGGGCCACAGCTGAGCTCAGCTGACATGCCCCATCAGAGAAATCAACCCTGGTTGTCTCAAGCCACTGAAGGTTGTTATGGTCGAATCACCTAGCACAAACTGACTGACACACAAAGTGCTTTTTAAAACGTGAACCCAGATTACTATCCACCCAATAGTCGCCACTCACAATTTATCCTATATCCTGCAGCCAGATTAATTTCTTGCTTGTAAGAAATGATTTCTTCAAGCGCCTACCAGATTAATGTCGGCCTCCCAACACTCTCTAAACTATCTACTTTCCCAGCTTTTTAATACCCGCCTCCTTCCATGTACTCTACACTCTAACCAAAATCTGCACTTCCCGAGACGGCTATGATGTTGAGAGAAACAGGTATTTGGTTCCTGACACAGAGCTGCTAAATCGCTTAGAATTTCATGAGTGACAGGAGGTCTTTTATTCCTGACTCTCAGCTCCTAAATCCCTTGGAGGTTCCCAGGTGAAAGAAGCCCCTCCTGTTCTAAAGGAGGCCACTTGTGAGAGAACTCAAGATAACCTCTGGCTGGTACCTGGCTGCCAGAAAGACCCAGCCTTGATGAGAAGCCTAGAACTGGAATATGGGCACCCCAATGCCCCCATATTCCAGGATGGGCGAGGGCTTAGACACTGAGTTAATGATCGATCATGCCTATGTAACAAAACCTCCACGGACAAGCTCAATGACAAGGTCCACAGAGCTTCTGGGTCGGTGGACACATCCATGTGCCCAGAAGGTGATGCAGCTCTGCAAGGACAGACGCTCCTGAGCTTGGGACACTTCCAGACTGCATCCTACCCAGCTCTTCCTCCGGCTGTTCACCTAAAACCTTGTCCATAAACCAGTAAACCCAAGTAAACACTCCCCAGAGATCTGCAGGCCATTCTAGCAAATTACCCAACCCGAGGAGGGCATCTTGGGAAGTCAAGTCTGGAAAGTCTGGGTAACCACTACTTGAGGGCTGTGCTGTGGGGCTGAGCCCTTTAGCTGTGGGTCTGTGCCAACACTGGGAAGTTACTCTCAGGATACCCGCTGGTGACTTCTAGGATACCCGCTGGTGTCCAAAGAGAAGTGCGTGGAATGGAAAACCATACATTTGGTGTCAGCTATGTTATGCATAAAGTTTTCCTTTAACATCCATTATTTCGTTTCTGTTCCTCACACACATCTTGATTCCCGTACCGTCTTTCTGCCTTTTGAAACCTTCCCCGTACTTGGAGGTCCTCCTCAAGATCCACTTTTAGCTACGAAGTTGTTCTTCCGCTCAAGTCACAGAAGAGCAGAACAATGAATGAAGATGTTCACCATACTCGATTCTCCGCTACTTCCAGTGCTGTATACGTCCAACCTTCCTCACCACGCTGAAAATTCCGGAAAGCAGGAACCACTAGGGTGATCACTGTTTGAGCCCCATAAACTCCTCAGACAGTATTTTCCACATATGTTCTCAATAACTGTCTAATAAATGACTTTGGAGTGAATAAGGTAAAAATGCTTCCCAGGAAAAATGCATAGGAGGAAGGCTATGCTGCCATTCAGTTCATGCAGCTGCAAAGGCAGAAATGTAAGGGGGGATAATAGAGCTGCTTCATTTAATGGGGTAAAGAAACAACAAAAAGCCCAGGACAGTTGCTGAAAAGATGTTCCCTATTCAGCCATGTGACCGGCCTGAAACACTGCGGTCCAACAGAAATAGGATCCATATGTCATTTAAATTGTGTCTGCAGATATACTAAAGACATAAGACAATTTTAATAATACTTTTTATTCAACCTAATTTATCCAAAAGATTATTTTTTTTCTCATACTAAGTCTTTGAAGTCTGGTGTGTATTTTATACTCAAAACACATCTCAATTCTGACCAGCACTTATCACATGTGGCTAAGTGGCTACTGTATTGGATAGCGCCGGTCTGGAAGTCATCTTATTTGAGGCCAACATTAAGTTTTCAGAAATGTACAATGTGAATGATGAAAATGATGGTAGTTACAGATTGTAAAACAAGTCTGAATGAAATTGCACTTCAGATGGTATAAGCTGTACGGAGTAAGACTTTCCCCTCCTCTTTTCCGAGCAGAGAGAGAGAGAGAGGGGGAGAGAGAGAGAGAGAGAGTGAGTGTGTGTGTGTGTGTTTGTGTGTCTTTATAGGGCCACACCTGCGGCATATGGAGGTTCCCAGGCTATAGGTTGAATCAGAGCTACAGCTGCAGGCCTACATCACAGCCACAGGAACACCAGATCTGAGCCGCATCTGCAACCTACACCACAGCTCACAGCAACGAGCCAGATATTTATTTATTTATTTATTTATTATTATTATTTTTTGTCTTTTTGCCTTTTCACCTTTTCCTAGGGCCACTCCGTGCCATATGGAGATTCCCAGGCTAGGAGTCTAATCGGAGACGTAGCCACCAGCCTACGCCAGAGCCACAGCAACACGAGATTCGAGCCACATCTGCAACCTACACCACAGCTCACGGCAACGCCGGATCGTTAACCCACTGAGCAAGCCCAGGGATCGAACCCGCAACCTCATGGTTCCTAGTCAGATTTCGTTTCCGCTGCGCCACGACAGGAACTCCCAAGCCAGATCTTTAACTCACTGAGCGAGGCCATGGATTGAGCCTGCGTCCTCATGCATACTAGTTGGGTTCATTACTGCTGAGCCATGATGGAAACTCCCTGAGCAATTTTTGTACAGTCAGGTTTTTGGTGCAGCAGGATGACTGTCTAAAAAACACTGCCTTCAAGAAATAACAATTTTATTTCGTTATGATGTTATTTTCTTGTGCTCAAGATTGTGCCAACAAACTTACTAACTAGAAGACGGATTAAACACCCTACAGGTCAGTAGTTCCTAACAAGGCTTGTAAATAAAAGAAAAACCATTTAAAGTGAGTTTAATGAACAGATCTAACTGTTCAAATGAATCTTACCCTAACCCATGGAGATGAGTTAAAATGATGATCTTGACTTTAAAAATGAGCAAACTGAGTAAAAAAGAATATGATCCCAAACAAAGTGATCTTGCAGAGATTTACGTTTTACCCAAACTCTTCCTTCTTTCTCTTCCCCACTTTGTTTACTCCATAAAACCCCCCAAAATAGAAAAACTACTCTACAACCCTATGGTGTAAAAGACAGCAGAGGCGATCAGAAGGCCAAGAATTCGAGCCAAAAGCCCTCTCCCTAGAGTCTTGGCCAATTCCTTCCTTAAGCAGCAACCTCCTTGGTTTTCAATAAGAGGGTTTGTTTGAATGGTCTGAGTTTAGCTCCACAGTGTTCACTCGCCCAGGGAAGGTGCTCCATGAGTACTGAGGGATGAAGAGGAAAACAGACAAAGGAGGAAGAATTCATTGGTTTTTCTCTGCATGTGTTTCAGCATGGCTCCCTGGGAAAGTAAGATTCTTGTGCCAGATATGACAAAAGCATGAAAAGTGAAGGGTCCTGGAACCTGCTGACCTTCTGGGAGCTGCTGGGGAGACCCGAGACCAGGTTCTGAAGGCAGAGCCACTGCGACTGCGACATCTTGCTGTTTTCCACTGACAGAACACACATGACACATAATTTTATAGAGATCTCCACACACGTGTCTTCTCGCTCTGTACCACCTCTGCCCAAATCCAACGTTTATGAGAAGGTGGCTAAACCCACAAGCAACTCCTGCCTTTTACCTCTATTTGCAGTATCAATAAAAACCCTGGACTCAAAACTGCAGTTACATTGATAAGGAAAAACACCTATCTCAACTCTGAAAATTTTGAGACAAAGGCTCTTTGCTTTAAATTAATAAGGAGGCGTAAAGCAGGTGTCTCCATGTTTGTCTACAAGCTTACTTTTCTTTTTAAGGGAAACAGAACTCACACTAATAAACACTGCATAATATGCTACTGGTGAAAGGATTAAAAGGTATGCACTTGGCCCTTGCTTAAATAAATGTTTCTCTACTCTGGAGTATAAATTTACAAAATGTAACACCAAAGAGAAAAGTCCAAATACAGAGTACAAAGCCATTTATATAACGGTAAATTTCCCATTCTATTCTAACATGCTACACATACAATGTTAAAAAAAAGTTCAATCTCTCTCTCTCTCTTTTTTTTTTTTGGCTACACTGTGAACCCACACCACAGCAGCCACCCAAGCTGCTAAAGTGACAACACTGGACACTTAACCGGCAGTGCCACAAGGAAACTTCTCAATCTCACTTTTTTTTTAATTAAAAAAATTTTTTTTTATTTTAATTTTAATTTTTTTGTCTTTTTAGGGCCGCACCTGCGGCATATGGAGGTTCCCAGGCTAGGGGTCGAATCAGAGCTATAGCCACCGGCCTACACCACAGCATCACCAGATCGGAGCTACTTCTGCAACCTACACCACAGCTCACAGCAGCGCCGAGTGAGGCCAGGGATCAAACCTGCATCCTCATGGATGCTAGTCAGTTTCATTTCCACTGAGGCATGATGGGAACTCCTCAATCTCACTTTTAAAGGTTAACTAGGGGAATATTTTTCCCTTGCCCTAATACAACACTAGAAAAAAATAACTTTAAGAACACAACGAACACAGGCGAGGATAAATGTAAGTGTCCTCACTGCCATCACCAGCAGAGGTATCATATTAGTGCCTGGTTTCTCTTCTGAGTTGCCATTGGCTCTTCCCCTTCTCTCCATTCCCCATAGCAGATGGGTCCCAGGGTGCTAGACTCTTCTCTCATGTCTTCTATTCCACTTAATTCTTTCTTCCTTAACAAGCTAACAGGTGCCTCTTTCTTTACCTCCTACAACCTTCCCACAAAAATGTACATGACCTTTCTGGGCAGACAACAAACCCTGAACAACCTGCTAGGCCTCTAAATCAGATGCTTTGCTATCATTTCCAACTCAACCCACAGAGAAACCGAACTCTTTTAACTTTTCCCTGCATCAAACCAGCTCTTTCTTCTTTAGTTCCTGCTGAATTTTCAGTCACTCAGCTTCCAACTCCAGATTCATCTCTGACTCTTGCTGTATTGTCTTCTCCCACATGCCATCAGCATCAAAGTCCTGGGTGCTTTATTTCTGCGATGTTTTAATAATCCTTCCCTTCCTCATCTCCAGTCTGATGGCATCATTCAAGTGTAGGCCTTCATTACCTCTTTTCTGGCAAAAGTGATTGAATACCATGCCCAGCCCTCCCACTGACCAAACCCCATTTATTTTGTGCTCTGCTTTCACATTAATCTTCTGAAAGGAAGCATGAACTAGGTCACTGCTTTGTTCAAAATAGGCAGTAGAGACACTGAATGTAACAAAGTCCAACTCTGGCCTCAAGGATTTCCACAGCTGGACTTGGTCTCAACCTCTTTCTAGATGTGTCACCCAGGACTCCCCTTCATGTGCCAGCTCTATGCTATGTCAGTCTCTGAATACAGTTGATATTCTTTTGTGTATTATTGGCATATCTGTCTACAATCCAATGACCAAATATATATAAGATGTTAATAAAAAAGATCTTGAGCATCTGTTACTAAGTAAATTGCTCAGTATTTAATATTTTTGAAGCTACTATCCATTATTGCCTCACTGTTAATTTTTATTTTCTAACTGGTCCTGCTAGTGTAAAGAATTGCAATTTGTATTTCGACCTTTTTCTTGCCACATTGCTATTTGGAAGTTCTAGAAGCTTATTTGGAGATTTCTTAATGTTTTTCAAATATATGACTTTATTATCTACAAATAAAGAAGTTTTTGCTTCTTTCTTTCCAATCTGAACTTCTTTTATTTCTTTTCCTGCTTAACTGCACTGGCTAAGAACGCCAGCCAATGCTGAATAGAAGTGGCTAGAGCAATATCCTCATCTCATTCCCCATCTTGGGTGGAAAGTGTTCAGGTCTTTTACTGTTAAATATGATGACAGCTGTAGATGTTTAAGGGATATACTTCACATTTTGAAGAGGTTTCTGTCTACTACGAGCTTGCTGCAAGTTTAAATCATAAATAAGTATTAAACTCTGTCAAATGCTTTTTTCTGGAATCTACTGAGAGGATCACATAGTTTTTCTTTTTTTATTCTGTTAATATGAATTGCATTTATTTTTAATAAATAATACTTTACTTTTAGAGTAGTTTTAGGTTGATAGAAAAATTAAGGAACTAGTGCAAAGAGTTCCCATATACCCCCTCTTCTCGAATACCCCTTTGGCAGTTTCTGTTATTATTAATAACTTGCATTAGTATGTTATATTTGTTAACATTGATACTTTATTAATTTAACTAAATTCCATACAGTATAGCTGACAGTTCTATGAGTCTGGATAAATGCATAATGTCATATATCCACCCTACAGTATCACATAGAATAGTTCACTGCCCTAAGAACATTCCTCTAGGCAACTACTGATCCCCACCTCCCTGAAGCCCCAAGTTTGCACTGAATTTTAATTTGGATTTAAAGTGGACCTAGCAAAACTTCCCTAACATGGGAAAGGAACAACTCACTCAAATCCAGGAAGCACAACGAGTACCATATAAAATAAACCCAAGGAGGAACACCCCAAGACATATATTAATCAAACTGACCAAAATTAAAGACAAAGAGAAAATATTGAAAGCAGCTAGGGAAAAGAAACAAATAACATACAAGGGAACCCCAATAACGTTATCGGCAGATTTTTCAGCAGAAACTCTGCAGGCCAGAAGGGAGTGGCATGATATACTTAACATGATGGAAGGAAAAAAACCTCTAAGCAAGATTACTTTCCCCAGCAAGGCTCTCATTCAGATTTGAAGGAGATATCAAAAGCTTCACAGATAAGCAAAAGCTAAGAGAATTCAGCAACACTAAACCAGCTTTACAGCAAATACTAAAGGAACTTCTCTAGGCAGAAAAGCCCCAACAGGCCACAAATAACAAGGCTCACTAGTAAAGGTATATATACAGTAAAGATAACACAAAATCATCCACGCACAATTATGCTACCAAAATAAGAAATCATGAGAAGAGGATGGTACAAATGCAGGACACTGGAGATGGACTTGCAATTAAGAGACCAGCAACTTAAAAAACAATCATATATATATCAAAACTCCAGAATAACTGCAAACCAAAAATCTACAATTGATACACAAACAAATAAGAAAAATCACCTCAAATACAACACTAAAGATAGTCATCAAACCACAAGAGAAGAGAACAAGAGAAAGGAAGAAAAAAGAACAAATCCAAAGCAATTAATAAAATGGCAATAAGAACATACATATCAGTAATTACCTTAAAAGTTAATGGACTAAACACCCCAACAAAAAGACATAGACTGGCTGAATGGATACAAAAACAAGACCCATATACACGCTGTCTTCAAGAGACCCACTTCACTTCTAGGGACACATACAAATTGAAAGTGAGAGGATGGAAGAAAATATTCCATGCAAACAGGAATCAAAAGAAAGCTGGAGTAGCAATACTCATATCAGACAAAATAGACTTTAAAATGAAGAATATTTTAAAGGACAAGGCAGGTCACTACCTAATGATCAAAGGATCAATCAAGAAGATATAATAATTTTAAATAGCTACGCACCCAACATATAAGGCAACTGCTAACAACTTTAAAAGGACAAATCAACAATAACACAATCATAGTGGGGGACTTTAACACCCCACTTACAGCAATGGACAGATCATCCAGACAGAAAAATCAATAAGGAAACACAGGCCCTGAGTGAAGCATTAGACCAAATGGACTTAATAGATATTTATAGGACATTCCATTCAAAAGCAACAGAATACACATTCTTCTCAAGTGCACATGGAACATTCTCTAAGACTGATCACATCCTGGGCTGCAAAATCCAACCTCGGTAACTTTAAGAAAACTGAAATCATATCAAGCATCTTTTCTGACCAAAACACTATACGACTGGAAATCAACAACAAGAAAAAAACTGCAAAAAACACAAACACATGGAGACTCAACAACATGCTACTAAACCAATGGATCACTGAAGAAATCAAATGGGAAAATTAAAAAATACCTAGAAGCAAATGACAACAAAGATACAATACTCCAAAATCTATGGGATGCAGAAAAAGCCATTCTAAGAGGAAAGTTTATAGCAATACAAGCCCACCTCAGGAAACAAGAAAAAGTTCAAATAAACAAGCTAACTTTACATCTAAAGCAGCTCGAGGAAAAAGCAGACAAGACCTAAAGTGAGTAGAAGAAAAGAAATCATAAAGATCAGAGCAGAAATCAATGAAACAGAAATGAAGAAAACCATAGAAAAGATCAATGAAACGAAAAGCTGGTTCTTTGAGAAGATCAACAAAATTGATAAACCCCTAGCCAGACTTAAGAAAAAATAGGAGAGGACTCCAATCAATAACATTAGAAATGAAAAAGAAGAAGTAACAACAGACACCACAGAAATACAAAGGATCATAAGAGCCTACTACCTGCAACTATATGCCAATAAAACCGAAAACCTAGAAGAAATGGACAAACTCTTAGAAAGGTACAATATTCCAAGACTAAACCAAGACGAAATAGAAAAGATGAACAGACCAATCACAAGAACTGAAATTGAAACTGTGATTAAAAAACTTCCAACAAACAAAAGTCCAGGACCTGATGGCTTCACAGGCAAATTCTATCAAACATTTAGAGAAGAGCTAACACCTCTCCTTCTGAAACTATTCCAAAAAATTGCAGAGGAAGGAACACTCTCAAACTCATTCTATGAGGCCACCATCACCCTGATACCAAAACCAGACAAAGACACCACAAAAAAAGAAAACTACAGGCCAGTTTCACCAATGAACATTGATGCAAAAATCCTCAACAAAATACTAGCAAACTGAATCCAACAATACAGTAAAAGGATTGTACATCATGATCAAGTGGGATTTATCCCAGGGATGCAAGGGCCAAGCACTCTCTGACATAAATTACAGCAATATCTTCTCAGATCCACCTCTTAGAGTAATGACAATAAAAACAAAAATAAACACATGGGATTTAATCAAACTTAAAAGTTTCTGCACAGCCAAGGAAACCCTAAACAAAATGAAAAGACAACCCACAGAATGGGAGAAAATCTTTGCAAATGAATCAACTGATAAGGGATTAATCTCCAAAATTTATAAACACCTTCTGCAGCTCCATACCAAGAAAACAAACAACCCCATCAAAAAATGGGCAGAAGATCTAAACAGACAATTCTCCAAAGAAGACATACAGATGGCCAAAAAACAAATGAAAAGATGTTCAACATCACGCATTATTAGAGAAATGCAAATCAAAACCACGATGAGGTACCACCTTATACCAGCCAGAAAGGCCATCACCAAAAAGTCTACAAACAGTAAGTGCTGGAGAGGGTGTGGAGAAAAAGGAACCCTATTACACTGCTGGTGGGATTGTAAATTGGTGCAACCACTATGGAAAACAGTATGGAGAGTCCTCAGAAAGCTAAAAATAGAACTACCATTTGATCCAGCAATCCCACTCCTGGGCATCTATCCAGAGGAAACCTTGACTCGAAAAGACACATGTACTCCGATGTTCATTACAGCACCATTTTCAATAACCAAGACATGGAAACAATCTAAATGTCCATTGACAGAGGAGTGGATCAAGAAGATGTGGTACATATACACAATGGAATATTATTCAGCTATTAAAAGGAAAAAAATACCAGCATTTGTAACAACATGGATGGACCTAGAAACTATCATGCTAAGTGAAGTCAGTCAGACAATGAGACACCAACATCAAATGCTTCCACTGATATGTGGAACCTGAAAAAAGGACACAATGAACTTCTTTGTGACTTCTACTGACTCACAGACTTTAAAAAACTTATGGTTTCCAAAGGAGACAGTTAGGGGGGTGGGGGGATGTGCTGGGGTTGTGGGATGGAAATCCTATAATATTGGATTGTGATGATCATTGTACAACTATAACTGTAATAAATGCATTGAGGAGTTCGCATTGAGGAGTTCCCAGTCGTGGCTCAGTGGTTAACGAATCCGACTAGGAACCATGAGGCTGCGGGTTCTCATCCCTGGCCTTGCTCAGTGGGTTAAGGATCAGGTGTTGCTGTGAGCTGTGGTGTAGGTTGCAGAGTCGGCTTGGATCCCATGTTGCTGTGGCTCTGGCGTAGGCCGGTGGCTACAGCTCCTATTCGACCCCTAGCCTGGGAACCTCCATATGCTGAGGGATCGGCCGAGAAATGGCAAAAAGACAAAAATAAATAAATAAAAATAAATAAATAAATAAATAAATAAATGTATTGAGTAATTAAAAAAAATAAAATAAAAATTTTTAAAAGTGGACCTAGTATATTATAAACACTGAATTAAAGATGGTGATTATTAATAGAATCAATGAAAATAGCATTCTAGGAGTATAGTTCCAGGGATGAATATAAAGAATGTGAGACTTTCTCCCTGTATAACATTTGGGTAGAAATAGTGGTAACTCAATGAAATACTCAAAATGACAGCTCCTCCTTTCTTCTAGTCAGCACTCTTACCTTAGAATATTTGTTACTAAAATGCACAAAATCCTTATATGTTATATAAACAGTAAATACTGCAGGTAAGTGATTATTTACCAGCATGTAATTAGGCACAACTTCAAAAACTACCCAAACATAGACTATATGAAAAAATATTCCAGGGAGTTCCTGTCGTGGCTCAGTGGTTAACGAATCTGAGTAGGAACCATGAGGTTGCAGGTTTTGATCCCTGGCCTTGCTCAGTGGGTTAAGGATCCGGTGTTGCCGTGAGCTGTGGTGTAGGTGGTGTACATTGCTGATGCAGCTCGGATCCCGTGTTGCTGTGGCTCTGGCGTAGGCCAGAGGCTACAGCTCCGATTAGACCCCTAGCCTGGGAACCTCCATAAGCCTTGGGAGCGGCCCCAGAAATGACAAAAAGAAAAAAAAAAGAAAGAAAAAAGAACAAATACTCCTTAGGAAAAAACAAATTAATGACAAGAAAATCCAAGTTGGTGGTGAGATTTCTACGGTCCAGGGGCACTTTGCCTTTGGGGTCAGGTGATAGAGGGGCATCAAGATAATCCAGCCAAATGTGACTAACAATTTACAATTTAGCTAGACCTGAATCTTCTTTCTCTTAAACTGGTGAGTGTCCTTCTGGTCCCACAGATATCCCTCTCTCTGTTCCCTCCTCCCTTCCCCTCTTTTTTCTTTCTTTCTTCCTTTCCTTTTCCTTCCTTCCTTCCTTCTTTCCTTTCTTTCTCTTCACTCAACACTCACTGTGAGGCTGGCATGCACTATGGGCACCATTCCAGGTAAACTACTAACTTTTTACATGTCCACATGGTTCTGCCTTTCCCAGAATGTCACATCATTGGAATCATGCATCATGCAGCCCTTTTAAACTGCCTTCTTTCACTTAGCAACATGCATTTAAGGTTCCTTCATGTTTTTCATGGCTTGAGAGCTCATACAGTATTCTCTTGTATGGATGTACCACAGTGTGTTTAACCATTTCCTTACTGAAGGACCTTTTGGTTGTTTCCAATTTTTGGCAATTATGAATAAAGCTGCAATAAACACTCATGTGAAGGTCTTTGTATGGACATAAGTTTTCAACTCATTTGGGTAAACACCTAGAAACATGATTGCTTGGCTGAATGATAATGTGTTCAGCATTATATGAAACTTTCACACTATCCCCCAAAGTGGTTACACCGCTTTTCATTCTCCCCAGCAATAAATGAGAGTTCTTATTATTTCACATCCTCACAAGCTTTGGTATTGTGAGATTTTTGGATTTTAGCCATTCTAATAGGTATGTAGTAGCATCTCATTGTGGTTTTAATGAGTAATTTCCTTTTTACATATGAGATTGAGCATTTTTTTAATGTGCATATTTGTATTTGCCATTTGTATATCTTCTTTGATGAGGTGTCTGTTTAGTTCTTTTGCTCATTTTTTTCACTGGGTGGTTTGTTTTTTGTTTTTTGTTGTTGTTGTTTTGTTTTTTTTTGGCTTTTTAGGGCCAGACCTGTGGCATACGGAAGTTCCCAGGCTAAGGGTTGAATTGGCCTATGCCACAGCCACAGCCACTCGAGATCTGAGCCACATCTACACCACAGCTCAGGGCAACACCAGACCCTTAACCCACTGAGTGAGGCCAGGGATGGAACCCTCATCCTTATAGATACTAGTCAGGTTTGCTGAGCCATAATGGGAACTCCAGGGTAGTTCATTTTCTTACTGTTGAATTTTAAGGGTTCTCTGAGTATTTTGGGTAACAGCGCTCTATCAGACGAATTTTACGAATATTTACTCCCAGTCTGTAGCCTTCTTTTTATTCTCTCAACAATGTCTTTGCAGAGTTGAAGTTTTTACTTTTAATGAAGTCCTATTAATCAATTTAACTTTATGGATCATGCTTTTGATGTTGAATCTAAAAAGTTATCACCAATCCCAAGATCTCCTAGATTGCACTTATGCTATTTTCTAGAAGTGTTACAGCTTTGCATTTTACATTTAGATCTGTGGTCCACTTTGAGTTAATTTTTGTGGAGAGTATAAGATCTGTATCTAAATTCATTTCTGTGCCTAGGGATGTCTGGTTGTTCCAGAATCCTTTGTCTCTTCTGTGCTTAAATTTTGATATCTTCTGCTAACCTATCTTTTAGTTATTTAATTCTCTCTTCAGTTGGATGTATTCTGCTGTGAAACTCCAAGTTTTAATTTTGGTTTTGGGTTTGTCGAGGTAAGAATTTGTATTGGGTAATTTTCCAAATTTGTTTTGTCACTTTATATGATTTTCAGTCCTCTCCAACATTTAAAAATCTTATCTTTTTATCTCTTTAAATACAATAAGCATAGTTATTGTAAAGGTCATGCCAGCAATTTGAATATCTGAAATACCTGTGAGTCTCTTTTTACTTTTCATTATTTCTGCTAGTTCTTGCTCATGTTGCCTTACCTTATAATGCATCTCTTTATCTCTGATAGCATTCTATACATTGTACTTTTTAAAATGGCTTGTGGAATCATAAGACTTAGGATTACATTTGCTTTTCTGCCAGGTGCCCATGGGGACCTGCATTCTAGGATCACTGTGATCCAATTTTAGTGCTTGAGATTTCCTGGACTTATAATCACATAACAATCCATGTGAAGACTGGTTTATTTCTGTTTCACCCTTATACCCCCATCTAAGGCTGGGTCACAATCCACTTTGCCAAATGAAAGTATAAGAAGTTTGCCAAGGACTCCACCTCTGAAAGACCCAGAACTCCAACACTTTTGTCCTCTTAGGCTCCCTAGACTCTGCAAGGCAGAAACATTGTTCTGCCATTAAGCTGCTTTTATCTGAATAACAAATACCCAAACACCAGATTCACCTCTCTACATTTCCACCTCCTCTTTGATCTTGGTCTGGTGATGCCTCACTAACTTGGGATTTTCTTCAATGCCTTCAAGAAAGGTTTTTAATATCTTGTCCAATCCTAGGTATCCTTGGTTCTGCAGGATCAGAACAGGACTCTTCATCCTATGAGTTCCACAATTATTTTCCTCTTGTGGCCTTTAACACAACTAACTTTATATTATATTGTGCATATGTTCCCTACCCCAACCCCATCAGAATGCTAGGATCAGGTCTGAGTCATTTGTTCACTGCCTTGAATACCAAGTGCCTTGGTTAAATTGTACTAACCTGCCTTCTTTGATGTTTTTGCTAGTTATTCATATCAAAATCTCGTTGTTTTAAATCAATAAAACTTCATGCTTATATAGTCATCCTTAAAAAGACTTTTCCCTTTCCCATTTGCTTTCAATATTTACAGCGTCTTCAAGAAAAGACCTTATCTACTTCAGTATCTTTTTAAAAATTTTGAGTCTATTACGTCATTTATTTGATTTCAAGATGATTATATTTTCCAGATGTGCCTGATGACATGCATATGTGTATTTAAATGTGGTGACTGAACATTCATTTTGTTTTGAAAATTTTATGATGCTTCTTAGGAACTATCAAAGGATACCTAGTGAATCGCTAAAGTGCATATACTGGATAGGAAGTCACCAGAACATTTTCTGTGTATAAAGCAATTAATGATTTTTTTTTTTAAATGTGTTTTTGTGCCTCTTTCTCATTTTATTGCTTCTCCTTCGCTAAGTAACCATATATGGAATTGCTCAGGACTTCACTGCCTTTTTCTGTAGGGAAAGAATTAAATTCATCACAAGGTCGACTATCTGTTCTGAAACCTCTAGGAATCAACAGCAAGGGAAGAAAGAGCTACTTAAGTTCTTTCTTTCTGAGTAGTAAAGACATTTTTGGTTGCAAATGTAACTACATTTAACTACATCAGTAATTGGTCAGGGAAAACTTAAGCACCCAGATTTAGCCAGGATGCCAGTGTTTATACTTCCAACATCATGTATTTCCTCTCTCTTAAAAGATTTCATATTATTTGTTCAATGTGTGCCTTCCTTACTGGAGCTGCAATGCTTAGTATCAAGGACAATTCCTATACTGCCTTCAACAAACATCAAGGATAACATTTAGCATTTTAGTGGGTTTCAACACTCCAAAAGCTTAGTTAGATTTTCCATCATAACCTCCAAAGGTAAATAAGCCTAATCTATTCTGGATTCCACCTCCTCACCCAACATGTCCTAGATTCTGACTGTATTATATGTTCAAATAGAGCCTTACTTCATCCCATCTCAAAAACCAAAGCTACTGCCAGTGTCATTAGTTAGCAGCTGGCTGCATTTCTCCTTCCTTTTGGCACTAAGTATCCCTTTGGTACCCAATAAAATACTGGTACTAAAACCAGCCTTCAATTAGTCAGGAGTTGGTCATTCAGATCCCCTGCTTCTCATATTCTTTTTTCCTACCTACCCTCTAACTTTTGGGCTCCTCACTGGCACACATTCCATCAAAGGCTGGTCAGAGCAAGGAGGATAGCACTAAGCAGTGGACTCTGTGACTGGCTAGAAACTCCAAAGGAGTACATAAAGTTAGTAGGTGGTTGAAACTCTGAAAGTTTGAAGAATTTTTCTGATTCTATTAATTGTTCTTAGTAGGACACAGAAAAGACTGCTAGACCAGTCAATAACCAGAGTTACTAACTATCATGATGTAACCATTTTTGTTTTTCCATTTTCTAGGTGGTGATATTGCATAGTCTTCCACTTATCCAACCTGTGAATTGGAATATGTTATTTCACCTCTCTGAGCCTCATTTCATCATCAATAAATGAGAAACAGTAACCAGACAGGTTTTGTTCTGAAGACCCCAGCATGAATTCCAAGAAAGAAATAATGTATGAAAGTGCTTTGTAAATGTAGAGGAACATTTGAATTTTGTATCATTACCAACATTAACTGTTTTGTTCATGGTTTACATTTCACATCAGAATGCTGATTTTTCTTCTTTTCAGAAGCAGAGGTGTTTCACACAGGTTATTGTGGTGGATACAATTCTGGACTTTGGCACACTTGGCCGCATGCATGCCAAATTCCATGAGTGCTTACCTTGGGAGGTTTCCTAATGTTGGAAACATAAAATTTCAACAGCAGAAGGAGACAAGGTTGTCAACACAGCAGCCACCCATCAGAGGGAGCAATGAAAGAGAAAAAAAAAACAAAAACAAAAGAAACTCAGTATCTTGATTACATGATCTGAAACATATTCTACTTCACAAAGATCACTGCCTGAAGTGATCAACTCGTATATTTGCTCAAAAATATATAGTATGGACTTAATAAGTTTCTTTCTTAGTTTAACAGAATGTATCCAGTCATTCAAAGGTATTTTTAATGATTCTAAAAAAGTCAACAAAAGAGCATCAGAATAAAGAAATGCTGTAATCATTCTACATGCAAATACTTTAAAATCAATTTTCATATTTAAATTTGTTCTTAAATTGGTATTAATATATATTTTTTCTTTGATAAACACTCTAATTTATATAGGATATTTTCCTGCATTTAAAAACCACAGTTTTCGGAGTTCCCTCATGGCTCAGCAGGTCAAGGATTCAGCATTGCCACTGCTGTGGCTCAGGTTTGATCCCTGGCCCAGGGACTTCCACATGCTGCAGGTAAGGAAAATAAACAAACAAACAAACAAATAAATAAGGAAATTTTTAAAAACCATGGTTTAGATAACAATTTTCACATATTTCAACCCTGAATATAAATTTAAAAGCAAGTTACATCTTTCCTTATCACCAACCACACATGCATTTTAAAAAATCATTTTTACATTCAAAAATGACTGGATTGCCCCCAGAAAAAACACTGACAGGAAATAGTTTTCAAAGTAACAAACCATTAGGCTGACTTGCTTTCTAAATGTTTTGTTCAAAATTAAGGAACTGAACTGTGATTTTTACAATATGTCATCCTATTACAGGATCTTGGCCTTCGTGATGTGGTTATTCTTAATCAATCTCTAATACCATCATTCAGAAATTGCAAAATTAGTGTTAAATAGAAATGGGGGAATTTTTCTTGTGGCTTGAATCCTTCTTCAAAGGGAAGAGAATCCAGGGCAGACAGCATGGAAATCTAAAGTACAGGCCAAATCTGCATGGTGTCCTTTCTCCATCACTGCCTCCAACACTGCTCACTGAACTTTGAGGGCCCCAAATAAAACCCAGAGCTCATTTCAAGGAAAGAACTCCATGGATTCCACAATCAGATAGACAACTCTGACCTTCAAGTCTAGGGGAAGAAATCATGACATTTCTTCTGATGAAAAGAAAAAATTATCTTCTTGAAATTCCATGAATTAGCTAAAAAAAAGAAGTGAGTCCTTATGTTCTGACCTCAGACAGGCCCAAGAGGAATGTGATTTTTGTCTTCAGGCTTTAGAGGGAAACTATCTAGAAAAACTGGTATCCCTGGCTGCTATTAAGCAAGTCTCAACATTCTGTGTATCCACCTCTAACACAAGATAAACATTTATAGATGTTTTTATAAAAATTCATGAGTGTTTTTAATTCTAAGACAGCCATGGATATCTTTGTGCATAAAACTTGAGGTTTCTGTCAAGAAAATTTCCTTACATGAAACAACTGCTCTAGAAAGTATCTGTTTTGAGTAGATAGAAGAATAATGAAAACCTCATGCACCGTACTTTTGACAAAGCCTTCTCTTATTTTGTTTGCTTTATTCTTTAAAAGCCATTTAAATCATGGCTTTATTCAACAGGGCAAAAAAAAAAACAAGCCACTTGACGTGGCTTATAATTAGGCAGCCATATGAAATAGCATGGGCCAAATGAATAAAATACATGGTTTGCATTTAGGCTACAAGGAACTAAGTAACCTTAAGGGGTTGGACATGCTAACAGAAATTCCAGGGATTTCTCCATAGCTGCACAGTCATCACCACCAGCAGCAGAGAACCAGTGCTGGTTTGTAGCCAGCAGCATACTGTCCTCCTTAGCCATCTAATAATAGAGCTATCCTCTCCTTATTGACCTTTCAATACAGTTTGCTTTATTTTCATCAGGAAACCAATCTTATTTCAGAACTTTAAGTACTTTATAAGTGTATCCCTTTCTCTTAGAAAGACAGCACATAATAGGAGAAGGCCAATGTAATTCTGCCACCTTCTTTTGTGTTTCTTAGGATGGTTTGTGAAGAATAAATGGAGACCGGGCTGTGTGGGAGAAAAGCAAGCCACTAAGTAAAGTGGCAGCTACCCAAATTTACTCATCATTTAGCTTAGAACAAGGATCTTGACTATATCAGGTTTATCACAACTATACTTCATTAAGTGGTAAACTTTTCTTAAGGTTTGAATTTCGTGATAAGCAACTAATTCATCCTAATTCAGAACCACAGTTTTCTGCCCCAAACCCCAGAGGCTATATCAGCCTTTGGTAGTTCTGAAGAAACAGTTTTCCAATATAAGTAATACCGATACTATAACGAAATATATATATATACATATATATGTGTATAAACATATATATGATGTTATCTTTGGGGGGAAAAAAACTAAGGTGATGTTGTGACCTAAAGAGAAAAATTTTTTATATGTTATCTATGGAAAAGGATGAATGATATAAACATCAGGACATAACCAATATTAAACACGTATTTTTTTTTTTCAGTTTCAGCCTTTGTTCATTATACCAATAGTCTTATCAACAAAGAGTTTCATCTAACTCTTGGTTAGATTCAGCCTAGTGCCTAGATACCTGTGTGGCTCATTTACAGAATCAGGCTAAGCAAACATGCAATGAACTACAAAGAGCATCCCCTCAAGCAGCTCTAACTGACCTGCAGACACACACCTGGAGAGGAAATAAGGACATGCAATTCTACACTGATTGCTGGTAGCTCTATTTTTCAAAACTCCACAGCTTCCTATCTCTCCCAAGACGAGCAAGTGGATGGATGGATCTCTCCAAGGTCACCCACACTGTGTACATTCCCCACACAACTCCTGTTATTTCCATGCCTTTCTCCCACTCTGTCTCCCCTTCTGCCTGATCAAAATTTCCCTCTGTCCCACACCCAGCTCAGGGCTCCACCCTCTCAATTCCTCCCAAATTGTTTGCGACTACCTTGGCCTTCACTGCCTCTGATACCCGAGGATTCCTATGGTCAACAAAACAGCTTAACACTAACTCGCACACACAACGTCCTGTAGCCTTCGGTAATCCTGTCTCAATTGGAATCCTGTGTATCCTTAGAACTTAAAGCAGAGGCCATGCCACATGCCACTCTCACGAGCTTGGTCTCCAATCTCACATATTTATGTTGAACTGAAACCGTTACAAGAACTCAGAAGTAATTATTACATTAGTGGGTTAAATATACTCTAGATAGGAGGATTTTCTTCCATCACCACCATAATCCCATAATCCCCAAATCTGGGGGGCAAGATTGTTTGCATTTAATAGCAGCAAAGACTTCCAGGATTGTCAGAAAATGTAGACTGTTTCCAATGTCTTATTTAAAAATAATTATTTCTCTAGATCAACATTTCTTTCTTTCTTTCTTTTTTTTTTTTTTTTGGTCTTTTCTAGGGCCACACCCGCTGCATATGGAGGTTCTCAGGCTAGGGGTCTAATTGGAGCTGTAGCCGCCGGCCTACACCACAGCCACAGCAATGCGGGATCTGAGCTGCGTCTGCAACCTACACCACAGCTCACGGCAACGCTGGATCCCTGACCCACTGAGCAAGGCCAGGGATCGAACCCGAAACCTCATGGTTCCTGGTCGGGTTCATTAACCACCGCACCATGACAGGAACTCCTAGGTCAACATTTCGGGAACCCCTAGATCAACATCTCGTACAGAGAAGTTCAAGAGGATGTTCAGAAGGGTCAAACCCTCAAAGGTTTCAGAGGTCAACACAGTTCAGAAATGCAGTTTCAATCTGATGAGAGGACCACACACACACACACACACACACACACACACACACACACACACACGTGCACACACAGAAATGGGGCTGTAAAGATAAGCCAAAGTCTGCGTCCGGCCAGTTCTTGAAATGAGGAGTCGGTACTTAATTTAGTAGGTAGTACAAACCTGGCAAGTTTAACAAGAGAATGAAATAAATAAGCCAGTATAAATAGTATATTACAATGACAACAACCTACAGAGCGCCATTGTTTCCTCACACTGAGAGATTTCTGGGACAAGGAGTCTTTTGTCTGTTATTTACAGCCTATCAACTATAGAGAGTTACTTAGAAGTTCGATGACCAAAGATCCGGAATGCCCAAGTCCTAACCCCCGTCAGTGCTTCAAGAGACATGAAGGACCAGTGTCTACCTCTGAAACAGAAATTTCTCTTCCACGTGCTAACAATGTGCTTGATGACTGACTGAGGGTAAACTCGAACCTGGTCACGGCAGTGCGTCTGTGACATGGAATGGACAATCATCCCTTTAATTACAACTAACACTTAAGGAGCTCTAACTGTGTATCAGATAGTTTTCTATTAGTTCTACCTGATTTAACTCTCTTAACGTATTTGATAACCCCAGAAGGCTCTCTTCATTATTTTGTTTTAAAAAGAAAACACTGGGTGTAAGGTACAGAGACGGCATGACTCACTCAAAGTCACGTGGCTCACAGGCAGCAGGGCCACGAGTCTAACCCAGATGACCTCTGGCTGTAGAGACCCCACTTGTAACAGCTACAGTATATTGCCTCTCTTGAGTCTAGAAGATTTTAGGGACAGCTCTTTGAGTGCAGGCGAGGGTCCTGCACAACGTCCATGAGAATGCTCAATGACGTGGATCATCTGTGTCCATGTGGGTCGTCCACGTGGCTAAAGGCATCCGTCAGCCCTGCCTGCGTCAAAGTCCTTCATGACTGTGGGAGAGAATCTCAAAGGAGGAATGGCTTGTACATGCAAGATAGGAATGACATGGCAGTGTGGAGTTAGAAGAAGGCTACAAACTACTGCTTCCCCTGGGGGAAAGGGGGTGGGCTGCAGGAAATTGAGTATCACTGGACAGGTCTATGAATAAAGCCCCCAAAATCTGTCTGTAGATGCGCTGGGAGCAAATATTAGGCAAGGAAGAGCAGAAACAAAGTTGGAGAGTACAGGATATGTTCAGAAAACAGCAGATAGAGGTGATTGAGAACATTCAAGCAGAAACAGCGGCCAAAGTGCAGAGGGCGTGAGTGCCATGCGGACTCTGACTTTTTCCAGAAGCTGTTGCTATGGATGGTTTGTTCAATGAGAGTCACATGGCCAGATCTATGTTAGGAAGGTCTCAAGGAGGCCACACAATCTACAGACGTCCTGGTGACCCTCTACTTGGCACCAACCACAGCCTGAGTGGTATGTAAGCTGGCACCACTGCAAAGGAAAGAGGAAAAGTAGGATGGAAAGGAGAGAACAAATAGATGATTTGAAGGAAGAATCTGCAAAATGGGTTGCCTGATGTGCCCTACCCACCCCGACCCCTCTCTACACCTACAGGGATAGAACTGCCACTGCAAGGTGTGGAGTGACTTTTTAATTTTTTTTGTCTTTTGTATTTTTATGGCCATACCCGCAGCATATGGAGGTTCCCAGGCTAGGGGTCTAATGGGAGCTGCTGCCTCCAGCCTACGCCAGAGCCACAGCAATGCTAGATCCGAGCCATGTCTGCAACCTACACCATAGCTCACGGCAACACCGGATCCTTAACCCACTGAGCAAGGCCAGGGGTTGAACCCGCCACCTCATGCTCCTAGTCAGATTCGTTTCTGCTGTGCCATGACAGGAACTCCTTTTTTTGATTACAGTTGATTTACAACGTTCTGTCAATTTCTGCTGTACAGCAAAGTGACCCAGTCATACGTAGATATATATATATATATATATACACACACTCTTTTTCTCATATTATCTTCCATCATGTTCTATGACAAGTGATTGGATATAGTCCCCTGCGCTATTCAGCAGGATCTCATTGCTTATCCACTCCAAATGTAAAAGTTTGCATCTACTAACCCCGCACTCCCAGTCCATCCCACTCCCTCCCCTTCTCCCTTGGCAACCACAAATCTGTTCTCCATGTCCATGAGTTTGTTTCTTTTCTGTGGAAAGGTTCATTTGTGCCATATATTAGATCCCACATATAAGTGATATCATAAGGTATGTCTTTCTCCTTCTGACTTACTTCACTTAGTATGAGAATTTCTAGTTCCATCCATGAGGCTGCAAATGACACTATTTTGTTCTTTCTTTTTTTTTTTTTTGTCTTTTTGCTATTTCTTGGGCCGCTCTGGGGGCATAAGGAGGTTCCCAGGCTAGGGGTCGAATCAGAGCTGCAGCCACCAGCCTACGCCAGAGCCACAGCAACGCTGGATCTGAGCCACGTCTGCAACCTACACCACAGCTCACGGCAACGCCAGATCGTTAACCCACTGAGCAAGGGCAGGGACCGAACCCGCAACCTCGTGGTTCCTAGTCGGATTCGTTAACCACTGCGCTACGGCGGGAACTCCTATTTTGTTCTTTTTTATGTCTGAGTAGTACTCCAGTGTGTATATGTACAGAACTACCACATAATCCAGCAATCCCACTCCCAGGCATATATCCAGACAAAACTTTCATTCAAGAAGATACATTTACTCCTATGTTCACCGCAGCACAATTCACAACAGCCAAGACATGAAAACAACCTAAATGTCCATCAAAAGATGAATGGATTAAGAAGAAGTGGTACATATACACGATGGAATGACATCTTATGGTCTTCTGTCACAGACCTTGGAGTGGCCCTGATGAGATGAATGAAGGAACAAACAGCTTCCACTATCTTCATATTTTATATGTTTTTGAGGTTTTTTTTTTTGTCTCTCTTTTTTTTTAAGGCCACATCCATGGCATATGGAACTTCCCAGTCTAGGGGTCTAATCGGAGCTGCACCTATAGCCACAGCAATGCCAGACCCCAGCCGCATCCAAGACCTACACCACAGCTTGCACTAATACCGGATCCTTAACCCACTGAGAGAAACCAGGGATCAAACCTGCATCCTCATGGATATTAGTCGGGTTCTCAACCTGCTGAGCCACAATGGGAACTTCTCTCTTTCCTTTTTAATTCCAATCCATCAGGGACAGATACTTTGTAAATATTGAGGGAGGGAGGCATTGTAGGCGTGAATAAACTTTCTTTTTATGGCTGCACCTGTGGTATGTGGGAGTTTTCAGGCTAGGGTGCAGCCATAAAAAGAAAAAAAAATTGCTACAATAAAATGTAAAACGAGGTTAATATGTGAGCATATTCACAGTAACTATTAATCTAACATATAATGCTGTTCATTGAGTCTATATATGTTTCCAAAATGAAAATGGTGCACAAAGCAAATGGAAAGTTTAACAAATTTACGGCATTATTTTATGTAGTTATCATCCACTGATAATAGCTTCTCTACCTCTTTCCCCCTAATATTATCAAGGAAAATACCCGAATTTCTCCCTCTAACAAAACACAGCCAGCTCCAGCTGTGGGCTAAGGCTCTGAGAAGTCCTGAGCATCTCTGCAGAGCGCTCTGCAGGCCATTCCATGGAGCTCCAGCCCTTCATCGCCATGGCTGCAATTCCCAGTTGGGTGAGCCTGGCAAGAATACCCACTAGAATAACCAAAACAAAGCTGAGCAGAGAAAACATGGCTCTTGTGCAATTTTCTTGCTGTGTCTTCAAAAGTACCATGCAGTGAAGCTTTAAAAAAAATAAAATAAAAAGCAGCTGTAAGTACCAACTCCTGATTTTAAATCAAGAATTAAGAATTAAGCACCTCTGTGGGGCCAGCCTCAGGCTAATTCTTACTCTAGCTGCCACCCCCAGGCTAGACCCCAATGAATATGCCATTTAACTAATCTAGTTTGACTCCTATTTCCAAGATTAATTTTCACTTAGGTGAGAGTTTGTATCTTGATAGCATATACTTATGATCGCATGCATATGATTGCATAAACAACATTTGCATTTTTGACATTAGGGAGTCAGAACCAAACATCATGCTATTTGCAGCAGCTTCATGAAAGCAGGCATATTAGCTGAACAGCAGAGGCAGGTAAGAGCCTTTTATAGAGCATGGTGGCTTCAAGCTGGAATGCAGAAACCAGGCTGCTGGGGTTGCATTCTTGCCTCTACCATCTCCTTCTTTCCATCTGCTATAGAAACAGCTGCCGCTGCTGATGCCAAATGCTTGTGGACTTTGAGAGCCTGCAGGACCCACCACTTTGAGGGCTGTGGGACCAAGACACCCCTGACTCAGCAGCCCACAGGCTCTATGAGACATCTGTGCAGAACCATTAAATGTCAAAGTCACATTGAGTCAAATCACAAAGGCAGGAAAATTACAATTCAACCTTCAGTGTGGACAGCAAACTAGGAAGAGTTTGATTCTGAGCCCAGACAGATCAAAACACATTCAAGGCAGGATCCATGGATTGATTTTAAATGATATCCAACCACAACACTAAAAAACAATGTGAGCTATCAAGCCAGAACAAGACATGGGGGAACCTTAAATGTACATTATTAAGTGAAAGAAGACAATCTGAAAAGGTTACCTTCTATATAATTTCAATTATATGACATTCTGGAAAAGGCACAACTATAAACACAGTAAAAAGATGGGTAGTTGCCTGGGTTTGGGAGGATAGGAAGGGATATACAGGCAGAGCGCAGAGCTGTTTTAGGGCAGTGAGAATACTCAATACTCATATGATATAATGATGGATATATTCATTATATATTTGTGTAAGTCCAGAGACTGTACAACATCAGGGGTGAATGCTACCTAATGTAAACTATGGACTTTGGGTCATTTTGATGTGTCAGTGTACATTGATCAACTGTAACAAATGCATCACTTGTGCGGGATGTTGATAAAGGGGGAGTCTATGCATGAGTGGAGGCAGGAGGTATATAGGAAATCTCTACCTTCCTCTCAAATTTGCTGTGAACCTCAAATGGGCTTTAGTAACAGTTTTGAATTTAAAAAAAAAGTTTAAGCTAAGCAAAAAATAAACCAATAACCCCCTTCACAAAACAAAAACAAAAAATCCCAAACAACACCATCTAATCACACTGCACGGGTAACCTCCCCAGAATGCCTGTCACCATCCCAGAGCAGAACTGACTACAAGCAAGTCTGATATCAATTCATGAAGGGTTAGGATCACTAAAACAAGGCTGCAATCATGCAGCTAAGTTCCTGAGAGCAGCTGCTACTTTCCCAGGTCATATTTATGACCCCACCACTGAGCAGCATTCTCTTTGCACGTATTTGTCACAAAACTAAAAAACCCAAATAAACCCATTGCTCACTAGGCAGACTCACAGCATGAACCCAATGAACACCCATGTGATGGAATTCTTGAGAATTAAATGCTCTCCTCAAAACTGTATCAGAAACTCCTTATTTGTGGAAGATGTCCAGAGATTCAAAACAACAGGAAAGTACAAGTAAATTAAGTGAAGAACAAGCCTTTGGTTGAAGAGTCCGAGACATGAGCAAGAAGCATGAAAGTTAGCAGATTCCCCTCACAGAACTCCGAGAATCATCAGCAAAAGAGCGCAGTGGTACAGCATCCCAACTTAGTTCTCTCCTTTAAAGGGCATCAAGGAAAAGGGGGGAAATCAGTTCGATTAAACTTATCATCGCACTGGAACAAGATATTAAAGCCACCGTCACTAACCAGTTCTTGAATGGGCCAGATCAACCTCAAATATAAAAATGAAATGTCCCACAGCTGGCCATGGTACCCCCCACCTCATGAAGCTGCCACTGGGAGGTGCCACTAGGCTCAAGGATGCTGTCCCCAAGGCCACCAAGGACCGGTACCCCCCACCTCATGAAGCTGCCACTGGGCTCAAGGATGCTGTCCCCAAGGCCACCAGGGACGGATTCCAGAACACCCTGCTCCTGCACTTTGCTTGATGGGAAGGAGGGAGAGCAAAACGGGCACTGACGTTACTGAGCATATTCTGACTGTTACACATGGTTCCTGATACCTTATCTTAAGCACTCAATCCTCACCTGGATGAGAGGTAGTAGAATTTATTAGCCCCATTTCTCAGATGAGTAAATGGCCTACAGGACAAAGCAAATGGCAAAGCTGGGATTTTTTTTTTTTTTTTGTCTTTTGCCATTTCTTGGGCCACTCCCGCGGCATATGGAGATTCCCAGACTAGGGGTCACATCAGAGCTGTAGCCACTGGCCTACAACAGAGCCACAGCAATGCGGGATCCAAGCCTCGTCTGCAACCTACACCACAGCTCATGGCAACGCCAGATCCTTAACCCACTGAGCAAGGGCAGGGACCGAACCTGCAACCTCATGGTTCCTAGTCAGATTCATTAACCACTGCGCCACGAAGGGAACTCTGCAAAGCTGGGATATTAAGTCCTAGTTCAGGATCTTTCTGGTATATTCTTTAACCCCACATCTAACCTCACAGAAAGAATTTCTTTTTAAATGCTGGCACTCAGGCATATGGAAATTTCCAAGCCAGGGATTGAATTGGAGCCACAGCTGGGACCTATACGGCAGCTGCAGCAATGCCTGAGCCTTTAACTTATTGTGCTGGGCTGGGGATCAAACCCACACCTCTGCAGCAACCTGAGCCAATGCAGTCAGATTCTTAACACACGGCACCACAGCGGGAGCTCCCAGAATGATCTTTTGAAAATAAATGTGCTATCATCCTCCTGGCTTAACATTCTATAATAACTCCCTCTCGTGCTTGGAATGTCAATTAATTCCTTACTGTCATCTGCAGGATTTGGCCTCTGTTCACCTTTCCCACCTTCCATCTCATCCTTTCTACCCACCATGAACTCTAAACTCTTCTCTGACTCAGAGCCATTACCCATGGTGCTCTCTCTGCCAAGAATGTCCTCCTTGCTGGTTTCTTCTCACAGTCGGCGAGAACATCACCTCCCCCGAGAGGGCTTCCCTGATCTCCCCTGTTTTTCACCATTCGTCTTCCACATGGCACCCTTCCGACTTTGTCAGTGCCACAGTTTACTGTTCATCTTGTCCACTTCATGCTAAGCTACACCAGGGCTGAGCCTGGGTCTGTTTTGCTCACTACCACCTACCCCACCTGGCACATGGTAAGCGCATGGCCTGGACACAGACACCTGTCACTTCCCACTCAGGGTCCCCCAGGCAGAGGCTCTGCCACACTTGTCCTGGCTCATTCCTGTCTAGTCTGCATAGTGCTTGCTATGCAGGACAGAACACATATTTACTCAAGAAACAAACCCATGCATAAACAACAACCTCAGAACCAGGTCCTGAAAGAACGCAGATGTCCCACAAGGCTGTTTATGATGGTCATACTTGAAAGGCGGCCTGTTTTTACACTGGGTACGTTTATTTTACCACTGCAGAAAATCGACTGCTTTATTTGGTTAACCACGAATTTGAAAGCCCTCTTAGTGAGGATACTATACTGGCTTGTTTACTGGATTACTCACTAGCTCTTAAAGTGGCAGGTAGTGAGGAGGGAGGCTAATGTCCAGGTCTGGGTGGGAGGGGCCGTGTGTGTCAGATGAACTGGCTGCACTGTGCGTTCTCTGAGGCACCACTAGAGAAGATAGTGTTTGCATCCCAGGGCATCTGCGCAGAAGCTCCGTCTGTCTGCGAGGCCCTCCCTGGGGACGGCCTGCTCACCTGGGGAAGCCTGCTGCAATTGGTGCCTGTACCACCTCACCTACTGCCTCATATCACTTGGTGCTATTTTCCTCAGCACCTTTCACCATTTTTTTTAATTTGTTATAGTTGATTTATAATATTCTATCAATTTCTGCTGTATGACAAAGTGACACAGTTATACATAGATACACATTCTTTTTCTAATATATTATCTTCCATCATATTCTATCAATATAGTTCCCTGGGTTAATCCATAGGACCTCATTGCTTATCCATTCTAAATGTTAGTAGTTTGCATCTACTAACCCCAAACTCCCAGTCCATCCCATTCCCCCTCCCTCCCCCTTGGCAACCACAAGTCTGCTCTCCAAGTCTGGGCCTGTCTGCTTCTGTTCTGTAGATGGTTCCTCTGTGCCGTATTTTAGAGGAGGATCAGGAATGGTGGAGGAGTGAGACGTGGAGCTCACCTTCTTCCACAAACACATCCAAAAAAACCCACGTACACGTAGAACGATTGTCACAGAACATCTACTGAACGCTGGCACGAGACCTTAAACTTCCAAAAAGGGCAAGAAACCCTCCACACAACTGGACAGAACAAAAGGGAAAAAAGAGAGAGAAAGAGAAAAGAAGAGGAAAAAAAGAAAAGGAATCAGGACGGGACCAGCACTCCTGAGAGGGAGCCATGAAAGACGACAGGAAGCCGCACCCTGGGAGGACACCTAAGTGACAGGAGATCAACTTTTCACCACTTTAAACCATCTCCTTTATCTGTCTGCTTACTTATCTACAGACTTCTGCCCTGGATCTAGCATTATAAGATCCTCGGACACAGGGGCTGCCCTCTTATCTTGTACCCTGTTACGTTCCCAGGGCCCAGAACACTGCCAGGCACTAAACAGATGAATAAATATCTGTTAAGTGAACAAACGGATACCTCAAGTCCTTGGCTCACATCACCAGGTTGCCAGCACCATTTGAGACAATGGCAAGTATTCCCCTGCGTGACTCTTTCAGGGCTGTCTGAAGACCAATCGAATAGCTATGCAGCGCTGCGTTTTTACGAACGCTTTATTAGGGGAAATCTCAAATACATACAAATGGAGAGGGAAGAGCATAAGACAGCATCACATAACATCACACGACATCACAGCATGTAACAAGAGAACACAGGGACCCACCTCAACAAGTACTGATAACAAAGCCTATCTGGTGCTGATGAGGAATAGCTAATGCTGAGATAAGGCTATTAGAGAATTACAAAAGTTATATTAGTGTCCAAGCCAAGGTGGATTCATATTCAGTTCTGGGGAACAAATAGGTAGACTGGAAACTTCCAAAGGGCTTGTCTAGGTTTTGCACAGCACTGAGAAGAGCAGGCATTTCTTTGCCCCAGAAACCTCCTGTATCCAGGAGGAGATATTCAACAGCCCCAAGGGGTCAGCCAGGTCTTCACTCCTAACGCATTCATTCTGGGGCTGCTGTCCTAACTCCCGTTTGAACTGTTCCATTATGCAGTTTTCCAGCACAGACAGGACAGCCAACAAGCAAGGCTAAGAAAGCAGGTGACAGCAAGGTGGGTCTCCTCACAGCCCAACACTGTGAGAAGAGGAAGCTGAGAGCAACCCAGGTTCCCTTCACCACATGGACAATAATAGATGCTCAGGATCGCATCCAGTATCCCTGCCCACTGCCCCTGGCCCAGGCCTCTGCTTAAGACAGAGGACGCCCCTGGTGGTTCAGTGGGTTAAGGATCCATCATTTCCATCGCGGTGGCTCTGGTTACTATAGCGGTACTAGTTCGATCCTTGGCTTAGGAACTTCCACAGGCTGAGGGCATGGCCAAAAAAAAAAAAAAGAAAAATAGAGCAAAATGGTTAAGGTCTAGTATTTAAAGGAAGAGGTGCCAATTATCCAGAAAATTCACTTATATTAAAATACTTATGGGTCCTAGGAAAATCTGAGCAGCAGGTAGAGCTGAAAAGTTTTTTTATCAGACTAGGAAATATTTTAGACAAGAATTATGTAATTTTCAGGTTTTTTTTGTTTTAGTTGAATTTTTGGTTGAAAAGGTAAAATTTAGTTGAAATTTTGATTGAAAAGGTAAAATGAGAGGGTTTGTATTTCAGTCTCTGTCTTTTATATGTTCAAGGTCAAGAGAACACAGAACAGTAACCAACAGAAGAAAACCTACACTGACAAGGCCCCAAATAAAATCTATCTAATGTGCCTGAATCAGCAGGCCCTGTACCTGTCTTAAAACATGTCTTAAAAAAAGACAAACAGGTGTCCCTGAGATCTTCATCTGCACTTCTTTACCAAAAAGGGAGAGAGTTCCGGAAGGAGAGAGAAAGGGAGACAGAGAAGAAGGAAGGTAGAAAACTTTTCTGTTTTAAAATCATGAGGAAGATCATTTTCATTAGCATTTTATGCACAAAATCTTTCTCTGCCTGGAGACATTTATAAAAAGATAACTTAAGTTTGGGCCCTTTTGTTACCCTCCTACTTTCATAGACTATAATTCTAATGGCAATGAACATCCTTCACAAGCTGAGACCTTATTCTTCTCGTCAATGTACATACTCCTTCTTGGCCCTACTCTCATTCTCATTCTCTCTCTCTCACACACACACATTTGGCCTATATATTCTCAATCTAAAGTGAAATGAAAATAAGTTTGCCCTTAATGGTTCACCTCCTCCCTCAGGATAAATGGACATATCTTAAAGTTTAGAAGATTCCACTGCATTCCTGAAATATACGTAAAAGAAGTCAATATGAACAATGGAAAATACATTAACGGTGCCTTTCCCAAAGAGAATTCAGGGGAGGAGTAGCGCTGTGAGATATACTACATGGTCGGTGGGGTGAAGATTCTATCATCAAACATGTTTGTTTGTTTGTTTTTTTCTTTTTTTTAGGGCCACACCTACAACATCTGGAAGTTCCCAGGCTAGGAGGGGTTGAAATGAAGCTGCAGTCCCCGGCCTACATCATAGCCACAGCAACGCCAGATCCATGCTGCATCTGCGACCTACACTACAGCTCGCAGCAACGCCAGATCCTTTAATCCACTGAGCAAAGTCAGGGATTAAACCTGCATTCTCATGGATATTAGGCAGGTTCTAAACCCACTGAGCCACAATGGGAACTCTCAAATATGTTTTTAAGCTCCTGTCCTTACTAGATCAGCATTTAAATACAAAGCACGATAGTGTATCAATGGCTCTGAGAAGTCCTGCAGCAAAGAAACTGATTTAACTTTATTTTACTGCAGAATTATTTTCCCAATCTGGAAACTGTTAACATCAGTTCAAGGGAACACACTTCAAAGAAAGCTGAACAAAATCTCAAGCAACAAAAACCAGCTAATATACAAAAACACATTCACATGCTCCACTTTACGAAAGTGGAAAAAACCTGCTCACTCAGACACTGACTTACAAAAGTGTCATAGGTCTGTAACAATGACACCTGTAACACCTTAGAACAATCTTTCCACAAATTTTTCTAACTTTGAACACAAATATAACCCATTAAGCTTTTGATTAGAGCTTTGGTCATTTTCACGGGGGTATTTGAAACTAAACAATGGGAGTGCCCCTTAACTGAATCCCTCAGTAGGAGGGCACAATGGACCAGAACATCTGCCAGTGGCTGATGAGAAATAGGTGGGAGGGGAGCAGATGGAGGAAAGCCAAGCACGGAAGAAGAACCGCCTCAGTATCTTCCGGTGCTCTGGAGACTAGCCTGGCTCTAGCTTAACATAAACCACTGGCTGGTTCTGATCTATCTAGAGCTCAAAAAAAAATCAGCTCTGAACCTGAAAAGGAGTGTGATCACAGGGACAGGCTCATCCACAAGATCCTGCAGAAACAGGCCTGTGATTCCAGACCTGGGAGAATCCGGTCAAGCGCCAACCATCCATGCAGAAGGCAAAGCAAGTGCATTCTCTAGAAGGTCTCCAGAAATGAGGACAATACAAAGGTATTCCCACCAATGAAAGTAAACCACTTGGAAATTCCCAATGCAGATGCAGGGAATTTGGCCAGTCAGTCAGATGAAGCTTCGAATGGCAAGTTGACTTGCTGAACCTGGGGTCCACAGTGCTTTCCAAATACCAGGAAAGAAACAAACCTGGAGAATGGAAAAATAAATGGTGGGCAACCATACAATGCAATCGTTTATGGCAGTGTGAGAACGTGAACTACAGTTATGTAGCAATGAGCTTCAAAATCATAAATGCTGAGAGAAAGAAGTCTCCAAGTATAGTCAGTATGATTCCATTGCTATGAAGTTCCCCAATAAGGGCAAAACTAAACAAAATATTGTTTAGGGCATACATAGCTAAATGTAAAACTATTTTTTTTAAAAAAAGAAAAAAGCTAAGGAATAATGAACACAAAAAATAGGGAAAGTGAGTTTATTTTAAAAGCAATACTCCTTTCTGTCTGCTCTTCTTTTCTTAAGCACAGGTACCTGTTTTTCTTCAGCTGAATGGAAAGTATGTGGGTGTTCATTTTTATTATTAAGTCTTTATGCACATTTTATACACTTTTGTGTATATGTTACATTTCAAAATAAAACAATAACCTATTCTCCTCAAGTCTTGAAAAAAATTTAAAATAAAGTGGATGAGTCAGGAGACTTCTATTAGGAAAAGACTCATCAACCATGGTGAGGTCAAGAATGCCCCTGAAATTCAATCAGTCTTTGCAATTAAAACAGGAAATTCCATGACATCTTTCCTGTTCCAGAGGGTTGGAGGCTGCCAGTCATAAATCCCTGGGTTTTTTTGGTAGCTGGCAGTCTAGATTTTTTTCACATTTGTGGAAAGATAACCTATGGTAATTAGGAGTGACCCTCCTCACACAATTACTGCACTGATGGACATATAGTTTCAAATGAACCACTCAGACAAATGACAAGGGACAGCAAAAAGGCAGCAGACCAAAATCTTCCACCACTTCTATTGGAAGGTTCAAATAAAAGCTCTTTAAGGGAGTTTCCGCTGTGGCATAGTGGTAACAAACCCAACTAGTATCCATGAGGACACAGGTTTGATCAAGCTTCAAAGTTTAAGTTTCTCCTTGAATCAACTGATACAAATACTTTTATAAATAAACTCTGCAGATTTTTTTAGTCACTCAAGTAATAGGACCTGGCAGGTAAAATGAAAAGTCTGTGAGCAATAAACTCATTTCTACTGAGAATAGCCTCTCTCAAATAAAGCTTGCCTTTAGGTTGGACAACCTATTCTTTCTTTGCCCAAAGAAAAAATTTGTCTCAACAGCAGAACAAGGACAAAGAGCTATAGGACGTCAGTGCTACGACCTGAGGAGACGTGGGTCAGAATAGGCGAGACAGAGAAAAAAGAACCTTAAAAGATCATTAAGCAGCGAAGTCTCCCATGTGTAGATGGAAATACACTTAGCATAATTATTATTATGTTCCACACAAAACTTGGTTCTCTTATTGCTGGTTGTAAGTGGGTATGAAATGAACACCTGGCTGGTTCAGAAGTGACAACAACAGATGCCTTATAAAACCTGCGTTAACTCCCCTTATGAGGAACAGTATCTAAGAAGATAAGATTGGAAAACTCTTAAGAAAATGTGTCATCTTTACACAGGAACTCCATATTAGAATCAAATTAAAATCACCCCTCCCTCTAAACGTGTTTTTCGGAAGAAAAAAAAAAAATCAACCAATGCTTCAAATCCACTCATCCGATATGTGGGAGGGAAATATTCAAGGTGGAGGGACTGACAGGAGCAAAAACACTAGGCAAGTGTGTGCTCAGGGACCACAATGCTAAGACGTCTTCTTCAGACATGTTCTAAAGTTAGGACAGAGGGATGTGCTGATGAATTGATGTGCAGCGTGAAAGTAGGAGAGGAATCAATGAGAAAACCAACATTTTACACCTGTGCAAGAGGAAGGCTGGAGCTGTCTTTAACTAAAATGGGAAGATGGTGAGAAGAGCAAGTTCAGGCGGGGAAATCAGGAGTTTGATTTTAAACCTGATAACTTTAAGTTGCCAATTAGACATCTAAGTGGAGACAGCAAGCTGGCAGTCTCAGGACACAAAAGGTCAAGATAAAGATGATGCTTAGAACTAGGTCCCTGGAGGAGACTGTATTCCATCTTGTGCAGATGGTTCCTCCATCACTATAAAGAGATAAGCTAGTGGGCGCTTCACAACAGAAAGCAGATTTACCATGCACAGAACTTCAGATAGCACACAAACAACACAGCCCTATGGGCAGGGGCAGATCACCATGTGTCCATTTGTGCCCACCGTACTCAGGCCAAGTTCATCATCTCAAGGTTTAATTAGGAAATAGGTTCAATTAACAGCAGTCATTCATGGAGGGTGGCCATAAGAATAATGACAAAGGCAAGCAGTGTTATCTCTCTGAAGTGTTCAGGGACACTTAATAAAGAGGCAATGAGATGTCAATTTGCTTTGAAAATTAGTTAAAGAGAATATTTGGCTAGGAGAGACATAAACTAGAATGAAATCTGTTTGATAGTATAAGTAGTGGCATTTACTAAAGACACCAGTTATTCCTACCCTTCCCCTAACCCAGCTCTTAGGAGTTTATTTTCGTGTATGGTGTTAGGAAGTGTTCTAATTTCATGTGGCTGTCCAGTTTTCCCAGTACCACTTATTGAACAGTCTGTCTTTTCTCCATTGTATATTCTTCCCCCTTTTGTCATAGATTAGTTGACTGTAGGTGCATGGGTTTAATTCTGGGCTTTCTATCCTGTTCCACTAATCTACATTTCTGTCTTTGTGCAAGTATCATATGGTTTTGATGACTGTAGCTTTGCAGTATAGTCTGAAGTCCAGGAGCCTGATTCCTCCAGCTCCATTTTTCTTTCTCAGGATGGCTTCGGCTATTCTGGGTCTTTTGTGCTTCCAAACAAACTTTAAAATATTTTGTTCAAGTTCTGTGAAAAATGTCCTTCGTAACTTCATAGGGATTGCATTGAATCTGTAGATTGTATTGGGTAGTACAGTCATTTTGATGATATTGATTCTTCCAATCCAAGAGCATGGTATGTTTTGCTATCTGTTTGTCATTTTTGGTTTCTTTCATCACTATCTTACAGTTTTCAGAGTACAGGTCTTTTGTCTCTTTAGGTAGGTTTATTCCCAAGTATTTGATTTTTTTTGATGTGATGGTAAATGGGATTGTTTACCTAATTTCACTGTCTGATCTTTTGTTGTTTGTAAATAGAAATGCAGTCAATTTCTGTGTATTAATTTTGTATCCTGCAACTTTGCCAAATTCATGGATAAGCTCTAACACTTTTATGGTAGTCTTTAGGATTTTCTATGTATAGTATCATGTCATCTGCAAATAGTGATAGTTTTACTTCTTCCAGTCTAATTTGGATTCCTTTTATTTCTTTTTCTTCTCTGATTGCCATGGCTAGGACCTCCAAAACTATGTTGAATAGCAGTGAAGAAAGTAGACATCCTTGTCTTGTTCCTGATCTCAGCAGGAATTCCTTCAGCTTTTCACCACTGAGAATGATGTTAGCTCTGGGTTTGTCATATATGGCCTTTATTATGTTGAGGTAGTTTCCCTCTATGCCCACTTTCTCAAGGGTTCTTATCAGAAATGGGTGTTGGATTTTGTCAAAGGCTTTTTCCGCATCTATTGAGATGATCATACGGTTTTTATTCTTCAGTTTGTAAATGTGGTGTATGTATCACACTGATTGATTTGCAGATATTGAAGAATACTTGCATCCCTGGGGTATATCCCACTTGATCATGATGTACAATCCTTTTACTGTATTGTTGGATTCAGTTTGCTAGTATTTTGTTGAGGATTTTTGCATCGATGTTCATCGGTGAAACTGGCCTGTAGTTTTCTTTTTTGTGGTGTCTTTGTCTGGTTTTGGTATCAGGGTGATGGTGGCCTCATAGAATGAGTTTGAGAGTGTTCCTTCCTCTGCAATTTTTTGGAATAGTTTCAGAAGGAGAGGTGTTAGCTCTTCTCTAAATGTTTGATAGAATTTGCCTGTGAAGCCATCAGGTCCTGGACTTTTGTTTGTTTAAAGCTTTTTAATCACAGTTTTTTGTTTTTTGTTTTTTTGTCTTTTTTTGCTATTTCTTGGGCCACTCCTGCAGCACATGGAGGTTCCCAGGCTAGGGGTTGAATCGGAGCTGCAGCCACCGGCCTACACCAGAGCCACAGCAACGCTGGATCCGAGCTGCGTCTGCAACCTACACCACAGCTCACGGCAACGCCAGATCGTTAACCCACTGAGCAAGGGCAGGGACCGAACCCACAACCTCACGGATCCTAGTCAGATTCGTTAACCATTGCGCCACGACGGGAACTCCTTTAATCACAGTTTTAATTTCAGTACTTGTGACTGGTCTGTTCATCTTTTCTATTTCATCTTGGTTTAGTCTTGGAAAACTGTACTCTTCTAAGAGTTTGTCCATTTCTTCTAGGTTTTCCATTTCATTGGCGTATAGTTGCATGCAGTAGTCTCTTATGATCCTTTGAATTTCTGTGATGTCTGTTGCTACTTCTCCTCTTTCATTTCTAATTTTATTGATTGGAGTCCTTGCCTCTTTTTTTCTTGAGTCTGGCTAAGGGTTTATCAATTTTGTTGATCTTCTCAAAGAACCAGCTTTTCGTTTCATTGATCTTTTTTTATGGTTTTCTTCAATTATTTCTGCTCTGATATTTGTGATTTCTTTCCTTCCACTAACTTTAGGTCTTGTCTGTTCTCTCTTTAGCTGCTTTAGATGTAAAGTTAGCTTGTTTATTTGGGCTTTTTCTTGTTTCCAGAGGTGGGCTTGTGTTGCTATAAACTTCCCTCTTAGAACGGCTTTTGCTGCATACCATAGGTTTTGGAGTGTTGTATCTTTGTTGTCATTTGCTTCTAGGTACTTTTAAATTTCCTCTTTGATTTCTTCAGTGATCCATTGGTTTAGTAGCATGTTGTTTAGTCTCCACGTGTTTGTGGTTTTTGTAGTTTTTTTCTTGTTGGTGATTTCCAGTCGTATAGCATTGTGGTCAGAAAAGATGCTTGATATGACTTCAGTTTTCTTAAAGTTACCAAGGCCTGATTTTTGGCCAGAATGTTATCTATCCTCAAGAATGTTCCATGTGCACTTGAGAAGAATGTATATACTGCTGCTTTTGGATGGAATGTCCTATAAATATCTATTAAGTCTATCTGGTCTAATGATTCATTTAGGGCCTGTTTTTCATTGTTGATTTTCTGGCTGGATGATCTGTCCATTGCTGTAAGTAGGGCGTTAAAGTTCCCCGCTATTATTGTGTTATTGTCAATTTCTCCTTTTAAGGTTGTTAGCAGTTGTCTTATATAGTGAGGTGATCCTATGTTGGGTGCATATATATTATATATATTTACAATTGTTAGATCTTCTTCTTGGATTGATCCTTTGATCATTATGTAATGTCCTTCTTTGTCTCATAATATTCTTTATTTTAAGGTCTATTTTGTCTGATACGAGTATTGCTAACTCTAGCTTTCTTTTGATTCCCGTTTGCATGGAATATTTCTTCCATCCTCTCACTTTCAATTTGTGTGTGTCCCTAGAATTGAAGTGGGTCTCTTGAAAACAGCATATACATGGATCTTGTTTTTGTATCCATTCAGCAGTCTATGTCTTTTGGTTGGGGCATTTAGTCCATTTACATTTAAGGTAATTATTGACATATATGTTCGTATTTCCATTTTATTAACTGTTTTGGATTTGCTTCTGTTGCTCTTTTTTCTTCCTTTCTTCTCTTGTTCTCTCCTCTTGTAGTTTGATGACTATCTTTAGTGTTGTATTTGAGTTGATTTTTCTTATTTGTGTGTGCATCAATTGTGGATTTTTTTGGTTGCAGTTACCCTGAAGTTTTGATATAGGAGTGTGTGTGTGTGTGATATATATATATATATATATTATATATATATATATATGATTGTTTTAAGTTGTTGGTCTCTTAATTGCAGGTGCATCTCCAGTGTCCTGCATTTGTACCATCCTCTTCTCACGATTTCTGATTTTGGCAGCTCATTTGTCTCCAGCTCTTAGGAGAATCTGCTGTGCTCAAAGCACCAAAAGAGGCAGTGGTATTTATGACACCCTCTTGTCAACTGCTTGTCTCATGATGAAGATGTCAAAATCAAACATGTAATGGAAATGGTCATTATGGGCAGGAGTCTGTTAATTCTGAAAAGACATTGTTTATCTTTTGTTCAAATATCAGGTTGCCAGGAAATTCAGTTCTTATAAAGTTCCATGAGCTCCTAAATTTATCTATCTGCTGGTATATTTCTCAGAACACATTTAGATGGTCTTTCTGGTATTCAAACAAAGTTTAGCTGGCTGCTTCTTAACTAAAAGGATTCCTAATTCCACACTCACTGAGAAGGCAGAGGACTGGTAAGAAAACAGAAATTTTCTCTGATGAAAAAACTACTTATAATTTAAATGTGGGCAGAGCTTCCTTGCCTGCCCACTTGCATTTCTCACAAGTGTTCTAATAAATCTGTTTCTTGCCTAAAATAATAATAATAATAATAATTTTAAGTGTGTAATGACTGGAGAATGTTTAAGTAAACGAGGGTATAAGCAGATGAAAAATACATTATAATCAGAACTGAACATGGTGCCTTAAAATGTAATCAGGATCCAGCAATTCCACTTCTGGGTACACACCTAAGAGCACTGAAAGCAAAGACCCAAACAGATGTCTGTATATCAATGCATACAGCAGCACCTATTGGCAACAGCCAAAATAGGAAAGCAACCCAAATGTCCATCAACAGATGAATGAATAAACAAAATGAGATATACACCCAATGGAATATTATTCAGCCTGAAAGAGGAAATTCTGATACATGGAGGAACCTTGAAGACATTATGCTACATGAAATAAACCAATAGCAAAAAGACAACATGTTGCAAGATTTCACTTATAAGAGGGACTTAGAACACTCAAATTCATACGCACAGAAAACAGACGAGAGGCTACCAGGGCCTAGGAGAGGGAGTAATGGGTAGTTATTGTTTAATGGGTATGAAGCTTCTGTTTGGGATGATGAAAAAGTTCTGAAAATGGTGATGTCGCATGTTGTGAACGTACACGGTACAACCGCACTGTACACTGAAAACAGTTAAAATGATGAACTGTATGTTATGTATATTTCACCACAATAAATGATCTAAATCAGAGTCTAGAAAACTCCCCATTTTCATAATCACTAGGTTCTGAGATAAGAGAGCAAGATTCCTCCTAAAGGGAACAGGATGGTGATAACACCTGGGAAGTGGGCCCCAGGCAAGAAAAATCTTGGCATAAACAAGCGGAGTGCCCCCCTAGAGCACCGGAGCACCCCAGGACAGAGGCTGGCGAGCAGTGACGGCTTTTTACTATTTATAATCATCAACCAGGTAATACGTGAAAAGACAGACTTTCAAGAGAAAAGTGGCTCAGAATCACCCTATTAGGGATACTAGGTAAAAGTGCAGGCTGTGAGAAAATGCAATATATACGAAAGCTGTACATCTCCTGTAGAAGTTGAGGTTTCTACTTCCCAGGCTGGTTTAAGCATGAAAATAAATCAAGGTCAGGGAGCTAATAAGCTGGGCCAGCTCATCTTGCTTTCATCAGACTTTGCACAGTACCATCTGCTGAACCAAAAGAAACCAAAATGAACAACACTCATGTGTGTATATGCTTCTCCACAGCTTGGATATTTTGTGTGTGAATGTATTCAATTTTTAACTGGAGTATAATTGATAAATAATATCATACAAAGTTATATAATATAGTGATGCATAAGTTTTAGCTGAATTTTTTGTTTGTTTGTTTTGTTTTTTTTGTCTTGTTGTTGTTGTTGTTGTTGTTGTTGCTATTTCTTGGGCCGCACCCGCGGCATATGGAGGTTCCCAGGCTAGGGGTTGAATCGGAGTTGTAGCCACCGGCCCACGCCAGAGCCACAGCAATGCGGGATCCAAGCCGCGTCTGCAACCTACACCACAGCTCACGGCAACGCCGGATCCTTCACCCACTGAGCAAGGGCAGGGACCGAACCCGCAACCTCATGGTTCCTAGTCGGATTCGTTAACCACTGCGCCACAACGGGAACTCCCTGAATTTTTTATTATAGCTAGTTTACCATGTTGTGCCAATTTCTATTGTCCATCTTAGTGACCCAGTCATATATATAAATACATTCCCTTTATTATATTATCTTCCGTCATGTTCTATCATAAGATAGATACTGTGCTAATCAGTAGGACCTCACTGCTTATTCACTCTAAATGTAATAGTTTGTGTCTACTAATCCCAAACTCCCTGTTTGTTCCACCTCCTCCCCCCTCCCCTTTGGCAACCACAAGTCTTTTCTCTGTATCTGTGATTCACAATTTTTAAAGGTTATTAAACTCCATTTACAATTATTATAAAATACTATCTATACTTCCTGTGTTATACAATATATCCTTGCAGCTTATTTTATACAGAATAGTTTGTACCTCTTGGAGTTCCTGTTGTGGCTCATTCGGTAATGAACCCGACTAGTATCCATGAGGACGCAGGTTTGATCCCTGGCCTCGTGCAGTGGGTTAAGGATCTGATGTTGCTGTGGCACAGGCCAGCAGCTGTAGCTCCAATTCAACCCCTAGCCTGGAAACTTCCATACACCACTGGGGTGTCCCTAAAATCCCCAACTCTTATCTTGTTCCGCCCCCCTCTCGAAGTTTCTTCTTCTCCAAAATGTTTGAGGTACGCAAAATAGTCCTGGATGAAGTTCAAACAAATCTTTTCACAGTACTCAGAAGAGATAACAGGAATCGTTACCTATTATTACTCTTAGGAATACCCTCAGGAAGTCTAGGGTGGGGGTGACAGGTCCAGGTAGCTAAAAACCTGGGGTTTCAGTGACACAACTTAGAACCTGGCAATACAGGTTTGCTTGCTACATCAGATGCCATCACCGAAGGACACTTTGGGAAGCAGAAGTCACAGTTAATTCCACTTCACTGACCAGACTATTCCTCAGGAAGCAAAAGAAAAGAAAGTCAGAGTTCATTTTATTCTGCTATATACAATCATGCACTGGTATCAGCGGGGGATTGATTCCAGGACACATGACAGACATTAAAATCTGTGGATGCTCAGGTCCCTTATATGAAATGGCACAGCAGAGTCAGGCCTCCATACCTGCATGCTTCATGTAGACAGCAGAGCAGTAAAAGCCTCACTATAAATACCTTCTTTTTGCTGCTCTGCATCATGCTAAAACATCTTACTATTACGACAGTACAAAGCAAGAAATTATATTTTCCTGCTCCAAGTAAAGCCATAAGGGTAGCAGATCACACTACCCCCAAGTATGCCTCTTTTGAGAAACAGCATGTGCAGGACAAGCTCAGAACACAGAGGTTACCCTTTTGTAAGAGACATCTACACTTACAAAGGAAATGACCATTGTAAGACTGCCCCTCTCCCTGTACCAGGCAGAGAAGGATGACTCTAAACCGCAAGAAACTCTTAATGGAGATGGCAAGGACTTCAATCTAACAAACCTTACCCTTCCTACACTGTTCTTTTCCTGGTGACTTGATGTAACCAACCCCCTGCCCCCACGCTTCATGTAACTGCCCCATCTCTCTCTCACACACGCACACACACACTTTTGTCTTTAGCTGAAGATGGTATTTAGGGGGTGGCTTAGGCCACCTCAAGGAGTTTTAATTTTTCCTTGGGTCTTTCTCATGTATACATGCTACTAAATTTCTCTGTTTTTCTCTTCTTCATCTTCTATCACAGAGGCCTCAGCCACGAACTCAAGAGGACCGAGGGAAAATTATTTTTTCTCCCTTACTGTGTGAAACGTCACCATCAGATGACCATTCCATAAGTTATAATGTTTACAAAGACACTAGCAAATACCCATAACAGAGGTCACATCGAATCCTCAACTTCAACTCCAGAATAGTCAAGTCACACTAATGCTTTCAAGGTGAACTCAGAAAGACCAGTATCTAATGGAAATGCTGAGGAAGAATTTAAGGCTGAGATCAGACACTACAAACAACATAAAAGCTAAAACAAGATTACAAACAATGATCGTGTGAGCATTCCAGAAGGAGCTCATGTTATACGTGGCAGCTCAAAATAATTTCTCCAGCAAACAAATCAGCTCTTCAAGAAAAGGGAATAAGACATTCATAACTAATTTTCTAAATCATGAGGAGCTCTGCAGAGATTAGAATAAAGTATGTTTTAGGCTAAAAGCCATAGTCCAGTCACTTGGTTTTACCCGTCCAACCACCTTTTCCAGCTTGTCTCAGCCAGCTTTCATCCCAACACTAACCCCACAACCATAGACAGCAGTCAACAGTACACACTTGAAGGACAACTAACAGATAGGGAGATCCCCAAACCCTTAAGTCAAAGAAAAGGAACTAAAGATGGGGTGACAGTCTGCCTGCAATGTTGAAAAAGATGGTACCATTTGTGAAGCGTTTTATCCTTTCACTTTGAAGGATAAAATGAATTAACAAGTTCTCCCAAGTTGCCAGGTGCTACAGGAACTAGTAAGCGGAGCAAAATCACCCCTTTCATAGAGATTCAAGATGCATTTTAAAATTTTCATCAACTTACATCAAATCATTCTGGGTAGAAAGTAGATGGTGTCAGCTTAGATGGAACTGTGAAGTACCCTAAGAACTTTAAAGAGATGTCACGACAACCTAATTCCTTCGTTTCCTAAGAGAGGCAGTGAACAATGAAGTGACAAACAAATTCCTCAGGTGAGAGATCATTTTTAAATATAACAGATTTATGGATTTCCATAGAGATTGTAACTACTTGAACTTCCTGGAGATGCCGTAACTGGAAAGGAACTTAATGGTGTTATCAGGAAAAACACCCTTCAGACACGATCTTGCTTTTCCTAAAAGCTGTCTGACTTCAGAGGTCATACGAAGGCAAATCAGTGTTACTGCCAGATCGGCTGGGCGGGGGTGGAAGGTGGATGAGAAGAAGCTGGATCCTCCAAACTCCGCCGAAGCTTTTTCTAAAACACAAGGACCAGGAGTTATGCAATTTTCCACCAGAGACCATGGGGCTGGGAGAGAAAAGGGGGTAGGGGGAACTCACTGTTCAGATCACACCACTACCTTAAAGTTGTAAAACTTTCTAACCGACTATTTTGAGGACTCATTTGATCTTGGTGACAACACAAGGCATTTACAGGGCCAGTATTCCCACTGACACATGATGGCTTAACCCAAGGGCCTAAGTAATGTGCCAAAACTTTGATAGACTCATATCTAGAAACTAGTTCTCTGGATTCTAAGTCCCGTGTCTTCTCAACTAGTCAACACCTAAACATATTTTCTTGTTGTTGTTTTGTCTTTTTACAATATATGGAAGTTCCCAGGCTAGGGGCTGAATCGGAGCTGTATCTGCCAGCCTACGCCACAACCACAGCAACGTGGGATATGAGCCTCACCTGTGACCTACACCATAGCTCACAGCAACCCCAGATCCTTAATCCATTGATCGAGGCCAGGGATCGAACCCAGGTCCTCATAGATAATAGTTGGGTTGTTTACCACTGAGCCACGACGGGAACTCTCAACACCTAAATATATTTTCAATTAAGAGAGGCCCTTCCTGAAATATCAATGAAACTCACCTATATGCATAATATACTTGCTATTCTTTCATGGGGAAGTACTGGATTCTTGAGGCTTTGTTTTTCATGTTTGGTGTTATGTCCCTATTATTTTTAAAATTGCAAGGGCGGAACGATCAGAGAGCCAAAGTGATAGTTCAGTGGCTAGGTTTTTTTCATTTGGTGGTTGGTTGATTTAGTCTGAGGTCAAGAGAGTTAGATTATCCTTTTGGTCTTGACTTACTTTTGTTGCCTTAGACAAATTATACTCTTCTTTCAGATTCTGAGATCTTCCTCTTCCAAAGGCAGATCAAACACTATCTGTATTCATGAAATAGGATCCTGTTGGGTCTTAAGAGAGGGGATATGGCAAAAAAGAATATGATATTCTAACTAACTGAGCCTCTGAGAACCTACTGAACATTTCATGTTTAGCACCACAACTGAAATAAGAACTCCACGTGACAAATACACCTTGCTAAACACTCACTTCTTGGGAAGACAAAATAAAAGACAAAAGACACAAAACGCTGAATTCTCGAAACTTTTTTATTTATAATGGGAGTAGTATAAGACTAAACAATAGAGAACAATAGAAACTCTATGTGCTATGAGAATAGAAATACTAGAACATCTGAAAAATATTAAATGCTGTTTCTTCTGATGACAACAGTAATACTCAGTCACTGGGGAAAAATACAGAAAGGTATAAAAGTAAAAATAAAAAGCCCTTGTAATCCCGTAACCCAGGAATGAGGTAACCACTATTAACATTATGGTGCATTATTCTTGCAGACTTTTTTCTATGCTTTTCTCTCTTACCACAGTTCTTTAAATGTGGTTCCCAGACTAAGAGCATCAGTATCTGGAAACTGATTAGAAAAGCAAATCCTCAGGCATCAACTCAGACCTACTGAACAAGAAACTCTATGGAAAAAGAAAAGAAACTCTATGGTTGGGACCCAGCAATCTACATCTTATCAAGGACTACAGATGATTCTGAAGTGTGCCAGCGTTTGAGAACCTCTGACATACGCCACAAACACAAACACACGCACACACGCACATAACTTTCTCTCCCCAAAATGGGGTCATAATATACATACCGTTTAAAATTTTAAAACCGTAATTGGCAACAAGTTTATATTTTGTAAATTACCTAAATATTGCATAAATAGTCTATTGCATGTTCTCTGCACAGGTGAAAAATATCACAAAGTGGTTCATATAACAAAAGCAATTAAACATCAGAGTCACCCAGACTAAAACACTGATGGCTGAATAATAAACAAATCAGCCATGTGGGGAATCTAATGAAACCCACTTTTAAAAATTCCTAAGTAGTTTCATAAAGTTTTTTGATCTTTTTTTAAGAAATAAAGAACATCTGTATTAGCTTCTCTGTGCTGTCCGTGAATCTATTTTGGGGCCACTTAGAAATCTGCTTTTGTTTCCAACATTCCAGTGCCAGAAAGTTCCCTGATCCACCGGAACTGTCACCCACACACTCTTGCCTGTGTCCTCTCCAGCAGGACCAGAGCAGCACCAATTCCCAAAAAGCAATGCCAGCTCTGGAAGCCCGTACACAGGCCAAGGGCCTTGACCCGCACAACAGAATGAGGGTCTGAGCAAGGAGGAAGCCTATGAGAATGAGAAAGCGAGAAAACGGCAATAGACAACACCAACATCCCACGAAGATTCTGCTGAATTTCACCAAGTTATTTCCCAAGTTTCTGGAACACATACCTTTTGAAAATCTTTCCCAGCCCCATGGAAACCACAATAGGAAATCAGAGTAAAGTTGAGCTTTTTATTTGCTCAAGGTTATCCAAAAATCTAAGCTGGGGAAAAAAAAAAAAAAACAACCTCAATTCATGGTAAGATAAGAATATCTGCAATCTATCATTGCTACCTTATAAAACACATGATCTTTGTGACCTTGGCACATTGCTGAATTTTTCTGGGCCTCAATTTCCTCTTCTCGAAGAGTGATATGATTGGAGAAAGTGACCCAAAGAGCTGTCGAGTGATGGCAACAAAAGAAACCCAGGGCTGTGTCCTGATAAGAAGATGCTGCAGCATCTCTTAAAGATTTATTGGCTAGCACTCTCTCCCCTCAACAACAAAGACAAGAATACATTCCAACTAGATTCTTCTTTGTGAGAAATTTCACAAGTAGAGCTATACATGGTACGTCAGGCACAGGATGAAAGACATCGTGAAGAAACAGGTACCATGCAGGCCAGAGCCAGAGTGCCCAGGCGGGTACCAGCCAAGGGACGTTCACAAATCACCCACCACTGAGCCTCAGCCTCCTCATTTGGAAGACGGGATTAACAGAGTTTCCTGAGGATTAAATGGTTATGTAAAGTACATAAAACCGTTTATATAGGTTTTAGCTATTATGATGATCAATAATATTGTTAATAACATTGGACATTCTCAATGGGCAGAGGCTAGGAGGTGGCTACGGTCTGGAAACCTCATTAAAGTGTAACGTGTGCAAGAAAACAAACTATGTACTTAGGCAAATCGGGATCACCAAAAAGGCAGAGGATGGATCCGTTCAGGTAGGTAAGTATGCTAATCCCACCTAAATCCTAGCAGAGGCTAGCTTCCACATTGTTTACTCCAGCAGTGTCCTTCAAGGCGCAACCTCTCAACTCCCAACTAGAGATCAAAGGCAAAGCAGCTCAGAGGAAAGACCTGAGGCTACAGGTCAGAGGAGAACCTGCTTTCAAATCCTAGCACCTCTACTTCTGAGCTCTCTGGCTCCCAACAAATTGCTTCAACTGAGATTTATGGCCCTGGTCTCACAAAATGATACACTTTCATCTACAAGACTGTTACACACCTGGCACAGGAACAGCCCCATCACAAGTGATTAACGAAATGTTAGTAATAACGTGAAGTCTTTTTTTTTTTTTGCCTTTTGTCTTTTTAAGGCCACACCCATGGCAAACGGAGGTTCCCAGGCTAGGAGTTGAATCCGAGCCGTAGCCACATCTGTGACCTACACCACAGCTCACAGCAACACCAGATCCTTAACCCCCTGAGCAAGGCCAGGGATTGAACCCATGTCCTCATGGATATTAACCGGGTTCATTAACCACTGAGCCACGACAGGAGCTCCAACGTGAAGTCTTCAAAAGGGAGGAAGTACCTCAAATAAAAGTTCTAGTGAAAGTGCAGTAACTGTGAAGGAGGAAAAACAGTGCATCAGATCATCAACAGTTTTTCTGTTTTGATGCAGGAAAAGTGTGTGTAGACCCGTAGGCACCAGGAGGATGCCTACGTTAGGCAGCGGACCCAAAGGAGGGAGAGGGCTACGCCAGACCCAGGCCAAGCCACAGAATTTGAGGATTTTCTCAGAGGCTACCCTCCTTGAAAACAAAAACCATGCACGGAACTATTTTTTTTATCTTTGGGTTACAAAAACAGTTTGCGGTCTTCTGCTTTCACGTTGCTTCAACGTTTGTTTTGCTTAATTGCAGGCTTTGTTTCTTTAGAAGTTAACCATATCACCTGTATTAATAATAACGGCAATCTGTAGTACCAGCATCCACTTGCTGGGGTCAAAATCCCTGAAGCCATCGCTCCCCACATCAGGTAACTAGAAAATGTAAGACAGAACACATCTCTCACGGATGTTTCCCCATCTGTAATCTGTCCGCCTCTTCTGGCCAGAGAGTGATGTGACGTAAGTTTCATTCATGCAAAGCTCTCTGGTTTGATTCTACAATAAAATCATTTTTGCACGGCTGTTTTCCCTGCAGTAGACAAATGTCATACACAGTTCACAAGAGAAGGGCTCTTGAAAACAATCTCCAGCAGCAAACCCTGGTAACACAAGCACAAAGTAAGGGTAGAAAATGAACGAGACTGGCCACAGGGAGAACTGCTGTAAGAGAATGACAGAAAGGGAACTTCCCGTGAGGCGCAGAGGGTTAAGGATCCAGCACTGCCACAGTTGTGGTGCAGGTTGCAACTGCTGGCACAGGTTCAACCCCTGGCCAGAGAACTTTTACATGCCACGGGTGCAGCCAAAATAAAAAAAGACAGAAAGTTAAAAGGAGGAATGGAACCATAATAATTAGGGCCCTGCTCTGAAAATAAAACCACATTGATAATACATTTTAATGTGGAAGAGAGGAAAAGTTCTGGTTTTGACTCAGAGCAGATACTTCCTGAAATTATTCACAGTAAAAAAAAAGGGGGGGGGGAGGATAAAAGAAATGTTATACTCCTCTTAAAAGAGTAATTCAATCAGGTTTTCCAACCTTGTTTTTTACCCTTAGACATTTTAGGTTATTTATATGGCCTTTTAACTGCATGACATGGATAATAAATGGTATCCTTCCCCTGCCTGAAGGAGGGGGATGTTTGGAAAAAAAAAAAAAAAAAAAAAGGCAGAAAATGCCTTCAGTTTTCTTGTAAATTAGAGTAATTCTTCTACAAAGCAGATTTGTAAGGAAATGACAAATGAAGAGATTAGCAACGACATGAATGATAAAACCCCACAACTGGCCTAAGCTCTGCTCCAGGTTCCAAAAACATCTCCAGTTGTTGTTCATGTTCTCATACACTAAAGAGAGTGGGCTGAGTTGTGATACAGTCAAACAGGAAGAGATTCTATGAAACTTTAAGTCAATCCTCAGCAAGCGGCATGAGCGAATCTGTAAACTTTACTGAGAGCCGTGCAAACAAGCTTCAGTGACCAACTCTAAGAGCAGTATATCTGCACTGGCCCAAGAAGGAGTGAATTAAAGGTAATTTACACAAAGCTGATGTCCTACCTGTAACAACTCTATAGTGGAGACGATTAATCACTCTGGAAATTTTTATACCAAGTCTTGATTCCTCCTCTTTTCAGTTTCTATTAAATTTAGAAGTTGAAACAGAAATCAAAAATTCTGGATGACCTCACATTGGTTTTGCTGTCAAAAACAATAACCTCTCCAAAGAGAAAACATTTTTGTTGGATTTTTTGACCATTTCCTCACCTCGCTCTCCTCTCCAGATCTCATCAAGTAATCTCATTACAAAAACACATTAAATAACATTTAAAAAAATAATGCTATTTAAACAAGCAGAATAAAAGAAATAAAAAGGTTGGACCCAGTAAAAGACACACAGCCTGTATAGTCTCCTGGATTCTTGGAATAGTGAAAATAATAAAATGAATGGGAAGCAGAAAAGGAGTAGAAATCAGAACAATCAAGCTGGCCATTTAGATTTTACAGTTTATTGATTTCCTGAGTGGGGGGAAATACTGTATTCCTTTCCAATATGAACAGTGTTAGTAAACAGACACAAACTCACAAAACAGAAGCAGTGGTCCAAGTTTTCTTTTCTTGTCTTTTTAGGGTCAGACCTGAGGCATATGGAAGGTCCTAGGCTAGGGGCTGAATTGGAGCCACAGCCACAGCAACACCAGATCTGAGCCTCATCTGCAACCTACATCACAGCTCACGGCAACGTCGGATCCCCAATCCACTGAGCAATGCCAGGTATCAAACTTGCATCCTCATGGATACTAGTCCAATTGGTTTCCACTGTGTCACAACTGGAACACTGGTCCAAGTTTCCTTTTCTTATTTTCTTTCCTTTATTTACAAGATTTTGATTTTTTTCTACTGTAGCTGATTTACCATCGATCCAAGTTTTCTTGATCCATTTTTACCTTAAACACACAGCATTAGAAATGCCTTTTTTTCCAATGGGAAATACCAACCAGTTCCACCTGCCCACTGAGCTCCTGACTAAAAGCCTGGCCCAGAGGCTTTATAACCATGTTTAGATAAACGGAGTCAGCTCACGGAGTGTCTTTCAGGTCTCACTTTCAGGCTGACTTTTATCTTATGACAATGCAATGTAACCATGGAAACACAGGACCTAGAGTTGTATTTTCTCTTATAAACAAAGAGAGCTGCTTTTTATAACTCAGTTCCATGTAAATTGTGTCATTTGGGGTCAATTTTATGTTTTTAAAGAATGGAGGAAATAAGCACTTAAGTGGAAAAAATAAGAGGAAAAAATTTTAATAAAACCCAGGGCAGATTTTTCTTTGTAATTACACAGGAGGCTATATTTCGGTCACTACTGCCCAATGGCCAGAGGGCACTAGCCTTCTTCAAATCTTTAAGTGACCCTGGTGAGGGGAGGGAGGCACTCACTGGCAGGTGGTCATGGGAGAAGCCTCAGCCAGCTGCGGACCAGAGACAAGGGAGTCTGAACACTGCCTCGTTCCTAATTTAGGAACCCTGAACTCTCCCCAGGCTACATGCTTCCATGGCTAGAAAGTCAAATAAGATATTCTGGCAATATCCTAATATCATTAAACACAGACTCCCCGGTAATGTCACAATGAAAAGACAGCATCTAAAAAAATGCCCTTGTGCTACCTGCATGTCATAAAACAGAGCCAATGTCCAATGTAGAAACTGACCTAATTCTTTAAAAAAAAGTTTTAAAGCGATACACAAATATATCAATCTCCCAGGGATGAGAACGCTCACCTTGCCACCAGGTAAACCCTGAACTGGCTTAGCTGCAACACCTGAAGCAAGTTTCTTTATACTTTGAAATTCGGGTTTCTTATCACTCTAAGGGCAACAGAAACTTCACTTGTTGAACCAAAATGAATATTCAATAAATGAAACTTCATTTTTGGCTATTTTGGTCATTTTCATCATTTGCCTGGGGAAGATGGAGGAGCATTAAAAGGCCGATATGTTACCTGTGGTTCTCCCTCATGGAGGTGGGAGTGCAGGTATTTTTTTTTTCTTGTCTTGTCTGTGCTTTTCCACAGTTCTCAAATTTTCTACAATGAACACTTTAACGCCTTAGTAATTTTTTCTTTAATTAGTCACTCTCTAGGTTCCTGTCATGGCTCAGGGGTTAACAAGCCCAACTAGGATCCACGAGGATTCAGGTTCGATCCCTGGGTTAAGGATCCTGCGTGGCCATGAGCAGGATGGCCATGAGCAGACGTGGCCATGAGCAGACGTGGCTTGGATCCCGAGTTGCTGTGGCTGTGGCGTAGGCCAGTGGCTATAACTTCAATGTGACCCCTAGCCTGGGAACCTCCACACGGTGCAGGTGTGGCCCTAAAAAGATGAAAGGCTAAAATTAAATTAAATTAAAATGTCATGATCAGATGCTGAAGAATTATTCTCTTCAGGAAAAAAAAAAGAAAAAAGATTCCTGCTCAGCTTCCTCCTGTCCTTGGCAGATAATTCCTGCTAAGGAAAGCCAGTTTGAGGCCCAGAGCAGTAGGAAACAAAAAACCCTGAGTCCCCAGAGAAATTCAGTGCCACTGACCTCTGGCTCGGCTGTACCTCTGCTGTGGGGGGAGGGGGGTTGCAAGGAAACCCAGGCATACAGTCCTGTGGGAAGCTGGGTCCTCAGGGCAACGGACAAACAATCCTCACTAAGTGATCTGGGGATGGGACTGTGCAGAAAAAATTTTTATGCACCCAAGTGATTGTAACATAGCCTGAGATAGAGAATGGTGGTTACCCTAGAAGGTCCATGAACCTCTGAGCACCACGCTCCAGAAGGAGGAGAAACTTCAGTTCTCTCAAAATCCAGAACTCTCTCCCTGATCTATAGAAGAGGGAAGGGGAGAGGTGGCAACAAGACTGTACCTTGAAAACAAAATTTTTTATCTTCTTCAATGTGCATAGGTGTACAACAAAAAACTGTCCAGGACTTCCCGTCGTGGTGCAGCAGAAATGAATCCAACTAGGAATCATGAGGTTGCAGGTTTGATCCCTGTCCTTGCTCAGTGGGTTAAGGATCTGGTGTTGCTGTGAGCTGTAGTATAGGTCACAGATGTGTCTCGGATCCTGCGTTGTTGTGACTGTGGCATAGACCAGCAGCTGTAGCTCTGATTAGACCCCTAGCCTGGGAACCTCTATATCCGTGGGTGTGGCACTAAAAAGAAAAAAAAAACCTGCTAATTTCAAAATTCAAAAGCTGATTTATGGAGTTCCCATTGTGGCTCAGTGGTTAACAAATCCGACTAGTATCCACGAGGGTTTAATCCCTGGCCTCACTCAGTGGGTTAAGGATTCGGCGTTGCTGTGAGCTGTGGTATAGGTTGCAGATACTGCTCAGACCCCAAGTTGCTGTGGCTGTGGTGTAGGCTGGCAGCTACAGCTCCAATTCAACCCCTAGCCTGGGAACCTTCATATGCCGCAGGTGTGGCCCTAAAAAGACAAAAGACAAAAAAAGAAAAGAAAAGAAAAGGTCACTTACACCATACTGATTAGTACAGATGAGGCTTTTAAAAAGATAAATTACTCGTTTCCAAAACGATTCTTGAATAAGGATAAAATCTGATGGTTTACTTGGCTTTAAAGAGATCTGAAAACCACAATAATTCCTACTCCTTAAATCTCATCTCCTTTCATCTTAGTGCACTGAAGCACAGAGGTTGTTTTTAAATGAAAACATAAATTTCCTCCATCCAATGAGAATAACACAGAAGACCCTACACGACCCGTTCAAGTGAACACAAATAACTAATAGTGACTTCTTATCACTTACATAAAAGTAAGTGTTGAACTGACACTACCAGTTCATCAGCCATTAGAGGCGAGAGGGTTAGGGAAAAATCTCAGTTTCCCCTTTACTCTTGCAGTCACAGCACTTCTGACACCTAATCTGTAGGTTTCCCCACCAAACATTTTTTTTCTTTTTTTTAGCCACACCCACAGCATGTGGAAGTTCCCAGGCTAGGGGATGAATTGGAGCTGCAGCTGCCAGCATACACCACAGCCACAGCAACACCAGATCTGAGCCTCATCTTCGACCTATGCTGAAGCTTGCAGCAACGCCAGATCCTTAACCCAAGGAGCGAGGCCAGGGATGGAACCCGCATCCTCACGGAGACAATGTCGAGTCCTTAATCTGCTGAGCTACAAAGGGAACTCCTCCTCACCATGCAGTTCTGACACCGTCTGCCTGGACTGAGCATCAGACCCTGCAGTTAAGGGCTCAGTCCCCAAGACTGCCCTGCCCCACCTCAGATACCAGTTACAAGTCCAAGTTATCACCTGTGCTTCTGAACAACCAACTCTAAACCAGAGGTTCCCACCCTCTTCCAGGAGTTCAGTCATTTACTAGAATAGCTTACAGAACTCAGGGAAACACTTAATCATGTGAACTGTTTTTTTTTTTTTTAATGTAATAAAGGGTATGATAAGCCATATGGATGAACAGGTGCCAGATGGAGAGGTACACAGGGGCAAGTCCACAAAGGTCTTGAGCGTGGCAGCTTCTGTCCCCATGGAGTTTGGATGCACCACCCTCCCGGCACACAGACCTTTGTTCACCAACCTGGAAGCCCTCTGAACCCGGGGCTTTTGTTTTTGTATGGAGGCATGATCAATTATTAACTCCATTTCCAATCACCTTTCAGAAGAAGCGGGGAAGGAGCTGAAGATTCTGGGTTTCTAATCATGGTTTAGTCTTTCTGGTGACCAGTCTCCAGCCAGGAGCCCAGAATGAGTCCTCGCATTAGAACAAGAGATGTTCCCATCTCCCAGAAAGTTTCAAGGGATTTAGGAGCTCTGCCTCAGGAACCCGGGCAAAGGCCAATATACATACATCTCTCTTCTTATTTTACATTGCCCTAAACTTTCAGTAAGGTGATGAGGTACCTCCCCACACCCCACTCACCCCCCAACAACACGAGCCTATTTGAGAGGCTTAAACGAATGCACTGTTCTATGCGTCACAGTCCCAAAGCAATGCTGTAAGAAGAAAGAGGAGATTAAAAAAAAAGTTGAAGGTACTAAGTGCCAGACCTCGTATTCTACGTATATTGTTTCATTTGAGCCCAGTAATCCCATAATGTCACTGCTATTATCCTAGTTCTTAGATGAGGCTCATGAAAGTTAACATCCTGAAAGTCAGCAAGGCAACAAGCTCAACTGTATTCACGGGTGAAATTAATGAGCAATACTAACATATTTTGTTGTTGTTGTTTTCTTTTTTGGCCGCCCCATAGAGTTCCCAGGTCAGGGATCAGATCCGAGCTACAACTGCGATCTACTACACCGCAATTGCGGCAACACCAGATCCTATAACCCACTGCAGCCAGTGGAGGTCAAACTTGTGTCCCAGTGCTGCAGAGATGCCGCCAGTCCTGCTGCACCACGGCAGGAACTCGTGTTTTTAAAAACATCATTCATTTTGACATGCGTGGTAGGATTTCTAGGGAGCAGATTTACGTGTGTTACATTTAAATGTGTTTTCAATCCCTCAGGAGGGGAAAAACGGATAGTGACAACCTGCAAGTTTGTTAGGGGAAAAAAAAAAGGGAGCCTGGATTCCACATTGGTCACCAACAATCTAAAGTCAAGACCAGCCATTAGAAAGAAGTCTCTAGTAATCCCAAGAGTTGCTATTGCCAGCTGGTCCTAAATCCTGGTGAAAGCACACTCTCAGCCTGGGTCATTCCCAAGGTAGCAGTGATTTCTAACCACTTTACTCCTTCATCCTTGTAGATGTTTCTTCCTGTATCTGCTGAGTGTAGTTTGCAAGAGCTGATTCCATAGCTCTGAAGACAGAGGACATCTATTTGGGTTGTTTGGGATACGTGTCCAAAGGTCTCTTGATACAGTTATAGGACACAAAGGTGCCTTTTAAGTGGAGAACTGGGGCCATTTATTTAGCCTTTTGATAAGTGAAGTGAGAGAATTCTAGAAAGGGATTCAGCACCTCAAGCGTCAATGTTCATTTGACTATTTTTTTTTTTTTTCTTTTGAGGGCCACACCCGCAGCATATGGAAGTTCCGATGCTAGGGTCAAATCCTAGCTGTAGCTGCCAGCCTACACCAGAGCCATAGCAATGCGGGATCCAAGCCACATCTGTGACAAGGCCCCTGAGCAAGGCCAGGGATTGAACCCACATGCTCATGGATACTAGTCAGGTTCTAGGAGGGAACTCCTCATTTGACTATTAGTTGTACAAGTAAGAATGCACAAGAAGCTGTCCTGCTTTTAAACAAATGGCAATCCAATTAGGAAGTAGGGTGCCTGACACATAGTAGGTGCTCAACAAAGACTGCTGAAGGAAGGAAAAGTAATAAAACAAGCATACCAAAAAGGGTAAAATAACATAAAATGTGATCAATGCAGTAAGAAAGGCATGAGGTGCTCTGAAGGTTTGGAGGGTGGCGACCCTTCTCCCAGCAGAAGAGATGGTGAGGGTCTTCGTGAAGATGGAACAAGCACCTGGGCCCTGTCCACCCTTTCGCCTGGTGAAGAATAGGACCCACTCTATCACAGCAGCCTTGAAACATATGCTTATGACTTGATCTAAAGCAAATTTCATTCAAAGAATAAAGAAGCACAAAATGAAATATCTTTCCCTCTGGAAATTTAGCAACTAAGTCTCACTAAAATGTCAGAAACGAGTATCTCAGTTTTCTAAGCTATAATGGAGTCATTATGACACTTACAAATCTCTTTCTTCTATCTCCTTGCCATTATCTTGGAACTGAAAGTCTTTAGAATCTAACTTCTATGGCGGCTACGTCTTTCACCAGCAAAGAAAAGGTGGTGTTTCAATATGTGGGATGTTCTCAAAGTCAATTTTTATTTACTCATTCTGTAAAACCAGTTCGATTTAGTCAACCACTCACATGAAATTTTATAGTCTGGCATGTCAAAAACCCCATGATGATAAAGAGTCATTTAACTCTAATACATATGCAATTGCTATGCAAGCCATTTGGCACAAATTCCCTCTCAAGACCTCCATTATTTGTTTCAATAGAATAAAAATTCAAAGAGAAACAAATTTAAATCTTAGAAAAACTCTATAAAGTGCTCTAGGATGCTTTTCCCCTCCCCGCCTCATGCATCTGCTACATATTAACACACTAAAACAACAGAAGAGATCTATAAACATTTCCTGCAAGGAAGACATAAGACATTCTGGTGCATGTCTTAGTAACAGATGTTTTAGTACATCTGAAATCCAATATTCAGCAAAGCCGTGATGATATACTTCATCACAAAGAAATATAAGTTAAACGTGATTTGTATTTCTTTATAATAGTTTGTCTTTCTCAAGGGCAATTTAGCAGAAACCTATCATTCAACTCTTGCTAAGAGTCTAATCATGTGAAACAGAAATGAATTTCACAGAGGCTGTACTAGAATGCTACACACACTCAGAGAATCAGAATACTAGCAATGATGGAATCCAACCTCATGTCACAGGTATGTCATTATCCCAGGTCAGCATGGCTAGTCAATGGCAGGCTGGACCAGAGCCCAAGTTTCTGGATTGCCCACTGTAACAAATACACATGCACAATAACTGTTGCAGCCAGAGCTTTTCTGGTGAGGATACAATGACTTCTGTTAAACAAAGAAGTCCTAACCAAAACACAGTTTGAGTTTCCCAGTAGATAGGCGAGGGGAAAATGGATGGTTCATATATACTTTTTCCTCCACTAAGCTTTTAATTATTGTTATCATTTAGTGTTTGTTTCAAAGAGGGGTTTAAAAGTCTGGGGGACTTGGTATCTGACAGGTTGGTATGATATCTTTATTCATGGTAGAGATGACTCTTCATAACGTAATTGTGATATTTATTACACACTTCTTTTACTAGACTAATTAACTGCTGTTTGATTTGGTTATAGTTTAGTAGAGATCACTGGGAATAGTAATTAACAAAGACAATAACAACAAAAGTCAACAAGACTAAACTCACTGCGTCCAGCACTGTTTCTAAGAGCTCCACATATATTGACTCCTTTAATCTTTCAACACTAAGGCCTTTGCTAAGTGAAGAAACAGAAGGGCAAAGAAGGTTATGCAGTTGGTAAGTGACAAGCCAGAGAATCTTCCAGTATTCCACTAAGACATCTGGATATAACACTGGGGGAGAAAACAGACAAAACATATTGCACGATTTTTTTTTTTTTAGCTGCGCCCAGTACATATGGAAGGTCCCAGACCAGGGATAGAACCCACACCACAGCAGCAATCCAAGCTGCTGTAGTGACAACACTGGACCCTAAACCTGCTGCACCACAAGAGCACTCCTGTACATTTTTTAAATAAAAATTCAATTCCTGCTGCCATCACCATTCAGAACGGTGTTTCTTAAACTTGAGTGTACATACAAATTACCTGGGAACCTTATTAAAACACAGGTTTTGATTCACTAAACCTGGGGTTGGAGGCTGAGATTCTACATTTCTAACAAGCATCACCCTGAGTAATGAGAGATTAGAGCACTGAAATTATGTGCTTATGAAGAAAGCACTACTGTGTACCTGATTTTATATATGGGAGGAAAATACTGTTAGTGAACCTAAGATTCAACCTAACTAGGATGAAAAATCAATCATATATGAAGTTCCCATTATGGCTCAGTGGTAACAAACCTGACTAGTATCCATGAGGACGCAGGTTCGCAGGTTCGATCCTGGCCTCGCTCAGTGGGTTAAGGATCTGGCATTGCCATGAGCTGTGGCTTAGGAGGCAGCTGTGGCTTGTGTCTGGTGTCGCTGTGTCTGTGGTGTAGGCCGGCAGCTGCAGCTCTGACTGTACCCCTGGCCTGGGGACTTCCATATGCTGTGGGTACAGCCCTAAAAAGACAAGGACCAAAAAAAAAAAAGAATCAATCCTATATAGAGCCCACTTTATCTTTCCAATGATTGTTACCATTCTTTCAAGATGAACCACCAGTTAAGCAAAAACATCCATGGCTCCTTACCAGACACAGATGACATGTTTTCAGAAGCCAATCTCACAGGAGGGACATGTGTAAAATGCAGCTGAAGGCAGGACTTGGAGTAATGGCTACCTAATTAACTTGATATAAAACAGATTATTTACATTTCCAGTCCTACAAAGGTTTTTTTTCCCCTATAACAAAATTCCCTGTAGTTAGAGGTTTTTGTGACAAGTTTTTTAATGGTTAGGATTAACATACGTGATTCTAAATCATCAAAGAAGCTTTAATTGGTCTTTGAAGGATGGAATCCATTCTGCTACCCAAATATATTGCTCTCCTAGAACCCATTATGAAGCTGGTTTGCTCTTACCTGGATTTCAGATTAGCCTGGTTCCATGAACTCTGGCCTAATTATGTTTTTAAAAAGAGGGAAGTCAATGACATTCAAATCTCAAATAAAAGATCTTTGACCTTCTGGGGAAACTCTAATTAACTAAAGCATCTTAGTTGTTGTTTTCAGGCTTAATTGTGTCTCCCTCAAATTCTTACGTTCAACACAGTACCCCCAGTATCTCAGGACTAGATTTGAAGGTGAGGTCTTTTTTTTTTTTGTCATTTCTTGGGCCGCTCCCGCGGCATATGGAGGTTCCCAGGCTAGGGGTCCAATCGGAGCTGTAGCCGCCGGCCTACGCCAGAGCCACAGCAACGCGGGATCCGAGCCGTGACTGCAACCTACACCACAGCTCATGGCAACACCGGATCCTTAACCCACTGAGCAAGGCCAGGGACCGAACCCGCAACCTCATGGTTCCTAGTCGGATTCGTTAACCACTGCTCCACGACAGGAACTCCCGAAGGGGAGGTCTTTAAGTTACAATGAAGTCATTAGAGTGGCCCCTAAGCCATTATGACTGATGTCCTTACAAGGAAAGGAGACACAGACACACACAGGGACGATCACGTGAAGACACAGGAGAAGATGGCCATCTATAAGTCAGGGAGAGAGACCTCAGAAGAAGTCAACCCTATCTACACCTTAATTTCAGACTTCTATCCTCCAGAACTGTAAGAAAATAAAGTTCTGTTATTTCAGCCACCCAGTCTATGGTACTTTGTTATGGTAGCCCTCGAAAACTGATACATTCACTTTTTGCTTTGATTCTCACTTCAGAGTGAAATACACCAGAAACTCACTATACTCCCTTTATGTATGATTCACAAACAGATGGGTTGTATGTTATCTGCTGTGAACCTTATTTATGAAAACACTGGGGTACAGGGAGGCCCATGGTGAGAATCAGAAGGCCTTGCCATAGATACCAAATGACTCGTTTTCTTCCTACTCAACAGTGAAAGGTATTCTAGATCAATATGCATATTTCTATTCACTGATATTTAGACTATGCCACCAGCAAAACAATCTGCAGCCCACCTGGATTTAAATTTTGGTGGTATCATTTAATTAGCTGTATCGTCTCCAAATCCGAGGCCCATCCATGTCTAAAATGGGTGCTTACTTCATAGAGTTATGGTAAAGATGAAACGAGATAACGTATTTCAGAATAGACAGTGGCTGACCAGCTCTTCCAGTAACATGCTGGATTCCTATCTGCCCTGGTTATTCAATTAATAGAACACAGTCAAAGCTCTCATCTCTTAAGGACTTGCTTCAGCAGAAGGACAGTAAGTTTAAAAAGTACACTAAAGCAAAGAATCATAAAAATTTATCCTAGTACTTGCAAACATTTTACATTAATTTATATCCTATGTTCATTTATTCACCAATTTTTGGTGTGAGGCAAAGGTCATTTCTTTGAAAATGGTCTGCTAAATGGAGTTCTGGTTGTTTTTCCTATGTAAACTATGCCATGATGTATTATCAATTTTTGCCTTCTATTTCTTGAAAGACAATCAAGAACCGAAAGAGCTCTCAAATACAATCTGGGTGCAGAAGCTTCCTATATTTTTATAATCCCTGATCCTTCCTGTACTCAGTTCAACTGCAATATTTTTTTTAGCGCAGCATTTCTCAAAGTTAGCATGCTTCAGAATCACCTGGAAAGTCTGGAAAAATGCAGATTTCTGGGCCTTACTCTCAGGGTTTCTGCTTCATCATATCTGTAGCGGGGCCCAAGAATCTGCTTTTTAACAGTCCCTAGAAGATGCCGCTGATCTGGTAACCACATTTTAAGAACTCAGCATCACTGATTCTATCTTTCATAGAACATGCATCTTTCTGCTTTTGTATTTCACTGCCTTACATAATATTTAACTAAATTCCACAACTTAAGGGCAAATACTACTAATGCTTGGTAGCTTACAGCTCCACTGGGAGGGACGGAAATTCCTGGGGATCCAACTGGAATGTCCATAGACATTCTCTCCACAAGTATCAGTTAATTTGTGTTCCAGAAAGAGTGGGGAGTATCAGTTAATGCAGTGAATTGGTTAAATGGAGTGGAGATCAGTTAGGAAAACTTCAGCTGCATTCAGATGAAGCCTACCACTTTCATGCATCCACCTTCAACATACAGGAGAAAAGAGGCATGAGCTAGAAATATGTTTTTACCATCATCACATACGTACTAAAGACTTCTTACTACTCAGCATCTCAAGCTATAATAATATTACTATACAGCTGAGCAATTCAGCTTTAATTTGTAGGTATAAAAATTCCCTGTTGAGACTTCACAGGTGAGTCTTTATCACTGTCATCTTATGAGAAATCATGTGGCAATTTGTGATTCAAGACTCGGTATGACTTTTTTTAAAATCTCACCCTGCTTCTTTCTTAACTTTCTTTGAAAATCTCACCCTGTTTCCTAAAAGTTTCAGCTAATCCACATACACCAGAACCTTGGAGATGCAGACCCAAGAGAGTGGCATTTACTTGTGCCTTTCTGGGTTCAGTGTATCCAAAATCTATTTTCATTCAACTAAACAACAAACTTATATGCTAGAATATAAATTACTACCCCCTCCCCCATATCCTTTGGCTCTCCAGCTGCACTGGTAAACCAAGACGAGGTTAGCCAATTGTGACAGCTTGTCAGGATCCCATGAAGGAGATTCACTTCCAGTTGCACACATGTGAACCAGGGGCCAACGGCAAAGAAGCCACTGCCCCAGTCTCACTCTTTCCAAACTGACCCCCCCGTCCAAACCACAGAAGCACTGGAAGGCAGGAGAAACCCAGGGCCATAAAAAAAGACACTAGAAACCCCAGCTCCTTTCTCTTCCAAACTCTAAGGAGACCGTCTAATTTATTCATAAAATATACGCTCCATGACTCTTGCATTTGGCTTGTTTTATGCTTCTTTCTTATCTTGATCAAAAGAAATGAAAGATATGAGGACTAGAAGGAAAAAAAAATGAAACAATATTCTTAGCAAACAATATTACCAACTATAAAGCCCAAAACAACTTGCAAAGGGATATTATGAGAATTTAGCAAGGTTACTGCCTACGAAATCAGTATATACTAAAGTCAATAGCATTTCTAAACTACAACAAAAAGACTCAGAAAATGCAACTTAAAATGACTGCTTGTGGTATATTCACACAAGTGAATCCTACACATTGATGAGAAAGAAGAATCTATAGCTACAAGTGGATGATCACAAAAATAACACTGAGCAAAAGAAGCTGGCTCCAGAAGAACACAGACTCCATGACTGATTTATATAACGTACTTAAAAAGGGCAAACTGACCCATGCTTTTGGAAGTCAGGACAGTGGCAGCCCTTGGGGGAACAGCAGTAATGGAGGAGGAACACGAGGATGGCTGCTAGGGAACCTCGAATGTTGTGGGTTTTTATCTGAAAGCTCCTGTTTAATTTTAAAATTCAGCAAGCTGTGCATTTACAGAAAGACACACATGTATTATATACTGCAGTAAAAGGTTTTTTTAAAGATACCACTTACAATTGCAAAATAACAATAGTAATAATTAAATACTGAGGTACAAATTTCACAAGAACTGTGTAAGAACTTTATGAAGTTTTTTTTTTTTTTTTTTCCTTTTTAGCCATGCCTATGGCATGTGGAAATTCCCAGGCCAGGGACTGAACCTGCGCCACAGCAGTGACCCAAGCCTCTGCAGTGATAACACTGGAGCCTTAACCCACTGCACCACAAAGGAAATCCAAGAGTTTTTAAATTTAAAATTTCTTTAAAGAAGATCTCGAAAGATATACCATATTTTCGGGTTAGGAAATTCAGTGCTATTCTTTCCACGTTGAGCTATAGGCCCAAGGCGATCACAACAGGATTTCTTTTTGTTTATTTTGGAAAGTAAGCCCTTGTCGGTAGCATCATTTAAAATATTTTCTCCTAGTCCATAAGTTTTCTTTTGGTTTTGTTCATTATTTTCTTTGCTGTGTAAAAGCTTATAAGTTTGATTATGTCCCATTTGTTAATTTTGCTTTTATTTCTATTGTCTTAGGAGACTGACCTACAATGCAATTTCTTAATGGAAATCTATAAGGAGGACCAAGCTACCTCTGAAGGAGAGGAAAGCGGGGAAGCTGGCCCTGTGGTTATCAGTAACACACAGGACAGAGTACTCAGGTAGACACACAGAGCCCTGAAACAGAATCAAGAGCTCAGAAAATGATCCTTGGTTATCTGGAAATCTGATATAAGAGAACTAGCATCACATTATGAGTGGGAGAGGCTGGACTATTCAATGCACACTGCTGGGGCAATGGGTTATCTAGAGAGAGAGAAAATTAATCCCTACTTCATACCATATTAAAAAAAATCAATTTCAAGGATTTAAATTGAAGATTTGAATGTGAAATGCAAAACTTTAAAACTGAGAGAAGAAAATACAGAAGAGTATTTTTATGGCACTCAGGTGGTCAAGGACTTTTTAAATAAGAAACAACGATATTAATCTTAAATAAAGATATAGAGTAGATTTGAATATTTTAAAATTAGAATTTCTGATAATCAAAAGCAATTAAAACCAAGTAAAAGGAGTTCCCATCATGGCACAGTGGTTAACAAATCCGACTGGGAACCATGAGGTTGCAGGTTCGGTCCCTGCCCTTGCTTGGTGGGTTAACGGTCCGGCGTTGCCGTGAGCTGTGGTGTAGGTTGCAGACGCGGCTCGGATCCCGCGTTGCTGTGGCTCTGGCGTAGGCCGGTGGCTACAGCTCTGATTCGACCCCTAGCCTGGGAACCTCCATATGCCGTGGGAGCAGCCCAAGAAATAGCAAAAAGACAAAAAAAAAAAAGTAAAAAACCAAAACCTGGGAAAAAGATCTTTGTGTATGACAAAAGAGTAATATGCAGTCTGAAAATAACTCCTAGGAATCAAGTAGAGAAAAACAAACAAAAAAGCAAAGTGGGCAAAAAAATGAGCAAGCACTTTTAAAAGAAAGCAAATTAATAGTCAATAAATATATGAAAAGCTGTTCTTATTAGTTACCAAGGAAGTGCAAATTAAAATCACAATTGAGATAGAATTTCATATGCTCCAGATTAATAAAAATATTTAAGTTGGATATCAAGAAATGTCATTATCACAAGAAGCATCATTATCATATACTAGTGATGGTGATATAACCACTTTAGAAAACAATTTTACACGTACAAAGTTTAACATGCACATATCCTACAGTCCAGCAACAATGTGCATACAAGCACTGTTCATAAAAGCCCAGACCTGGAAACTTCCCACATGTCCATCAACAACAAAAGGACATTTACACTGTATATGCATACAATGAAATACCTCACAGCAGCAAAAGTGCATGCAGCTACATGCATCAAGATGGATGAATGAACCTCCAAAAACAAGTTGATGGTGGAGAACACTGCACAATGGTACACATTTACCAGTGCTCATCAAACTCTATGCTAAGTGGGTAAATTTTACTGCAAGCAAATTATACCCCAATAAAGCTCTCCCTGCAAAAGCTGAGAAAATAAAGTGAGGGGGGAAAGTGCCAAGAGTATCATCCCATTTGCAAAAAATCTACACCAGACAAACATAAAATCCAACATAGTCAAGTTATAAAGAAAATTAAGAGAAAGAAGACAAATCAGAAGAGTAATTCCCTTTTGGGGGCAATGCAAAGGAATGGAGTTAAGGAAAGTCATGTAAGGGGCTTCATAAGTACAAACTGAGTAGTGGCACAAGGTACTTCCATTTTTTCTTAACCATTAAAACCAGAAACATATAAATGATATGCTCTTTTATTATATTTGATCTCAAACATTTTTTACGTAAAGAAAATTTAAATTGTTCAGTCGATAACAAATAATTATGGCTAGTTACTTTGTTTTGGTTTTAGGTTCCTCCTTAACTTCAAAGTTTCAAAACTTAATCACATTGAATTTCCTAATTTTGATTATATTCTTCAAAAATGCACCTTTAAATATTAAGGGCTAAAGGGCTATGATGTATGTAACCTACTTTCAAACAGTATGCAAAAAAATAAATTATATATATATGTTATACATCTACAGAGATGTGATAAAGCAAATGCAGCAAAGGCTTAAAATGCAGAACTTGGCTATTCTTGCAACTTGACATTGTTTCAAAATTTAAAAAAAATTTAAACTGTTGTCTAAGGAGAGACTAAAAAGGCAGCATAGGAAACATCACTAGATACTGAGAACACACTTTTCCTGCCTCTAGCCTATTCTAAGCATGTCGGATTATAATGCCTGCTCCCTCCCACTGGTCTCAGACAAAAAGATTCTGGGATGACCAGTCTGAAGCATCAGATACAATACTATGAAAGTGTCCTGGCCTAAAACTGTCATCCAGGAGTGAAGTGGTTCCTTATGACACCAAAAGTGCTGATAATTTGGGAGAAGACAGGGTTGGTTCACAAATTTCTGTTTAAAAAAGTGTACTGCCTTCTTTGAAGAACAAAAATACAAAAAGACAAATGTCTCCTAACTTCTGAAAACAGTAATGGAAATCAATTCACTCTCTCAAGCGCTGTGGATTTTCTAAAGCAAAGTTAAGTTCTGCTGCATAAACACTGAAGAGAGATGCTTTTGTTCCCACACTTGACACGTATTCGATCACAAGTCCTCTTTTACAGTATAGAAGGGCTACGCAGGAGAATATAAGCTCTTTAAAAGCAAAATCCATACTCTAATAGATACCTTTTGACTAATGATAAACAGCTTCTTGCTTACCATATTATATTCAGTATGAATACACAAGTCAATACACAATATGATCTAAGGAAAAATAAGACCAGATGAGATGGGAGTGTACACCATCTCAAAGGAGGTGCTGAAACTCGCCTGCTGCTATACATCATAGCTCATTAGAAATTTACATTAGCCTCCTCAGGGTCAAAAAGGCACTTTGCATAGAAAAATTTATCATGCCCTGGTTTGCCATAAGGATAAATCTTTTAGGGAAAAGTCATGGGAGTGTGCCATAGCTCACTGATAAGTTAATTACTAGTGCTACAAAGCATGTGACCAACGGCTTTTGGGAAAAGTTCTGCTTAGTATTTATTGTAGTAACCACAAAGGCCTTCCTGCTATGAATTAAAGCCAGCCACAACATTTTAATTCTGGCTACTGAGTGATTAGAGCAAGAACAGGCAGCTGCTGAGGTATTTCAGCACTTTGGTAGAAACAACAATGTGACAGTCTGAAGACCTTGGCTCTCTAAATGTATTTTGTTATTAGTGCAGTTACAATAGGGAATCAGTTAGGGTAGGAAAAGGAAAATATGCTTCTAAACACAATCGTAAAATATATCTGACACCAGTGTTCTTAATTTACTAGAGTTGTGGAAATCTTTGAAACTTTGATGAGAGACATGAACGCTCACTCTTGGAAATGGCACATGTAACCATAAACACATCATTTTACATTTAATTTCAGAGGGTCCACTGACCCCAGTTTAAAATGCCCTGCACAGCACAGATGATCCTAATACTGGAAGGAAGGAAAGAAGGGCAGAAGGGAAGAAGGGAGGGAGGGAGGAAGGAAAAAAAAGAGTGCCAACTCAAGCCTTTATGCCTAAAGAATGACAAACGGCAAAAGAGGCCAAAACTAAACACAGTTAAGAGATGGCAAATAGGCTACTTGTTGCCTTTTAAAATAATCATTATAATGGCTTTTATATTAATAAATCTCACTGATTAACCAAAATGATACATTCCTACAAAATGCAGTCACAGACTTATTTTAGCTAGCGCCCTTCTTCCTAAACAAAGACTTGCACTAAGACAATTATTAATTACAACCAATTTACTGGGCACTTACAATGCCCAAGAGTCTGCTGAAAACAAAAACTACTGACCCAAATAGTTTTCCTAGGATATAGACTGTAGCATACTGCTCTAATTGTTTAACTTAATCCTTGTTCTTTTGTAAATCCTTGTTCAAATGTAAATTACATCTGGCAGAGCGTCTCAGAGCGTGGGGTACTGGATCTTTTCTGATGATCTCTAGAAATACAAAATTACAAATCTCTGCTTCATAATTTACAAGGAAAAGCAGAGCTGTGAGCAAGATGATTCAATTCTAACATAGCAGAGGGGATTGGAACAAATCTGAGAACAAACTTTACTTCTGATTAGAGAAAACAGAAGATTAAAAATATGATTACTCAAATACATGTGATGTTATGATATAATTTATTAATGGATTACCAAATAAAGCACAGTAATTATGGATTTCCCTTGTCAAATTTACCTTCTTACTTTCCTTAGAGCCAATAGATTGTAGAACATAGGCACACAAACACACATTCCTTTCTTATACCCTATTTTCTGGATGAGTGCACCATGGAATTTTAACAAAAGCATTATTTATTCAACAGTTGAGCATCTGACAAAATTACAAAGCAGTAACTATCTCTCAATCTTAGGAATTTATCTTTATTTCTCTAATAATTCTCAAATACACTTTTAATTGTACGCAACCAAACCCAAAAGAAACATTTAAAAAATACTTAAAGATTAGAAATGCCCCTTAACCATCCACCTAGAAAAACCTCTAATTACAGAAGGACTTTAAAATTTTTGCTATGTTTTAAATATCTTAAAAGAACAGGAGTTCCCGTCATAGCTTGGCAGAGACGAATCTGACTAGCATCCAAGAGGATGCAGGTTCAATCCCTGGCCTCACTCAGTGGGTTAAGGATCTGGTGTTGCCATGAGGTGCAGGTGTAGGTTGCAGAGACTGCTGGGATCTGGCATTGCTGTGGCTGTGGTGTAGACTGACAGCTGCAGCTCCGACTTGACCCCTAGCCTGGGAATCTACATATGTCACAGGTGTGGCCCTGTGAATGATTAAATACATGAGATCTCACTAACCTGACCCTAAGGAGCTCCTCGCTGCCAACATCCACTCTACATGTCTGCTATATACTTCATTTTTTTAAATAACAAATTTGTTGAGGTATAATCCATATACCATGCAATTCACCCATTTAAAATGTACATTTCAGGGAGTTCCCTGGTGGCCTAGTAGCTAAAGGACCTGGCGTTGTCAATGTTGTGGCTCAGGTCTAATCCCTGGCTTGGGACCTCCCGCATGCTAGGGGCATGGCCCAAAAAATAAATTTTTAAAAATAACAATAAAAAAGTAAAATGTATATTTCAATGGGTTTTGGTATATTGAGAGTTGTACAGTCATCACCACAATCACTGGTAGAACATTCTCAACACCCCAAAAAGAAATCTCGCACCCACTTGTAGTCTCCTCCATCCCCCCCCACCCCCCCCCCGCCTCCCCAGACCTTGACAACCCCCTCCCTAGGCTTCTTCAGAAAAACTTTTCTTAGTTTTCATTCTAATGATCTGAGTTTGCATTCTTTTCAGTACTGTATCTTCCTTTACATTATATTTAAGACATTTTCTCAACAGGTAGAATCATTCTGATTCTGACCAAAGTTCAAGTGGCTATTACATGCATCTTTACAAGGACTTTTATACAATTCTTTAAATTCAGAATCACTGAACATGAGAGTCAGGTGAAGCCTTGGGTATTATCTGGTCCAACCTCCTCAATTTACAAACTGGGGCCATTTCTCTAGATGCTAAGTTACTTGTCCAGTGTCCTCAGCCAAGCCAGGACTAGAACATGGGTTTCCACTTGGTTGTATTTAAACACAACATCAGTAAATACACTCTACCAATTCATTTAACAGCCACTCTGCTTTCTTTCATTTCTGAACTACTCAGGTAAGAAAATGACAGGACAAAGTTTCATGTGGATTTTTCTCCCCACACAACAATCTGGACATCTAGCTTTAAAAATTTCATAGACAGGAGTTCCCATCGAGGCTCAGCGCTTAACGAACCCAACTAGCATCCATGAGGACGAGGGTTTGATCCTTGGCCTCCTTCAGTGGGTTAAGGATCTGACATTGCCGTGAGCTGTGGTATAGGTGGCAGATGAGGCTCGGATCTCATGTTGCTGTAGCTGTGGTGTAGGCCGGTGGCTACAGCTCTGATTTGACCCCCAGCCTGGGACCCTCCATATGCTGCCGTTTCGGCCCTAAAAAGACAAAAAGACAATAAATAAATAAATAAATAAAATAAAAATTTCATAGACAGTAAGTAAAATCCTCCCTCTAATTTCTACAAATATACTTGAACAAGTGCCTTTCTTCAGCCAATGCAACAATGTGCATTAACCAGTTGTTTGTGACACAAGAAGTACCCACTTCTGGGGCAAAACTCTATCTCACTTCAACACACCCATGGAACGCATCTTAATGTTTTGGCCATTTGAATGTGATAACAGCTGAAAGCAAAGTCACGGTTTATTAAACCAAAGAAGCTGTATGCTATGTATAAGCTGGCAATTCTCTATGTATTGGGACTCCTTGCAAAGTTCCAGGAAGAGGTTACACCACATCAATAGAGTTTGCTTCCATGCATTAACCTGTAACAATTAATTTATAACAACTTTGGTGTTCACACATCTATCCTACTGCTTAAATACATGCAAATTTATTCATCACACCAATCATTGCTTTTTATATTTAAAGATGATGGCCACTAATAGTGACTGTTATTCTTGTGCACGGATTTGCCTGAAAAGACTCTCATATGTTTCAGATCATAAATACAATTATTAAAAAGTAAATACTACGTTAAATCTTAGGCTCTAGCAATTCGAGAGTGGACATCAAGCAAATCAAGCTGATGTGGGTTCAGTGCCAGGTACTGTGTTCCAAGCACTCTTCAAGGCTTAACCTGTGGAATCCTCACACCCTCCTCAAGTCGGCCCTTTCATTCTCACTCACAAATGAGGAAACTGTGGCAAGGGGAGGTCAGGTAACCTGTCCAGGGTCACACAACAGTACATGAAAAAGTTGGGATTTGAACTCAGGACAGTCGGCCTCCAGAGTCTGTGCCTTTAACCACTGCTCTATGGGTCCATCGTGAAGAAAGTCCACAAACATCCAGTGTGTGCACACTCTTTCAAAGACTGTCACCCAGGCAGCTATGAGTGCCACCTGTTTGTGGTCCTCCCTTTTCAGATGAATTAGCAAAGACTGCCTCTTGTCTAGCACTCTAAGAACAGCCAAGACAGAAACATGAAATCCAAGACAGGATCTCAACAAGAAATTAACAACTCAATTAGAAAGGCAAGTTATGCCAACATGAAATAATTAGTGAAGGCAGTGTTCGGGTCACCACCAGATGTGAAGATATGATCCATGTCATCAAAGAGGTTTACTCCTTCCTGTTTGCCTTGTCATGAACCTGACCATCACGATGGCTCCCGCCTACACTTTTTCAAAAAGCTTTAAAGGAACATTCTGAAGTCTTGGGCAAGTCTTCTTCAAGGAAACATTCAGAGAACATTTTCAACTATGAAATGTCTCTAAAAACTGTCATCAAACATCACTACTGAGGTAGGCTTCTGTCCGAAAACCTGACACAGAAATAGAAAGCTCTTCATATGACAGACACCTGCCTCTACAAGCCCCTAAGCTCTGATCTAGTTATAGTTATACCTGGTGCACAATGAGAGCTTTAAACAAAGCACAATCACCAGCCACTCTAATCAACTGCAATTTGTCTTTAGTGATATTGATTTCATTTACTATCTTTCAGGTGATCCATCACATCACCCTACATTCCTCAAAATCCATTGCAGTGACTTGCCAAAACTCTTCCTTGAAAAATGGCATCTCTGGCCCCTCCCTTAGCAGAAAAATGTCTTGCAATTGCTTTTTAAGAAAACTTTTATTTACATAGGGGGTTCTGCACAGCACACATCTAACTCTCAATCCGGTGAAAACTAGCCACATCAGACTTCAGAGTATCTAAAATTGTTAAGTAAAATGTCTATAAATATCCTAATACATAGTTTGTTGCTTATAACATGGGTTCTCAAGCTATAAATAGTGAGGACTATTCTCTATAAATGTAGAACAGCTGTTATTTGAATTTTGAGAGGCAAGGACTACAACAATTGGATATTCTAACAGCAGTTTACTTTTCCCATCTACCATCCTTACAGTATTTCAAATTGCAAACTCTATTCAACTGCTTCATTGTCACCTGACTATATAACTTGATTTCAATTAATTCTTAGGGTACGATTTATTCTTGTATTTTAACTTGATTTACACCATCTAATCCACTGTCATGGTTTCATTCGCCCCAACACCAAACTAATTTTCATCCTCTATTTCTTTTATATATATATATATGTCCACACCTGCAGCATATGGAAATTCCTGGGCCAGGGACTGAATCTGAGCCACAGCTGTGACCTATACCATGACCCAAGCCTACACTGCAGGAATAGAACCTATATTACACAGTGACCTGACCTGAGCCGCTGCACCATGGTGGGAACTTCCTCTGTTTATTTTCTTTCTTTCTTCTTCTTCTTTTTTGGTTGCACCCACAGCAGATGAACGTTTCTGGGCCAGGGATCAAACCTGTACCACAGCAGAAACCCAAGCCACTTCAGTGACAACACCAGATCCTTAATCTAAGGCGCCACAAGAGAACTCCCTGTATTTATTTTCTTGAATATAAAAAAATCCAATTAGGAGTTCCCATCACGGCTCAGCGGTAACAAACCCAACTAGGATCCATGAGGATGTGGGTTTGATCCCTGACCTTGCTCAGTGGGTTAAGGATCCACATGGCCGTGAGTGGTGTGGTGTAGGTGGCAGACATGGCTCAGTTCCAGCACTGCTGTGGCTGTGGCATGGAGCTAAAGCTCCAATTCAGCCGCTAGCTGGGGAACTTCCATATGCTGGGGGTGCTGCCCTAAAAATAAAATAAAATAAAATAAAATAATTTAAAAAATAAAAATCCAATTATGAAATTATTTGCACAATGCTAATATTTTTGTGTTATTTACTTCTAAATGAAAAATTAATATCTTGTAAACTACATACAAGCCACTGTTTAGGAGCTACAAACGTCTTATTATTCATTCAATGTTTACTGTAAGCCTTTGTGCTAAGTATACAATGACAAGCAAAATGACATGATGCCTGAAGCTACATGAGAGCTTCCAGAGACATTCTCATTTATGTTCATAGAGCCTGCACAGAACACTCAGCCACACTCATCCAAGACCATGCATTTTATGTACATTTGTAAACTGCTCTTTATTAATTGTGCTCCATTATGTCTGGGAGCTGCAATGCAAATGGTGCTTTATAAAATATTAAATCGCCACCAAAAATAAAATTCTCGGAATAGCAGATGTTTCTCTGTAGGAGCACATACAAGTCAAGAGTTGGAACGCAGGAGAGGAAAGAATGTATTCTTAGAAAAATAAACCGGCTGGAAACAGGCAGTCACTAAACAACCCTAAAATAAGATGATCCTAACACCTTTTGTATCAGTAGTTTTCTCCTCAACAAGTAGAAATCTACCCCGCCTGAAATACACAGGACTCCTCTTCAGGCAAGAAAGACCATTTTCAATTTATATTTATTAAACCACCACAGTAACCTGAAAATGTGTATGAATGTCAGGGACTTCTAATGGTAGGTTTCCTCACGCAGTTAAAGTTCTCAGTTCCCACCAGTCAGAACGCCCACCCTACAAGGCTGTGGTCACAGTCTAGGAAAAGTTGCACTATGCGTTGTTGTTGTTTTTTTTTTTTTTTTTTTTTTTTAATGGCCACACAAATAGCACACGAAGTTCCTGGGCCAGGGGTTGAATTAGAAATGCAGCTGCAATCTACCCCACAGCCACAGCAACATGGATCCAAACTGCACCTATGACCTATGCCATGGCTTGGGGAAAGACCAGATCCTTAACCCACTGAGTGAGGCTAGGGATTGAACCCACATCCTCACAGGGACAACATTGGGTTCTTAACCCACTGACCCATAACAGGAACTCCCGCATTCATTTTTCAGTGGCATTTGTAATTGCCCAACAAGCAGAGAAATGTTAGGAATTAAAAGTTGGCAACATGGTAGAATCCGAAGAAAAGAGTGTGAGTCAATGGGGAATTAAAAATAAAAAATTCTTCATAGCAAAAGAAACAATCAAAATGAAAGGTGATGAAACAGAGTGGAAAAAAAAATATCTGCAAGCCATATATGGGATAAGGAGTTAATATCCAAAGTATATAAAGAACTCATACATCTCAACCACAAAACACAAGTATCTGATTTAAAAATTGGCAGAGGAACAAAACTGACATTTTTCCAAAGAAGATATCCAAATAGTCAACAAGTACATAAAAAGATGTCCAACATCACTAATTATCAGGGAAATGCAAACCAAAACTTCAATGAAATATCATCTCACACCTGTTAGAATGGTTATCATCAAGAAGAAAAGAAATAACTAGCATTGCCAAGGATGTGGAGAAAATGGAACCCTTGTACGTCTTTGGTAGGAATGTAACTTGGTACAGCTTCTACAGAAAACAATATAGAGGTTTCTCAAAAATTAAAAACATATGATCAGGCAATTCCACTTCTGAGTATGTACCCAAAAGAAATAAAAACAAGATATCAAAGATAAATATGCACTCCCATGATTATTGCAACATTTTTCACAACAGCCAAGATACAGAAGTGGAAACAACCTAGGTGCCCATCAATGGATGACTGGATAAAGATGTTGTGTGTCTGCATATGTACATACACGTGTACACACACACACACACACACACACACATACACACACAGTGGACTATTAGCCATGAGGAAGAAGAAAATCCTGCCATATGCAACAACATGGATGGATGGACCTTGAGAACTTATGCTAAGTGTAATAAGCCAGACAGGGAAAGACAAACACTGTATGATATCACATATGCAGAATCTAAGAAAAGTTGAACTCAAAAACAGAGTAAAATGTGGTTACCAGGGGCTAGAAGAGATGTTGTATCAGGGTACAAACTTGCAACTAGTAGATAAATAAATCCTGGAGATCTAATGCACAGCATAGCAATTATCAACAATACTGAGTCATAAACATCAAACTTGCTAAGGGACTAGATTTTAATTATTCCCACCACAAAGAAGAAAGAATTGTACGATGTGACAGAGGCACTAGCTAACATGACAATGGCAATCATACTGTAATACATAAATTTATCAAATCAACATGTTGTATACCTTAAACCTACACAATGTTACATGTCAAGTATATTTCAATTTAAACATTCTCTGGGACTTTACTTTGGAATACGGATGGGTCGCCAGTGTTTGCTGACTGAACTTAACAAATGAATATAACTAAAAATAACTGGGCTGAACTTCAAAGCCAAGACCACTTTGTTTAGCAAAACTTTTTCCACAAATAACATTTTTTCCTTCTATAGCCGAAATATGCATTTATGAATGTAATCAGTCTGGCCAACAAAGCAGCGCCTTTTTGTTTTTGGTATTTTGTTTTGTTTTGTTTTTTTGCTTTTTAGGGCTGCACCCATGCTATATGGAAGTTCCCAGGCTAGGGGTAGAATCAGAGCTGCAGCTGCTGGCCTACACCACAGCCACAGAAACACCAGATCCAAGTTAAGTCTGCAACTTACATCACATGGCAACGCCAGATCCCTGACCCACCATGCAAGGCCAGGGATCAAACCTGCATCCTCACGGACACTAGTCAGATTCGCTTCTGCTGCGCCACAATGGGAACTGCGGCAGCGACTCTTTTAGAGTAATAACTTTCAATAGCATTATGTAAGAGGACGGCCATAGCAATGATAGTCAGGGGTGGGGGTGGGGGGAGTTACAGCAACCCCATTCCTTTGTCAGAGGATATATGAGAATATCATTCTCAGAGGGACGTGTGATGTTTAAGTTTATCCAAAGGGGCTGTGGTTTTAAATGCTTTTTTGTTTGTTTGCTTGTCTTTTTGCCTTTTCTAGGGCTGCTCCTGCAGCATATGGAAGTTCCCAGGCTAGGGGTCTAATCAGAGCTGTAGCCACCGGCCTATGCCACAGCCACAGCAATGCGGGATCTGAGCCTCATCTGCAACCTACACCACAGCTCACGGCAACGCCGGATCCTTAACCCAATGAGTGGGGCCAGGGATAGAACCGGCAACCTCATGGTTCCTAGTCGGATTTGTTAACCACCGAGCCATGACGGGAACTCCTTAAATGCTTAAAAAGTACTTTCTATGTTATTCCTCAGGAAAGAAATGTTATTTCCAGAAAAATAAGGGTAAATAAGTAAAGAATTCCCAGGAGAATTAGGGTAAGCAAAGAACTGTGATGGAATTGAGGTGTCCACCATAGAGTAGAGCATGAGAAACAGCAAAGCAAAAGTGAAGGGAGCTGAGACAAAGCCCCTACTGTCTTCACCACTGAACAGAGGTCAGGAGTTTCCTGGTGGCTCAGTAGGTTAAGGGTCTAGTGTTGTCACTACTGTGGCTTGAGTCGCTACTGTGGCCACAGGTTTGATCTGTGGCCCAGGGAACTTGCACATACTGTGGGCACAGTCAAAAAAAAAAAATTGTTAAACAAAAAAATAGAGAGTTCAGAATATCACAAGTCACTAGTTCCTCCGTAATGCTTTGAGTGCCCATTCTCGCACTAGGCACCTTTGATGCGTCAAAATAAAGGAAACTAGTAAGCCTTCTTTCAAGAAGCTTACAATTCAGTTTTTCTTAAAAGAACAAGTTCATGATAGCATGGCGAAAATTACCTAAATAATGTTAAGGGAGTTTGACGTTAAGACGAGGGTTAGAGAAAGGAGGATGCATTTTGAATCACCTAAAAGGAACTAATGAACATGAGTTTGGAGAGCGGAAGTTACAAAGAGCATTTCAGATTGGAGAAAACACGATTGTAAGAACTTCAGGGAGTTCCTGCTGTGGCACAGTGGTTAATGAATCCGACTAGGAACCATGAGGTTGTAGGTTCAATCCCTGGCGTTGCTCACTGGGTTAAGGATCCAGTGTTGCCGTGAGCTATGGTGTAGGTCGCAGATGCGGTTCGGATCCCGTGTTGCGTTGCTGTGGCTCTGGTGTAGGCTGGTGGCTACAGCTCCAATTAGACCCCTAGCCTGCGAACCTCCATATGCTGCAGGAGCAGCCCTAGAAAAGGCAAAAAGACAAAAAAAAAAAAAAAAAAAGATCGGGAGTTCCCGTCGTGGCGCAGTGGTTAACGAATCCGACTAGGAACCATGAGGTTGCGGGTTCGGTCCCTGCCCTTGCTCAGTGGGTTAACGATCCGGCGTTGCCGTGAGCTGTGGTGTAGGTTGCAGACGCAGCTCGGATCCTGCGTTGTTGTGGCTCTGGCATAGGCCGGTGGCTACAGCTCCGATTCGACCCCTAGCCTGGGAACCTCCATATGCCACGGAAGCGGCCCAAAGAAATAGCAAAAAGACAAAAAAAAAAAAAAGACTGTAAGAACTTCAATGTGCAACTTAATAAGATCTGGACATGGTAAGAGGGTGGACTTTTCTGGGCAGGGAGAGCTGGGTTTACCAAGGTGGGAGGTAGTGAGTGATGTGGAGATAATAAAACAAGTTATGGAGATACGAGCTAAACTGAATCCCAGCAAACAAGTCAGGGACTTGAAACACCACAAATTGGCCCAACAGGCATCAAACATTTTTTTAAGCCCTTATATTATTCCTTAATTAGGCCAGACCAAGAGAGGCAAACTGTGCTTCTAACAGTTTTCCAACCAACTCCCATAAATCAAACAGATAAAAACATTCAATCAAAGCCACTGTATTTCAAGTTTGGGCGAACTAATGCACAGATGGTGATCACAGTTAATAACACTATATCATATACTTGAAAATTGCTAAGAGACCAGATCTTAAATGCTCTCACCGCAAAAAGGAAGTGGTACTTATGTGGTGTGATGGAAGTGTTAGCTAAGCTAGGGTGGTAATGATTTTGCAAGGTACAAGTGTATCGCATCAGCAACTTGCTGTAATCAAGTTACACAATGTCCAATGTCAATTACATCTCAATAAAACCGAGAGGAAAATGTTGACTGCATTGACAGCAAAGATGTTGTGGAGGTTACTGCTCATTAAATCACACTTAAGAGGACAAGGAGATATTTCACCCAGGGCTTAGTAACAAGACTAGCTATTTTCCTTTTGAGGGACTGGTTTATTTTCTTTTTATAGGCAGTCACATAACTGGTAGAGTTTTCCTTTTTGCATGGGCTTCTAAAAAATTCCAGCCAAATATGAGGTCCACCTCGAGCAGCTACACAGACTTTACAGTGTACACTGGGCGTCCTGCTCCCAGCTTCAAACTATTTCTTTTGCTCTGGATATCCTCTTCCCTAGGCCCTGGTTTCCAGTCTGTGCTCCGGAGCACTCAGTGCTTAGCTGGTGACCCTGTCTTTTATCCCCATTTTAACATTTTGGAATCAGGACACATATGACAATCAAGGTTTAATGGCTCAATGAATAACATTTTTTCTTTCTTTTGTGGCACCTCAATACTGACCAATCTTATAATTGACAGCATTTTCCCTTCAGTGAAAATATAGAAATAAATTGTAGTATAGGCTTGGAGCAGCCATAAAAGGTCACACTTTTCCCGAAAACGCTGAGACATAGGAAAGGGGCAAGCAGTAAGCCACAAGAGAGGCCATAAAGACAAAAAGCACAGGAAAGATGTGTGAAGGTACCTGGGATGGAGGCAACAAACAGGAGACACTGACTAAGGACACGGGCAGAACCCGCAAGGGTAGGAGCCAGAAGGAGAAGCAGGTTGCAGCTCCTGTAGCTCAGCCCTCCTGTGTGGGCTGCATGAACGCCTACTGAGTCTGGAGGTCATCCGCAGGTACCCCAAAAGAGCTCAGCCACAGAGAGCTCAAGACTTACAGCTATGTGACCTGGCAAATTCCCTGTGCTCCTTTCTCCCCGTCTCCTTGGAGCCTCCACTGTTGCAGGTATAAACACAGTCAATCTACACTTGTCCATTCAATGTGAATCTTCCGCATGCTTGACTCAAAATTTGATTTCTCCAATTAGTGCTGGTTTATTAATGACAAGCCATGAGTAGGAATCAAGTTTATGTTATCAGCCGGCCCCAAAGTATCTTAAACATAGGCATTTGCGTCAATTCTTCAGACTTCAGGTCGGTCTGTCCTATTTCCCCATGTGCTACAAACTTCAAGTTCATGAGGACAATCATTTATCCCATATAAAGTATAATCACATGACTGCTGGGTGTAGAAAGCAAAGAGTTTTGCTTCTCTTTCAGCCTTGTGACCAATAAAAGTAGATCCCAGAGAAGGAGGAAGAAGGGCGCAGGGAGAAAAAGTCTTACAACATGAACAGTGTATCACCAATGACTGTAAAGGCTCCAAGACAACTGTTGGGTGATGGAAACAGTCTCTATCTTAGGGCTGGTGGTTACCCAGATGCATGTAGTTATTAAAATGCAAGAAAGTGTACCCTTAAAATGGGTCCATTTATAAATAAAGTCTACTACATAGACTTATAAAAATAAAATGAGTTTGTTTTACTGTAGGTAAATTATACCTCAATAAAGTTGATTTTAAAGACTATTATCCAGGGAGTTTCCTAGTGGCCTAGGGGTTAAGGATTTGGCATTGTCACTGCTGTGGCTTGGCTTTGATCCCTAACCCAGGAATTTCTGTATGTTATGTGCACAGCCCAAAAATATATATATATTATCCAGGAACTAATCATTCAGTTTAGAGTAAACCACCTCCATTAAGTCTCTTCCTCTTCTTTTAGTTGCTTATATTGTAGACACCTTACTCTCATTAAACACATTTGAAAAACGGTACACAAAATGCAAACAATACTCAAACAAGTCCCTTTTCCTACTTTTCAGAAGCCATGATCATTTCTTAATAAGTCTTGTCCACGGTTCTCAAAAGATGACATCAGGAAACTGTACCTTATTCCCTATTGCCCTCAAATGCAGCAAAAGCAAAGCTATATTAAGTGTTGAATCCCATTATTAGGTAAAGTGCAAGTAAATCAAATTTATTTAAATGGTAGAAAGTGTCACTATTATATGCAGGAAGAAAATATTAGTGGAATGCCATAGAACTGGACCTCCACTGATGCTGCCTTCTTGAGGAGAAACCCAGAAGTTTAAGGTTGGTTTGTTTGGGTATCTTTTGGTTTGGGGATTTTTGTTTTTGTTTTGCTCTTGGTTTTGGGTTTTTGGTAAAAATGTGTATTGGACAAAAATGACACTAGCCTGGCAAATTTTTCACAGACTTAGGTGACCGCCATCTGAAGATCTTCAAAGTTGACTTGATTTTGCCAGATAAATGTTTTTAGAATTCTGAAAGGTATATAAATATATATATCAAAGGAACCTAAGGTGTCCCAAAGGAAAACGCTGGATTAGTTTTCTCTGACAGTTCTTAGTTTCTGGTCATGTTTAATATCCAGATATGGTCTGCCCACATATTTAATTAGGTGTTAAAGAAATAAAGGCTAGACATGGAAACCTCTTGACTCCCAGAGAACAATATTCAAATATTAAAAAATCATAGGTGAGGAAGAATAAGTCTTTTGTTCCACTTGATTCAAATCTCCTAAAAAATCATTTTACTGGCCAGCATTTCAACAATGAATGAGAGAAATTCAGTTTAGACATAAAAACTATTTCACTGGTCCTTATAAAATTTCACATAGCTTTTACTGAGTCAAAAGTTCCATTCTTTTTTTAGAAGCCGGAAGGAAAAAAAATTATTTCGAGTGACTCAAAACAAAGTAATTTAACTGCGCTTCATTAGTGAGATGTTTTCAGAGCATAGCAATCAAAGACATCTGTGATATTGCATCTTGTCATTTATTCAGTAGCTTTATTATCAGGGCTGATATTGACCTTGTTTTATTTTTAATTTACCTTCGTGGTGATGAAGAACACATTAGCTTTAGCCATAATTTTAGATTAAGGAATAATCACAAGTTCATCAAATTAAAAAGAAGTCTAATGTTGGGGCTAAAACTTTCAAACAGGTAAGCAGCATGAAAAAGGCAAGGTTAAAATTAAAATTATCAATGTCAACTCATAAAAATTATACATGTGTACTTTTTTTTTTTTTTGGTCTTTTTAGGGGTGCACCTGGAGGCTCCCAGGCTAGGAGTTGAATCAGAGCTGTAGCCGCTGGCCTATGGCACAGTCACAGCAATGCCAGATCCCAACTCCGTCTGCGACCTATACCACATGGCAATGCCAGATCCTTAACCCACTGAACGAGGCCAGGGATCAAACCTGAGTCCTCATGGATACTCGTCAGATTCGTTTCCACTGAGCCACAACGGGAACTCCACATGTATGTGTACTTTTAATTCTGTCTCCAAAGTGACCTAACACAGCAACTTTAATACTTATGAGAAATGACCTAGTGCACCAACTAGAATTTGTCTCAAATTTGACTCTTTTCCACTAAATGGATTTATAGCTTGCCACAGTGAGTATTCAAGATTCTGGGACATATTTTTGCCAGTGAACAAGGGCACTTTCAAAAGTTCTAAAGAGTAACTGAAAGAACACAATTAAGAAGATTCTCATTTGTCAATATGTGACAATTTGAGCAGTTACAATAATGGAGAGCATGAATGAAAACTAGGAGTTCCTGTCATGGCTCAGTGGTTAAGGAATCCGACTAGGAACCATGAGGCTGCGGGTTCGATCCCTGGCTTCGCTCAGTGAGTTAAGGATCCAGTGTTGCCGTGAGTTGTGGTGTAGGTCACAGATCCCACGCTGCTGTGGCTGTGGCTTAGGCTGGCGGCTACAGCTCCGATTAGACCCCTAGCTTGGGAATCTCCATAGGCCGCAGGAGCAGCCCTGGAAAAAGACAAAACAAACAAAAAAAATAGATCTAAATAAGGCACAATGTTTGTTTCAACACAGATCAAGCATAGACTTGACTGCATCCTTCATCAAATAACTCTAAGAAGTTACCTAAAGGTGTTTTTGTTCTTATCACCATTTCATCACACTACTTCAGCACCATCCCTGTCTTATGGCTCTTACTGCTGCTTTAATAACAATGCACTAATAAAAGTAGCTAACACTCAATATTTTCCATGTGCTAGAAATTATTAAGTGCTTTATCTATTTTTAAACTAAGTTGGAAATCAAAGCTACGTGAGGTTATTTTAACAGATTGCTCAAGATCACCCAGCTAGTTAAGTTCAGATGCTCAGCTTTACACCCAGGAAGCCTGGACTCCAGAATTAGTGCCATTAATGCTACATTATCAATGAGGGAAATTCCAAATATCCCACAGATCACACTCGGCTGAGCAGACATTCTATTCCCTTTGGTGCTGAGCACTTTCTCAAGGAAAAAGTAGTCTGAGGAGGGGAAAACTGGTGAAGAGAGATATTAAAGATAAAGCAATATTCAGAGCAGCACTATTCACAACAGCCAAGACATGGAAACAAACTAAATGTCCATTGACAGATAAATGGATTAAGAAGATGTGGTACATATATACAATGGAATACTGCCCAGTCATAAAAAAAAAAGAGAAAGAATGCCATCTGCAACAATGTGGATTCAACTAGAGATTCTCACATTACATGAAGTAAATCAGAAAAAGATAAATACCATATGATATCACTTATAGGTGGAATCTAAAATATGGCACAAATGAACCTATCTACAAAACAGAAACAGACTCACAAACATAGAGAAGAGACTCATGGTTGCCAAGGAGGAGGGGAGGGAGTAGGATGCACGGGGAGTTAGCAGACAGTTAGTAGATGCAAACGATTACATTTAGAATGGATAAGCAATGAGGTTCTACTGCAGAGCACAGGGAAGTATATCCAGTCTCTTGGGATAGACTATGATGGAAGATTATATAAGAAAGGGAATGTATATATATATGGATGACTGGGTCACTTTGCTCTATAGCAGAAATTGGCATAACACTGTAAATCAACTGTACTTTAATAAAAAAATTTTAAAAGATAAAGCAACACACATAAAATGTCAAGAGAATTCTGACTTGGACTAATGCTTAGCTGAGGTTAGTATTTCAAAATTTTAGATATTGTTACAGTCTAGAGGCAGTATGCAATTGCTGTTTTTCACAACCTTAAGAAATAACTTCCTCATTCAGCAGTGTAAAATATCATGCACGGAAAATATTATTAGGATAGTGAGCAAATTTTATTTTACATATCTCTAATATCCTACATATTCTAAGTTAGCAGTGGATGTCACTGTTATGATTAGAAAAAATTACATTAAAAAGTTATTTGAGATTTTAAAAAGAGAAGGAAGGATATATGCCTTTTACTTTCCTGTGTCTGGAAGCCCTAAGCTGTGCAGAAGTTAGCTGTGAATTCCCAAGAGATCAGTCACACCAAACCTTGGGTTAAAAAACATAGTAACCAATACCAGGAACAGTGTTTCCCCAATACATAGGCCCTGAGCTTCTCTCAACTCCACCTCACTCAGAAAAGGGCAGCCTGCTATGTCTTAATGGCACAGGGACTTGTGGGTTGAGCAGTGGGAGGCAGGGTGGGGGGCTTCAAGCTTGGGACTGTGGGGCTCTGGCCAACAAGCATCTTGGCGCAATCACTATGAGGGGTAAGGCCACGCTAAATGAATTACCTCACTCTACCCAGGGGCTTGGTGAAATAAAGGAGAAGATACCACCAAGAGGTAGCTTTGGTTTGGTTAAGTTTCTACATGTTCGAATTCTAACTACAGTTTTCAGCCCTCCAACGAATACCACATTACTCCCACTTATCCAACCCTAAAGCAAATCAAGAACCAATCTGCTTGCATTTTCACAGCAGCCCACTGCAGGCAAACACACGTGAACAAGCTGGCCTTCTGCAATACTCATTTCTGCCTGGACTCAGGGCCACAGCTTTTGGACAAATGGATGGAAGACGGGCACCAGAATGATCAGGAGAATGGATTCCAGGCTTGCTTTCTTTGCTTTTTAGGGCCACACCCATCACATATGGAAGTTTGTAGCTAGGGGTCGAATCTCAGCTGTAGCTGCCAGCCTACACCATAGCCACAGCAGTGTGGGATCCAAGCCAGATCCAAGCCTTGTCTGCAATCTTCACCACAGCTCTTGGTAATGCCGGATCCTCAACCCACTGAGCGAGACCAAGGATCGAACCCGCATCTTCATGGATACTAGTCAGATTAGCTTCCTCTGAACCACAACAGGGACTCCAATTCCAAGCTTTAAAATGGTTTTCACCTATTTCTGCTCAGCCATCAGTAGTACCAGGGTCTATCAGTGAGGTCCCCAGAAAGAATTCACCAAATAAGGCCAGGGCTATCCAAGGTCCAGACCTCATTAAAATTGATCAAAAACAAACACTTGTAACTGAAGCAGGCAAACTTCTGTAAGCATGTAACCAGCCTGAAATCTATGCACTTTCTTCATGTTGCCATCAGATCTCCTCTCTCAGAATCCTCTGCATTCAGGGTCCTACCTAGAGGGATTCTTTCTGGCTCAGAAACATGTTGATTGGCAGCTATTTAATAAGGAAGGTCAACTAATCAAGTCAAAGGATTTATCTCTCCATTTCAAATAGAAGATGTACAATATACAGACCTCAGAGGCTTTAACACATTCCAGCTACGGAATGAAGCATGCATGGTCTGACCCTGTCTCCCTCACCTTGGCCTAATGCTGACTCCAGATTACCAAGAAGCCTTTGGGGAGGGCCTGGAAAGCCAGGGCCCAGGCCTACCCAATCCCTGTAATTCCTTCTCCTCCCCATCCCCCATCAAGTTCAGCACCCAGGGGTGGAACCAGGGGCAGCAGTCGTGAACTCTGAGAGCCTGGAAGACATCAGAGGCACAGCCGAGAGCAGAGTGTGGCAAATGGAGAAACACTCCTGTGTCTTCCCCAAAGCCATGGCTTGGGAACGCTGGCTGAGATGTTCTACATACAGAGGGAAAAAGGAGAAAAAACAAAGGAGCATGCTTGGTGCTCGTTCCTGCAAATGTACAAAGTATTTAGCACATAAAAACTTTTCATAATCTTCCTCTTTAGCTTTTTCTGTATTTTTGCACACAAGAAATTGGATAACTTGATCAAAACTTCTAAGAGGGCATATATCTCTCCCTTATTTAAAAAAACACCACAAATATGCACACATTTAGGTTTGCATATTTATTTTTTGAAAAAATGTTTAAGAAAATGACTACTAAGTTCAAAGGAAACTAGAATGTTTCTATGAAATAGCCTAAATGTATTTTCTGAATTTTAGTGCGTCAGTGAAATACTACCAAAAATCAAAAAATTACAAACAAACAGATAAGTAAATGAGTTCAGGATAAAACTTAAGGGGTGCCGGAGAACCAGAAATACAAGTAAAACTATCTCTCCACTTTGAATTTTTAATAGAGAGGTCCTGAGTCCATGTCTGCAACTTGGTAAACACTGGAACCAGTCACCAGTCTGGGGGCTGGGATAATAAAGTCAGCTTCCTCATGAGGAAAGCAACATAATGTCTTTTCTATCAAAGGAAATTTTGGTTACTCCATTTTGCTGAAATGCCTTCCTGGGGCGGGGGGGGGGGGGGGGGGGGGGGGGGGGGGGGGGGGGCTCCTCTTTCCCTCTTCTCCCAGTAACAATTTGTTTCAAATTAGCCAACCGGGGAGAATGTGCACCCTGACCTGACCTATGGGAAGGGGACAGGTAAACCACCTGCATTAGGGATAAATAGGGGAGTGTCCTTTATTCAGCGCAAGCGCTTTTTGGAGCACCCACACCCTTCTGCAGAAGTAAAGAGCCTTGTCGAGGTTTCTCCTAGCCCACGTGTCTCACTTTCTGACACTGGCGACCGGGCCAGAGTTATCTTAATTTCCAACACTCAGGAAGGAAAAAAAAAAAAAAAAAAGCACAGAAACCCATTACTGAACACAATGTTTTGGTAGCTTCAGATGTTGATTTCCTTATAAGTCAATTTATGACTAGGTAGTACTAACTAACCATCTACGATTTTTTTATACTAACTAAAGCTTCGTAACCATATATCCAATTAATAGAAATATGATCAAGTATAACAGACATTTATTGAGAACATATTATGTCTAAGGTAGCAATGGAACAGCACTCACTACGCAGAGCTGAAGTTGCACAACTAATGCTAGAGTCCCAACCCAACGAAGGACCCAGGGCAGGTCCAAACAGGCTCTCTTGTTATTCAAATAGTTTGGCAATTGATAAAATTCCAGGGCAGGCTATTTGCATGGAGGTTCCCCCCTCAGATCTTATTCCAGGGCTTTGGTGTACCCTCCCATCACCGACTCCCCCATTCTTCCCAAACACACTTTTACAAATACGCCAAAATTTTGTCAAGAACACTTCACTTCTCAGTGTATTCACACACAATTTCTGGACATATATTCTCCACCCAAATGACTGCCAAATGACTAGACCAGTGAACACCTATTACAGAAGGAATGTCCCTTTGAACAAAATTCATTGCATCCATCTTCACAGAGCAGTGCCCCTGTGATCAGCAGGCTCAGCAGGTGTCTGGTTTAAACCACACACGTGGTCTCTCAACACATACTGCATGAAGTGTCCACATGTAAATCAAAAGTAATCTGAAAATTCCTAACGATTAAAAGAATTTTGAGATTTCCTTCTTTAATTGTTCTTTTTAGATGTTTCAAAAAGTACACTTATTAAACTTGAAATGAGAAACAAAGCCTAGGTCAACACACCTTAAGTGTTCCACATTAATAAAAATGTTAAACTCTTAATGTGTAATGAGTGCAAGGCACTGTGCTAATGTGCATAGGAGGTCCCCAGAGAAAGCGAACCAGGCAGAAGACGACATGTAGAAGCCATTTTTAGCCTAAGCTATTCTGTGATCTAAACCCAGCCACACCGCTTGCCCTTGAACAGGTCTCAGAAATTAACAAACTTCAAGGAAGTGAGGGTATGCAAGAACAAAGGAAAAAGAGTCAAGAAACACCGTTCAGTGATAAAACAGTCCTAGTTCCTCCTCAAAGGATATACATAATAATCAGACACAAATTGTTGAGTTCGGCAGGAAATAAGGCCCCCACCCAGGTGGAGGATGGGAAAATGAACTTGGTCTTTTCTAACTTCAGTCAGAAGCTTGGACTCCATTGGCTTTGCCCAAATTCAACGCTGAATTCTCCTCTGCTCAAGTGCCTTCATGAACATGCATGCACCACCAAAGCCTCTTGGGTACCCTTAGCTTAAAAACTTCCCCAATTCTGTTGAGGAGCTACAACTTTGGGAAAGATCCCCAGTGTTCTCCTTACTTGCTGCCAATCAATAAATTCTCCTCCTCCTGCTCCCTGCCTTGGTTGTGGCTTTTGGCTCAACACCCTTCAAGAGGTGAACCCAGTTTTTCAGGTAACACTAATCCTCACAACCCCTATGAGGTCTGTACTTTTATTAGGCCCATTTCACTAATAAGGAAACCAAGGCACAGAGGGTTAAGGGACTTGGGCCAATATTTCGCAGCTCCTAAGTTGCAGATTCAGTTTCAGATACAAGCAGTTTGTCTCAAGTTCTCTGAGTGGCTCTTGATCACTACACCATTCTGTCACAGTACTTGATAGTGTTTTACAAAACCAGCTTTTCACACCCAGATGATGGCCACAGAAACACACAAAAGGCAAGTAAAAGATTTCCTTTCATTGAGTAAAAGCTCTGGGTCAAACACGAGGTCATTCACATAAGAAAATCTAAACTTCACTTAGGCTAACTTTTAAATAGATGGGTGAGGTTATTTCAACGCATCAAAGTACAAAAGCAAACCTATACCCTGCCATTCAAAAAATTCAATTATACACGCAAATAAGGAAGACTTTCTGTTCAATAAAGGAAAAAAAAAATGGAGAAAATGATTTCCACTGCCTAATTCACTACAAAAACGCAGACTATTCTACTCCAAAAAACTTAGTTACATTACCATGCTAATGTTACCTATTTGTTACAGTAACTCTAGATCAAAAAAGCAGATGTTTAAAACTGGATAAGGCTGCTCAAATTTAACACCATTATCTTGATAAGCTTTCCCTGCCACACTCCTTCTTCCTTACTCAAAACATTACCCTTGAAACAAGTAATTTTAAGGATCTTTCTCAATGCAATACTGTAACCATCCCCTGGTACAATTCATATGGGTGAATACTAAACTTTAATTAACTATGTAAATAGAAGTCATTAAGGATAGGAAACAAAAGACAAAAGCAAACAAAAAACGCTAACAGTTTGTTATCTAATTTAAAAAGGAGCAGAAGCAACTACAAGTTCAGCCAGACATCTTAACCCTTCATGGAGCTGGGATACGGATAGGTGGGCACACAAAGCATCCCTGGTGAGGTCTTGTTTTATTCAACTACAAAATGTAAATATATTTAAAGGCTTGTTAATCTGTTTAACAAACCACACGAGTGTTCACTGTACATGGCCCTCCCAAAATTTGGGATCTATCTACTCAGCACTCGCAAGAGAAGAGCTCAGCACAGCACGGTTTGCTTTTTTCCAATTTTCCCCTGAGGCTCCCAGCTTGAGATACAGGGATAGTTATAGTCATTCTTGGTGGGTGTACAATCAAGGGAGTGTCCCTTCAGGATGACACAAAGAGCCAACAGCAAAGGGTAAAGCTTCCCTTTCCTCAAAGCCTTCCTTCCTGTTCCCTGTCTTAAAAAAAAAAAAAAAAAAAGACTGAATTTCTTCCCTTCAGGGAACTGCACACAGACGATTTCCTCTCGCCTCTTCTAAGAGCAGCAAAGCTCATCACACCTACAGACCAGACTCCAAAGGGCCAGATGGAATCACTAACTCCACCCTGCTTTCAAAAGAATAGGAAGAGGACACAAACCTCTCTCTTCCTCTCTCTTCCTTCCTCTCTCCCTCCCTCTCTTTCTCGCTCTCTCTGCCCCACCAACAATTTGTCTCACCATCAAAGATAAGAAATACTGGCGTTTAACCATAGTATGGGTGGGGTTAGGGCAGAACCCTCAGAAACAAAACAAGCTGCCCCAGGAAGCTTTAGGCTTGGGGCTCTGGAAATGCCATTACTCCACCCCCATATGTACATACTTATCACAGAACACAGCTGTCTGCCTGCAAGAACAGCTTAAAAATCACTGGTTCCTCAAAAGAACACAACTGCACAAGATAACAACTAATTGAAAGGTCCGAATCAGAAGGCTGACAATGGCCTGGAGGCACCCAGGAAAGCTGCTGTCCCAGCTGAGATGCAGAGAGTATCTGTGCAGAAGCCAGGCTCCTGGGCGCAGGGGTACTGGTGTCAGCTGTCTGGAGCTAGTGGCTGTCTCATTTCACTTGACACCTCCAATGGTCACATCAGCTACTACAGGCATTCAGGGCCTCCCAAGAAAGTGACCTTGTCTTCCCCAGTTCTCCCAACAACCTGACAAGGAGTAAATTACAGTGCAACCCACTTCAGCCCCTGTATGTGTTAGCTACTTACTCCATCTGATTCAACTCTATATGCAGGTATAGCCGTATTAGAGCTTAAAAAAACAAAACCCGAAAATCTTAAGATGGCCTAGATTAGCTGGCAGTTTGACAAATGAAGAGACTCAGATGGAAAAGGGTTATTGGCTAGCTCAAGGATACAGACCAGGTTCGTGGCAGGACCAGGCAGTGCCAAGACCTCCCATCTAGCTATCACACCATCCTGATCCAAAAGCTGAGGCTGGGACTGCCATGTAGATCTAGGGCCTGAATTGGGGAAGTGTGGTCCACAGACCTTTAGAAAGCTGAAAACCCTGTGCTTCCCAAGATGTCAGGTGAAGGGGTTGGTTGAAGGGACAGGCAAGGACCGTGCATCTAGATGCCTGAGCCAATTCCTTCCCCCTCTGCCACCGCATAAGTAAAAACAAATAAGCTATTTTGATTAAATACACCTGGCTAGAGAGTAGGAGTTTTTTTAATGGGAGACAATTTATTTAGCTTTGTGAGGCTTAACTTTCATAATAATACATACCCTTGGCACAGGAGGAGCCTATTAAAGCTCCATGAGTTGCCTTAATAAGGTAAATATTTAGGCTGAGTTTATGAGGCTTTCAGACCTGAGATGTTAATGATTACGAGAATTTTGGCATACATGACCACAATCAAAATGGCAAAATAACCAAAGGACAAGCTGTAAAACTGGGCTTTAAAACCTGGTTTATTAAACTAGACCCGCGTATGTCAAGCATGGCTACTCATCGGAATCAACTGCTAACCAGGTGAGTTAACCACCTCAGACACTCAGGTAGTCCCACCTTCAGATGACCAGAGCCTCAGACTTTGGCCTTCACAGATGAGGCCCCAGGCATCGTGGAACAGGGACAAGTCCTATCTGCTCTGTCCAAATTCCTGGCCCACAGAATCCAGGAGGATAAAAAAATAGTGGTTTCATGCTATATAGCACCAGGAACTATATCTAGTCACTTATGATGGAGGATGATGGAGGATAATGTGAGAAAAAGAATGTGTGTGTGTCTATATATATATATACACACACATATACACCTGACTGGTCACTTTGCTGTACAGTAGTAAATTGACAGAACACTGCAAACTAACTATAATGGAAAAAATTAAAATCATTGGAAAAAAAAAAAAGTGGTTTCAGAGCTCTAACTCTGGGGGAGATTGGCTAAGGAGCAATAGTAACTAGAGGGACACATGGAAATTCGTTTAAAAAATCCTAACAGCCCAATTAAGCCAGAGACTCTGGGGGTAGGACCCGAGCATCTATTTTTAAAGCATCTCTGGGGGTTCAAATGTGCAAGCAAGATTTCGAACGATGTCCAGACCTGTACTGTCCAATATAGTAGCCACATGTAGCTGTTTCATTTAAACTAATGAAAATGAAATGAAACTTAATTCAGTTCTTTGGCTGCACGGCCACATTTCAAGTAATCCTACACCAAGAAGGGTCACCATATTGGACAGCGGTGTGTAAAACATTTCCACCTACCGGATGGTGCTGGTCCAGAGCAGTGATTCTCAAAAGTGTGGTCCTGAGCTAAGAGCATCAACCATCACCTGAGGATTTGTCAAAAATGCAAACTCTCAAGCCAAGCTATGGGAGCAGAACCTTGGCGGGTGGGGCTCTCTAAAGGACTCTGGTGTGAGAACACCTGCATGGTTACTCCCCACGCAAAATCGTTTTCTCCATAACCTAGCTCATACTTAAATCTAAAAATGGTCAACTTTTAACTCCATTATAATGTAAGGAAATGGTTCATGTTATACAACTTCAAAGATGTACTTCTGTGTTAGCAAGCTTGCTTGAGAAGAAATACCTTTCAATTAGTAAAGGATTCTACAAAAGTTCCAAGAAGATGCTCCCGGTCATTTATAATAATTGTGAGAAACAACTCTCAGGTCCAAAAATACAGAAATTTGGTTAAAAATTATGAAATGCAACAGACTACTCAATTATTAAAATTATTAGCTATGAAAATTGTGATGCATGACAAAATACACATGGGAGAATGGCAAACACAAGTCTGCAATTTCAACAACTTAAATTTATGGATAAGGACAAAATGAAGGAAGAGGAAAAATAAGAATAATAGATTTTTTTGGTTTGGCTGCATAAGGATACTTCCTCCCACCGCACCCTACCCCCCGCAACCCCCTTTTTTATTTCTGCCACGCTTCTTCAAAAACATTTTAGAGTAGGAGTTCCCATTGTGGCTCAGTGGGTTAAGAACCTGACACAGTGTCCATGAGGATGTGGCTTTGCTCTCTGGCCTCACTCAGTGGGTTAATGATCCAGGCTGCCACAAGCAGTTGCCGCAAAGTGCAGTGGAGGTCACAGATGAGGCTCAGATCCAGTGTTGCCACAGCTGTGGTGTAGGCTGGCAGCTGCAGCTCTGATTCTGCCCCTAGCCTGGGAACTGTCATATGTTACAGAAGCAGCCATAAAAAGAGAAAAAAAAATTTAGAATATTTTAGGAAGCAATCTTTTAAAAAGATGCAATTGTGCTTTGATGTGAAAGGTCCATTTCAAGGATAACTTGGTAAAAAAGTTCTACACAGTATCAATGGTTCAGTGAATCTCAGAGTAACATGAAATCAAGACTTCATTCAAGCAAATGATGGGTCCTGGACTGGTTGTCCTCCTAATTCTGAGAGTCTACAAGAATGGCTCCTTTCTTTTTAACCTGAGATCTTACAATCAAATATAAGAATTATGCATTTTTGGAGTTCCCGTGGTGGTACAGTGGTTAACGAATTTGACTGGGAACCATGAGGTTGCGGGTTCGATCCCTGGCCTTGCTCAGTGGATTAAGGAACCAGCGTTGCCGTGAGCTATGGTCTAGGTCACAGACAAGGCTTGGATCTGGCATTGCTGTGGCTCTGGGGTAGGTCGGCAGCTACAGCTCCTATTCGACCCCTAGCCTGGGAAACTCCATATGCCGCAGGAGCGGCCCTAGAAAAGGCAAAAAGACAAAAAAAAAAAAGAATTATGAATTTTTACAACAAAATTTTAGAGATGTGAAAACTGCACATTTTTTCCTTTTTTTTTTTTTTTTTTTCAGTTTCCACATAGTTGCTGGGTGGTAAAATGCCAAACAAGCTAATTTCCAAGGAAAAATTTCTCACATTTTCTTCTTACACTTGCAAATCTAAATTCCCAGAAGCATTCTGTAGAGTGATCTTTGAAAAGACAGCTCCTGAACCCCATATAGATCAACTCTTGACTGCTTTAATACATGTTTTCATGTGAATTTTAGTATTATTTCCTTTCCTGACAGTTCTGTTAGTAAACTTCATTTCTTACACTGTCAAGGTACAAAGTACTCTTTCTGAATGTTTTTATACGTCAATTTATCTGCTATTCTGTTTCCTCTGCTGGTAATGTTCTCCAAACTCCTTTAAATTCTAAATGCATAAAAACTCTGTTCTTAGCTCCAGGGAAAATCTAAGAAAGGGTAACTATGGTTGAAACACTGTCAGAAACCTAGAAGTCTTCAGGAAGCTTACTATTTGGGGAAGACTTCTTCCTGTAAATTTCTTTAAAACATGAATGCATAGCATATGTAATTTTATTAAAAACTGGAAACAATCCAAGTTATCCACTTACGTCTAACTAGATTTTGCCAGAAGCAGCCAAGTAGGTAGGATGATAAACTGGCCAGTTTAGTATCAGTTTGAGAATTTTTCCCAACCCAAAAAGCATATATATTTTAAAACTAAAGGTGACCCCTCCAAAAAAAAAAAATCTAATTTTTTTGCAATAGTGATACAAAAATAGGATTTTTGTAATTTTTCCAGCTTTTGTAC